>NC_072427.2:32375000-33575000 GCF_028878055.3 Symphalangus syndactylus
AAACTGTGCCAAAGAAATACAGAACACATTTCTGGGAGAAATTTATAGTCATGAGTCTCAAACTTTTTTGTCGCAAGACCCCTTATGAGGCCTTCAGAGAACTTTCGTCTGAGTTACATTTATCTGGTATTTATCATATTAGAAATTAACATGGAATTTAAAAATATTCATTAAAAATAATAAACCCACTTTATGTTAATGTTGAAAACATTTTTATGGAAAATAACTTTTCTAAAACAAAATGTAATGATTTTTGCCAATCTCTTTACTACCTAGTTTAGTAGAAAGTGACTGGATTCTTACATATGCTGCTGCATTCAGTCTGCTGTAATGTGCTGCTTTGGTTGAAGACATGAAGAAAATCTGGCTTCACACAAATTGTAGATGGAGAAGGGAGGGGTATTTTAGAATAGCCTGTTCAGATAACTGTGGATATTCCTTGATATAACACCAAAACTCAACGAGTGAGTTGCTTAAAGTTGCAATATAGAATCAGAAACCATAGCAATAAACTTGTTATAATGTTATATTACAATCTTTTAGCCTATCTTACACTTTTGGATAGCTCTTTATCCACGTATAATTTTGTGGCATTCAGGCATCGGTCATTTGGACAATACTGGTTCACTGAATATACCGTCTTTCAAATATTGACACATTTCATCAGGTAATTACTTATAAAAAAGTAAATCACATTTATTAATAGCACCTTTAGAAAAGTCTTCCGGGTTGGGAAGTTGTGAAGCTCATGTGGCAGATACAAGTTTTTCAAGATTCTAATTTTCTCTTGGAAGCTTAAATTTTATCATTTTCAATAAATACTATCAGTTTTCCTGAAGTGATAGTTCATTTCACTGATTTTTGAGAAAATGTCTGCCAAATACCCAAATCTGAATGACCATAGTCTATTGTTCTCTCACATAATGATGGTATTTTATGAAAAAAGAGGCTAGTTCAAAATACAAATGTCACACAGGTGCATGCCCTTGAGACAGCCATGGTACTGCAGACTGCAGGGTTATTTAGTTAGTTTGTTCTTACTGCGAATGATTGGAACATGATGACTATTAGTACAGTTTGGTGCCACTGCCTGATCTGTATGAGATGACAGCAGCCTCACGATGCCTTTGTGTCAATTCAAATGTTGACACAGTGAAAAAGGCAAGTGATACTATTTCTTTAAATATTAAGAAAAATAATTTTGACCTTGTGGGCCCCCTGGGAAGGGTCTTAGGGAGGGGTTCATGGATCACACTCTGAGAAGCACTGTTCTGTAGTGACACCCAGAATGCAGCTGGAACTCCTCCCTCCCTAATTTCTGAATAGGGAGCTACAATGAGTGTCGACCTCAATTTTAAAAAGTCACCCAACATAGATGTTTTTTAAACTACAAACCTAACAGACTTGACAAACTCCACTGTCAATTTTGGCCACTCATCGTGCACTGCATTGTCATGTTTCCTGTATAACCAACACATCAGCCTACTTACTCCAGGCTGCCGTGGGACACTCTTTGCAGAATCCTTCCCTTGACTTTCACTTGCCCTGGGTGGGCCAGGAATCAGCTGAAGCTCCTGGATGTTTCCATCAGGCACCTGAACGGTTATGTATTGCGCCAGCTTTTGAACACAACTGCAGCAGTGTTCCAGCGCCTGCTCCTTTGACTCTCCACTGAACTGTACTCGAAACAGGCGACTCTTGTCCTGTTTGACAAATCAAAAGTTATCGTGAGAGACCCTCGTCATATAACTATTTACTTTGGGGTCTTCCACTGAGTGTTTGCTTGGCGGAGGAAGAGGTATAGATAAGGGAACAGTCATCTTCACTTATTGATGCAGGCATAGAAAAAGCCAATAATTCATTTTCTTCCCCCTTTTGAGAGTTGTTTATCATACTAAAATTCACTTCCCTCTGGGAAGTGACATCAGCAATAATGGAAAAGCTCATATCATAAAGACAAGGAAGATCACTATACTGATTGCAGATCAGTGTTTTATCATGCTTTGGAATAAAGATTTCATAGCTTCTAATTCCTTAAGTGAAAAATCTGTGAGGATAATAATACAGCATAGTCCTGCTCAACAAAACTTTCCTGAACTGAGTAATACCAAACCAGGTAGATACTATGTTAAACAAGGCAGTGAGCTTAAACAATACTGGGGAAGAGTGACAGGCAGATGCTCAAAGCTAATAGATCTCATGCTAATGATCTGTAGTACCCTTTATCCTTAAAGAGGCCAGACTACCATACAAGTTGCATAGTGAAAGGCTGTCTTTAATTTGCTGTATGAGTCACATCCCTTGGCAAATTAGCAAATGTGGGACAGATGCAATTAAAAAATTTTAAAAATCTGTCAACTACATCAAACTTATTTGATTACAAGTATAAAAACATCTAAGTGTAAAAACATCTAGATTGTAACAATAACATAAAATCATTTTAGAATAGTTTCCCTTTTTTTCTGGTCATCTACTATGCCTAGTTTAGAGGAGTCAACCTACATAAGAGCCTCCCGAAACAGGACTGTATATATTGTATACCTTTCATCAGTTTCTTCTGTAAAGAAATGTAGATGCTAAGCTTAGCAGTGACAGTCCTTTTCCTCATGAAATATATATACCATGTTGCTACCTTGAAAACACTCCTAACTACAGTTAACAAAATTCTGTAAGTTCCTATAAGCAAATAGTCCTTGATTTTCCTGTTCACAATTTACACTATTTAAATAAACCCATCAAGTAAAGCCATATATTTAGATTACAGAAAACTCTTGGCATGGCTAAGATAATGGTAAACTATCATGTTTAGAAGAATAGGCACCACTACCCCTTTTCACTGCCAGTATTTGGTACTCTTTATATTTTAATTCATTTAATTTTTTCCCCTGAATATAAAAGTAATCCATTATTCATTATCTTATCCAACATTGGAAAAAATATGAAGTCATATATATCTGTGGGTGTATAAAAGAATATATACAAACACTCATGTATATTTAATTTCTAAAATTTTAGGTACATAGGTATATATATTTATGAGGTACATGAGATGTTTTGATACAGGCATTCAATGAGTAATAATCACATCATGGAAAATGGGGTATCCATCCCCTCAAGCACTTATCCTTTGTGTTACAAACAATCCAACTATACTCGTATTTAAAAATTTCCATTATCGTCATCCTGTTGTGCTATCAAGTACTAGGTCCTGTTCATTCATTCTTTTTTTGGACCCATTAACCATCCCCACTACCCTTCCCAGCCTCTGGCAACCATCCTTCTACTCTTTATCTCCACGAGTTCAATTGTTTTGATTTTTAGATCCCACAAATAAGTGAGAATGTGATGTTTGTCTTTCTGTGCCTGGTTTATTTCACTTAACATGACCCCCAGGTTCCATCCATGTTGTTGCAAGTAACAAGATCTCATAATTTTTTTTTTTAACTTTTATTCTAAGTTCAAGGGTCCAAGTGCAGGTTTTTTACATAGGTAAACTTGTGTCATGGGAGTTCGTTGTACAGATTATTGCATCACCCAGGTATTAAGCCTAGTACCCATTCATTATTTTTCCTGATCCTCTCCTTCCTCTACCCTCCAAAAGGCCCCAGTGTGTGTTGTTCCCCTCTCTGTATTCATGTGTTCTCATCATTTAGCTCCCACTTATAAGTGAGAACTTGTGGTATTTGGTTTTCTGTTCCTGTGTTAGTTTGCTAGGGATAATGGCCTCCAGCTCCATCCATGTCCCTGCAAAGAATATATCATGTTTTTATGGCTGCATAGTACTCCATGGTGTGTAGGTACCACATTTTCTAGTCTATCACTGATGGGCACTTAGGTTGATTCCATGTCTTTGCTATTGTGAATAGTGCCACAAAGAACATGCATGTGCATGTGTCAATATTACAGAATGATCTATATTGCTTTGATTATATACCAAGTAACGGGCTTGCTGGGTCAGATGGTGTTTTAGGTCTTTGAGGAATTGCCACACTGTCTTCCACAATGGCTGACCTAATTTACGCTCCCACCAACAGTATATAAGCACAACCCGCCAGCATCTGTTTTTTTTTACTTTTTAGTAATAGTCATTCTGACTGGTATGAGGTGGTATCTCACTGGTTTTGATTTGCATGTCTCTAATGATTAGTAATATTGAGCTTTTTTTCATATAGTTGTTGGCTGCATGTATGTCTTACTTTTAAAAAGTGTCTATTCAGGCCAGGCACAGTGACTCATGCCTATAATCCCAGCTCTTTGGGAGTCCAAGGCGGGAGGATCACAAGGGTCAAGAGATCAAGGCCATCCTGGCCAACATGGTGAAGCCCTGTCTCTAGTAAAAATACAAAAATTAGCTGGGCATGGTGGCGCCCACCTGTAGTCCCAGCTATTTGGGAGGCTGAGGCAGAAGAATCACTTGAACCCAGGAGGTGGAGGTTGCAGTGAGCCTACAGCACGCCACTGCACTCCAGCCTGGCAACAGCAAGATTCCATCTCAAAAAGAAAGTGTCTATTCATGTCCTTTTCCCACTTTCTTATGGAGTTGTTTTTTTCTTGTAAATTTTAAGTTCTTTGTAGGTGCTGGATATTAGACCTTTGTCATATGCATAGTTTGCAAAAATGTTCTATTCTATAGCTTTTGTGTTTACTTTGTTGATAGTTTCTTTTGCTGTGCATAGCTCTTTGGTTTAATTAGATCCTATTTTGCTTTATGTTGCAGTTGTTTTTGGCATCTTTGTCACGAAATCTTTGCCTGTGCCTGTGTCCTGGATGGTATTGCCTAGGTTGTCTTCCAGCATTTTTACAGCATTTGGTTTTACATTTAAGTCTTTAATCCATCTTGAATTAATTTTTGTATTTCTGCGTATGGCTAGCCAGTTATACCCATTCTGCGTATGTCTATTTTATGGCTGAATAGTACTCCATTGTGTACAAGTACCACATTTTCTTTGTCCATTTATCTGATGAACACTTAGGTTGCTTCCATATCTTGGCTATAGTGAACAGTGCTGCAACAAACATGGGGGTGCAGATATCCTGATATATTGATTTCCTTTCTTTTGGGTATATATCCAGCAGTAGTATTGCTGGATCATATGGTAGCTCTATTTTTAGTTTTTTGAGGAACGTCCAAACTGTTCTTCATAATGGTTGTACTAATTTACATTCCCACCAACCATTTAAGAGGGTCCCCTTTTCACCACATACCTCTCCTGCATTTGTTATTGCCTGTCTTTTGGATAAAAGCCATTTTAACTGGAGTGAGATGATATCTCATTGTAGTTGTAATTTGCATTTCTCTGATGATCAGTGATGTTGATCACCTTTTCATATACCTGTTTGCCATTTGCTTTTTGAGAAATGTCTATTCAAATCTTTTGCCCATTTTTTAATCAGATTATTAGATTTTTTTTCCCTATTGAGTTGTCTGAGCTCCTTATACATTCTGGTTATTAATCCCTTGTTATATGGGTAGTTTGCAAATATTTTCTCCTCTTCTGTGGGTTGTCTCTTCACTTTGCTGTGCAGAAGCTTTTTAACTTAAAGTGATCCCCTTTGTCCATTTTTGCTTTGGTTGTCTACGCTTGTGGGGTATTACTCAAGAAATTTTTGCCTGGATCAACGTCCTGGAGAGTTTCCTCAATGTTTTCTTGTAGTAGTTTTCATAGTTTGAGGTCTTCGATGTAAGTATTTAATCCATTTTTATTTGATTTTTGTATATGGTGAAAGATAGGAGTCTTGTTTCATCCTCCTGCACATAGATATCAGTTTCCCAGAACTCTTTTTTTTTTTTTCCTGAGACAGAGTTTTGCTCTCGTTGCCCAGGCTGGAGTGCAATGACACAATCTCAGCTCACCGCAACCTCCACTTCCCGGGTTCAAGCGATTCTCCTGCCTCAGCAATTTCCCAGAACTCTTTATTGAAGAGACTGTCTTTTCCCTCAGGTTATGTTCTTGGCACCTTTATCGAAAATGAGTTTACTGATAAATATATTTTTATAGGTTATATATATATATTGTGTGTGTGTATATATAATACATTGCTGTTCTATAACATAATTTTTAATTTAACATCAAATATATAAAAATAGAAGTACACCTCATTACTTTCAATGGCTGAAGAGTATTCCTTTATTTAACTGGCCCCCTATGGATGAACATTTAGGTTATTTCCAGCCTTTGTTCCTATATAAACCACAAAGCTTTAACAAGCACTCTTATACATACATCTTTGTGTATACATGCCTAAAAGCAGACTTGCTGGGTCAAAGGATGTGTGTAATTCATATTTTGGTACATAATGCCTAACTCCCCTGTGGCAGGACAGGGCTGATTTACTCCCACCAAGAATCTGTGTGCCCATTTCCCTCCAACACTGAAGATTATGTTTTTAAATTTTTGTCAACATACTAAGTTAACATAGTTTTTTAAAAATTTCATTTCTTTGATTACAAGTGAGGTTGACTATCTTTCTTATGCTTATTGGTCATTTGTATTTTTTCTTTTAGTGTATTACCCATTCATGCCCTTAGCCATTTTCCTCTTGGATGGATAATCCCCAAATTATCAAGAGTCATTGAAAGCTAAACTTCCCTGAGGAAGGGAAAAGAACTGATAGGAGACCTATACATTCAGTCTATAATACTACTATGAATCTTCTTTTGTGAAATTAAACTGATTTCTTGTTTACAGTTACTTAGCTGTTTCCAACAGACTCTATATGAAGACATCTATATGATTAGCTATTAGGATTCTGCGATTCACCTTCTGACAGTGACATCAGCAACTGTACTTCATAGCTAGCTTTAAAAAGCTGTACGCACAAGCAGACACTAAGCATACAAGCAGGGCAAAAACCTGAGACCAGTTATATAAGTCTACAGGTATCTATATGTGAATGTATATAATAATCAGTTTGGATAGCTAGGGGTTTTTGGAGTATAATTCCAAAAATGCAACAGAGTAGGTTACATGTCTAATAGCCTAACTGAAGTCTTGTTCCATGTTTGCTTCTGTAAAAATTTTAGAATTTGAGCTTATCATCTAAAGCCAGAAATACCACTTCAATGCATGTGGATCAAAGATAAAACCCAGGTACATCAGGAAAAATCTGAAAATTAGTTGTATCTCCATCCTATAACCTCAATGCCATAGGTTAACATAATGGAAAACTTTCCACTGGGTTAACCAGAGGGACTGCTAAAGACTGAAAAGTCTTGATGAGATTTATTTTTATGCCATAATTAAAAGTCAGAAAGAGCTTCTTGCTGTGAAGTGAAAAGTTCTCAAGTATACCAACAATCACGAACTTCGCCAAATATACAGTCTCTAGTTTCTATCACCTAAGAAGATGGGCTCATAATTACTGTATCTGAAGTGGTGGCTTACATGTAAAGTTGCACCTACCCTCCTTCAGAACA
Source organism: Symphalangus syndactylus (assembly GCF_028878055.3). Lineage (NCBI taxonomy): Eukaryota > Metazoa > Chordata > Mammalia > Primates > Hylobatidae > Symphalangus > Symphalangus syndactylus. The sequence goes on from NC_072427.2 coordinate 32,382,418, forward strand.
CTTAATTTCAAGTTATAACAACTAATACAGACTCAAGGAAGCAAATTTAAGGATAAGTGCTCATCTCTTTTCACTTATCTACGTGTACTCACAAAGGGATTAGGCCTACTAAGTGCTGGCTCACAGGTATGAATAGCATCTCCATACAGAGATGCTTAGGCCACAGGCTCCACAGCAGGTGTTCCAAGGCATCATCACGCCCTGGAAAATGTGGAGCCCAGTTAACACGACATAGCCAAGGAGACACTAGAGGCCTCATAAAAACCCAGTGGGTTTTCCCGCTGGTTTTAGATTCGTCACCCAGATCAGTACGAAATTTTCCATTACCACTAAGACCCCAACTGAAGCAGTTTTCCCTACCACTAATTGTGAATTCCTCTACTATAGAAAATGTGGAAGTACAGAAAAAGGTCTTAACCAGAGAAGGTACTTCAGCATTTTATTTGATTCTTTGCTTTGAAACTAAAAGGCAATACTCAAAGCCTTCGCTAGACGAAATCATTTAAAAAACTCCTCAGTGAGTTACTGGGAGTGAGAAGTAAAGAGGACAGTGGTTGTTTGGGTTTCCTTCTTTGAGCCAAAGTGCCCTTAAGATAAGTAATTATATGTCTACTGTTAGCCCATTAGCCAGAACCTATTTGTTCAGAATTGCTAGAAAAAGGGAAGCCTACCTTATAAGTAGGCAGAATTTATTCAACCTGCTTATTTCAGTTCAGAGAGAAAAGAAATATAATGTTTACTACTCACAGAATTTATATTAAATTGCTATAAAAGGAGTGAAAATTTTACTTCTTCCATTTGTCAATTAAATAATAGTGTTTTGGCATAATACTTGAAAACTAAAAGTTATCCAAGCCAAGAAGCACCAGAGATACTCTTTGCCAGGTAGGGCAAAAGAAGAATCTGTTGGTTCAATGTCAAAATATTACATCAAGTCAATAGATCAAAGGAGGAAAACACCAATTATCTTAATACTTGTCAAAAAGCATTTGATAAAATGATATGTAATCCTGACAAAGGTATTAAATAAACTATAATTGAAAGAGAATCTCCCTTACATGATAAAGAATATCCGACCATTAGCTAGGCATGGTGGCATACTCCTGTGGTCCTAACTACTCAGGAGGATGGGGCGGGAGGATTGCTTGAGCCCTGAAGGTTGAGGCTGCAGTGAGCAGAGATCACAACACTGTGCTCCAGCCTGGGTGACAGAGTTAGACTCTTCTCAAAAAAAATGTCTAAACACTACTTCCCATGCAAGTCAGGAAGACATCAAAGATACTATAACCCTATGATTACAGCATTCTGGGAGATCTAGACAATTCGGTAAGGTGGGGAAAGTAATAAAAAATATAAATCATTGGAAAGAAATACAATTGTCTGTAAATTATAAAAACACTTTCCTAGAAATTAAAAAAACAAACAGTTAATAAAAGTTTAGTAAGGAGGTTAAATTTAAACTAATTCAGAAAAAAATCCAATAATAACTAGCTGAAAATATATTTGGGATAAAGAATACCGTTTACAGCTACGCATGATGGCTCACACCTGTAATCTCAGCACTTTGGGAGGCAGAGGCGGGCAGATCACCTGAGGTCGGGAGTTTGAGACCAGCCTGACCAACATGGAGAAACCCCATCTCTCCTAAATATACAAAATTAGCTGGGCGTGGTGGCGCATGCCTGTAATCCCAGCTACTCAGGAGGCTGAGGCAGGAGAATCACTTGAACCTGGGAGGAGGTTGCAGTGAGCTGAGATCGCGCCATTGCACTCCAGCCTGGGCAACAAGAGCGAAACTCCGTCTCAAAAAAAAAAAAAAAACCATTCACAGTAACAGGCAAATGCTTCCCAGTTTTAAATGTTTAAAAAGTCTGTGCATACAGTATATACACAAATATATAAAATTATATAGCTACACAAATTATACAGAGTTTGAAGAAGAGAAAAACTAGGCAAAAGAAGTAGGTGATTCACAGAAGAAATACAAATGTTACATTACCATTCTCATCGGTTTTAACAAGAAATGCAAATTAAAGGAATATGCTCATTTCTGCCTGTCAAATTAGAAAGTAGTTTTTTTTGTTGTTGTTTTTTTTTTTTTTTGAGACGGAGTCTCGCTGTCGCCCAGGCTGGAGTGCAGTGGCGCGATTTCGGCTCACTGCAGGCTCCGCCCCCCGGGGTTCACGCCATTCTCCTGCCTCAGCCTCTGGAGTAGCTGGGACTACAGGCGCCCGCCACCTCACCCGGCTAATTTTTTGTATTTTTAGTAGAGACGGGGTTTCACCGTGTTAGCCAGGATGGTCTGGATCTCCTGACCTCGTGATCCACCTGCCTCGGCCTCCCAAAGTGCTGGGATTACAGGCGGGAGCCACCGCGCCCAGCCAGAAACTAGTTTTTGAATTTAAATTGTATCACCATGTTGGAGAGGATTTGGATAAATGAACATTCTTACACATTGCCAGTACAGTAGAAGCAGGGACAACCTATCAGGAGGCAAATTTATAAAATAAAATTAAAAAAAAAGTGTGTACTTCTAGGACTTCTATCTGAAGAACCCTGTAAATAAATCCTTATGAAAATCTGAACATTTTTATAATAGTGAAAAATTAGCAATGAGTTAAACCCTAGTGCATCCAAACAATAACATGCTACCAAGCCATTATGAGTGTTTTCTTTCAGAGACTATCTAATGACTTGGTATAATGTTCCTGATAAAAAGAACAGGATACAAAGTACTACAATCCCCATTTTATAAATTATCTATATGGTGGACACTCAATTAGCACAAGCCAATCCACGAGAGGGGCTGGAAACGTCAAATGCCCATTTTCCTAATCTTTGCAGTTTGGGACAGCCATATTACACTGGTCCATGACATAAGCAGGCATCTTCTGGGGGTTGTGGGTGGTGGAGAGCTATATAGGAAAGTGGATGCTTTCCTTATAAAAGGGCCAGGTGATGCTGACCTTCCTTCAGTGGAAATACAGTAGAGCTGCAGCAACCATTCTGCACCCAAGAGGGAGAGGCCGGAATTACCGAGATGCCAACTTGGACACTGTTGAGTTGCTGGAGGATGCTAGCAAGGGCCTATTTCTAGATTTCTTTTTCTTTTTTTTTTTTTTTTTTTTTTGAGATGGAGTTTTGCTCTGTCGCCCGTGCTGGAGTGTGGTGGTGCGATCTTGGCTTACTGCAACCTCTGCCTCCTAGGTTCAAGCAATTCTCTCGCCTCAGCTTCCCAAGTTGCTGGGATTACAGGCACCTACCACCACCCCTGGCTAATTTTTGTATTTTTAGTAAAGATGGGGTTTCACCATGTTGTCCAGGCTGGTCTTGAACTCCTGACTTCAGGTGATCCACCCGTCTTGGCCTCCCAAAATGCTGGGATTACAGGCATGAGCTACCATGCCCAGCCTAGATTTCCTTTTAAGTGAAAAAAAAGAAATCTGGTTTTTAGGCCATTATAGCTGATTTTTCTCTTACATGCATCTGAACACAATCCTGATACAGTATATATGCTTAGTAAAACCTTCAGAATATTAATAATTATTTTTCAGTGGTCAAATTATGGTTGACTTTTATTTTGCTCTTTGTAGTTAGTTTAAAATTTTAGTAATAATTTATATTTAGAAAAATTTAAAACTCAAATATCAAACATACAGCATGGTATAACTTTTTCAGAGATCTATACATTCATTCAGTATGATATGGTCTGGAGCTAAGTCCAAAGATCAAAGGGCAGCCTGGTTCTCTGATAGCTAGTCATAACATGGGCTATTGGCTTAAGTCACTTTCCTTATATGGGAAACAAAATAGGGGTTCTGAACATTTTGGAGTGTGTGCTCCAGATCCCTGCGGCAATCTGGTAAGCCAGTGGACCCCTTCTCCGAACAATGTTTTTAATCACACAAAATGCACAAGTTTACAAAGAAACCAATTATACTGAATTAGTTTATTAAAATATTAAGGCACTAATTTGTGAACTAATATATATGCTTCTTTATTAATGTATTGGATAATAAAGATCTAGTAGGAGGACTAATAAACACCTTAATTTTGAGGTAGTGATGAGCATAAACATTTGAGATGTCAGAAACAACTGAAATGTGATATGAAAATATCTGTGATTTCCATTAGTGAGAAGGTCTAAAACTACTGTGGTCTGCTGGCCTTACATTCATAGTGGAAGGAAATGGTAAATTTCAATTAGAGGTCAGTGGAAATCCATGGAAGTTCCTGGACCCTGAATTCTATGGAGACTCTGGGGTCTGTGTACCCCAGGTTAATACCCCTCCACTAGATAATTGTCTAACTCTCAGAGTCTGAGTCCCTCAAAAATTACTATCGTTCACTTAAATTTCAATATTATCTACTCCGTGAACGTTAACAGATTGGTTTTCATAGTTATTTTTGAAGGAAAATGATCCAGGTGATTAATATGAATGTTTCTTTGATGAGGATCATTCTTTACACTTAATACAGCTAGAAAGCAAGTAAAATGGAAATTTTTTAATATTAAAAAGAGAAAAAATGAAAATACATATTCACTGAATCATTTGAAGATATACACCTTTTTAAACATCCAAATAGCAAGACAAATGATGTACTCCACTTCCGATTTGTGCTTGGGGGATAGAGAATGGCTGCACAGCTCCATCAGATGCATATTGATAAATCCATCAGAGCCTGACTCCTTAGCAATGTCCTCCTGCTAATGAGGCTTCTGCCTCTCTACAGTCCTTGTTTCATGTTTTGCTCATAGTACAAACCTTTCTTAAACATTTGTATTCTTCCCAGTACCCGTCACCTACCAAGAGATGCCCCCAAACACCTCCCCAACATACACACATAGAAGATGAGAAGAGTATGATCATTAGCTTAAATCTTGCCTTTATCGTTGTTCCAAACAACAGACAATCCACGCGTCTTACAATCTTCAACCAGTCCTTGCTACCAATGAGTGAAAACCCTTCCTGAAATAAAATTAAGCAAAAATCAGCAACAGAAGCAAAAATATGAAGAATAGCTACGGCTGCAGCTACTTCCTGTTAGAAAGTTGTATATTTATGTATTGTGTAACTCAAACATAGTAGCAATGACTCAATAAAACCAGTTGCCAGGGATGACCCTTATACTAAGTCCTCAATGTCCTGGTGCTTCTCCTGCATGAGGAACATACGACAACTTTTTTTCTTAATCTTTTTATGTTGAAAATCAATACAATACTAAAGATAGTTAAGTGTCCATAGTCATATTTGATATAAAATGCCTTTCTATGCCTCTAGGATTTGCCAAAATATTTTATATTCCCCCAAATCAAGGGTTCCATTATACTGATTTATTAACTTATCTGGCACGTCTCTAACTCCATAGTAAGATTTCTCTTCACAAGAATCTTATTTTCATATTCCTATGAATGGAAAATTTAAAGCAGTTTGCTTTTGGATACTGTATGTTTACTTCTTCATTTCCATCTGAAAAAACAAAAAAGGGCAAAGGGGGCAGTAGAGGGCACACAAGTCTCAAATGAGGGACAACAGTTGGATCCATACAGTGAAAAGATAAACTTTCTCTGCCATTTACTAATAAAGTCAGTGGAATGAACTATCTGATGATTATGGCAGCTCTTAAGCGCCAGTTATGTTGTCAGTGGTTTCCTCAGTTAAGCAACCCATTGAGTTAGAATATGTTTAACATACAGTAAAACCAATCCAAGAGATTACTGACAATATGCAAAAACTGCATGCAAACTGCCAGTCTACCCTTAAATACTAGTCCACCACAGCCAGGGAAGGCTGCTGGAGTAATCTGAGAAATCCCCAACTCTTAAAAAAACATAAGAAAATGTAGTCCCTTATCCATTTGAACCCTCACAAAATCCCTCTACCTAAATCTCAGTATGGTGAAAGTTGCAACTTTCATAGAAATTTACAACCTGGGAAACAGTGCGGGTTAATTCTTTGATGCTTTCATTTAAAAAAAAAAAAAAAAAAAAAAAAATGGCCAGGCGTGGTAGCGGGCGCCTGTAGTCCCAGCTACTTGGGAGGCTGATGCAGGAGAATGACGTGAACCCAGGAGGTGGAGGTTGCAGTGAGCCGAGATTGTACCACTGCACTCCAGCCTGGGGGACAGAGCGAGATTCCGTCTCAAAAAAAAAAGTCAGTTCTGAAATGCTACCTCTAAGCATTTTATCAATGGCAGGTTTTTTTCCCAAATGGAAAAAGAAGTTAGACAAACCATTTATGATTTCTTCTTAAAACCCTCTCAGAATTAGCAAAAAGAAATGTTGATTATTACATCCAAAAATACAGTTAATTGTAGTTTCAAGTGGCAATATATGAGGAAACTGGCACTCACACACATTGCTGGTGGAAGTGCAAATTGGTACAATGCTAATGGAGGGCAATTTGGCAATATCAAAATTACAAATGTATTTACATTTGGACCCAGCAATCCCAATGCCAGGAATTCATTTTACAGATCAACCTGCACATGTATGAAGTGATGCATGGAGAAGGGTAAGCGTTTCTGTTTTTTTTTTTTTTTTTAACAGAAGATTGGAAACAACTCAAGTATGCATCAAAGGTGGATTGGTTAAGTAAATTGTGGTACTCTATACAATGGAATACTATACAGGTGTAAAAAGTAGTAACTGTTATATATCAGCACTGTCCAGTAGAAATAGAATTTGAGCTGGGCGCAGTGGCTCACTCCTGTAATCCCAGCACTTTGGGAGGCCGAGGCGGGTGGATCATGAAGTCAGGAGATCGAGACCATCTTGGCTAACATGGTGAAACCCCATCTCTAGTAAAAATACAAAAAATTAGCCGGGCACGATGGCGGGCGCCTGTAGTCCCAGCTACTTGGGAGGCTGAGGCAGGAGAATGGCATGAACCCGGGAGGCAGAGCTTGCAGTGAGCCGAGATAAGCACCACTGCAGTCTGGCCTGGGTGAAAGAGCGAGCCTCCGTCTAAAAAAAAAAAAAAGAATTTGAGCCACATATGTAATTTAAAGTTCTCTAGTATCACTTTTAAAAAGAGATAAATTGGCAGAATTGGTTTTAGTATTTTGTTTAACCAACTATATCAAAAAACATTGAACAAATTGATGACTAGATTGTAAACAATGTAAAACATTAATGAGACAGTTTGCTTTTTTTTTTTTTTTTTTTTTTTTTTTGAGATGGAGTCTTGCTCTGTCGCCCAGGCCAGAGTGCAGTGGCGCAATCTCGGCTCACTGCAAGCTCCGCCTCCCGGGTTCACGCCATTCTCCTGCCTCAGCCTCTCCGAGTAGCTGGGACTACAGGCGCCCGCCACCATGCCCGGCTAATTTTTTGTATTTTTTAGTAGAGACGGGGTTTCACCGTGGTCTCAATCTCCTGATCTCGTGATCCGCCCGCCTTGGCCTCCCAAAGTGCTGGGATTACAAGCGTGAGCCATCGCGCCCGGCCTACAGTTTGCATTTTTTTAATACTGTCTTTGAAATCCAGTGTGTGTTTTACACTTATACCACATCTCAATTTGGATGTTGGATTTTCAATGGTTAAAGTGAAATGTAGTCCTACTAAAACAATGAAGTTGAGATTAATAGGAAAATATTGTTCACTGCTTTCATTTTTTAAATCTAAATTTAAATTAAATTTAAAATTCCATTTTTAGTTGCACCTGCCACATTTCAAGTGCTCCACAGCCACATATGACTCCTACTGACTTTCTTGGACAGTGCAGCTCTATATAAACTGAACTCTAACACGTATTGTTAGGCAAAAAAGCAAGCTACATAACAATGTCCATCATATGGTACTTTTTTAATAAGAGAGAACATAACAATGTGTATTCTTTACATAAAGAACTGGAGGACTAATACACAAGAGGCTAATAAAAATGTTACCTGCAAGGAGTGAAGGCGAACAGTGCAGATGGGGCAGGGGTGGGAATAAAAGCTTTCTCTATGCCTTTTTTACATTGCTCTGATTTTTGAGCTGTGTAAGCTTCTTATGCATGTATGAGAAAATTTGTGCAAACATTTGTGCTGGACAACATTGTTGCGTAATGTTATGCTTAATGCTTATGTTATGCATAATGCTTAAATCTATGCTGGACAACACTGTGCTTATAGTTAACAATACTGTACTGAACACTTAAAATGAGGGTACATTTCATGTCGCGTGTTTTTTTACCACAATTTTTAAAAGGCATGAAACAGCATAGCCTGTCTGAGAACCTGCAAGGAGACCACTGTCGCTGGAGTTGATGGGGGAATACCCCCACTACAATATGGCATGAACTCAAGGAAGAGGCAGAAGCAGGACCTGAGAAGGGGTGTGCCCTTTCTCCTCAACAGCAACTCTTAGTTGAGCTGCTTGCTTTATGGCTCTTCATCAATTTGTTCAAACCGTTTTGCCATGGAGTTTCCTGTATCTCTTCTGCCTCTTCCCCCTAATTTTTTTGCCTAATTAACCTCTGATCATTGTTCACTTCTTGCCTAGTCTCTCAAGTAGGTGACTCTGTTGTACTTTCCCTTAACATTCCACTTTCTCTCACAGCATTTATCATTGTGTCTGTGTGTTTATAGTGATTTCCTTAATGTCTATTTTTTCACTAGACTATAAGCCCCATGAGGGAAGGGGCTAAGTTCGTTTTGCTCGCTAATGAATATATAGCACCTATTATAGTGCTTAACACTAGAAGGTGCTTCAATAAGTTTATTGAGTGAATAAATGAAACTCTTTATTACAATTAATTAAAAGACTATCTGTTGGGTACTATGCTCACTACCTGGGTGATGGGATCATTTGTATCCCAAACCTCAGCATCACACAATATATTCAGGTAACAAACCTGCACATGTACCCCTGAATCTAAAATGAAAATTGAAATTATTTTTTAAAATTAATTAGACTATTTCATGCCAGGACCAGTATCATTTCTTGGGAGCAGTGATGGCCACAAATCTATTACCTATCCAGTGATATACAACATCTTACTTTTATTTGACTTACGCTAATGTTCAAAATTCAGAAAGAGTTCTTTCCTCTTAATGCTGAGATTTAGGAAAGAAGCCTGTGTGTCTAACCACTTGCCATACATAAAGTTCAATAACTGATCTGCCTTGCTGTGAAAATCCACCTGTTTGAATCTCTTTAAGGCTTATCCATCTAGAGAATTCAGTTTGGCTCAACTGATAGCTTCTCTGTAGCTTTTCCTGACTTTCTCACAATTAAGTGACCTGCTCTGTGTTCTCATAGCATGCTGTGCTTACTGCCATTAAACACGTGGTTAACATCACTGAGCTCCTACCATAGCTGGCCACCGTGCTAGGGGATAAAATATAAGACACAGAATCTGTCCAAGAGTAGGGGGAAATGTGCCAATCACCCAGGGAGCTTCTGCTACTGGAGCTTTGGATACTGTTCCCCCACCAGGTCAAGAATCACTGCCAAAGGAAGTTACTGTTAACTGATGAGAGTCTGTCATAACCCAGGAAAGTGCTGAGGCAGAAAAATTGAGGTTCAGAATTGATGGCACTGGGTGGGATGGGAAAGAGTGGAGAACTCTAGGAAATGCTAATTCACCATCAGACAAAAGAACAAGAGCCAATACCAAGAATGAATGTCCAGGACAGAGTAATGTGGAAGCTAAGAGGGGTGAAGAGTTTCCAGCAGAGAAACTTGTCAATGGTGTCAGGTGATGCACAGGGATGGAGTAGAAATAAGGGCTGTCAAATCTGCATGGAGTCTAGCAGCAGGAGATGCTGTGCCCTGCAATGGCTGGCTGTTGCTTCTACCCTGCCTTCTTTTTGTAGCCCCTACACCTCACTGCAAACTTCATGAGATCAAGAACTGGGGTACGTTCATCTTTGTGCCCAGCATGTCTGTTGAATGAAAGAGGGCCAAATTCTGGCACACGGTTGACATCCCCATTTCCTCCTAACACACTGTGACCCATCCCTTAATTTGCCCAGTTCTGGCACAGCCTCCCTGAAGGGAAGTGGCCAATATGCCACCAAGATGGGGCGCCACACTACACTTCATATAATCTCAAGCTTTGGTTTTCATGCATTATAAATTATGAAGTGCGTTTCTAAATTGTGGTCATCCATGCACTCCGTGGCCCCTGTTATCATACATAATGAAGACTTGCCAAAGAGATAAAAAGGAAGCCATCAAGGGAAGGGAGAAAAGTACCTAAGAAAATGGATGCAGAGATAAGATGTACACAATCCGAAGTCCAAAGATGATGGGAAAAACTACCTGGGCCCTTAACCCTACTGAGTCTGTTTCCCTTGCTGTTGACTCTACCATTGAGCTAGTTCCGTTAGTACCTTAGACACCCCTCAGTTCTGACTTCACCTACCAGTTTGGGCAAGGAAGCCAGGAGAATATCATGGGGTGTCACTGGCATTTAGCTAGGTAAATTAGCTTTAAAATCTTCCCGTTATGATTTTGTAAATGCTTTGAAGAAAACAGCATTTTATTTTTATGAAAATGACAATTATAAATGTTCACACCTGCTATAAAAACCCTGATTCAGAGGAAAACAGCATAGGAGAATAAGGCTACAAAAATAACTTGATGACTAATCATTTGACAATGCACCTTGTCCCCAAGCCCAGAACACCAAAAGGTCTTCTTGATGAATGTGAGAAGGTGTTTTGGTGCCAGGTGATTTATTTAAAACTTAGACCCTGGCCTAAGCTTCAGGGTTGTGTTTCTGACTCATTATCTTGGAGCTCAGTTTGTGAGGATCAAATTTCACTGAAAACAGAAAAAAAAAAATCCATGATAAGAGAATTGCTACAAATATGAAGACAACAATGTGAAGAGGGAAAACAAAGCAAAAGACTGGGATTTCTAAAATTACATTTTTTTTCTGGAGACAGGGTTTTGCTCTGTTGCCAAGGATGGAGTGCAGTGGTACGATGATAACTCACTGCAGCCTTGATCTCCTGGACTCAAGCAATCCGCCCACCTCAGCCTCCTGAATAGCTGGGACCATAGGCATGCACCACCATGCCCAGCTAATTTTAAATTTTTTTGTAGAGATGGGGTCTCGCTATGTTGTACAGGCTGGTCTCAAGCAGTCTTCCAGCCTGGGCCTCCCAAAGTGATGGGATTATAGGCATAAGCTACCACACCCAGGCAAAAATTAAATTTTCAACAATCATAACCAGTTGTTAGGTTAAGCTAATAATTAAGGTATTAAGCTAACAAATGGGAATAATAAGATAGAAATAATTTGTAGCTGGTTTGATTAGATTTTGGTCTTAGATTTGAATATGGATACTTCTGCAATATTCAGAAACATACAATATTGTGCTAGGAGAAGAAATACCTGCCTTACTTCAAAGTGCCTATTCCACACTTAAACAATATCATGTCTCAGACTGAGACAGCTCAAACTAAGATGCCCATTCTATAACTTACTTTATTTTGGAGTTATATTTTTCCTGATTTATAAAAGCTATATAACCAGTTTGGTTTCATGCTGAACTATAGGCTATTTGGAAGGAGTAAAGTAAATAAAAATAAATAACGTCAACAAAAAAGGATGACTGTGTTTTACAATTTTTATCATCTAGAAATCATGGTATGCCATGAAAAGTCATTATATTGGTTCCAGAAGTATGTACCAGATTACGTGCTATGTCCTATAACTGACACTACAGATCAAAGTCAAATGGTCCCTGCCCTCAAGGAGCTGGGAGTCTAGGGGAAATTAAACAAATAACCACCCAACAATAATCAATGTGGTAAGTTCCATGATTCTACAGAAGCACAGAAAAGAGGCATTCGATTACTAGGTCCAGTGGAAATGGCCTTTGAACTGATTTTTAAACTTATTTTGAAATAACTGATTTATTTTAAACTCTAAGTTTTCAAACATTCAAAGCTAGAGAAAATAGTAAAACAGTGTGATGAGCCATCACACTACGTACCCATCTTCCAGTCACAATTTTCATAACATGGCCAATCTTATTTTACTTACATCCACACTCAATAACTCCCATCTCCCTGGATTATTCTGAAGCAAATCCAAGTATCTGTATATATTTCAGAATCTATCTCTAAAAAGCTAAGGACCGGCCGGGCACAGTGGCTCACGCCTGTAATCCCAGCACTTTGGGAGGCCAAGGCGGGCGGATCACGAGGTCAGGAAATCGAGACCATCCTGGCTATCATGGTGAAACCCTGTCTCTACTAAAAAAATACAAAAAATTAGCTGGGCGTGGTGGCGGGCGCCTGTAGTCCCAGCTACTCAGGAGGCTGAGGCAGGAGAATGGCATGAACTTGGCAGGCCGAGCTTGCAGTGAGCCGAGAACACGCCACTGCACTCTAGCCTGAGCGACAGAGCGAGACTCTGTCTCCAAAAAATAAAATAAATAAATAATAAAAATAAAAAGCTAAGGACCTCTTAAAATATAATCACAAAATTATCACACCTTTAAAAATTAACAATTCCTTAATATCATCAAATATCTTTGTTGCTGTTCACATTTTCCTGATGATCTTGGTTTTTAAACATTGTGTTTTGAATAGGGATCCAAATAAGGTCCACATATTGTGATACTTGATTGTTATGTCTCTTAAGTCTTACTGATTTTTCCTTTCATCCTTTTTCTTGGAATTTTTTTGTTAAAGAAACCGGGTCATTAGTCCTCTAGATTAGGGATTGACAATTTTTTTGTTAAGGGCCAGTGAGTAAATATTTTGGCATTTTGATTGTACAGACTCCTGCACCTACTCAACTCTGCCCTTGTAGCATGAAAGCCTCCACAGACAATACATAATGAGCATGGCTGTGTTCCAACAAAACCTTTTTATGAACGCTGCAATTTTTATGATTCACAAAATATTCTTCTGAATTTTTTCAACCATTTAATAATGTAAAAACTATTCTTGGCTCAAAAGCCATACAAAAACAGGCAATGGGCCAGATATGTCCCACGCATTGTGTGCTAACCCCTGCCCTAAAGTCCCCTCACTAAATTTTGTTTTTGTATCTCCATGGTGTGTTTTAATATGTAACTCTGTCTTATAATTCTCAAAAAGTGGTAGATCAAGAAGCTTGCATATTCAGGTTGGATTTTTTTTTCTGAGATTTTATAAGATTACTTCCTAAGTGACAGGTATTTGATTCCATAGTAGGTACATAATGGTTTTTTATTCTTTTTGTGATATTAGCAGCCATTGATAATCACTGCCTACACTCATTAATTCATCTGGGGTTGCAAAATGGTGATTTTTAAATTTTTTCATTCATTCTTTATGAGACGGAATACATCTCAAAAGAGGAATTTTGCCTCATCAACTATTTTGTTATACCAGGTAAAAATAGGAAAGGTGGGATAAATGCTCACCTCATTTCTTGTATTTGTCAGCTTTCAAAATAATGAGGTGGTTCTCTAGTATCCTCCAAAGATTACAATGAGAGTTTTTTTTTAAAAAGTGTCATTTGGAACTTACAAATTTAAATATATTTGCTATTTCGATCCTTTGCAGTTACTGATCTTTACATTGCCTCTCTTTAGCTATGAGGACCTTTTCAAGTTGGCCCTGTCCTTTTGATATAGCCTTAGTAATCTCAAGGTATCAGAAGCTGAGCTGCCTTTTTTTTTTCCTGTATAGATAACGACATCACACAGGTCTTCAAGCTGTCAGTGATTCAGCTCCATCCACTCATATTTGGAAGGTCACAGGAATGCCTAGTCATCTAGTTTTAGTTGTAGATGTTATCCACGGGTCTTTGGTTTTGCAGCCCTGTTTGAACTGTCTATTTTTATGGGGAGATGTGAGAAAATACAAAAGCTATGATGTCATTTCTGACCAACAGGGAATAAGAGGGTCAAAATTTATACTCCTATTATAAACAACTAGAAAACTAGACAAAACTATTGGAAGCAACTATTTTCAGACAGTAGAAAATAGACAGTACAGGACTGTGATATCTGATAAAAGGGAGACAAAGTGAGCCCTACCATCACCCAGGCTTTCTTCCTAAAATTAATTTCCAGACTTTGGCACAGAGAATGGAAATCCAAACAGAGCTTGCAATCCCAGTGAGTTAAGAAGAAAGAGATGGGAGGTCAGGTAGGCCAAGATGCTGCAGTTTTCAGGGCAGGGCACTTAAGAGACGAAGACAATACAGAGGAAGAGCTTTAGAAACCTGTATATGTGTTCCTTGACTCTCTGGCTGAATAGCTATCTGTACATATGCAGAATGAAATACCATAAGACTGAGCAAGAACAACTTCTGGAAAAATAAGAATCACCAGGAAATGTAAGTCAAACAGTCCTAGAATTCCACAGGTCTGGGAATGTTTAAGTTACAACTAGCTAGAGTAGAGAGACTTCATTGAATACACAGGACATTCAGTAGAAAACACACATGAGGGCCAGATGCGGTGGCTTACACCTATGGTCCCAGTACTTTGGAAGCCCAAGATGGGAGGATTGCTTGAGGCCAAGGGTTCATGACTAGCCTGGGCAACATAATGAGACCCTATCTCTATTTAAAAAAAAAAAAAATACATCAGGAGTATTGCTAAATCAGCCTTAGAGTAAAATAACCTTCAAAAGGGTCAAACTGATTATTAGTAACTTAACTACTTGCTTGAAATTCTGTACTCTTTAAAGGAATACAACAAAAGTGAGCATGCAGCAATGTAAAAGTCACAATATCGGACATCTGATCAAAAAGTACTATATATACGAAAAACCAGCAACAATGACTAGTAGCCTTGAGAAAAATGAGTCAACAGAAACAAACTCAGAAATTCAAGAGATGATAAAATTAGCAGAAAAGCGTGTTGAAGAAGCTATTTCATGAATATGCTCTATATGACAACAGCAGCACGTTTGTCCAGGGGACAAATGGAAGTACACTATTGTTAAGTTTCATACATTACACAGGAAGCAGCATATATTTGAAGACAGACTGTGATAAGTTAGAGATGTATATTGTAAACCCTGCAACAGCCATGGTGGGTGGCGACAAAGGAGGAGTAGCTAATAAACCAATTGTGAAAATGAAATGGAATCCTAAAAAACACTGAATTAACCCAAAAGGAGGGAAAAAGAAACAAAAATAGATATGATAAACAGAAAACAACGAGATGGCAGATTTAAACTTACACAGAAAATCACATTAAATGCAAAGGGTCTAAACCCTGAAAAGAGGTTGTCAGGATAGATTTTAAAAGCAAGATCAGACGATATTCTATCTAGAATAAATTCATTTTGAATGTAAAGAAACAAATAAAACAAAAAGAGATAAAAAGATATGGCATTTAAACTCTAATAATAAGAAAACTGGAATGGCTATGTCAATCTCAGACAAACATGTCAGGTCAAGGATCATTACCAGAGATAAAAAGGAAGATCTCATTATGATAAAGGGTTAAATTCATCAAGAAAACATAATAATCCTGAATGTGCTTGTACCCAATAACAGCTATTCAAAATACATGAAGCAAAAACTGACACAATTGAAAGGAGAAATAAATCTACAATTAGAATTGGAAACCTCAAGACTCCTTTTTCAGTAATGGACAGAACTTGTAGGCTGAATAACATTAGGAATATGGAACACTTAACACAATCAACCAACTTGATCTGACATTCATAGAATACCTATCATCAGCAGCAGAATATACATTCTTTTCAAATGCACACAAAACATTCAAAAAGATATACCATATGCATGCCTTCCATAAAGACTGAAATAATATAGAGTAGGTTTTTAAAAGAAGAATGAAATACTACAGAGTAGGCTTTCTGGTCATAACAGAATTAAATTAGAAAAAAATTACATAAAGATAACTGGAAAATCTCCAAATATTTACAAATTAAATAACACAATGTGAAATTACCCATGGGTAAAAAAAATCACAGAATAAAACATTTTAAACTGAATGAAAATGAAAATACAACATAGAAAAAAATTGGGATATATAGTGAAAATAGTACTCAAATGAAAGCTTATGATTTTAAATACTTAGAAAAAATCAATAATAATATAAGCGTCTACTGTATGAAGCTAGAAAATAACAAACTAAACCGGAAATAAGTAGAAGGAAATAAATATAGAGCTTAGGTAAATGAAATAGAAAACAGGAAATTTAATGAAACAAAAATATAGATCTTTGAAAAAATAATCTCTGTCTAGATTGATCAAGAATAAAAAGTGAGAAGACACAAATTCACAACAAGAATAAAAGAGAAGATGGCACAACAGATCCCACAGGCACTAAAAAGATAGTAAGAATAGTACAACTTGGCTGGGCGCAGTGGCTCATGTCTGTAATCCCTGCACTTTGGCCCTCCAGAAAGTCAACAAGCAAAATGCCTTGAACATCCCAAAACACTATTGCCATGATCTTTGCACTTGACTGATCCGCATCTGCTCTGACTGGACCACTTCCACCTCTTTCTAGCCACTGCTTTGATTGCGCTTTGTCTTTAGGATCATACTGGTAAAGCCATGTTTCATCTCCTGTTGCAGTTCTTCGAAGAAATGCTTTGGGATCTAGATCCCACTTGTTAAAAATTTCCATTGAAAGCTCTGCTTTTGGGCCAGGCACAGTGGCTCCTGCCTGTAATCCCAGAACTTTGGGAGGCTGAGGCAGGCAGATCAATTGAAGCCAGGAGTTCAAGACCAGTCTGGCCAACATGGCAAAACCCCATTTCTATTCAAAAAATACAAAAATTAGCCTAGCAAGGTGGTGGGTGCCTCTAGTCCCAGCTACTCAGGAGGCTGAGGCACAAGAATTACTTCAAACCAGGAGGTGAAAGTTGCACTGAGCCAAGATCACACTACTGCACTCCAGCCTGGGCAACAGAGTGAGACTCTGTCTCCAAAAAAAGAAAAGAAAAGAAAAGAAAAAGAAACCTCTGTTCTTGTCTGCAGTTCATCTGGGCACAAGAGTTTTGGTATTCATCAACATAAAGTTTGTTCAACTTTAATTTTTCAGTCAGAATTGTGTAAGCTGAACCAATTGAGATATCTATGATGCTGGCTATTGTTTGTACTGTTAATCATTGATCCCCTTCAATTAGGGCATGAACAAGATTCATTTTCTCCTTGCAAACTGATGTGGATTATCTGCCACTATGGGCTTTATCTTCAACATTGTCTCATCCTTTCTTAAAATGAGTTATGCATTTATAAGCTGCCAGTTTCTTTGGGAACATTGTCCTCATAAACTTTTCATAAAGCATCATTGATTTCACTCTTCTTCCATCCAAGCTTCACCATAAATGTGATGTTTGTTCTTTCTTCAATTTTAGCAAAATCCATGTTGCTCTAATAGGGGTCGTTTTCAAACTGATGTCTCCTCTTTCTTAGTGCCTCAAACTAGATCCTGTTCAGACATGTTATAACAAGTTAGTAGATGTTTATTTTGGTGCAAAATAAATGAAATCCTTGTATAGATTTTTCAAAATATACACTTTCTATGAATTTTTGAAGACCCCTTGTACAAGGTCAATTGATTTCAATAAAGGTACCACAATAACTCAATGAAGGAAGTACCATCTCTTCAAAAAATGGTGCTGGGACAATCAAATTATCCATAGTTGGGGAGGAGGGGACCTTGACCCTTACCTCACATCATACACAAAGATTAACTAAAAATAAATCATAGACCTAAATGTACTAGCTGAAACTATAAAATTTCTAAAATAAAACATAGGAGAGAATCTTTGCCACCCTGGGGTAGAAACAGAGGACACAAAAATGAACCATAAAAGAAACATTTCATAAATCAGACTTCATAAAATTTAAAGTATTAGCTCTTCCAAAGGCAATGTTAGGAAAATGAAAAAGCAAGCCACAGATTAAGAAAAAATATTCACAACATATATATGTTAAAGCAAACTAAATGTGGCCTGAGAAAGACTCCATACTTCTATATTTGTGTCCTTGTGAATGAACTGTAACCTAGCTTCATAGGCAGACAAAACTGAAAACCTAACTTAGTAGTATGCACCAGTAACAATAGCTAAGTTTTGGCCCATCCCAGCGGCCAGACTTCAACCATTCATTCACTGCTGTGTGTTCAAACTGTGTTCGAATAAGGCACAGGCTGAGCTGTAACCCATCCAGCTGTTCTGTACCTCACTTCCAGTTTCTGTACCTCATCTCCCCCCCTTTTTTTTTTGTCTATAAATCTTCTTCCATCATGTGGCTGTGCTGGAGTCTCTGAATCTGCTGTGATTCTAGGGGCTGCCTGATTCATGAATCATTCATTGCTCAATTAAACTCCTTTAAATTTAATTCGGCTGAAGTTTTTCTTTTATCACATATCTGATGAAGGACTTGAATTCAGAACATATATATATATAAATATATATATATAAATATATATAAATATATATATATAAATATATATAAATATATATATAAATATATATAAATATATATATATAAATATATGTATATGAATATATATAAAAATATATATATAACCTCTTATAGACAACTCAATAGGCAAAATATTTCAACAGACACTTCACAAAGGAAGATAATACTGATGGCCAATAAACACATTAAAAGATACTCAATATAATTCATCAGAGGAACATCAATTAAAATCATGAGATACCACCAACACCCAGCAGAATGGCTAAAATTAAAGAGACTGACAATAGCAAGTGTTGCTGAGGATATGAAGCAAACAGAACACTCATGCATTGCTGACTGGTGTGTACAATGGTACAACCACTTTGGAAAACACTCTGGTGGTTTCTTACATAGTTAAAAATATACCAACAATATTACTGAGCAATTTAACTCTTATGTACTTACTTAGGGAAAATGAAAATATGTCCACACAAAACTTGAATACTAATGTTTATAACAGTTTTACTCTTAATAAATAAAAACTAGAAGAAACTCTAATGTCCGTGAATATGTATTGGATAAACAATTTGTGGTATATCCATATAGTGGCATACAACTCAGCAGTTAGAGAAAATGAATTACAGATACAAGCAACAATATGGGTGAATCTCAAAAACATACTGAGTGAAAAAAGCCAGACACAAAAGAGTTAATACAGATTATATGAAACCTCACAAAATATAAATTTAATCTACACTAAAAGAAAGCAGATAGATCAATGTGGGGAATATTTACAGAGAAGGGGCACCCTTTTAAGGGTAATACAAATATTCTACATATTGATTGTGGTGGTGGTAGTTACCCAGATGCCTTTCGTTGCATGTAAATTATATCTCAATAAAGATGGAAAAAGGGGGAGGAAAGACTATGCTGGCAACATCTTCCAAGAATCCTAAACTGACTTGAAGGACAAGTGTAAGTTACTGAGTAAAGAAGCAGGTAGTACGATACATTTGAAAGCAGAGAGGCAAGAAATAACATGCCATGCCTCAGAAGTACAAACCATTCCATATATGGCTGAAGTGTGTGTGTATACATGACAGTGGAAGGAGACGAGGCTGGAGGACAGGCAGACTCTTTGAAAAGGGCCTTTTCCGCTAAGCTAAAAATTCATATCAAAATGATCGTCTGCTTTTTCTACTTCCTGTCAATGTGGTGAAACACATTGATTTTTAAACATTAAGCTACCCTAGCATACTTTAAATAAACCTGCTTCATTGTAATGTACTGTCCATTTTATGTGTTCAATTTGAGTTAGGAACTATTCCCTTTTTCTATTATCTAGAAGAATCTGAGTTCTTCCTTAAACATCTGAAAGAATTCACCAGACAAGTTACGTGGGCCTACAGTTTTCTTTGTGGAAAGGTTTTAAATAACAGAAACAGTTTCCTTAATATACATTTTACTACTTAGATTTTCTATTCTTTCTTCCGTTAGCTTTGGTAAGTTGTATTTTTCAAGAAATTTGTGCATTTCATCCAATCAA
Source organism: Symphalangus syndactylus (assembly GCF_028878055.3). NCBI lineage: Eukaryota > Metazoa > Chordata > Mammalia > Primates > Hylobatidae > Symphalangus > Symphalangus syndactylus. The sequence continues at coordinate 32,402,302 of NC_072427.2, forward strand.
ATACATGATATAGAGATGATAAAAATATCTTCTTTTAATGTTTGTAGGCTCTACAGTGACATCCCCCTTTTCATTCCTAATATTATATCTTCTCTGTTTCAAGAAATTAGTCTTTGTAAGGGTTCATCAATTTTACTAATCTTTCCATAGTACCAATTTTGGGCTTTCTTCATTTTTTTTGTTATACATTTGCTTTCTAATTCACTTATTTCTCTTCTTTATTTCTTCTCTTCTATTTTCCTTAGGTTTGATTTACTGTTCTTTTTCAATCTGAGATAGAAGTTTAAATCCTTGATTTTCACTCTTACATCTTTTCTAATATGCTTGTACAACTACAGAATGTCCTCAAGCACAGCTTAGGCCAACAATTATTCAATTTTGGTATGTATACCATGTGTACTTGAAAATAATGTGAATTGTGTCATTCTAGGTACAGTGTTCAGTATGTCAGTTGTTGTTTTGTTTCATCTTCTACATCTTTACTGATTTTTCTCTGCATTTCTATTTGCTATTGAGAGGGGTGTGTTGAAGTCTCTCACCAGGATTGTGGATTTGTCCGTTTCTTAAGTATTTTTAATGCTAAAATAAAGTTTAACCCAGTCATTACCTCTGCTAAGACTTTCTTTATACTCCAGCCCATCCTGAAAGAGATACTCATCCTCTATGTCCCTGTAACATCTTGTGCACACCTTTGTCACAGCACTTCCTACCCTGTCTTGTGAATCATATCTGCCTAGTCTGTGAGATTCTTGAGAGCAAAGTCTATGTCACAAACCTCCGTATCTCAAGAATGACATTCAATAGGCATGTCTGTTTGATGAATTAATGAAAAAATGAAGAACAGCAATCCCATCTATGGCAAAAGAAAGTGTGGGTTAATTTCTAATAAACAAATATAATGAGTTGCAAACTCCTAGAAAGATTTAGAAATACTCTTTTAAAAGATAGTTACTGATAACATAAATGGACTATTTAAGAGAGAACCAGGAAAAATAAGGTTAATCATACAAATCTATTAATACCACTGCAAAGTACAACAACCACATAGTTCAGAGGCACATCCAGGGCAAAATGGGGCAGGGAGGTTCGTGATGGGGTGCTAGGTACATCTTCTAACAAATTCAACCCCCGAAAATCCCTTGCCTTTGGATATGTGCACCAATCCTTATTAAGAAATACAACAGGCCAGGCGCAGTGGCTCACGCCTGTAATCCCAACACTTTGGGAGGCCGAGGTAGGTGGATCACGAGGTCAGGAGTTCAAGACCAGCCTGGCCAACATGGTGAAACCTTGTCTCTACGAAAAATACAAAAATTAGCCGGGCATGGTGGCACACGCCTGTAATCCCAGCTACTTACGAGACTGAGGCAGAGAATTGCTTAAACCTGGGAGGCAGAGGTTGCAGTGAGCCAAGATCGTGCCACTGCACTCCAGCCTGGGCGACAGGGATCATCTCAAAACAAACAAACAAACAAAAAACCCAAAACGAAAAAAAAGAGATACAATTAGTCCATAAGGACCATCTATTTATGTAATTTGTTGAATCAATGTGTCATGAATTTTTTTAAATTGTGGTAAGATACACATATAAAACTATCTTAACCATATTTAACTGTACAATTCAGGGATATGATATATACATTCACAGTTGTACAACAGATCTCCAGAACTTTTTCATCTTGCAAAAAAACTAATATTCTATACCCATTAAATAACAACTGTCCATTTCTCCTTTCCCCCAGCCCCTAGTAATGACTGTTCTACTCTGTTTCTATGAGTTTCACTACTTTAGATATCTCATATAAGAGGAATCATACAGTATTTGTCGTTTTGAGACTGGCTTATTTCACTTAGCATAATGTCCTCAAGGTTCATCTATGCAGCATGACAGGACAGCCTTGCTTTGTAAGGATAAATAATATTCCATTATACGTAAATACCACATTTTGTTTACTCATTCACCCACTGATGGACACTTGGGTTGCTTCTACCTTTTGCCTACTGTGAATAATCTGCTGTGAATATGAGTGTACAAATATCTCTTTGAGACCCTGCTTTCCTTCTTTTGGATATAGATGCAGAAGTGGGATTGCTGGATCAGATAGTAGTTCTATTTTTAATTATTTGAGGAACTGCCATAGTGTTTTTCAGAGAGGTTGCACCATTTCACAATCCCATCAACAATGTATAAGGGTTCCAGTTTTTTTATATCCTTGCCAACTGTCTTAGTCCATTCTAGCTGCTATAACAAAAATGTCATACACTGGTGGTTTATGAACAGTGGAAATTTATTGCTTGCAGTTCTGAAGGCTGGCAAGTCCAAGATCAAGGTGCTGGCAGATTCAGTGTCTGATGAGGGCTTGCTCTCTGGTTGAAAGATGACATTTTCTCATCGTGTCCTTACATGGTGGAGGGGGCTAGCTAGCTCTCTGGGGTCTCTAAGGCCATTAATTCCATTCATGAAGACAGAGTCCTCAAGACCTAATCACCTCTTAAGGGTGCTTAATACTATGTAATGCTTATAATACTATTCCATTGAGGACTGGTTTCAACATATGAATTTTAGGGGGACACAAATTCAGACCATAGCACCAACACTTGTTACTTTCTGTTTCACTTGTTTGTTGTTTTATAGCAACCATCCTAATGGGTGTGAGGTGATAATTCATTGTGGTTTTGATCTGCATTTCTCTAATGATTACTGATGCTGAACATTTTTCATGGGCTTGTTTTGGCCTCAATGTGTCTTTAAGATTAGTTAGTATTCAGCCCCACAGTAGCAGCACATGCAGCAAAAAATAATTACAACCTTTCTTTAGTCTTAAAAATCAGACCCTGTAGCTCTTTTAAAGTTACAACAACAAATACATCCATTCATCCTTTAGGCCAAAAGATTACCTATAAAGTATATTGCAGAAGCAGTTATTCAAACGTATTGGGCCAAAGGCTTCTTTTTACGGCTAAAATAGCTGTCTGTTGTTTTTGTATCCCCAGCATGCATTCTTCATTTTCCTTTGGGAGATCACCCCTCCCCCTATTCAGAGCCCATGTGATTCAGACAAGGCTACTTTTCACCTGGCCCATCTCCAGGGGTGAGCAGATGATTCAGGCCTGGCCTGTCAGCATATCTAATTACTTCTGACCAAAGTAACTAGGTTATGAATAAGGATGTGATTTAAATTAGTAAAATTTAAGTAAATCCTGGGACTTCTGCTAGAACTAGGAAGGAGGAGCTCTCTTCCCATTAGGGTTATTTATTGTAAGGATCAGAAAAGCCTGATGTGGCCAGGAACCACCAGAGATCCTTCCAGAGGAAAACAGGCTGAGAGACAGAGACAGAGACAGGGAGAGACACAGCTAACAATATTGATTAAGCCCCTGACTCAATTGTGCTGGAGGCCACTCCTATCCTGGATATTTCAATTCCATGAAGGAATAAGTTATTTATTTTGTTTAAAAGAACCTGAGTTGGGTTTCTGTTATTTGCAACACAAAGAGTTTAATACCCAGCTTAAGAAGTATCATAGCAAACATAATTCATCTCTTTAACTGCTCAATTATCCAAATTTCCCTATCTAATTGCCATGCCATTTTAAAAACTCCACATCTCCTCATTTAACATAGCAATTAACAAATTAGTTTTTTATCTGAATGTTTTATCAACATCAGCAATATTCAACATAGTTAACCACTGCTTCCTTTGTGAAACACTTTTGTCTTGGCTTTTATGATCACACCCTTTCCTAGTTTTCCTCCTACATGTGGCAGTTCCTTCTTCGCCTACTCTGATCTTATTCTCTTCAACCTCCTCTTTCCCTTGTTCATTCTTTTACCCTCCCCCAGGCTATAGTCACCAGATCCACAGTTTCAATTGCTATTTAAATATCTGTGAGTCCCAAATCATATCTCTAGCACAGCCTTCTTTGACCTTCAAAGAACCAGAAGGGCTAATTGTTAAATAGTAAATGAGGACAAGTAGAACTGACATCCCTGCTTGAGTGTCTCAAAAACACCTCCAATTCAAACTGTCTGACACCAGGGCGGTGGTCATCACACATGCCTGCCAGGCCTGGCTCATCTCTGAAGTCCCTAACTTCAGTAAATGAGGCTACCTTCAGTTGAGTTGCATAAGCCAGAAACTTCAAAGTTTTCCTTCACTTCTTTCCCCCTCTCACTTCTAAAACACCACTAAGTCCAATTGGTTTTTGCTCTTAAATATCTTTTAAATAAATCTATTCCATTGTAGTCCAAGCTGTCATCTTCTTTATTTACTAAAACAGCCTCCTAAGTAGGCTTCAGATATCTTCTTGCCCACTCTTCCTCTTCTCCACAATACTGTGAGAGATACCTTTAAAAAAATTTTTTTTTCTTTGCTTGAGAGATACCTTTTTTATGTAAAAACGTAACTGACTCTGTCACTCCCTTGCTTAGAATTCTTTAACAGCTTCCTATTTCTCTCAAGCTAAAAACTAAATCTTTTATATGACCTACAAAGAAGTGGGAAGGATGAAGTATATAAACACTTGCACACCTAATTGCTAAATAAAAGACTTGAAGATCATAAACTGCCAATAAATCATAAAGACATTCTAGGACCTGAAACCTCTTAAGACAGAGGTCTACGGACACAGAACAAGCCTGTGTCCTAGTGAGGTTCTGTCAACTCCCTCCTCACCTTCCCTAATATGCATTTTGGGAAGAATGAAATCGATGGAGTGTTTTACAAAATACTCCAACTATGGATAGCATATAAAAATCCTTCACATGGCTGGACACAGTGGCTCATGCCTGTAATCCCAGCACTTTGGGAGGCCGAGGCCAGTGGATCACCTCTGATCAGGAGTTCAAGACCAGCCTGGCCAACATGGTAAAACTCCATCTCTACTAAAAATAAAAAATAGGCCTGGCATGGTGGCAGGAGCCTGTAATCCCAGCTACTCGGGAGGCTGAGATGGGAGAATTGCTTGAATCCAGGAGGCAGAGGTTGCAGGGAGCCGAGACTGCTTCATTGCACTTCAGCCTGGGTGACAAGAGTAAGACTCCATCCCAAAAAAAAAAAAAAAAATCATTTATAGCTTTATAGCCCCTCTCTTTGAGACTTGGCCCAGAATGCTGTCTACTTCATAGCATGGAGTACTGCATTCATCAATACAACCTCCAAGGTTCTGCAAACCTATGTCAATTTACTTCTCAGGACTCAGCCTGGGAGCAATCTTATCTCCTTGGGAGATCTTTCCATACCTCGGCTTTGATTTTTACCATTTAACTCTCTGTGTGAAATCTGTTTCTCTTGTTCTAGACTTTTGAAGATCATAAAAGTTCTCGGTGGGTTATTTTCAGGCTAGTGGTGAGTATCTTTCTAAAACCCCCAGATGCTTAGAACACTAACAATCAGAACCTTAATTTTATTAATAGTTAAAAGCTAGAGGCCAGGCAAGGTGGCTCACACCTGTAATCCCAGCACTTTGGGAGGCCAAGGCGGGCAGATCACCTGAGGTCAGGAGTTCGAGACTAGCCTGGCCAACATGGTGAAACCCTGTCTTTTCTAAAAATACAAAAATTAGCTGGGCGTGGTGGCAGGTGCTTGTAAACCTAGCTATTGGGGGGCTGTGGCAGGAGAATCACTTGAACCTGGGAGGCGGAGGTTGCAGTGAGCCGAGATCGTGCCATTGAACTCCAGCCTGGGTGACAAGAGCAAAACCCTGTCTCAAAAAAAAAAAAAAAAAAAAATGCTAGAGACTGGCCTTCATGTTCAGTTCCTTGTTAGTAAAATGGATTATGGGCAAAATATAAAAGTAGCTGTAGTGTGCCTTCAACACATCCCATATTCATAAAAGTTAGCCCATGTCTTAGTCAGTTGAAGCTGCCATAACAAAATACCAGAGACAAGGTGGCTTAAACAACAGATATTTCATTTCTCACATTTCTGGAAGCTGGGAGTTCTGAGATCAGGATACTGGCAGGTTCAGTGTCTGGTGACGGCTTGCTTCCTGGCTTGTAGACAGCCGCCTTCTTGCTGTGTGCTCATACATGGCCTTTCTTCAGTGGATGCACCAAGAGAAGGGAGAGAGATTTCTCTCTCTTCCTTTTCTTATAAAAGCACTAATCTCATCACAGGCTCCATTCTCATGACTTCATCTAAACCTAATTACCTCCCAAAGGCTCCCACTTCCAAACACCATCACTTTGTGGGCTAGGGCTTCAACATATGAATGTGGGCAGAGACACAATTCAGGCCCTAAAAGCCCATAAGAGTCGTCTGCCAAAATACCTTGAAAATTTGTAAGCAACATCACCAGTACAATAACTGCAGCAACCTGTAAGAATATGGATGTTTGCTGGAATATGTAAACATTTTTATTTTAAAAAATAATCATATGATCTGTTGGAGAAATCTCCCAGACTCCTACCAAAAGATAAAAGATAATACAATAAGTTATTTGGATGTATTAAATATATCTAAAGAAAAAGAAATCTGGCTAGGCATGGTGGCTCATGCCTGTAATCCCAGCACTTTGGGAGGCCAAGGTGGGAGGGTTGCTTGATGCAGGAGTTTGAGACTAACCTGGGCAACAGAGAGACACCCAATCTCTACACAAAATTAGCCAGGCATTGTGGTGCATGCCTATAGTCTCAGCTACTCTGTAAGCTGAGGCAGGAGGATCACTTGAGCACAGGAGGTTGGATCACTTGAGCATAGGATCACTTGAGCCAGGATGGCATCACTGCACTCCAGCCTGGGCAACAGGGCAACAAAGTGAGACCTTGTCTCAAAAAAAAAAAAAAAAAAAAAAAAAATCGGAGTGTTAAAGGCAGTAGTGCCCATTAGAGCACTTTTGAGAATGGAGTCTTAGCCACTGTACTTAAAATTATTCCAATTACAGCAAATAAATATACCTTCCTGTTTTCTCCTTTTAAAGTATTTTCTTCTAGTCTTTCTTTATATCTTATCATTGTTATTAAAGCATACTTATATTTTGAATTTTGCTGTCTTCACTTAACATTATTTTAGCATAAGCATTTTTTTCAAACTGCTACCTTTTTGTTAGGATTATAATTTTTAATGCTTATCATATAGAACCAACAATTTATAAAAACCATTACTTTAATGTTGTCCATTATGAATACTACCATTTTATCCCTATTAGGAATAACATTGTGACAGACATTTTTAGATGTATACTTTTTTTGTATCTTAAATTATCTTAAGACAGATCTGGAGAAATAGAATTGGGTCAAAGGTTAAAAACTGTGTGCTGTGGTAGAGGGTAGTCTTGATATATATACTGGCAGATGAAGAAAACATTTTAGAAAAACAGTGTGCTACGTCACCAGCAGTAAATGAACATACTAACTTCATTACATTTTTATCAACACACAATATATTAAAATTTAATTTCCTCTTATTAAATAAACCAAAATATTTTACTTTAATTTCTATGTCTTTGATTACCATCTATTTACTCTATTCATTTATTCATTCAACAAACAGATGCCAGACATGATGGCAGACTTGGAAAAAATAACAGAAGACATAATCTCTGACCTCAGAGAGCTTATAGTTTAGAGCTGAAGACAGAAAACAAGAAGAGCAACCAACCAACAAAAGCCACTGATTAAGTGCCACAACCCAGCAAATACAAGATGCTGTAGGGATGCACCAAAAATGGCACTTACCTTGACCTTAGCATCCACCTCGTTTATACAGACCGGATTCATAAAACCCACTCATTCATGACCTTAGGTACTTGGAAATGGCTTTCTGAGAAGGTTATGTCCAAGCTTCATTCTGATTACTACTGAGATTGAACATATTTCTGTATGTCTGTTTATTCATTCTTTTTGTGAACTGTTTGTTCATTTGCTTACTTATTTATAAGTTGCTGCTTTTAATTTGTGTGAGCTCTTTGTTAAAACAAAAATTTGTCATTCTGTGCTCTAAAGATTGTTTCTAGGTTTTTAACATTAAAAATACATATATACACATAAAACACTATATATGTGTACATACATGTACACATACATGTGTACCCATATATAGTATCTATTTAATATTTAATACATATGTACAGAATCAAAAGGTAAAAAATATCTTAGAGAGTAAATCCTCTTCTCATTTCTGTCCTCCAGCCACCCAGGTCCCCTCCCTAGGGATAACCATTGAAATTTTACCAAATTCTTATAAAGCCTCCAGAACAGGGGTATCCAATCTTTTGGCTTCCCTGGGCCACCTTGGAAGAAGAATTGTCTTGGGCCGCACATAAAATACACTAACATTAACGATAGCTGATGAGCTTTAAAAAAAAAAAAAAAAAATCTCATAATTTGAGAAAGTTTGCAAATTTGTGTTAGGCTGCTTTCAAAGCCATCCTGGCCCACATGTTGGACAATCTTGTTCTAGACGTATTCTATGCATGTGCAAGCAAAAATATATATGTGATATATTTTTATTTAAGTTATACATACATAGTTTCCACTTCTGTGGACAGTCTGTTTATATCCTTTGCCCATTTTTAATTGGGTTATAATTTATCTTATTAATTGTAGATATCCTTTATATACACAGGAAATGAACACTTAGTCTTGAGTTGATTTGTCTTTTTTTAAAACTTTATGGTAGTTTTTCCATGCAGAAAGTTTTGAATTTTTTTATGTAGCAAGCTTTATCAATCTTTTATAGATTCTGAGCATTTCTATCTTATTTAACAAGGCCTTGTCACTCCAAGACTTTAATTTTTTTTAGTTGGCTACGGATTTTATTTGATATACCAAAGTTTTCTACTTTTATGTAGTTAATATCTGTTGATCTTTTCCTTGGTGATTTAAAAATCCTTTCTAAGGCCAGAATGTCAGTACACAGATGTATACAAGTACCTTCTCTCAGACTTGTATTGCTCTTAATCTTCTAAGGGGCCTGTAAGTTTGATGGAGTTATTTGCCTCTTGAGTATAGAGATGAGACTTATAAAACTCATTCATTTACATTTATCTCCACAAAAGATTTACAGTTGTAATAATGGTTCTACAAATGATTGCATTTAGTGTTGATGAACATATATATGGCTGTATTAAACTATAATCCTTAGCAAACCAAGCATATTTATATTGTTTATAGTTAACAATTTCTGATCTAATTCCTGAATTATTATATATAGCACTTCTACTTGCATTCATTTCTCGTGGCACTTCACCCATGTTTTATCAGCACCGCAGGCATCTTTTTAAATTTTCAATTTTTAGATTTCACAAGCAGTAGTAATTATAACAGCACAGTGAACCAGCTGAGTTAGGTATAATGCCACCTCTTGCTATTTCAGTACAGTTTAGACAATACTAAGTGACGTTAAAAGCAGAATCAAGACAACATGACAACAGAGCTTTTAAAAAATAGAAAGGTCACAACTCAGAACCTATTTCTCAGTTCTATCTTCCATTATTAGAAAATATATGTGATAGAATATCAGATACAAAAAAAAGTAAAGCTTTTATCTTCTAAGAAATAGCAAAGCTTTTTTAAACTTTTCATTTATGGAGCCTATTCCATAAATAAGTAATAATAACATTTTATAGAAGCTTTCTGTATAAAATGGCTAAATCAATATGAAAACATTTGTTTACAAAAAGGAAAAAAAGCAGGGGGTATCTCCATTCTTGTCAGTTCAGAAAGGATGTGCTCTGCAGATCCCACTTCTCAGGCATGCCCTCTTCAACTGCTCCATTAGTAGGAATAAAAATAAGAGAGCCTTTTCAAACTAAGAGCATGACATCACAATAGCTACAATAATCAGGGTGTAATCAGGAAATGTTCTACCAACTATAACCAGGGTAAGAAGGAGAAGTGCAGGCCGGGCGTGGTGGCTCACGCCTGTAATCCCAGCACTTTGGGAGGCTGAGGCAGGCAGATCATGAGGTCAGGAGATTGAGACCATCCTGGCTAACACGGTGAAACCCCGTCTCTACTAAAAAATACAAAAAATTAGCCAGGCGTGGTGGCGGGCACCTGTAGTCCCACCTACTCAGGAGGCTGAGGCAGGAGAATGGCATGAACCCGGAAGGCAGAGCTTTCAGTGAGCAGAGATCACGCCACTGCCCTCCAGCCTGGGCGACAGAGCGAGACTCCATCTCAAAAACAAAAAAAAAGGAAGGAGAAGTACAGTTGAATGTTGGATAAGAAAAGGCCCTACACAGGGGAAAGGGCACTGGTAGAACAGAAAAGCATCCTAACTAGCTTGTGCCAAAGGGATGGGTAGAAAAATCTACATATGGGCCAACTGGACAAAAAACTGTTTTCATAAGAATCTTGGTGGATTTAGCAAATCAGGGGCCAACAGGTTGAGTACACATGGTAGAGCCTGACCAATAACAATCCACATGTGTGAAACTGGTAAATTTACACTGACCAAATATCAAACTAAATTATAGAAAAGGTTTAAAACTTTTATACATGAATATCACAAACATAGTGAATCTAAGGTTGCACATAAACATTTACAGGGCACTGACTAAATTTTAGGTGCTGTGCACAGTTAATTTTAGGTGCTGTGCACAGTTATTAAAAGATAAATAAGACATAGTAAGAGCTCACAGACTAGTGAAGAAGATAAACAGGAACATGTACATGTTTCCCAAGCAGATAAGGAAAAAAAATGTCACTTGTGAGGACAGCAAATGCAAAAGTACAGAGGAATAGAGGAACATGGCATGAACAAGGAACAGAATGTAATTTAGTTTGGCTAGAGAAGAGGATGCAAGTTTATTATTGCAGAAATTTAAGCAGCCCAAGGTTCAGGGTTTCTTAACCCAAATTAAGATAGAATCCAATAAAACGTCTATATTTTTAAACAAAACCCATTAAAACAAAACCCACAAAATTTTTTATACAACTTATAATTCATGAAGTCATTTTTTTAATAAGTAACAAAAATAATTTAAAAGACTCATTCCAAACTAGTTCAACATATAAAATCTGTAGCCTGCGCCTGCCTGCTCCTCTCTACCTCAACCTCCACCAAGTATATTCCTGAGAAAAAGTTTAAAATGACCCATTTCCAAACCTGGAAGAGAAGCAAAGCCAAAGCAGCATAAATCTATAACTACTCCTAAAGAAACCCAGAGGAGAAGAAGCAACTGCTGGTCATATGGGCAGGAAGGAGGGGCTAGGATTCCTCTTGCCAAACAAGAACACGGTCCAGGATGGGATCCAACATCAGTAGGGAGCCCAGTGGTAAAGAACTGTAGGTTGCATTCCAAATCAGTAGGAAAGGTTAGTATAAGGACAACTGATAATCAATATGAAAAAAATACTGAATTCCTATACAAAAAGATAAATTCCGGAAGGGTTAGAGAAATGTGAAAAACAAAGAAATATAAAAATATTTCAGGCCGGGTGCAGTGGCTCACGCCTGTAATCCCAGCACTTTGGGAGGCTGAGGAGGGCGATCATGAGGTTAAGAGATCGAGACCATCTGGGCATGGTGAAACTCCGTCTCTACTAAAAATACAAAAATTAGCTGGGCATGGTGGTGCGTGCCTGTAGTCCCAGCTACTTGGGAGGCTGAGGCAGGAGAATCACTTGAACCTGGGAGACAGAGGTTGCAGTGAGCCAAGATTGTACCTCTGCGCTCCAGCCTGGGTGACAGAGCGAGACTCCCATCTCAAAAAAAAAAAAAAAAAAAAATTCCTATGGGAGAATTTCTAAGATATAAAAGCACAAATAAATAGGTTGATAATCCATCTACATAAAAGTTTAAAACTTATATACAACAAAAGCTAACATAAACTAATTGAAAAGCCAATAACAGACTGGGAAAAAAGATTTACAACCTGTGTAACTGGCAAAGGACTGGTATCCAGAATATATAAAGGTCTAAAATCAATAAGTAAAAGCCAAACAAGCTAGTAGGAAAATAGGCACAGAACAAAAACAAAAATTCATAAATGAGGAAACCCAAATTGCCAATATGAAAAGATGCTAAAACTTATTATAAACAGGAAAATAAAATTTTAAAACATGAGATCCCATTTCACATCCCCCAGATAACCTGTAATTTGTTTTAATGTTGCTTATTTCAAGCATGTATGAAAGTAGAGGGAAAAATAAAATGAACATCCATGTACCCACCCCATAATGTAACTATAATTTATTCATGATCAATCTTATTTTATCCCTATCTCTACTGCCAGATAATTTTGAAGCAAATCCCAGGTATTGTATCATTTTTTTTCTGTAAATATTTCAGTTACATCCTTAAAAGATAGGGAAAAAATTTAAGTCAGATTTATTGAAGTTATACCTCAATAAAAATTGAGGTATAAACATACAGTAAAACTCACCCTTTTTAGTATACAGTTCTATGAGTTGTGTGCCACAACTCAGTTGAAACACTGGGGAATGTATGAACTGGATTGTTTCCAGTTTGGGGTGATAATGAATAAAACTGCTGTAACCATTTGTGAGCTAATTTTTGTGTGAAAGTAACTTATTTCTCTTGAATAAATACCTAAGAGCCTTTATTACTGGGTCATATGGTAAGTGACTATTTAACTTTACAAAAAATTGCTAAATTTTTTGCCAAGTGGCTGTATCCTTTTGCATTTCCAACAGCAAAGCATGACAGTTCCATTTATTCTGCATCCTTGCAAACAGTTGTATTATAGTTCATTTAATCTTGGCCATTCTAATAGATATGTAGTGGTATCTCATTGGAGTTTTAATCTGTATTTCACTAATAAATGCAATCAATTCAGTAAGAATTGAAGCATGCATAGAAAAATATTCTCCTTTATGCAAATAATAGTCTACAAATAAGTTTTGGAGGTAACAGGATTCTAAAGAATGTGCCAGGTTCCATAAAATCAACATAAAATTTTCAAATATTTATGCTCTGAACAATTTTAGCACTAAAACTTACTTAAATGGAATCTAAAACTAATTACATGTGACCCTTCAACAACACAGGTTTGAACTGTGCACATCCATGTATAGGCAGATTTTCTTCTGCCTCTGCCACCCATGAGACAGCAAAACCAATCTCTCCTCTTACTCCTCCTCCTCATCCTATTCAATATGAAGATGATGACAATGAAGACCTTTATGATGATCCACTTCCACTTAATAATATATTTTTTCTTCCTTATGATTATTTTCTCTATCTTAATTTATCATAACAATACAGTATGTAATACATGTAACATAGAAAATATGTGTTAAAAATTATTTTACTGGTAAGGCAGTCAACGGTAGGCTATTAGTTACGTTTCAGTGAGTCAGAAGTTATACCTGTATTTTCAACTGCGCAAGGGGTTGGTGCCCCTAACCCCTGCATTGCTGAAGGATCAACTGTAGTGTAATAAGGTGATGTTACCATGGAAATTTAATTCTCAGCTTTTATATTTTTGTTTTTTTCTATAAGATGTGTTATTTAACAATGATATGAAGAATACAAAGTATACAAATGTTACATTCTGTATCTAAAATTCCTGGCATTCTGTCATTTTTTTTTTTTTTTTAAGAGACAAGGTCTTGCTCTGTTGCCCAGGCTGGAGTGCAGTGGTGTGGTCATAGCTCACTGCAGCCTCCAACTCCTGGGCTCAAGCTATCTCCAGCCTCAGCCTCCTAAAGTGCTGGGATTACAGGCGAGAGCCACTGTGCCCAGCTCATAACTCTTTGAGTTGCATTTTCCACAATGGAACTCTCTTAAATACTCAGTTTATTTTCAGAAGAATATGATCTTAATATCATTACATAAGAAAATAAACTCTACTCAGGAACTGCACACATTTAAGTATTCACTGTTCTGATGGTTGCATCTTTGTATCTGTTCTGATTATTTGATGAAACATTTATTCTCAAGAATCAAACATAAAATCAGCTTGCTTAAAAGTGAGTCAGTTCTGTCCTTCTTTAATAATAAAACTGGTGGCCAGGCATGGTGGCTCACAACTGTAATCCTAGCACTTTGGGAGACTGAGGTGAGTGGATCAATTGAGGTCAGGAGACGGAGACCAGCCTGGCCAACATGGCGAAACCCCAGCTCTACTAAAAATACAAAAATTAGCTGGGTGTGGTGGCACATACCTGTTATTCCAGCTACTTTGGAGGCTGAGACATGAGAATCTCTTGAACCTGGGAGGCGGAGGCTGCAGTGAGCTGAGATGGCGCCACTGCACTCCAGCCCGGGAGACAGAGCAAGACTCTGTCTAAAATAATAATAATGCTGCTGATGATGATAAAACTGGAAAAGGCTCACAGGATAAACTCTTATCACCATTTGGAACCCTTCTATGGCTTTTTATTTTTACCACCTTTCCTTCAATAGAAGAAGAATGACAAGGGATACTTAGGTAAAACGCACCTTGCCTTAAATTGTGCTACACGTTTCCACACTACATGTAATAAGAACTTGTTTCTTTTAAACTTTAGTTAACATTTATCCAATGAGATTGAATGGCACACCTTCACAGATGTGTTACAATAAAATATACAGTTAGTAAAAATTGTGTTATTTTACTTCAAATTATCATAACCTCATTTACATGGATACACTTACCTAGGTACTAAAAATGGCTTAATGGATATGCCTTAAATTCTCACATACTGTATATAAGTGATGTGAATCACTGCCTTCCCAAACAAGGCCTTTGAGCCATGTCCCACTCACAACTCCTGTTAAGTGGGTAGTAAGCCAGATGACTCCTCCCTCAATACATAAGACCATGGGGACACCTGACACAAAGTGGGCCCATCACAGGCTGGTCCATATCCTGGGGACAGAGGTTCTAAGGATGAATAAGAAGGGAAAGATCAAATGCTATTTATAAAATGGATTCATCAGAGTTCAGAGGAGGGAGTGGGAGAAGTCCGGAGAAACTCCCAGTTTTGCAATTTGGGTAATCAAGAAAATGATGTTACCAGCAGTGAAAAAAAAAAAAAAAACAGTAATTGAAGAGAACAGGCTTTAAAAAACAAACAGATGTTTAAAAAATTAGCTGTAACTTATATACAGCAAAGTATTATACACATATCTTAACTTTACCACTTGATACATTTTTATACACACATATATTTATCCACCATCCAGGTCAAGATAGAACATTTCTAGAACCTAGAAGGCTCCTCCATGCATGAGCTCTCCCCAGTGAACAATGCCTCCACCTCAACTGCTGCCAAAGGTACCACTATCCTGACTTCTATCACCATAGACTAGTTTTGCCTTTCTTGAAAAAGTAAAAATAAATGCACATGTGCACACATACACACCCTTTCGTCGTATCTGGTTTCTTTGGGGAAACAAGTTTTTTTTTTTTTTTTTTTTTTTCTATTTCTGTGAAGGAAGGAAAGGGTGATAGCAAGTGGGGATGAAGAAGATAAGAGGTTGGTTTATTACTTTCATTCACATATATTTAACACCTATGATGTGTTGGCATCTATGTTAGGCATAGAGAACAGGTGAAAAGAGCTTGGTACCTATCCTTAAGGATTCACATTGTAGAGGGAGAGACAGGTAAATGAGGAATTATATTTGCAGGCATTCTAACAGCAGGATGGTCAAGGTGCTAAAGAGAACACAGGAAAAGAGTGGCTCACTTTGCTTAGAGAGGTCATGGAGGACTCCAACAAAGACTGAGTTGGAAAAAAAAATCATGGTTGAAAAATTTGCTAAATGTTGATACTCTAAAGTTGGGTGATGGATGCATAGGGTTTATTATATTATTCTCTCTACTTCTGTGTATGTTTGGACAATATCCATAATTAAAAGTTTCTAAAATTTAAATTGTGTCTTAAAGCATGGATAGCAGCTAGTCAGTAAGACAATAACATGCCAAGCAGAGAAACATTAAAAGCAAGGGTGAGAAGCAAAACTGCAGAGTTTTCAGGGACCCACAAGTCATTTGAGGGAAGTTGTAAGGAAACAGGACTGAAAAGTTAGGCCAGGACTAGATCACTAAGGTCCTTGCATTCCATGCTAAGAAAGCCTGGTTTTATTCTAAGGCAATTGGGAGCTTTGAAGAAACTGGAAGCAAGAAAATTATCTGACCAGACTTGTATTTTTAAATGATTATTCAGATATTAGTACAGACTTAATAAGAGACTAAAGAAAGTGATCAGTGGGAGATTACAGTAGTAACCCTGACAAGAGATAACGAGGACTAAACTGAGGTAATGGTAATAAAGATGTAGGGAACTCAAATGTTAAAACTACTTGGTTTTAATATGATTTGTCAAAAACTACCCTGTTGTCCCTCAACCAAACTGAAAGATTTAACACAAAAGGCTAATTAGACAGCAAGTGATCAAACTGGATTCTGGTGAATAAGTACTTAATTTTGCTATTTAGAACACTCTCCACACGACCTTGCAGGAATGAAAAATATTTTTCCCTAATACTTGCCTCCTCATAACTGGTTTCAGGTCAATTATGAGATTGGTGCAAAAGTAATTGCACTTTCTGCTGGCAAAATCGCAATTACTTTTGCACCAACCTAAAGGAATCAGAGTAATTCATTCAGAAGTGTTAATGCCTTAAGAGGTGTTTCTTTACAGTGCCTATTGCGCTTGCCATTGTTATCTGGAGAGTTTTAAGATACCTGGTAGACCAATGACATGGGGAAGAGTTTAGCTGAGCACCATTCTGCAAACAAGTCAGTAGCCAAAGACCAACAACAACAACAAAAAATGAAATTTCAACCTATGACCAAAAGTTAAGCTAAAGCCAAAGGTCTGAAGTTCATTCATAGCATTTGTTGATTTTAATGTCTAAGAGGATTTTACAAAACATCCATCTCCAAAGTAACTGACACGAAATAGCATCCCTTAATAGCTTCAACGCCTAATGTTCACTTTTATACACATACGCAACAAGGAGGCAAGGCTATTTCTAATCTTTTACTGTATTAGAGAACACAGAAGGTGTCTACTACACAGCCTAAATCCATTAATATAATAATTTACTGTGATCTTATTCTCTAATTCTGGTTTCATGCCTTTATTTGGTAATATTCATTAAAATGAAATAGAAAAAGACCTTGTGATGTAAAATCTTTCTTTAGTTACAAATGTTGAACAAAGCAGAAACTCATTTATTCTTCCCTGGATATTTGAAGTTCAAATACTGCTATTTCTACTCCCTGTTCCCATCACTGATAATTGCTGAAGTCAGGAAATCTTATTAGAATTTGCCACCTCATGGTGCTCAGGCAGGTCGACCTATCTAGCAGTTTAATCTACTATTTTTTGCCCAATTATTGTGACAGGAAGAAATAAAACTCCCATCCCCAAAGACAAAATAAAACATAAAAAAGGAAACACACACACACACACACCCCTACCTTAAATCACAAACTTAGCATTCAACAGATTCTCCAAATACCTACAGCAAAGAGGATGGAGAAACAAATGATCTCGGGCAGTGGATGTATGTATTGATTCAGAAATTTAATGAGAAAAAGTCACATCAAGGACTTCTGTACACAGTATTGTCATAGGTATCTAAAAAGACTCACAAAGAAAACTGGGAAAAAAAACAAGAGTAATAACATTCATAACACCTTATGGTTTTGTGTGCTTCACACATCCTTAAAGTATACCAGAGATAACATTTCCAAATCAAACAATAGCTTGAGGTACAGGAAAAATTAAGTTAATGTTGTTTTTATATGCCACATTTAATTTAAAAATATTTTGTCACATGAAACAAGGGAATTTTGAAAACTAATAGTCAAAGAAATAGATTACTATTGCATGATATTCTAGGGAATTCAGTAATTATTTACTGTACACAGCAGAATGTGAAAATAAATGCTGCTCTGTGTTTCTGTGACTTACTTTTGGCTTCCTTCTGCCTTTCATCTCCATACAACTGTTCCTCTCCACTTTCATTCTTGGGCCTCCCTATAGAAATAAGTGGACACCCTAAAAGAATTAATTCTTAAGTCAGCCCCTGAAAAGAGCCCCTGTTCTCTGAATACCATTGTGGCATTTAGCAACAAAATAATGACAATATTACTATATGTTTCACAGTCTATAGTTTACAAATCTATTTATATACCGCAAGCAGATATTATTCCCATTTTATGAGAGAGGGCACTCAGGGTAACAATAGTTGAATATTTTGCCTAAAGGTGAATTTCATGGCACATAGGAAGTTAGAGTAAGAACCCTGATATTCTAACTGATAGCATGGTGCTAGAGACTAAAAGACTAAAGAAAAGTGATCAGTGGGAGATTAGTGATAGTGACAGATAATGATAGTGATGGATAACCTACAGAATGAAGTGAGTATCTATGAGTCCATACTGATAGAATCAAATAAATATATAAATAAATAAGGGAAAAGGGACAACCCTTTATTACAGTAGAATTCCAATTAGTACATGCAGAAGGAATCACAGAAATAGGAAATTGCCATCTGGCAAACACCAGAGCAGTAACTGTTGCAGGCAAGAATCACCAATTGAGGCCGGGCGCGGTGGCTCACGCTTGTAATCCCAGCACTTTGGGAGGCCGAGGCGGGCGGATCCCGAGGTCAGGAGATCGAGACCACGGTGAAACCCCGTCTCTACTAAAAATAAAAAAATTAGCCGGGCGTGGTGGCCGGCGCCTGTAGTCCCAGCTACTCGGAGAGGCTGAGGCAGGAGAATGGCGTGAACCCGGGAGGCGGAGCTTGCAGTGAGCCGAGATCGCGCCACTGCACTCCAGCCTGGGCGACAGAGTGAGACTCCGTCTCAAAAAAAAAAAAAAAAAAAAAAAAAAAAAAAAAAAAAAAAAGAATCACCAATTGATGCTAAAACTAAAACTAGTGGACAAGAGTATTGTGAGAATGAAGGTGTTTTCATACTTCAAAATATCTCCTGGCAACATAGTTGTTAATTACAAAGAGAAAAGGAGTAACTACAATGGAGAAAACTGGCAGATATCACCTTAACCAAGTGATAAAGGTTAACATTACTAGTAACAAGATATATCGATATCATGTACCTCCTGTGATAATGAACTGAACATCTCTTCTGTCTTTCAGAGACACTTCACAAGATAACTGGCTAGTACTCTTCAAAAGTGTCAAAGTTATAAAAAAAAACAAAGACTGAGGAGCTATCCCAGATTGAAGGAACCCAAGAAGACATAAAAACTAAATACAGGCCAGGCGCGGTGGCTCACGCCTGTAATCCCAGCACTTTGGGAGGCCGAGGCGGGCGGATCACGAGGTCAGGAGATCGAGACCATCCTGGCTAACACGGTGAAACCCCGTCTCTACTAAAAATACAAAAAATTAGCCGGGCGAGGTGGCGGGCGCCTGTAGCCCCAGCTACTCGGGAGGCTGAGGCAGGAGAATGGCGTGAACCCCGGGGGGCGGAGCCTGCAGTGAGCCGAGATCCCGCCACTGCACTCCAGCCTGGGTGAAAGAGCGAGACTCCTTCTCAAAAAAAAAAAAAAAAAAAAAAAACTAAATACAACGTGGAATCCTAGGTTAGATCCTGAACCAGCAAAAAACATAGTATGACAACTTCAAATTTTGAATAAGGTCTGTAGATCAGTTAGTAGTATTGTGTTAGTGTTAACTTCCTGGTTTGGATTACCATTCTATGCTAAATATTAACATTTGGGGAAGCTGGGTGAATGGTATAAACACATTCCTTATATTACGTTTGCAATTTTTTTTTTTTTTTGGATGGAGTCTCACCGTGTCATCCAGCCTGGAGTGCAGTTGCGTGATCTCAGCTCACTGCAACTTCCACCTCCCGGATTCAAACAATTCTCCTGCCTCAGCCTCCCAAGTAGCTGGGATTACAGGTGCCCACCACCACCTCTGGCCAATTTTTGTATTTTTTGTAGAAACGAAGTTTTGCCATGTTGGCCAGGGTGGTCTCCAGATCTCAAGTGATATGCCCGCCTTGGCCTCCCAAAGTGCTGGGATTACGCGCTCGGCCTACTTTTGCAACTTTTTTTTTTTTTTTTTTTTTGAGGAGTCTTGCTCTGTCACCAGGCTGAAGTGCAGTGTCACGATCTCAGCTCACTGCAACCTCCTCCTCCCGGGTTCAAGCGTTTCTCCTGCTTCGCCTCCCGAGTAGCTGGGACCACAGATGTTCACCACCACACCCAACTAATTTTTGTATTTTTAGTAGAGATGGGGTTTCATTATGTTGGCCAGGATGGTCTCGATCTCTTGACCTCGTGATCTGTCCGCCTCGGCCTCCCAAAGTGCTGGGATTACAGGCGTGAGCCACTGCACCCAGCCAACTTTTTTCTAAGTCTGAAACTATTTCTAAATTAAAAGTTTAAATAAAAAAATGTTATGCTGTTAGAGCATCTTTCCCATCTTTTGGAACTGCATTTTCTTTGTTTCAAGTGTGAAAATTTTATCTGCTCAATAAGGTCCACTGAAGGATTAAATATTCCCAAATATTAAATTAATTTAAAGATTTAAGAAGAGTTTAATTAGTAATAGTCAAAGTAAAATGTGCTCATTTCCCTTTCATTAATGATTAGTGATACAAAAAAATAACAATTTTTCTCCAACAATAAAAAGATTTACTATTTTAAAGGAATCCAAGTAAAGCTAAGCCAATTGAACCTAGTACAGACTTAATTGAATACTGTGAGAAAAAAATCTTATATTAAAGATGTGTTTTTGAAAAGACCCTAAATTCTATAGCCTCTTAATAAAAGAAGGAATCTAGAGGTCTGGCTAAGTACTATAACTAAGCTTCTTATGCCTGTAATTTGATAAGATGATAAATAAGGATATAAATTAAATCAAGACTTATTTTGTCACAGCAAAAAAAAAAGTTCCCTTGCTTTTTTTTTTTTTTTTTTAAACTGGCAGTGCAAAATATTTTAAGACTGTGGTATTTATGTTTTGTTTTGGGTTATGACACTGAGGATAGAATATACCAGAGATAACTAGTAAGCTACATATTGATGCAAACTTTCAACATACCCAAAATGAACCAACCAGAACTTAGTCCCGAAGAGGTACTTTTTTTCGAAACTACAAATCCAGTAAAGTAAACAAGAGCTCTAAAAATAAAGACAGTCTACACAATCTGGCAAATATCTTTGACTCCTATATACTAGGAAATGAAAAAAGAAGGGTGGGAAAGGCAGTTAGGTTTAAAGTGTCAAAATTACTCTTTGTGAGTAGTTAGTACCCTTTCAAAAGATTATTCCAAAGTCATGACTCACTTTAGAGAGAAGAGAAAAGATGAGGAGAAGAAATAAAATGGTATACTGGCTTCACATGCTTAAGATTTTCATACTAAATACAAAGCAGAAGCTCTTTTAAAAATTGTCAGGAATTAGTCACTAATGAAAGACAGACAAGAAATTCATATAAAAGTCACAATGTAAGTGCAACAAAACAAAAGTGTAATTGCAGTTTTAAAAGCAAACCAGGCTAGATAAGCCCTTCGGGTCCCTATCAGAGCTATTACCATATCAGTGAAGCTAGATATATACGCTAACTTTCCATGAAACACTTAGTATAACAAGGCTTAGGTCAAAGATCTCCATTTTAGCTACCCAATTAGAGTGCATCTGTCTGATCCACTATAGAAAGTGGATTATTTACATCTACATAAATGTTCTTGATGTATATTTGGATATTCTGGCCCACTTATAGCATATCAACCAATTGCAAAAATATAACGTCATCTGAGATACCACGAACAACAAAACCTCACAGAAAGTTGCATAACTGTTATCCTATGGTGAGAAAAGGTACATTTCTTTTTAATACTTAAAGCATTTTAGAAAAAAAGAAAAATAATTTAAAGGTTTTTAGACTTCGAGGTAAGAAAATATCTTCAACTTTTTTTTCTTTTTTTTCGAGACAGGGTCTTGTTCTGTTACCCAGGCTGGAGGGAAGTGGCATGATCTGGGCTCACTGCAACCTCCACCTCTCGGCTTCAAATGATTCTCCTGCCTCAGCCTCCCAAGTAGCTGGGACTACAGGCGCGTGCTACCACACCTGGCTAATTTTTTTATTATTAGTAGAGACAGGTCACCAGGCTGGAGTGCAGTAGCGAGATCTCAGCTCACTGTAATCTCTGCCTCCTGGGTGTATCTTGAACTTTTAACTCATACCTTCATCTTATCAAAATGAAAATGTCAAAACAAATATAAAATAGTAGAGAACTATATCAATACTAGAAACTAGGAATAGATGCCATTCATATGACAAAATTGTTGAATAATTTATGCAAGACATGGTATTGTGATGGAAGAAAGATGCCAAGAGCCAACTAGTGATGCACCTTCCTGAGAAAGGAGTTCTGTGACTCAGAGAGAAAGAGAAGACACTGGCAGAAACGCCATTACCAAGAGGGGCAACAGCTACTGAATAGGGGAGCCATAGAAAAAATAAGAAAGCCCTCATCTGGAATCTGTTTCACCACTACTAATCAAGGTCATCTGAAATAACTGTGCCCCAGAATGTGTACTGCAGCATACCAGAAAATAATCGGAGAAATAAAAAATTTGTGTGAGAAATAATAGGCAGATATACCAGAAGGGTGGATGAATAACTACAGTATTCAACTGGCATTGTGGCTAGCAAAAAACTGATTCCTTACAGAAGAAATTAGAGATAACTCCTTTGCTAGGACAGGCTCTAAGTTCACTCTTCTCGGGCTTCTAGATCAATGAACAGAAATGTAAACTTACATTAGCCAGGTCTCTTATGTAATATTTGAAAGGAAACTATTAGTTTCTAAGGACAGTGAGGTTATTGCAGATGAATCCACCCTCAGGCCTCTACATATGAGACATCGCCATGCATGAGGATGAATAACATAAAAAGAAGGAGAAGAAGAAAAAAAGAAAAAATAGTAACAGATCTATGAAAACATTCTGCAACAAAATGGAAGGGGAAAACATAACCCTCAAGATACAGAAAAGGGCATAGTTTTGAAAACAAACAAAACTAGAAATAGAAGTAAATTTTAATTAAAATTGCACCACAAAAAAAACTAAATAAATTCAGAAAAATGCAGATTCTTTGAAAAAAGAGAGTAAAGATCAGATAATAAGCAACAGTCAGAGGTTTCGCTAAGAGTAAAGAAGAAATAAACAAGGAGCTCGAACAAATAATAAGCAGCAGCCTGGGCAATATGGTGAGATCTCATCTCTACTAAAAATAAGAAATATTAGCTAGGTGTGGTGGCATATGTGCCTATAGTCCCAGCTACTTGGGAGGCTGAGGCTGGAAGATTTCTTGAGCCCAGGAATTCAAGGCTGCAGTCAGCAGTGATCATACCACTGCACTCCAGCCAGAGTGTCAGAGTGAGACCCTGCCTCAAAAAAAAAAAAATAAAATAAAGAGTAAAAAAAAAAGGCAGAAAGAAAAACTAAATAAAGATAACCCAAGAGAAAATTGTGCAGAAGATTGCAACAGATACTTCACAAAAGAGGATATCCAGCTGGCCAGTAAACATAAGGAAAAGTGTTCAAACTCACTATTAATTATGAAAATATAAATGAAAACCTACGAAAATGGCTAAAAAGAAAATATCAGGAATGTATAGCCAAGAATGTGGAGAACTCTCATGCATTATTTGTAAGAGTATAAATTGAGCAGAATAACTCTGGAAAACTCCAGCAATATCTACCAAAGCATACTCTATGACTTTGTCCCTCAAAGTGTGTTCATGGATCAGTATAATCGGCATCATCAAGAGTTTACTAGAATGCAAAATTTCAGACTACACCCCAGACATGGTGATTCACAATCAACATTTTAATAAGAGCCCAGATAATTCATATGCATGCTAATATTTGAGAAGCGCTGCCGTATAACTCATTAATTCCACTCCTAGTTATATGCCCAACAAAACCACATACAAGTGTCCACCAAAAGATATACAAGAGTGTTCACAGAAGCACTATTTGTGGTAGCTAAAAATTTGAGATTGCTCAAACACCCATCAATGGATAGATTGTTATATATTCACAAAATGAGAATGAACAATCTCATTTTGGACAAGTCCCATAAATATAATATGGACAAGTCCCATAAATATAATGATGAGCAAAAGAAGGCAGACAGAAGAGTCCTATATTATTCATTTTATATAAAGTATATAAACAGGGAAACTATGCTATTAGAAGTCAGATAGTGGTTAGTCTTTGGGGAGAGGGGTGTGTAATAGTCACTGGAAGGGAATATGAGAAAGGTTTCTGGGATACTAAAAATGTTCTGTTTCTTAACGTGGCCAATAAGCATATAAAAAATGTGCTTCACTAGTCATTCAGAAAATGAGAACTAAATGACAATGACATGCCACTACACAAACACAAGAATAACTTAAATTATAAAGACTGACAGTACCACTGTTAGCAAGATTATAGAGCAACTTGAACTGTCAAACAAAGCTGGTGGAAAAGCAAAATGGTACAATCATTTTTTTTTTTTTTTCTTGAGACAGAGTTTCACTCTGTCACCTAGGCTGGAGTGTAGTGGCATGATCTCAGCTCACTGCAATCTCCGCCTCCCAGGTTCAAGAGATTCTCCTGCCTGCCAAGTAGCTGGTCTTACAGGCATATGCCACCATACCTGGCTAATTTTTATATTTTTTTGTAGAGACAAGGTTTCACCATGTTGGTCAGGCTGGTCTCAAACTCCTGACTTCATGTGATCCACCTGCCTCAGCCTCCCAAAGTGCTGGGATTACAAGCATGAGCCATCACATCTGGCTGATACAATCACTTTGAAAAAGTATACAGAAGTTTCTTTTTTTTTTTTTTTTGGAGACGTAGTCTCGCTCTGTCACCC
This sequence comes from Symphalangus syndactylus, assembly GCF_028878055.3. Taxonomy (NCBI): domain Eukaryota; kingdom Metazoa; phylum Chordata; class Mammalia; order Primates; family Hylobatidae; genus Symphalangus; species Symphalangus syndactylus. The sequence goes on from NC_072427.2 coordinate 32,427,068, forward strand.
AGGCTGGAGTGCAGTGGCACTATCTCGGCTCACTGCAAGCTCCGCCTCCCAGGTTCACGCCATTCTCCTGCCTCAGCCTCTCCGAGTAGCTGGGACTACAGGCGCCCGCCACCACACTCGGCTAATTTTTTGTATTTTTAGTAGAGACGGGGTTTCACTGTGGTCTCAATCTCCTGACCTCGTGATCTGCCCGCCTTGGCCTCCCAAAGTGCTGGGATTACAAGCGTGAGCCACCACGCCTGGCCCCAAAAGTTTCTTATGAAGTTACTTCTTTCTTATAAAGACACTTACTGGGCAACCCAATAATTCTACACTAAGGTATTACCCAAAAGAAATTAAGATAATACACAAAGACTTATATATAAATGTTCATAACAGCTCTACTCATAATTTCCCCAAACTGGAAATAGCCCAAATATCCAACAGGTTAATAGATGAGCAAATTGTGGTACATCCATAAAATGAAATACAAATCAACAAAAAAAGAACATGTACAATGTTCTTCTTTAATTCAGCATGATGTGGACAAGGCTCAAAAACATCATGCTGAATTAAAGAAGCTAGACCAAAAAGAGCACATATTACAATAATTGCATTTAATCAATTTCCAGCAAAAGCAAAACTAATTTGTCGTGCCAGAAAGCAGACAGAAAGTAGTTGTCTGGGGATGAAGATGGGCGAGTATGAGGGAATTTTTTTTTGGTGGGGGCGAAGGAATGAAAGAAATGTTCATATCATGATTGTGATGGTTTATATAGTTGAATACATTTATCAAAATTCAATGAACTCAGTGAGTATATTATATATATAAATTCTTTATTTTTTGAGACAAGATCTTGCTCTGTTGCTCAGACTGGAATACAGTGGTGCGACCAGGGCTCGCTGCAGCCTCCATCTCCCAAGAAATTCTCTGAACTTAGCCTCCTGAATAGCTGGGACTACAGGTGTATGCCAACCATGCCTGGCTAATTTTTTGTAGAGATAGGGTCTCGCTATGTTTCCAGGTCTGGTCTTGAACTCCTGGGCTCAAGAGACCCTCCTGTCTCACCCTCCCAAAGCACTGGTATTACAGGCATGGGCCACTGCGCCCAGCCACTTTATTATTATATATAAATTGTACTCTAATAAAACTCATTTTAAGAATAGTCAATGACAAACCAAGCAAAACTATTTCAACATATATTCAAAGACGTGATATTCTTATTCTATAGAGATAATGCCAATAATATATAACAAAACCTCAGTATCCCAACAGAAAATGTGAAGAGCACTGTAAATTTCCAGAATGGTGAAAAGCTTGGCAAAAGAATAATTTCATGGACATCTGAGCACTGACAACTTTCTATCTTTGAAAACAAGGCAAATGTAAATCCAGTGCTTGTAAACATTCTCTTAATCCGAAGCTATTAGTGAAATTCTTCTGGAATGGTGACCTAGCTCCCAAGTACATAAGGGCTACAGCCTAGCAAAAAGTGTCATCAGAAAATGGGGTTAGCAAAAGCTATCCTGAGATTCACTGTACCTACTCCAGTCATGGATGGTCACCTCACTCTCAAAAGATTCCACATTTACAATTAAGCAAGGAACTCCACTGTGTTTGAGTGTACTCACTCCTTCCACTACCTGAAATGCTACAGTTGGCATCAGACATGAGATTGGCACAGATAAATCACCACTGTTTTTAAGAGTTTGGAAGGAGTGCTAGGAAGGCAAATAAAGGAACTGCTGCCTGAGGAAGGCTAGGTGATTAGAGAGTTGAGTTTTTTTTTTTTTTTTTTTTTTTCTGGAGTAGCCATATAAGAGTACAGACTCTCCCCTCACTATGGACTGAACGTGTTCCCCTAAATTCAAATGTTGAAACTTATATAAGTTAATAATAATATAATAGAATTAAGAGGTAGGCCTTTACATAATAAGTTAATAATAATATAATTAAGAGGTGGGCCTTTAAGAAGTAGTAAGTCATGAGGGCAGAACCCTCATGAATGAGAGTAGGGCCCTTAGGAAAGGGCTCCAGGTGCCAGGCATGGTGGCTCACGCCTGTAATCCCAACAGTTTGGGAAGCTGAGGTGGGCAGATCACTTGAGGTCAGGAGTTCAAGACCAGCCTGACCATGTTGATAAAACCCCATCTCTACTAAAAAAATACAAAAATTATCTGGGCGTGGTTGCACCTGCCTGTAATCCCAGCTACTCAGGAGGCCCAGGCAGGAGAATTGCTTGAACCTGGGAGGCGGAGGTTGCAGTGAGCTGAGATCGCACCACTGCACTCCAGCCTGAGTAAGACTCTGTCTCAAAAAAAAAAAAGTGGGGGTGGGGGCATTCAGAAAATGGGTTCACTCTCTTCTACTCTTCCACCATGTGAAGACATAGTCTTCCTCCCCTGTGGAGGACGTAGCAACAAGATGCCATCTCAAAAGCAGAGAGCAGCCCTCACCAGACACCAATCCTGCTGGTGCCTTGATCTGGATTTTCCAGCCTGCAGAACTGTAAGAAATATATTTCTATTGTTTATAAATTACCCAGTCTGTGACATTTTGTTATAGCTGCACAAATGGACTAAGAAATTGGTACCAAGAAAGGTGTGTTGTTACGACAAATACCTGAAAATGGGGAAGTAGCTTTGAAACTGGGTAATGAGTACAGGCTGGAATAGTTTTGAAGTGAATGCTGGAAAAGTCCCATATTGCTGTGAACACAGCATTAAAGATGATTCAGGTGAGGGCTTAGAAGAGGATGGCTATAAAGAAAGCCTCAGTCTTAGAGATAATCTAAGTGGTAGTGAATAGAATGTTGGTAGAAATATGGACAGTAAAGACCATTTGGATAAGGTCTTATACAAAAATAAATAATACCTTATTAGAAACTAGAGGAAAGGCCATTCTTGTTATACAATGGCAAAGAACTTGGTTGAATTGTGTTTGTGTCCCACCGCTTTGAGGAAGGCAGAATTTAAAGGCAATGAAATAGAATATTTAGTAGAGAAATCTCTGAGCAAAATACTCTAGGTGCTGTATGGACTTTCTTAATTGCTTATAATAAACTGCAAGAAGAGAGATATAAATTAAAGATGGAATTTATAGTCAAATGGAAGTAGAACATAAAGATTTGGAAAATTCTCAGCCTGGCCTTGTAAAGAATATAAAAGAGTGTTTGGAAGAAAACCCTATAGGTATGACCAAGCAACTATTTGATAAAAAGAATAGTATGGATAGAAGAAAGCCAGATACAATTCATTAAGACAATGGGAAAATAACCCCAAAAGTATTTCAAAGACCTTTGAGGCTACCACACCCATCATAGGTCTACAATGCCAGAGCCTTGAGGGCAGAACAGTTTTAAGGGAGGGACCCAGGGTGCCCATTGACCTTGGGGCTCACTGCTCCAGGCTGCCTCAAGTCTCTGCTTCCAGAATTCTGGTGCAGTGTTCCTTGGCCACCCCAGCTGTGACTAAGGTGGGCCCAAGTTCAGCTCTGGCCACCACTCCAGAGGGCACAAGACATAAATCTTGACAGCATCCACATGGTGCTAATTCTGCAGGTGTGTAGGGTGCACAAGCTGTGGAGGCATGGCTACCTTCACTTAGATCTCAAAGGATGGCTCAGAGAGCCTTAGGGCCCAGGGGCCCAGGCAAAAAAAAAATACCACATGGTGGGGCCAATGTAGATAGCCCCTACCAGGGCAATGCCTAGTGGAACCATGGACGCAGGGCTACTGCAAGGACTCCCTACTAGGGCAATGTCTAGTGAGCCCATGGGAGCAGGGCCACTCCTGAAATCTCACAACTGTAGGGCCACCAGAGTGTGATCTTAGGCTGGAAGAGCTGCAGGCACCCAACTCCAACTCACGAGAACTTCTGTGTGGGCCATGCTCACAAAGTTCTAACGGGCAGGGCCTTCCAGGCCCTTGGAGCCCAACTCCACCCCAGTGTGTACAAAAGTAGGATATGAAGTCAAAGAAGATTACTCTCAAGACTTAATGTTTGCTTTATTAGGTTTTAGATTTACTTGGAACCTGTTATCCCTTTCTTCCTGACCATTTCTTCTCTTTTGAAATGGGAATGTCTAACCTATGCCCATCTCACCATTGTACTTTGGAAGGATATAACCTGTTTGATAGCACAGGCTCACAGCTGAAGAGAAATTTACCTCAGAATGACGCTTACCTTGAGTCTCATCCACATCTGATTTAAAGATGAGACTCTGGACTTTAAAGACTTTAGAAATGGTGCTGGAACAAGTTAAGACTTTTGGGGGTACTGGGATGCAATGAATATATTCTGCATGTGAGAACATGAATTTTGGGAACGGGTGGAATTGATGGTCTGAATGTATTCCTCAAAATTAATATGTTGAAACAATTGCCAATATGATAGTATACAGAAGTAGAACCTTTAAGAGGTGATTAAGTCACGAGGGCAGGGCCCTCATAAATGGGATTAGGGTCCTTAGAAAAGGGCTTCAGGGAATACAGTACTTTTTTTTTTTTTTTGAGACAGAGTTTCACTCGTTTTCCAGGCTGGAGTGCAATGGTGCGATCTCGGCTCACCGCAACCTCCGCCTCTTGGGTTCAAGCAATTCTCCTGCCTCAGCCTCCAGAGTAGCTGGGATTACAGGCACGTGCCACCACACCTGGCTAATTTTGTATTCTTAGTAGAGATGGAGTTTCTCCATGTTGGTCAGGCTGGTTGTGAACTCCCAACCTCAGGTGATCCACTCACCTCAGCCTTCCAAAGTGCTGGGATTACAGGCATGAGCCACTGCACCCGGCCAGAATAGAGTACCTCTCTTATGTTCTTCTGTATGTAAGGATACCGCAGTCCTCCCCTATGGAGGATGCAGCAACAAGGCACCATTTGGAAGTAGAGATACCTCAGACACAAATCCTGCTGGCACCTCGGATTTCCCAGCTTCTAAAACTGTAAGATATAAATTTCCATTACTTATAAAATGCTCAGTCTGTGGTATTTTGTTATAGCAGTACAAATGGACTAAGAACCCCCTGCTGACAAATTGAGCCCAATGGGTAAAAGAGGGAAAGGTAAGGTAGCTTAAGGCATTATTCCCTGGTTTTTCACATCACACATTCCCAAAGGGAGCTGAAAAGCCAGGAAGATAAGAAAGGTATGGTGGCCAAGCGCAGTGGCTCATGCCTGTAATCCCAGCACTTTGGGAGGCCAAGACTGGCAGATCATGAGGTCAGGAGCTCGAGACCAGCCTGACCGACATGGTGAAACCCTGTCTCTACCAAAAATACAAAAATTAGCTGGGCATGGTGGTGCGTGCTTGCAATCCCAGCTACTCAGGAGGCTGAGGCAGGAGAATCACTTGAACTCAGGAGATGGAGGTTGCAGTGAGCTGAGATTGCGCCATTGCACTCCAGCCTGGCGACAGAGCAAGATTCCGTTTCAAAAAAAATAAAAAAAGAAAGGAAAAAAGGTATGGTAGAAGATCGCCTCACATTTCTCCCAGTTGAGTAATCAGCAAATTTGCAAGCAAGTATTGCATAAGACTGAAGTTTATTTAGATGTAGGACAGTATAAACGTAGAACAGTAAAATGCTTTAACTCTTGCTAACCCAACTGTCTTTATATGAGAAATAACAAAACACACAAAAGTGGAATTAAATTGATCACAGTGGTTTTAAATGTGGGAGGGGGTGATAAAGTTATGACAAGCTTTGTTTTCCCTCATTATTTCCTGAAAAAGTGGCTGTAGTAGGCTATTCCTACATTACTATAAAGAATATCTGAGACTGGGTAATTTATAAAGAAGAGAGGTTTAACTGGATCACAGTTCTGCAGGCTGTACAGGAAGCACAGCACCAGCATCTGCTTCTGGGGAGGCCTCTGGGAGCTTAAAATCACAATAGAAGGTGAAGCAGGAGCTTATCTCATGGCAAGAGCAGGAGCAAGGTGGTGAGGAAGCGCCACACACTTTACATAATCAGATCTCACAAGAACTCACTCAATATCTCAAGGACAGTACCAAGAGGTTCGTACTAAGCCATTTATGAGATACCGCCCCCATGATCCAATCATCTTCTACCAGGCCCCACCTACAACATTGGGGATTACAATTTAACATGAGGTTTGGGTAGGACTCAGATCCAAACCATATCAGTGGCCAAAGAATAGACAGGTTCTGATTTAAAGAGTTGGCCGGGCACGGTGGCTCACACCTGTAATCCCAGAACTTTGGGAAGCCAAAGCAGGCAGATCATGAGGTCATGAGATCGAGACCATCCTGGCCAATATGGCGAAACCCCATCTCTACTAAAAATACAAAAATTAGCTGGGCATAGTGGCGCACGCCTGTAGTCCAGCTACTGGGGAGGCTGAGACAGGAGAATCGCTTGAACCTGGGAGGCAGAGGTTGCAGTGAGCAGGGATCGTGCCACTGCACTGGAGACACAGCGAGACTCCATCTCAAAATAAATATTAAATAAATGAAGAGTTTAATGGGGTGAATAACTTGACTTTAAAAGTTTATGCGAAATCTTTCCTTTTAGAAGATTCTGTAGTTAAGACTGATTTGGACATTTTTTAAAACAAATTGGGTTAAAATTAGTGTTTAAAGGTTTCAGAGTTCACTTAAATAGGAATATAGCATTTTCACTGGTAAACAGAAAGACAATTCCTGTTGGAAGAACATTTGGGCCAGGTGTGAAAAATAAAAAGGAAACTAAAACAAAACAAAATTTGATGAACTCTATCATTTCTAGAATGACCCATGTTTCCCAGACAAATAGAATTAAAATTGTCTCAAAACCATTCTGTGTTTCAGGCATAATTATATTTAGGTAAAGACACTCATGCTGGACCAAAGCCAACTGAGATAAAAAGGAATGGCTGGAAATGGAGGCTAAAGCCTTGGGAAATAACTTCTCCCATTTGGATATATTTAGAACCTGGCTTGAAACTTTGGCTTCTGCAACTTCTGGATTGAGAAGGAAGATGCTGACAAAAGGTAAATGTTTAGAGGTTTACAATGATATGTAAGAGAATGTGTTTTTAAATTTCGAGAAATATCCCCAAAGGAGTTATGAATTCCACTTTTTTAAAGAATGAATTTGATATCCAGGAAAAGGTGGCAGCCCACTGAAGGGTAAGTGTACCTCCTGCTAATAATCAGAAGCTCCAGCCCCAGGACAGAAGAAGCCGAGGAGGACTGAGCAGGCAGCAAAGAAGCAGGTGGCAGAAGCAACTTGATATTTAAGGGTGACTGGGGAGAGGGCACAACATGGCACAGAGCTCTGTGCTCTAAGAAAAGCCACACTTTCTAGTCCCCACCCTAAAAAGGGCTCACAGTGCTTATCCTACACCTCATCCAAGCTGAAAGAAGAAACAGAAGTGGAGAAGATCACATGAGATCTGGCCAAAAATGTTTTAAAAGCTATGTTCACTAGGTGGAGGATATGTGTGCATGTGTCTGTGTAAAGGGAATTATCATTTTAAAAAAACAACACCAATTCCACAACACAACAACAACAAAACCCCAATCAGAAAACTGAAGAGGTCTATGTAACCCATTCCCTACAGTGAAGGGGGGCTGTGGAGCAGGCCCCAGGGGAGTTGGTGGGGGTCAGAAGTCACCATGCTGAGGGCCACATAGAGAGTGCCGAGTTCTACTGGACCCAGGCAGTGACCCAGACCCCAGTCCTTGGGCTGCTGGGCTGAGGGAATGCCAGGCTTCCTTCCAGCTGAAGGGGCCTGCAGTCTCCTCCCAAATGAAGGGGCCTGCAGTCTCCTCCTCCAGGCTGCAGCAGATACGCCATCCAGAAACCAGTCTGGCCTAGACAGGACCATGACCTTCCTCCTTTCCATGTTGCTCAAAGACCACCAGACCATCCCTGGAATTGAGCAGGGCAATGAAACAGTGAAAAGATCCTTGTCTTTGGAAATGACCGACCAAGAGGAGAAGCTAAATATCAAGCAAGAACATCTGATTAACAAAGTCGTGGCAAACCCTAAGGACACCAGCTTCCTGGAGGCTCGAATCATTCCCTTGACCAAAGCCCATAATTATGAAGAACACACGCAGAAACACTGAAAGAACAAAACTCACAAATACTATTTGGTGATGGGCACTGTCCAGAGGAAAAAGATGCTCAAAAACCTTCGTTAGACCAATATGATGTCTCTGAGAAGACACACTGGGGATTGGGCACACCTTTTTGATGGAGCAGCCCATTGCCAAGTCCTGACTGAGAAGACTGTGCGTTCCGGATGTTCCAAGAGACTCAAAAGCTGAAGAAGCAAAAACAGGCTTTAAAAGTTGCAGCAGCAGCAGTAGCTCAAAACAAGACCAGAGGAATCCAGAGAGCCCTGCCAAAGCCTGACCAGAAGTACTCAAAGAAAATAAATTGTTAAATATTTTTTTTGAAAAAGAAAACTGAATAGATATTCTCTAAACAAGATACAAAAACGGGCAACAAATACATAAAAGATGCTCAACCTCACTAATCATTAGAGAAACACAAATCAAAACCATACGGAGATACCACCTTACACCCGCTAAGATCAATACTATTTTAAAAAACAGAAAATAATAAGCATTGACAAGGATGTGGAGAAACTGGAACTGTCATGCACTATTGCTAGGAACGTAAAATGGTACAGCCCCTGTGGAAATGAGTATGGCAGTTCCTCAAAAAAAAATCAAAAATAGAATTACCATATAATCCAGCAATTCTACTTATGAGTACATATCCAAATTAATTGAAAGCAGGGTTTCAAAGGGATATTTGTACACTCATGTTCATAACAGCATTATTCACAATAGGCAAAAGGTATTAACAACCCAATGTCCATTGGTAGATAAATCAGTAAACAAAATGTGGTATATACCTAAAGTATAATACTATTCTGTTTAAAAAGGAAGGAATCTATGATATGCTATAGCATGGAGCAATCTTGATAACATTATGCTAAGTGAAACAGTCCAAAAAGACAAATACTGTATGATTCCTCTTGTATTAGAGGCTGTTTTTGCATTGCTATAAAGGAATACCTGAGGCTGGGTAATTTATGAACAAAAGAGGTTTATTTGTTTCACAATTCTGCAGGCCATATAGAAAGCATGGCACCACCATCTACTCAGCTTCTGATGAGGCCTCAGGAAGCTTCCAATCATGGCAGAAGGCAAAGGGGGAAGAGGCATGTCGCAAGGCAAGAACAGGAACAAGAGAAGGGGGAAGTGCCACACTATTTTAAACAACCAGATCTTGCATGAACTCAGAGCAAGAACTCACTTATTATCGTCAGGACAGCACCAAGCCATTCATGAGGGATACACCTCCTACAGGCCCCACCTTCAACACTGGGGATTACATTTCAACACGAGATTTGGAGGGGACAAACATCCAAACTATATCACCATTATATGAGGTACCTACAATAGTCAAAAATTCATAGAAACTGAAAGTAGAATGGTGGTTACCAAGGGCTTGGGGGAAAAATAATGGGCAGTTGTTTAATGGGTACAGAGTTTTCATTTTGCAAGATGAAGAGTTCTGAAGATGGATGGTGCTGATGGTAGCACAATGATATGAATGTACTTAACGCCACTGACATGTACACTTAAAAATGGTTAAGATAGGCCAGGCGTGGTGGCTCATGCCTGTAATCCCAGCACTTTGGGAGGCCGAGGTGGGCGGATCACAAGGTCAGGAGTTTGAGACCAGCCTGACCAACATGGTGAAACCCCATCTCTACTAAAAATACAAAAATTAGTCTGGCGTGGTGATATGCAGCTGTAAGTCCAGCTACTCAGGAGGCTGAGGTAGGAGAATCGCTTGAACCCGGGAGACAGAGGTTGCAGTGAGCCGAGACCATTCCACTGTACTCCAGCCTCAGCGACAGAGTGAGACTCCATCTCAAAAAAAAAAAAAAAAAAAAAAAAGAGGGGAGCTAAGATGGTAAATTTTATGTTACCTGTATTTACCACAATTAGAAAAAAAAAAAAATGTAAAGCCCTAAACCGCCAAGGGAGAATCTATTCAAACTCTCAAGACTAGCAAGGGGAAGTCAGTTGAGCCCAAGTCCAAGGTAAACTGAGGATGGGGTCAAGATATCTCAGCCTTCTTGCTGTACTAACCCTTTGACATAAATGACAATAGAATAGTCTAGTGGTAGGTTTCCATGGAGCCCTCTGGCAGTGACGTCCCCAGTTGAATGCAGGTGCCATATGAACAAGCAAGATGGAAATCTGTAGTATTACTAGATACCATGCATGCAGTTTAATCTGAAGCATTAAGTTCCCATGGATCTCACAGGGAGTGACAATCAAAGACCTATGATGGTTAAGGGAAATTAAATTTAAATAACTTCCCAGGACCAAGCAGAAAGCCCAAAACCTTGTTGACCTATTTTGAGTTTTACATAAACATATCACACACATGAAGCTGTTACTAGGCTGTTACTACTTTTTGGAGGGGTTTTGTGGATGCAGCTTCCACACAACTTTGAAAATATAAATATATGATATTTAGATCCATGCCAGTGATTGAATTATTGTACTAAGACAGAAATGGCTAAAACTTTCCATGGCTGTCCTGTCTCTACCTTTTATGAAAAAAGTTCTAAGGCCAGGTGCGGTGGCCTGTAATCCCAGCACTTTGGGAGGCCGAGGTGGGTGGATCACCTGAGGTCAGGAGTTCGAGACCAGCCTGGCCAACACGGTGAAACCCCATCTCCACTAAAAATACAAAAGTTAGCTGGGCGTGGTGGTGGGCACCTGTAATCCCAGCTACTCAGAAGACTGAGGCAGGAGAATCGCTTGAACCTAGGAGGCAGAGGTTGCAGTGAGCTGAGATCATACCACTGCATCCCAGCCTGGGCGAAAGAGTGAGACTCCGTCTCAAAAAAAAAGTTCTAAAAATGTATCATGACCCAGATTAGTATGAGAGGAGAGGGTGTGTAAATGTAATACCAACATAAAATTACATGTGTTATAAATGCTTTATAATCCAAATGTGTTTGCTCTTCTATGTGTTGCTTTTTGTGGAGGCCAAGAAAGATTATGAATAAATGGCATGAACTGATGAAAATTATTCTGTAATTTAGGGGGCAAAATATATTTTAAATATATATTTTTTTAATCACACTTACACATGTACATAATTTTAAAAATCAAATACTTCTACAATAAAGGTTGATTCAGTAATAATTGAAAATTTTTATTATAAAATTTAAAATTTATTTTAAATAATAAATTTGTTTATTTATTATTCAGCCTGGGTGACAAGAACGAAACTCCATTTTAAAAAAATAAAAATAAAAAAAATTAGCAAAGGACCTGAATAAGCATTTTCCACAAATGACATAGAAATGGCCAACAGGTATAAGAAAAAGTGTTCAACATTACTAATCATCAGGGAAATACAATGACATTATCCCCTCTTAGGGGATACTTCTTAGGATGGCTACTATTAAAGAGACAGAAGACAAGAAGTATTGGTGAGGATATGGAGAAAAAGGAATCCTTGTACAATGTTGGTGGTAATGTAAATTGGTATAGCCATTTTGGGAAATAGTATGGAGTTTCCTCAAAAAATTATAAATAGAATTACCATATGATCCAGCAATCCCACTTCCAGGTATATATTCAAAGGAAATGAAATTAGTATTTTGAAGAGGTATCTGTACTCCACATTCACTGCAGCATTATTAACAATAGTCAAGATACAGAAATAACCTAAGTGTCCATCAGTGGATAAGTGGACAAAAAATTGTTATGTATATAGGTACATATACACACACGAATATTATTCAGCCTCAAAAAAGAAGGCATCCTACCATTTTCAGCAACATGGATGAACCTGGAATACATTTAGCTAAGTGAAATAAGCCAGACACACAAAAATTACATGATCTCACTTATATATGAGATCTAAAATAGTAAAATTCATAGAAGCAGAGAGTAGAATAGTGGTTACTAGGGGTGGGCCAGGGAAGGTGGAGGAAATGAGGAGATGTTGGTCAAAGGGTATGAAACTTCAGTTATATAGGATGAATAAATTCTAGAGATCTAATGTACAGCATAAGTATAGGTAATAGCACTATACTGTATATTTGAAATCTGCTAGAATAGATCTTAAGTATTCTCACCATACATATATGAAATGGTAATTGTGAGGTAACGATATGTTAATTAGTTTGACTAGTCATCGTTTTACAATGTATATCAAAACATTACATTGTATACCTTAATTATATATATATTAATATATATAATTTTTATTTAAAAATAGATAAATACCAGAAGCTCAAAGGGAAAAAACAAGTCCCTTAGCAAACTAGGAATAGAAGGGAACTTCCTTGGTTTTATGAATTGGGTCTACAAAAAAAACCTACAGCTAACATTATATTTAATGGTGAAAAGACTAAATGCTTTTCCCCTAAGATGGGGAAACAAGGCAAGGACATCAACTCTCACCATTGCTATTCAACATTGAAAAGGACATCCTAGCCAGCATAATCTGTGGGAAGCAGGTGAGGCGGGCAGGGAGAGTATACAGATTGAAAGGAAGAATGTAAAACATCTTTATTTACGGAACACAGACCATGTATGTAGAAAACCCTAAAGAATTTACAAAAAAGCTGCAGAACTAATGAGTTTAGCAAGATCACAGGATACAAGGTCAATATTTAAAAATCAATTATGTTTCTACACATCAGCAACAAACTATTAGATATTGAAATTTTAAAATTCTACCTACAAGAACATAAAAAACATGAAATACGTGTGGATAAATTCAGCAAAGTATATGCAAGACCTGTATTGTGAAAACTATAAAACACTGATGAGAGAAATCAATAAATGGAGAGTTTTAAATATATTCACTAGTTAGAAGATGGTAAAAGAAGTCAATTCTTCTTAAATTGATTTATAGATTCAAATCAGTCCCATCAAAATCCCAGCAAGCTTTTTTGTAGGAAACGTCATTCTAAAATTTATATGGAAATGCAAATGACCTATAATAGTCAAAACAACTTTGAAAAAGAACACAGTTGGAAGAATTAAACTACCTGATTTCAAAAATTACAACAAAGCAGAAGACAGTGTGTTACTTGAGTAAGGATAGACACATAGATCAACAGAACAAAAGAGTCCAGAAATAGACTAACACATACTTAGCAAATTAATTTTCAACAATGATACCCAGGTAATTCAATGAGGGAAAGCTAGTCTTTTCAATTAATGGTACTAAAATAATTGATATCCATGTGCAAAAAATAAACCCAAATTCTTTTTTTTTTTTTTTTTTTTTGAGACAGAGTCTCACTCTGTCACCGAGGCTGGAGTGCAGTGGCACCGTGTCGGCTCACTGCAACTGTCTCCTGGGTTCAAGCAATTCTCCCACCTCTGCCTCCTGAGTAGCTGGGATTACAGGCGCCCACCACCACGCCAGGCTAGTTTTTATATTTTTAGTAGAGATGGGGTTTCACCATGTTGGCCAGGCTGGTCTCGAACTCCTGACCTCAGGTGATCCACCCACCTTGGCCTCACAAAGTGCTGGGATTACAGGCGTAAGCCACCACGCCCAGCCAATAAACCCAAATTCTTAACTGTCACCATATATTAAAATTAATTCAATGGTTCCAGAAGTAAATTGCCTAAGATCCATGATTACATTCCATAATATAGTAATTTTTATCAATACCACATTGCTTTAATTGTGGGAAAGAAGGACCACTACATGAAATAAAAATAAAAAATATTAATATTAAATACTAAAAAAGTTCATAATGAACTAGAGGCCTAAATAGAAGAGCTGAAAGCATAAAACTTCTAGAAGAAAACATTTTTAAAAATCTTTGCAGCCAGGCACAGTGCTCATGCCTATCCCAACACTTTGGGAAGCTAAGGTGAGAGGATCGCCTGAGTCCAGGAGTTTGAGAGCAGCCTAGGCAACATAGTCAGATCCTGTCTCTACAAAAACTATAACAAATTAGCCAGGCATGATGGTGTGTGCCTACAGTCTCAGCTACTCAGGAGGCTGAGATGGGAGAACTACTTGGGCCTGGGAGGTCAAGGCTGCAGTGAGCTGTGATCACACCACTGTACTCCAGCCTAGGTAACAGAGCAAGATCCTGACTCAAAAAAAACGACTTTGCAATCTTGGCATAGGTAAAAATTTCCTAAGTAGTATACAAAAAGGATAAACCATAAGAGAAAAAAATATCGAACTTCAAAATTTTTAACTTCTGCTCTTCAAAAGACACAAAGAAATGAAAAGGTAAGCTATAAACTGGTAGAAATATTCGAAGAACACGTTTCTGATAAAAGAGCTGTAACCAGAGTAAGAATTCTTAATTCGAATATAAGAAGGCAAACAACTCAAAAATGGTTAAAAGACACGAACAGACACTTCACCAATGAGATATACAAATGGCAAATACATGAAAAGATGCTCAACAGTATTAGTCACTAAAGAAATGCAAATTAAAACCACCATGAGATAATACTACACACTTATTAGGATAGTTAAAATTAAAAAGACTGACAATACCAAGTGTTGGTGAGGATGTGGAACATGTGGAACCCTCCTACGTTGCTTATGAGAATGCAACTTTAGAAAACAGTTTTGCAGTTTCCTATACAGTTAAACACAGACACACCATATGACTCAGCGGTTCTTCTCTTGGACATTTAACGATGAAAAATGAAAACATGCCCAAAGGCTCATATACAAATATTCAGTAGTGTTATCCATAACAGCTGAAAAAATGAAAACTACCCCAATGTCCCTCAAAAGTTGAATGGATAAGCAAAATAGGTTTACCTATGCAATGGAATATTTTTCATTAATGAAAAGGAATCAACTACTGATAACATGGAACAACAGAGATGAATCTCAAATTACAATGAATGGAAGAAGCCCAACTGAAAAGACTACATATCATATGATTCCATTACATGAATTCTAGAAAAGGCAAAACTACAGTGAGGTAATGCATATGTTAATTAGCTAGATTTAGTCATTTTACAATGTATATATAATTCAAAATAATGTACACAGTAAACATGTACAATTTTATGTCAATTAAAGATATATATAAATAAAAATTGTTTTAAAAAAGGCAAAACTAGAGTGACAGGAGATCAACGGTTTCTAGGTGCTGAGGGTGGGCAGAGAAGCTCACTGCAAAGAGGCACAAGGAAATTGGGTTAATTGAAATGTTCTGTATCATGATTGTGGTGATGGTTACATGACTATATAGATTTATTAAAACATATCAAATTGAACATTTAAAGTCAGTGAATTTTATGTAAATTATACCTCAAAAAAGTGATTTTTAAAAATAATTTTAAAAAAGATTAAACAAATTACAATATTTAAGTTATGTATGTATAGTCATATGTCACTTAAAAATGGGGATATGTTCTAAGAAATGTGTCATTAGGTGATCTTGTCATTGTGTGACTATCATAGAGTACGCTTATGCAAACCTCGATGGTACAGCCTACTACATACCTAGGCCATGTGGAATAGCCTATTGCTCCTAGGCTACAAACCTGTACAGCATGTTACTGTACTGAACACTGTAGGCAACTGTAACAGTAACACAATGCTAAATATGTGTATATCTAAGCATAGAGAAGGTACAGTAAACATTACACCTGTATAGGGCACTTACCATGAATGTAGTTTGCAAGGTGAAAATTGCTCTGGGTGAGTGAGTGAGTGGTGAATGAATGTGATGGCCTAGGACATTACTGTACACTACTGTAGACTTTATAAACACTGTACACTCAGTTAACTATCCTAATAAGTGTGTAGTGTTATCTCATGGTGGTTTTAATTTGCATTTCCTTAATGACTATTTTTTATAAATAAATTTTAAAAAGTATCTTTCTTCAATCATAAATTAACCTTAGCTTACTGTAACATTTTTACATTATAAACTTCAAAAAAAATTTAAAAAACATTTGGACTGTTTTACAATAACTTAAAACATATACAATATTTTTTCTATTTTTACATTTTTAAAATTGTTGTATTTTAAAAACCTTTTGTTAAAAAGTAAGACACAAACATGCACATTAGCCTATGCCTACAAGGGCCAGTATCATCAAGACGTCACAGGTGATAGGAATTTTTCAGCCCCCTTATAATCTAATGGGATCACTATCATATCTGTGGTCCTCTCTTGACTAATATGTTGTGATGAGACACATGACTGTATATGCAACATGCACCAAATTGCAGAGTTATCCTTACATTTCTCAGTAGTGGGTATCTTGGAATTTGATAAACTTGGTTTTGTGACTACAGCGCAAAAATCATTCTATGTGTGATACAAAGAAATTTCTATCCATTTGTTCATAATAGTTACCATTGGGGCAAAAAGATGGAGCAAAGACACAGTATGGGGTGGTCTCCTATGCCTGAGGAAGCCAAACTGCATTAATGCCACCATTCAGCAAAGACCCATGATATTGGCAGGGAGAACTAGCTGTGCATTAGGTATCCTTGAAGTCTACCATTTCCAGTACTCATTAGCAGCTGAAGAAACCTTATCTCTTGCAACTGATGCAGACCCTGACAGTAGCAGATAAAGCAAAATAGTACAACTCATGCTGCAGTTTTAAAAGTCACAAGGAATACAAAGATGACTTTGCAGGTCATTTCACATTCAATGAGAAGGCTATATTTAAGCGGAAAGATGAATCATCACAATATACACATGTGAGATCCTACCATATTATGATAGAACATGTAAGCGATCCAAAAAAAATTAATGTCTTTTAAATGTATTTGACCTATTTGCTTATTGCTGTTTTTCCCCCACTAGAATGATGATATCCCATGATGAAAGGGATTTCTGTCTTCACTGTTCACTGCTATGTCCCTAGAATCCCTTAAAATGCCTAGCATATATAATTACTCAATAAATATTTGTTAAATTTGCCCATGTAGATAGTAAATATTTGTTGTATGAATGTATGTCAATGTAGACCCCATTCACAGCTAAATGATATAATAACTTTCCATTATATGTTCCTTTCTTGTACAATTCCTTTGATTGGAAGTTACCAATTGTTTTTGTTCTTTCATTTGGTTTCTATGTACCAAATAAAACCTAAACTTTCAACCAAGTTGATTCTTATTTTCTTTACATATTTCTTCATTTCAAAATTTCCTAAAGTGTACATATATTCAGAATAAAGAACACATGCATCACCATAGAATTAGAGTTTTATAGAGGACTCTATCAATTAACAATAACACCTTTTTGTTTTCTTTATTTCTGAAAATCTATCCCCCTGCATATGCTGTTTTCCCTATCTGGAAAACCTTCCACACTTGTCTCTGTTAACAAGCCTATCTTAACTCAATCTCCCTTACTGCAGAATCCTTTATCATACTGGTTAATTTCAATCTTTTGATCCACTCTGACTCCCAACAAAATCCTAAACCCCTTTAGGTCAGGCAATATTCAGTACGTTTCTGTATTTCCCACTGTCATGGCACATTTGATAAATGCTTAATGTGTTGACCTTGATGAATTTCAGTGAGACTGAAGAAGCTTGAGGATACAAAAATTCACGCAAAGCTAAGAAGACAAAGATATATTTCCATATTAAACTATTATGCATAAAACCTACCAGTAGTGTCTGTCCTTGGAAAATGAAGAAATGACCTGATATAACTATGGTGAGAACAAGATACCCAGATTCTTCATTGGAATCAAAAACCTTGAAAGAGAGAAAGAGAAAAATATGTAAAAGAGAATACATTTCTATAACTGATAAACTTATAATACTGATGACCAAGCTGTTTTCTCATATTGATCTTTCTACTCCGAGCATTCTCTTCACTTTTGCATTCATTTAATCTGTAACCCCTCCCTTACAGCTTTAAGTTTCCCCATATATAGAGGCTAACAGCCAGACTTTTAAAAAATAAAATTAAAAGCCAATATTTTGAAACAGAAAGAATATCAGATTAAGAATCATGAGTTGTGGGTCCTGAGCCAACCACTTTTTAGTTACATTTTAATAAATAATTTATTCTCTCTGAGCCTCAGTATTCTTTCTGTAAAATGGAGATAGCACCTTAAAGAGTTGCTGTAAGACTTCACAGTCCCAATTTCTTCCGCCATGTAATCCATTTTTCTTTTCTTTTTTTTTTTTTTTTTTTTTTGAGACAGAGTTTTGCTCTTGTTGCCCAGGCTGGAGTGCAATGGTGTGATCTCGGCTCACAGCAACCTCTGCCTTATGTGTTCAAGCGATTCTCCTGCCTCAGCCTCGCGAGTAGCTGGGATTACAGGCATGCGCCACCATGCCCAGTTAATTTTTGTATTTTTAGTGCAGATGGGGTTTCACCATGTTCGCCAGGCTGGTCTCGAACTCCTGACCTCAAGTATCTGCCCACCTCAGCCTCCCAAAGTGCTGGGATTACAGGCGTGAGCCATCGCACCTGGCCATCCATTTTTCATAACCCCTTAACATCTGATGCTTTCCTTTGGATGAGCTCTAGTTTGTCAGTGTCACTCTTAAAATATGGTGCCATAAACTTACCGTAATCTGCTTGGTGTAGTCTAATTATCTCCCATTACTTGCAATAGTGTTGCCTATAATCACATTAACTTTTTGAGAGGGTAGTACACTGAAGAGTTTGATCTTAAATCAATATAACCTCCTGACACTTCATTACCTATGTTGGTAAATGATACTTCCCTTTATTCATCTTGAACCTCAACATAAAACCTTGGATTAGCCCCATTATATTTTATCTTGTTAGATTTGATCTATAGTTCCAACCTATTGAGATGTAGTGAGGAACCAAAGAAATTAAATCAAAATGTCAGGAAGGACATGACTGATAGATACATTAGAGTGGGATCTGGGTCTTAAGTGACTATACTATATAGGTGGCTTTCATATCCTTAATTAACACTGTAAGGTAAACATCCTTATATAAACAATAAGTTATAGACTCATCTTAATGCCCAAAGTTCAAAATAATTAACAGATACCTAATTCAACTTAGATATGTTTTTATGAGGTTACTGCATTCTACTAATAATGCTCTTATAGTTTCATATGTGGGGTTTGGAGTTTTAATGCTATTTTTAAATCCAAGATTTCTACTGTGTTTTCTCTAATTCATTTTAAATTCCAAACTTAAAAAGTGAATAACATTTTAGATATCAAAGGGGATACGATAAGACCTGCACTAATTCCTTCAGTGGTTGTAATTCTCCCTCTTTCCCAGTATTTGGAACTTGGTCAGTGGCACAACACTCTTCCTGTCACAGTTTAAATGAATTATCCTGTGTGTTTTATGACTAGTTAGAACCAGAAGCATAGCTAGGAGTCAAGTACAGCTTTCACAACTACAGTCTGGTCAACGAATTCTTTGGAAGGCAATGTGTTACATGATAGTTTAATGTTTTAAGAAATGTAACATATATACCAAAAAGCATCAAAATATAAGTGTACAGCTCAATGAACGATGACAAAGCAAACACATCACCCAGATGAAGAAATAGAACATTACCAGATTTCCAGAAGGTCCTCTAGTGTTTGCCGTCTTAAAATCACTATCTGCTTCTTTTTCCCTTAAAATAATCTCCCATCCTGACTTCTAACACTATACTTTAGTTTTAATTATATGAGTGGAATCATAAAGAATTATTTGACATTTGGCTTCATCAATGTTGTTGCATGTGTATTCATTTTCATTATTCTTGAATACATTCTATGACGATACCACTTTTTTTTTTTTTTGCTGATGGGTATTTTTTCCAGTTTAGGTTCACTACAAATAATGCTGTTATGAACATTCTTACATATGTCTCTTGTTGGATAGAAACACTCATTATAAAGATTTCTATTTTTCCCAAATTATCTTATTTTTTTCAAATCATGGCCAACAACTTCCAGGAGAGCCCCAGTTTAGACTACTCTCTTGCCCTCCAAATTGCTATATTTAATCACCCAATCAACATCTCCATGTAAAGGTTTAATAGTTATCTCAAAATTAACAGTCCCTAACTTGAACTCCTAACCTTCTCATTCATTATTTACAAAGTACCTACCCTGTGCTAGGCTGTTGTAGACATTTGACCCCACAATATTTTCACCTCAGAAAATAATTTTCTTCTTTTTCAGGTTTCTATATGCAACACTGAAGAAATTAATTCTTTCCTTCCATTTCTTCAGCTAAACCATGGAATCATTCTTGGCTCCTTTTCTCACACCCATATCCAATCCATCAGCAAATCCTTCATGTCTATCTTCAAAATACCCATAATTCAATCACTTCTTACAGGTCTTGTCTAAATTATCATTCTCTCTAGTTAGATTATTATAATAATCTCCTAACTGACTTTTCCATTTCTGTTCTTGCTTCCCTTCTCCAACACAGAGTTTATTCTCTATACAGTAGCCACAGTGATCCTTTAAAAATATAAGTCAGATCATGTCATTTCCAGCTTACGGTCCTGCAATAGCTCCCTATCTCATTCAGAAGCTCCTGCAATGCACTCCATGGTCTAGGCCCTCCACTGCCTGTCTGCTCTTGTCCTCTAGCACCCACCCACTGTGCACTCTGATCAGCCACACTAGCCTCCTTCCTGCTCCCTGAACCCACTAGGCACACTGATTATTATAAACCTCAGGGCTTTCACAATTGCTGTTCTATCTGAAATTCTCTTCTCCTAGGTACCACATGACTCACTCCATCTTCAAACCTTGGCTTAAATATCATGTTTTCAGGTAAAACTTTTCCTAACCATCCAACTGAAAACTCCCCCATGTTACCTAAACCACACTACTCCTATTGCCTTCTCCAGCTTTATTTTTATCCATAGCTCTTACCACTTTGTTATATTTACTTGTTACCAGTTTTCCCTGAGCAGAAATCAAGCTCCACGAAGATACAGAATTTTTTTCCCCGTTTTGGACACTGTTATATTCATATGTCTAGGGTAGTACCTGGCACACAAGAGACACCCAATATTTTGTTGGATGGTTAAGTAAATATTAACTTCTAAACGAAGGTACCATATTAAAATGCAAAATTTTCAAACGAAGTAAAGATGTTTTCAGAAAGAATTCATCACCAGCAGATCTGCACTGAAAGAAATGTGAAAGGAAGTCCTTCAGGAAGAAAGAAAATTATACCATATAAAAACTAAGATCTCCACAAAAGAATAAAGAGTGCTGGAAATAGTAATTACATGGGCAAATACATAAAAATTTTATCTTTAAAAGATAACTGATAAATGGGATTATATTGATAAACAATATTCAATTAATCCAAAAAAAGGCAGGATCAAAATTAAAAGGGAACAAGCCGGGCGCGGTGGCTCACACCTGTAATCCCAGCACTTTGGGAGGCTGAGGCGGGTGGATCACGAGGTCAGGAGATCGAGACCACGGTGAAACCCCGTCTCTACTAAAAATACAAAAAAATTAGCCGGGCGTGGTGGCGGGCGCCTGTAGTCCCAGCTACTCGGAGAGGCTGAGGCAGGAGAATGGCGTGAACCCGGGAGGCGGAGCTTGCAGTGAGCCGAGATTGCGCCACTGCACTCCAGCCTGGGTGACAGAGCAAGACTCCGTCTCAAAAAAAAAAAAAAAAAAAAAAAAAAAAAAAAAAAAAAAAAAATTAAAAGGGAACAAAGAACAGATGGGAAAATTATAAAACAAATAGCAAGATAACAGACTTAAACCCAACCCTATCAATAATCATATTAAATGTAATAGTACATTTAAATGTAAATACCTCAATTAAAGGCAGAGGTTGTCAGATTGGATAAAAAGACAAAACAAACCATATGCTGCCTACAAGAAATGCACTTTAAATATAAAAACAAACAGGTTAAAAACAAAAGGATAGAAAAAATATATACCAAGCTAATGCTAGTCAAAAGAAAGCTGGAGTAAGGCCAGGCACAGCGGCTCACTCCTACAATCTCAGCACAGGCTTGCCCTGGCTAACATGGTGAAACCCCATCTCTACTAAAAATACAAAAAATTAGCCAGGCATGGTGGCGGGCACCTGTAGTCCCAGCTACTCGGGAGGCTGAGGCAGGAGAATGGCGTGAACCCGGGAGGTGGAGCTTGCAGTGAGCCAAGATCGCGCCACTGCACTCCAGCCTGGACAACAGAGGGAGACAGTCTTTAAAAAAAAAAAAAAAAAAAAAAAAGAGTCTAAGGCTTGCCTAAGGCCAGGAATTTGAGATCAGCCTGGGCAACATGGCAAGACTCAATTTCTACAGAAATTTTAAAAATTAGCCAGGCATGGTGATACATGCCTGTAGTCCCAGCTGCTTGGGAGGCTGAAGCAGAAGGATCACTTGAGCTCAGGAGTTCGAGGCTGCTGTAAGCTATGACTGCACCACTGCACTCTGCACACTGCACCCAGAGGCCTGGGTAACACAGTGAGACTCTTTCACTAAAAAGATAAAAATAAAAAATAAAAACTGGAGTGGTTTTATTAATATTAGACAAGAATATCAAAAGATTACAAAGAAGGTCATTTCAAATAATAAAAGGGTCAATTAATCAAGAAAGACAATCATCCCAAACATGTATTCCTCCAATAAAGAGCTTAAAAATACACGAAGCAGTAAGTGATAGAACTGTAAGGGGAAATAGACAAGTTCACAATTACAGTCAGATTTTAATACCCCTCTCTCAATAACTGATAGAAAAAGCACATAGCAAATCACCAAGTGTATAGTAGACTTGAGCAACTGTCAACCAACATGATTGATCGACATTTATTCAACACTCCATCTAACACCAACACAAAACACATTCTTCTCAAGTATACACAGAGCATTCACAAAGACTATATTCTGAGCCACAGAACAAGTTTGGGTTGATTTAAGAGAATGTTACCTGAGCACAGATGAATTAAATTAGAAATCAATAACAGAAAGGTCTGAAAAAAAAAAAACCCAAATATTCTTATTTACTCATGGGTAAATAAGAAATTAAAAGGGAAATCAGAAATATTGTGAACTCAAAGTAATTCACCATGTTAACATATTAAAAAAAAAACCATATGATCACCTCAATATGAGAGAATGTAGAAAAAACATTTGACAAAATCCAACATCTATTCCTGATTTTAAAACTCAGCAAACCAGGAATAGAAGTAACTTCCTCAAGCTGATAGAGGGCATGTATAAAAAAAAAAAAAAAACCTACAGTTAACTTCATACTGAAAGCTTTCTCCCTACGAAACAAGACAAGATGTCCACTTTCACCACTTCTATTCAACATTGTTAACAGAACTTCTTACCACTGTAATCAGACAGGAAAAAGAATGAAAAAGCATCCAGATTGGAAAGAAGTAAAACTGTCTTTAATCACAGACAACATGATCATCTATGTAGAAAATCCAGTTGATTTTACTAGAACTAATAAGTGAATTTTAGAAAGGTTACATAAGATCAATAAATAAAAACCAATTGTATTTACATACACTAATGAAGAACTAGAACCTGAAATTTTAAAAGCATCAAAATTTACAACATCAAAAATACAAAATACTAAGGGATAAATATGACAAAAGAAGACCAGCACATTGAAAATTGAGAGAAATTTAAGAACACTTAAATATATGGAGAGAAATATTTTGTTCACAGATAGGAAGATTTAATATTATTAAAATGCTGTAATAGGCAGAACAATGGTCCCCCTAATGATGTCTACGTCCTAATACCTGGAACCTGTAATATGTTATCTTACATAGCAAAGGGATGTTGCATATGTGATTAAGTTAAAATATCTTGAGCTGGAGACATAGCCCTGAATCATCCAGGTGAACCTACTGTAATCAGAAGCATCCTTATAAGGGAAAGAGGGAGGCAGAAAGAGAAGGAATGTGATTGCTGGCATTGAGGATGGAAGGTGGGTAACAAACTAAGGAATGCAGGCAACCTCTATGTGTTAGGGAAGGCCAGGAAAAAAAAAAAAAAAGGATTCTTGAGCCTCCAGAAGGAATGCAGTCCTCCTGACACCTTGATTTTAGCTCAATAAACCCATTTAAAATTTCTGACCTCTAGAACTATAAGCTAATGTTTGCATTGTTTTAAGCCACTAAGTTTATAGCTTGTTACAGCAGCAGTAAGAAATTAGTACAGACGCCAATTCTCCAAGTTGATCTATCCAATCCCAATCAAAATTCCAAATTTTTCAAGAAATGCAAGAGTCCAAAGAGACTATATGCCAAGCATTTAAGTCAGTGAGTTAACAATAGCAAAGTATCCACTATGTACTGATCCCTCTTATAATTTGGAGAAGAAAAAAAGACATAGAAAGTCTCTGAACTTTAACTTCATTAATTCATTTCTTCCATTCAACAAATATGGTTGCAGTATCACTGAACAGAACACAAATCCTCATCCTAATGGAGCAAGCATGAAATGGTGATGCAGAGCAAGGATACAGACAATAAACAACAAATATAATTAGTGACATATCAAAGGTGGGATGTTGGGAGCAGTACACTGCAGGTGCTGGCAATAAAGGAATGCTTGGTCTGTAGAGAATTTATAAACAATTAAAAAGCTGACTAAAATCAGTTTATTACCACCATGTG
Organism: Symphalangus syndactylus; assembly: GCF_028878055.3. Lineage (NCBI taxonomy): Eukaryota > Metazoa > Chordata > Mammalia > Primates > Hylobatidae > Symphalangus > Symphalangus syndactylus. Next base: position 32,451,637 of record NC_072427.2, read on the forward strand.
CCAGTAATTCTAATCAATGTTAGTGATAAAAATACTCCTTCCTGAAAAAAATTTTGTTGGTCTAAGTTCCAAATAATTACTGCAGTTACTGCTGAGTTTAAATAATATATATGTAAGCTTCAAATTATCAGATTTATTATTTATTCTTAAATTGTTGTCTACATATAAGTTCACTGGGGAAACTCCCAGTTACAGCTAACCCCCATCCATGCAAACTTAGGCACATACATTTGTTTCAAAATTAGTGCACCATGCTTTGTTAAACCTGAAGACTGCTTAACATGAAGTTCTTAATTCCAACCCTTTCTTAGGATGCAGTTGGCTTTTCCATCCCTGTGGTACTACATTCTTGTGCATTTAAATGATAGATTCAAAATAAAACAAAGATAGCACAGTGATTGTAAAGACCAAGAAACAACTTGAGGCACTCCAATTCTGTCATTTTTATGGGACCTTTTGGTATTTGTGTCTAAAATTTAAAACACTGTTACAAGTGTGAATAGCAAGATGTAACTTATTTTATAAGTGCAAATTTTAGTTCACAAAATATTTTACTAAATTTGAACAATATCTTTAACATTGAAATTTATTCTCTTCAAATTAAGTGTTTTGAAACTGAAGAACATTAAGAGGGGATAAAACATATCAGCAATTTTATTAATAGTTGCGTAAATTGTACGTTTTGGAAATGCTTAGGTTTTTGTTGTTGTTGTTTTCCTTCCCCCAGAGGGAGTCTTGCTCTGTCGCCCAGGCTAGAATGCAATGGCACCATCTTGGCTCACTGCAACCTCTGCCTCCCAGGTTCAAGCGATTCTTCTGCCTCAGCCTCCCGAGTAGCTGGGATTACAGGCGCATACCACCACACTCGGCTAATTTTTTTGTATTTTCGGTAGAGATGGGGTTTCACTATGTTGGCCAGGCTGGTCTCAAACTCCTGACCTCGTGATCCATCTGCCTCGGACTCCCAAAGTGCTGGGATTACAGGCATGAGCCACCGAACCCAGCTGGAAATGCTTAGTTTTACTTTAAAAAACTTCACTTATTAGTTAATGAACAATTACATAAAATATCAGTCTGTAACTGCAGAATCCAAGTTCAAACAATTAACTAGATATAAAAACAATTGGTGGCCGGGCGCAGTGGCTCATGCCTGTAATCCCAGAACTTCAGGAGGCCGAGGTGGGCGGATCATGAGGTCAAGAGATTGAGACCAGCCTGACCAACTGGTGAAACCCCGTCTCTACTAAAAAAATGAAAAAATTAGCCAGGCGTGGTGGTGCGCGCCTGTAGTCCCAGCTACTCAGGAGGCTGAGGCAGAAGAATCGCTTGAACCCGGGAGGCGGAGGTTGCAATGAGCTGAGATCGCACCACTGCACTCCAGCCTGGGTGACAGAGCAAGACTCCATCTCAAAATAAAATAAAATAACATAACATAAAATAAAAACAATGGGCTAGTTGTGGATTTTTTTCCTGCCTTATACTGTATTTTTCTTATTTATTTGGCATAATTATTATAACAAAACTCAGTAAGAGAAAATGTCTGCTGCATAATATTTTTCATTTAACTTAATGATTATTTCTGAAAATAATTTCATCATTCAGGGGAAGAAGATGTTAAAAAAATATTCATTCTAGGTGTCAGATGTTCTAGACACATCACTGAACATAGTAAATAAATTATCTAGTATATGAGATAATGCTAAGAGCTAGGGAAGAAATAGAGCAGGGCAAGTGGAATCAAAGTGCAAAGACAGGACACAGATATTACAATATAAATAGAGAGGTTAAGGTAGGCATCTGAGAAGGTGAGGCTTGAGCAAAGACCAAAGGTATGAGAGTTAACCAGTTATCTGGGGGAGGAGAATTCCAGGCTTATGATTTTTCAGACGTCTGTTGCAATCCCTCATCCAAAAGGTCTACATAATGTGCTCACATAGTTAGAAAATATCCATTTTAAGAACTTCCAAGGGGTTCAAGAAAAAATGGTAGCTTCATTGCATCCCTGAAGTCTTCTCTTTCCAAATCTAATCCAAATGCCAATTACCTTTCCTTAAGCAATTAAGACCAGCATCTGGCAGGGGACAGTGACTCACACCTGTAAGCCCAGCACTTTGGGAGGCCGAAGCAGGCAGATCACATGAGGTCAGGAGTTCGAAACCAGTCTGGCCAAGATGGCGAAACCCTGTCTCTACTAAAAATACAAAAATTAGCTGGGCATGGTGGTAGGTGCCTCTAATCCCAGCTACTCAGGAGGCTGAGGCAGGTTAATCTCTTGAACCCGGGAGGCAGAGGTTGCAGTGAGCTGAGATTGCACCATTGCAATCCAGACTGGGCAACACAGCGAGACTCCATCTCAAAAAAAAAAAAAAAAATCATCCAAGAGAGCCAGAAGGGTAGACTGAGGTCTCAGGGTCCACAAAAAAAGAGCTAGTAGGATGTTTTCCCCCTACAGGAGAAAGGAGGTACTAAGCAAGGAGCCCTGAAGCAAAGACAATGCTGCAGTTCTTGTGAGAGCCTAGTCCCTAGAAATTTGTGGACCTCATGAAGATGGGCAGACCAGACTGTGTGCTCTGAAGTTCCTAGTGGTCTCTCAACCTCCAAGGAGTCACAAAGGAGTTGGCCAAGTTAACTGAGTCCTTCCTACTTCTCTACAGGAGGCCCACAGCACTGTGACTTCTGCATCTCCCAACACTCACCACTGAAAGTGTCCACTCTTGGAGGTGAGACCCAGGAGTGAAAAGAGCCATAAGTTAGACAAAGGAAAATAGCTACATACCCAATGGGCTAAAGCAATGAAGAACAACAGAAAACCCAACACATGAGGCTCCTGGGGGAACAAACTGCTAGAGGAGACTGACAACAGCTTGAACCAAATAATAACTATAATAATAATAATAATAAATATATATTTCTATATTTCTTATTAAATAATAAATATAATTATTATTCACACAAGGAGAATCTCGAAGCTAAAACTATTTTATGAATACAAAAATTCAATAGCTAATTGAAGAATTGGATGGACACTATTGAGGCCAAATTAATAGTTTAAAAGAGCAAGTGGGAGAAAAGTAGAGCAAAACTAGGAGAAAGAAATCATGTGTAACAATATAAGATACATGGAGCAAAGATTCAGATCCAGGAGAAAAAACGTTAGTGAGAGGGGCTAAAGTAGAGGGAGAAAAAAAGACTGAGGAAAGGAACCGATTTTAAAAATAACATAATGAAATATTCTACAACTGCAGAAAGAAGTGAGACTGAAGACAGAAAGGGTTTAAGTTCCAGGCGTTAATGGGGATGGGGGTTTTTAAAAAATCAATAACTAGACATATCCGGATTAAATTCCTGAATTCCATGGATAGAAGAAGATCTTAAAAGCTTCTAGTTAAAAACAAAAACATCCTCCTTCAACACCGAAGGAATCTAGGGAACCAACTCTTTTTTTTTTTTTTCTTTTCCAGTCACCTAGGCTGGAGTGCAGTGGCACGATCTTGGCTCACTGAAACCTCTGTCTCGTGGGTTGAAGTGATTCTCCTGCCTCAGCCTCCCAAGTAGCTGGGACTACAGGCATGCGCCACCATACCCAGCTAATTTTTGTATTTTTAGTAGAGATGGGGTTTCACTATGTCGGCCAAGCTGGTCTCAAACTCTTGACCTCAAGTGATTCACCCACCTGGGCCTCCCAAAGTGCTAGAATTACAGGTGTGAACCACAGCACCCAGCTTAACTCATTTTTTAAGTGGTAAATGAAGAGAAACAATCAAGAATTTATCCTAGCTCTGCTATAAAAACCAACCACCAGGTAACCTCTAATAGATAAGGGGATGTTTTTTCTTTACAGAAATATTCCAGATGATATATAAAGAAAATACAAGAAAATCCAACCTGAATTTGACAAAGCCTCTAGATTCAATGACCAGTTCACAAGAAACACAGAGCACAAAGGATCACATTAAACTGTACCACAGAGATGGCGGTCAGCAAAATCCAGACTGAGAAACTCTGTAGAACAACCTGATTTCTTAAACTGCAAGGAAGAGAGAGAGGTGAGGTCAGGGAAATACTGCAGGGAAACCTAAAAATTAAAAGATACACCAATCAATCACAATTTTTGGCCATGTTTAAAAGAATTATGACACTTATAAGACTACTTGAAATTTGAAGAACACTGATAATATTACGGAATTGTTAATTTTGGGGTATTATGGTTATGCTTTTTTAAAGTCCTTTTTCTTTTAGAGATATGAACTGAAATAATTACTGATGAAAATGATATCATGTCTGGGATTTGCTTCAAAATAACATGATGAGAAGGAAGTGGATAGGGTATAGATGAAATTAGACTAGCTGTAAGTGGTAATTTTTTTTTTTTTTTTTTGAGACGGAGTCTCACTCTGTCGCCCAGGCTGGAGTGCAGAGGCATGATCTCGGCTTAGGGCAAGCTCCGCCTCCCAGGTCCACGCCATTCTCCTGCCTCAGCCGCTTGAGTAGCTGGGACTACAGGCGCCTGCTACCACGCCCGGCTAATTTTTTGTATTTTTAGTGGAGATGGGGTTTCATCGTGTTAGCCAGGATGGTCTCGATCTCCTGACCTCATGATCCGCCCGCCTCAGCCTCCCAAAGTGCTGGGATTACAGGCGTGAGCCACCGCACCTGGCCCGGATTGGTAATTCTTAAAGCTAGATGATGCATACTTGTATCGCTATATTATTCTGTCTACCTTTGATTATGCTTGAAATGCTTTAGAATACAAATTGTTAGAGGCTTCCATGTTCTTTGTCGACTAGTTAGAATCAAGGTTAAGAAAAGCATTCAGCTTACCACAAAGGACAATGATACTGTATTTAGGATTTGAATATAATGTCCTAATTCTACCGAGACATTCCAATATCATAACACCTAACATAATCCAGGTATCTGAGAAAAAAAATTGCTTATTTCTGGCCCTTGGGAAATACCTTTAATGACTGATAACTTTATGCTACTGGCATGTTCACATTAACACAATATGGAAAGCTTAAAGAAAAATGTTGGCCAGGCGCGATGGCTCATACCTGTAATCCCAGAATTTTGGGAGGCTAAGGTGGGTGGATCACAAGGTCAGGAGTTCAACCTAGCCAAGATGGTGAAACCCCATCTCTACAAAAAAAAAATACAAAAATTAGTCGGGCACAGTGGCAGGTGCCTGTAATCCCAGCTACTAAGGAGGCTGAGGCAGGAGAATCGCTTGAACTCAGGTGGCAGAGGTTGCGGTGAGCCGAGATCGCACCACTGCACTCCAGCCTGGGTGACAGAGTAAGACTCTGTCTTTAAAAAAAAAAAAAGAAAAAGAAAAATGTTATCTCTAATGACCAAATCATAACAGAAGACATTAATGTTAAGGGGTCACAGAGAACATACATAAAGTTTATATCTTCTCTTCGTTCCAGTTGCCAATCTAAACGTAGCTTAACATTGACATCAACATGACCTCCGCCTATGGCAGTATGTTGCCATCAACACAGCAGCACACACAGCTTTATTTGGAACCTCCCTATCACAAGCTGATACATCAGTTAAACAACAATAGCACAACCTACATATTGGTTAAACAGAGAATCTTCTCAAAATTTACATGCATGTGTAAATAAGAAAAATCTAAAATCAGGTAGAAAAAAGTCAAAAGAGTATGAAAATACAGAAAAGTATTCCAAATGTACTTACCCTAAATTATATCTACATGAAAGGTGAAAATAGTATTATTATTCAGATTGTGATGAATTAAATTATGTACTAGATTAAGGGTTTTGGTTTCTGCTTTTAAGACCCCTCAAAAAGTGTCACAGCTTTATTGGCTCAAGCTGCTATTTTATGCACTATAAAATATGAAAAATGTGCAAAATTGCTAAGTAGGCTATCAACTGCCTTCCCACTGACTCTTGGTAGCAAGAGTCTCATAAATTATTTCAACAAACTTGCAGAGTGTATTATGCTAATAAGAATGGTCCTGCCAAATACCAATTACCAAACAATAAAATTCAGCATTTTTTGGTGTTTCACAGAAATACAAAGTTTTAACTGTAACAATAAAAAAAACAATAGCAATAACACGCAGACCTTCCCACCACCAAAATGTAATCATATATATATATGAATTTTTTCTTTTACAATGTACAAAAATTATCTCACGTATCAAAGCATGAGATGTAATTCCCCTACTTTTACCACATATCCCTAAGATTACTGGTCATGAAATTATCCAGTCTTTTTAAACACAATTACTAGAATTAACTTGATCACCTCTATCAGTAGCTATAAATAGACTACATTTACTCAAAACACTTTCCATGTAACAGAAGAATAAGTTCCTTATGTCTTTGAAATTACCAGTCAAGGCCACTCTGGTTATTTCTATAACAAATACTCCCACAACATTTCTCCAACATGTTTAAAATATCCTTTAAACATTTCCCAGACTACTAAATCTGATAAAAATCACTAACTATACCAGAAAGTGGTACTTCCCATTACCAAACCTATCCTAGGTCTCTGCAACTCTCACACTCACCTTTGGTATCTTCATAGGCATGCTCTTCTATTCACTCACAAAGCCCACTTAAGCTCATAACAGTTCCAATATTCAAATTATATTTCAAATTTGAGTTAAGGAAACACCTTACTTTATTTCTCAGATACAGTGCTGTCATTTGTGAAGTCAAAAACACCCTATATTGAAATAAGCAGGTACTTGAGCTTAATTGGCTAGCTCTTTGAGTAGAGATGCTTCAACCATCTCTAAACAGAGCCTTGCATAGTGTCTGGCACATACTGGGTAGAGAATAAATCCTAAAAATGAATGAATTTTAATACTCTTGGGCCTCATTCTAAACTAACTTCTTAGACTCCTTAAACCACTAAGCTGAAAAAAACTTCAGTTATTTGTCCAGATAAATTCTACTTTAAATCATGTTTCATAAACAAGCCATAGCCTCTATGAAAACTATGTCTGTTACACAATAAAATTAAGATTTTGTTTACTGAAGAAAGAGAACAAAGACTGGTCCCAAGTTGGAAACATTTATAAACTAATGCTTTGGAACAACCAATAATTTTGTCATAGAAAAAAAAAATGTTAGAACATCAGTTATAAGATTCTTCCTCAAAAGCCCATGCACTCTACAATGTACATGACATAATTCAATTAAACATAATTGAAAGTAAAAAAAATTTCCATATCAGTCAGCTGTAGCTTACAGTATGCTGCAGAAATTAACAACCCCCAAAAGCGAAGGTTTATTTCTCACTTACATTACCTATCCACCCTTATTCTACCTGTCTTCATACTCTACCTCACACCACCTATGTTTTCACTGTAGGACCTAGGCTAAGAGAGAAGCCAATATCTGCAACACTGGCAAAGAAAAAGAATAAGATGAATCATGCACTGGCTCTTAAAGCTTCTGCCCATGACAGTTGGTTCTACTCACATTTCATTGGCCAAAACCAGTCATATATAAAACTTAACTTCAAGAGGCCAGGAATGTACAATCTGAGCATATTTGGTGAACAGCACTAACGACTACTACTTTATAAAAGACAATATCTGGAATTACAGCTAGGATCAAATTCCAGTTTTGCCATTTAGAAGCATATTTAATTAGGGCTGGGCACGGTGGCTCATGCCTGTAATCCCAACACTTTGGGAGGCAGAGGCGGATGGATCATTTGAGGTCAGGAGCTCAAAAACAGCCTGGCCAACATGGTGAAACCGTCTCTACTGAAAAAACACAAATATTAGCCAGGCGGTAGTGGCAGGCAACTGTAATCTCAGCTACTCAGGAGGCTGGGGCAGGAGAACTGCTTGACCCTGCGAGGTGGAGATTGTGGTGAGCCAAGATTGCACCACTGTACTCCAGTCTGAGTGCCAGAGTGAGACTGTCTCCAAAAAAAAAAAAAAAGAAAGAAAAAGTATAATTACCGCATCTGTAAAATGTAAAATAAAAATTGTAATACTACCTTATAGGATCATCTGAAAGACTAAATGGTATGTGAGATCAGATGCTTAGCAGAATGTCTGGCCTTCATTCCTTCAATTAATATTTTGGGGGCATCTGCCAAGCAGTGTTCTAGGTATTAACATACAATAATTACTCATTAAATAGTTGTTTTTGTTATTCCAACCAGGGACTCAAAGAATAAGTCTTCATTTCTTAGCAGTCTCTAGATTCAGAAGAGAACTGTGTGGCAGACTGCCAGTTACCCTCCGATATCCATTTTTCCTTCTTATGGGGTAATAGAACCCTTAGTTTTTTAGCTAGACATATGAACTTGTGGAATACAGACCATATATACCAGCTGCCCGTGCAGCTAGGATGGCCACAGGTCTTAAGTTCTGGCCACTGTGTTCTAGGAAAGTGTCGTGGTGGCTTACAGGAATCTTCCTTAAGAGATAGCAATCATATAGCTTTGTCCATTTCTTTATCCCCTCCTCCACAAGCTGTCTAGGATACTGATTCTATCTCAGACTGTGAGACCATGGCCATGCAGAGAACAAAGAAGGAGCCTCAGTACCTATCACTATAGTGCCACACCAGCGGTGGACTTTTATGTGGAAAATCATAAACTTTCATCTTATTTAATCCACTGTTACATGTCACTCAGAGCCTATCTTAATCCTAATGCAAAATATTACCTGTTAACTCTTCAAAAAAAGCATGCTACATGAAAGAATAATAACTCTTGATGATACTCCTATATCTGCATATGAGAAGATAACTAATGTAGTAAGTGTTAGTGTATGGCAGAAGAAGCAATGGCTTGAGGAAAACCTGAGTTTTAGAATTCATTCTTCCACTTCCTACACTACCTATGTTACCCTTTGGCAAACTATTTACCCTAATTAGGCCTCAGCTTTTTGTCTATAAGATGGTAATGAGACCCAGGAAGTCTTAATGTGAGAATTAAATGGAAAGAGGCTTATGAAAATACTTTGTAAATTGAAAGTTCCATGTAGTATCAGTACCACTTTGTCAATTGTCCCCTCTTCCCTACCACCCTTTCTTCAGAATTGGGCCATGAAGACTGATTACAGCTCATAGAATCAATTAGAGAGCCACCCCAGAAGTTGATTCAGTAGGCCTAGCACAGGAACAATGAAGCTGCATTTTCAAGAAGCACCCCAAAGGACTGACGAAAGTTGTCTGCTCACCAGGAGGAATCTTGGCTCCAGTGATCAAGCCCCACCTATCCTTGTAATCCTGTACTCAAGTAACAATATTTTAAGACTATGTGAAGCACACAGTTCCATAGCATCTCTAATGCCTAGTTGAATGTCAAGTACTTAGCAGATAATTTAATAATGCTTTGTTTGATGACCTGCAGTAGAAAAACAAAGTGGAACTGAATCAAAAGACTCACTATGGACTTCCTCTTCTGGCCAACAGGAATTAACAAGTACCTCCTTAACAGGTTATTTCATACCTCCTAACTGAAATAAAAAACTGAACAAATCAAAGGAAGCAACAGCTCTCAAGTCAATAGGTATCACGTAACAAAGGATGTAATTCCTGAGAAATGACAGAAAATGAAGGAAGTGAGCCCTTACCACTGCCCCAGGTTACTTCTTGGCGCGAGTTTCCAGGTCAGAGTGCGAGGATGACAAACCCAGGCAGAGCCTGGTGAGGTCTCATTGAGTTGAGGAGATGAAGCTTGGAGTCCTAGGAGGTCAGCGCAGCTACAGTTTGCAAGACAAAACACCAGAGAAGAGAGACCTGTACAAAGGGAGAACGCCAGACACTTGCAGAACCTCCTCCTCTGCTTCAGCTGAGTACTGATCAACATATATATATATGCGCGTAAGGAAACTGCCAGAGGGTGGGGAAAGGACCACCTGAAAGAATTTAAGGGAATAATCCCCAGAGCTCACACAGGACAGGGAATAGTGCCTGTTCTTAGTAGAGAAAACAATTTACATTGAGTAGAATACTCAAAAACTTTGCCTCAGAAGTGGGAAAAATTGGCCCTAGTCCCAGCCACTCTGGTCCCAGCTGACAAAGCTTAAAAGCAAGACTTGAAAGGATCAAACTGTTTCCAAATAACTTATCTGAAAAGAAAAAAAAAAAAAAGCTCAGAAATACAGAAATACAAAAATACCCTGTACCCAACAAAGTAAAATTCACAACATTAGGCCTGCAATAAAAAATTATCAAGCATACAAAGAACTATTTTACTATTTTAAATTTTCCTTAAAAACAAATAAAAAACCTGTTATTTTTGTCATTTTTATCCTGTGTGTTAATCTCAAAATTCTTCATCCACATAATTGAATTGCTACACTCCACATAAGACATTAATACTTTTAAGGCAAACAGCATAGAGCTTAGAAGCACAGATTTTAGAGACAAGAAAAGGAGGGTCTAAATTCTTTCTTTTCAACTTTGTGTTCCTGGGAAAGCCACTGAACCTGAGTTTCAGTTCACTTATCTATAAAATGGGTATAATAATATTTGCTTCATAGGGCTCCTGTAAAAAATATACCAAAGCAAATGATAAATAATACCTATCATTTAATAATTATCACATTATCATAAGGAAAATTACCACATCATACATTCAAGCATTTACTGAGCACCTATCATATACTTGGTATTAGGTAGGCACTAGGAATACAAAAGAAAAAAGAACACTGTTGAGAAGATCCAAAATATATCTTATGTTGAATCCACATTTAAAAGTTCATTTCAAGTACAAACTTCACATTCTATTTCTTAATTTCTAAGTAGGGCAATTATTTTAAGTTCCTCCTATAAAAAAGGATTTGTTTTCCCTTTGAAAGGAAAAAAAAAAAATCTAAGAAGTTGTCAGGTTCAACCAATTAGGGCATGTCTGAGAAATCCTTGAAATCTGAAAAACATGGTAAAACTTTAAAAGCAACCTGCAATTAACATCACCTTTCAAATTAGTCTACTTATTAGCAGACTAAATTATATTCAGACATAAAATACATAAAATGGACCAATCTGTTATTATATCTTTTCAGAAAGACTGAGCCAACAGATGTAAGGAACTAACGTTTGCTCATTCCACTTAAATGATGACAGATGGCTTAAATATTAACCCTATTAATAAAACATTTGCATAGTTATTATGAATCTGATTGCCTTACCTCATAATTCTATAAATTCATTTTATCAATTGTACTATATGGCTATCATTTCATTCAAGATATTCTAAACCCCTGCCTCTCGAAGTGTGGTCCTTGAACCAACAGCATCTGTGTCACCTGGGAGCTTGTTAGAACTAGAATCTCATTCCCCATACCAGACCTATTCTGACTGAATCAGAATTTGCATTTTTAACAAAACCCCCAGATGATTTCTATGCACATTAAGGTCTGGGTAGCATAGCTCTAAACCATTGGGTTTTCAGTGTGCATGCGTGTGTTTTACAAAGTTTATTTGCTTCCAAATTGTGTTTATCTCTAGATAGTGTCTTTTAACAAGATTAATTCAATTCAAAGAAGTAAATCAAATCAGTATACATAATGAAGTATATTATTCTATAAAATATGTTAGATATTTTATATATAACATTCTTTCTGTCTCAGAATTGATCTTCCCTCTCAACTAGGACTTCGAGTCTTAGGAGTCTTGTTGTACTATTCATTTTTTCTCTTGAGTTGACATTTTTGTCTCAGCATATAGAACCATTGTGATGAATGTTTTCTCTGTAATTAAACAGCTATAGAGAACAGTACCAGGAGAACAGATTCTCCCATAATCAGAAAAAGTCAAAGAACTCAAAATAGGTTCAACCAAGATTGAATGCGAAAGTTCCCTAAAGAAAAAACAACTAGAATGACTCTATCCTCCACAGTAATGTATTTTTATGCTTTACCTAACCTCTTTTTTTACTGCAGGTACCACATATTTTTAAAATAAAAAATTCACATGAGACTTAGAGAGTACAGTTCTTTAGATGGCTCATCTTTTATTATTATTATTGCACAATAGTCCTAGTGCCCATAAAATAGAACAAATCTTGTTTTCTCTTTCGTTTTTTCCAAAAAAAAAATGACAGACCTAGGCTGAAACTGATCACAGCGGGTAGGATGGTTCGGCACAGATTCAAAGGAAGGTACAAATGTTCAGTTTTCAAAAGCACTGCAAAAGCCAACCTCATCTCTTGTCACTGTAGCTGTGGCTTTATGCCAAACATTTGAAAACTGTTAAAAGCACTGTTCCTTATAAGCAATTATGAAGAGCTTTGCAAAGAGAAGTAAAAAAATTGTAATAACAACCAACTCCTTAGAATGGTCAAATGTCCTGGCCTCTGGGTTGCAGGATAAGAATTTAAGAATTATTCAGCTGCACCCAACACAGATGCTTTAGGAGAAAGGGTTTAAAGTGTGTTATGAGAAGGTATCAAGGAACCTGTGGAGCAGTCTCAAAAATTAAATATGTCATCAAACATTCCCAGCTTTTTATAAGATCCAATTATAGGTCAGTCATCCTTATATTTAACTCTTTCTTCGCCTCATTTTGTATTTCAGCCTATATCATTTCTCAGGATACAGGGTTTCAAAACAGTACAACTAGGAATTTAATGCCTTTTTTATGGTCGTAGATATACTGATTTCAATCTTAAAAGAGTGCCCCTGGCTCTAATATTCTAGAATGTGGTGAATAATTCATTGTGCCCTTTCTCTAATCACATTCACAGCCAAGCCTCTCGGAAGAACTGTCTGTGCACATTGGCTCCACTTCCTCACCTATCAGCCATTCTTTACCCTACTCCTATCTGGCTTCCACTCCCTTCACTCCACTTAAATTTCTCTTGGTAAAGACCATTAAGGACGTTCATGCTGCTGAATGGAATAGATATCCCTTAGTCATCATGTTTCTTCATTTTGCAGCATCATTCAACAAAGTTAATCACTCTTTCCCCTGGAAATAACTCTCTTTAGCACTGATAAACCTTCATTCCCTTGGGTGCTTCTCAACTCTCTGTCCCTTGTCAATCTTTTATTTATTCATTTATTTATTTTTGTTTGTGTTTTATTTTCTTTATCATACTTTAAGTTCTGGGGTACATGTGCAGAATATGCAGGTTTGTTACATAGGTATACACTTGCCATGGTGGTTTGCTGCACCCATCAATCTGTCGTCTACATCAGGTATTTCTCCTAATGCTATCCCTCCCCCAGCCCCCCACTCCCCTACAGGCCCCGGTGTGTGATGCCCCGCGCCCACGTCCATGTGTTCTCATTGTTCAACTCCCACTTATAAGTGAGAACATGTGGTGTTTGGTTTTCTGTTCTTGTGTTAGTTTGCTGAGAATGATGATTTCCAGCTTCATCCATGTCCCTGCAAAGGACATGAACTCATCATTTTTAATGGCTGCATAGTATTCCATGATATATATGTGCCACATTTTCTTTATCCAGTCTATCATTGATGGGCATTTGGGTTGGTTCCAAGTCTTTGCTATTGTGAACAGTGCTGCAATAAACATACATGTGCATGTGTCTTTATAGTACAATGATTTATAATCCTTTGGGTACATACCCAGCAATGGGATTGCTGGGTCAAATGGCATTTCTAGTTCTAGATCCTTGAGGAATTGCCACACTGTCTTCCACAATGGTTGAACTAATTTACACTCCTACCAACAGTGTAAAAGCATTCCTATTTCTCCACATCCTCTCCAGCACCTGTTGTTTCCTGACTTTTTAATGATCACCATTCTAACAGGCATGAGATGGTATCTCATTGTGGTTTTGATTTGCATTTCTCTAATGACCAGTGATGACGAGCTTTTTTTCATATATTTGTTGGCGGCATAAATGTCTTCTTTTGTACATATCCTTCACCCACTTTTTGATGGGGTTAACTTTTTCTTGTAAATTTGTTTAAATTCTTTGTAGATTCTGGATATTAGCCCTCTGTCAGATGGACAGATTGCAAAAATTTTCTCCCATACTGTAGGTTGCCTGTTCACTCTGATGATAGTTTCTTTTGCTGTGCAGAAGCTCTTTAGTTTAATTAGATCCCATTTGTCAATTTTGGCTTTTGTTGCCATTGCTTTTGGTGTTTTAGTCATGAAATCTTTGCCCATGCCTATGTCCTGAATGGTACTGCCTAGGTCTTCTTCTAGGGTTTTCACAGTTTTAGGTCTTACATTTAAGTCTTTAATCCATCTTGAGCTGATTTTTGTATAAGATGTAAGGAAGGGATCCAGATTCAGCTTTCTGCATATGGCTAAGCCAGTTTTCCCAACACCATCTATTAAATAGGGAATCCTTTTCCCATTGCTTGTTTTTGTCAGGCTTGTCAAAGATCAGATGGTTGTAGATGTGTGGTGTTATTTCTGAGGCCTCTGTTCTGTTCCATTGGTCTATATATCTGTTTTGGTACCAGTACCATGCTGTTTTGGTTACTGTAGCCTTGTAGTATAGATTGAAGTCAGGTAGCATGATGCCTCCAGCTTTGTTCTTTTTGTTTAGGATTGTCTTGGCTATGCGGGCTCTTTTTTGGTTCCATATGAACTTTAAAGTAGTTTTTTCCAATTCCGTGAAGAAAGTCCTGGTAGCTTGATGGGGATAGCATTGAATCTGTAAATTACTTTGGGCAGAATGGCCATTTTCATGATATTGATTCTGCCTATCCATGAGCATGGAATGTTTTCCCATTTGTTTTTGTCCTCTCTTATTTCCTTGAGCAGTGGTTTGTAGTTCTCCTTGAAGAGGTCCTTCACATCTCTTGTAAGTTGGATTCCTAGGTATTTTATTCTCTTTGTAGCAATTCTGAATGGGAGTTCACTCATGATTTGGCGCTCTGTTTGTCTGTTATTGGTGTATAGGAATGCTTGTGATTTTTACACACTGATTTTGTATCCTGAGACTTTGCTAAAGTTGCCTATCAGCTTAAGGAGATTTTGGGCTGAGACAATGGGGTTTTCTAAATACACAATCATGTCATCTGCAAACAGAGACAATTTGACTTCCTTTTTTCCTATCCGAATACTCTTTTTTTCTTTCTCTTGCCTGATTGCCCTGGCCAGAACTTCCAATACTATGTTGAATAGGGGTGGTGAAACAGGGCATCCTTGTCTTGTGCCGGTTATCGAAGGGAACGCTTCCAGTTTTTGCCCATTCAGTATGATATTGGCTGTGGGTTTATCATAAATAGCTCTTATTATTTTGAGATGCATTCTATCAATACCTAGTTTATTGAGAGTTTTTAGCATGAAGGGCTGTTGAATTTTGTCGAAGGCCCTTTCTGCATCTATTGAGATAATCGTGGTTTTTGTCATTGGTTCTGTTTATGTGATGGATTACGTTTATTGATTTGTGTACATTGAACCAGACTTGCATGCCAGGGATGAAGCTGACTTGATCGTGGTGGATAAGCTTTTTGATGTACTGCTGAATTTGGTTTGCCAGCATTTTATTGAGGATTTTCACATTAGTGTTCATCAGGGATATTGGCCTGAAATTTTCTTTTTTTTGTTGTGTCTCTGCAGGTTTTGATATCAGGATGATGCTGGCCTTGTAAAATGAGTTAGGGAGGATTCCCTCTTTTTATACTGTTTGGAATAGTTTCACAAGGAATGGTACCAGATCCTCTTTGTACCTCTGGTATAATTCAGCTGTGAATCCGTCTGGTCCTGGACTTTTTTTGGTTGGTAGGCTATTAATTACTGCCTCAATTTCAGAACTTATTATTGGTCTATTCAGGGATTCAACTTCTTCCTGGTTTAGTCTTGGGAGGGTGTATGTGTCCAGGAATTTATTCATTTCTTCTAGATTTTCTAGTTTATTTGCATAGAGGTGTTTATAGTATTCTCTGATGGCAGTTTGCATTTCTGAGGGATCAGTGATGATAGCCCCTTTATCATTTTTTATTGCATCTATTTAATTCTTCTCTTTTTTCTTTTTTATTAGTCTGGCTAGCAGTCTATCTATTTTGTTGATCTTTTCAAAAAACCAGCTCCCAGATTCACTGATTTTTGAAGGGTTTTTCGAGACTCTGTCTCCTTTAGTTCTGCTCTGATCTTAGTTACTTCTCGTCTTCTGCTAGCTTTTGAATTTGTTTGCTCTTGCTTCTCTGGTTCTTTTAATTGTGATGTTAGGGTGCCAACCTTAGATCTTTCCTGCTTTCTCTTGTGGGCATTTAGTGCTATAAATTTCCCTCTACACACTGCTTTAAATGTGTCCCAGAGATTCTGGTACGTTGTGTCTTTGTTTTCATTGCTTTCAAAGAAGATCTTTATTTCTGCCTTCATTTCTTTCTTTACCCAATAGTCACTCAAGAGCAGGTTGTTCAGTTTCCATGTAGTTGAGCGGTTTTGAGTTTCTTAATCCTGAGTTCTAGTTTTATTGCACTGTGGTCTGAGAGACTGTTTGTTATGATTTCTGTTCTTTTGCATTTGCTAAGGAGTGTTTTACTTCCAATTATGTGGTCAATTTTAGAATAAGTGTGATGTGGTGCTGAGAAGAATGTATATTCTGTCGATTTGGGATGGAGAGTTCTGTAGATGTCTATTAGGTTCGCTTGGTCCAGAGCTGAGTTCAAGTCCTGGATATCCTTGTTAATTTTCTGTCTCATCGATCTGTCTAATATTGACAGTGGGGTGTTAAAGTCTCCCACTATTATTGTGTGGGAGTCTAAGTCTCTTTGTAGGTCTCTAAGAACTTGCTTTATGAATCTGGATGCTCCTGTATTGGGTGCATATATATTTAGGATAGTTAGCTCTTCTTGTTGCTTTGATCCCTTTACCATTATGTAATGCCCTTGTCTCTTTTTATCTTTGCTGGTTTAAAGTCTGTTTTATCAGAAACTAGGATTGCAACTCCTGCTTTTTTTTTTTTTTTTTTTTTTTTTTGCTTTCCATTTGCTTGGTAAATATTCCTCCATCCCTTTATTTTGAGCCTATGTGTGTCTTTGCACATGAGATGGGTCTCCTGAATACAGCACACTGATTGGTCTTGATTCTTTATCCAATTTGCCAGTCTGTGTCTTTTAATTGGGGCATTTAGCCCATTTACATTTAAGGTTAATATTGTTATGTGTGAATTTGATCCTGTCTTTATGATGTTAGCTGGTTATTTTGCCTGTTAGTTGATGCAGTTTCTTCATAGCATAGATGGTCTTCACAATTTGGTATGTTTTTGCAGTGGCTGGTACTGGTTCATGTTTAGTGCTTCCTTCAGGAGCTCTTGTAAGGCAGGCCTGGTGGTGAGAAGATCTCTCAGCATTTGCTTGTCTGTAAAGGATTTTATTTCTCCTTTGCTTATGAAGCTTAGTTTGGCTGGATATGAAATTCTGGATTGAAAATTCTTTTCTTTAAGAATATTGAATACTGGCCCTCACTTTCTTCTGGCTTGCAGGGTTTCTGCCAAGAGATCCACTGTTAGTCTGATGTGCTTCGCTTTGTGGGTAACCCAACCTTTCTCTCTGGCTGCCCTTAACATTTTTTCCTTCATTTCAACCTTGGTGTATCTGACGATTATATGTCTTAGGGTTGCTCTTCTCGAGGAGTATCTTTCTGGTGTTCTCTGTATTTCCTGAATTTGTGTTCTCTGTATTTCCTGAATTTGAATGCTGGCCTACCTTGCTAGGTTGGGGAAGTTCTCCTGGATAATATCCTGGAGTGTTTTCCAACTTGGTTCCATTCTTCCCATCACTTTCAGGTACACCAATCAAACATAGATTTGGTCTTTTCACATAGTCCCATGTTTCTTGGAGGCTTTGTTCATTTCTTTTCACTCTTTTTTCTCTAACCTTGTCTTCTCGCTTTATTTCTTTGAATTGATCTTCAATCTCTGATATCCTTTCTTCTGCTTGATCGATTCAGCTATTGATACTTGTGTATGCTTCATGAAGTTCTGGTGCTGTATTTTTCAGCTCCATCAGGTCATTTGTGTTCTTCTCTAAACAGGTTATTCTAGTTAGCAATTCATCTAACCTTTTTTCAAGGTTCTTAGCTTCCTTGCATTGGGTTAGAACATGCTCCTTTAGCTCGGAGGAGTTTGTTATTACCCACCTTCTGAAGCCTGCTTCTGTCAGTTCATCAAACTCATTGTCCGTCCAGTTTCGTTCCCTTGCTTGCAAGGAGCTGTGATCTTTTGGAGGTGAAGAGGTGTTCTGGTTTTTGGAATTTTTCAGCCTTTTTGTGCTGGTTTCTCCTCATCTTCATGGATTTATCTATCTTCGGTCTTTGATGTTGGTGACCTTCTGATGGGGTCTCTGAGTGGACACCCTTTTTGTTGATGTTGATACTATTCCTTTCTGTTTGTTTGTTTTCCTTCTAACAGTCAGGCCCCTCTTCTGCAGGTCTGCTGGAGTTTGCTGGAGGTCCACTCCAGACCCTGTTTGCCTGGGTATCACCAGCGGAGGCTGCAGAACAGGCTGCTGCCTGTTCCTTACTCTGGAAGGTTTGTCCCAGAGGGGCACCCACCAGATGCCAGCCACAGCTCTCCCATATGAGGTGTCTGTCGGCCCCTACTGGGAGGTGTCTCCCAGTCAGGAGACACAAGGGTCAGGGACCCACTTTAGGAGGCAGTCTGTCCCTTATCAGAGCTCAAACACTGTGCTGGGAGATCCACTGCTCTCTTCACAGCTGTCAGGCAGGGACATTTAAGTCTGCTGAAGCTGTGCCCACAGCCACCCCTTCCCCCAGGTGCTCTGTCCCAGGGAGATGTGGGTTTTATCTATAAGTCCCTGACTGGGCTGCTGCCTTTTTTTCAGAGATGCCCTCCCCAAAGAGGAGGAATGTAGAGAGGCAGTCTGGCTGCAGCAGCCTTGCTGAGCTGTCGTGGGCTCCACCCAGTTCAAACTTCCTGGTGACTTTGTTTACACTGTGAGGGTAAAACCGCCTACTCAAGCCTCAGCAATGGTGGATGCCCTTCCCCCCACCAAGATAGAGCATCCCAGGTCAACCTCAGACTGCTGTGCTAGCAGTGAGAATTTCAAGCCAGTGGATCTTAACTTGCTGGGCTCTGTGGGGGTGGGACCCACTGAGCCAGACCACTTGGCTCCCTGGCTTCAGTGCCCTTTCCAGGGGAGTGAACAGTTCTGTCTCACTGGCATTCCAGTAGCCACTGGGGTACGAAAAAAAAAACTCCTGCAGCTAGCTCGGTGTCTGCCCAAATGGCCACCCAGTTTTGTGCTTGAAACCCAGGGCCCTTGGTGGCGTAGGCATGAGAAGGAATCTCCTGGTCTGCTGATTGCGAAGACCATGGGAAAAGAGCAGTATCTGTGCACTATTCCTCCCAGTACAGACTCTCGCGGCTTCCCTTGGCCTGGGGGAGGGAGATCCCCTGACCCCCTGTGCTTCCCAGGTGAGGCGATGCCCCACCCTGCTTCAGCTCACCCTCCATGGGCTGCACCCACTGTCCAACCAGTCCCAATGAGACGAACCAGGTACCTCAGTTGGAAATGCAGAAATCATCCGCCTTCTGTGTTGATCTTGCTGGGAGCTGCAGATAGGAGCTGTTCCTATTTGGCTATCTTGTTGTGTTTTCCTATTTATTTATTTATTTTGAGATGGAGTCTCACTCTGTTGCCCAGGGTGGAGTGCAGTGGCACAATCTTGGCTCACTGCAACCTCTGTCTCCTAGGTTCAAGGGATTCTCCTGCCTCAGCCTCCCAAGTAGCCTCAGGTTTCACCATGTTGGCCAGTCTGGTCTGAACTCCTGACCTCAAGTGATCCACCCATCTTGGCCTCCCAAAGTGCTGGGATTACAGGGATGAGCCACTGTGCCAGGCCTCTTGTCAATCTTCTTTGGGGCTCTGTCCCCTCTACCCAACTTACAAATGTTGGATTGCCTTTAAGCTTGGTCCCGAATCTCACCTAATCCCATGACTATAAATATGACCTTTATGCTGATGACTCACACCTTTATATCTCCAGCCAGATCTTCCTTCTGAGTCTAGACCAATATACCCAACCACCTATTCAATATCTCCACCTGGATGCTTCACAATCTTAGGAAATTCAATACATCCAAAACTGAAATCTTGGATTTTTCCCTCACTGTTCCTCCTCCAGTGTTTCCCATTCTTCAACCATCTACTCAGTTGCTTCTGCTAGAAACCCAGAAGTCCTTTACTCTCGCCACTCATATACAATCAATCACCAAGTCTTTTCATTTTGGTCTCCAAAATATATTCCCAATATCCCTATCTCTACTGCCACGCCCTGAGTCTAAGCCATCATCATCTCTTGCCTATAACACTGCAATAGCATTCTAAATGATCTTTCTGAATCCACTCATATTCCCCTCCAATTCCATCTTCACACCACAGCCAGAGTGATCTTTCAAAGATGAAAATGCCTCTGCTTAAAACTGTTCAGTGGCTTCCCACTGGATTTATAATAATGTTCACAAGGCACCTGCCTACC
Source organism: Symphalangus syndactylus (assembly GCF_028878055.3). Taxonomy (NCBI): domain Eukaryota; kingdom Metazoa; phylum Chordata; class Mammalia; order Primates; family Hylobatidae; genus Symphalangus; species Symphalangus syndactylus. The sequence continues at coordinate 32,472,022 of NC_072427.2, forward strand.
TCTTCAGACAGGCTTATCTCAAGCTACCATTTCCCTTATTCTCTAAGCATCAGATTTGCTAGCCTTCTCACTATACATTACATGGTGAGGTTTTTTTCAGATATGTTGTGGCCTCTGTACATGTTGTGGGATTTTTTTTTTTTTTTTTGAGACAGAGTCTTGCTCTGTCACTCAGGTTGGAGTGCAGTGCCATGATCTCAACCCACTGCAACCTCAGCCTCCCAGGTTTAAGCAATTCTCCCACCCCAGCCTCCTGAGTAGCTGGGACTACAGGCGGCACCACTACACCTGGCTAATTTTTGCATTTTTAGTAGAGACGGGGTTTTGCCATGTTGGCCAGGCTGGTCTCAAACTCCTGACCTCGGGTGATCCGCCCGCCTCAGCCTCCCAAAGTGCTGGGATTACAGGCATGAGCCACCACACCCAGCTACCTGGGACCTTTATTCTCTTTAATTCTTCTTCTATCTACTGCTGCCCAAAATACACAAACATGTATGCATGTGTGCACACATGTGATGTACATGTATGTGTATAATCCAAAATCCCAGGTTCCTCATCCAATAGTCAAACCAGACAAAAGGGAACTGAATGACTGGCAACCCATGGTGTTAAAGCATACCACTAGAACAAAATGATAATAAGAGCAAACCCCTAACTTAACATATACTAGGCACTATTTTAGGTGATTGATATGTATTAGCTTATGCAATGGTCAAAATAATCCTATGAAGTAAGTACAGGCACACTTCCCTTTACTGCACTTTGCTTTATTGCACTTCACAGATATTACATTTTTTACACATTGAAGGTTTGTGGCAACCCCACATCAATCAAGTCTCTCAGTGCCATTTTTCTAACAGCATGTGTTCACTTCATGTCTCTGTATCACATTTTGGTAATTTTCACAATATTTCAAGCTTTTTCATTATTATTATTATTATATCTGATGGTGATTTGTGATCAGTGATCTCTGATGTTACTATTGTAATTGTTCTGGAGTGCCACAAACCATGCCCATAGAAGACAGTGAACTTAATCAATAAATGATATGTAGAGTCCAACTGCTCCATCCACTAGCCTTCGCTCTGTCTCTCTCCCTCTCCTTGGTCCTCACTATTCTGAGACACAACAATATTGAAATCCAGCCGATTAATAACCCTACAATGGCCTCAAAGTGTTAAGGTGAAAGGAAAAATCACACATCTCTCGTTTTAAATCAAAAGCTAGAAATGATTAAGCTTAGTGAGGAAGGCATGTTGAAAGCCAAAATAGGTCAAAAGCTAGACCTCTTACACCAGTTAGCAAGGTTGTAAAGGCAAAGGAAAAGTTCTTAAAGGAAATTAAAAATGCTATTCCAGTGAACACAGGAATGATAAGTGGAACAGCCTTATTGCTGAAATGGAAAAATTTGTAATGGTCTGCATAGAAGATCAAACCAGTTACAACATTCCCTTAAGCCAAAGCCTGATCCGATTTTTTAACTATTCAAAACAGCCTTTTTTTAGAAGAAGAGGCCATCTAGGACGTTCATAGCTAAAGAGGAGAAGTCAATGCCTGGCTTCAAAGCTTCAAAGGGCAGGCTGACTCTTGCATTAGGGGCTAATCCCACTGGTGACTCTAAATTGAAGCCAATGCTCATTTACCATTCTGAAAGTCCTAGGGCCCTTAGGAACTGTACTAAATCTACTCTGCCTGTGCTCTATAAATAGAACAACAAAGCCTGGATGATAGCACACTTGTTTATGGCATGGTTTACTGAATATTTTAAGCTCACTGTTGAGACCAACTCCTCAGAAAAAAAGATTCCCGTCAAAATATTACTGTTCATTGACAAGGCACCTGGTTACCCAAGAGCTTGGATAGAGATGTACAAAGAGATGAATGTTGTTTTCATGCCTGCTAACACAACATTCATTCTGCAGCCCATGATCAAGGAGTAATTGTCAGCTTTCAAGTCTTATTATTTAACAAATACATTTTATAAGGCTATAGCTTCTGTAGATAGTGATTCCTCTGACGGAGCTGGGCAGTTAATTGAAAACATCTGAAAAGGATTCACCATTCTAGATACCATTAAGAACATTTGTGATTCATGGGAGGAGGTCAACATATCAACATTAACAGGAATTTGGAAGAAGTTGATTCCAACCCTCACGGATGACTTTTGAGGTGTTCAAGATTTCAATGGAGGATGGAACTGCAGATGTGTAGAAAGGGCAAGAGAACTAGAATTGGAAGTGAAGCCTGAAGATGGGACTGAATTGCTAAAATCTTACGATAAAACTTGAAGAGATGAGGAGTTGCTTTTTATGGATGAGCAAAGAAAGTGGTTTCCTAAGATGGCATCTACTCCTGGTGAAGATGCTGTGAACATTGCTGAAACGACAGCAAAGTATTTAGAATATCACATAAACTTAGTTGATAAAGCAGCAGCAAAATTTGAGAGGATTAACTTCAATTTTGAAAGAAGTTCTACTGTGGGTAAAAATGCCATTAAACAGCATTGCATGCTACACAGCAATCTTTCCTGAAAGTTAGAGGTAATCCATGTGACAAACTGCATTGTTGTCTTATTTTAAGAAATTGCCACAGCAACCCCAACCTTGGGAAACCACCACTCTGATCAGACAGCAGCCACCAGCATGAAGCAAGACCCTCCAGCAGCAAAAAGACTGACCTGCTGAAGGCTCAGGTGAGTGCTGGCATTTTTTAGCAATAAAGTATCCTCGAATCAAGGTGTGTACATTGTTCTTTTAGACATAATTCTTTTAGACAAGTTAATAGACTACAATATAGTGCAAACATAGGTTTTATATGCACTGAGAAGCCAAAAAGTTCGTAACTTGCTTTATTGTGATGGTCTGGAACCGAATCCCAATATTTCTGAGGGCCTGTACCATTATATTATTATCTCTATTTTAAGACAAAGTAAATAAGGTACAGAGAGGTTAAGAAAACTGAAGCAAGGTCACAGAAATTCACTGGCAACACGAGGATTCAAATTTAGTCCTGTGTGAATGCTTGGTTATGGGATGACTCAGTTGTCCCTTCTGTAATTAGTTATTTGGTTAAATAGTGTATCCTCCACTAAAAACATCAATAAGGGTGGGGAGCGTTTATATCTTGCTCACTGCTCCATCCCTAGCACCCTGAATAGAGTCTAGCACATACTTGACGCTCAATAAATACACATTGAATATATGAATGTTTACTACTCCCCTGCATAATTATGTTGAGACTGTAAAGGGTTCCAACCATGTCTCCTACTGCTATGTATGTATTTCCTATCTTAGTTGTCGGCCTGTCCATTCCCCAACATGCCTGGCAGTCGTCACTCGGTGTCCCCTCGGCATCGCTTTCGGGGCACTGGCCCCGTGTATATGTGGAGCCTCCTCTCCTGAGGGCTGTGGGCACCTCAGGGATATTTCTGCCTTCGGGCCTCACCTTCCATGTCGGGCAGGGGGCTGTCCCAGCTTCCAGGCACGGCCCAGGTGGGTCTCTGGTGTTTGAGGGTATGCAGCGGGCGTACCGCTGCAGAGGCCACTCTGTCGCTTCTCCTCCGGTAAGCCCGAGGCTCAAGGGCACTTTTCCTGCCTCCGCCATGTCCTGCCTCACCACACGCACTGCGGGCGGGGACCTGCCAATCCGGCATCGAACCAATCAGTAAGCGGAGCGCTGCAGGGCCCACCCTCCTGTTCAGCGGAAGCCAATGGGCAGGCTCTGAAGATTCCTGCCTAGGGCATTTCCGGGCTTCGGGGTCTCTCTTGACCTTGGGCACTGAGATGGTCGCTTCTACATTGAAGGGCTGTTGTGACCCTTATTAGTGGAAGTTGATGTCGTGCTTGCACAGCATTCGGGCCCACACCTTCCCTCAGGCAGCCCATGTCAACTTCTGCAGCTCTGAGTCTGAGAAGTTTCCCAAACTGCCTGACTGCCTGTAACCTACACCCTGGGACTAGGCTGGTAGTCGAGGCTGCCTGGACACAGGCGTTTCCCTTCCTCATAGCGGCCTTTCAGAAGACAGTGTCCCCGCTTCACCTAACACCCGCCACAACAAAGCCCGAGTGCCACACGCCATTCAGGAGACATAGTTACTTCCTCATCATCCATCCTGCGGCCCTCTCGACGTTCCCTGCCACCCGACAGTCAATTTTTCACCGAAAGAGGAGCAGATGGGTGGGGGCTGCCAGCAGCAAAAGATGTGCCTGCATTCAAAAGCAGATGCAGTGAAACGACATTTCTGGGTGATTTACAGTCGGCAAAGCACTTACGCATCTGTTATTTCCTTTGTCCTCCCAACAACCTTGTAGTGAATTAAAGAAGCAAAGCAGGGATTATTACCCCCATCTAATAGATTGAGGCAAAATAAGGTCCAGTGACCGGGCGCAGTGTCTCATGCCTGTAATCCCAGCACTTTGGGACGCCGATGTGGGTTGGTCGCCTGAGCTCAGGAGTTCAAGACCACCGTGGGCAACATGGTGAACCCCATCTCTACTAAAATACAAAAAATTAGCCAGGCATGGTGGCAGGCGCCTGTAACCCCAGCTACTCGGGAGGCTGAGGCACAAGAATTGCTTGAGCCCCGGAGGCGGAGGTTGCAGTGAGCCGAGACTGTCGCACTGCACTCCAGCTGCGGCTAGAGAGTAAGACTCCGTCTCATAAAATAAAATAAAATAAATAAAAATAATCCAGAGAGTAGATGTGGTTTGTCCAAGGTTACACAGCCAGTGAACGGCAGAGCCAGAGTAGAGCTGTGGACTCCACAATCTCCACGTGTCCACCTCATTTGCAAAGAATTTAGATATTCACACAATCTATGTCAAGTTAGAAGCAAAGTATACAGAGGGTAGAGACAATGCTAACCAAATACATAAAATAGAATCAAAACGCAAACAATGTTTAAAGCTATGCATACCAAAGGATATTCAATTCATAGACAATGGTTGGAGAGGTGGTAATGTATTCACTCTACAAAGTATCATTTAAATATCTACAGTGTGCAAACAGCTATGCTAGTCACTATAGGGGCTACAGAAACGGATAAGGCATGTATCTAACCTTCTGGGATCACAGGATCTAATAAGGAAGACAAGCAAGGTGCAAATATACCCATGACACCTGACAGTTAATGCCACAGGAAAGGTACAAACCATGTGCTCTCAGGGTTCAAATGAAGTAAAAATCTTCTCAATAGGGAGTGGCAGTGGTATTCGAGTGAGGACTTGAAGGGTGAGAAAAATTTCCCAAGGGAAGATGGAAGGAACTGTTGTTCCATATGAAGGAGAAGTTGAGGAGTAAAGTTGTGGAAATGAGGATAATGACATGACCAGCTAGAATGCAAAGTTGTTTTTTTAAGGAAAATGAGGCTACAGAGGTGAGCTGGGGCAAAAGAGCATTGAACAGCAGCTAAGGAATGTGAATTTTACTTGGTAGGTGATGAGGAATATGAAAAATTTGCATAGGAGAATGACACTATCGTAGTAGACGTCCAGGCAGGTTAATATCTCGGAAGCACATGGGATAAATTGGATAAAAGGCAAGAGGGGCCTGCTACTTATCTTTCCAGCAGTCTGGTAAAGCTTACTGAAGGGGTCAGGTTTCAGAAATTGCTTCTGAAGGTCCATAAATGACACAGCAGTACTGCATTTAATACAGGAATAAATGGTTAAAAACTTGGTTTGAATCCCAGGTTTGTCAGTTGCCAGCTGTGTGAGCTTGTTGAAGTCAGTTAACCTCTCTGTAAAATGAGGTTATTAGACAACTACTTTACAGGGTCATCGAGAAGATAAAATAAGAACATATGTGGGAAAACACTTGGTAAATTACAAAGTGGTACATATGTTGGTGCTTTCTATTTCCAGGGTTAAAGTGACTTTCCGTGGACTCCCTACAGGTAGGGAGGATGGGAATGGGAGCCTGACTTTGGGTCTCAGAGGTACTCACCTTCCAGGTCCAGGGCTGCGGCTATTACTGTCAGACACCCTTCACAGGAGCAGATGGTGCTCACAGTTGGGACCCTGTCAGTGCCCAAGGACACCCAGGGCCCTGCTGGGTTCCCACCTGCAAGCTCCCTTCCTAGACAATGCACCTGTGCTCGAGCTTCTGGGACCACCAGCGTCTGCCAAGAACAGATCATGTCTGCAAAGGGAGATATGCTAAAGCCACAGCTCAATGCACAGAGGCTCTTACAAACTTATAATATTAACAAATATGACTTGAGCACTCAAGTGGTCCCAGGTGTTATGCTAGGTGCTGAGCATATAGTAGAGAGCAAAACAAATGGGGCTTCTGCTCTCTTGAAGCTCACAATCTAGTAGAGGGCAGAACACTGAGCAAATCACCCACTATTGTTAATGGCTAATGTGTTTTCTTTTTAAAAGATAAGGCTGTAATCTTTATTAAGGTATAATTTTAGATAATAAAAAGCACAGATCTCACATATCCAATTAGGTGAGTTTTGACACCTATATACACTCATGTAACCACCATCCAAAACAAAATATAGAACACTTTCAAAACCACCAGGTTCCCTTGTGAGTGCCTCCTTTCCATTACTCAAATCAGACTACCCTGCAAGGGCAACCACTGGTCGATTTATCACCTTCCCTCTCCTGTTCCCGGACTTTATATACATGAAATCACACAGAATATATTCTTTTATATATGCTTATTTCATTCAGTGTAATTTTGTTTTTTTAGCTCCATCCATGTTGTTGCATGTACCAATAATTCATTCCTTTTTAGTGCTAATAGCATTCTATTATATGACTACTTCACAGCTTGCTTTTTTTCACCTGTTGGTGGACATTTGGGATACTTTCTAGTTTTTTGTTTGTTTTTGCTGTTATGAACATTTTTGTACAAGCTTTTTTTTTTTTTTGTAGATGTGCGTTGCCATTTATCTTCAATAATAAATACCCAGAGGGCCAGGCTCAGTAGCTCACATCTGTAATTCCAGCGCTTTGGAAGGCCGAGGCGTGTGGATCATCTGAGGTCAGGAGTTCGAGACCAGCCTGGCCAACATAGTGAAACCCTCTCTCTACTAAAAATACAAAAATTAGCTGGGCGTGGTGGTGGGCACCTGTAATCCCAGTTACTCGGGAGGCTGAGGCAGGAGAATCACTTGAAACTGGGAGGCGGAGGTTGCAGTGAGCCAAGATCACACCACTGCACTCCAGCCTGGGTGACAGAGCGAGACTCCATCTCAAAAAATAGTAATAAATAAATAAATACCTAGAAATATAATTTCTGGGTCTTAGAGAGATGTATGTTTAACTTTGTAAAAAACTGCCAAAGAGTTATCCATAGTGATTGTGCCACTTTGCACTCCCATCAGCAAAATATAAGAGTTCCAGTTGCTGACACGACCACATCCTTGCTGACATTCACCTTACCAAGTGTTTAGTTTGAGCCATTCTGGTGGATGTCTAGTGGTTTCTCATTGGGATTTTAATTTACATTTCCCTGATGATGAATGATATTGGCTTATTGGCCATTTGTATACATTATGTGTGAAGTGTCTGTTCAAATCATTGAACGTTGTTGATTTGTAGGAGTTCTTTATATATTCTGGGCACCAGTCCTTTGTCAGATATACGTAATGAAAATATTTTCCCATTCCATTACTTGCCTTTTCATTTTCTTACCAATGTTTTTGTAAAGAGCAGATGTATTTAATTTTGATTAAGTACTTTTTAATTAATTTTTCAGGTGTTTTTAATAGTGTTTTCTATGTCCTGCCTAAGAAAACTTTGCTCATCCTCAGGTTGCACACATATCCTCCCACATTTTCTTCCAGAAACTTTATGGTTCTAACTTCTACAACTAGGTATATGATCCTTCTTGCATTATATTGTTTGTGTGAAGTGAAGTAGGGATTAAGGATCATTCTCTTCCGTGTGGATGTACCGTTATGTTAGATGGGGGCAGCCCTAAACCAATGACTAATGGAAACTGTCATATAAATACCCAAGTTCCCTTACTCCTCAGTTGGGACAGCTCTGAGATGTGTGTAATACCCTGTTCCCTAAGTTTTCCAGTGGAATTAAGTTCCACTTACCCATGATGCTAACTTGTTTAGTAATGATTCATTTTGGGCTAAGTTCCCTACCCTGTCTCCCTCCGCTATCAGTGTTTCCTGGGATCGCCTCTCAAATTAATTGCTTGCACTTGAGGGTCTGCTTATCCCAGGGTCTGCTTCTGTGGAAACTCAAACCAAGACAGTAACAAACAAGATAGACGGTCCCTACCCTCATGTATTTAGCTTTAATATAGTTGCATACAGGAAGATGGTACAACCGGCATTCAGAGGAGGGAGAAGTCATTCTCAAATGCAAAGTACACCCTCCAATGTCTCGCTGACTAGAAGCAGCAGAATGACAGCATTTGAAGGCAGAACTAACAAATGACAGGTTACTATGAGTTAAAACATCCCCTTCTTTTTTTTTTTTCTGTAGAGATGGGGTCCCGCTTTGTTGCCTAAGCTGGTCTCAAACTCCTGGCTTCAAGCAATTCTTCTGCCTCAGCCTCTGGGGATACACGCATGAGCCACTGGATCCCTACATCCCCTTCTTAGAAGACTATTACTAGTCAGAAAAACCTAGCCCCTGAAGTTTAAACAAAAAGAGAAAAAGTCATTTATTTCACTGAACAGTGTTTTCATTCCAAATTATTTTACTGTGTAACTCTATTTTGCAGGTGGCATAAATAGCACAGAGAGATGCTGTGTAAGTCAGCATCATTGTTGGAGGCAGGCTGAAGGACTGGTTTTGGAACCCTAGCATGTCTCTTTCAGAGCAGACCAGGGACCCCATACATCCCTTTTGCCCAGGATATTGAGTCAGCAAAGGAAATGATGGCTTCAGTCTCCTTGGGTCCCCTAGATGACAAGATGACAGGAAAAGCTGCACCTCTACTCTGCCTGCTGTGTCCCTCAGCAACAGCTCTGGGGACCACACAAAGTGATTGAGAACTGCAGAACAATGTTGATGGCTGTGGGGTTTCCCAGAAAAGCCCTATCTGAATCAGTCAAGCCAGATGAACTGTCTACATTATGACAGATCTGTGTATACTGTGTAAGAAGGGGATGTTCCCATGGTACTTTACCCTCACTGCTAAAAAGCAATTATTTTCAAGTTGCTACTCTGTATCTTTCACAAGCAAAAATCAACTCCTCCATTGCAGGTAATTGAAAGTATTTCTATGTGACCAGGCGCGGACAATCCCAACTTGTCTACAGGCTGCTGGTCATTGGCATAACATGGAGAGAGATTAACACTGATTTTCCCATGTGTTAAAAGCACAGAGAATAGTAAATTACTACAAAATGTTTGCCAGGTGGTAGATTTGGGAGCGTATTTTACAAAGCTGGATTAGCGTCAGAAATAAGAATTTAAAGCAAACCCTAAAGGAAGACTATGAACTCAGACCTTAAAGAGAGGGACTATAATTTATGTTGGAATCCAGAATTGCTGGCACATAGTAGGTTCTTAATTTTTTTTAATGAATGGACTGCAAATTTTAATATGGAAGAAAGGGACAATTTAAAAATCACTTTGAGTGTATAAAGGGTTAACATGGGGGGAAATGGTTAATAAACCTTTCCCTTCCTTACCTCCACACTGTTGGAACAAGAAGAAATCACCTTCAACCACATCATGAAGAATTGGCGCTAACATTAAAGAATAAATTTTTGTATCTCAAGATCTTAATCTAATAGGTGATGTATTTGGGGACTTTCTAACCCCGACACCTACATATACATACTCAAATACAGAAACATAGATCCCTAGAAATCTCTTCCAATTTGATGCATCACTTATTCCATCATTTGTTCTGACCTTGGAGAAGTCATTTAGCTCACCTCTATAGAGTGAGGCTGTGAGACTTGCAATTCACACCTCAGAGGGCAGACATCATAAAGAAAATGCTTTGTGCCGGGAGTGACTCAGCAACAGCATTTTTGTGCTTGGTTGTTGGGAATATTTTGAATAATTCAGCCATTGCAACTGCACCTCCAGCAGATGTTAGGTTAGGACTGGCTGAGGCTGGGAGGTCAAAGTTTTAGGGGGACCCTGGGAATGGTAAGGGCTGCTTGCACTGCTTCCTCACATCAAACGCTTTAACTCTGAGGGCATCACAGTATCTCTGAATGAAAATCTTTCCCTGGGAGATGATTCTAACAATAAATTGAGGGACCCAGAAAAAGAATGACTTTTTTTGAAGTGGTCATATCAGTTCAACTAATTTGTTCATTCATTTATTCAGCAGTGTTTCTTGGATTTACTCTGTGCCAGGCACTAAGCAAAGTAACAGAGATAAAAATCTGAATAGGAAAAAACGCTTCTCTTGGAAATGTTTATAGTCTGGTAGAGGGACAGACCCAAAGACAAGTAATTCACAATATATTCTGAAAGATGTTCAATAAAGACAGGACCTGGCCTTGTGTTGGTGCAAAGGAGTGATACCTTCAAATGAGAGCAGTTAGAAGGCATGTGTTGTGCAACCATCACCACTCTTTAGTTCCAGAACATTCTCATCACCCCAAAAGGAAACCCCATACTCATTAGTTATCTCCACGCTCCCCTCCCCCGAGCCCCTGGAAAGCACCAATCCACTCTTTGTCTCTATGAATTTGTCTATTCTTTATATTTCATATAAATGAAATTATACAATATATGGCCTTTTATGTTTGGCTTCTTTTACTTGGCATAATGTTTTCAAGATTCATCCATGTTATAGCATGTATGAATACTTCATTCTTTTTAATGGATGACTAATATTCCATTGTATAGATATACCTGTGTTGTTTATCCACTCATCAGTTGACAGATATTTGAGTTGTTTCCACCTGAGAAGAAACTCTTGAATACTTTATGTATTTCAAGATAAAAATGGCTTGTTAATTCTCTGATAAAACAAACAATACAGACTCCCAGGCAGCATAGTACAGTTAAATTCACCACTCGACAACTTCACCGATCTCCAGACACAGTAATGACAGGTCAAATATAAGGAGAGATGACTGAAAATGGATAGCTGGGATCAAAGAGAAGACAAGCATCTCTGGGACCATAAATCTCCAGCAGTGAGCAAGGATAAAGCCAGGGCATGCTGGGCTCCAGGTCTGGCCCCAGACAGTGGTAGCAGGGAATCAGGACCAAACACCTCCACACAAGGCACAGAATAGAGTCAGGCTCCCTGCATGAAGCCAGGATCTGGAGTGGGATGCTACTCCTTTGAAAGGGGCTCAAAAAGACTGCCACTCTGCTGCCCGGTGTAACTGTTTCCAGCAACATGGGGCCCAAAGTAGGCAGGTGGACAGACACAGCCTCATGAGCAGGACCTGAGCCAAGGCTCGTGCACACTCTGGAAATGGATATCTCCAATGTTGCAGCACAGCAACATCACTGTAAGACTTAGTTTTGGACTGGAGCCTGGGGGACCAAGGGAAGGCAGTAGCACACCACTCAATTACTAGAAAGCAAGAGAAGCATGAAGAAAAGCAAGAAGCTTCTTGCTTAAAATGACCCTGAAAATCAAAAGTCTAAAACACATCAGGGAATACAATTCTAGGAAAGACGATCAACAAAATCAACACTAGGGATACAAACTCACTTCTGACAAAACTAATTGTATAGAATAGACTGATAAAAATGCTTTAGAATGATCAATACTATTTATTACAACCTGTGACATGGATGAATAACATAATATTGAACAAAAGAAGCTAGACACAAAAAAGTACATAACACGTGCTTACATGATGTAATGTGAAAAAGCAGGCAAACCAATCTGTGGTGTCAGAAGCCAGAAAAATGGTTACCCTTGGAAAAAGGCCAAAGAGGATGCTGGAAATGTTTTATTTCTTGACTCAGATGCTTGTTACACGGGTGCTTTCACTTTATGAAAAGTCATTGTGTGTCCATACAATCCATCCTCATTTATTCACTGATTCTGTATTTGTTAATTTACCCACTCACTCAAATTTATTTGCAACCCCAAAATCAACACTTGCTGAGCTTTGTGGTCTTTTGCAGATATACGCATTGAGGGGAAAAATTTGAGTCACTGGATGCACATGTTCCAAGCTGAAGTCGGACAACGCAACTCTCTGCTTACTTGTTTCAGCTCTCATGTTAGAAGCAAGTGTCCTCTTCTGTTCTGTTCTTTTCTTTCTTCTTTTTTTTTTTTTCAGAGGGAGTCTCCCTCTGTCACCCAGGCTGGAGTGCAGTGGTGCAATCTCGGCTCACTGCAAGCTCCGCCTCCCAGATTCACGCCGTTCTCCTGCCTCAGCCTCCTGAGTAGCTGGGACTACAGGCGCCCGCCACCACGCCCGGGCTTTTTTTTTTTTTTTTTTTGTATTTTTAGTAGAGACGGGGTTTCACCGTGTTAGCCAGGATGATCTCGATCTCCTGACCTTGTGATCCGCCCGCCTCGGCCTCCCAAAGTGCTGGGATTACAGGCGTGAGCCACTGCTCCTGGCCTCAAGTGTCCTTTTCACAGGCTACTTAGTGCACATTTTTCTGCATTTTCGTGCTTTCTGATGGTGATTTTGCTGTTTAAAATGGCCTGGAAGCATACAGCTGAAGTGTTACTTAGTGTTATCATAAGCCTGTGGTATGCCTTATAGAGAAAATACATGTGTTAGTAAGCTTCATTCAGGTATGAGTTGCAGTGCTGTTGGCAGTGAGTTCAATGTTAATGAATCAACCATACATATTAAATAAGGTGTCTTTCAATAGAAACACACATAAAACAAGATTATACATTGATCGGCTGACGAAAATGTTGTGACCAGAGGCTCACGGGAGCCTAACTTTGTATTTCCCCTGGGAGCAATGGTTCAGTATTCATTAATTCAGTGTTCATGGTGATTTTATGGAAGATAATTTTCACAAATAATGAGAATCAATTGTATATAATTTTTGTAGGTTTCTTTATGTATATTACACTTCAATTAAAAAGTTGCCCATTTAAAAATTTAAACAATGAATTTTCAGTGTAATAACTGAGAATTGATACTTCTAGACACTCACTAAAATAACTATTAGAGGATGTATTTAATGATAGCACAGAAATTGGTTTTAAATGTAGAGAAACTTAATTATTGACTATCAAAAAAACTATTGACTATTTTTAAAACTCTAAAGAGTAAAAAGATGGAGGGAGAGAGGTATTCAACAAGTAGTTAAATTGTGACAATGTCCAAAGTTAGGATTGAAATATTTAATAACAGTAGTTTTGTTAGAAAATGAGGAGTTAAGTGTGCATATGTCAAAAAATGAAAGAAACCACTAAAAATATAGAACAATCAAAAGCTTCCAAATGAGTACACTAAAAAAGAGTGTTGGGATAAAGAAAAGTCCATCAACAAAGAGAAGGAATAAAGAAAGAATAATAAGCAGAAATCATGCATAAGGTGGTCCTAAAACTTCAAATATATATATACTTATAAAAATGTAAATAAACTGTACTCACAAATTAAAAACATAAATTATCAGATTGGACTTTTAAATCTAGCTGTATGCTAGAATCAATTATGTTATTCAAAATAATAGCTAAAAAGTGATCAACTAGAAAAATATCAGACTATAAAAAAAATCCTTATTATCAGACAAAAACAGCATGCACATCCCAGAAAAGTAATCACAGATTATAAAGTGAAACATTAATATAACAGAACATCAAAAAAGTATTAAAAACCAAGGAATAACTAAGAAGACCAAATGTACTGTCATATTAATAAATGTAGATGACTAGAAAAAAAGACTATGATCAAAAAGCAAGGTGAAGGAGAGATTTCAACAAGTTTCTAAGGAAGAAAAAACTGCGGAAGGAAGGGTAACTGTTAGTAGGGCAGGGGAAGTTGCAGCCTAGAGCATGCTAGGAGGATGTAAAATAGAAGAAAGCCATCATGTCTGGCAGTGATGGCATGTGTCCCCAGAGGGTACACGTGACTGAGACGTGAGGCTGCAAATAGATGGACTAATTGAAAGTCTGTAAGTGGAGCCAGGTGCAGTGGCTCACGCCTGTAATCCCATCACTTTGGGAGGCCAAGGCGGGCAGATCACTAGATCAGGATTTCAAGACCAGCCTGGCCAACATGGTGAAATCCCGTCTCTACTAAAAATACAAAAATTAGCTGGGCGTGGCGGCAGGCACCTATAATCCTAGCTACTCAGGAGGCTGAGGCAGGAGAATCGCCTGAACCCAGGAGGCCGAGGCTGCAGTGAGCCGAGATCGCGCCACTGCACTCCAGCATGGGTGACAGAGCGAGACTCTGTCTCAAAAAAAAAAAAAAAGAAAGAAAGAAAGTCTATTAGTGGAACACACTCTCAAAACTTAAGTGTAAAACACCTACCCACAGGACATCTCCCGCCAGGCAGAGGGTTCTTCCATAGAGAAATGGAGTAACTTCCATTTATCTGGCATTTGGGGGCCACTCAGAATAGAAGGAAATTTCTTATTTCCTAACTTACCTAAAGCAAATTTCCCCAATTCTAAAGCCCAACCAGAATATTATAGTTCCAATCAGCTTTTTTTGTTACCTCACTCTTAAATAAAAACCAGCAATTATCAGACTTCTGAGAAAAATCTCCAACATATAAAAGAGAGTAGAAGAAAGGATAAATAACCAGAGAGAACAGAGATGACATAGAGAGAAGAAGAAGATAATTAAAATCCCCAGAGAGACTTGAGAAGCTATTATATCTATAAAATAAGAACAGGTTGCTACACAAAAGACAAATAATTGGAGAAAAAAGTGCTCTAAAAATTTTAAAATATGCTGGACAAATACAAAAGAAAGCACAGGAGTTGAAAAATAAAGTTGAGGAGCTCTCCCAGAAAGTAGAACACAAGGTCGGCCAGGTGCAGTGGTTAACGCCTGTAATCCCAGCACCTTGGCAGGCCAAGGCAGGCCGATCACCTGAGGTCAGGAGTTCGAGACCAGCCTGGCTAACATGGCGAAACCCCGTCTCTACTAAAAATACGAAAATTGGCTGGGCATGGTAGTGGGCACCTGTAATCCCAGCTACTCGGGAGGCTGAGGCAGGAGAATCGCTTGTGAACCTGGGAGGCAGAGGTTGCAGTGAGCCGAGATTGCGCCATTGCACTCCAGACTGGGTGACGAGAGCAAAACTCCGTCTAAAAAAGAAAGAGAGAGAGAGAGACAGAGAGAGAGAGAAAGAAAGAAAGAGAAAGAAAAGGAAGGAAGGAAGGAAGGAAGGAAGGAAGGAAGGAAGGAAGGAAGGAAGGAAGGAGGAAAGGAGGAAAGGAGGGAGGGAGGAAAGGAGGGGAACAAAAGGCCAAAGAGACAGAGCCCATGAAAGAAAACATAACAATCTGGGAACTCCAGTGGGGTCCTACTCAGCCATTCTGACCTACATGCAACCTGGAAACGTGAGGGAGTTAACATCCCATGGGGCACTCTTTGATGACTGGAAACTGGGAGCCTATGGATAAATGAATTAATCTTCTGTCCTTGGGGGAAATAATCACAGACAACTGGTGCTCTAGCCGGGTTTCTTCTTTTCTCTGAGAGCTGGCTTCATCATCCTTCTGCTGTCACCAGACAGTCCAATTTGTATTCTCTAAATTCTTAGGGGATGCAGCCTGATCGACCAGTTACCAATGCCTCCTAATTGGGTAAAGCCCTTGGGTCTGGATACTTCATAGGACACTGTCTGCCTGTGAGGAGGTCCAATCAGCAGCCACCATCCTTCAAAGGATGGCTTTGCTTCTCTTCCTTGAGCAGGGCATTGTGGGCGAAACAGTTGCAGCTGAAAGGGGTGTAGTGATCACGTTGGTACCATAACATCCTGCAGCCTCCACCTAGAATTGTCTCCTTCCTACTTCTCTGCCTGGCAAACTTTATTTACCGTCAGATTTCAACTCAAGGACCACTTCCTCTGTCTCTCTTCCCTGACTCTCCCAGGCAGAATTAGGTGCCCTGTTTTCACATCCAGGACCTGGGTACAACCTTCCATTAGCAGATCTGTCTTATTAATGTCTGTATTTCTGTGTGTCTTTTCACAATAATTCCTTAAGTATTGCTAGCACCTGTAGTAGGTGCTGGACAAAAATTATTAGATAAATAAATCTAGGTATATATGCAAAAGGTCAATTTCAGCCCGTATTTGTTTACTTTGATGAAATGGGACTTTTCTTCAGAACTAAGACAAGCTCAAACTGAAAAGGAGAAATAGAAAATTGGGAAAATAGATCCTGTTTGTGTGACATTTTTAGACCCTTCCCACCACCTACAGGCACAACTGCCTCTCACATGTCTGCTTTCTCTACTCCCTCTGATTGGAATGTCCTTTGAAGCCATCTCATACCTACCTCCTTGTCTACCTGGTCAACCATTGTTCACCCCTGAATAGTTCCTCACATGTTAGCTCCAGGAACATCTCCTTGACCACCTCCTCCTCCCCAATCTAGATAACTAATTCCTCCTGCTCGGTGTTATGTTTAAGTGGTGTATGGTAGCCATTTCATATGTTTGTCATATATAATGAAAATTTATTTTCTTACATAATTGTCTTTTTGCCCAAAAGAGAAATTGTTGAGAGCAAGGGGAGGGACTTATTTATCTCTATAGCTCCCTACACCCAGGATAGTCCTTGGAGTGGAGTAGATGCTTAATACATGCTTGCTGAATGAATGAATATAAAGTGAGTAACTATTCCAAAATAGCAGAAAATCCCCAAACTTTTTAGCTTAGGCTTTGAAATGTAATTTTCTTCCTGCAGACCTCCTTTTCTCATTGTGTTTGGTTCAGACTGAAGCTACTTATTTTCCCACTTCATAGCTTTTGCAATTTCTCTGAGCATATTCCAGCTGACTAATGGAAGTGAGGGAATCAAAAAATGTTCACTAATGTGACACCTGTAGATAATTAAGAACCAATGTAAACCTTTTCAAAGTGGTTTTTATGTGGTTGCTTTGCCCAAACAAGGTCACAGTACTCACATTGGATAAAATGTGAAATTGAAATTTCTTTACCATCCCTAGTTTCTCAGTGCTTTCCCCTCCTTTTCTACCTTTCTGCCATTTCTAGGCCTGTCAGATATACATTATGCAAAATGCCAAGATGTCTCTGCAAGAAACATTTTTTAATGCAAAGTAAAACTTCTCAATGCCTGTTAGCTCAAAAAGAGTTATTCTTTATACCATGTATAAAAATAAATTCCAGATGTATTAAAGCCCTAAACATAAACCAAAATGTAAAATTATGAAAGGAAAGAAGTAAATATTATCATAAAGTAACATAAAAAGAAGATTTTTTAAAACAAGACACAAAAAATTACAAACAATAAAGGGCAAAATATATTTGATTACGTTAAAAGTAAAAACTAAGTATCATGGGCAAAATTTGAAGACAAGTAAAACATTCAGAGAAAATATTCACAACCTAGTAAACAGATAAAGGATTTGCATCTAGAATGTATAAAGAAGTTCTGTAAGTCCATAACAAAAAGACAAAGAAACCCAATAGAAAATGGGCAAAAGATGTGAATTAGCAAAATACATAAAAGGAAAACAAAACGAGCAATGAACTTATGAAGAGATGCTCAACTTCATTAGTCGTCAAGGAGATACATATTAAAAACAATAATGAGGCTCTACGTTACTGGCAAAAATTAAAACCAGACAACATTAATATTGAAGAGAATGTGGGAAAATGGGAATTTTCAACAGTGTGGACAACAATGTAAATTAGTTCCACCATATGGGAAAGTAACTTGGCAATTTCTAATAAAATTGAAAATGCACACATCATGTAACTCAGCAGTTCTACTTTTAGATTTACACCTTAGAGAATAACTCACACATGGTCACAAGGAAACATAAAAACATGAAGCAGGATTTTTTTGTAATAGTGAAAAATTTGGGAACCTTTTTTGTCTTAGCTTAGATTCCCTACAAAAGCAGAGGTCAAGACAGGATCTTGTGTGCAAATAGTTTATTTGGGGAAGTGGTCTGAGGAAATAGAGGTGGGGGACTAAAGAGTGAAAGAGAGGGCTGGGTGCGGTGGCTCATGCCTGTAATCCCTGAAATTTGGGAGGCTGAGGTGGGTGGATTACTTGAGGTTAAGAGTTCGAGACCAGCCTGGTCAACGTAGTGAAACCCTGTCTCTACTAAATATACAAAAATTAGCTGGGTATTGTGGCCTATGCCTGTAGTCCCAGCTACTTGGGAGGCTGAGGCAGGAGAATTGCTTGAACCCGGGAGGCAGGGATTGCAGTGAGCTGAGATCACACCACTGCTTCCAGCCTGGGCGACAGAGCCAGACTCGATCTGAAAAAAATAAATAAATAAATAAATAAATGAAAGAGAGAAAGAGGAAAGCTAATCCAAGGATGTGTATTTAGCTGGTCACATTGTAGGCAACTCTAGTGGGGGTCAATCCCGCCACAGATTCCTTTGGGAACCACAGGAACTGTTCCAAGTGATTCACAAATATGAATGAATCTAATCTTCAAAAGAACTCCATTAAGTGCAGTTAGTCCCACTTTATCTACAAGAAACCCAGGCACAGAGAAGTAAAGCAATGTGCCCAAGTTGCACAGTTAGTAAGTGGCAAAGAATTTGAATGCAGGTAGGCAATTCTAGAGCCCTCAAACATGACCACCAAGCCAGAGATGTTGCTGTAGTAGTTGGCTGGAGGACAGACCGTAAAAGACCTTGTATGCCTTGCTAAGGAGTCTACATAATCCAAAAGAGCAGTTCTACATTTATCTGCTTTACATATTGCACTTGTGTTTGAAGACTTCATTTAGATACAAGGTTCTGCTTCTAAAATTGCTATAGGCAATGACAATGACTGAGGAATTTTGAGCTAGAGGGAGATGTGGTCTGATTTGCCTTATAGACAGATCATGCTGGTGGTCAGTGGTGTGGAGAATGAATTGGCAGTACCTGTGGTCAGATATAGGGTCAGTGCAGTGGTCCAGATGAGAGATGAAGAAGTTTGATATAGACCAATGTAGCAGTGATGGAGAGCAGAAATGGGTGTGAGATATATCTAGGAGGGGGAATCAACAGGACTGAAGAGACTGATTGAATGTGGGAGCTGATTGAGAAGAAAGGGTCCCAGATGACTTAGGGCCTTGCATGTCTGTGCATACACAAGAGCACATCTCATACACGTGTGCAGTCATAGTGTGGCATGCACATTCTATGCACAGAGATGCATTATTAACTCTAGACAGGAATACACATACTCGGATTCACAAATGCATTTCCAATATCACCCATGGCCACATCTGTAAAGCTCCTTTTCTCTTCTTTTCTATTTTTAAATTTTTTTATTTTTATTTTTAAATTATTTTTATTTTTCTGAGACATGGTCTCACTCTGTCGCCCAGGCTGAAGTGCAGTAGTGCAATCGCAGCTCACTGCAGCTCAACCCTCCCAGCTCAAGCAATCCTCCCACCTCAGCCTCCTGAGTAGCTGGGACCACAGATGTGTGCCACTATGGCTGGCTAATTTTTGTATTTTTGTAGAGACAGGGTTTTGTCACGTTGCCCAGGCTGGTCTCAAACTCCTGGGCTCAAGGGATCCACCCACCTCGGCCTCTCAAAGTGCTGGGACTACAAGCATGAGCCACCGTGCCCAGCCTCCTTTTCTCTTCTTTACTCTGTGCCAGAATCCTGTTCTGAAATAAGATGTTTTTCTATCTATCTATTACAAATAGATTTATTATAGATCTAAAAGATCTATTTATTATAGATATAGAAGGTTTGAAACTGTGTGGAGGCAGTTTAGCTGTTACAATGACCTGGGCATGCTGTTGACCTTTAATGCTCACGAACCAGAGTTGCTAAACATCATATAATAAAAAAAAACTGCTCTGCCCAAAATGTCAACAGCATCACCTCTGAGAAATTCTGAAAGAAATTTGCGGTCAAAGAGCCCTAGATGTGAAACTCAGCTCCTCCCCATACCAGCCTGGGCAAGTTAGTTGGCATCTTTAAGCCTTAGTTTGTTCACCTGTAAGGTGGGCATCTAACACCTGCCTCCTGGGGTTCTTGTGGGGATTCAGCAAGATAGCACAGTGGCTGACATATATGGAGGTCTTGGTAAGAATAGCTTCCTTTCCTTGTTTAGCATCACATTCCTTTTCTCAGCTTCCTTTTATGGGTCGTGAACCAGTATGCTGATTTCCAGGAAGCAAATGTTGTTCTCACCCCTTTCAGAATCCTGGTCACATGGCAGGACTGTGCAGTCCACTTCAGGGCTAAATGATTGACAGTAAAATGTCCCTTGAAATAACTCATGAACAGCTTGTGGAAGTTGAGCTGTCAGAAATCCCAGCTCAGGAAGAGCTGTTTCCAGCACTAGAGGCTGTCAGCCCATTATGTTTATAGAGACAGGGGCAGTGTGGATGAATGGATGGTTCAAGCCCAAAATGAGGGTGAAATTATGGGGAGGCCAGTGGCTGTTTCCTTACTTCAGAAATCAGAGAGCTAATATCCCTACAACGGCATTTGTAAGCCACTCAGTTGTCTGAGGTTTTTCAACCAGCCTCTTGAGATGGTAATAAGAGATACTTACCATTGATTAACTCCCTACTATGTGCCGCGCCCTGCATTAATGACTTTATTTACACTACCTCTACGTGTTCATAACCAATTTTGGAGGTAATTCTTGTATTACTCATTTTTGTAGATGTGAACATTGAAGCTTGGCCAGGTGGAGTAGACACAGCTATAAATGATCGAGCTCATTTTGACATTGGTTTATCTTGACTTCAATGCCGTATCTCTTCATTAAATGCAACAGAAGACTAGGGAGGCTTTTGCTGGGTTTTATTTTTGTTGTCTTTAGCAGATGCTTCTGTTGGTCTTTGACAATGATAATCCTAATCTCCCTTGAAACTGTGTGTCTGGTGATGGGGATCCCTCTGTCCTGGCACAGTGTTGGACTGGGTGTGAGTGAGAATCCCTTGGTTAGTGGGTGTCCAGCACTGGTGGCTGAAGGTAAACTGGGCAGTTTTATGTCACACTCTGAGCTGATGGTGACTGCTAAGTAATAATGACTGTGATTGTGGCTGAGGTCACCAACGCAGAGGAATGGCCAGTGACATCCTCTCCCCCATTGTTTGGGTGCCCACTCAGATTGATAGATAACTGTGCCATACTGCTCATTAAATATTTTTAATATCATCCTTAATTGTAATGTCAGGTTAAAGCTGATTTCAGAATGCTGGCCTCGTTCTATAGAGTCTATATAAAAGGCCAGTAAAGGTGGTTTGTTACTTTTTCTGCATAAAGAACATTATTATTATGGTATTTATATTATATTTGTAATATAATAGTCTATTATAGTACATATATAAATATATTATGTATAGTATACTATAGTATGTATTATAGAAACTTACATGATACATTATGTACAAAATATAATATATATCATATTTTATAATAAATATATATTTAATACAAACTTATAACTTACATATATATGTTTATATTATATAAACTTATGTAATACATACTATAGTATACTATACATAATATTCTATAAAAGAGCATTTTTACACTCGTGGTTTTTGAACTTCCCGGAGGAATACAAATTTATTCTAAAATTTTGGAATAGGCTTAAATACATGTATTTGTTAGCTGTCCAGCCAGCATTCATTCTCTTCTCTCCCCTTCCTAACAATGCCCAGACATTTTTTCAGGTATCTTCTCCACCTTGTAGCCTATCTGCTTAAGCTAAGATCAATCAGGATAATATGATCGGAGTTGGAAATGTGATGCAATATGGCCAAAGAGACTTAAGCATCAGTTATCTGTGGCTTATGAGAAAGAAATTTCCTCTTCTTTTGAAAGCCACCAGGAGAGGGGTCCTTTCCCTGGGACAGCATGGTGTGTGGGTGCACAGCCTGTGACAGCTACAGCTATTCTGGTACCATGAAGGGAGTCAGCCTTGGGGTAAAGCTGGAGCCAGAGATGGCAGGGCAGAAAGAGGGAAGGAAATGGGTTGCTAATGACATCACTAGAACCTCTGAACCAAATCAGCCCTGAAGTTCATCCCACCTCTGGCCTTTTCAGTTACATAAGCCAATAAATCCCCTTCATTTTTTAAGTCATTTCAAATTGGATTTTCCATTTCTTGCAACTGAAAGCATCCCAAGTGATACATTACTGAAATAGATTTTTTTAGAAAGGAAGAGAAAATGAAATTAATCACCCATAATTCTGCCAGGCAGTTTTATTAGTATTTTAAAATATTTTCTTAAACCTTTTCCCTCCACTGTAGATATATATATATATGTAATTGTTCACAGATGAGATAAGATGGATAAGATGGTCTATACAATTTTGTATCCCCCTTCTCTCTAGCATTCTACCATAAGCATTTCTCCTCACCATTAAGAATTCTTTCTCTTTTTTCCTGTGCGGTAAACAAAAAAACACATAACATTAAATTCACCATCTTAGCCATTATTAAGTGTCCACTTCAGTAGTGTTAAGTATATTCACATTCCTGTGGAACAGATCTCCAGAACTTTTGCATCTTGCAGAACGGAAACTCTGCAACTATTATACAACTTCTCTTTATCTCTCTCCCCCAAGCTCCTGGTTCTAAGCATCATTTTAATGGTTGCATTATGTAACATCATTTGGCTTTATAAAAAATCATTTCTCCTTTTATTGGGTGTTTTAAGTCATATAAATTTTTTTATTTTTTCACGCACATTTGCTGAGCATTCCATGGGTATCAGTTAGCCAGGGATAAATTTTACATTAATTTCTTACTTTGGGTTTCTGGGCCATCAAGGAGTATAAATTCAAACAGCAAGCCTATGTCAGGTAAAGATCTATGGTTACAAATTCTCAAAGGGGACACACACATACACACACACACAAACACACACATTTGCCCAAGCAAAAAAAAAAAAAAGATAAGCTTTCTTGATATCTCCCTTTGTGTGAGGTGGTTAAGGTGGACAATTTTTTTTCTAGCCTACTGTAGTATATACAGTTAAGGACACACACATACCCCACCAGCATTCATCATTACCATACACACTAATAGTATCCCATTGTAAACCTGTAATTCTCTACCTGAGAGCTTTTACATGGTCCGTGCCATGGGGTGAACCAGAAGTGTCGGGGAGTGCAAATCCTAGGGAGTGATTCTTAGTCAGTGATGAATGGGAGGAGGAGGTGTCCATGGTGAAAATCTGCTCATTAATACAGCCTCTCTTGACTTCCTTCTTCTACTTGTCTCTCTTCTCTAGCTTCATACCAGTGCTGTCTGGGAATACCTTCCAAATAAGCTCCTTGCATTCAAATCCTTTTCTCATCCTAAGAAGGGTGGTGCCAAAAGTGATCCTAGGAAGCAGAACCTCAGTATGGGGTTCTGAAATTGTATCACTTACCAACCAGATATCAGTAAGAAGTGACTGGGGTGGCCCAGGCACGGTGGCTTATGCCTGTAATCCCAGGACTTTGGGAGGTCGAGGTGGGTGGATCTTGAGGTCAGGAGAACAAGACCAACCCGGCTAACATGGTGAAACCCTCTCTCAACTAAAAAATACAAAAAAATTAGCCAGGCATGGTGGCAGGCGCCTGTAGTCCCAGCTACTCCGGAGGCTGAGGCAGAAGAATTGCTCAAACCAGGGAGGCGGAGCTTTCAGTGAGCCGAGATCGCGCCACTGCACTCCAGCCTGGGTGACAGAGCAAGACTCTATCTCAAAAAAAAAAAAAAAAAAAAAAGAAGCAACTGAGGTGGTAATACTAGCTCTCATGCTAGCCACAATGAATAAAACTTGCCTATAGATTGGGACGGAATACAGGTGGAATGGAATGCAATGCTTATTCAATAGCTCTGGCACTTGAAAGATAAGAGGGCAATGGTAATTACGGAAATGGCAGAACTGGTTGGCTATTGTTAACTGCCATAAAAACCCAGAGAGGGCCCAGTGCGGTGGCTCATGCCTGTAATCCCAGCACTTTGGGAGACTAAGGCAGGTGGGTCACTTGAGCTCAGGAGTTTGAGACCAGCCTGGGCAACATAATGACAGCCTGTGTCTACAAAAAATAAAAAAATTACCCAGTCATGGTGGCGTGCACCTGTAGTCCCAGCTACTCGGGAGGCTGAGGTGGGAGAATCACCTGAGCCTGGGAGGCAGAGGTTGCAGTGAGCAGAGATTGCAACACTTGCACTCCAGCCTGGGCAACAGAGCGAGACCCTGTCTCGAAATAAAATAAAAGCTCAGCAGGGGAAAAAAATACCAAGTTCATGTCAGCCTCCTGTTAAATCTGGATACAATGTGAAGAGCACACGGCATGGTGGCAATGTTAGTGACCTGCATCTCCTGCAGCTGAAAGACAATTGTACTAAAAATCAGGACAAGATTTGATTGCAAGGGTGGTGGAGTTACAGAGGAAGATGAATTAATAGCCCTAACAAGTCTCCTATGCCAAAGTCACAGCACTGATAAGGTGAGGTCAGGACCCTGATACATGGGATATTTGGGTAGATGCCTTTAAGAATCTAGACCCTTCTGAGCCAGTAGGTGTGCCCTTCTCACCTCCACCACCACTTGTTAGGAGGGCAACCTCCCATTGCCACCCTCCTTGCTTCTCTATTTTCTTTTTCTTTCTTTCTTTCTTTCTTTCTTTCTTTCTTTCTTTCTTTCTTTCTTTCTTTCTTTCTTTCTTTCTTTCTTTCTTCTTTCTTTCTTTCTTTTCTTCCTTCCTTCCTTCCTTCCTTCCTTCCTTCCTTCCTTTCTTTCTTTCTTTCTTTTTTTCTTTTTTTTTTTTGGCAGAGTCTCGCTCTGTTGCCTAGGCTCAGTGCAGTGGCATGATCTTGGCTAACCGTAACCTCCACCTCCCGGGTTCAAGTGATTCTCCTGCCTCAGCCTCCCAAGTAGCTGGGATTACAAGGGCATGCCACCACACCCAGTTAATTTTTGTATTTTTGGTAGAGACAGGGTTTCACTGTGTTGGCCAGGCTGGTCTCAAACCCCTGACCTCAAGTGATCACCCGCCTTAGCCTCCCAAAGTGCTGTGATTACAGGCGTGAGTCACCGCACCAGGCCACTTCTAGATTGATAAGTACGGTCAGGTCTCAGCGTGATTTCGGTTAAAAAGTATGCTTCTTGCCATGAAATAAAAGGGCTTATTCACCAAAAGAGCTGTGGGAAAACACATGTGGCAATAGATTCCAAGATTGCTGGACTAATGAGGTTGAAAGATAAGGCTGGATATGGAAGATTTAATGATATGGAGACACACTTGTGGCTTTGGATTTAACATCCCAATGAGGATGCCTGGAGCTGATCCCAATATGGAATGGCTCTTTGAATCTTGGAATCAGTGATAGTCTGTAGGAAAGAAAGGGGAGATGGCTTAGCAGAGTACTGAGGAGGAGGTCAAACGCCTCAGAAAAGCCAAACACAGTGGCTCATGCCTGTAATCCCAGCACTTTGGAAGGCTGAGGTGGGAAGATCACTTGAGGCCAGAGATTCAAGACCAGCCTGGGCAACATAGCAAGACCCCGACTCTTAAAAAAAAATAGCTGGGTGAGGTGGCATGCACCTATAGTCCCAGCTACTCTAGAGGTTGAGGCAAGAGGATAGCTTGAGCCCAGGAGTTCATGGTTGCAGTGAGTTATAATTGTGCCACTGCACTCTTGTCAAAAAAAAAAAAAAGCCTCAGAAAAATGAGTGTGTTAGAACGCATTTATTATGCAATTTTAGAGAACACTCCAGCTGACTATATTCCCTAGAAAGGCCAAGAAGATGCCTTCTTCATTAAAATAATAAGGAATAAGCTAGTGAGGGGTTCCATGGTGGCTGTCCTGTGTGGGCCAGGGTTAAAGGTAAAAGATGTGCTATGGAACTGGAGTCCCTAATATCAATGAGATGATAGGATTCCGGAATAGCACAGGCCATGGGGCAGCACTTAACTGTCAGAGAAAATGTGGGTGTAATTACCATAATGAACAGCAATGCCAGAAGAAAATCAAGAGTCCTAACCCACATGGCTTCAGAGCAATGGCTAATAAACAATGATGTTTCTAGGCACAAGATAAATGGAGGGCCAATGAGGATGTGGCTCAACTTACAAGATCAAAATAGATCAAGAGAGGGTGAGCACAAGGTTGATTGCAATGGGAAAATATCATGATCTCTCACTGTTTTCCAGACATGAGCCAATTTTTAGAGCACTTGCTTGAAGGGGGCTGTACTCCCTTGAAGAAGGACCCTATAATGTCACATCAAGTGTATGCAGTGCAGGTAGGTGTTCCCTCAATCCTTATCCCAAAGGGAGCTAGAGTCATTTATCACAGTAATCGTGCACAGGGCTGTCCAGATCTTTTAAAGGCTATTGGATATAGAGCCTTTAAATGAGCTGACATTTGATACCATGAAGAATGAAAATGTCATCATGGTCCCCATACTTACAGTAGGGGTATATGCAGGCTGGGTATTACATGGAGTCCTGGTATGTCAATTTTCTCAGTCCTGATTGCATTATTGAGATAGATATACTTAGTAGTTGGTTCCCTGGCCTGTGGGGTAAGAGTCACTGTAATACGAAAGGCCAGATGGAAGCCCCTTAAACTATTCCTTCTGCCAACCAAGATAGTAAATTAGAAGTAGTTGTACTGCATCCTGGGTGGAATAGCAGAGATTACCACCATTCTTTCTTAAGGACCTACAAATCAGATTGACCAAGACAAATGATGGTGGATTCCCATAAATTTAAGCAAGTGGTAGTCCCAATCCCAGCTACTATATGAAATTTGCTATCTTTACTGATTAGATCAACACAGTGTGTGATACTGGGTCTGCATCTATTAAGCTGGTGAATGTGTTATTTTTAACCTCCATTAAGAAAAGAGGTTAGTAGTAGTTTGCATTTACCTAAGACACAGAGCTGTACACATTCACTTGTCTTGCTCAGAGCTTGATTAACTCTCCTGCTCCCCGTTACAATATAGTCCAAAGGGACCTTGATTATCTTGATATTCTGAAGAACTTCATGCTGATTTACCATATTGATCAAATCACACTAGTCAGACTTGGTAAGGAGGAAGTGATAAGTATTCTGGAAGCCCCGGCAAGACACTTGAGGGCCAGAGGGTAACAAATAAATTTCATAAAAATTTAGGGAGAATACCATACCAGTGAAGTTTTCAGGGGCCCAGTGGTCTGGGGTATGCTGGAATATCTTCAAGTAAAAGACAAAGGATTGTACCTTGTACCTCCTAGCACTGAAAAAGTGGCAGAGTACTTGGAAGCTCTCTTTGAATTTTGGAGATAGCACATACCATGGCTGGGAATATTATTCAGTCCCATTTATCAGATGCATTCGAAGGCAGCTGATTTTGAATTGGGCCTAGGGTAAAAGTGAGTTCTTCAGCAGGTCCAGGCTTCAGCAAAAGCAGCCCTGCCATGGGGCAGAGGGTGGGGGGAGGTCATATAATCCAGCACAATGGGGCTATAGGTATCTGTGATAGATAAGAGTGCTACGTGGCATCTCTGACAAATTATTTTAGGAGAGTCATAGCACAAATCCCTAAGGTCCTGCAGCAGAGAGATAGTCATTATTTAAACATCAGTCCCTGGTAGACCAGAACCCTGGTTGAAAGTGAGTGCATGGCCATGCGGTGCTAGGTGACTGTTTGAGTGGAGCTAACCTTATAAGTTGGGTCCTGTCACATCCACCAAGTCACAAATTTGAGAACACAGTAGCAATCCATCATATGGTGGAACTGGTATATTTGAGATTAGGCCCAAATAAAACTGGAGAGCTCAAATAATTTACACTGTCAGGTATCCCAAATCCCCACGCCGCCTACCTCTGTCGTACCAATACCTTTGTCTCAGCTCAAACCTAAGGCCTCGTGGAGAGTTCCACACAACCAGCTACTGCGAGCAGGAAAAAACTGGGTCTGGTCCATGAATGGAATGCCTTGATTTGTTGCTGTGTGTCAAAAATGGTCTGACGCCCCACTACAACTCCACCCATGGCTGTGATCCTCCTGGAAGGCAGAGCTCTATGTAGGATATCTGGCCATCAACTTTTGTGGAGGGAAAAGTGGCCTGGGATAAGTGTATTAATGTTCCATTGTATGGCTATACTACCTTTTATTTATCCATTCATCAGTTGATAGACACTTGGGTTGTTTATACCAAGATATGCACTATTACACTTGTCCTTCAGTATCCAAGGGGGATTGGTTCCAAGATACCCACCCATACCAAAATCCACATGCTCAAGTCTCTGATATAAAATGACACAGTATTTGCATATAACCTGTGTACATCCTCCTGCATACTTTAAATCATCTGTAGATTACTTATAATACCTAATGCAATGTAAATGCTATGTAAACGGTAGTTCTGTGTTGTTTTTTATTTGTATTATTTTTATTGTTGTATTATTGTTTTTTAAAATATATATTTCTTAAAAATATATATACATATATATTTTTTGAGATGGAGTCTCACTCTGTCACCAGGCTGGAGTGCAGTGGCACGATCTCGGCTCACTGCAAACTCCCACTCCCTGGTTCAAGGGATTCTCCTGCCTCAGTCTCCTGAGTAGGTGGGATTACAGGCATGCGCCACCTTGCCCAGCTAATTTTTGTGTTTTTAGTAGAGACGGGGTTTCACCACGTTGGCCAGGATGGTCTCGATCTCCGGACCTTGTGATCCACCCACCTCGGCCTCCCAAAGTGCTGGGATTACAGGCGTGAGTCACCATGCCCAGCCCAAAAAATACTTTTTTATTCAGCCACAGTTGGCTGAATCCAAGGACGTGGGACTTGTGGATATGGAGAACCAACTGTATAAATAATGCTGTTATAAATGTTTATGTACAAGTTTTTAATTCTCTTGTGTGGAATTGCTGGATCATATGATAATACTATGTTTAACTTTTTGGGCGAGGCACGGTGGCTCACGTCTATAATCCTAGCACTTTGGGAGACCAAGGTGGGTGGATTTCTTGAGCCCAAGAGTTCAAAACCAGCCTGGGCAACATGGTGAAACCCCGTCTCTACCAAAAATACAAAACTTAGCAAGGAATGGTGGCTTACACGTGTAGCCCCCGTTACTTGGGAGACTGACGTGGGAGGATCACTTGAACCTGGTAAGGTTGAGGCTGTAGTGACCCATGACCACACCACTGTGTTCCAGCCTGGGCAATAGTGCAAGACCCTGTCTCAAAAAAAAAAAAAAAGAAAGAAAAAAAGAAAAAAAAACTTTTTGGAGTTAAAAAAATTTTTTTTGAGAGAGTCTCTCTCTGTCGCCCAGGCTGAAGTTCAATGGCAAGATCTCAGCTTACTGCAACTTCTGCATTCCAGATTCAAGCGATTATCCTGCCTCAGCCTCCGGAGTAACTGGGATTACAGGTGCCTGCCACCACACTTGGCTAATTTTTGTATATTTAGTAGAGACAGGGTTTCACCATGTTGGCCAGGCTGGTCTCAAAACTCCTGACCTCAAGTGACCTGTCCGCCTCGGCCTCCCAAAGTGCTAGGATTACAGGCATGAGCCCCCATACCCGGCCTGGAGTTTTTTTTTTAAACAATTTTAAATTATTACCAGTCATGTAGAAAGGTTTCAATTTCTTCACACCCTCACCAACATTGGTTATTTTATGTTTTTTTTTTTTTAGTTTTTAATTATTACACCTGTCCTAATGGGTGTAACATGGTATCTCATAGTGGTTTAGATTTTAATTTTCCTGGTGGCCAATGAAAGATTCACTTTTATTTCTTGTAAGCTTAACCATGCACTTTATTTTTAAATTTTTATTTATTTGTTTATTTGAGACAGGATCTCAATCTTTTGCTCAGGCTGGAGTACAGTGGTGCAAACAGGGCTTACTGCAGCCTCTACCTCCTGAGCTCAAGCAATCCTTTCACCTCAGCCTCTTGAGTAGCTGGAACTACAGGTCTGAGACACCACGCCTGGCTACTTTTCTTTAATATTTTTTGTACAGATGGGGTTTCACCATGTTGCCCAGGCTGGTCTTGAACTCCTGGGCTCAAGTGATCTGCCTGCCCAGCCTCTCAAAGTGCTGGGATTACAGGTGTGAGCCACCACACCCAGCCAACCATGCATTTAAAAAAAAAAAAAAAAAAGCTGGTTATATTACTGTTTGTAATAGGCAGACCCAGACTACTTTCCCCACTACTTTTTCTGCAATCAAGGATTAATATTGAGTTTTTAAAAGATTAGAATTGGCCAGGCGGCTCACACCTGTAATCCCAGCACTTTGGGAGGCCAAGGTGGGCAGATCACTTGAGGTCAGGAGTTCGAGACCAGCCTGGCCAACATGGCGAAACCCCGTCTGTACTAAAAACACAAAAATTAGCTGGGCCTGGTGGTGCATGCCTGTAATCCCAGCTACTCAGGAGGCTGAGACATGAAAATCGCTTGAACTTGGGAGATGGAGGTTGCAGTGAGCTGAGATTGTGCCACTGCACCCCAGTCTGGGTGACAGAGCAAGACTCTGTCTCAAAAAAAAAATAAAAATAAAATAAAAATAAGATTAGAATTAAGCATAGAAATCATGGCTAGAGGAAGCAGTATGTTTTAGATTAGCTAGGATTGGTATTAGAAGAACATTTCATATTAAAGTTTTTATCATATGGCATAACTGACATAGAAATTAGATGGCTATTAGCAAGTCATAGAGTTTGTTAAAGAGATGGGCCACCCAGTCCCTGCAGAAGGCTTATTATGGGGGCATATATTGGGGACATATGGGAATTGCTCAAGCCTAGCTTCTCTTGTATTCAGAATCTTCTCATGCTCTGGGTTCAATATAGCCTAGTCCCATAATTTAAAACATGGGATTAAAACTATATCCAAGTGGCCATTCAGCCTGCCCCACTGGGTTGTCAGTATGACGACACAGCTGCAAATCATTCATTCATTCATGTGTTCAAGCAATAGTTATCCAGCATCAAGAGCCTAGCATTGAGAACAGTGGCCATAATTGCGCTAGGCACAGCATACATGATGGTCAACAAGGCAAAGTGGGTCCCTGTTCTCCCAAATCTTATATTACAGCACTGTGTGGAACTGGATAGCCTCTGAGTGTTTCTGGACCTGCTACTCTCCTGTGTGCAGTTTCTACCCTCAGACAGGACAGTAGCTTCTTCAAGGCAGCCCCCATGGCAACTTTAGAATGCAATTAGAATGATCCAGATAGACTGTCAAGTGTGCACTTTCACAAAGAGACAATCTGGATTTAATTAGAAAGAGGATTCCATTAACCCATTATTCAATCAACTGAAAGGCCCTCTAACCTGAAAATTTGGAAATGCAAATGAAGGCAGACACAGTCAGAGAGATTTTTAATATCTAAGTGTCCAAGGGTCAGATTATAGCTCACTCCACGTGCATGGTTAATACTCTCCAAGCCTTTTCTCAGTAATTACTGTAAAAAGGTTTGAGATACCTTGAGCATAATCATAGTTCCAGGAAAACACATTACACAGCATATTAATTACATTGGTTGCTAAAAATATGGGGGACCGGGGGGACAACTGCATAAGGGTTGGGGCTGTGGGACAGCCAGAATGAAATAATGCACTTACTTCAACCTATAAAAAATGCAAAGCAGAACGTCTGGGAGAACCATCACCTGGAACCCAGATGGTCACAGGAGGAACACTGCTGATAGCCTGATGGTCAGAAGGGGATTTGGCAAAGCTGCAGAGCGTGGCACTCTGGCTGAGCCCCATAGGGGAGGCATAGGCCTGCCCTGCAGGAGCCTCCACTGTGATGAGGAAGAGCCATGGGCCACAAAATAGCTTCACAAGTTTGATGACAAAGCCCTGCAGAATGCTATAACTGAAAGGGCAGTGAAACAAACTGATCAAACCCTACACTCCCACATGAACGATTTGCTGTGGTCAACTTGATCACCCTCCTCAAAACTGGCCTGAAGTTTCCCATCACCGCCCATGCTGGAACATCCTCCATTCTTTTTAAATGTATCAATTTCCATTTATCACTCAAGACTCAGTACAAATGTCACCTCTTGGACCAGTTAGCCCACATTGATCTCTCCCTTCTCCAACCATCAATGACTTACAAAGTCCATGGATTGGTCACCGACTTCCTTGGATAAGGAACAAGACCTTTATTCAGCTCCACCTCTCTGGGAGTATATATAGTGCCTGTGCCCATACGGTTCTTGCCCTCACAGAGCTCAAACTGTATATCTTTTAGGTAGTTCTCTTCTTGACTGAGAGGCAATAAAACATACAAATCCCAAAGAGCTGGTCACATCAGCCAGGGCTTGTAGGTCCAGAAGGGCCAGCCAGGAAATGTGGAGCAGAACAGGGAAATAAGAGCAATGCAAAGCCTCAGATGCACCCAAGAAGCTGTTGGAGGCTTCAGGGTTAACCCTCCAGTCCCAGCTCCTCACACTGCCTGGGTCATCAAGGTAGGGCTGGGACCCTGGGGAAAAGGAGGCCAGGATTCAGGATGATCCAGGCCACCTGGGAAATTCTTCCCTTAATGATGTTGCTTAACTCTTTGTGAACTTAACTACTGCTGTTTAGGTTGAGAGAAATGTAAAGTAGACCGGAGAGAGTCTTAACCTGGGAGGCAGGAGGCCTGGGTTCTATTTCTGGTTTTGATTCGTTACCATTGAATGGCTTCGGACAAGTCATTTAAAGCTCTCAGATTCAATTGCCTCACCTGAAAATGGGGATAAAGGACATCTGATCTGCTTGATGGAGTGGACCTAAACCAGAGGGCCTCTTGAATTTATTTCCAGATCTAATATATATTGTATTTCATCTTTTTATTCTGAAATATTATATCCAGGAAAGTACATAAAACTGATGGTTCCAGATGAATGTAGAGTTTAATCCTTCTTACTGACCACCTGGGTAATCAGCATAGCTCAAGAAAGAGATTATTATTATCATTATTATTATTATTTTGAGATGGTGGACTCTCACTCTGTTGCCCAGGCTGGAGAGCAGTGGCGCGATCTTGGCTCACTGCAACCTCCGCCTCCGGGATTCAAGCTATTCTCCTGCCTCAGCCTCCTGAGTAGCTGGGACTACAGGCGTGTGCCACCATGCCTGGTTAATTTTTTTTTTTTTGTATTTTTAGTAGAGATGGGGTTTCACTGTGTTAGCCAGGATGGTCTTGAACTAATGACCTCTTGATCCACCTGCCTCGGCCTCTCAGCCTCCTGGCCTCCCAAAGTGCTGGGTTTACAGGTGTGAGCCACCGTGCCTGGCCAGAAAGAGATTATTTCTAGCACCACTGAAGCACCCCCAGGTGCCTCTTCCTAGTCACAGCCCTCTTCCTCCCCAAGAGGAATACACTATGCTGAAAATAATAGTAGTCACATCCTACCTAACTATGCAAGTCTAGGCTAGGTAGTTTGGCTGCTGATTTCTTAAATATCATATAGATGGAATCATGTAGTGTTTATTCTTTTGTATATGACTTCTTTGCTCAAAATTGTATTTGTGAGATTTGTTTATGTTGCTGCATGTAGCTGGGTTCATTTTTGTTGCCATATAATCTATTATATGAATAAATAAACTATGGTTGATGGATATGTGGATTGTTTCTAGTTTGAGGCTATTGTGGACAATACTGCTATGAACATTCTTGCCCATGTACGTTCTTGTACAGGAATTTCTGGGTTATGGTATGAGTATGCATATCTTAAACTTTACTAACAAATGCCATTTTTCCAAGATGGTTATGTCAATTTACACTCCCATCAACAGTATAAGAGAGTTCCCCTTGCACCACACCCTAGCCAATGCCTAGTGCTGCCAGATGTTTAAGGAAAATTTTACCCATCTGATGGGTATGTAATAGAATCTTATTGTACTTCACCTTAATTAATAAAACTGAACGACTTTCCTTAAATGTATTCACCATTTGGACTTCCCTTTTTGTGATGTGTCTGTTCAAGTACTTAACCATTATTTAAATTATGTTGTCTTTTTCTTATTGATTTCTAGGTGCTCTTTCTTGTCGGTTATATGTGTGGAACACATCTTGCCTCATTCTGTGGCTTATCTTTTTACTCTCTTAATAGTATCTTTTGAACAAAGGTCTTAATTAAAAACAAAAGTCTTAATGTAGAACAATCGTCTTTTTTATGGTTGGTACTGTTGTACATCTTATGAAATCTTTACCTATCCTAAGGTCATGAAAATATTCCCCTATCTTCTCTTATACATTTCTTACTATTCTGTCTTTAATTTTTAGGACTCCAGTCTATTGAGAATTTTCGAATCCATCTAAAATTTGATTTTTGTTGATGGTATGAGAATAAGAGTCATTTTTTTCCACATTGATAACCTCTTATTAGAAAGACAATCTTTTCCCAGTGTACAGCATTGTTTTTTGTCATATATCGAGTGTCTATCTATGCACAATTTATTTCTAGATTCTCTATTCTATTCCATCAGTTCAATGGCTTAATTTTTTATCTTTGTACAAATACCACACTGACTTAGTTACTCTACTTCATAGTAAATCCTGATATCTGCTAGAACAAGTCCTCTTACCTCTTCTTTTACCTTGGATAAGCTTTACCTTTTACATTTCCATATAAATTTTAAAATCAGCTCATTTGTTTCCTAAAAGAATCTTGTGATTTTAATTGAGACTGTATTGAGTCTATGGATCAATTTAGAGAAATTTTATATATTTACAATATTGGCTTCTGATCCATGAACATGGTATATCATTTTTTTTTTGGCCTTTGTTAAATCTCTCCAATTTTATAGTCACCCTTATTGAGATCTTGAAATTAGACCATTCACAGCAGCCACTGCCCTCAGGACCTTCTCAGTGCTTCTCTCTGGTGCCACCATTCACCCAGATCTCCCTGTCCACAATTCCACTTTATCTTCAAGCCTACACCAATTCAAGGGGACAGAGATCTCCACCTTTACCTCCCTAAGCCTGTTCACCATTTCTTTTTTAAGCTATCTCAAATGTTACTACTCACCTCTATATCAACCTAACAGTGAACACAGCTCCCTGTTAGCCCTGATGCTCCCTGTTGGTGCCACACAAATTGCTGGCAAGTGGCCTTCACGAGTTAGTGGTTCTTGCTGTGGAACCTTCCCTTGAGTCCTCTCTTCTCACAATAGCCTGTACATCCCCATGGTAATGCTTCAGCTCTAGAAATGCTCCTAACATGTTAAGGTAGGTTTCTCAATCTCTAGGTTTAATGGTGTCAAAAACTCTATACTTCCC
Source organism: Symphalangus syndactylus (assembly GCF_028878055.3). Classification (NCBI taxonomy): domain Eukaryota; kingdom Metazoa; phylum Chordata; class Mammalia; order Primates; family Hylobatidae; genus Symphalangus; species Symphalangus syndactylus. Next base: position 32,507,267 of record NC_072427.2, read on the forward strand.
CAAGTCTACACTCCTTGTCCAAGATCAGGGGACATCTGTAACAGGCATTGAGGCCAAGGAGACTCTGATGGACACTGAGGAAAAGCACCCCTTCACCTCAGTGCAATGCATAGATGCTCCACAGGATGGACTGCCATATTATCTGTGGTCCACATTCCCTTAGTTAACTCAGGCACATCATGTGACTTCTCTCAACCTTAGATTCCTCATCTGTAAAACTGAGATAACATTTGCCTTGGCAGATTCTGTAGATTAGATGATTTAGCCTCTATTTCAACCATATTGTCTACTGCCTTACTTTAAAAAAGGCTGGCAAGTGACATGCTCACATCTCCACTCTCTCTTGTAGAAAAAGGTGGCCATGATACCACACATCTAATGAATCAGATGCAGACAGAAGACCCCAGGGAGGCCTTCCATTCCAGAATAAAAAGTCAATGTCTGACAAGGAAGAGGCTACTGAATGTTGCTATTTGCTTTTTTTTTTTTTTTTTTTTTTTGAGGCAGGGTCTCACTCTGTCATCCAGGCTGGAGTGCAGTGGTGCAATCTTGTCTCATGGCAACCTCTGCCTCCTGGGTTCAAGCAATTTTTGTGCCTCACTCAGCCTCCCACTCTCAAGTAGCTGGAACTACAGACATGTGCCACCATGCCCGGTTAATTTTTGTATTTTTAGTAGAGATGGGGTTTCACCATGTTGGCCAGGCTGGTCTCGAACTTTTGGCCTCAAGCGATCTGCCTGCCTCAGCCTCCCAAAGTGCTGGGATTACAGATGTGAGCGACTGTGCCCAGCCTGCTATTTGCTTTTTGCCTCCCTCAGTCTTCTTTCTTTCTGCCTTGAACTTGGATGGCATGTCTGGAGGTACAGCATCTATTCTATTCTAGTCTGTTCTATTCTATTCTATTGTAGAAGTAAAAACACACTAACAATGGTAAGGCAGGTAGATAAAAGAAGCCCAGTTCTTCATAATGGCTTCGGCAAGCCATACAGTTCTGAATTTCCTAGCCTGAACACCTGTTTATGTGAGAAAAATAAACCCCTTACTTGTTTAAGTATGTGATAGGATTTTCTAATGCTTATGTCCAAAAGCATTCTTGATACACATACGTACAGGGTTATGATGAGAAAGACAGCAAACGTAAAGTCCCAATAGTACCTTGGTGCTTGGTGGTTGTTCAATAAATAGTATCTATGATTACAGACCCCTTTGTGTGAGTCCATTTACCCAGACAGACTAGGAACTTCTTGAAGGCAAAACCCTAGAAAATGAACTATGCATATAGTGGAGGTCAGTACCAACTGGGTTTACCTGAACCGAAATGGATTCCCTCCTGGGCAAACTGTTATCTATTTAGGTGACCCAGCAGAGGATAGATGCATCAATCAGTTTACTGAAGTAAGCAGAAATCACTCTAATTATTTTATGCAGAAAGGGATGTAATACAAAAAATTTTTGGAAGAAATTGGTGATGTGGAAGTCAAGGTTCTGCAACCAGGCTATCAAATATATAATTATACCACTAAAACTGTCAGGAACCCACCGCTGCTACTACCTCTGAGAACACCACAGCTGACTCTCATCCCACAAAGCAAGACACTAGACATTGGAACTCTGAGTCCAGATGCTGCCACAGCCTTCATACTCTTTACTTTGTTTACCAGCAATAGCAGGAAGATGGCCTTCTTCTCACTTCTTACTTCCAAATGCCACTTGAGCGTTTATTTGGTAAAAGCTGCTTTGAATCCAGAAGCCTAGCTGCAAAGGAATATGAGAAACCTAGTGTTTAGCTTTTCAATGCCTCTAACTAGGAGAAGGTAGAATGGAGGTTGAGAGGCCAATTTTTGCAGTAGGGACATGGAGAGGAGAGGAGATGGATAACAGAAGGGGAGGGAGGAAAAGATGGAAACTGTACCTTTCCTGTGGTTCTGTTGGAGGCAGCAAGGACAGAAAATCAACCATAGTATTTTCTGATCACTGATGGTTTTGCAAATATAAATTCTGACAGGCATGCTGACAGCTCCTGGGGAAGGAGTAAAGCAGACCACATGCTCATATGTGTCTCATTCTCTTAGTGAAGTAGGCAGACAACGATGAGCTGAGGAAGACATACCAAGGGGGGCAGCCTCTGCGAGTTGACATGCTTGGGTCATTTTTCTTTGGTCTGGCTCCACTGCACTTTAGAGAGGGGTCCAGGGAAGACGAGGGAGGCTAGAGGTACCCTTTCATTCTGCTCTCTCATTCCAGGCTTGGACAGGGAGACACTGTCTGTCTGAGACTTGGGTTGTAAGTCCATGAAGGCCTCTATTCACCCAGCATCTCTCCAACCAACATTCAGAGCCAGCATTGTGTTTTCCACATCACTGTGTGGCAGGCCCTGTGCTAATTGTTTTGTGTGTGGGTTCAACAGTCAACAAATACTCATTTAACAAATATTGGAAAGGTACAATACTTTTTGTGTATCAGGCTGGTTTCTAGGTGAAGAAAGGACATGAACATTTGTGCCCGTATAGAGAGAGGTATGAATGACAGCCATGATCCCTCAGTTGTAGAAATTTCACATTATCTTTGTAGGCCAAAATAGATCAGCTCTGAGAACCCTGACCCTGTAACATATAAAGCAGCCCTGACCTTCCACGCCAGTACTATGTTCCTTTTCCTCCACTACTGAGTCATACTTAGATCCCTGGGGCCTGGTCCTTAGCCCTATGTGGTTAATATTGTTCTTGCATCTTTTGCTGTCCATTGCCAGTCCTCCCTACCTCTCCTGCACTGCTGTTCTTGGTGGGCTACTGATTTACCCATCACAGTGATCCTATCTTTCGACACCACTCTTGTGCCATTCTAGCTTTTCTCCAATTCAATTTTCCCTAATGTCTCAGAGGTAGATGCTCCCATGACATAGTAGCATCCTCCACTTGCAGGAAGACTCTCGGATGAGAGTTTTCTGCTTGTGTGAATGTTCCTTAGAGAAATTCTTCCATTTTTCTGAGTGAGAGGGAAAATGGCTCACTGGAGAAGCAGCTGCAAAGCCTAAGGACACTGCCTTACTGGGGCCTGATTGCCATCACCAGGGATTCTGACTCAGCTGGACACAGAGCAAATGCACCCGGTTCTACCAGTAGTGGTGGCCACTCTGTGACAGCCTCTCTAGATAAATCCAGCCTGCCCTACGAGTTGATGCCAAAACTCAGAAACATCAACACACTAAAGGAGACCTTCAGAGATGCAGAAAATGCGTTGATTCAATATCTGTTCATAATAAAAAATAAAAATAAAATACTATTAGCATCCTCCTATTCTCTTTAAAGTCCAGAATAAGACAATGGCGCTTCTTTTCAATAAGCTAAGGGAGAGCCTAGACATGCTAGGGAAAAAAAGGTACTGGTAAACAAACAAACAAACAAACAAAAACAGGCTGGGTACAGTGGCTCACACCTGTAATCCCAGCACTTTGGGAGGCTGAGGCGGGTGGATCGTCTGAGGTCAAGAGATCAAGACCAGCCTGGCCATCACGGTGAAACCCTGTCTCTACTAAAAATACAAAAATCAGCCTAGTATGGTGAGGGGCCGCCAGTAATCCCAGCTACTCGGGAGGCTGAGGCAAGAGAATAGCTTGAACCTGGGAGGCAGAGGTTGCAGTGAGCCGAGATTGTGCCATTGCACTCCAGCCTGGGCGACAAGAGCAAAACTCCATCTCAAACAAACAAACAAAAAAAACCCATACATATCTCTATTAAAGCATAAATCAATTAGTACACAGATGTCAAAAAATGTATTGGAAATAAAGTCAACTATCATTATTTGTACAACAATGCATAGAAAAATCCAAAATAATCTATAGTAAAATTATTAAAACAAAGAGTAGGAGAAGGTGAAAACATTAATTGCATTCATATACAGCAACAATAAATACTTGTAAAATATAATTTAAAATACTGTCAAAATAGCAAAACAAAATAAAGCTTAAGTTCACTAAGAATAAACCCAACCAACATATCCCAGGAGAAAATTTAATGGAGAAAATTACACGACACTATTGAAAGATTTTAAAACAGATCTAAGTAAGTGTGGATTTTATATATCTCTTAGATTCATATGTGATGAAACCCAAAATTGTAACTATGGCAGTTATCTCCAAATTAATATATGAAATCAGTATAGTTTTGGGCAATAGGGTTTTTGTGGAAATGAACAATTTGATCCTAACGTTCATATGGAAGAGTGAAGAATTAAAAACTGCCAAGACAATTTTGAAGATGATAGGAGGAGAGACTCCCCAGCCAGATATCAAAATTTCATATAAAGTTATTGTAGCTAAGGGAGTGTGTTATTCAAATAAACATTGACAAATAGAAAAACCTAATGGGTAGAGAGGCCACAAACATGTGTAAGTCTATATGGATGTCTGACACATGATAGAGGTAGAATTTTGAGTCAGAAGTAAGAAATGCTGAAAACGTTGGTTATTCACACATAAAAAATTAGATCTGTAGCTCATGCCACACACGAAATAAATTCTGGAAGGATTGAAGAACTAATTATGAAAAAGCAAAACTTAAAACCTTTTAGAGGAAAATATAAGAGCATATTTATATGACCTTGGAGTAGGAAAGGATGTCTTAAATTAAGGAAAAAAACATCAACAACAATGGAAAATAAATTCAACTACATTAAAAATAAAAAGTTTGTATAGGCTGGGCACGGTGGCTCACACCTGTAATCCCAGCACTTTGGGAGGACAAGGTGGGTGGATCACCTGAGGTCAGGAGTTCAAGACCAGCCCTGCCAACATGGCGAAACCCTGTCTCTTCAAAAATACAAAAATTAGCCAGATGGGGTGGTGCATGCCTGTTATCCCAGCCACTCCGGAGGCTGAGGCAGGAGAATCACTTGAACCCAGGAGGTAGAGGTGGCAGTGAGCTGAGATTGCACCTCTACATGCCAGCCTGGGCAACAGAGTGAGACTTTGTCTCAAAAAAAAAAGTTTGTACAAAAAAATCACAATTGAGAAGTCAAGTTATTGATTGGGAGATGATCTATGCACTGCATTAAACCTACAAAGGGTCAGTATGTAGAATATATAAAGAACTATGAAGCATTGAGGAAAAAACTAACAATGCAAAGGAGAAAATATGGTCAAACAAGGAATTCACAGAAAAGGAAAATCTAAGTGGCCAGTAAGAGAGAAAAACTGCACAGCTGCATAAGCAGTCAGATATGCAAAATTAAGAGAATATGATATACCATTTCACACTCAACAGACTGGCAAAAATTAATAACTGTGGTGCCACATGGACTCTCATACAACCAATTTGGAGAGGAGCTACTAAATATAAGATTATATATACTAGAAATCAACAATTAATTACTACCAGCTAAATAGGAACTGTCATACTTATACATGAGAAAACATGTACAAAATTTTCATGTCAGTATAGTTTACAATAGAAAAATATTGGAATCAACCTAAATGTCTGTCAATAAGAGAATGAATGAATAAATAAATTGTGATATAATTAGGATCAACACAGAAAAATATTCAAAAAATGTGAGTGAAAAGATAAAATTATGGGGCACTTAAGTATGATACAATTTATATAAAGTTTAAAAATATGCAACACAATGGTATGTATTATTGATAGATACCTACACATGTAGTTTGGGTAGGAATGATGAACACCAAATTCAAGCTAGTGGTTATCTCTGAGGGCAAAGAGAAGAGAATTTCAGACTGGTTTATAAGGGCTTCAAATGTATCTGTAATATTTTATTTCAATTTATAAATAAAAGGGTCAGAAGCTGAGTAGATAAAGAAAATGTAGTACTTCAGACAATGGAGTACTATTCAGCCATAAAAAAGAATAAGATTCTGTTATTTGCAACAAGATGGATGGAACTGGAGGTCATTATGTTAAGTGAAATAAGCCAGGCACAGAAAGACACATCACATGTTCTCACTTATTTGTGGGATCTAAAATTCAAAACAATTGAACTCATGGAGATAGAGAGTAGAAGAATGGTGGCCAGAGGCTGGGAAGGATAGGGAGGGTTGGGGGAAAGTGGGGTTGGTTAATGGGTACCAAAAAGTAGAAAAAATGAGTAAGACCCAGTATTTGATAGCACAACAGAGTAACTGTAGTGAATAACAATTTAATTGTACACTTAAAAATAACTGAAAGAGTATAATTGGATTGTGACACAAAGGATAAATGCTTGAGATAATAGATATCCCATTCTACATGATGCAATTAATACACATTGCATGCCTATATCAAAGCATTTCATGCACCCCATAAATATACACACCTACTATGTACTCACAAAAATTAAAATTAAAAAAATTGGTTTTAAAGGTTGGAAGCAAAGGTGGCAAAATGCTAAGATTTGACAAGGTGAGTGATAGGTACATACATAAACTTTTTTTGTTTTTGAGATGGGGTCTCGCTCTGTCACCCAAGCTGGAGTGCAGTGGTGCTATCTCAGCTCACTGCAAGCTCCACCTCCTGGGTTCCAGTGATTCTCCTGCCTCAGCCTCCCGAGTAGCTGGGATTACAGGCATGTGCACCATGCCCAGCTAATCATTGAATTTTTAGTAGAGATGTGGTTTCACCATGTTGGCCGGGCTGGTCACATATACCTTTTTTTGTTGCCTGAGCTATCTCCTAACTTTAAAAATCATATGGAAAAGAGCTACCTTGGAGATCAGCTGTCTGTCTCAAGAACCCTTTCATTATTCCAGGAATGCTTCCTTACAGAAGGGAGGGTTGGAACAGTCCATATCAAAATAGCCATACTGTCAGCTGGAGAAGGTTTCATTAGTCCTTTACTTCCAGCCCAAATGCTGTCACTCCATTTTCATGGATCTGGTTGCTAGTAAAGGTTCATACATGTGGGCTGCAGCCTGCTTCCTGCCTTCTTCCTTCACTGTCAGAGAAAAGAATGTGGCCGCCGTCCCAGGAAACAGGATTCTCTCCCTCATTCGCTCACTGTGCCTCCCCTTCCCCCACAGTCCTCTGTCTTTTTTCATTTCATTATTTTTAACTTTGTAGTATGAAAAATTTTAAATATACAAAAAGTCGAGAAAATGGTAAAATGAACTGGGTGATAGATCATCTCCCAGTTTCACGAGTTATTAATATTAATACTTGCCAATCTTATTTCATAAATCTTCCTGATGTTTTTCCTTTTTTGTCTGCAGTATTGTAAAGCAAATCCCAGATGTCATTTTATTTCATTCATAAATACTTCAGTGTTAACAGATGACTTTTTAAAATTACCGGGCTGGGCGCGGCAGCTCACGCCTGTAATCCCAGCACTTTGGGAGGCCAAGGCGGACGGATGACCTGAGGTCGGGAGTTCGAGATCGGTCTCACCAACGTGGAGAAACCCCATCTCTACTAAAAATACAAAATTAGCCGGGCATGGTGGTGCATGCCTGTAATCCCAGTTACTCAGGAGCTGTAATCCCAGCTGCATGCCTGTAATCCCAGGTGCATGTCTGTAATCCCAGCAGGAGAATCACTTGAACCTGGGAGGCAGAGGTTGCAGTGAACCAAGATCGTGCCATTGCACTCCAGCCTGGGTAACAAGAGCAAAACTCTGTCTCGAAATAAAATAAAATAAAATAAAATAAAATAACCATAACACTATTATCACATCTAACAAAATTAAGACTAATCCCTCAATATTGCCCCAACACAATAATACAGTATTACTCTTAGACCTGGGCCAGACCCCATTCTTTAGAGGTTCATATATATATATATATATATATATATATATATATAAAATATAAAATATATTTTATATGTTTATATATCAATACATAATATAATATCTTATACATAATATATTGTACATAATATATTATACATAATATAATATACTATACATAATATAATATATTATACATAATATAATATATTATACATAATATAATATATTATACATAATATATTATATACATAATATATTATACATAATATATTATACATAATATATTATATACATAATATATTATACATAATATATTATACATAATATATTATACATAATATATTATACATAATATATTATATACATAATATATACATTATATACATAATATATACATATTATATACATAATATAATATATTTTATAATATATATAATATAGAGCCAAGATGGCCGAATAGGAACAGCTCCGGTCTCCAGCTCCCAGCCCCAGCGACACAGAAGACGGGTCATTTCTGCATTTCTGCTTGAGGTACTGGTTTCATCTCACTAGGGAGTGCCTAACAGTGGGTGCAGGACAGTCGGTGAAGCGCACTGTGTGCGAGCCGAAGCAGGGCGAGGCATTGCCTCACTCGGGAAGCACAAGGGGTCAGGGAGTTCCCTTTCCTAGTCAAAGAAAGGGGAAACAGACGGCACCTGGAATATCGGGTCAGTCCCATCCTAATACTGCGCTTTTCCAACGGGCCTGGAAAACGGCACACTAGGAGATTGTGTCCCGCACCTGGCTCGGAGGGTCCTATGCCCACGGAGTCTCGCTGATTGCTAGCACAGCAGTCTGAGATCAAGCTGCAAGGCAGCAGCGAGGCTGGGGGAGGGGCGCCCGCCATTGCCCAGGCTTGCTTAGGTAAACAAAGCAGCCAGGAAGCTCGAACTGGGTGGAGCCCACCACAGCTCAAGGAGGCCTGCCTGCCTCTGTAGGCTCCACCTCTGGGGGCAGGGCACAGACAAACAAAAACTCAGCAAGAACCTCCACAGCCTTAAATGTCCCTGTCTGACTGACAGCTTTGAAGAGAGTAGCCCAGCACGCAGCTGGAGATCTGAGAACGGACAGACTGCCTCCTAAAGTGGGTCCCTCACCCCTGAGCAGCCTAACTGGGAGGCACCCCCCAGTAGGGACAGACTGACACCTCATTCAGCCGGGTACTCCTCTGAGACAAAACTTTCAGAGGAACTATCAGACAGCTGAATTGGTGATCTCACGAAAATCCGCTGTTCTGCAGCCACCGCTGCTGACACCCAGCCAAACAGGGTCTGGAGTGGACCTCTAGTAAACTCCAACAGACCTGCAGCTGAGGGTCCTGTCTGGTAGAAGGAAAACTAACAAACAGAAAGGACATCCACACCAAAAACCCATCTGTACATCACCATCATCAAAGACAAAAAGTAGATAAAACCACAAAGATGGGGAAAAAACAGACCAAAAAAACTGGAAACTCTAAAAAACAGAGCACCTCTCCTCCTCCAAAGGAACGCAGTTCCTCACCAGCAACGGACCAAAGCTGGATGGAGGATGACGTTGACGAGTTGAGAGAAGAAGGCTTCAGACGATCAAACTACTCTGAGCTACGGGAGGAAATTCAAAACAATAGCAAAGAAGTTAAAAACTTTGAAAAAAAATTAGAAGAATGGATAACTAGAATAACCAATGGAGAGAAGGGCTTAAAGGAGCTGATGGAGCTGAAAGCCAAGTTTCGAGAACTACGCGAAGATTGCAGAAGCCTCAGTAGCAGATGCGATCAACTGGAAGAAAGGGTATCGCTGATGGAAGATGAAATGAATGAAATGAAGAGAGAAGGGAAGTTTAGAGAAAAAAGAATAAAAAGAAATGAACAAAGCCTCCAAGAAATTTGGGACTATGTGAAAAGACCAAACCTACGTCTGATTGGTGTACCTGAAAATGATGGGGAGAATGGAACCAAGTTGGAAAACACTCTGCAAGATATTATCCAGGAGAACTTCCCCAATCTAGCAAAGCAGGCCAGCATTCAGATTCAGGAAATACAGAGAACGCCACAAAGATACTCCTCGAGAAGAGCAACTCCAAGACACATAATTGTCAGATTCACCAAAGTTGAAATGAAGGAAAAAATGTTAAGGGCAGCCAGAGAGAAAGGTCGGGTTACCCACAAAGGGAAGCCCATCAGACTAATAGCTGATCTCTCAGCAGAAACTCTACAAGCCAGAAGAGAGTGGGGGCCGATATTCAACATTCTTAAAGAAAAGAATTTTCAACCCAGAATTTCCTATCCCGCCAAACTAAGCTTCATAAGTGAAGGAGAAATAAAATACTTTACAGACAAGCAAACGCTGAGTGATTTTGTCACCACCAGGCCTGCCCTAAAAGAGCTCCTGAAGGAAGCACTAAACATGGAAAGGATCAACCGGTACCAGCCACTGCAAAAACACGCCAAATTGTAAAGACCATCGAGGCTAGGAAGAAACTATAGCAACTAACGAGCAAAATAACCAACTAACATCATAATGACAGGATCAGATTCACACATAACAATATTAACATTTAATGTAAATGGGCTAAATGCTCCAATCAAAAGACACAGACTGGCAAACTGGGTAAGGAGTCAGGACCCATCAGTGTGCTGTATTCAGGAAACCCATCTCATGTGCAGAGACACACATAGACTCAAAATAAAGGGATGGAGGAAGATCTATCAAGCAACTGGAAAACAAAAAAAGGCAGGGGTTGCAATCCTAGTCTCTGATAAAATAGACTTTAAACCAACAAAGATCAAAAGAGACAAAGAAGGCCATTACATAATGGTAAAGGGATCAATTCAACAAGAAGAGCTAACTATCCTAAATATATATGCACCCAACACAGGAGCACCCAGATTCATAAAGCAAGTCCTCAGTGACCTACAAAGGGACTTAAACTCCCACACAATAATAATGGGAGATTTTAACACCCCACTGTCAACATTAGACAGATCAACGAGACAGAAAGTTAACAAGGATATCCAGGAATTGAACTCAGCTCTACATAAAGTGGACCTAATAGACATCTACAGAACTCTCCACCCCAAGTCAACAGAATATACATTTTTTTCAGCACCACACCACACCTATTCCAAAATTGACCACATAGTTGGAAGTAAAGCTCTCCTCAGCAAATGTAAAAGAACAGAAATTATAACAAACTGTCTCTCAGACCACAGTGCAATCAAACTAGAACTCAGGATTAAGAAACTCACTCAAAACCGCTCAACTACATGGAAACTGAACAACCTGCTCCTGAATGACTATTGGGTACATAATGAAATGAAGGCAGAAATAAAGATGTTCTTTGAAACCAATGAGAACAAAGACACAACATACCAAAATCTCTGGGACACGTTCAAAGCAGTGTGTAGAGGGAAATTTATAGCACTAAATGCCCACAAGAGAAAGCAGGAAAGATCCAAAATTGACACCCTAACATCACAATTAAAAGAACTAGAAAAGCAAGAGCAAACACATTCAAAAGCTAGCAGAAGGCTAGAAATAACTAAAATCAGAGCAGAACTGAAGGAAATAGAGACACAAAAAACCCTTCAAAAAATTAATGAATCCAGGAGCTGGTTTTTTGAAAAGATCAACAAAATTGATGGACCGCTAGCAAGACTAATAAAGAAGAAAAGAGAGAAGAATCAAATAGATGCAATAAAAAACGAAAAAGGGGATATCACCACCGATCCCACAGAAATACAATCTACCATCAGAGAATACTACAAACACCTCTATGCAAATAAACTAGAAAATCTAGAAGAAATGGATAAATTCCTCGACAAATACACCCTCCCAAGACTAAACCAGGAAGAAGTTGAATCTCTGAATAGACCAATAACAGGTTCTGAAATTGTGGCAACAATCAATAGCTTACCAACCAAAAAGAGTCCAGGACCTGATGGATTCACAGCTGAATTCTACCAGAGGTACAAGGAGGAACTGGTACCATTCCTTCTGAAACTATTCCAATCGATAGAAAAAGAGGGAATCCTCCCTAACACATTTTACGAAGCCAGCATCATCCTGATACCAAAACCTGGCAGAGACATAACCAAAAAAGAGAATTTCAGACCAATATCTTTGATGAACATTGATGCAAAGATCCTCAATAAAATACTGGCAAACCGAATCCAGCAGCACATCAAAAAGCTTATCCACCATAATCAAGTGGGCTTCATCCCTGGGATGCAAGGCTGGTTCAACATACACAAATCAATAAATGTAATCCAGCATATAAACAGAACCAAAGACAAAAACCACATGATTATCTCAATAGATGCAGAAAAGGCCTTTGACAAAATTCAACAGCTCTTCATGCTAAAAACTCTCAATAAATTAGGTATTGATGGGACGTATCTCAAAATAATAAGAGCTATCTACGACAAACCCACAGCCAATATCATACTGAATGGGCAAAAACTGGAAGCATTCCCTCTGAAAACTGGCACAAGACAGGGATGCCCTCTCTCACCGCTCCTATTCAACATAGTGCTGGAAGTTCTGGCTGGAGCAATCAGGCAAGAGAAGGAAATAAAGGGTATTCAATTAGGAAAAGAGGAAGTCAAATTGTCCCTGTTTGCAGATGACATGATTGTATATCTAGAAGACCCCATTGTCTCAGCCCAAAACCTCCTTAAGCTGATTAGCAACTTCAGCAAAGTCTCAGGATACAAAATTAATGTACAAAAATCACAAGCATTCTTGTACACCAATAACAGACAAACAGAGAGCCAAATCATGAGTGAACTCCCATTCACGATTGCTTCAAAGAGAATAAAATACCTAGGAATCCAACTTACAAGGGATGTGAAGGACCTCTTCAAGGAGAACTACAAACCACTACTCAATGAAATAAAAGAGGATACAAACAAATGGAAGAACATTCCATGCTCATGGGTTGGAAGAATCAATATCGTGAAAATGGCCATACTGCCCAAGGTAATTTATAGATTCAATGCCATCCCCATCAAGCTACCAATGACTTTCTTCACAGAATTGGAAAAAACTACTTTCAAGTTTTCAAGAGCCCGCATCGCCAAGTCAATCCTAAGCCAAAAGAACAAAGCTGGAGGCATCACGCTACCTGACTTTAAACTATACTACAAGGCTACAGTAACCAAAACAGCATGCTACTGGTACCACAACAGAGACATAGATCAATGGAACAGAATAGAGCCCTCAGAAATGATGCCGCATATCTACAACTATCTGATCTTTGACAAACCTGACAAAAACAAGAAATGGGAAAAGGATTCCCTATTTAATAAATGGTGCTGGGAAAACTGGCTAGCCATATGTAGAAAGCTGCAACTGGATCCCTTCCTTACACCTTATACAAAAATTAATTCAAGATGGATTAAAGACTTATATGTTAGACCTAAAACCATTAAAATCCTACAAGAAAACCTAGGCAATACCATTCAGGACATAGGCGTGGGCAAGGACTTTATGTCTAAAACACCAAAAGCAATGGCAACAAAAGGCAAAATTGACAAATGGGATCTCATTAAACTAAAGAGCTTCTGCACAGCAAAAGAAACTACCATCAGAGTGAACAGGCAACCTACAGAATGGGAGAAAATTTTTGCAACCTACTCATCTGACAAAGGGCTAATATCCAGAATCTACAATGAACTCAAACAAATTTACAAGAAAAAAACAAACAACCCCATCAAAAAGTGGGCAAAGGACATGAACAGACACTTCTCAAAAGAAGACATTTATGCAGCCAAAAAACACATGAAGAAATGCTCATCATCACTGGCCATCAGAGAAATGCAAATCAAAACCACAATGAGATACCATCTCACACCAGTTAGAATGGCCACCATTAAAAAATCAGGAAACAACAGGTGCTGGAGAGGATGTGGAGAAATAGGAACACTTTTACACTGTTGGTGGGACTGTAAACTAGTTCAACCATTGTGGAAGTCAGTGTGGCGATTCCTCAGGGATCTCGAACTAGAAATACCATTTGACCCAGCCATCCCATTACTGGGTATATACCCAAAGGACTATAAATCATGCTGCTACAAAGACACATGCACACGTATGTTTATTGCGGCACTATTCACAATAGCAAAGAGTTGGAACCAACCCAAATGTCCAACAACAATAGACTGGATTAAGAAAATGTGGCACATATACACCATGGAATACTATGCAGCCATAAAAAATGATGAGTTCGTGTCCTTTGTAGGGACATGGATGAAACTGGAAAACATCATTCTCAGTAAACTATCGCAAGGACAAAAAACCAAACACCGCATGTTCTCACTCATAGGTGGGAATTGAACAATGAGAACTCATGGACACAGGAAGGGGAACATCACACTCTGGGGACTGTTGTGGGGTGGGGGGAGGGGGGAGGGACAGCATTAGGAGATACACCTAATGCTAAATGACGAGTTAATGGGTGCAGGAAATCAACATGGCACATGGATACATATGTAACAAACCTGCACATTGTGCACATGTACCCTAAAACCCTAAAGTATAATAAAAAAAAATAATAATAATAATATAAATATATATTTATATTTGATATATAAATATATATTATATATATTTATATATCAATACATAATATAATATATTTTATAAAATATATTTATATTTATATATGAAACATATTAGTTATTAATATATATAATATTATATTAAATATAATATTATAAACATTAATATATAATATAGAAATATATATTTTATATATTATATATATTTTATATTATATATTATATATATTTATAAATATAATATAAAATATAATTATATTTTATATATATATTTACATATATAGAAATAAATAATATAAATATATTTTAGAGACAGGGTTTTGCTATGTTGCCCAGGCTGGTCTCAAACTCCTGAGCTCAAGCAATTCTCCCCTTAGCCTCCTGAGTAGCTGGGACTATAGGGGTGCTCCATCACACCTGGCCAAAGTTCTTACATATTTCTAACACCAACAAATAAATAAATAAATAAGTATTAAAGAATATGTGAGCACCTCTATCACCCTGGATTGAGCATACAGCCCTAGCACAAATGACACATACCCTAACATCTACTCTTGTGACTCACACCATTCAGGCCTCTGGGAAATGCTCTTGTCCCCCCCATGCCCCATCAGCCTCTAAGTAAGAGGTGCCTGCCTCCAAATAGTGAGTAAGCATCAGAGCTGGGCAGTTTTTGAGGTTAGAGATGGGTCCACTTCTGGGAGCCTGTGGATTTTAGCAGCAGAAGCACTTAAGCAGAGAAAGGCAAATTAATTAACTTGTCAAATCATTCCTCTTAGAGAGTGTGATGTGAATGCAGTACATTCTTGCATGATAAATGCCTGCCTCAGTAGTGCCAAGAGACCATTTCTTTGCTTCTCTTCATATTCTAGTTCAGAGTTCTGGACACACTAGTGAATTAGCAAAGAATTTGCAATAGCTGTATATGGTAACTGAGGAATATTTTGCAAAAGTAAACAATTCATACTACTTTTAAATTTGTATCTGCTAGATCTAGATGTCCTGTCCCTGAAGTATAATGCTGATTCTTTACATTAGCAATTAGATAGACAATAAATAAGTCCAGGTGCGGTGGCTCATGCCTGTAATCCCAGCACTTTGGGAGGCCAAGGCGGGTGGATCACCTGAGATCAGGAGTTCAAGACCAGCCTGGCCAACGTGGTGAAACCCTGTCTCTACTAAAAATACAAAATTTAGTCGGATGTGGTGGCACACGCCTGTAATCCCAGCTACTCGGGAGGCTGAGGCAGGGGAATCACTTGAATCCAGGAGGCGAAGATTGCAGTGAGCCGAGATCAAGCCACTACACTCCAACTTGGGCAACAGAGCGAGACTCTGTTTCAAAAAAAAAAAAAAAGATAGACAATAAATGCTAACATTGTGATTATTCTTAATAAAAATACTTAAGATGTAATTAAATTTTTTAAAAGTTAAAATTTTGGCTTTAGTCAAATAATTTGGATTTAAACTTTTGATAATCATTCCTTATGATTTGTATTTTGCCTTTTAATTCAATGGGTAATTAAGAATATTTCAAAGTTTTTCTGTAAGGATCCACATACTAAATATTTGAGGTTTTGCAGACCACGTATGGCATACAATCTCTGTGCTATATTCTTTTTTGTGTTTGTTTGTTTTTACAATCCTTTAAAAATGTAAATACCAACCACAATGAGATACCACTTCACAGCAACTAGGATGGTTCAAGTAAGAAAGACAGACAACAACAAGTGTTAGCAAGGATGTGGAGAAATTGAAAGCATCACACATTGCTGGTGGGAATATAGAAGGTACAGCCTCTTTGGAAAAAAAGCTTGGCGGTTCATCACATGGTGAAACCCACGACCCAACAATTCCACGCCTAGGTATACACCCAAGAGAATTAAGAACATGTGTTCACACAAAAACTTGTACATGTATATTCATAGCAGCATTATTCGTAATAGCCCTAAAGTGGAAACAACCTAAATGTCCACCAACTGATGAGAGGATAAACAAAATGTGGTATATTGTGGTATAATAAAAAATGCATTTGATCTTTGTCTGCAGTTCCTGGCCCAGAGCTCCCGAAACTCTGGGAGTTTCCTGAGTGATAGGAGCATCTAGTTATTAATTTCAAGCCCCTTTGAATACACCTGAGGTTTTTTTGTGTTTTGTTTTGGGTGGGGGCGTTGAGATGGGGTTTTGCTATTTTGGCTGGGGCTGGTTTCAAACTGGACTCAAGCAATCTTCCTACCTCATGAGGCCTCCCAAGTAGCTGGGACTACAAGTACACACCACAGGGCCTGGCATACATTTTATTTATTTTATTTATTTATTTATTTATTTATTTATTTATTTATTTATTTATTTATTTTTGAGACAGAGTCTCGCTCTGTCACCCAGGCTGGAGTGCAACAGCTGATCTCAGCTCACTGCAACCTCCACCTTCCAGGTTCGAGCGATTCTCCTGCCTCAGCCTCCCAGGTAGCTGGGATTACAGGCGTGTGCCACCATGCCAGACTAATTTTTGTATTTTTATTAGAGATGGGGCTTCACCATGTTGACCAGGCTGGTCTCGAATCCCTAACCTCAGGTAATCCACCCACCTCGGCCTCCCAAAGTGCTGGGATTATAGGTGTGAGCCACCGTGCCCAGGCCTGGCATACATTTTAGTTTTGTTAATGGGGTGACTTATGGTGGAGCCCCTTGATAGCTCCAGGATGCTGGTCATCAGAAAGACCCAACATGTGATTAGAGGATGGAAACTTTCAGTGCCCTCCCCTAACCCCCTTCCCCATCTCCAGGGAGAGCAGGGGAGCTGGAGATTGAGTTATAAAAACTCTTGAACAATGAGCTTCTGGAGGGTGGTGTGTCCAGAGAGGGCATGGAAGCTCTGTGCCCCACCCCACATCCCTTGCCCTACACATCTCTTCCATTTGGCTATTCATTTGTATCCTTTATAATACACCAATAATCGTAAGTAAAGCACTTTCCTGAGTTCTGTGAGTTATTCTAGAGAATTACTGAACCTGAGGGTCGGGGTGGGGGTGGGGTCATGAATTTGGAGTCAGATGGACAGAAGTGTTAGTAGCCTTGGAACCCCATTTATGGCTGACACCTGATGTGGGAGCAGTCTTGTGGGACTGAGCCCTTAACCTGTGGGGTCTGTGCTAACTCTGGATAGTTTGTGTTAGAACTATCAATTGTAGATACAACGAATTGTAGAACTACAATTCAATTGTAGGACACCGAGTCATGCTGGAGAATTGGTTGTTGGTGTGGAAAAACAGCAGGTATTTGGTGTCAGTGAAAAAAAACACATTTGGTGCCAGAGTGTTATCAGAAAGTACTACACATATAGCCATACAATGAAATATTACTTATATACAGTATATGCTACAACATGGATAACCTTGAAAACATTACGCTAAGTAAAAAAATTCGGATATAACAGGTCATATATTATATGATTTTATTTATCTGAAATGTCGAGAAAAAGCAAATTCATAGAGACAGAAAGTAGATTTGTGGTTTTGAGGGACTGGGGGCTAAGAGAAAGGGAAGTGATTGCTAATGGGTCATGTTTCATTTTGGGGTGATGAAAAGTGTTCCAGCATTAGATTGTGGTGATGGTTGCACAATTCTGTGAATATTCTGAAAACCACTGAATTGTATATTTTAAAAAGTGGGCTGGGCGCAGTGGCTCACGCCTGTAATCCTAGCACTTTGGGAGGCCAAGGCAGGTGAATCATCTGAGGTCAGGAGTCTGAGACCAGCCTTGCCAACATGGCAAAAACCCGTCTCTACTAAAAATACAAAACTTAGCTGAGTATGGTAGCATGTGCCTGTAGTCCCAGCTACTTAGGAGGCTGAGGCAGGGAGAATTGCTTAAACCTGGAAGACAGAGGTTGCAGTGAGCCGAGATCACACGACTGCACTCCAGCCTGGGCGACAGAGCGAGACTCCATCTCAAAAAAAAAAAAAAAAAAAAAAAGTGAAACCATTTTTAGCTCAAGGGTCGTACAAAAAGCCAAAGGCTGCATTTGGCCTGCAGACTGGAGTTTGCCCAACTCCTGTTTTAAGTGATAAGGCTGTTTTGGGAAACATGTGGGAGGAAAATGTAAATTTCTACTCTTAACCCAAGCTCTGTTAATGCAAGGGATAGTCCTGATCTAATATCTAATCTATTTTCAAATTTCTCAGAATGTCTCTTTACACATTCACTGCCCCCTCCTCCCAGAGTTCTATCTTCTCTTGTGTCTCTCTCCATAGCCTTTGGTCCTTCTATATCTATTGTTTCATCTGGTCCCACACTAATGGAGGAAGGGGAGAAGAGGATAAACCGTTCTCATATAGCTGGATCAAATAGCTAAAACACAAGTAGACTTTTTGCACTGTGAAGATTTAAGAGCATAAATCCTGCACATTTTATATAATAAAGTAATTAAGGTGATGATGGCGAAATGTGTAATGGTGGTGGTGGGTGGTGATGGTGGAGCATAGGGTCCTGATGCAGGCAACAGCCGTCTATAACGGAATGATTACCAAAAGATGTTTGAGAATAGCCCTCTTTTTGCTAGCAATATTGCTATTTTTCTCTTATTCCTGAGTTAACCAGGAAAATGAGTCTCTGCCAGGGTCTGGGCAAGTAGGAGTCTGCAGTAATATTTAGAGACCTATTTTGCGATTTTATGGAACTGCTGAAAAGGTCAAGAACATTTCTTTAAATGTCAATGGCCTGAGGGTCCAATTACCCAGGGGAGGACATTCCTGGAAGAGGAGCTTTATAAGTCTGGCAGAATGGTGTGGGAGGAGCTTAGGAAGTAGGGAACCAAGGATGGTCCCAGGCTTCCAAGAGACAGGGTCCTGGGCAGAGGAAAGAGGCTTTTGCAGAAGTTATTGATGCATTCTCCTGTGGACGGAGAAGGCCTGGTAGAGTTGCCTTCCCCAAGCAGGGCTTGCTGCCTCCTCCACACCTTCTGGTGAGGCTGAGTCCACAGGGGTTGCAGGAGCCTAGGGAGCCAGGAGAAAGCTGGAGGGGATGCACCCTCCTCCCACACTCCAGACTATGGAGTTCCCAGCGTCCTCTGTGCAGATCCCTGGGACTGACACTGACCTGGGGAAGCCCAGCAACTGCATTCCAGGCCAGGCCATGTGTTCAAAATCCTGAGCAGACATTTCCAATGTTAGTGAACCTAGTTCTTTCCCACAAACATATGAAAAATGTAGATTTGCA
This sequence comes from Symphalangus syndactylus, assembly GCF_028878055.3. NCBI lineage: Eukaryota > Metazoa > Chordata > Mammalia > Primates > Hylobatidae > Symphalangus > Symphalangus syndactylus. Next base: position 32,526,781 of record NC_072427.2, read on the forward strand.
CCTGAGCCCCATGTATAGCAATTGGGAGTCAAAGATATTACAATAAACAGTATATATATGTTTTTTGTTTTGTTTTGTTTTGGTTTGGTTTGGTTTTTTCATGGAGTCTTACTCTGTCGTCCAGGCTGGAGTGCAATGGCGCGATCTCAGCTCACTGCAAACTCTACCTCCCAGGTTTGAGCAATTCTTCTGTCTCAGCCTCCCGAGTAGCTGGGACTACAGGTGTAAGCCACTGTGTCTGGTTAATTTTTGTATTTTTAGTAAAGACAGGGTTTCGCCATGTTGGTCAGGCTGGTCTCGAACTCCTGGCCTCAGGTGATTGATCCACCCACCTTGGCCTCTCAAAGTGCTGGGATTACAGGCATGAGCCACCATGCCCAGACAGTATATATTTTTATGTATTTATTTATTTATTTATTTATTTTGAGACGGAGTCTCGCTCTGTCACCCAGGCTGGAGTGCAGTGGCTCGATCCCCACTCACTGCAATTTCTGCCTCCCAGGTTCACGCCATTCTCCTGCCTCAGCCTCCCGAGTAGCTGGGACCACAGGTGCCTGCCACCATGCCTGGCTAATTTTTTGTATTTTTAGTAGAGACGGGGTTTCACCATGTTAGCTAGGATGGTCTCGATCTCCTGACCTCGTGATCCACCTGTCTCAGCCTCCCAAAGTGCTGGGATTACAGACAGTATATATTTTTAATAATGGGGAAGGAAGCTATTTTCATGGGAGACAGGAGCTTGTTAAAATGCATATTCCTAGGCCCTCAACCCCATTGAATCAGTATGGAGAAAAAAGGGTGCCTGAAGGGGGAGTGGAACCCAGGAAGTTGCACTTTCAGCAACTTCCTCAGGAGATTCTAAGACTGGGCCTCTCCAGGCCTCCCTGCAAGAACCAGCGCATTTGCCTGGAGAATCTTCCGTCCGCTGTGAATCTCTTCTTAGGAAAACTGGGTCTGTTGTAGTACCCATGTGGGCAGCAGGATGACAGGGCTTTGAAATCAGATGATGTGATCTTTAGCAAGTTACTTAACTCTTTGGGCTTCTAGTCCCTCATGTGTAAAACAGGGATACTACTGCCCACTTCCAGGGATTCTGGAAAGGATTTAATGAAATAATGAACTGGAAGAGGTTATCCCAGTGCCTGGCCCACGGTAAGTGCTTTGTAAATGCAGGCTCGATTACTATTATTAGACATCTGGGAGGCCTCAGGTAGGGCTTCTGATCCTGGCCATCTGTTTCCCTCTACACACAGGGCCGCCTGGTGTGTGTCTGAGTGTGCTTGCATGCATGTACCTGTATCTTGGGTCGTCCTTATTCCCTATTGTTCCCCTGCCCCTCCCTATCACTGCTAGGCCCACCAGCTGGCAGCTCAGGGTTGCCGACCCAAACAAGGGGGAGAAAAGCTGATATGTGTTTGCCAATATTCTGTACCAGTCACGGCCAGCTCCTCGGGAAGGACAGCCTGTGCAGATACACAAGGCTGATTTGGTCACAGATGCAGACTGTGGCCTTGAGGGACCCAGTGTCTGGGTTTTCCCTATGGCCTGAAACATTTAGAAGCCAGAGTTTCCCCAGGATAGATATGTCCAGAGTTCCTTGCAGGGTCTTCATCTCCCTCTTCACTCTGCTCTTGTGATGCACTCCAGTGCAGCTGACCTTTTCCCTGAAGCCACGGAGACATTTTCCCAGAAAACAGAGGGCTCCCCAGAGTTGGCCAGAAGGGATGTATGTGAGCTTAGCTGGGGAGGGGAGACTGAGGTTTTCTCCTTCAGCCTGCAGCAGGAAGACAATCCTCACTGCCCTTCCCCCACCTGCTACAAATAACTCCTGCTCAAATACAGGGATCTTGCTATTTGACAAAGGAGCCTCAGAGACTCTATATGTTTTGATGAGGAATTTTTCAGGCTGCCATTTATTGAGTGCCTACTATGTGTGAAGAGCTTATATTCCCCATCTCTCTCTCTCTCTCTTTTTTTGAGATGGAGTCTTGCTTGGTTGCCCAGGCTGGAGTGCAGTGGGTGCGATCACAGCTCATTGCAACCTCCACCTCCCAGGTTCAAGTGATTCTCGTGCCTCTGCCTCCCGAGTAGCTGGGATTACAGGCACTCCCCACCACGCCAGGCTAGTTTTTGTATTTTTAGAAGAGATGGGGTCTCACTTTGTTGGCCAGGCTGGTCTGAAACTTCCAGCCTCAGGTTATCTGCCCACCTCGGCCTCCCAAACTGCTGGGATTAGAGGCATGAGCCACTGCGTCCGGCCCCCCATCTCTTTTAACCCTCATTACAACCCTGTCGGTTAGGTACTCTTTTCCGTTTTACAAGTGAAGAAATAGGATCTCAGACAGGTCATAAATGGTGGCACTTTTAAGCCCAGGGACACCTGACTCCAAATCCTGCAATCTTATCTTTGGACTCTATTTCAACCACTAAGTGAAGCTGACCAAGATAAGAGAATGCAGGACGAGGCCAGGCATGGTGGCTCATGCCTGCAATACCAGCACTTTGGGAGGCCGAGGCAGGCGGATCACCTGAAGTCAGGAGTTCGAGAACAGCATGGCCAACATGGTGAAACCTTGTCTCTATTTAAAAATACAGAAATTAGCTGGACATGGTGGTGCGTACGTGTAATCCCAGCTACTCTGGAGGCTGAGGCAGGAGAATCACTTGAACCCAGGGGCGGAGGTTGCAGTGAGCTGAGATTGCGCCATTGTACTCCAGCCTGGGCGACAAGAGCAAAATTCCATCTCAAAAAAAAAAAAAGAGAGACAGAGAGAATGCAGGACAAGATGGCAGGTGTGGGTCACCAGGGCCAGAGTCTGGGGTGACAGATGAGAACAGTCTCTGGGTCAGGATTGGCCGGCAGGGAGCTGCGGATGAGGGAAAAGAATACATCTAGCCTTGTGTGCCCCTTGAGAGCCAGAGGTGATGAGATTCACACTCACAAAGCTTCTCTAGTGGGACTTGGAAAAAAAGTCCCACAGTCCTCTTTGTGAGAGAGCAGATGAAATAGAGGCTTACTAATTTGTCTCTCCAGCCCTCCTCTCAAATTCTGGGGAGAGGCCCCTTTCTTCTAGTAAGCTGCTTCTTCCTCCTTTCCACCCACAGGGTTCCGGTGGAAAGAGGCATTTTACTCTATCCTCGGTTAATCATGGACTGATCCAGGGGCAGGGCGTCTACCCAAGCTGAACCCATTGACTTCCTCCCTGGGATTTTTTCAAGCTGCTACTGAGATGAGTCCATTTCTCATTAGGAACTGAAGCTGTGAGGGGTGAGGCTCAGGAGGCATCTGAAGCTGATCTACAGTCAGAGAGGAGCAGAGACAAGGGATATAGGCGGAAGGAGGAAGACAGATTCCTGGCAGCATTCAAGACTTGAGTTCAGCCGGGTGTGGTGGCTCATGCCTATAATCCCAGCATTTTTGGAGGCCTAGGTGGGTAGATCACTTGAGGTCAGGAGTTTGAGACCAGCCTGGCCAATATGGTGAAACCCCGTCTCTACTAAAAATACAAAAATTAGCTAGGTGTGGTGGCACATGTCTGTAATCCCAGCTACTAGGGAGACTGAGGCAGGAGAATCACTGGAATCCGGGAGGCGGAGGTTGCAGTGAGCCGAAATCATGCCACTGCACTCCAGCCTGGGCAACAGGGCGAGACTCCATCTTGAAAGAAAAAAAAAAAGACTTGAGTTCAGATGTTCCTGGGGTTCAGCAGCAGCCCTGCTCTTCCTAGGTTGACTGTTCAACCCTTCTTCTAGTTGGGATGTGTTTGCCAATACCCCATACCTGACTCTGGCCGGCTCCTCAAAAAGGACAACCTGGTACTACTATATCTACCAATAAAATTCTTTTTTGTACCCATAATTGGGTTCTGTCCCTTGCCACCAAGAGACCTAATCAATCCAATCTGTCATCTGTCACTGCTCCATGAGGAAGACACAGCCAGCATGTTCCAGAAAGCTGGGGCAGTCAAGCCAACCAGAGGGGCCCAGGTGCCTGATGGTGACATGAGGCCAAGTGTGGGGGAGGCTCAGGCCTGGAGCAGCTGGCCCCAGTTCTGGGCTGCAGAGCCCTGGTCAGAAGCCAATCTTTTGGGCCAGGCTGGCTCCTGGTACCCAAAACAGAAGCCAAAGAGGTTGGGTTTAGAGGTGGCTGCTCTAAATTTGTCATCACTCAGATGCCTGGGCCAGAAATGTTGCCTTTCCTCTGACCCTGAGGGAATCACTATAAGAACCACTGGGCTTTTCCTGGAAGTCCAGAGCCTAGTCAGATCATTCCAGAAACCTTCAGCCAGATGTCCCTCAGAGCCAACATGGATTAGGGAGGGAAGAAAAGGTGGGAGGTAGAGGGACAGGGGAGGAGGGGGAGAGGAGGGGAACAGTGAAGAGGAACCTGCAGAAAAATCCATCCTTATTTCTTTGTCAGCAGTTCCTACAAGGTGCTTCCCCCACCCTCTTTCCTTCTTCCAGCGGAGATCTGGACTCTATTCTCCTTTCAAGAAAGCTTTTCTGCTCAGCTGGAAGGAGTGGCCAGGAGTGCAGGGCTGATCAGCAAGATTCCACAAAGCTTCCAAGCAGCACTTCTGGGTCTCAGCTACTCCCAAAGGGTGTCTCAGTCCTGGGCAAGGATCCTAGAGGATGCTCATTTAGGGTAGAGAGAGCTGGACCCTGTGACTGTGCAGCTGGCCCTCCTGTCCGCAGTGGAGACACAGCTGAGGACTCTGGCCACCGTTTGCTGCCTGTGGAATGAGACAGGGGTGTAACTGAATAAGGTCCAACAGCTGTTGTGCTGGGAGTCTCCTGCTGAGGGGTGGAGAAGACAGTGCCCAGCCATCTCCCCCACACTCATTGCCCTACTCCCAGTGTCCTTTCCCTCGTGTCATCTCATGGAAGGGTCATAAGTGTCCCTAGAGGAAGGCCAACGATAACCATCATCTCGGCATTCGTGGAAGGATGAGCGCCAGAGTGGGAGGCCCACCCACTGAGAACCCCACAGCACATCCCCATAGAACTTGGTTCTGCTTACTGCACCACTCTGCCCTCCCCTGTAGCCCTGGTCCCACCTCTGTGCCTCCCTGCCGCTTGGGCTTCCTCCAGCTCTTCTAGCTTTTGTCCTGGGTGAACTTTTTGTACTTTCTACTTCAGCCTGTTTGACTAGGCTGTCACCTAGTCGCTGTCACCATCTCTCTGTTCCAGTTGCTTTCTGTCCTCTCCCTTCTACTCATTCCCTTCGAGACAGCCCCTGCCTCAGGGACAAGCGGCACCCTGCAATGTCAAGGGAAATGCAGGCTGACTGGTAGGGTTTGCTGTGCTGTGCAAAGCTGCTCGCCACCCCCCACCATCCCGGTCCCTCTCCCCTTCCTCTCCCAGCCTTCTGAGACACCCCTGAGGGCTCTTCAAGGCAGACCCAAAGCTGGCTAGTTCCCAGGGTGCTTGGAAGGTAGGGCGGGGAGAGGAAGCTGTTCATTAAAATTCACATCAAGAGAAATAACTAATCAGCAACCATTTGTTGCTTAATTGGTTTTAAACTTCAGGAAGATTCCTCATTAGCCTAGGGGTGACCTCTACTGAGCAGCCCAACTGGGAAAGGAAGAATGGGGAGAGGGAGAGGGATGCAGAAGCCCCTTCTCCTGCCAGCCTGCCCCCGACTCTCCAGGTGAGCCATCAGAGATGCTCCTAAGCTTCCTGCTGTGGGTTCCCAGAGCCAGGCTCTAGCTTTGCACTCCTCTTCTTCCTTCAAGCTCCCTCTTCCAGGAAGCCTGCTGCTATAGTCTGAATGTTTGTCCTTCAAAATTCATAAGATGAAACCGAATCCCCATTGTGATAGTATTAGGGTGAGGCTTTGGGAGGTGATTAGGTCATGAGGGCAGAGGCTTAGTGATTGGGACTGGTGTCCTTATAGAAGAGGCCCTAGGGAGCTTGCCTGCCTCTCCTGCCAGGTGAGGACACAGCTAGACGTTGGCAGTCTGCAAACTGGAAAACAGCCCTCGCCGGAACTTGACCATGCTGGCACCCTGATCTTGCACTTTCCAGCCTCCAGAACTGTGAGGTATGAACTTCTGTTGTTTATAAGCTGCCCAGTCTGTGGTAGTTTGTTGCAGCAGTGGGAACAAACTAACACACCTGCCCTGATCACCTGGGGCATGGTTCCCAGCCACGAGCTCCTTTTGCACATAGTCTGCACCTTCCCTCCCTCCCTTCCTTCCTTCCTCCCTCCCTCCCTCCCTCTCTTCCTTCCTTCCTTCCTTCCTTCCTTCCTTCCTTCCTTCCTTCCTTCCCTCCCTCCCTCCCTCCCTCCCTCCTTTCTCTTTCTTTCTCTCTCTTTCTGTCTCTTTCTTTCTTTCTTTCTTTGACAGAGTCTTGCTCTTGTTGCCCAGGCTGGAGTGCAGTGGTGCAATCTCGGCTCACTGCAACCTCCACCTCCCAGGTTCAAGCAATTCTCCTGCCTCAGGCTCCTGAGGAGCTAGGATTACAGGCGTATGCCACCATGCGTGGGTAATTTTTATATTTTTAGTAGAGACGGGGTTTCACCATATTGGCCAGGCTGGTCTCAAACTCCTGACCTCAAGTGATCTGCCCACCTTGGCCTCCCAAAGTACTGGGATTACAGGCTTGAGCCGCTGTGCCCGGCCTACACTGGGTACCTTTTGATGTATTGATTGTGCTTCCCGGCCTGAGAGCTGAAGCTTTCTTCCCATTCCTCTCATTAACTCCCATTTCTCCCTCTTCCTCTGCCTCCCTGCTCCTCCCACTCTTCTCTCTTCTCTCCTTCCTCCTCTTTCCCCTTCTCCTCCTCCCACTCACCACCACTTCTCCTTCCTCCCAAGTCAACTCCCCTAGTGGCTAAAGGAAACACCAGATCAGTGGCTGCCTCAAAGGCATACTAGAGTCCGCCATCATTTTCATCAGCATTCCAGTTGATAATTCTCAAATCCGGTCCCCATTCCAACTTCCAACCAGACTGCTGCCTTCTGCCCAGGAGTCTGGGGAGGGGGCACTGGAAACCCATTGTATTCAGACAGAGGGAAGAACTTAGCTTGGAGAAATGAAGACTGGGGAGGTTACAATGACTCTTCATATTTTGTCCTGTGCAGGCCAGGAGGACAGAGCCAGGACTGGTGTTGGACTGAATTTGAAGAAGAGTAGTGAACAACCACTTGTTCTGTTTGCCCAGGCTTCTAGAAACAGCATTCCTTTCTTTGGGGAACCTACCCTGCCACACTCCATATGGTTTCAACGTGGCTACCACTCAGCGTATATGGTCTCCTAGCCTCAGGTCGTGGGACAACACCTGGCCAGTCATAAGTGCCAATGGCCCTGTCTGTGGCAATTGGCTCAGAGATGGGCATGTGACCCACGCCTGGCCTCTCTCAGTCCTCCCTGAGAATGTATGTGTGATCACTGGGAGATTCTCTCTCTTCTGGTTCCCCAAGCTGGGATGAGATATGCTGGGAATTGTTGGTGACTTTGTGCCAATCACATGGAGAAACAGAGCCAAGAGTTGCAGGGAGAGAGAAGAAAAGTCCTGACAACATTGTTTTGGTCTCCAGAGTCCTTGAGGTCACTTCTGTTGCTACCCTTCCCAATTTCTTGGGCCAATACATTGCCTATTTTGGTGAGCCAGTGAGTTGAATTTCTGTCACTTCAACTCAGAGTTCCCAACTGACGTAAGAAGTTTCTCACAGTGGGAGCTGTCCAAATGGGGCTGGGCCGCCTCGGGAGGTGGCAGCTCCCAGAAAGAGCTGGACAACCTCCAGCCAGGGACACTGGAGAGAAAATTTCTGGGTCCAATTATGCCAGATAACAGCTAATATTTATTGAGTGCCTGGCATTTTATAGCCATTACCTCAATCCTCAAAACACCCCTGTGGGGAGGCATTCACCCCATTTTATAGATGAAGAAACAGAATCTCAGGGAGGTTCATTAACTTGTCAAGGTGGCACAGATGCAGCGTGAAGTGCAAGTCTTTTTGACTCCAGAACTCCTGCTCCTTAAGTCCAGAGATTCAGAGGCTCTTCGCCCACATCCTTCCTCAAAGCCTAGATGCCTCTGGAGGGGGCAAATGCAGTCCTGGTTTCTGCTGTCAGCTCAGCAGCTCCTAAATAGGGCAGTCAATAGAGGCATGGTGCTGTGTCCAGGTGAGCAGAGAAGCACATGGCCCCAGTTGGCTCTGGGGACAGGCTGTCTACAGAAGCACAAGAGTGGAAGAAACCCAGAGGAGGGGAGGGGAGCCTCTTGGGAGGGGGCAGGTGAGCAAGAGGTGTGTCTTCCTCCAAAGACCTGGATGAGGGGTTCTGCACCGTTTATGTGTCATGGACACCTTTGGGAATCTGATGGAATCTGTGAGCCTTCCAGAAACAAGGACAAGTGCAAATATGCAATGTATTGCATACAAATTCGGGGGCTCCAGAGACCTCCTGGAGCCATGCATGGAATCCCAGTAGCCCAGTTAAGAACTCCTTGTCAAGAAGCATGAAAAGTGCCCAGAGGCTGCCGCAGGCCAGTCAGGAGTAGCAATGAAATCTGAGAAGCCAGACCTACCTTAGCTGATGATTTTAACCGGCACATCCAGTGGGGAAGGAGATGGAGTTTCTTTGCCCCCTTTCTCTTAGGACTTTGCCTCCCAGCACCATGCTGACTCACAGCTCTCCTGCTTCCATTTCCTGCAGGGTTTCTGACCGATACATAGGCTCCTGTCTATGTTAGCCCAACTACTAGGACAAGGATGATGGAGAGAAGGAGGAGGATCATGGTTGTTTCTCTCTCTCTCCACCTCTGACTCTGCCTCCACACTTCTCTGGGAGAGATTGAGTCTCAGGAGCCATCCAGTGAAGAAGCATGAAAGAAATGACTCAGGGTGGGTTGATGAGGCAAGAGGGGTGAGTTGTCTGTGAAGTTGTCCCATCGGCAGATGGGAGGAGGGAGGTGGAAAGGAGACCAGAAAGATTAGGGGTCTCCTAGAGAAGCTTTGGCCTCCAAATAAGACTGAGATTTATGGTTGAAGAGCAAAACTCAACAGGGCTGGGAAGGGCCTGCTGAGGGGTGCCTGCAGGTCAGGCCTCTGCCTTTGAGTCCATACCATACCACCACATCTCCCCGACGAGCTCTTCCTTCCCGGGGCCTCCCTCTGGAGCCTGACCCCCTCCTGAGGCTCCCTCTATCTGAGCAGCCTGTCCTGCATATTTGTCCCCTTGGCCTCTTAGGTGTGACTCTTATCTGCAGTGTCTGGGACTCTGGAGCCAGGCACTCCCAGGCAAGCAGGAGATAGATCAGCCAGGAATGCAGGGGTTGAGGGGGCAGGGTGAGGGAATGCCCCTGGAAAGGCCCCCATGTGGAATGTCTGCTCTCGACCTCAAGCTTCTCCCACCTGACCCTTCACCCCAGGTCTGGGCTAGGCATTCCTTTTTTGGGCTCCCAAAGCTGGGTGTAGTTTCCTTATTGAAATTGCCAGATTAATAGCCCATCTCGTTTCCTGTCAAGTTAATATCTGGTCCACCATTCTACCACCAGTATCTAGCAACTTGCTTGGCATATAATAGGTACATTGCATCCCGCAGATGCCCAAACAATATTTATTTATAAGGGAAACTGATCACATACACCCTGCACCTGGGGAAAACACCCCCAGCTGCACTGCAGAAGTAGCATGAGGCACAAGACCCCTGCAGGACTGGGAGGCAGGAGGCCTGAGGTTTGCTTAAATTCTACCAGCTGTGGCTTTGGACACTCCCTTCTCCTTCCAGGCCTGTTTTCTTATCTGAAACTTGGACTTGATTGGACTTGATACTCTGTGGTTCTAGTCCCAATATAAGCTTTTTTATTTTAATTTTATTTTTAAAAATTTATTTATTTATTTATTTTTTTGAGACAGAGTCTTGCTCTGTCTCCCAGGCTAGAGTGCAGTGGCACAATCCTGGCTTGCTGCAATCTCTGCCTCCCAGGTTCAAGTGATTCCCCTGCCTCAGCCTCCCAAGTAGCTGGGATTACAGGCGTGTGCCACCACACCCAACTAATTTTTGTATTTTTAGTAGAGACAGGGTTTCACCATGTTGGCCAGGCTGGTCTCGAACTCCTGAGCTCAGGTGATCCGCCCACCTCAGCCTCCCAAAATGCTGGGATTGTAGGCGTGAGCCACCACACCCGGCCCCAATGTAAGACTTTTTAAAGTATCATGATTAATACATAAAAATTTTGACTCATAGTCAACAAACCTTGGCAACTTAGCCTTTGTTTTACTCATGGCCAGGCACCATGGGTATTTTTATCTATATGTCCCTGGTCTGAAAAGAGTCTGTCTCCTCATCCAGCCATGTGCCCACAAAATCAATTAATTACTTTGCTCACTCACTTGTTCATTCAACAAATATTTATGGAATGCCTGTCATGGGTCAGAGATAAACTGCATTTCCTTCACCATTGTTGTGGGAATCTTCAAGAGAGTGGTAGGTACCAGGGATGGAGCTTCACTTAGAGAATCTTCACGTAGGCATGGGGTGGGCCAGGGGAGGCCCCTCCCTCTTCACCTGCCCCACTTCATCCCTCCTGCTGTTTGGCAAAGGCCTTACTCCTGGGAGACAGACAGCTCTGTGTGCTAAGCAGAGAGATCTGGCTGGCTAACAGGCTTCCCATGGGGCAGGTGGTGATATCTGATTCAGGGATCTGGAAAGAGTGGAAAGGGGCTAGTGCTCAGCCCCTTCCGCACCCTCCAGTGGAGACCTGTTCACACCCCCCAGCGACCCCCTTGCACATACCCACCAAATATAGGTGGGAAGTATCATGGGCCCCTCTCAGTGACACTCAGGATGGGCCACTAGCCCCGGCCAGGACGAGCGAGCTGACCGTGCCACCTAGATGGATGCTGTCTAGGACTCATCAAGGACTCCGGCTAGAGCTGTAAGGCCTTCCCTCTAGATGCCGGATTCTGGTTTGATTTGTGCCTTTCCCCACTAGCTGGCAGTATCCTTGCCCCTCTTCCCACCAGAGGGTGGAAAAACCACAGCTTTGTGCAGTGCGGTGACCATGACAGGCACATAACCGGAACAGCCGTAGCCACCGCAGTCCATTCCTTCTGAGAACCCCTTGCTTATTTCAGCCTTCGTAAACCCTCATGAAAGAAAATAGATCTCGAGACCCCAAACTCTCTATGCCAAAGGGGAAGTTAAGCTGGGGAACTGAGTCACACAAGAACTGCTTTCCTTTTGTTCCCAAACAGGCAGCTGTGATTTCACAACCCTGTCAGAGCCTCATTTCCTCTGCTCCCTCCTTTCACATGTTTACTTTCTCTTATGTCAAATGCAGATTTACTCAGCACAGGATAAAGCATCATTGACTTTTTCTTCTGCTCTCTTTCACATGTAAAATGTAGATTTACTGGGGTGAATCAGAGCCTCACAAGAACTTAATCATCTGCCTCACGGCCTACCCTCACTCCCTCTTTTTTCTCTTCTGTTTGCTCTTTCCCCTTTAAATATGAAAGTCCCAAAAAATCCCTTTGGAAAAAGCAGCGGTCACAGATGCTCCTGTGGCTTGAATTTCCCTACCCTCCCTCCCACCCTCCACCTGCAGCCCCCATGGCCTGTCCTTAACCTTGGCTAAACAAACCTTTACTCGATGGAAACCTGCCTCAGTCACTTTTGGTTTACACCTTCATCTCTCCCATTTGGCCTTGGGTACAGATGGGCTGAGGATAGTTGTGTGCAGAGTCAAGAGAAGGGGGAAAGGGTAACCGATGCCATCTGGATTGAAGTCGCCAGCTCAAAGGTGATCTACAGAGCCCCAGGTGGGGAATGCAGGGCAGCTCCCCCTGGAAGTGTCCCATGGGCTAGGTGCATTGCTAAATTTGGCCACGTTGTTTTTCCCTTCGGTTTACACAGTCATGAGCTATACCTGCTGAGTGCAGCTGGGGAGAGTAACCCGGGCTCAGGCACTGGCTTCTCAACAGATTCCCCCTCCCAGCTCAGCTGGGGTCCCGTTACTGCTTGGCAATCCTTTGAAAAAATGACTTTGTTATTTAACTTACTAAAAAGCCATATAAGCACCTTGTAGAAAATAAAGGTAAGTCAAAAGAAAAATCACTCATAATTCTCATAATTCCACCACCCAGAAACAACCACTGCTAACTTGCATATATTCTTACAGACTTATATCTGTCTCTATATAGATATATTACATATTCTTTTCAAAAATCTGATTATTTGTTCATACTAGTTGTTCTACAAATATTCCTGAATATTTTTTTCATGTAATCAAATGTTATTTTCCAACATATTTGAATGGCTGCATACCATTCTATTATACTGAAATTGGGTTATAAATTAGACTAATATTTCATATTAACCATTTGAGCCTGGCTGAAGTAACAAGAAATCCAGTGTCTCTCTCTTAGGGGCTTCCTCCACCCTGAACTGGAGGACTTCCTGAATCCGAAGGGCTGGTTCGTCCATCCAAAGCCAGGTGAGGAGAGCGCTGGAGCCCCCAACTCACTGTGGCTTCTGCTGTCACCCCAGGATGTCACAGTAGAACCTGGCCCTGCACAGTCTGAGCATCCTTGCCCACCGAGACAGTGATGTTCTCACTGGTCCAGATTTCTACAGGGATTGTGGTCCTTCTTCAATGGAGGAAGACCCCCAACGTGCCAAAGTGCCTAGGATGGGAGAGGCTTCCAGCCCAGATACACCAGCCAGAACCCTACCAGCTTAGAGCCTGGGCCTGGCACTGAGCTTAGGCCCTGGCCAGGTCCCCACCACCAATGGCTTTCATTCAGAATCATCTCAATCCATTAGAGGGAATCTAGCCATGTTAATTACTGAAGGAAAGGGGTTAAAGGCTTCTACTCCTTTCCTTTGGGGGCTCTTTGCTCCAAAGAGATTGCGCACCTCCTTCTCAGCAGCCATTCCTGAGAAACTATTAGTTCTCTCAAATTCCCTTTTCTGCACCTCAACTTTCCTCTGTTTGCCATGCATTCTTTTATTTCCTCTCTTATCAGGAACTGTCCTCCTCTTCCAGGCTAACCCCATGTCCTCTATACACTGCTGATCTTGCCCTTGCCCTCCTGTATCTTCTCTCTTTGTTAATTATCCCTTCTATATCTTGCATCTTCTATCTCTCCCTTTTTACTAAGTCCTTGTCCTTCCCCAGACGGACAAATCTCTCAAGCCTAGAAAACAGACAAGCAAATATACCCACCCCTTTCAACCTTGATTCCCCTCCATCTACCACCAACTCTCTCCTTATATTTTGGGCCAAACTTCTACAAAGCACAGTGTACCATCAACCCACATAACCTAGGCACCTTGGCCATCCCTCCAACGAGACCACTTTCTCAGAGGTCACCACTAACTGGGGTTACCATGTGTCTCAGTTTTCCAGGAAGAATCCTGCTTTACCCCTGTTGTCCCAGAGTCTTCTCCAACAGTCCCAGTTTAAACACTAAATATTATAACCACCTCATCGCTAATCAGCCACGACCAACACAGCCCACAGCTCCATTGCAGTCATTCTCCACAACCGCCCTGCAACACGGCACTCTATTGACTATGCTGGTCTTGAGCTTTCCTCCTCCTCTGGCTTATTTGACACCTGTCTGCTGGTGTCTCACCTCTCCCCTCTGTGTGCTTTCTCTTATCCACATTCACAGCATTCACTTTCCCCACACATGCCAACGGTCTTCCACCTTCGGTTCCTCTTGTTTAGTATTTAATCTCCTTCTGAATTTCACCGACACCCACAGCTTCACCATCATCCCTGCCTTCACCCTCAATTCAGGGCAAATCTAAAGACTCTGGGAATCGCGCTGGCTAGGATGGTCTTGATCTCTTGACCTCGTGATCCGCCTGCCTCAGCCTCCCAAAGTGCTGAGATTACAGGCATGAGCCACCTTGCCCAGCCTATAATCTTTTAAAATATGATCAAATTATTTTAATAGATAGTTAATCTGGTAAGAAACCCAGGAAAGAATTCTAAATGAGGTAAGTATCACAGGAGAGAGACTCCTCTTATTATTTAAAGATAATAGTATGTTCCAGTAATTTGGGGGGGAGCAGTCAGAGTGGTATAGGAACAGGAATAGAGAATAAAATCAATGGAACAGAGATAGAATTCAGAAATATATAACCATGTATGTATAAAAATTTAGTATGTGAGGAAAGGAGGCATTGCTAATTAATGGGGGAAAGATGGATTACATATGTATATAAACATTTATTTATAGAAAGAAAATTTAAGTGAGTATTTCTTGAGATGGGGAAGAGCTCTTTAAGTGTGATATCTAAATCAGAGATGGTAAAAGGAAAGTTGATATACTTTACTATCAAAAGGCATTGTTTGATGGTAAAAATAATTTTTTATGGCCAGGCGCAGTGGCTCAAGCCTGTAATCCCAGCACTTTGGGAGGCTGAGGTGGGCAGATCAGGAGGTCAGGAGATTGAGAACATCCTGGCTAACACGGTGAAACCCCGTCTCTACTAAAAATACAAAAAATTAGCGGGGGGGTGGGGGGTGGGTAGTGGTGGTGGCAGGCGCCTGTAGTCCCAGCTACTATGGAGGCTGAGGCAGGAGAATGGTGTGAACCCGGGAGGCGGAGCTTGCAGTGGGCTGAGATTGCGCCACTGCACTCCAGCCTGGGCGACAGAGCGAGACTCTGTCTCAAAAATAAATAAATAAATAAAAAATCCTTTTTTACTTTTTAGCTTTATACTTTACTATAAAAAAGAAAACTTCTGCATGGCAAACACTGCACAACAAAAGTTAAAAGAAATAAGAAACTAGGCGAAATGGGTATTTGTAGCAATACGTGATAAAGAAGGGAATACTCTCCCCAGTATAGAAAGTGCTCCTTCAACTCAATAAGAAAAAGATGGAGACTGAATGAAAACAGGGAAAGGGGATGAAAGCATTTGGACATCGTTGTTTGCTTAATCAGCCACCTATGCGAAAAGGCAGTGGGGGAGTAGCCAGCTAGAGGAGCAACATCACACAAATGTTATCAGACCCTCCCAGTCTGTGGCTATAAATAAAGCTCCATTAACATCCATAACTCAAAGTTCCTGCTGTTTCTCTTCTTGCGCCTACAGGACCTCTGCCCTCTTCCTCCTCTGCCCAAGTATTTCTGGGAGTTCCAAAAAAGGGAGCACACATATGCTCAAGCATCGCTCTGTCAGCCACGATCCCCATATGGCTTCTCTAGAATCCTTCCTCTCTGCCCCAGCTCAACGCCTACTGCCAGCAAAGCCACTGGAAGTAGCCTGAGCATGTCACTCTGACAGTGACCCATGTGTGACTACTGCTCTGAGGAGGTGTCACCTTCCAGTGTTTCCAAAGCCACCATTCACTGGAACCAGAGGATGCCAGGCCCCAAGGAGAGGTGAGGACTGTCTTCTCTACCACTCAGCACCCAGCTACCCTGCTTACTCACAGCTTAACCCAACTCAAGAGGAAGTGAGGAGTGACAGAGAGGGGGGGTGGAAGGGGACTGTATTAGTTTCCTATTGCTGCTGTAACAAAGTGCCACAAACTTGGTGGCATAAAAGAACACACATTTATTCTCTTATAGTTCTGGAGGTCAGAAGCCTGAAATCAGTTTCACTGGGCTGAAATCAAGGTGTTGGCAGGGCCACGCTCCCTCCAGAGGCTCCTGTGCGGCATCTGTTTCCTTGTGTCTTCCCACTTCTAGATGTGTTCCTTTGCATTCCTTGGCTCATGGCCCCTTCCTCCATCTTCAAAGCCCTCAGCGCATCATCATGCTTTCATGGGTACTTTGTCTTCTTGTTCTGGGTCAAATCTCCCTCTGTCTCCCTCTTATAAGGACACCAGTGATTGCATAGGGCCTACCCACATAATCCAGGATAATCTTCCCATCTCAAGATCCTTAATCACCTTGGCAAACTTTTATATATTTTTTTTGTCAGGCAAAGTAACATTCATAGGTTCCAGGAATTAGGACCTGGTTATCTTTGGGGCCTGTCATTCTGCCTACCACAGGGGCAGATCATGCCTTGTGATCACCCCCCAGACAGCTTATCTCCAGTCTTCCCAGCTCCCAGCTACCTTCCCCAGCTCAGGAAAACAGCCTCCATGCATATTCATAGATGCAAATAAATGCTGGTATTGGGGAGGGATGTTGTCTATATCAGAAGTGTAAGGGCTCCAGCCTGGCAACCAAGTGCCCTGTGTTGGGGGTCAGACCATCAGCCCTGGGTATACAGAGAAAGTTGGTGAAGGTCAGCATTTCAGAGCCAAACCTCTGAGAAGGTCAAAGCAGCCCCATCGGCTGATCACTGCTAGACTCTGCAGGACTTGGAACTAGCACCATCCGGCTGGACCTCCCAGTGGCTCCTCTCCTAGGGTCCCCAGGCAACTTTGTCTGTCTCCCCAGTGAGTGCTGATAGCAGCAGGATCTTCATGTCTATCACCATCACTGTCCCATCACCAACATGCTGGGCTCAACTCAAGGCCAGAAAGAGATGAACGCTGGACATAGGTTCAGGCTGATAACCAAGAGTCAATGTGGGAGCTGGCCAGGGCCCCAGACAGAGGGCCCTAAAACAGCCCTGGGTGGAAGTGGGTCTGAGATGGGCATGCATAATTAATGCTGCAGGAAACAGGAGTGAGGAATATTTGTTGGATGAAGTCAGCCTCCAAAGATCACCTTGAAAATGTGATGGGCAGTGGTTTAAAGTTACCACCATAATCACCAACAACTAACATCTGATCGCTTCCAAGCCATGAATGACATCGCCACCATCACCACCAGCAGAAAGCCCATGGACATGCATGAGCACACAGTGCAATGGTCAGGAGGGCACTGGTTGGAGGGAAGGCTGAGGGAGCAACAGCAGCCAGACCATCGAGCAGCTTATTTGCCAGTGGAGTTTGAATTTTATCCTAAGGCCAGTGATATTTATTAGTTTTAAGCAGATATGGCTAGATTTACATTTGAAATACCACGCTGGCAGCATGATGGATAATGGATTATAGTAGAGCAAGGCTGGAGGCAGGGAGGCCAGTTAGGAGGCTGTTGCCATAGCCTAGGCAAGAAATCATCTAAAGTTGTGTCAGTGCATATGGTAAGAAGTGGACATATTTGAGAGATATTTATGAAGGAGAAATAAGACTTTTGAACTGATGGGATGTTGGGGCAGAGGAAGCAGTCAGGAATAATGCCAGTGTTTCTGGCTTCAGCCACGGGATGATGGTGGTCTCATTCATTGAGCAGGAAGAGCAGGGGTCTTTGGAGAAGAGTGTGAATGTTTAGACATTTGCAATGTGTGCTGCTTGTAACACATCCAAGAAGCCAAATAAGCAGGTCTGGAGCCCACAGGAGAGGTCTGGGCTGAAGGTATGAAGGGCCTGGTGTTCAGGGAGAGAGATCCCATGGGGGAAGAAAATAGAGCATACAATAGAGTCAGGGATATCACCCACATGTGAGGAGCCAGTAGAAGAGGATGGGACACAAAGGATCCTGAGAACTGGCCAGAGATGTAGAAAGAAAATTAGAAGAGTGTGTGTCCCTGAAGTGAAGGGAAGCGGGTGTTTCAAGAAGGGGGAGGGGGTCAGCAGCATGGCATGGTGCTCCAAGGTCAATAAGGAAAGGAAAAAAAGGTGTACTTCATACTCAGGAGGACATTTGTGGCCTTGCTGAAGACACCATGGGTAGTGAAGCCTGACTACGTGGGCTGAGGAATGAGTGGGAGTTGAGAAAGGAAGGCGAATGAAGCCCACCCTCTTGAGAGGTTTAGATGTGATGGGAAGGAGAGAAAGGGACAGTGAAGTTCAAGGATGACACTTTTTTTTTTTTGGATAGCAGAGATTTGATCAGGAGGCTGAGATTCTGGGGAGGAGTGTTAACTGGTTGCTATTGTTTGAATGTGTCCCCCTAAAGTTTGTGTGTTGGAGACTTAATTGCCATTGTATTAAAAGGTGGGCCTTTAAGAGGTGATTAGGTCATAGGAGCCACTCCCTCATGAATGGATTAATGCCATTATTGCAGGAATGGGCTCCTGATATGTTTGGTCCCCTTCCTCTCTGTTTCACATGCTTGCCTTTGCCCTCCATCCTTCCACCACAGGATGACCCTTACCAGATGCTAGTGCCATGCTCTTGGACTTCCCAGCCCCCAGAACCATGAGCCAACTAAATCTCTTTTCTTTATAAATTACCCAGTCTGTGGTATTCTGTCATAGCAACACAGTGCAGACTCAGACACTGATGGAACAGAATGAAGACATGGCAGATAAGGAAAACACAGTCAGATTGCCAGGCATAGAGGCACATCAGAGACAATGAAGAAATCTGTGCGGCTATGTGATTTTCTCTGGCTGCCTCTCAGGCCTGCTGTAGCTGGTGTGCCTGCAGAGAAGGTCAGAGCTGGAGTTTCTAGGTTGACAGACAAAAAGAACCATGAGGCAAGGAAATTGAGGACACTGGAAAGATAAGGTTGTGGTGGTAGATGTTGGGATCTAAACTGGGAAGGGAAGAGACTGAAGGCGGAAGGGGCGATGCACAGAACTTGCTATTGTCAAAGGTAAACAAACCTATACACTAGTTAAAATGGTAAGGACAGATTTTATTCAATGGTAACTATTACAATAGGGAAAAGGGTTCTGCATGAACTGAACTCAACTTCTTCAAAACAAAGACCAAGAGACTTTTTTTTAAAGTGGGATGAGCCAGGCAACAGGCACTGAAGGGCAAAAACAGGAGTTTGCTCTATATGACCAGGCAAGCTAGGTTTGGTGACTGGCACTTATCAAAGTGCCCTCCCACAGAGACTGGGAGACAGGGGCCCTTGACTGGAACAAACAATAAATTCTTTTGGCCAACTTGAGCTTTCCCAGGCAGGGACTTTAAAGGGCTGGAGTCATCATCTAGTGATGCTGCTTTGAGCTGTTAGAAACGATGCTAGTGTTTATTTAAGTCTCTGGGTGCAAGGGTTCAGATGGAGTCATTATGTGCTGAGAGTTCTTTTGCAGCTCTCACTGCCCTTGATGAGCAGGTGTAAAGGGAGGGCCCGGAGAGCAGGTGGAAGGAGCAGAGGCTGAGGTCAGCCTAAATTGTAGAGGTAGAGCATCTCTAGGTTGAGGCCATGGGAGTGGATGACCATGGGAGTGGACGGGGTGAGAAGAAGGCCACTGAAATCAGAAGCCAGGGCCGAGGTTCATGGGGAGCCCCCTCCATGAAGGCAGAAATTCAGTGGGAAAGATGCCTGGGTGACAGCCATGAGGGGACCGGCTGTGGGAGCCCCTGAGGAGCAGGTGGATGAAGAGGGATTTTTTTGTTTGTTTGATTTTTTGAGACTGAGTCTCACTCTGTCCCCCAGGCTAGAGTGCAGTGGCCAGAGTGCAGTGGCTCACTGCAACCTCCGCCTCCCAGGTTCAAGTGATTCTCCTGCCTCAGCCTCCTGAGTAGCTGGGATTACAGGTGCCCACCACCATGCCCAGCTAATTTCTGTATTTTCAGTAGAGACAAGGTTTCACCATGTTGGCCAGGCTGGTCTTGAAGTCCTGACCTTAGGTGATCGGCCTGCCTTGGCCTCCCAAAGTGCTGGAATTACAGGCATGAGCCACTGCGCCTGGCTGGGTGAGGAGTTTTATGGGAAGATAGAAGAGTGGTGGTCTGGGAAGAGCCGTGGGGTCCCCACCTCACTTCCCAACCAAGGAGCATCTGGGAGAATGAAGATCCATCCCTCAAGGACAGCAGGGGGTGAGGGCCTTCTCTGCACAGCTCAAAGTAAGATCCTGACCACAAAGTACAAAAACAACCACAGTCCTTGAAATCGTTACAGCTATTCTGTGCTCTCTTAGGGCAGAAAATCATATCCTGCTTATCCCCAACTTAGTGCCTCAGGCAGGGGCAGAGAGAAGATAGAGTTCCAGAAATACCAGAAGTGCCCACGGACTGAAGGAACGCTTCCCTGTAGGTCCCAGCCAATTCAAGTGTGAAGACCCCTTTTTCAGTGAAAACATTTTTGACTTTGAACTTCAAGTGTATCTGACACAATAGCAGTTGTGATTAAGAGAGTTGCTCATGGTGAGTGAGGATAGGAGCCCAGACTGGGTCAGACAGAAGCGTCTTCAAACCCTGGCTCTTCCTCTAGCCTTGGGAACTTGGGCAACTCGGTCAGCCTCTATAAGCCTCAGTTTAATCATCTGTAAAATGGGGAAAATACCACTTACCTGACAGAGCTCTAGCGAGGATTACATGAGCTAATCCACGCTAAGCATTTGGCGTGGTACCTTGCACAGAGCAAGTGCTCCATAAATGTTAGTTACTATCATGACTATGAATTCTCTTACATTTTAAAACAAATTTGTGTTTCGTTCTTCACAAGAGCACTGCACACATGGGGTAGATGGTTGTTCATATCTGTGGGAGGCGCATTACGGATTCAATCAGCTGGCTGTGCCTGGGGAGACTCTGGAGATTCAGAGACCCCTGAGAGTAACTTGGGACCCTCGGTCAGTGCACGTTTGCACTTACCACACTCTAATCTGATCTGTCCCCACGGTAAGCACTATCAAGGAAACTGAGGCCCAGAGAGGGCCAGGAACTCGCCTGCGGACACACAGACATCCGAGGCAGAGCTGGGTGGGCGCCAGCCTCACTCACCTCCCTCTCGCTGTCTTCTCGTGGCAGCTTCAGCCTGCTGGCGTCCCCACAAATGCCTGGGCCTGGCTGGGCCTCTGTGTTTGCTGTGTTGCTGCTGTCACCGCCAACTGCTCTGTCGACCGTGGGAGTGTGGGCCCGGGCTCCAGGAACTGTTGTCCCAACTCTGATTGTGGTTCCAGATTTAGTCACATTTCTGTCCCAGTCCCCATCGCAGTGCCTGTCCCTGTCCCTGTCAGAGTCTCTGTCCCAGCCTCTTTCACAGCCTCTGTCAGAGCCCCGTCACAATTCTTGTTACAGTCCCTGTCAGAGTCTCTGTCACAGCCCTTGTCACAGCCTGTCACAGCCTCTATCACAGCCTCTGTCACAGCCTCTATCACAGCCTCTGTCACAGCCTCTATCACAGCCTCTATCACAGCCTCTATCACAGCCTCTGTCACAGTCTCTATCACAGCCTCTGTCACAGCCTCTATCACAGCCTCTGTCACAGCCTCTGTCACAGCCTCTGTCACAGCCTCTATCACAGCCTCTATCACAGCCTCTATCACAGCCTCTGTCACAGCCTCTATCACAGCCTCTATTACAGCCTCTGTCACAGCCTCTATCACAGCCTCTATCACAGCCTCTATCACAGCCTCTGTCACAGCCTCTATCACAGCCTCTATCACAGCCTCTGTCACAGCCTCTGTCACAGCCTCTATCACAGCCTCTATCACAGCCTCTGTCACAGCCTCTATCACAGCCTCTATTACAGCCTCTGTCACAGCCTCTGTCACAGCCTCTATCACAGCCTCTGTCACAGCCTCTATCACAGCCTCTGTCACAGCCTCTATCACAGCCTCTGTCACAGCCTCTATCACAGCCTCTGTCACAGCCTCTGTCACAGCCTCTATCACAGCCTCTATTACAGTCTCTATCACAGCTTGTCACAGTATCTATTACAGCCCCTGTCACAGTCCCTGTCACAGCCTCTGTCACAGCCTCTGTCACAGTCTCTGTCACAGCCTCTATCACAGTCTCTGTCACAGCCTCTATCACAGCCTCTATCACAGCCTCTGTCACAGCCTCTATCACAGCCCCTGTCACAGCCTCTATCACAGCCTCTGTCACAGCCTCTATCACAGCCTCTATCACAGCCTCTGTCACAGTCTCTATCACAGCCTCTATCACAGCCTCTGTCACAGCCTCTGTCACAGCCTCTATCACAGCCTCTATCACAGTCTCTATCACAGCCTCTATCACAGCCTCTATCACAGCCTCTGTCACAGCCTCTATCACAGCCTCTATTACAGCCTCTATCACAGCCTCTGTCACAGCCTCTGTCACAGCCTCTGTCACAGCCTCTATCACAGCCTCTATTACAGTCTCTATCACAGCTTGTCACAGTATCTATTACAGCCCCTGTCACAGTCCCTGTCACAGCCTCTGTCACAGCCTCTATCACAGTCTCTGTCACAGCCTCTATCACAGCCTCTATCACAGCCTCTGTCACAGCCTCTATCACAGCCCCTGTCACAGCCTCTATCACAGCCTCTGTCACAGCCTCTATCACAGCCTCTATCACAGCCTCTGTCACAGTCTCTATCACAGCCTCTATCACAGCCTCTGTCACAGCCTCTGTCACAGCCTCTATCACAGCCTCTATCACAGTCTCTATCACAGCCTCTATCACAGCCTCTATCACAGCCTCTGTCACAGCCTCTATCACAGCCTCTATCACAGCCTCTATCACAGTCTCTGTCACAGTCTCTATCACAGTCTCTATTACAGTCTCTGTCACAGCCTCTATCACAGCCTCTGTCACAGCCTCTGTCACAGTCTCTATCACAGCCTCTGTCACAGCCTCTATCACAGCCTCTATTACAGCCTCTATCACAGCCTGTCACAGCCTCTATCACAGCCTCTATCACAGCCTCTATCACAGCCTGTCACAGCCTCTATTACAGCCTCTATCACAGCCTCTATCACAGCCTGTCACAGCCTCTATTACAGCCTCTATCACAGCCTCTGTCACAGCCTCTGTCACAGCCTCTATCACAGCCTCTATCACAGCCTCTGTCACAGCCTCTATCACAGCCTCTATCACAGCCTCTATCACAGCCTCTGTCACAGCCTCTGTCACAGTCTCTGTCACAGCCTCTATCACAGCCTCTATCACAGCCTCTATTACAGCCTCTGTCACAGCCTCTGTCACAGCCTCTATCACAGCCTCTGTCACAGCCTCTGTCACAGCCTCTATCACAGCCTCTATTACAGTCTCTATCACAGCTTGTCACAGTATCTATTACAGCCCCTGTCACAGTCCCTGTCACAGCCTCTGTCACAGCCTCTGTCACAGTCTCTGTCACAGCCTCTATCACAGTCTCTGTCACAGCCTCTATCACAGCCTCTATCACAGCCTCTGTCACAGCCTCTATCACAGCCCCTGTCACAGCCTCTATCACAGCCTCTGTCACAGCCTCTATCACAGCCTCTATCACAGCCTCTGTCACAGTCTCTATCACAGCCTCTATCACAGCCTCTGTCACAGCCTCTGTCACAGCCTCTATCACAGCCTCTATCACAGTCTCTATCACAGCCTCTATCACAGCCTCTATCACAGCCTCTGTCACAGCCTCTATCACAGCCTCTATCACAGCCTCTGTCACAGCCTCTGTCACAGCCTCTGTCACAGCCTCTGTCACAGTCTCTGTCACAGTCTCTGTCACAGCCTCTGTCACAGCCTCTGTCACAGCCTCTATCACAGCCTCTATCACAGCCTCTATCACAGCCTCTATCACAGTCTCTGTCACAGCCTCTGTCACAGTCTCTGTCACAGCCCCTGTCACAGCCTCTATCACAGCCTCTATCACAGCCTCTATCACAGCCTCTATCACAGCCTCTATCACAGCCTCTATTACAGCCTCTATCACAGTCTCTATCACAGCCTCTGTCACAGCCTCTATCACAGCCTCTGTCACAGCCTCTATCACAGCCTCTATCACAGTCTCTATCACAGCCTCTATCACAGCCTCTATCACAGCCTCTATCACAGCCTCTATCACAGCCTCTATCACAGCCTCTGTCACAGTCTCTATCACAGCCTCTGTCACAGCCTCTATCACAGCCTCTATTACAGCCTCTATCACAGCCTGTCACAGCCTCTATCACAGCCTCTATCACAGCCTCTATCACAGCCTGTCACAGCCTCTATTACAGCCTCTATCACAGCCTCTATCACAGCCTGTCACAGCCTCTATTACAGCCTCTATCACAGCCTCTGTCACAGCCTCTGTCACAGCCTCTATCACAGCCTCTATCACAGCCTCTATCACAGCCTCTATCACAGCCTCTATCACAGCCTCTGTCACAGCCTCTGTCACAGTCTCTGTCACAGCCTCTATCACAGCCTCTATCACAGCCTCTATTACAGCCTCTGTCACAGCCTCTGTCACAGCCTCTATCACAGCCTCTGTCACAGCCTCTGTCACAGCCTCTATCACAGCCTCTATTACAGTCTCTATCACAGCTTGTCACAGTATCTATTACAGCCCCTGTCACAGTCCCTGTCACAGCCTCTGTCACAGCCTCTGTCACAGTCTCTGTCACAGCCTCTATCACAGTCTCTGTCACAGCCTCTATCACAGCCTCTATCACAGCCTCTGTCACAGTCTCTGTCACAGCCTCTATCACAGTCTCTGTCACAGCCTCTGTCACAGCCTCTATCACAGTCTCTGTCACAGCCTCTATCACAGCCTCTATCACAGCCTCTATCACAGTCTCTGTCACAGCCTCTATCACAGTCTCTGTCACAGCCTCTATCACAGCCTCTATCACAGCCTCTATCACAGTCTCTGTCACAGCCTCTATCACAGTCTCTGTCACAGCCTCTATCACAGCCTCTGTCACAGCCTCTGTCACAGCCTCTGTCACAGCCTCTATCACAGCCTCTATCACAGTCTCTGTCACAGTCTCTGTCACAGCCTCTGTCACAGCCTCTATCACAGCCTCTATCACAGTCTCTGTCACAGCCTCTATCACAGTCTCTGTCACAGCCTCTGTCACAGCCTCTGTCACAGCCTCTATCACAGCCTCTATCACAGTCTCTATCACAGCCTCTGTCACAGCCTCTATCACAGCCTCTATCACAGCCTCTATCACAGCCTCTGTCACAGCCTCTATCACAGCCCCTGTCACAGCCCCTATCACAGTCTCTATCACAGCCTCTATCACAGCCTCTATCACAGCCTCTATCACAGCCTCTATCACAGCCTCTATCACAGCCTCTGTCACAGCCTCTGTCACAGCCTCTATCACAGCCTCTGTCACAGTCTCTGTCACAGCCCCTGTCACAGTCCCTGTCACAGTCTCTATCATGGCCTGTGTCATAGTCCCTGTCACAGCCTCTATCACAGCCTCTGTCACAGTCTCTGTCACAGCCCCTGTCACAGTCCCTGTCACAGTCTCTATCATGGCCTGTGTCATAGTCCCTGTCACAGCCTCTATCACAGCCTCTGTCACAGCCTCTATCGCAGACCTTGTCACGGTGTGTATCACAGTCCACACCGCAGTCTCTGTCACAGCCTCCATGACAGCCCCTGTCACCACATCTGTCATAGCTTATGTGGCAGCCTCCATTGCCCTCTCCCTGGCTCTGCCTCTTCTCTGGATCCTGCAGGGTGGCCTGGGGCACAGCTCTCATTACACAGCGGAGCTGTGTCTTTCTGGAAGGCATCCAGCGGAAGGCTCATGTAATAGCAGGTTACCCTGATGCATGGGGCTTGTGGGAGGGAGGCTGGGCTGTGGGGCCTGTACAAAGATGTGCTTTGCAGGGAACCGGAGAGAGCAGCTCTCTCAAACTCCAGCCTGGCTGTTGCTCAGTCCCTGTCCCTGTAGCAGTCAGGGGTCCAGGCCCCTGCTTCTGGCAGGATGACTTGTTTCACAGCATTACTTTCATCTCCGCCACCCCACTGTGAGCTTCCAGGGGCAGGGACTGTGTCTTGCTCTTTTCTTGCTCACTCTGAGCAGAGCTGAGCACAGCGCTGGGCTCCCAGGGCACAACCCAATGGTCCTCCCCAAAGCCTGTCTCCAGTCGCCCTCAGCATTCCCCACGGCTTCCAGAGCCACCCACCCTCGTGTCCTCGCGTTCCCCACTCCTTGACCCCCGGAACTGCGGTCTCCCAGGGCGCTCACCCACTCCAGGGCAGGGGCTTCCCTTTGCTGCTCTTCTGCTCGCACTGGGCCCTGCACCTGGCGTGCCCCACCTCCCTGCCTCCACTTCTACAAGTCACACCTGCTTGCTTCAAAACCACTTCAGACAGGAGCATCTCCCCTGCTCCCTCCTCACGCTTATCCTCCTCCCCCCTCGGCTCTCTAGCCTCTTGTCCACATCACGTGCTCCTCGTCCCTGGCTTCCTTATGTGAAGTCTTGAGTCTGTCTTATCCTTGCCATAGCCTGGAGGTGCCTGGAGATTAGGGACTGGATCATATAGCATCAGAAAATGGGTACTCCACACGTTGAACAGAGAAAAGGGATCGTGTGAAATTAGGGGAGGAAGAAAACGTAGACAAGTCGGGGAGAGGGCTGAGGGCATGGCAGAGAGGACTGCCTGGGCAAGGCTGGGTGCAGCGGAGGAGCCCAGTGTTAGTGGGGGACTGAGCCAAGTCCAGTCCCTGGGCCATCTCGGGGTCCCAGGAAAAGCCCCAACTCTCTAGCTGTCCACCACCTCTCTTTCTACCACTGCACCCAGCCCCATTTGCAGAGTCTCTTCCCCCCTCTCCCAGTCCATTCTGTCTCTTCCTTCTTTCCCTTCCTGGCGCGTCTAGCCCAAGCTGTGAGACCACCCCCAGAGGCCCCTGTCTGAACCCACTTCATCCCTGATATATCGTGAATTCCAGACTTCGAACAGAGGAGTCTGTGGTACTTATTTTTTGGCAGCTCTGCTCAGCTGGCACCGCATGGCCTCCCCCTCCCAGTGCCTCCCTCTCCGGCCTGGCTCTGAGTCCAGGTGGCCCAGACGTCCTGGAGCCCCAGAAGGACACAGAGACACAGTCCAGACCTGGCTGAGCTGTCAGCACATCTTCCTCCAGGCTCCCCGGGGTGGGAGGGGGAAGAGGTCCCACCCGGTGCCCTGGCAGAGTCCCCTGGGAACAGTCGAGCGTCCGGGATGGTGTGGAGTAGAGAGATCAAGGGCAATGCAGCTGGGGCTGGCCTGGAGATGAAAGGGCTTTGGGCTCTGCTGGGGT
Source organism: Symphalangus syndactylus (assembly GCF_028878055.3). Classification (NCBI taxonomy): domain Eukaryota; kingdom Metazoa; phylum Chordata; class Mammalia; order Primates; family Hylobatidae; genus Symphalangus; species Symphalangus syndactylus. The sequence goes on from NC_072427.2 coordinate 32,553,602, forward strand.
CCAGGGGCTCACGGTGGAGTCCTGCACAGAGGCAGGGGATAGAGAAGAGGACAATACAATAGCTCATGCTCCTAAATCCTAAAGAAACCAGGCAGAACTGAAGAGAAGGCAGATGGCAAGCCCAATAGGAAGTTGAGCCTGTAGGGGGTCTCTTGTTCACTAACACCTTGATGTGATGGGCATGTGGGCTCCCAGTGCTTTTTTATAGCAAGTGTCACCTACTGGGGTTGAGGGTGCTGGGAGGAGGGGGATCAGAAGGACTGAGTATAATACAGCAGGACTTTCTCTTAGGGCTAGCTTAGGGCAAAAGCTGCTGCAGGTGAATGGAACACCTGCCCCCAGCTCTATCCTTGATGACCCCACTGTGAGAATGCTGCAGGCCTTATCCATGCCAGGCTACTCCATTCACTCTTTCCTCCACAACGAGCATGCGTGCGTGCACGTGCGCGTGCGCGCCCGCGCGCACACACACACACACACACACACACCACTTTCCATTTCCTCCAGGAAACCCACCTTGACTCTACCCAAGAGGATCATTGCCCTGAGCTTCTAAACCACTCCCTCTGACCCTTGATTACAAACCTCTGGGATGATCTTTTGCTGCTTTGACCAGACCAGGTACCGCCCAAGCTAGGGCATATCTCTGCCTTCTTGGCCTCCATCCACGTGTAGCTGTGCACAGGGTTGGGCACCCAAGGGCTTGGTCAACGCTGGCTGGTTGGTTTGTTTCCCGGAACATCTATATCCAGTCTGGTTGCTCCCTGCACATGCCCCCTCACCTTCCAGCTTCTTTATCAGGAAGCCTCAGGACAGAAAACCTGAGGGTATGGTGCTGATTCCAGTATTCTTTCTTGGAGGCCTTGTCTCCAGGTTGGGACTCCCAGCGGGAAGTCTGTATGTCCCTGATCCCTGTCCAGCCCTACAGAGCAGACCTGCCTTGGGGCAGAGCAGAAGTGCAGGACTGTATCTACACTGAGCAAAAAGATGAAGTGGCATGTATGTATGGATACCACTTGCCACCACCCCCCAGCCTTCTCAGAGGGCCTCGAGCACAGGGTCAAGGATGTGGCCTCTGAGTTAGCAGCTGTCTATACAGCAGGGGTGTCCAATCTTTTGGCTTCCCTGGGCCACACTGGAGGAAGAAGAATTGTCTTGGGCCACACACAAAATATATGAACATTAACAATAGCTGATGAGCTAAAAAAAAAAAATCACAAAAAAATCTCATAATGTTTTGAGAAAGTTTACAAGTTTGTGTTGGGCTGCATTCAAAGCTGTCCTGGGCTGCATGTGGTCCGTGGGCTGTGGGTTGAACAAGCTTGCTGTAGAGCTTGGGGCCACAGCAAGTTCCTGTCCCAGAGAGAAGGAAGTCTGTCTTCTGGAGACCCAGCCAGGGCTTGTCAAGGATGGAGAGTTCAAAGGAAGGAATCTTGTATAAAACATCCCTTTCATCCCAACAGAAAGTATTAAGATGATGATATGACCTAAATTGGATTCCAAAGGCCAGGAGCCTTCCTCTCCATTGGGTAATGCAGGTTTCATCCCATCATTTCATCACTCAGTGTTTACTGAGAACTTACTACAAATGAGATGCTATGCTAGGTGCATTCATTTTCTCATGTAGTCTTAGCAATAACTTTTGAGGTGCATATTATTAAACCCATTTTACACACAAGGAAGATTGAGGCATACACAGGCAGTAACTGACAGAGAAGTATTTAATTCTCCAGCTTTTGTTTTTCAGTTTCATGCTCTATTCTTTACAACAGGGGTTCCCAGACTTTTGGAACTTATAGACCAATAACATCTCAAAAATGATTTTTGGGAACAAACACAGAACCCAGTGCCAACTTTTTATTTAGCCAACGACATTGAAAAAACAGCATCTTCCAGCACCATGATTTCATAAAAGGGCATTTTAACACAGAGAATGCAGCAAGGATATAACCTCAGAATAAAGACAGCCTTCTAAGAAAGGACAGTTGGCAACCTTACCCTAAAATATCCTACATTGTTCTCTGTGTGTGTGTGTGTTTTTTTTTTTTTCCCCATTTCGTTTCAAGCAGAACTGGCCAAAACTTTGGCATGGCAGGCTGTGGGGGCCACTGCCCTATTCCAGAGCTGCCTCTCCAAGCAAGAACAATGTCCTCTGCCCGTAAGCAAATAAGCTTCCAGAATTTCCCATCCCCCTCTGCCCATCTAGGTCCCCACAAATAAGGTCTGAGGTTGATTTACACAATCAGCTGCATTCTTCACTTCTACTCCCAGCAGGTCTTCTAACTTTCACTGATATTCAGTGTCCGTTCCAGGGAAGGAAACCCATCCTCCCCAGTCCCCTTCTCTCTTAGACTCAGATGTTTTCTACATTTGCATTCCAGGAATACCCAGGCCCGCTGCAGCCCTGCAGCAGCCCATTTGTCTCCAAAGTCCCCTAGTCCCCCACCCATGCTGAGAGCAGCAGGTCTTCTCCATATTTCAGTCCTGAGACAGGGCCTTCCCCTTGCTGGGGTACCCAGGGCCTGGCTACCATGTTATCAAAGGAACCAGAGCAGACCCCAGGCCTTCTAGGCAGTGCTGGAAAGGAGAGGGTGTGAGACCCAGGTGGAGCAATGGGGAGATTACAGAATGTGGGAGTCCTATTTATTCTCTCTCCATTCTTTACCTTCTCTCTCATTCTCCTTCCTCCATCTGTGCCTGCCCCCTACCCCACCTGCATGAGCAGATGGGAAGTAGAGCACAGCCTGCCCTGCGGAGCCCTTGAATTCTATCTTCACCATTTTCTTGCTATGGGGCATTTGGCAAGTCACTTAACCTCTCTGTGCTTTAGTTCTCCTGCCTGCAAATGGGAGTAAGAATGTTAGGTTGACCCATGTGAAATTGCCAAAATTTGACAATATTGGGCTCACAAAAATCAAAATTTCATGTGGTTTAACAACAAAAGGGTGTAAACTGTAAAGTGTTGGATATATGTCCCTCATCAAGTCTGGCCCCCTCCTCCAGGAAACCCTCCCTAGCTACTCCAAGGCCAGCAATAGCTCCCTCTGAAATCTCTCATGGTTGGGGATATGATTTAGTATACATTTCTTTCCTGTCTTCAGTTTTCCTGCTCTATTTTCATGCCTGATTCCTGAGAATGAGTCTAGCTTCCTCACAACTTGAAGCCTGTCAAGGGCAAGACCTGGGGCTGCTCCTCCTCTGTCCCCTGGACTGTTGGTACACCACCAATGTCCTCCATTAGGGTTTCCACATAAAGGAGACAGGAGAAGCCAGATCTCATCAGGGTTTACCAAGGGCCTGATTTATCTAACAGTCATTGCTGCACCTAAAGTTGGTCCTAGATGGTTGTGAATGGGTGCCACTAACGAAAGTGAGGGTGAGTGAGGTGCTGGAAGAGACCCTGACACCTGCCTGTGGCAGCAGTATCCCAGGAAGCAGAATTTTGGTCTTATCCTCCATCTCCTCCAAGCATCCCCTCCAATGCCATTAGCTAACTTCTAGGGTCCCTCACTGATTTGTAGAGTTGAAACTTATTAATCTGCTTTCTGTCCACCCTTGTGTTGGCGCAGAGAGATCCCTGAGATAAGGTGGACCTGCTCCACCCTCAGGGCACAGACTGCACTGTGTAATCAGTGCTCAGGGTCACAGGAGCTAATGGGCCATGGGAACCAAAGGCAGGGACATGACCAAGGTTTTGGTGATTAGGAAAGGGTTCCCAGAGGAGGAGATGTCTCTCCATAGGTCACGGGGAAGCCTATATGGGCTGACTTCCTGAGTGGGGTTAAGGCAGACTAACTCCCAGCTAGACAAAGAAGCTCAAAGAAGTGTGTTAAATGGAGGTCTTCCCTCCTGTGGCTGGTAGACCAGGGCGGGCTGGGCTCACAGCTCTTTAAGAACACTTCTTCTCAAGGAGACCCAAGGACACTCAGGGATTAGGCTTCCAGCATCTGTGCAGAGAACTGTCAGCTCAGAGCTGCTCAAAAGTAAAAATGCCAGCTACCAGTGATGTCATCACCCTAGTCATTCCTCCCACTGTGGGAGGTCCTGTGGTCCAGTGGGTAGAGCAGAAGAGCCCCTGCTAGGCTGCCCGCCCCCATCCTGCCCTCCAAATTCCTACTCTGGATGGAGGAGGGGAAAGTGGTCACATTGGGCTAAGAATGAGAGTAAAAAAATCATTTGAAGAAAAACTTGATGTTATTCCTCAGAGAGATGGCAGAGCCAGGGGACCTTTTTGCCTCCCTCCTGTGAGACTTTACTGTGTGTCCGCTCCAACGTTAATCTCAGCTCCAGCCTTCTCTGGACAACCCCCCTCCCCTTAATGCCCAATCTGTCCCCCTCTCCATTTCTGAGCTAATCTGGGGTATAAGGCTGTCCAGGGTGTTGGAGAGGGGTAAGGCTATACCTTAGGCTGAGCTAGTGAAATCTGTCCATATGCCTGGACACTGTACACTGGGAGAGACTGGGAGAGAGGACACACAGTTGGATCCTTGGCGGGGGTTGGGGGGGAGGGGGCTGGGCTGCAGACTGGAAGGGAGTGGGGGCTGTGCAGCTGCTTGGGGGTGCAGGTAGGGCACTGGGTGGAACAGGAACTCACCCAGTGTGGGTCCACATAGGAGGTGTCATAATGTGGATAGGAACACAGGAGGAAGGGGCTCCAAAGCCAGTTCCAGAGTGCCGGGGCGTCCGAGGAGCCGGCCCAACAGCTCCCCGCTGCAGCCGGCTTGTCCCTCTCTCGGAACTACCAAGGGAGAGGCGCGTGCGGAGGTCGGCGTTCGGATCTCGCATCCGTCACTGTTGCCGGCGCATTTCCTCGAAGTCTTACCTCGAAGGGCTGGGTCCCACCCGCGCGCCCTGTGCGTGTCTCCCTGTTTCCCCACGCCCTCCTTGCCTGGCTGCTGCGAGGCTTTGCAGGGGAAAGACTGGCGTGGGGTTCGCCCCCTGCCCATGTCACAGGAAAACCCTGGGTGCCTCCTCGACGCGGCGCATTTCCGGAAGCCCCCTCTCCAAGCGGGTTGCGGGAAGGCCGGGACTCTGCATCCAGACGAACCCGGTCGCCTCCCAAGAGGAGAGTCGGAGACCCAGCTGAGGGGCAAAAATGCCAGGGAAAGGCGAGCCCAGAGCTTGGTGATGGAGGAATTGGGAAGCCACCCCCCACCCTTCAATCTTGGGATGGGAATTCGCAACTGAAGCTGGAGCTCTAGACTTGGGGCGCGCTCCCAGCTTGGCCCAGGAAAGAGATTTAAGGGCGCAGCAGTGTGGACACCTCTCACCCTGGCCCCGAAGGTCTAGCGAGGGTCTAACCTGGGCCCCTCGCCAGGCCCGCCCCCCGCCCCTTCCCAGCCCCCGGCCCGTGCGCCGCTGCCCCTTTAAGAAGCCCAGGTAGGCAGGCCCGGCTGCGGGAGCCGCTCCTATGGCAACCCGCGAGCTGCGGCGACTTCATGAATATTCCGGGGCGCGGGAGCCCGAGCGCTGCCGGAGGGCGCTCCGGGGGAGGCGGCCGCTGATGTAAGCCCGGCGGGTCGCTGGGCTCCGCTCGGCTGCGGCGCGAGCCCCGGGACGGGCCGGGGCAGAGCAGGCGACGCGAGCTCCCGGGTGGCCAGCCACAAAGCCCGGGCGGCGAGACAGACGGACAGCTAGCCCTCCCGCGGGACGCACGCCCGGGACCCGCGCGGGCCGTGCGCTCTGCACTCCGGAGCGGTTCCCCGAGCGCCGCGGCCGCAGAGCCTCTCCTGCCGGCGCCCATTGTTCCCCGCGGGGGCGGGGCGCCTGGAGCCGGGCCGCGCGCCGCGCCCCTGAACGCCAGAAGAAGGGAGGGAGGCGAGGAGGGAGCGCGGGGTCCCCGCGCCCAGCCGGGCCCAGGAGGAGGTGTAGCGCGGCGAGCCCGGGGACTCGGAGCCGGACTGGGAGCTTCCCCGCGGCGCGCAGCCTGCCCGAGCATGGGCGCCTGAGGCGGCCCCACGCCGGCGGCGAAGGACGCGTCCCCACGGGCGGACTGACCGGCGGGCGGACCTGGAGACGGTCCGCGGCGCCGCGCCCCTTCCCCTGGCCCGGTCCGATCCCGGCCCCTGGCGCCATGGACAAGCTGCCGCCGTCCATGCGCAAGCGGCTCTACAGCCTCCCGCAGCAGGTGGGGGCCAAGGCGTGGATCATGGACGAGGAAGAGGACGCCGAGGAGGAGGGGGCCGGGGGCCGCCAAGACCCCAGCCGCAGGAGCATCCGGCTGCGGCCACTGCCCTCGCCCTCGCCCTCGCCCTCGGCGGCCGCGGGTGGCACGGAGTCCCGAAGCTCGGCCCTCGGGGCAGCGGACAGCGAAGGGCCGGCCCGCGGCGCGGGCAAGTCCAGCACGAACGGGGACTGCAGGCGCTTCCGCGGGAGCCTGGCCTCGCTGGGCAGCCGGGGCGGCGGCGGCGGCGGCACGGGGAGCGGCAGCAGTCACGGACACCTGCATGACTCCGCGGAGGAGCGGCGGCTCATCGCCGAGGGCGACGCGTCCCCCGGCGAGGACAGGACGCCCCCAGGCCTGGCGGCTGAGCCCGAGCGCCCCGGCGCCTCGGCGCAGCCCGCAGCCTCGCCGCCGCCGCCCCAGCAGCCACCGCAGCCGGCCTCCGCCTCCTGCGAGCAGCCTTCGGCGGACACCGCTATCAAAGTGGAGGGAGGCGCGGCCGCCGGCGACCAGATCCTCCCGGAGGCCGAGGTGCGCCTGGGCCAGGCCGGCTTCATGCAGCGCCAGTTCGGGGCCATGCTCCAACCCGGGGTCAACAAATTCTCCCTAAGGATGTTCGGCAGCCAGAAAGCCGTGGAGCGCGAGCAGGAGAGGGTCAAGTCGGCCGGATTTTGGATTATCCACCCCTACAGTGACTTCAGGTAAGGGGCCACAGCCATGATCCTGTGGGTGCCCTGCGCGGTGGCAGGCATGCCTCCTCCTGACCCTGCCTCCCAGCCGGAGTTAACTTTCCTTCCTTGTGCTGGGAGCTCCAAGAGAAGCAGGGCGCCTCTAGGCTCCCAGACACCCCCAGGCCCCCTCCTGCACCGCGCTGGGGGAACTTTCCTCTGGTTTCAGTCACTGGTCTTCTCGGGTCTGGGCTGCATTGGAGACAGAATGAAAAGGTGTTCTGAGCCTTGCCTACCCCTGCCGGCAGCCAGGATAGGGCTCTGCCACCTTAAGCCACACATTCCTCTTCCCCCTTCAAGGCTGCAGAGTCAGGATGGCCATCCTAGAGGCAGCTCCGGGTCATTCAGCCTGCAGAGCAGGGCCATGAAGAGAGATAGACCTCTTAGCAACGGGCCAGCTCCTTGGGTACTGACAGCAGGCATTAATGTCTGCTTTCTGGTGCCCTGGGAAGCTGCGGCCGGGTCCCTGGAGGACCGAAGTCACTGGGGCCTCAGGTGGGGATGAAAACCCTCTGCACCCACCGTAACCCTGAGCTCAGCTCCTCATGCTGAGTGGTGGGCCAGGAGCAGGCACCCTGGGCAGCTGGCATCTGGAGCGGCAGGGCAGAATGACCTTGCTCGTAGTGATGGGTGAAGATGCCTGGTGTTCTGACTGATGATCAGCTGTCCTGTGCCCCATGCTTGTCCAGTGGCCCATCCGAACCCCAGAGACCCAAGCTCCAGCATCTGCTTGGTCTCTCATGGGCCACTCGTGGGTCCCCAAACAAGGTATGACCGCCAGACAGGGAGAGGGACCCTGCCCCCTTCCACATCACCTGAGTCGGATGCCACTGAACAGCAAATACCACTGGGAGCTTGTGGGCATATTTGTACAAAAAGAGGGATTGTTGGTTGTCTCTAGGGTTGGGATCAGGGATGCCTTTACCTAAGTCAAGGTCCTAAGATTCCCTAGTGCCCCTCTGGGCTTTCGTGATACATGAGATTGTGATGAAGGTCTGGGAAACACTTTGCAAGCTGGGTTTAATTCTCTCATTCTCTTTCTCTGGGCCCTGCCACCTACTTATCTCCCTTCCTTGCCTACCTTGCTTGCCTGCCTATAAAAATGAGCATTTTGCCAACCCAGAGCCCTCTTCGCAAACTCCAGGGAAGCTGGGTTTGTAATGAGAGCAAAGCCGTTTTCCATCCAATGAGAGAGATTTCTCGCGCTGGGAATGACCAGCCAACACTCGGTGGCTTAAAATAGGTAGTGAACAGAGCCCCTCCCCCCTTTTTTCCTTTGAGAGACTGCTCTTCCTAACCCTAATCTCTCCAGGGTTCCCATTCCCAGAGGACTAGGGAGACCAGAGGGCAGGCTAGACAGACAGCCATAGTCATCAAATTGTGTGAGCAAATGTGGGACCCTCCCATCAGGAACGGTGTCTGAGTTCCCAGTGCCAGGTTCCTGAAGAGTGGACTTGCCTCTGGCCAGTACTGGGCCCTGAGGATCCCGGGCTGAGCTAGAGAGGAGTGAGCAGGAGCTATGTCTCCTCCACCCCCATGGGTGTCCTAGGTTTTTCCTCCTGTCTCTCAACTCTTCAGTGGTGGTGATAGGCAGTTCCAGTACCAACCGCTTGAGATTGCTGAAGGGCCCTCCCCTCCCTTGCCCAGGTCCCTGCTGTCTTTGTTGTCAGAAAGCATCTGTTTAGAGTTCTCATCACCAAGCCCATTGCCTGGGGAGCCTACAAGAGGCCAACCCCAGGCATGCCCAGCCTCCCTCAGCAGCAAGCATTGGCTGGGGACCTTCTGGATGCTGGGCCTGGCCCTTCCTATCTCCCTTACCTTGGAAAGTGAAGAGTGAGGACTGGGTCGATTTCATCAGATAGGATCCTTTTCCCCTTCCTGGTCTTACCCCCTTCTGGTATGTCTGTCTGCAGTCCCCCTGCTGCAGAATCTCGCACTAACTGCAGGCTGCCTGGGACATGGCTGCAGGAGAGGGTGTGGGGATAGGGAAGCGGGGATACAGCAGAATTGTTAAATGGGCAACAGGAAAAGGGTCAGAGTGGGCTTTGAATTTGGGTTTGTGCAACAAGCAACAGGGACTGGTAGCTGCAAGTGGCACGTCCTCTTTGCACAGCCTTGTAGCTGCCTGGAACTGGGTGGGGTGTAAGGAAAGAAATCCAAGAAAGACCATCTGAGTGTGTCTGGAGGAGCGGTGGCTATGCCTTTCCTGCTTCTAGGCCAAAACAGCTAGTGTCATCCTTAGAAGGTCAAACAGGCAAGAGCCTAGCTAAGTCTTCTAAGCTTAGAAAACCCACCACTCAACCCCACCTAACCCACCCCACCCCGACCAGCACCCTCAGCCTTGTTCTCTAGAGTTTTAGCCATTGGCCTTGGGCCTCTATGTGTAGCCAATCGCCATTGCCCACCTCAGGCTTCACAAGAGCTTCTGCAAGCATTGCTCAGGCTAGTCGAGGATTTATTCATCATTTTGACGGACAGGAAGCATTGATCCAGCAGAATTGGTTTAATAAAGAATTGCCAGCAAACCATGATAGATTGAGTCTGCGGCTTGGAGTTCAGGGCTGGCTGTGATGGGCTGCTTCCAGCATCTCCCATTGCCGGGGGAGGAAGGCTGGGTGCCTTTTCCAGGGCAAGGGTGGGCTGTGCTTTGAGGGACCAGCATGACCTGGGCCATGGCTAATCATAGGCTTTTCTGGGCTACCTCTGCTTCTCATTACTCTGCCTGCCCCCGATCCCACCCCCCAACAGAAAAGAAACCATGCCCTGGCCACCACCATGGCTTCCCCAGGCTCCCTGGGCTTTTCTGGCTTCCCCTCCCCTCCAGCTCCCCATCTCCCTTTTGAAACTTGTATTTGTGGTGTGTTAAGGGAAGAGGCCAGGATGCTGCAGCCCCTCAGGACATGGCTCCCCGGGCTGCTCCCCGGGCTCCTCCCCAAGGCTGGCTGGGCTCTTGGGTCCTGGATGGGTCCTTCCTTCCACACAAGCTGTACCCTGGAGAACCTGGAACAACAGCAACAACAAAAAAACATAGTATCTGGATAATCTTGTTTTTCTAAGAGGAGAGAAAGGAAATGGAACCCCAAGTGCAGATGTAGCTGGTTGTGTTCCCGGAAGCTGGTCAGGCTCAGGGAGTCAGCCTGGGTGTGTGTATCTAGGTGTCTGTCTGAGTGGGTGTCTGGGGACTGTGTGGGTGGATGTGGAAACTGGTGGGGAAGTCCCTATGTGGAATGTCAGTTCTGGGATTGCTGGTGTGCCCCCAAAGCTGGCTCAGCCTTAATAATGGAGGCAGGCAGAAGCTTGGCCCTTCTCAGCCCCCTGTCCCTACCCTGTCCTAGACTGAGCCTCCTGAAGCCATGAGGAGGGGAAGGTGGGGGTGCTTAAAATGTCCCTTCCTTGGGGCAGAAAGAGCTGGGCTCCGAAATCTTGGAAACTGGGCCAGTGGCCTAGCAGGTCCCAGGGGTGTCCTGAGCTGACTTCCTGTTGCTGGTCACTGGCACCCCGTCACTGCCATTACTCACCTCCCATCACCTCCCCAACCCTGACTGCTGTGGAGCCCTGCATGGGTTATGAACCTTGTTAGAGCCCCAGTTTTCCCATTTAGAAAATGGGAATCTTGTTGCCTGTTGCCATGTCAAGCACAAATTGTACAACTGTGGTCGCCCCGCTAAGGTGAGAAGCTGCAGTGAGCTGTCGGAGGAGCTGCGATGCTGCTGTGAACCACACCTCCCCTGTCCTCACAACCTCGTTTCCTTGGTTTTGGGAAGATCACATGGGCCTCCGTCCTTGGCTCAAGCGGGGGTTCTGAACCTTCCTGGGGTCAGACATTTCACTCCATCCAGAAGGATACCTGGGTGTCCAGACACATAGAGTGTGGCACTTAATTTCTGGTGTCTGTGGCCCCCTAAGTGGAGGACCATCTGGGGGTTCAAGGTTGTGAACCCCTCTCTAGGCCATCCCGGAAGAGAGCCTGGGCCTGGTGAGAGGCAGGCACTCAACTTCTCTGGAGCCTGGCAGTGGGGGTCCCTTTGCAATCTGGGGCTTGGGCCTCCCATTGCCAGCGGGATGGAAACAAAAACAGGGCTCAGAGTTAGATGCCTGAGGGAGGAAAGGGGTTCTGCCTGGGTACTGGTTTCTTTTCTATTTCCTCAGTCCTACCCCCTCCCACCTCTCTCCCTTTGAGTCCTGGGAAGGACTGTTCCAGCAGGAGGTGGCAAGGAGGAAGAGGCAGCGGCCTGACTCTGGGTCTGGGGGTTCCGAGGCCCCCTCTTTGCTGGGCTTTCCTGGGGCCATTGCCCAGGAATGTTGTTACGACTCTCAGTGTGCAAAGCCAGGCGGAAAGGAGCCGCAGGCTGTGCTGGAGGGGGAAGGGTGCCTAGTTGCAGAGGGGAATTCCAAGGTGAGCTGCCTGGGCTGTGCTATCAGCTGGCATAGTGGGCAACAGGGCCCTCTCTGGGGATGAGATGTGTCGCACCTGACAAGGCAGGGGCTGCTGGAGCTCAGGACCGAGGTGCTCCCAGGATGCTGGGTGCACAGAAACCCGATAGGAGCAGAGGGCCAGGACCCCCATACTGCCTGGCGAGAGAGGCCTCGGCTCCAGGTTCTCCCTGCTGCAAGGCTCAAGTTCCTGGTCTGGTGGCTACATGATAAGGATGGGGGTTACCTTCTCCCCTCCTTGGCCCTGCCACACCGGTTCCCTTAGCTGCTGTGAGCTTTGAGGCTTTTGGCCTGCCAGGTAGCTGCCCGCCTCACATAGGGAGTTTCCAACTGTGCTGACCTGTCTCCCTGTCCATCCACCCTCCTCTCCCATGCTTCAGGGCCCAGTGTCCCCAGGGCCTTGTGGGATGCCCTCTCAGGCCACTCTGGCCACCATCCATCTCTCCCTGGCTGACCACCTTGTGGCATTTGGACGGAGCTCTGTGTTTGTTACAATGCAGCTTGTCCTGCTGTAATGTCATCCGACTCACCCGGGGATCTTGTTCAATACAGATTCTGATTCAGTAGGTCTGGATGGGGCCTGAGATGCTGTATTTCTCATTAAGCGCCCAAAGAATGCTAATGTGGCTGCTGTCCAGACCAGGACCATGCTTGGAGTATTGAGGTTACTGTTCATGCGCTTGTTCCATGCTTAGCCAAGCTCCCAAACTGAGCTCTCTGAGGGCAGAGCTCTGTTTTATCTCTTTGGCCTCAGAGCCTGTGGCCTCTATCCCCAGACTCAGTGTGGCAGGGTGAAGTCTGTGAACTGGGCTGAGCCGAGCCACAGAGGTCTGCCTGCCAGTGTGGGGATGTGGGATTCATAGTTTGCTCTTCCTCCTTTCCTGCACTGCTGCTTGGACCCTGCTGGTCCTGCATGCTGGCTTTTGGGATGGGTGTGAACAGGAAGAGGAGAAGCTGGGTGGCCAGAGGACCCTCCTTAATCCATCCTGTCCCACCACTTTTGCAGCTTTTCTCCCATCCAAAGGGCCAGAGGGGTGGGCCTGGCTGGGGAGAAGGCGCAGGGTGTGCTGTGACTGCTGCATTGCAATGAGATTTCTGGAAAGGAGCAGATGTCAGTATGAGCGCAGAGGTGACTGAGCAGGGGAGCCAGTGGCTCTGACAGGGGCCAGCTGAGAGGAGGACAGAGGCATCCAGGCCTTCTTCCCAATCTTATGTCCTCCTTCCCTGCCCCAGGCTATGCCCAGCAGCCTTCCCTGGGGGCTGGGCTTGCTTGTCACTTCTCCCTGCCCCCTCCTACCCTGAAAGGCATTAGCTTCCATACAAATGATGGGGCTGACAAGTGTCATAGCAGCCTGAGTGGCCCTTGTGCCTGCCACAACACTGACCACCATGGAGGAATTCACTCAGAGCAGAAGGTCCAGCCCCAGTCCCCTGGGGGCTTGTCATAGAATTGAGGAGGCAGCCGGCTCCTGCACACACTCACTTGGCTCAAGGGCTCTTACAAAGCTGCGACTGCCAGTTGCTAATTAATAGAAGGGCTACCGAGGCCGGCCAGACAGTCGTGCTTTCGCCCAGGGGACGCTGAAGAATCCACGTTTCCCAGACAGAGAGGGCCATGGGCGGGCAGGGGCATTGTGTTGGCTTTGGAGAGGATGTTCTCTACCAGCTAGGCTTCTTTACTGAGGAGGCATTGCCAGGGCCCTAGAAGTCTGCAGTCCTAAGGGCTGGGAAGCCACTGGGAGACACTGTACCATCAGCACCCACTCGGATCTGAGGCGGGAGGCAGCACAGAGAGGTGGTGAGCTCCCCGTCACCGTGGGCGCTCAAGATAAGACTGAGCAGTACTTCGATCAGAGGTTGCCAAGCAGCATCCCTTGCACCAAATACAGCACCCAGATGTGCTCTGTTTGGCCAGCATAGTGTGTCATAACAAATCTGAGCCAATGTTTTTAAATGGAAAGCTATAACATGAAAATATGGCTCTCAGGCTTCTCTTGAAAAACTGGAAACCCTGGCAGCCCTGGCCCCACATTCCCACTCCACAGCGGGGAGCTGAAGGAGACACTAGAGGCTGCCTCCTTTACATTGGCTTTTGCTCTGCAGTTGTGCAGGTCCCCAGCTGTCGCTAAGGCCACTGTCTTACACCCAGCCATGTCATTCATGCCATTTAGCTGCCTGACCCCTGTAGGCTTCGGGGTTTACAGGCCTAGACTCAAATCAACAGAGACTAAAGCCAGGTGGGTTCACAGATCAGTAACCACCATTTACAAAGCATCTACTGTGTGCCAGGCTGTGCTGGGAGCTCTATATCTCCCGTTTCATTTATTCTTCACGATGGTCCCCAAATAGTTTTATATCCCCAATTTACAGATAAGCCTCTGACAAGGAAAGGAGAGAGAGAGAGGTCCCCCAAATCATGCAGCCATGAATATCAGAACTGGAATTTGACACTCCTCCTTCTTTTATGTTAGTGTTTAAAAAATTTAATTACACAAGTAGTTCAAGAAAACATTCTCCTGAGAATTAAAACATCGAGGAGGGGCTCAGAAAGGGATAGTCAGCAGGCACAGGAAATCGATCAGGTGTCAGAATATCAGATCTGGAGAGGCCTTAGCAAGCCCCTGGCCTGGAGCCTTTGTTTCACAGATGGGGAGCAGAGAAGCAAAGAGGGGGAGCAACTGGCTCAAGGTCACAGAGTATGCCAGAGGCGAAACCAGAGACCAAGTGGGTTGTGTAACGTCTGTCTGCAAAGGTCTTCAAGCTTAAGTCCACCCCCAGCTTCCCAGCCAGAGGGTTCACAGGGAAGGCTTTTCCTGCATGGTCCTGTCAGTTGGAGCTTTTTCTTGTCACTCTAGCTCCGTACCTGTCTTTCTGGGATGATAGGTATTTTCAGGATCCCATCATAATTTAGGCTGCTCCCATGAGAAGGGAGTCTTCCCCTTTCTGAAGATGCAGAGTCTGGTGGCTGAGACATGCTGTCCTGACCCCAGATCTGGGGATGCTGTTTCTGAGGATGCTGGGCTGGGATGCTGGCTCACCTCCTCTTCCTGGGCAGGTCCTGACTGCTAGAGACCTTTGGGGTTTGAGGACCATATCTGGGTGCCATTAATGCCCCTGTTCCTGGATGGGGGTGATTGGGGTTCAGAGGAGAAGGGGCAAGTGTCCAGTGGCATCTTTCTCTGATCCACCAGAGAAATGGTCACGTGATCTATTCATGATAGACTTCAGAAAAGTCAGGAAGTGGAGTTGATCTGTAGTTTAGGACTCAGTGTGTGACCAGAATCAGGGCTCATTCTGTGACCATGGCTAGAACTCAGTTTCTGACAATGTTCGGGGCTCAGTGTGTAACCAGGATTTGGGTTCAGTCCGTGGCTGGGGTCAGGGCTAAGTCTGTGGCCAAGGGAAGGGTTTGGTCTAAGGTCAGGAACTGGCATGCTTGTGCCTTTGAGCCAATTTCGGTGCCCTTCCTGAGGTACCAAGGCTCGGGACTCTACCTTTGTGCCCCGCCCCCCTTTAGGAAGCTCTCCCTAAGTTCCCTGAGCTCCTACACCTCTTAGTATCTGAGCCAGCTGCCTCTGGTCCTCTCTGGGAGGTAAAGTACAAATTATAAATAAACAACAGAGCCACCACTGCCGATGCCAGAGCCACCACATCTCACACGTGACAGCTCCCCACCCAACTCTGCTCTCTCATTGTTTGGGGCTGGTGTTTGGTGTTCTCAGCCAGGCAGCAAGCTCAGGCGCCCTCAGGGTCAGGGCTGGACCTCGAGCCGTGCCGGCTGGATAGGGGGACTCCCTCCACCCACTGCTCCCCCAGCTCTGGGCTACCACAAATTGCAGAGCAAGCAGCGGGGCCTCCAGGTCTGATCACGGCAGCTGCGGGGGCCTGATAATTGGCTGCTGATGATTTTGTGTCTGTCTAAGCATTTATCTGTGTGGGTGGATGTGTTATGTCTGCGTGAACGAGGCTTTCAGAAATTAATACATAATGGGGGCTGGCTAATACATTATCCTCTGGGCCTGGGGAGAGGCAAGCTAAGGGACTCATGCCCTCCAGAATACCATATCACCCATTCCAAGACTGCTTTCACCATTAAGGGGGCTGGAGGTGGCAAAGTGGAGAGTAGGATTCCACTTCTGGTTTATGGGAGGGCAGGTGAGCAATAGATCAATATGGATTGATGGTCAGGGAAGGCATCCTGGAGGAAGTGACTCTGAGCTGGATCTGAAGGAAAGAGAGAACCATTCTGTGCACTTTCTTGGAAGCTTAAGCTAAGGGCCGCCTGGCTGGGGTGGGTGTTGGCAGGTGCTGGGGGCTGCCTATTCAGAACCTGCCTCCTTTAACCTGCACTACTTAGTCCCTGCCCTTCACCCTGGAGGACTCTGAGCGGGCTGCCTGTGCTGCCATCTGAGTACATGTGGTGTGTTTGCCTGTGTGTGTGTGTGCACCCTGGTCCTAGCTGCACAGCCTTTGAGAAGGCTCACTTCTCCTGCCGTACTAGGTCCAGAAGGCAGGTGTTGCCTGCAATAATGTCACTGAGCGTGTGGCCTGGAGCCCAGAAGTAATTACCCTGCAGTTCCCCGTTGGAGGCTAGAGCAGCCCCTGTTAATGATTAATGTGAGTCCCCAGCCACTGTATGCCAAAGTCAGCCATGGGTTTCTCCCACCTCCATTATCCTCAGAGGATGTGAGGGCACTTGTTCCCTTCCCCAAAGACAGGAAAGACCCTCAGGTCCACAGGTCCCGTTCATGTCATTAGCACCTTTTAGAAGAAACTTGGTCCAGCAGGGGAGACTCCCCCTGGGGCCTGGCTTCCTGCAGTGTTGGGGCTGGCCCGCCCCAGAGCCCTGGGTCCTCCATCTTGAGCCAGCCTGCCCAGAACTGCCCACCCCGCCCACCCTCAGTTTCCCCTCCTGACCCTCATCCTGTTCTGCTGGGTGACCTCAGCAAGCTCCTCTCCTCTCTCAGTGTCCGTGGTCGGGGCGCAGTTTGAGGCTGAGAAGAGAGCAGAGCTAATTGGCCAAATAGGTATTGAGCCCTGACTCCTGACCCCATTAGCACAAATTGAGCCAGCAGGGCAGGGACAGCGCTGCCGACCAGTAGAGCTTTTGAGAATCTCCCTCCCTCCTTCTGCCTCTGTCACCGAGGTCCAGCCAGTCATGATCCTAGAGTTCTGCAGTCCCTGGGGGCCAGGGACACGTGGAAGATCTCTTACCTAGGGGCCTTGTTTTGTGGAGGCTTTGCCGGCCCTTGTCCTGGGGAGCGGGGCTGGGGGTCTTCCTGGCACGTTGTGTCATATTGGTGAGGCCTCTTGAAGGCCCTCCCTCCATTAGGTCGCGGCCTCCGTGGATGGAGGCCAGGCTTTCTTTTCTTTGTTTCCGGGTCATCCTTCCCGGGAAGTGATGCAGCAGGAGCTTAATGAAAATGAACTGAAATGCCATCCTGGAAAGGGCCTCAACCATGCTGTCCTCCCAGCCTCCCCTCCTAGGGAGCAGTCCCCTCCTGGAAGCTCAGACCTGGCCTCAGAAGAGCTCAGAGTGTGAGGACCCATGCAGACTGCAGAGCACACTAGATGACTGTGGGTGGAGAGGCCCTGTGGGACAGGCCAGCGGGATCATCCACTCTGGGATTGGCAGAGGAAGGAAACAGGAAAAGCTGTTCAACGTGTCCGAGAGGCTCTGGGGCGTCATCATCCCATTGGGTTGCTCTGTAGCTCCTGGGGACAGAGTCTAGGGGACAAGCCTGTGAATCCGACCAGTAGAAGACTTGGCTCTGTGCCGCCCAGCTGTGTGGCCTTAACTGAGGCCTCACCTCTCTGAGTCTTGCTTTCCTCCTCTGAAAATGGGACCAGAGAGGGGTTGGGTGTTAGCAAGATCCCAAAGCCTAAATTGGCAGCCGCTGAAGAGTCATCTGGGTGCTTATGTGATCATGGATGCTTGGGCTCCCTGGGTGAGGCCGGGCAGGTACAGTTTTAGGAAGCACTCAGGTGATTCTGCTTCCATCACTTTGGGAGCCAATGAGCTGGGCATCCCCAAGCCCCCATCTGCACTAACAGCCTGCAGTTCTCTGATGGCTCTGCATTTGCCTTAGTCCTGTGGTGGCTCCCCAGAGCTTGGGGTAAAATCCTGCCTTCTTAGCCCAACATCCAACCCCATTGGTAATAGGCCTCCCTCTCCAGGGAGCTTTTATACCCTTTTTTTCCTTGTGGGTTGTGAGGAGTCAAAATCATAAAATTCTGAGGCCAGAAGGGACCTCAGAGAACATGGCCCCACTCACCTTCCTTGTTAGACTGTGTTTTCCTGGAGAGAAGGCAGCACGTTCCCTCCAGCTCTGTGTCCCCAGATGCCCCAGAGAATCCTTGTTGTTTGGCCTCAAGCTCTATCCCATCAAAAAGGGGCGGTGTAGACCCTCACAGAGTCAGTATTTAGCTACTCTTTATAGGGAAGCCTTCCTATGGCCTTCTTGTTAGGCCCTTCCATGACCAATGCTGCCTGCCTTAAGAAGTTCTGCCCCAGGCCAGGCACTGTGGCTCACTACTGTAATCCCAGCATTTTTGGAGGCTGAGGCAGGAGGATCACTCAAGCCCAGGAGTTAAAGACCAGCCTGGGCAACATGTAAAGACCCTACCTCTCTAAAAAAAAAAAAAAGAAAAAGAAAAGAAAGAAAAAGAAAAATTAGCTGGGCATGGTAGTGTGTGCCTGTAGTCCCAGCCACTCCAGAGGCTCAAGCAGGAGTGTGGCTTGAGCCCAGGGAGGTCGAGGCTGCAGTGAGCCAAGATTGCACCACTACACTCCAGCCTGGGCTACAGAGTGAGACCCTATCTCAAAAAAAAAAAAAAAAAGCAAAAAACAAAGACGTTCTGCCCCAAATCCATTTCCAGTGCTTCATGTTGCCCCTCAAGCCTGTTTCCTCCCGCTGCTGGCAGTGCCTTCCTGTGTGAGCAGGTGAGCTCTCCCACCTAATTTCCCCAGAGGGTGTGCTCCCGTGCTACTCCACAACAATATTCTATTTTTGTTCCAATCTCCTGAGTGGGAGGACAGAAGGTTCCTGGGGGAGTGGTGTTGGAGCCTTCTTTGATTCTTGTAAGCTCGACTGAGAAGTTCTCCAACTGCTTGCTCCCTCCCCCATCTTCCCCGGTGGTCTTATCCACTGGGTGAAGCACCGAGAGGTTAGGCCCTGGCCTGAGAGAATATGCATCCAGGCACCTTGGAGCACTGCGGAGCAGATGTTCCCTGCTGTGCAGTTTGTGTGTGTGTGTGCGCATGTGCATGCACATGTTCACTGGTGTGTTTCTGCATGTACAAACATAGGGTCTGCAGAGGAGGAATTAGCCCATCAGATAAACAATGGGTTTTCATCTCAGAGTATTTCTTTTGCCCAGGCCTGTTCTCACTGTGCTGTTGAGAAGGTGCGACTGCAGTCCCTTTCTCAAGGAATTCTCTTCCTCTATAACTTTCCCAGCCCCTCATGTACCCTGGAAGAGCCCTGAGTTCTCAAGCTGGCATTCAAGATGTCTCCCACATTCTCTTCAGAGCTGGGAGCTGAGGTGTCAGGGTTCCCTGAGATGCGCGTTCTTCCGTCAGTGAGCTGTCGATCTGGCCAGCTGCCCTTGGCTGACCTCTTTAGCCTCTGCACTGCAGAGATTCGTGGAACTCAGCTTATCTTTAGAGATGTCTAGCTCCATCCTGGTGTTGTGCCAATGGGGAAACTGAGGAAGAGGCAGTGAGAGGAAGGGACTTATTCAAGGTCACACAGCAAGTTAGAGACAGGGATGGGACTAGAACTTGAGAATCTCAGGCCCCTGACCCAGACACCTTCCATCGCATAGCATAGGCCTCCTTCCTGTAACCCCTGGGCTCTAGCCACAGTGCCGTCTCCTGACCAGTGGACCTACTTGGGCGCCTGCCTCCTCTTTGAGGCTTTAGTACCCAACAGGGCATGCTGCCCCCTGCTCCTTTCTGGAGCAAGCCTGGCTGAATTTCTCCTCCCCTCTGGCCATCCCCAGCCTAAGGGATACAGAGTCAGAGATTCTGCATCAACCCTCTTATTCCCTTCCCTTGGCTCATGGCCCCATCTGCCCATGGAGCTGGCCTGGATTTTCAGCTCCCCTGTTGGGTGGGTCTGTCCATCCTCTATACTGAGGGCTTCTTGAGGTGGGACCATTTGTGTCCCTCGGGATCCTCTTAGCTCTCAGGCAGGACCTGCATCTTAATGGCCATAGAATGATGATGATGATGGGGATGATGATGATGATGGGGATGATGGCCCACTTGAATTGAGTATTTATGCCATATAGCATATTGTAAATATTATCTCATTTGATCTTCCTAGACTCCTGTGAGGGGGGGATTAATGTTCTCATCCTGCACATTAGAAAACAGGCTCAGAGAAGTTAAGTGATTTGCCCAAGGCCTCAAAGCAGAGCACCTAGCCACCATACATCTACAATAGCCTGGCCACACAGAAATGTGGTCCCTGCACCGGCAGTCTCAGCATCACCTGGGGGCTTGTTAACAGTGCAGATGTTGGCCCCACCCCACAGCCGACTGAAGTCCACCAAGTCTGCAGCTCAGAAAGTTCCCAGGTGATGTGTGTGCACATTCCAGTGTGAGGGGCACTGTGCTGTATGGCTGAAGGATCGCAGGCCAAGAAGAGAAGACTGGGTCAGCTGTCGCCCTCACACAGCTCACCTTCTCCTTGGGGAGAGGCTGAGGCCAGCTCTCATTGCATCCTGACAGGCAGGACCTCAGCCCAGGATGGGGAGGTACCTTAGAAGAGGCAGGGTAAAGGGTCATCATTGGGTTTTAAGAAAAACAAAACGAAACAAACTTTGTTCCTCAAATATTGATAAACATAGAAAAATTGGAAAATAAAGGTACACCCAAATCCAAACAACCCGCTTGTAAACCAAACCCCAGATGCCCTTGGCTCTAAATCGGACTGTGTCTGAGGCAGCCCTAGGCAGCCAAGGGAGCAGCTTACCTGGGAGCCCTGTGATTCGGAGTCAGAGATTTTGAGGTGGGTTAAAAATAGAGCCCTAGTGGCCAGGTGGGGGTGGGAGGAAGACAGCAATTTATCTATTGTGGTGGGGAGACCCTGGGGTTAGGGAAGAACAGCGAGGGGAGGTTGGGCAGGAAGGACGCAGTGGGTGGGGGTGTATTTCCCTCCAGAGACCTGAGCTGAGCACCCAGCCTGGCTCAAGAAGGCCGTGGGAGGTGATTTCAACCCTGAGGGTATAGGGGGAGGCTAAGATGCCAGCCCCAGGACACAGGCAGGGAGGACTCCTGCTCACCCTGGACAAAACACTCCCCCACCACCAGAGAGGCAGCTCCTTCTAGGGTGTGGGATGGTGAAGGGGGTGACAGTGGCTCTGCCTCAGAGAATGGTAAAGAGGAGCTAGACAGGTAGGGGGTGCAGAGGGGGAGTAATAGGTGCTTTCAAACAGTTATCAAGGTGTGGGGAGGAGAGGCAGGAAAGGCATCCTCATGCATGCCACGTATCTGTGTCATGGGCTGACATGCGTGTGATGTTAAGCTATCCTCCTTTGCCTATTACACCTGCTCTTCAGACAACCGCCCTCTCTCCACCTTCATCATTGATCTCCAAAACATCTTCTCATCCTGACCTCCCGGGCACAGCAATGACTTTGCCACATATTTCTGCTGACCACTCAGGAGCTGTCTGGGGACCAAGGTCGTGTCTCTCCCCTGATACATGTTAGAGGACCCCTCACAGCACAGGGTGCTGGCCATTGTTTAAAGGTAGATGAATGTTTCTGATTATAAAGGTAATATCTGCCTGTTGTGGGGAAGGTGGAAAATGTAGAAAGGTGAAATGGAGAAACTCAGAGTCACGATATATTCCCACCCTTAGAAATCATCAATGTTAATGATTTAGTGAATTCTTTTTTCGTTTTATTTTTGGCAGTATTTTCTTCTTCTGGCAACAGTCTTCCGTCCGTCCATCCATCCATCCATCCATCCATCCATCCATCCATCCATGCGTCCATCCATCCGTCCATCCATCCATTTAACAATAAGATAATGTTACTGAGACTCCTCCCCATCCCTTGCCCAACTGTGTGTTCCCATCTTGGAAAAGGAAGAGAAATCATTTCTGCCCTTGGGGAGCTCACAGTAGGGGGAGCCCTAAGACTCCTCCTGGGTCTGTCTGGTTGGGGAATGGGGGGATTCCGGGAGAGCAGTGGAGTTGCCTCCTTCATCCCTTCCTCAGGGCTCCTGAGTCTTGGTGCTAGGCCTATTTGGGAAGAAGGGAGAACTTCTAAAATCCCCTGTGGTGGAGGTGGGGTAGAGGAGGGCCAATGGGGTGTACCCATAATGAGGAGGCTTATTATGGGTGGTTGGTTCTGCCCCCACCGCCTGCACAGCTCAGGCTGGAAATGCAGTCAGGGCCCTGGTTGCAGTCTTTATCCACAAGGTCCCCCGACCAGCTCTCTCTCATCCCGTCCTGTCGGAGACCCCAGGTCCCCTGTTTCTTCTGGCCCATGTCTGTTCACCTGCCTTCTCCCCCACTTTCAATGCCTCCGCTCTTTCTCTGTCACTTTTCCACCATGATCCTCGGCACCGGGTGGGACCACCTGCCGAGGGCTGCTGCTGTGAGTCTTGGGGGTTTGGATGTGCTAAGTTCTTCCCTGATTGTCGGAGGCTTGTGGAAGCCTGGTGGGAAGGAGTCTGTTTCTGAGGGCTGCCCGCGTCATGTGGCTTCTGCTGGGCTCCCTGCCACTCAGCCTTTGGCATGCACTCCTGAGGCATGCATGGCATGCAGTCATCTGTTCACCCATCCCCCATCCACTCATTCGTATGTTTCCACCCATTCACGTATTTATGAGGACCTACCGTATAAAAGGTATTGTGCCGACTTCAGAGAGTCAGTGATGGCAAGTTAGATTGTCACACACACAGTTTCTTATAACATGATAAGTACTATGCCAGGGCAGCGCCCGTGAGGGGCAGTTAACCGGATTTCCTAGGATACAAAGAAGGCTTCCCAGGAGAAGTGATGCCTCCTGTGAACCAAGGGGGATAGGTGGGCACAAGTGGGGAGAAGAGTTCCAGGCAGAGATGACAGCATGTAGGAAAGCCCAGAGGCAAAGAAAGCACAATGTGTTGGGGACACCGAAGGCTGCCGAGTCTGTCTGCAGCAGAGTGTGCAAGGAGAGGAACGGGGAGCATCAAAGCAGGAGAAGGAGGCAGAGTCCAGGCCAGGAAAGGCCTTGGGGACAACAGTGAGGAATTTGGATTTCACTTAAGAGGTGATGGGAAGCGCAGAAGGATTTGGGGCTTAGCAAAGTGTGGAGAGTGGATTGGAGGAGGGTGCTGGCCCCAGCCCTGACCCTGAGGCACGTGAGGTCCTGGACTGGCCAGGAGCTCAGCTGGGAAGCTGTTGGAGTAGTCCCTATGGTGGGTCGATGGGACACATTGGATCCAACGTGATGAGGTGTTGGAAGGCAAGGGAGATAGAAGAGTTGAGGATAACTCTGAGGTTTCTGGGATATACTTTAGGATGCCCGGTGGTACCATTTTCTGGGAGCACAAGAGTGTGGAGGAAGCTGTGAAGCCCTGTCTGAATATGGCAAAGGTGAGGTTCCCGTGGGACATCCAGTTGTAGACATGTAGTCAGCAAGTGGATGCATGGGTGTAGAGTTCAAGAGAGGGGTATGGTTTACAAGGCAGCAGAATAACAAGGCCATGGGAGTCAGTGAAATCACCTGCAAAGAGTGCATAGAACGGGAAAAGATGAGGGCCCCAAGGAGCAAAAACATGGAAAGGTCATGCTGAGGGAAAGGAGGCCGTTCAAGGGGAGGGAAAGGAGAGGCAGTGAGAACAGAGAAAAGCTAGTGGAGTGGGCCACCTTGGAAGCCAAGGAGGAGACTGTCTGCAGGGAAGAATGGTCTGCAGGGCCAGATGATGCTAAAGGCCAGGGAGGAAATGGACTGGAAAGTGACCATTGGATTTAGCAGCAGGGTGCATATTGGTGACGTGCTGAGGAGTGGAGAGCAGCATCGCTTCTCGGCCTTTTGGGTAAGATCAAGTGGAGTGGAGAGGAGCGCTGGATGAGGGGCATGAAAGCGAGAGTGTGGGGACGGTGACACCTCCTTCAAGGAGCCTGGTAAGAGATAAGACAGCAGGGGTTCAGGGAGGGATTTTTTTTTTAAGTTTAGAGAGCTTAAAAGGAAAAGCTGATGGGAAAGGATCAGTGGTGAGAGACAGATGGGAGAGAGAGAGGGAATCTTCTGTAGATTAAGGTCCCTGGGGAGGAAATGGGGATGGTATCAAAAGGGCAGGTAGAAGAGCCGCTGATTCCCTTGTGACTGGGAAGAGGAGATGGGATTGGGGAGATGCTTCAAGGTGGCAGAAAGAGGAAGGGGACACTCTGGCAGCTTTGCTTTTCTCTGTGATGTAGAAAGTGGTGTTATCTGCTGACTCAGAGAAAAAGTGATGGTTTCAGAGCTTTGAGGAGAGAGGAATTAATTTGAAATAGCAGCTATGGGGAATGGGCAGGAAAGTTTACTAGGTTCTCCTGCAAGGATCAGGGGACAGAGATGAGGGCTGTGAATGAGGCCATGATGAGGACATTGAGGCATGAGGAGCTAAGAAACTTGGATGTTTAGTAGGACTGGTCTGAGGTTGTGGGATTCTCTACACAGCTCCCTTGTGAACGTGAAAAGGGTTGATGGTGGTCCTTGCCTGGGGCTGGGATTTCATGACGGTGCCAGGAGGAGGGGCATGGGAGTTAAAGGCGTTGGTTTTAGAGAGGCGAATGAGCTGGACCATCGTGTCTGGGGTGAAGGGTGGTTGGGAGGATGCAAGAGGGTTCTGATGAGAGGATCAGAGGAGTCAGCAGACTGGATATTCCCAGGACTCTGAAAAACAGGTGCAGCGCAACTGAATAGAAGAGCCGTCAGGAAAGAAGGGCAGGGTGTACAAGAGGACTGCAGAGATGCAGCACCTGGAGGTGGTGACGTGGTCAAGGGTGCGCTTTGGAATGGACCATTGAGGTGGGATTGTTAGAGTCAGGGTGGCAAGCTACCAAGAGGCCAAGGTGTTGTCTGGGTCAATGATATGGAGTAGAAGTCACCCAGGACGATCACAGGATTTGGAGTGGAACAGGAGGTTGTGAACCAGGTGCTAGCATTGCCAAAGTCCTTGAGGATGGCAGATGGGTGCTGGAAGGATGGCCAGCAAATGACAAGAATACCCAAAAGATCTTGTAGACATTTCTGCCACAGGCGGGAGGTAGCAGCAGTAGGGAGAGGGGAGGATGCTGACTCACCCCTGACCCTGAGGTATGAGGGATTTGGAAGAGTGATGTCATTAGGACACAACTAGGGTTCACTTAAGCGGGGAGGCAGGGGGGTCTGGTTGTGAAGAAGTTAAGGATGCAGGTGCCACGGAAGAGAGCGCAGGAGAGAGAGCTGGGAGGGAGACAAGGAGCTTGGGGAGGCACAGAGTTTGGGAGTAATAAAATACCCCCAGCCAGATTGATATTTCTGTGGAGTGGTTAGAAAGTAGGCCTCTGGAGTCAGATTCTTTGGGTTTGAATACTTGGCCCACCATATATGGCAAATCTCTCAACTCCTTGTACCTCAGTCTCCTCATCTGTAAAATGGGCATAATCATAGTATCTACCTCATAGGGGTTTTTTAAATGAAGATTAAATAAAGTAGTCCAGATAAGGTACTCAGACTAGTGCCTGGCAAATGGTAAGTGTCCAAAAAGTATTGACTGCCATCCTCTTCCATTCTCACTGTCTTCAGTGTCAGGATCTTTGCTGGATCTGGAAAACCAAGGGAATGGGAAAGATAACCCAGAGGGCATATGAGTTGGAGAGAAGGAGAATGGAGGCTGGAGACCAGAAAGGAGGCAGGGCAAGGGTCCAGGTGAGAGACAGATGCAGAAGCTATCATGGAAGCAGCTAGACTAGACATGGTGACTGCTGGGGGTGTTGCTGTCGGGGTGGGTGGGAGGTAAGAGGCAGCAGTAAGGGATGGCTGGGAGGTTTTGAGCCTAGATTATTGAAATGCAAACTGTGCCATTCAGCTTTGAGGAGGATGATGCTGAGTTCAGCTCTGGAGTCATTGGCTGTAGGAGAAAGCAGGCCCTCCGGGTGGATGCATTTTGTAGGCAGGTGGGAATGCAGGTCTGGTGCTGCGACTGGCACTGAGTGGGAGCTGTCTGCAAAGTTGGAGAGGGTAACAGATGGGGCATTGAGTGTGCTGCTCACCTGGGAGAAAGCATGGAGACCCACGGGCTACAGTCAGCACTGCAGGGACATGGGTATCTGAGACAAGGCCCCATCCTCCATGAACCCATGGTGTTTTAGGAGCTAAAACCAAGACTCAGGCTGTGCAGAGGCTTCAGTGGTCAGAGTTGAAGAGCTAGCTTGAAAGGTGGAAAATATTTTAATGACAAAACAATGACATTCTTCTTCCAGCTGACAGGATTCCCAATGGATATCATTTGTGCCAAAATGTATGCAAGAAAGTATGCATGTGTAAAAATGGATGCATGTAGGAGGGCAAAAGGCAAGAGTGTGTTTACAAAAAATATATTCATGGTATTGCATGTGGGTGTGCATGTGTGTGTGCGTGTGTGCACGCATGTTCATGTCTGTGCATGTGCACATGTGCATGCATGTATATATGTGCATATGTCCTCAAAGGCAAGCATGGGTGTGTGTGGACAAGAAGAGGCTGAAGGAGGTCATCCCTAGCTGGGACCTCCACTTTTCCTACTTTCATTCTGTCACCCTTCCCATCCTCTTTGGCCTCCAGGGAAGGAGAGGGCCCTTAGTCTAGTCCTTGAGTCCCTGAGTTCAGGGTCAGCCACCTCCTATCATGTCTTCCTCAGCTCCCTTGAGGCTATGAACTTCCTCTCACACCAAAACATGAAATTTCCAGATATCGGTGTAATGGGCTGCTTGGCTTTTTGCCATCCCCCATTCTTTCTGCATATGGGACCTGCCCCTCCAGTGTCAGCCTATAGGTTGCCTCTTCCTGCTGAGAGGCCACCTGCCTGCCTGGGTGGACCCATTGGTCCAGGTAGGAAGTAAGGATTGAGATAAGACAGGTCTGGAAGCCTGGGGCTGCTGGGGCTTCCAGAGCCCAGTTGGTGTCTTGCTGGCCAGGACTCCTGTTAACTTAAAGGGCACTGGGCTGGAGGAGGGTCCTCTGGATTTGGAGAGACTAGGGCCCCTAATTCAGGCATGTGCCAACTCCAGGATATCTGAGCCTGACTGCCCCTTGCTTTCCTGTCAGGGCATTACAACCATCACCATGGATTCACACCCTGGATTGTGAGATTTATTCATGAGTGATTCTGGGGGTGGCCAGGTGATAAGGGAGCACTGGGCATCCAACTTGAGGCTTTGGAAATGTTACTCGTCCTTCCTTTGTGAGCCTTCGTTTTCCCTTCTATAGGACGTGTGTGACCGTGACTGAATGATTGCTGATGGCCAGGGTGCCTTTAGCACTTGAGAGGTGTGCTACTTCCTCTACCTCAGACAGCCCTAGCATCAGGAGCATGGGCCCCCCAAATACTCTTTGCAGTCTTCTCTTCTCTTTTGTCTCTGGGGCAGGGGCCACACCTGCTGTGGTAGGCTGCCTTTCCACTGTGATGTAAAGGTGTCAGAAAGGCATATATGCCTCCCACATCCCTCTCGGGTACCCACAACCCCAAGAACTCAAAACTCTGGAGTCCCAGAGACTTCTCCTAATCTTGTGTCTGTCCCTCACTAGCTGTGTAGTCTAGGGCAGACACTTCTCTGTCAGCCTCAAGATCATCATCTGTAAAATAACAGCAGCCACAGTGCTGGTGTGAGGGATAAATGAAGTAATGCATGGAAAACCAAAGTAAGTGCTCTATACATGTGAGGTGTTTTGGGGTCTTTACAAATAAAGACTTTTCAGTCACCAAGGAGCCCCCAGTAAAAATGCCCAGAGATATTAAGGCATCACTTGAGATGCTTCGACCAGCAGGATTGGAAATGAAGAGGGGCCAGCAAGCTGAGGATGCCAGTGTAGAAGCTGTTGCCACCTTCCCCTGGCTAAACCCACTGAACGACGGGGCTGGCAGGTGTGCTGGGCGCTGTCCGTGGTGTTGAACGTCATATCTGGCTCTGGCAGGGCCTGGCTTTCGGACATCTGTGCAAGCATCTGGCAAGGAGTAAGGAAAGGTAGTCCAGAAGCCAAGGGCAGTTCCCAAAACCCAACTCCTGTCACCTCCTCCAGAAGCACTTTCCCGGCCTCACCCTTCTAGGCCACCGGGATCCCATTTTTATGGATACCTGGGCTTTTTACGGATACCCGGGCTCATTGGGATGGTTTCTTACACCATTGCCCAGTTGCCTTCTATCCAAGCCTTGTGCTCTGACCAGACCATGAGTCTCTGGAGGTGAGGGCATCTGTGTGCTGAGGCAAATAGGTCTGTCATCTGATTGCTGGGGGGACTCTGTAGCCCTTGCCTCCTGCTACTGGCTTTCCTGGGTCTATTACAGGCTCCTCTGTGATCCCACTCCCAGCAGATGTTTTGCTGTGGCTTTTCTCTGGGAGATTTGATCTTCCTCCCTCTTACCTCTTTCCTGCAAATTTATTGATTTTAATGATTTATTTACTCATTTCATAACGTAGCTGGGCATAGGTCAGAGCATTTGACAGAAATCAATTGATTTCCTCCTTATGACAGTGCTGCTAGTCAGGTACTGTGGTTATCCTCATTGAGCAGATAAGAAAACTGAGGTGTGGCATGGTAAAGTGGCTTGCTAGTAAACCATGGAGCAGGAATCGAACCCTGACTTCAGGCCCATCTCTCCTCCCACCATATTATACTGTCTCTCCAGCAGCTCTGTGATGTTCCAGGGTAGTGGTTTGTGGGAAAGAATGATCCAGGATCCCGACCCCAGCCCAGATCGAGTGCTGGAAATATCCCTGAGCATCTGGAAGCTCAAGATTGAAACCATTAGTCAGAGTGCGAGGAAATGGGTGTTTTTGCCTTATGCAATTTAGTTTTATGAAGACCACTAAATGCAAACATTCTCCTGTTAATTACGCTCTCAAATTTGGACTATAATTGAGGGAACTAGAGCTGGGGAGAGTGTAGAAACCCGTTGGAGTGGCAGGCCCGCCCGAGTCAGCATTCCCAGCCGCCTTGCACCCGCTCTGTTAATTTTAGAAACTCCTCCAGCCTGGGTGTATTATTAGCTTTATGTACAGAGGGCCACATAGCCCTCAGTGGCCTTTCTATGCACAGTTAAAAAAATTTGTTTTCTTTTGTTTTTCCCAAGAGATTAAATGAAGAGGGATGACAGCAGAGTGTATAGAGGGGTGTTTGTGCACTGTGCGTGTGAATGGGGATACCTGCATGTGGCATCTAATGAGTGTACACAGCTGTCTTTGAGTGAGGTCTATGTGGCTGGGTAGAGCATGCACGGCTCTAGGGCACCCCATAGATGCTGAAACCATCCTCCTGGGGCCCATGACTCATTAGCAGGTGTGCTGCATTCTTTGTAGTGAAGTGTGAAGCTGAGGATGGGTCCTCAGGCCTTAGTTGGGTTCTCTCAGCTGGCATATGGGTACTGGGGCCACAGAAAGGAGTGGTGGGTCATGGGGTAGAGAGGAGCTGAAGTTGGCCTCTTGGCATCCGGCCTTATCCCCCATAAGGCCCTGTCTTGAAGCCCTGAAGAGCTTGGCTTTCAAAGGAGCTGCAGAAAAGCTGACTCTCTGGAAACTGCCCTTTGCCACGCAGTGTGATGTAGGACAGCCGCCTCACCCACCTTCAGCAAAACAGGCCCTACCCTCTCCTTGACTCACAGCCCCATTTTGAGTCTGGCAAACAAACAAACAATTTGCTATGAAGTAATTTCTTTGCAACCTGGACCTCTGCAGGCAGGGGCACTTTGGTTTACAGTGAGACCCTCTGAAGACTGGAGGAAAGCTTATCTCTTTCTTTCCCACTTTCTTCCTCCTGGCTTCCCTGCAGTAAAGAATCAAAGATGGTGGAAAGGTTATTTCTCCTGGGAGAAGACATGCTTATTTCTGCCTGACTTAATACCTTTATCTGTTATTGTGTAAATGTCTAAATTAACAGCAGAGGGAAACAGCTCTGCAGTGCAAGTTTTCGGTCTTGGGGCCAGCCCTGGGATGGCTGGTACTTGGGCAGGGTCCCTGGGAATAATTGGCCATGCCTTCTGGATTGGGGTCTTGGCCACGTGTGTTGTTTCCACACTCCAGAAGGCCCCCTGCTTGGTGAGTTGGGAGAAACCCAGCGCGGACCTGTGAGTTGGCGTTGTGCCTCCTCCTCATGCTGCTCAACTTCTCCGAGGCTTTGCCCTGAGGCCTCCTCTACAAACGACTTGAAGGTGCCTGAGGCCTTAGGAGAAATGATTCTGGAAGCCCTGGGCTGGTCTCTTTCTATCACATTGATTGGTATCTCACTGGTGCCTGAAATCCCCCCATTTATTCTTCTTGTTTTGAAGCTATCTCTCCCCCTCCACACCCCCATGTTAGGATGCAAACCTCTGAGGGAAGGAGATGGTCAGACATTTTCTGATTATAGGGGATGGACTAAAGGGGGATGCCAGAGAACCAGTGTGGGAGAGGGCCAGATCAGAATGATAGGACTCATTACACAGTGAGGAAACTGAGGCCCAGAGTAGGGAGGCCCTACCGGATGTCACACAGCATGTTGATGACAAAGCTGGGGCTGGAGCCTGGGCCTCCTGCCTCCCAGGCGCCCGAGTCATGTCTGTACCTCCCCTGCTCTTTGGTCGTGGTCTGTGGAATATCTCCCTGACAGCCCGTCTCAAGCCACAGCTAACCCTCAGGGAGGATGGGACAGCCTAGCCTGAGCCTGGGGTGGCGTGGGGTGAGCTGCTCCTTTTGCTAAAACAGCCTCTTGCTTCTCTCTGAGTGTCACTGATTTGCCTTTCAGCCTGACTCTCACTGTGGGCTGGGGATGGGAGGAGGAAGCTTGTCATTGGGTCTCGGGGGAATTCACAGAAGGGCAGCATGGAGGGTACCCTTAGTGAATGAAGAGCCTCTTACTGTGTCATTCCCTGTGCCAATCTCCACATCTTGCCCTGGTACCCATGTGCCTATCTTCCTGTCTCGGAACCTCCCAAGACTTCTGTCTCCCAGGTGCTGTCCCTCAGATCTTCCTCCCTTAGTCTGTAACTTGTCCTCCCTCTTCTCCTGGCAACTGACCCCTGTGTCTCTGGGCAGATTTTACTGGGACCTGACCATGCTGCTGCTGATGGTGGGAAACCTGATCATCATTCCTGTGGGCATCACCTTCTTCAAGGATGAGAACACCACACCCTGGATTGTCTTCAATGTGGTGTCAGACACATTTTTCCTCATCGACTTGGTCCTCAACTTCCGCACAGGGATCGTGGTGGAGGACAACACAGAGATCATCCTGGACCCGCAGCGGATTAAAATGAAGTACCTGAAAAGCTGGTTCATGGTAGATTTCATTTCCTCCATCCCCGTGGACTACATCTTCCTCATTGTGGAGACACGCATCGACTCGGAGGTCTACAAGACTGCCCGGGCCCTGCGCATCGTCCGCTTCACGAAGATCCTCAGCCTCTTACGCCTGTTACGCCTCTCCCGCCTCATTCGATATATCCACCAGTGGGAAGAGGTAAGTGGTCAGTGCAAACCTCTTGGGGGAAAGGCCACTCCCCACAGAGGGAGTGAGGAACTGGCAGGGAACCTCAGATAATTGAACATGGGCTCTCAGATCGTGGCAGGCACACCTGCTCCAAGAGGACAAATACTAGTAATTTCTTGACCTCTTATCATGTGCTGGATACTTTACATGCAGTATCTCAATGAAGACTGTAACAGCTATAGGGGGAACCATATAGGTACATGTATATACTCATTTTTCACATGAAGAAACAGACAGAAAGATTAAGTGACTTATACAAGGTTACACAATTAGTAATTTTTGAACCTGGAATGTGAACTTAAGCCAATCACCTCTAGAGCCCACATTATTAACCACTGCGTTATGTTGTAGGGTTTATAAACCCATAAGCTTGTTGGGGACAGGCAGGGAATAGGGATGGGCGAAAAGGGCCAGCTGGGGGACAGTAGACAGTGTGGTGGATGAGAAGAATTAGAGAACATCTCCGTTATATTGGGTGGCCTCTATGCAGCTCCAGCTAATTTTTGTCAAGTGGAAATGGGCCCAGGGTTGCTAGATCTATAGCATTATGAGAAATGGAAATCTGGATTTTTGTACAAATTTTGTTGGCAACTCTCTTAGTTTGGGTTCTTCCTGAGCAGAACCTGAGACAACGATGTGCATGAAAGGGATGTTTTGGGGATGCATTCCCAGGAAAATCTGGTAAGGGGATTGGGGAGAGGGACAGGGAAAGGCAGGAAGCCAAGCAATGGTTGGACATTGGAGGGTGTCCTGTGGAGGGCTGTTTGCCTCAGCTCTATGGGATCTGAGGATAGTGTGCGCCACACCTTGGAGTTGTCCCAGTCAGGGCAAGGGAGTTGGAATGTTTATATCCCCTTACCTGTCAGTCATTGGTTCAAGGCACTGCCAGCCCTCAGCACTCGCAGCCAAAGCAGTTTCCAGCAGCCCGGGCAGGCCTCTGACAAAAGGTGCGGCTGCTGGCTATAGAGAGTGAAATCACGCAGGCAGGCTGGAGTCTTGTGCTCAGAAACTGTAAAGGGATCCTAGGGGCTGTGAACACTGGCTACAGGAGGAAAATAAAACATTGAAAAAGAACTGGGCAGGCCAATTCCGTTGTGAACAAACCTCACTCATCCATGGGCTGAAGCAGTTGTCTGCAGCAGAGGAGCTAAGGGCTTTGCTGGGAGGAAGGGCAACTGACCTTGCTAAGTGCTTCAGTCTGTGTCTGCCACCCACCCAAGTTACACGACTTGGCAGCAGCGGCAGGCAGGCCAGCCTGGAGGGCCTACTTTCTCTGTGAGACAGCCCACCTTGGGGTCATGCCACCTGTGGGTGGGACAAGCTTCCATGGAGGGCCATTTCCCGCTCCATCCCTGTGCTGTGTGGCTGACTTCCCAGCCTCTAGGACCCCTGCTTGCCTGGCAGAAGTTCCCATGTTCAGAACATGAAGCCCCCCACCCTCACCCCCAGCAGCAGCCTGGGCCTCGGCTGGCAGCACCTATGGCTGATGGTAGAGGCACGGGCAGATTCAGGTCAGAGGCGTCATGAACGCACGTGCCACAGGAGAAGTGTGTGCACCAGTTTGGCAGCGTCCCTCCATGGCAGAAATTCTCTTTGGCTTGGAAAATTCACATTACTTATGCTGACAGAGAAGGGCTGTGACTCTCCCAAGGTCATGGAGTTAGACCTCTGGTAGAACTGGGACAGAATCCAGCTAGCTCTCTTGGCCCCCAGCACATAGTGTGGGCTGTCCCACCCTGGTGTAGTGAAATGGCATTTAAGACCCAAGTTAAAATCCCAGCTCCACACTGCCTAGCATGTAGCTTTGGGTCCGCTTTGCCTCTCTGTGCCTCAGTCTCTTTATCTGCAAAATGGGTATAAGTTGTACCTGATGTTTATAAAGCCTTAGCATGAAGCCTGGTGCAGAAGAACTGTTTAATATGTGTCCCCCCTGGCCAGGCGCGATGGCTCACGCCTGTAATCCTAGCACTTTGGGAGGCCGAGATGGGTGGATTGCTTGAGGCCAGGAGTTCAAAACCAGCCTGGCCAATATGGTGAAACCCCGTCTCTACTAAAAATACAAAAAATTAGCCGGGCGTGGTGGTGGGCGCCTGTAATCCCAGCTACTTGGGAGGCTGAAATAAGAGAATTACTTGAACCCAGGAGGCAGAGGTTGCAGAGTGAGCGGAGATTGCACCACTGTACTCCAGCCTGGGCAACAAGAGTGAAACTCCGTCTCAAAAAAATAAATAAATAGATGTTATTTATATTTATAATATACACACACACACACACACACACACACACACACACCCCTACCTCCCTCCCCACCAAGTTGTCTTAGTAACATTTCCTTGGTTCCTCATACTTAGCTGGCAAGAGAAACGGGGCAAGATTTATGATCCTCATGTGTCAAGTGAGGAAACTGAAGATCAGAAAGGCCAGCCGCCCCAGTGGTAGGGCTTTTGGCCTAGGCCTCCTATCTCCCGGTTCCATGCACTTCCCGCCTTCTCAGATGGAAAGGGAATGACTTTGATTCTATGATTGTTTCCTTTCATGGCTGGGGTGCCTCCACGGGGGACTGGACTTCATTCAGTCCAGCAAGTGCTTGCTGGGCACCCACCTGTGCTGACCTGGGTGGGCGCTGGGATCAAAGGACTAGGACGACCGTTGGCAGAGAGTGGGAGGGCAGTGGCAGGGGAGGAGATCTGTGCAACAGGTTGAGTTGGAGGTGCCTGTGGGACAGAGATGTGCAGAGATGTGGCAGGTGGTCTGAGCTGAGGGCTGAGAGGGGACAGTGACTCTGGAGGGTGGCGGCTGGGTCCACTCTGAGGGACTGTGAAGGAAGGATGGAGGCATGTTTCCCCTCATGCTCTGACACACTTGTCTCCTGGTTTCCGTCCCAGGTGGAAATGTAGGACCAGGTTGGCTCCCTCAGACCCTGAGAAACCCCCACCCTTCTGCATGTCTTGGACCCACAGCTAGACTGTCATGAAAAGCAGAGACACGCCAGCTCTTTCCCTCCTCCAGCATCCATTCATGTCTCCAGGCCTCAGCCTCCCAGGGGCTGACCTTACTCCTCCAGGGCCTGGGGGCTGTAGTCCTTTGTAGGGGTTGGCAGAGATGCCAGTGGCTGGACAGGGTGAGTCCTGGGTCGGAGCTAAGCTTGTCTTTCATGTCCCCACATTATGCATCCTGGTAGCTCAGGCCCAGGGCTCCTGTCCCCACTGCCACCCTGGCCTGGCCACCCTCTTGGGCACCCAGAACTGGTCAGGTGCTGGTCCTGGCCTTTCTCTGGGGGAGGCAGAGGCCCCAGGAGGCCTTGGGTCAGGCCTCTGAACTAGACGTGCTGCCCCATCTCGTGGGGAGGAAGGAGATCCCAGGAGGCCAGATGGATGACTCTCACCCTTCCACACACAAACCCTTCTCTCTCCTACCAGCTGGGGAGAAAATTGCTTTGAGCTAGTTTCTGCCGGGCACACCGGCCAGCCTGGGGCTCTCACTGGACCCCTGAGATTGGACTGGGGTTTCCCAGCTGGCCCCAGGAACCCGTCACCAGGACCATAGCAGGCCACTCCAGCCCAGGGGCTTCTCCCACCTCTGCTTGGCCCAGAGGCAGTAGCAGAAAGACCCTTTGAAGCCCTAGGTCCACATGACAGCTGAGGAGAGTATTTAGTACAGAAAACCCTGCCCTAGTCTCCTCTTTCAAGTCCCTCCATGAGTCTTTTTCCTCCTTTGGGCCTCAGTTTCCCCACTTGTCAGGTACATAATGATGTTCTCTGAAGCTCTGGCTCCCTGGGGCCCAGTCCCCAGCTCCCATCTGCCTTGGCAAGGTTTATGTTAGCTGATTCTGAAGACCTTGTTGTAGCTCACGGAACGTGAAGGAGGATGCCCTGGGGTAGGGCTAGGGAGCTTGCCTCCCACAGACTGTGGAAAGCTTGCCATGGGCTGCCTGGTGAAGCTGCAAGAAGCTAGACTCCTGACCCCAGGTTTCTACTGCCTCCCCCAGCCGGGCCCAGACCAGGCCCCCAGGAGATCTCCTAAGTGTTGGTGGCAGTCAGGCAGTCTTGTGAGTCAGCGTAGGTGGACCGCCATCTTGGAGGACGCAAGCCTCTTGCCTCCATCCTGGGCGATCTTGGTCAGCAGACTTCCTCCCGAGCCTCTGCAGCCATGCCTCCTCCCTCCCTCTGAGGTGTGAGCTTGTTCCAGGCATGGAGGCTATTGTTAGAAACCATGGTTACCCCTCTTTGGACGTTACCCTGCAAGGCTCAGCACTCCAGTGACCCATCCCAGAAGTCTCTCCTCTCCCTCGGCAGCCTGAAGTGGCCAAAGAGGGGCTGGAGGCAGAAGGCCAGCCGGGGCTGCTGTGTGGCCTCTGATGAGTCCCCTCGTCCTGTGGACCTTGATTGCCTCATCTCAGAATCAGGTGCTTGGCATCTGCGAGAAGTGGAGATGACACGAGGAGAGGTCCTGGGGCGTGGGTACTGGCCCTGTCTCCTGCATCCAGGAAGGGACCCGGCATGACCCTCAGTGCAGCTGCCTTCAGGCTGCACCCAGAATGCATGTGCAGCAGCCTGTTCTGCCAGGCCTGGGGTTGCTGTCTTCAATGCAGACACTTGTTCTTGAGACACAGGTGGAAGTTGCTCTTCCATGAGAAGAAAATGAATCCACAGGAGAGGATTCAATCAGGCCTCAGGAAGAGGCCTTGGTGGAAACAGCAGCAGCCAGACCTCCAATTTCTGGCCTCTCCTCGGGGCTGAGAAATCAACTCTTTGTTTGGAGGGCTGGGAAAGAGAGGGAAGGAAAGGAACCAACATGTCCTGAGTGCCTACCATGTGCCAGTGGTGGATATGATCTCACCTGACCCCCGTGATAGCCTTGAGAGCTGGCAATTACTGACCCATTCCACAGATGAGGAAACTGAGGCTCGGGGTGGAAAAGGCAGTGGCTCTGTCCTTGCACTGCAGTTGAGAAACTGCAGAAGGAGTGAGAGCAGGGCTTCCCCAAGTTCCATGTGTGGCAGAGTGAGCTGCCTGGACCGCCTGATGGGCAAGGCTTGCAGTGGCCTGGAAATGAAGGTGCTCAACCCCTGCAGTCAGAACCAACATCGTAAGAGGGAGTTCTAATGAAATATAAAGAGCAAGGCAAATATTTGCCTGGTGCAACTGACTCTCCGGTGGCCTGTGGCCCTAGCCAACAGTGGGGACACACCAGTGTTTAGCAGCCTCTCCCAGCAACGTCCAGCCTTGTTCTCAGCAACCACTTCCCAGGTGCTGGAGAGTGGTGCAGGCGAGGTGAGTGTCCTCAAATCTAGGGTACCCCCTAACCTGAATGGATGTGCCCCCACCAGCTCTTCCCAGGCAGCTCAGACTGTGCACTGTTGGTGCTCCAGCTTTGTGGTGTCTAAAAACCATCTGAAACACACCTCTCCAGCCCTCCCACCCGCACCCACCACCCCAGTGCCCACAGTCCTCCTCACTGCAGTCCCAGGCTTCACCACCACCATGCTCTCAGTAGGACACGGAAGTCTGTGTCCCCTGCAGGAGAAGACACCTTGGTTCTTCCCACAGGGACAAGGGCAGGTTCCCTGTGGGCTGCGTCTGCCCAGAGCGGGTACCTTTTTGTTCTTCCACTGTCTACACTAGCAGAAGCCCTGCTGACCACCATTCTCATCACTGTCACCATCGCCTTCACCTTCATCACGAAGCCCTTCTCATTTCCTGAAACCTTACCACATGCTCTGTGCCGTGTTCATTGCTGAGATCACAATAAAGGCAAAATTAGACAAGTACCTGATCTTAGAAGAAAAGGAGTAATGAAAAGAAAAAGGTGATGCAGAAGGAAAGGAATTCATTGCAGGAAAACATGCCACCCTCGATGCTCGGTCTTTAAGGCCCAGCGTGATCTGACCAAAGGAGCAGTTACTGTGGCCTGTGACAGTCTGGGACTCTTTCTAGCCATGCCCAGAGGCTTCCTTGAGCTCCCATATGGTACCCACTCATTCATTTAGATGTATGCACTTTTATTCAGGCAATCAGCAGATATTTTTGATGCCTGCTTGTGCTAAGCATGGAGGAACACAGAAGTGAGAAATAGAGAAGAGCCCTGCCTCGCACAGCAGCACGCAAGTCAGTGAATGTCATTTCAGATGGTGAGAACTCCAGGAAGGAAATACATCAGGGCCAAGAGTCACAGTGAGAATGGGAAGGGAGGGCCCTTGGCTGTGTCACACACAGGGATCCAGTGTCCTTCCTTTCCATGGAAGTGGCTTTTGAGCCAAGACAGGATGACAAGAAGGAGCTGGAGGCAGCACGCAGGCAGATGGAAGAGCAAGCCCCGTACTGAGGGCCTGGGCCAAGCGCGAACTGGCCTGGGGCATTCAAGGACATGAAGGAAGGCCGCTGTGGCCAGAGATAGCCTTGGGCAGAGTTAGGGAGGCTGGTAGTTGGGAGCCAGGATGCCGAGGGCCACAGTCGGCAGTTGGAGTGTATTCACGGGTGCAGTGGGAAGTCATTGGAAGGTTTATAGTAAGAGAGTGACATGGTCTGATTTATGTCTCCAAGAGGTCTTTCTAGCTGCTTGGTTGAGCATGGCTTGGAGGGGTGGGGAGCCTCATCAAGAGGTTGGGGCTCTCATCTTGGGGGTGTTTAGATTGGGGTCATATTGGGATTGGAGGGAAATAAATGGCTTTGAGATGTCCACTTAGGCAGTAGAGCCAAAACCACCTGGATTGATGGGATGTGGGGAGGTTTGAGAGACTCACTCATGGCTGGCTGGTGGGTTTTTGTTGCTCAGCCTCACGAACAGCAGCACCAGCTGTGAGATGGAAACAGGTTTTGGTTGTGTCCACGCAGAGATAGACCGAGACAGCTGGATATATGAGCCAATTTGTGTTACTCTTAGAGTTCATCTGTGTGTCTTAGGCATGACAGAAGCAAGGAACTGGGGGTATCCCAGGGCTTGAAAGAGGAGCACAGGGAAGGTTGCCTCCATCAGAGGAGGAGCATTGCCGGTCTCCACAGCCCCTTGTGATGGGGGCAACACAGTTGCATCCTGGGGAGCCCTTTTGCCAGGGAGACCCCACTCAGGGTGCTTCCAGAGATGCCCTAGACTTTGATACCCTCCGCAACTAAAGAAACTTTCAGCAGAATTCCTGCTGCCTTGACAAGCCAGGGGTGGGAGGAGAACGGCATGCTTGTGGCTGTGGGCTCTGCTACCAGCCGTGCTGTCCAGCCACACAGCAACATCTGGGCTGGGGGTGCTCTGAGCCTGGACCAGCCTCTCTACTGACCTCCCCATTGTGCCCTGCTTGCCTTCCTCTGTTGCTGGGTTTCTATATACATGTTCCCAAGTCCCTTTCTTGGGTACGGCTTCCTTCCCCAGCCAGACTATGAGCTCTGGGCAAGCAAGGGCAAGACTTTCCTCCCTGACCCCCATAGGGAGGGGAGCCTTTCTTGGGCACTGACACAGGCTGACTTCCAGGGGACATGGCATAGACATTTGGGTCTTTCTGAGGGTACTGCCCCGAGACCCAGGAAAGAAGGACCCCACTGGCCCACACTCCGGAGGGCTCCCCTCCCCACAGTGAGGAGTCTGGGGGCTCTTTGCAACTCTTTCTTGACCACACTTGGGTACCCAGCATTCCTGGCACAGACACCTCTAAGCTTGCTGTCAAGGCCTGTGCAGGGCCCTTCCCAGGCTGTGTCCTGAGGGGACCATCCTGCCTCTGTGCCCACCCCTTGACCCACTTACAAGTGGCTGTTTGCAGGAGTGGCATGGAGGTGGCTTGGCTGTGGGCCAGGGTCCTCTGCTGGGGGGCACAGTCAGGAAAGAGAAGGGAGGTGGGCTGTGCTCTGGTGTGGTTTTCTAAGAGTTCTCATTTCAAGCCTGGCCCTCCAGGGCCTTATGATGGTGCCTTCTGTCAAGGTAGGAGAATAGAATATATTTTCTTTAACAGTTTGTTGGCTTGACTTACGACTTTAAATATCCAAATCTGTGGCTTGTAGAACTTGATTTGCCCCTTGTCCTGGACTCTCCAACCCTGGGGCAGGCCTGCCTCATTACCCCAGCTCAGCACTCGGCCATGTGCCTCGGGGAGGCTGCCGTCCTGCCCCCACGGGCTCCGTCTGTGCCTCCAGTACCCTTGGCCTCCTGCGCAGCTTTCCTGTCTGTGGCAGAGGGCTGGGTTCTGAAGGTTGGTGCCTCAGTCGGCTCAGGCTGCGACAACATAAACACCAGAGGCTGGAGGGCTGAAATAACAAATACTACTTCCCACAGCTCTGGAGGCTGGCAGTCTGGGTTGAGAGTGCCAGCACGGGGGCTTCTGGTGAGGCCTTTTTTTTTTCTGACTTATAGACAGCTGCCTTCTCCCTGTGCCCTCACAGGACAAAGAGAGATCGTCTCTGTCTGGTCTCTTTTTATAAGGGCACTCATCCCACTCATAAGGGTGCCAACTTCATGACCTGATGACCTTCCGAAGGCCTCATTTCCAAATGCCATCACCTCGAGGGTTAGGAATTCAACATAGGAATTTGGGAGGGACACAAAGGTGCAGTCCCTAGCAGCTGGGAAGTGAAGGAGCTTAATAATAATGGCCCCACCCTTGCATCTCTGATAGGTGTGCAGAGAGCACTTTGCTAGCTAGTTTAATTCACAAGCAACCTTGTAAAACAGGGGGCAGATGTCTAGCTTGTTTGAGGGGGTGGCTGAGTTGTGGTGGTGGGGAGGCAGGTGCGGAGGATGGCCGGCTCTGAGACTGTGAATGGTGCTGTGTCACTCGCCCTCCCCAAACCCAAACCCCAGGGGGTTGGGTGAGCTGGGGAGCTAGTGGCATCCTGGTCAACCAAGACATAGAACGGTTAGGATTTGCCCAGAGTCATAGACATGTCACATTCACCTAAGTGTTAAGGAGGCAAAGGTGGGATCTTCCCCCCCCGGCTGGTTCTGGGGGCTCTGGTGCTCAGGGATCTGCTGGGGAGAGCCTCACGGTCTCAGGATACAGGTGCCTGAACACGACCAGCCACAGAAAATGGACCAGAGACCCCAGATTCATAATCAGATCTGCTCTGCGTCCCAGACCCAGGCCCCAGCCCAGCCACAGACTGTCCTGCTCTCCAGGGCCCACCATTCCTTCCAGGCCATGGCAGATGCTGAGCAGTGTCAGCTTAGCCAGGATCTCAAACGCTGACAGCCCCAGAGCTGGTCTGTGCCCCAGTGGTACTGGGCTGCAGGGCACACAGCACCGTCTACACCATCACAGTGTGCAGGGCCTGGGGAGGCGAGAAGCTGGCAAGTCCCGCCTGGCCTTGGACCCAGCTTGCTGTGTGAATCTGGGCATGTCATTCAGCCACTTTGGGTTTGAGTTGTTTTATCCACAAAATGGAACTACTGAGAGCTACCCTTTCCTCACTAGGTCAATCTAACAATCTAATATGGTGGCTACAGGCCTCAGAATCGGGCAGACCTGGCTACAACATCTGGCCTTGCCACTGCCACCATGAGCTTGGGCAAGTTCCTGTACTTCTCTGAGCCTTGGTATAAAACAGATGGACAGTATCTTCAGCGAAGGATTTTTGTGAGTTTAAATAGAGGATGGCTGTGGAATTTCATGTCCAGTCAGGTGTGGCACTGTTGTTCCCTCTGTCACCAGGGCCACAGGGAAATGGTGGGACAAGCTTAAGCTACCAGACCCCATGAGCCTTTCACTGTCCACTTCATCCTGGAAAGACTCCGAGCTTTGTAGCTGGAACCTTCAGGGTCATTCCCTTGATGGGGGCCACAGGTGGGGGTGACTGCAGGTGATGAGCTGTGGACAAAAAGTGTTCATCTTTGGTCACTAGTATCAGAACATCCTGCCACTAGCTACAGGGCTGTAGCTGGAAGACCAGTAGACAGGGGCTGACATATCTAAGCTCTGCCTGTTTGGGCCTAGTTTCCACATCCGAAATGGGCTTAAACTAGGTCTCTGTGGCATTTGACCCAAACCCCCCTCCAAGAGGGGTGTCTTTGCCTGGGAATAGTATGGAGGGATGAGAATGGGGGCTGGGTGGCTAGACCCACTCCAAAGTCTCCCAGGCCACAGAAGCAAGGCCAGAGCTTCCAGAGACTTTCCTCTAGACTTGCCTCCACCTCTCCATCCCCCACTGCCCTGTCACCAAGGGGACCCCAGCATGGTAGCTTTGGGAGGAGGGGGAGCTGGGATATGCCCACCTTGGCCCTATCCAGCTACACTGCAGCCCCCCACTCCGCGCTGCAGGAGTACAGAGGGGCTGGTGGCAGTGGGCTGGGGTCGAGGGTGCTGTAAAGGAGAACATTACCCCCAAATACATATTAACCAATCAGGAAGATTAATTATTAATAACAACTTATCAATTAATAATGGTTTGTAATTTATTGAACACTCCTCTACCCATTACTAAGCACTTTATATGTATAATTTAGACATTTTGACAACCCACTCAGATAAGAATTTTTATCACCATTTTCCAGATGAGAAAACATGATCAGAGAGGTACAAGGTTACACAGCTAGGAACTGGGTAGGACCTGGGC
Organism: Symphalangus syndactylus; assembly: GCF_028878055.3. Classification (NCBI taxonomy): domain Eukaryota; kingdom Metazoa; phylum Chordata; class Mammalia; order Primates; family Hylobatidae; genus Symphalangus; species Symphalangus syndactylus. The sequence goes on from NC_072427.2 coordinate 32,595,146, forward strand.
TTGGGATCAAGGTCTGGCTGAACTTGGGGCCTGTGAGCCTGTGCCGCTTCCTCTGCAGTTCCGTGGCTACCCTGTGTGAGTCTTGAGAATTTAGTGATAGATTTAGGGAAACACGCCCCTGGCATGTCTGTAGACTTTTGGTTCCCTGAGGAGCCTCAGGCTGGCAGGCTTTTCTCCCTGGTATCCTCACACCCCAGGCAAGCTGAGAAAGTGGCTTCTCTGCCCACTTCTGGGCTGCGTGGGGCTCTAGGTGTCCTTCCACATGTCCTGGATGGCTAGACCTTTCAGGAAGAACCCCCATCTGTACAGATGCCAGGAGATGTCCCTCTGGGACCCTGCAGCCTACAGTCTTCCTCTTCCGAGGCCTAGACTGATGCTTTCCCATCCCACCCCCAGCCTGGACTTGCACCGAGTCGGTGCCCTGCAGAGTCAAGGCAGAGCAGTGCCCACCAGCAGCTCCAGGGCAGGGAAAGTGGCCGCTGGCCCTCCTGGCCGCTCACCTGTCCCAGCCAGTTTCTCCTCCTCTGCTGGCAGATCTTCCACATGACCTACGACCTGGCCAGCGCCGTAGTGCGCATCGTGAACCTCATCGGCATGATGCTCCTGCTCTGCCACTGGGACGGCTGCTTGCAGTTCCTGGTACCCATGCTACAGGACTTCCCTGATGACTGCTGGGTGTCCATCAACAACATGGTGGTGAGTGCGCCCAGCCCGGTCCCCTCTCTGGGCCATAGGCAGGCTCTCCAGAGGTAGGGAGGCAAGATGTGGACTTGGAACTTCTGAGTTCCAGCATGTGGGACCCTGAGTGCTGTCCGGCGCCGAGGGGCACATAGCTCTACCCAGTACAGGCCCAATCGCTTGCTGCCAGTCCAGGAATCCATTCACAGCTCTCAGTTGGGAGCTGGTACCTCCACCTTCTCACAGCCTCAATTGCAACTGGGAGCCTCAGTATTTCGTCTTGAGTTTACCCAGGGAGACTAAGACCTGGGCGGCCTCGGGTTGTATCAGGTGTGGCAATGCTGGGCTGGCAGCTCCTGGCCTCCTGCCTCTGTCCCTTAGAAGCCAAGTCCTTAAAAGCTGAGCCTGAGGCTGGGTGCAGTGGCTCATACCAGTAATCCCAGTGCTTTAGGAGGCCGAGGCAGGAGGATCCCTTCAGCCCAGGAATTGTAAACCAGCCTGAGCAGCATAGGGAGACCCCTGACTTCAACAAATAAATAAAATTGATTTTTAAAAAATTAGCCGGGTATAGTGGCAAGCACAGGTGTCCCGGCTATACAGGAGGATCCCTTGAGCTCGCTTGCACTTCAGCCTGGGTGACAGAGCAAGGTCCTGTCTCAAAATGAATAAATAAATAAAAATAAAAAACAAAAAGCTGAGCCCAAGAAAACAGACGCCTTCAAGGGTACTATTTGCAGCCCACGCAGACTCCCAGATCATACGTGGTCATTTTCTCCTCCAACAGCAGAGCTGGGCTGCCCTGACCCCCCAACATATACTGATCCCAGGTGGAGTCCCAATAGGGAGGGCAGGCAGGATGCGGCCTGACCCCACCCTATCCCTCCAACCTTGCGAGTGGGTCAGGGTGGGTGAGAGAAGTTGAACTTGGGGCCTCGGAAGCCATAGGGCAGAGTTTCCAGTCCCCCTGTGGATGAGGTGGGCTCCAGGCAGGACAGAAGACACGCTGGATCTATGAGCCTTTCTGTGTCTCTGGTGAACCCCTGCCTCTCCCAGGCTCCCTCCCAGTCAGTTTGGTTTGTTCTGAAGGCAAATTCCCAGGACCCCAGGGGAGGAAAAATCAGCTTTGAAGAGGTGAAAGAGACCCTGAGGCATCTTTCAGCATCAAACAGGCCTTTACAAAACAGCCTTTTGATGAGCTAAGTGTAAATGAATCGGCCATATGGATTGAATTCCCTGTTCCCAGAGGCTCAGCAGTAAAGGCCGGAAACCCTGACTGGAGGCCGCTGGGGGCCTGCCCCTGTTCCCCAAGGCTGGGAACCCAGGTCTCTTCCACACCTGGGGATGAGCCCTCCTGGTCCCCACTCCAGTCTAGACTGAGCCATCAGACCCAAGGAGCCAGCTCAGCTCTGTTCAGGGCAGTCTGGCTGACCTTGAGTATGGCTCGAGGCTCACGGGCTCCCGCGCCTTCCCCTGGGGGCTGGGCCTCTGGCAGGTGCTCTGTGGGCCTGGGTAGGTTTCTACACTGTGGCTCATGCATCTGCCCTGTGAGCAGAAAGACACCAGAGAGGTGGCCGGTGCTGGCATTCGTCTGGTTCAACTGGCTCTCATCTGGGGCAGTGTCCTCTCTATGTGAGGGTGGCAGGCCCACACATGCACTAAATTCAAGAGATGGCCCTTCCGATCCCAGTGTTCCCACGCTGAGCCTTCCTTGAGACACCTACCGGCTTCATAGACAAAAATAGCCAAGAGCTTCCCTCCTCCTGTCCCCACGCCTTGTGTGTTCCAGAGAGTCTGCCTTGGGGGTAGTGGGAGGAGAACTGGTGGCCGCAGCCCTAGCAGAGGTGGGCAGGGTTCATACAGGAGGCCCATTAGCTCACAGCTTTAACTTTTGCTCATCCAAAATGAGGACAGTGTTTTTCGGCTCAGTCTGCCAGAGCTTGTCCCCCCAAGGGAAGCATATCTGGTTTTATAATTGAGGTCAGTGGGGAAATGGGCTTCACTTGGCAGCTGTTTAGGGGGTTGGAGGGGTGGAGCTGTTTTAGCGAGGGAAGGACAGTGAGGTGGCTCAGCCTGGGGCCTTTGCTACCCAGCCAGGAGGCTCCAAGCTGCCCCATGGGGGCTGGGCCACGCTGGCTCCCATACCTTTACTGGGGCTTCCAGTCTGATCCCTGCCCCCATTGCAAGAGGAAGGCACAAGAGGAGGGCTTGCTGGCAGCACAGGCTGCCTCTCACCCAAGGCTTTCGGCCAACAGCAAGGTTAGGGAGCCCTGGGCCCAGCCACTGAGAAAGTTAGTTTGAGGTGAGGAGGTGGCAGGGCCTTTTCTTGCTAGTGAGAAGGGCCTTCCCTCTCATCCACCGTCCCCACCCATCCGTCTGTCCACAGAACAACTCCTGGGGGAAGCAGTACTCCTACGCGCTCTTCAAGGCCATGAGCCACATGCTGTGCATCGGCTACGGGCGGCAGGCGCCCGTGGGCATGTCCGACGTCTGGCTCACCATGCTCAGCATGATCGTGGGTGCCACCTGCTACGCCATGTTCATCGGCCACGCCACTGCCCTCATCCAGTCCCTGGACTCCTCCCGGCGCCAGTACCAGGAAAAGGTAGGTCTACCCAGGGAGGACCCGCACACTGGTCCCTCCCAAGAGGGAGCACAGGCCACCAGCCAGTGGGCCCCCAGCAGGAACCGCCCCCTGCTCCCACCCCACAGGATCAGAACTCCCAGTGTGAGGGAAGAGCAGGAGGAGGGGGACACCTCTGAGATGAGAAGAGTTTCAGCTCCCTGGCCTGGCACCTCCACATGTCTTTTTATCTGTGCCCACCTTCCCCATCTCCGGTGTCACTGGGGCCTGTGGCTCCTGGCTGAGGCCCTGTGCCCTCCGTGCTGCTCCAGTAGGCATTTGACAGTCACCACACCCTTCCTGGCTGCTCACTCGTTCTCCAGGACCGCACTCTCGCGGTGTTCCTCCTGCCCCTCTGGCCAGTCCCCCGCCCCCCTTTGCTGGCTTCTCTTCCCACTCACTGCCACTGGAGTCCCCAGCAGCCCGGGCCTCGCCCCTGACCCTCCCTCTGTCTGGGGCCCCAGTGCTGTGGTTTCACCACCCAGGCCCACAGGCTCTGTGCCCATCTTTGCACAGTGGGGCCTGCACAGCATCAGCAGCCCCACCTCATCTCTCAGCTCCAGGTGGTTTATTTCATCCCTCTCTGGACACCCCACGCCCCTCATGTCTGTAATGAGAAGTCTGCCCTTTCTTCTCTACTCCAAGCCTCTGCTCTTCCCAGATGCCCAGGCCAGAGACTAGGAGCCATCCCTGACCTCTCTCTGTGTCATCAATGCCTACCTCAAAGCCACAGCTCCTTCTCTGCATCCCAACCACCCTCCCCCATCACCAGCTTCATCTCTCCCTAGGGTCTCAACAGCAGCCCCCTCACCACAGAGAATGAGTCCTGTGGCCTGGAGTCAGGCCACCTGGGTCCTACCCCAGCTTCTCTGCTGCTGAGCTCTGTTTGAGCGTGGGCCTGTGCCTCCACAGCGTGAGGCCCCCTTTCCTCATCTGCAGGGCGGGGGTGGTACTGGGCATCAGGCCGTGGGGGTTGCAAGTAAGATCCCCTGTGTTTATCAGCTAAGCAGGTTCTGCCCTGGCACCTTCCACTGCACGCGTCACACAGCAGTTGGAGCGGCATCTAAAACACATCAAGCCTCATGCTCTGCTTAAAACTCCTCAGGGACTTCACGTTGCTCTGAAGATGTAGATTAACTCCTAAGCATGTTTTCCCAGCCTGGCATTTGAGGAGCATAACCAGGGCTCTGCCCTCATGCTCAGCTCCTGCCCTGGGCCTCGCACCCTTTATTTCAGCCTGGCCAGACTTCTCTCCCCACGCCTGCTCCTGCCACGGGGCCCAGACACGGGCTTTCACCCTCAACTCTCCTCCCCGCTCTCCACCTGATACCCTCTCCATGTCCAGCTTCACCACTTGGAGAAGCCTTCTATGACGTGGCCAGCCCCGCACCCATCATGCGACCCCATGGCACCCTCTCCTCCTCTCCTCCTTCACCACACTCGGCACTCTGGTGATGATTTAATTAACCATAGGCAGCCATCTGTTTAACAAATCCACCTTCCCTCTCCAGGCCATGGCTCCATGAGAGGAGGACCCAGTATGTCGTTTTCCGTTTTATGCCCCATGCCTGGCACACAGTAGGGTCAGCATTTGTGGATTCATTGCCTGCCTGCCTGTCCCAGGCACTGTCCTTTGGTGGGATGACTGACAGGTGGTGGCCACCCAGGTGTCGAGGTCCAGGTCCCATGATGCCAAGAAGAGAGCTCAGGAGAGCCTGCAGAGCTGGGAGGGAAGGAGAGCTCACCCTGGGGAGGCAGAGGAAGGAGAAGGTGGAAGAGAATTCTAGGCCAGGCATCAGGATGAGGATGAGCATAGGGGTGGTGGCAGAGAAATTAGCCTGGCTAGAACACAGGGTCCTAGGTTAGAAGGGAGCAGACGGGAAGGGAGGTAGAGAAGGCATCGAGCTACAAAGGTCAGGGCTTAGTCCAGGCCCAGGTGAGGGATCGTTCTGGAGCCAGCACCAGGGCCTAGCCTGTGACTGGGGTGGGGCTCAGCATGTGAGTGGGGTCGGGGCTCAGCATGTGAGTGTGGTCAGGGCTCAGTGTGTGACCAAGGCTAGGGTTTAGTCTGGAGTCAAGATCAGGGATTAGTTTTAAAAAAGCATCTAGGGATGGGCGCTGTGGCTCACGCCTGTAATCCCAGCACTTTGGGAGGCCGAGGCGGGCAGATCACCTGAGGTCAAGAGTCCATGACCAGCCTGGCCAACATGGTGAAACTTCATCTCTACTAAAAGTAAAAAAAAAATTAGCTGGGCGTGGCGGTGCACACCTGTAGTCCCAGCTACTCAGGGAGGCTGAGGCAGGAGAATCGCCTGAACCCAGGAGGCGGAGGTTGCAGTGAGCCAAGATTGCACCACTGCACCCCAGCCTGGGCAACAGAGGGAGACTCCATCTCAAAAAAAAAAAAAAAAGAAAGAAAGAAAAAGAAAAAGCGTCTGGGAGGCTGGGCATGATGGCTCATGCCTGCAATCCCAGCACTTTGAGAGGCTGAGGCAAGCTGATTTCTTGAGCCCAGGAGTTCAAGACCAGCCTGGGCAACATAGCAAAACCCTGTCTGTACTAAAAATACAAAAATTAGCCAGGTGTGGTGGCATGTGCCTATAGTGCCAGCTGTTGAGGAGGCTGAGATGGGAGAATCGTTTGAGCCCAGGAGGTTGAGGCTGCAGTGAGCTGTGTTCACATCACTGCACTCCAGTCTAGGCGACACAACGAGACCCTGTCTTAACAAAAAAATAAATAAATAAATAAAAAGAAAAAAAGAAAAGAAAATGCATCAGAGTTTATTTTAGGGCCAGAGTCAAGGCATCTGTGGCTTTTCATTTGAGACCTTAAAATGTTTATCCTTTGGCTAATATCTAAGTCTGCCCAATAAATTTCTCTTAAATGTCTTCCCTCCTCTCCATCCCCACGTCTGTCTCTTACCTGGACAACTTCAGCCTTTTAACTCCTGCCCCATGTCCAGACCCTGCCTCCCCACCCCTACCTGTTCTCTAGGGGTCAGGGGAGGGACTCTCTAAAACACAGCTCCAGGTATTCCAGCTGCCTCCACCCCTGTAACCAGCCAGGAAGTCACCGTCCCCTGGGACTTTGCATAACTTGGAGCAGTCAGAGGCCAGGGTGGCTGGAAGTTTAGGAAATGTCATTTCTCAGCCCTCATTTGCCCGTGGGTGTTTCTGTGCAGCAGTTGTGCGTTCCCACCTCTTTGGAGCACACATAGATGCAAACAGGCTGCCCCATTTCTGATTGCTGCTGGGGTGATAGGGACTTCTTCTACTTCCCATCCAGGAGGAGTCTGTTGTTGCCTAATCAATACCTCCCATCCCTCGTCCTGCTCTTGAGAATCCCACTGTCCACCCACAATCTAAGATGGTGGGAGCAACGTCCACTCCTCTCAGCGAGGGTAGGCAGGATCGTTTCTTATTTGTTTGAGCCCCAGGGTCTGAGGCTCACAAATCTTTTGTACCCGAGCCTCTATTTGAAGGTCCCCTCAAATTAGTCTACCCTGCTTTTCCCTTGCCTGGAGTTGCTCTCAACGAAATGACCCGGGGTCTCAGCTGAGGCCATGTTTGGATTCATAGCATCAAGCAGCCAGGCATCCTTGCTTCTGCCTCTGAGCGTTCTGATCCATCGCAGCCTCACCTCCTGACTGTGCCAGTTGTCACTGCTGGGAGGAAACAGCTTCTTTCCCCAAAGAGTCGGTGAGGCCTCCCTGTCCCCAGTGTAACATTCCAAGGAAACGTGATCGACTTCCCTGGAGATACAGTTGATGTCCTGTCACTGGGCTTTGGACATTCCCTGCTGCCCTCACCCACCTCCTTAGTATTGAACACAGTGAGTGCTGTGGGGGCCTCTCCTCCATGCCAAGCAGCTGGGAGCCCGGGCAGTTGTTCTGAGCACAGTGAGGTCATTTCCACACTGTAGACCTGAGATCTCAAAGAAACAAGTTTAGCCAAGAAATCCCCCAGGGTGGGTGCCCGGATGTGGTGCCTGCTGAGGTGGTGGGGCTGGCTGCGTGGAGCTGACGCCCCCTTCTCCCGGCCTCAGTATAAGCAGGTGGAGCAGTACATGTCCTTCCACAAGCTCCCGCCTGACACCCGGCAGCGCATCCACGACTACTACGAGCACCGCTACCAGGGCAAGATGTTCGACGAGGAGAGCATCCTGGGCGAGCTGAGCGAGCCCTTGCGGGAGGTGAGCTGTGCGGCGGCCCGGCGGGGAGGGGAGCCAGGCCTTCCTGGCAGCCAGCTCCCCTCACCTCCTCCTTCCCGTGTCCCAATCCACCCCATCCGGCAGGAGATCATCAACTTTAACTGCCGGAAGCTGGTGGCCTCCATGCCACTGTTTGCCAACGCGGACCCTAACTTCGTGACATCCATGCTGACCAAGCTGCGTTTCGAGGTCTTCCAGCCTGGGGACTACATCATCCGGGAAGGCACCATCGGCAAGAAGATGTACTTCATCCAGCACGGCGTGGTCAGCGTGCTCACCAAGGGCAACAAGGAGACCAAGCTGGCCGACGGCTCCTACTTTGGAGGTGAGGCAGCCCTGGGCCCTGGGGGACAGGGCAGCTGCTCCCAGGGGCTGGGCTGGGGAGACACTAATGGGACAGAGGCAGTGAGCACCCTTCATGGCCACAGCCTGGAGGGAGGTGTCTGTGAGCCCAGGGTAAGGGTGTCTTAGTCAGTCTGGGCTCTTGTAACAAAAGTGCCATAGACTGGGTGGCTTGTAAACCACAGGAATGTATGTGTCATGGTTCTGGAGGCTGGCCATCTGAGCTGAGGGGGCCAGCATGGTCGGGGCTGGTGAGGGCCCTCTTCTGGGCTGCACTGCTGACTTCTCGCTGTGTCCTCACGTGGCAGAAAGAGGATGAGCCAGCTCCCCGGCCTCCTCCTGAAAGGGCACTAATTCCATCCACGAGGGCTCCACCCTCGTGATCTAATCACTTCCCTAGGCCTCACCTCCGAATACCATCATGCTGGGATTAGGGGTTCAACATACACATTTTGGGGGAACACATTCAGTCCAGAGCAGAGGGTATGTTCCAAAGATGGGAAAGACTGTCCAGCCCCCATTTGGTGGGGAAGAGGCATCCAATGTGGCCACAGTCTGGGGGCAGGGCCTTGTGAGCCTGCCAAGGCTTCTGTGCCAGGCAGTCAGGGCCAAGGTCAGGGTGGGCAGTCCCCGTGGCCTGGGCGGGCAGTGCGTGCCTCGCTCTGAGTCCTGATGCTCTGGCAGAGATCTGCCTGCTGACCCGGGGCCGGCGCACAGCCAGCGTGAGGGCCGACACCTACTGCCGCCTCTACTCGCTGAGCGTGGACAACTTCAATGAGGTGCTGGAGGAGTACCCCATGATGCGAAGGGCCTTCGAGACCGTGGCGCTGGACCGCCTGGACCGCATCGGTGAGGGGGAGGGGCCACAGGCGGGGCAGGTAGGGGGCGTGAGAGGGAGGAGGGCAGGGCTCCTCTATGCCCAAGCCAGGTCTGCACCTGATCTCCTTCCCCGCTCTGCCCTGAGTGTCTGCTCTTGTTCTGTGGCCCAGGCAAGAAGAACTCCATCCTCCTCCACAAAGTCCAGCACGACCTCAACTCCGGCGTCTTCAACTACCAGGAGAATGAGATCATCCAGCAGATTGTGCAGCATGACCGGGAGATGGCCCACTGCGCGCACCGCGTCCAGGCTGCTGCCTCTGCCACCCCAACCCCCACGCCCGTCATCTGGACCCCACTGATCCAGGCACCACTGCAGGCTGCGGCTGCCACCACTTCAGTGGCCATAGCCCTCACCCACCACCCTCGCCTGCCTGCTGCCATCTTCCGCCCTCCCCCAGGATCTGGGCTGGGCAACCTCGGCGCCGGGCAGACGCCAAGGCACCTGAAACGGCTGCAGTCCCTGATCCCTTCTGCGCTGGGCTCCGCCTCGCCCGCCAGCAGCCCGTCCCAGGTGGACACGCCGTCTTCATCCTCCTTCCACATCCAACAGCTGGCTGGATTCTCTGCCCCCGCCGGACTGAGCCCACTCCTGCCCTCATCCAGCTCCTCCCCACCCCCCGGGGCCTGTGGCTCCCCCTCGGCTCCCACACCATCAGCCGGCACAGCTGCCACCACCATAGCTGGGTTTGGCCACTTCCACAAGGCGCTGGGTGGCTCCCTGTCCTCCTCCGACTCTCCCCTGCTCACCCCGCTGCAGCCAGGCGCCCGCTCCCCGCAGGCTGCCCAGCCACCTCCCGCGCCACCCGGGGCCCGGGGAGGCCTGGGACTCCCGGAGCACTTCCTGCCACCCCCACCCTCATCCAGATCCCCGTCATCTAGCCCCGGGCAGCTGGGCCAGCCTCCCGGGGAGTTGTCCCTAGGTCTGGCCACTGGCCCACCAAGCACGCCAGAGACACCCCCACGGCAGCCTGAGCCACCATCCCTTGTGGCAGGGGCCTCTGGGGGGGCTTCCCCTGTAGGCTTTACTCCCCGAGGAGGTCTCAGCCCCCCTGGCCACAGCCCAGGCCCCCCAAGAACCTTCCCGAGTGCCCCACCCCGGGCCTCTGGCTCCCATGGATCCTTACTCCTGCCACCTGCATCCAGCCCCCCACCACCCCAGGTTCCCCAGCGCCGGGGCACGCCCCCCCTCACCCCTGGCCGCCTCACCCAGGACCTCAAGCTCATCTCCGCGTCTCAGCCAGCCCTGCCTCAGGACGGGGCGCAGACTCTCCGCAGAGCCTCCCCGCACTCCTCAGGGGAGTCCATGGCTGCCTTCCCGCTCTTCCCCAGGGCTGGGGGTGGCAGCGGGGGCAGTGGGAGCAGCGGGGGCCTCGGTCCCCCTGGGAGGCCCTATGGTGCCATCCCCGGCCAGCACGTCACTCTGCCTCGGAAGACATCCTCAGGTTCTTTGCCACCCCCTCTGTCTTTGTTTGGGGCAAGAGCCACCTCTTCTGGGGGGCCCCCTCTGACTGCTGGACCCCAGAGGGAACCTGGGTCCAGGCCTGAGCCAGTGAGCTCCAAACTGCCGTCCAATCTATGAGCTGGGCCCTTCCTTCCCTCTTCTTTCTTCTTTTCTCTCCCTTCCTTCTTCCTTCAGGTTTAACTGTGATTAGGAGATATACCAATAACAGTAATAATTATTTAAAAAACCACACACACCAGAAAAACAAAAGACAGCAGAAAATAACCAGGTATTCTTAGAGCTATAGATTTTTGGTCACTTGCTTTTATAGACTATTTTAATACTCAGCACTAGAGGGAGGGAGCGGGAGGGAGGAGGGAGCAGGCAGGTCCCAAATGCAAAAGCCAGAGAAAGGCAGATGGGGTCTCCGGGGCTGGGTAGGGGTGGGGGTGGCCAGTGTTGGCGGTTCTTAGAGCAGATGTGTCATTGTGTTCATTTAGAGAAACAGCTGCCATCAGCCCCTTAGCTGTAACTTGGAGCTCCACTCCGCCCCCAGAAAGGGGCTGCCCTGGGGTGTGCCCTGGGGAGCCTCAGATGCCTGCGACCTTGGGAGAAAAGTAGCAAGATCTGTATATGAATATGTATATGTATATGTATGTAAGATGTGTATATGTATAGCTATGTAGCGCTCTGTAGAGCCATGTAGATAGCCACTCACATGTGCGCACATGTGTGCGGTCTAGTTTAATCCCATGTTGCCAGGATGCCCAGGTCACCTTACACCCAGCAACCCACCTTGGCCCGCAGGCTGTGCACTGCATGGTCTAGGGATGTTCTCTCTCCAGTCCTCAGGGAAGAGGACCCCAGGACTTCGCAGCAGGCCCCCCTCTCCCCATCTCTGGTCTCAAATCCAGTCCCAGCCTGACCTCTCACCACAGGGAAGTGGAAGACTCTCCTTTCCTAGGGCCTCAAGCACACCCCGCCACCTCTGAGGCCGTCAGTTTGCCCATCTGTACAGTGGGAGGTGAGGGGAACTTCTGTTTATTGAGTCTGCTCTGTGCCAAGCACTGGTTTCGCACTTTACACACATTAACTCCTTCAGTTTCACAAAGACCATGGGGTGGGTACTTTGATTTTCCCCATTTAGCAGATAAAGAAACAGTTTTGGGTAATTTTTCCAGAACCATGTAACTAGGAGTGGCAGAGTGGGGACTGATTTGAGGTTCAAATCCACGCCTGCTTGAGGCCCAAGTCTGTGTTCCTTCCATCAGAAAACTGTGTTGAGGGAGTCTGAGGTAGATGGTCCCCAAGCATGGTGCAGGAGGAAGACACCAGATTTTGGCAGCAGTCAGGCCTGGGTTTGAATCCCAGCCCTGCCACTTCTTAGCTGTATGATCTTGGGCAAGTTATCTGACCTTTCTGTCACCTCATTTGTAAAATGGGAATAATTATGGTACCGCCTCACAAGGACCTATGAGGACCAGATGAGAAAAATCTATATGTGAAATGCCCAGCCCAGTGCCTGGCACATACCATGGTAGGTGCTCAATAAATCACATTTTTTCTGCCCCTCATATGCCCAGCCTATTGCTCCAGCAAACTATGTGAGAGCCCAGGGAGCTTTGGCTGAGGGCTCCAAGACTTAAAATCTCAGGACTCAGGAGGTGGCTGGGCCTCCCTAAGGGCCCAAGGAAGGTGTGTGGCCAGAGGTGGGTGGGAGCCAGGCCTTGAGAAGTGAGGAGACTTCAACAGGGAGAGAGGGAGGGAATGGTGGGTGGGATGGAGTGTATAGTGGGGAGATTCCTGAGGTGGATGTGGAGTGGTGGATCAGGGCTTTGGGAGGGGATCCCCAGGCTGAGGGGTCAGAGGGATGGCCTTGGGTGATAGGCTAAGGGATTGACTGGGCTTGGTCCTGGCAACTAGGAGCCATAAGCAGGTTCCAGATTGCGGGAACGAGAAAGCAGCTCAGATGCCTTTGGAGGCACCATCCTCCCTCCTCCCAGATGGGATCCTGCCAGAGCCAAGGTCAGGGGTCTGCCCCTGCCTATAGGGCCAGAGCAGGTATGGCTGCAATCCCCAAATAATGAGAAGGGCTGGTCCCACATTATCCATCCACAGCCTTCCATGCTCCAAGCCAGAATGTTGGCAAGATCGGGTTTTGCCTTGAGCTATCCTGGGATGTGAGACAAACCGATTTCTCCATAGATGGGCTGCACGGAGTGGGAGGCAGTACTCCAGGAGAGAAGTGGGTGAAGGTTCCTGGGATCTTAGGTAAAGACTAGACGCTGCCTGGTACTGGTCTCTACTGTGCTGGCTCAGGAGTTTTGAGAACTGGAAGGACTTAGCCTCAACCTGAGTTCTGCACACACCCCTTCCCCTTAAGGAAGGCAGCTCTGAGAGGCAGCAGGACTTGATCCAAACCCACAGTCTTGTCCTGGAGGCAGCAGGGGTGAAGATGGAGGGTCCAGGGCCATGAGGAGCCCCCTTGCCATCAAAGCCTGGCCTAACCACCCTCTTCTCTACTTGCACACACATGCATTTTATAATAGCTCTGACCCAACCTGGCCACTCTGCAGAGACTGGGACAGACAGGTGCAGGCAATGGGCCCTCCCACACCCAGTCACCTACAAGGAATTTTCAAATCCACTTTTAAAACAGAAACCGGTAAATGCGCCGTATTGTATATTTTATTTAAATAAAAAAAATTCCAGCAGATGCCACCGTCTTCTAGGGGCCAGGGATGGGGGTGGCGGTGAGGTCATTGGGAAATCCTGGAGTCTTGGGAACTCGGGTGTGGAAGGCAGGGGACATGGCCCAGAGGGCACATGTGGGCCCTTGTGTATGTGCAAACCTATGCCTGCAAGATCATGGAGCTGTGTTCTGTGCATAGAGATGTGCAAGGCCTGGCTATGGACACAGGTGTGCACGTGCTTATGGACCGGTGAGAATCATTAAGGAGGACGGTGAGAGCGAGTGGGCATGTGTTCTTTGCTAGTGGAGGGGAGAAACGCAGGAGTGGGGGAAGGGTGAGACCCTTCCCACCGCCCACTGCTAGGACTGGCTGAGGAGGAGGGTGGTGAATGTGCACCCGGGCTCCATCAAGCTAGATACTGAAGAGGGGGATGGCATCTTAGGTAAGCTCTCAGAAGTGGGAGGGTGGCTGGAGACACAAGGTGACTGGGCAAGGGGGAGGGCATCAGAGGGTGGCTGAGGGGTGGGGGCACAGCGCTGGGCTCCTGTGTGGGTTGATGGGGGCCTGAGGGCAGAGGCAGCATCTGGGGCCTCTGGAAGGAGGCAGGGCACGGACTCCCCACTGCTGTGCCTGTTCGAGGGGCTAGGCCTGGCCCCTGGGTGGCCCCCTTCCCCACCCCTGTCTCCAGAGGGTTCCTCCAGGCCCTGGGACTTCGCGGGGTCGGGCAGAGGCCCCCTCCTGGGGCGGCGACGGGCGCCTGGAAAAACCAAGTCTCCGCGGCCTCCGCCGGTATAGGGAGTGCCGTGTCTGCCGCCCTAGGAGGGGAAAGTCCTCGGAAGAGGGCAAGAAACCCAGCCGTTCCTCATCACCACTTGCCAGGGGATGCTGTTTCCATGGCAACTGGCCGGGGAGTCCCGTTGCTAAGGAGGCGGCTCAGTGGGCCCTGGCGTCCCCATGACAACTGCCCCCTGCGGCCAGGCGTTGGCGCTTCCTTGGGGACCCCGGGGGCGGCAGAGGCAGGGCGCGGCCCTGGGCTGCGATCACCTCCCCCTCGTCTGAATGGCTCAGGTCTGGCCTCTGGGGCTGTGGGGAAGCAGTGGGGACAGGCCCCGCTGAGAGGAAGCCTGCGCGGGTGGGGCATTCGCTGCGGGGCCCTCAGTCACTGTCTCCTCTGTTCCCTGATGCGGGAAGGACACCTAGTAAGTACCTCCTGTGCGCTAGGCCCTGGGTCTTTCCTCTGCTGTCATCCGCCCAACCACCCCAGAGGTCAGAATTTCCCTCAGTTACAGTCAGCCAAAGGGAAAGGGGCTCAGAGAGGTAGGAATTTGCCAGCCCCGTCAGCTAGAAGAAAGGAGCGGGGCTGCACACCCAGGTGCCGGGGACTGGTCTCTTCCCACTAGAGTCTTAGCAAGGGCTGGCGGTAGGAGCTGTCTGTCCCTGGTGCAGGCAACAAAGGGTGCGTTAACTGTAGAGAATTTTAAAAAGACAGTAAAAGTGACTAAATGTCAGTTTGCTTCCTCTGATCACCATGTACCAGCAATTCAGTGTCAGTGATAGAATGCTCCCAGCACATGGGCAGACAGCTCCTCCACCCCCACCACGAGCACCCTATGCGTCAGCCCCAAGGGACACCTGCTGTGCTCGTGCTGCTGGCGCTGTGGGAAGGCCTGAAGGCACCTTTTCTCCCTAGTGGGGCTAAACCAGACTGGGATTTTAAAGAGACAATTGAAAGAGATGCATAAGATGCCTACCTGGACTCCACGTCTCTTCCCAGCCGTTACTCCTCACTCTTCCCACTGGAGAGCTGTGTCCCCTCCCTGTCCTCATTTCCTCCTCCACCGCATAGCTCTGACAATTTCTGATGAATTCACCTGCCCACATTGTGAAATCCAGGGCCTCCTTCCCAGCCGGTGTCCTGCTCTCCTCTTAACAGGGTGTGGCCTCCTCCACCAGGCCCTCCTCAGCGCGTGGGACCCCATCCTGTGCTCACTGCTTCACCTTTCTCAAGCTCAGCCTCAGCTTGAAGGGCTCTTCTTTCTCCCAAAAGGTTGGTGCTCCCTGGGCCTCTGGCCTTGGCCCCCATCTTCTCACTCCAGATGCACTTCCTGGGGTTAACCTCACCTAGTCCTGTGGCTTCCCCAGCCTGGAAGCAAAAGCTTCCCAGAGTTCCCCTACCCCAATTCAGGCCCCGGAATGCCCTGAGCCTCAGCCTGGGCTGCTGCTCCAGGGTCCCTCATTCTCTTCTGACCGACCACGGCCCTTTTATTCTTTCTTGGGTTTGCAGCTTCCAGTGCACTACAAAGCATGCCTTCTCCTCCACCTGCCCCCATTGTTGATTTTGCTGCTTTAATTTTCTTTCTCTTGAGGGTGGAATATTTTGTACCTACTGAAGAGATACATTATGTAAATCAGATATAAAAAATAATATCAACAGCCATGTACCAATCACTCAGTTTAAGGAATGGAACATAAGGAATGGAGCAAAAGGAATATCTTTGAAGGCATCTATGCTGTTGCCCAAGTGTGTCCCTCTCCCTCCCTCCAAGGAAAACCTCTCACCTGAATTTTATCATTACTTTTCATGATACTCTTTCTATAGAAATAAATGACTCTAAAGAATGTATTCAGTTGCACACCAAGGTGGGGAGTGGAGATTGGAAGTAGCCGCCTTTGTGGCAAGAATTTTTATCAATAATATTGTCCAGAATTGCTGATGTATGGTGACAATAAAAATCAGATTTTGGTCAGTTTTATTATTGTTTTCTTTACAAACAATGGGCCTTTTTATTACCTGCATTAGGGGTGGGCCATACCCACCATCTTCATACACCACTGAATATATTTGTAATTTTAAAACTTTGCATAAATGGTATGCTGCATGCATTCTTTAATAATTTGGGTTTTTTTTAATTCAATACTGTAATTTTGAGATCCTGTTGATGCATGGATAGTTCGTTTTCATTGCTGTATAGCATTCCAGTATATGAATAGTCCACCATTTACATATGTGTTCTTCCGAACATAGACATTTCAGTCAATTTTCATTCTTGTGATTAACAGGACTGCTGCTACAAACGTTCTTGTTTGTGGCTCCTGAAAAAGATGGTAAGAGGATCTCTAGGCTCTATATCTAGGAGTGGAATAACTGACTCACGGAGTAAATTAATCTTCACTTTACAAGATAATGCCAAGCTGTTTTAAGTAGTTCTAACAATTTCCACTGCCACCTGCAGAGTATGAGAATTGCTTTTGCGTCATATTCTTGCCAATAATTGGAATCATCAGGTTTTCTTATTTTTCCCAATCTAGTCATATCTACTTGTCTTTTAATGTGCAAATCCCCAATTACCAGTAAGTTTGGATGCTTGTTCGCATATTCATTTGCTGTTTGTGTTTCCTTTTCTGAGAAATATTTATTCACATATTTTGACCAATTTTCTGTTGTCTTTTTATTGATTTGTTGGAATTTTACACATCTTTTTGAAAAACTAAATCCTTTGTCCACTATATTTATTGCAAATATCTGTTTATGGTTTGTATTTTCGCTTTTTTTGGAGGGGCGTTCCTTGATAAACAGAAGCTTTACACTTTAATGAGGTCAATTTTGGCTATATATAAATATATATATAAATATGTAAAAAATATATAAATATATATAAATACATATATAAATATATATTATATATAATATATAAATATATATAATATATAAATATATATAAATATATAACTATATACATATATAAATATATATAATATATAAAAATATATACATATATAAATATATAAATATATAAAAATATATAAAAATATATAAATATATATAAATATATAAATACTTATAAATATATAAAAATATATAAATATATATAAATATATAAATATTTATAAATATATATAAATATATAAATATTTATAAATATATATAAATATATAAATATATATAAATATATAAATATTTATAAATATATATAAATATATAAATATTTATAAATATATATAAATATATAAATATTTATAAATATATATAAATATATAAATATTTATAAATATATAAATATATATAAATATATAAATATATAAATATATATAAATATATATACATAAATATATATATAAATATATATAAATATATATACATAAATATATATAAATATATATAAATATATATAAATACATATAAATATATATAAATACATATAAATATATAAATATATAAAAATATATAACTATATAAATATATAAAAATATATATAAATATATAAATATATATAAATATATATAAATATATATATAAATATATACATATTTAATGTCTAGTACTTCCTTAGTGCCTTTTTTGCTTAAGAAACCTATCTTACCCTGATGTTGTAAAGATATGTTCTATATTTTTTCTAGAACTGAAGTTTTGCTTTTCACATTTAAGTCCTTACTCTTCTTGACTTTGGTGTGGTGTGAAGGCGTAGTTCAATTTCTTTTTTTCCGCATATGGATAAACAATTTTTCCTACATTGTTTCTTGAATGAGGCTTGATTAATATGCAATACAATGTCACGTCTCTATCATATCTGGGTCTATGTCGAGGCTCTCTATTCTGTACTATTAGCTTATTTGTCTATCCCCATTCAAACAGTCAATTGTCTTAGTTACACTAGCTTTATAAAGTATGTTGATATAGAGTAGAGTAAGTTCCCCACCTTCTTCTTCTTCTTTTTTTAGATGGAATCTTGCTCTTGTCACCCAGGCTGGAGTGCAATGGTGTGATCTCGGCTCACTGCAACCTCCGCCTCCCAGATTTAAGCGATTCTCCTACCTCAGCCTCCTGAGTAGCTGGGACTACAGGCACCCACCACCACACCTGGCTAACGGGGTTTCACAATGTTAGCCAGGCTGGTCTCAAGCTCCTGACGTCAGGTGATCCACCTGCCTCAGCCTCCAAAAGTGCAGGGATTACAGGCATGAGCCACTGCGCCCAGCCCCCCAGCTTCTTCTTAAGGAATGTCTTGGCTACTCCAGTCTCTTTGCACTACCATAGACCTTTTAGAGTCTGTTGAGGTACATGAAGAGTCCAGTGGGCTTCTGATTGAAATTACATTGACATTCTTGCGGAAATGTGTATTCCCATGGATGAACAGGGTATAACTGTTCCCACATTTGGGTCTTCTTTAGTGTCTTTGGTATTAATGAGCATAAACAGCCCCAACAGAAAAAGCCACAAATTTCAAGGTTTAAGACAATAAAGGTTTATTCCAGCTCAGGTAAAGTCCTGTGCAGCCCAGGCAGCATTTTCCTCACTGATACCAACTTGAATTGAACCCACGTTCTCCAAGATCATTGTGGGAGAAGAAGGGACAACTAGACGAGATTCCCGCGTCTGAACTACGTCTCTCAGCAGTGAACGTCACTTGCTCTTATATTCCATTGTCACAAGGCCACAGCGTAACTGCAGAGGAGGCTGTGCTGTGTGGGAGATCACCTGCAATCTTTGCTGGGTATTAACTGTCCCTGCCAATTCTTTCAACACAGTCTTATCATTTTCTTCATGAAGGTTTTTTCATTTCATTACATTAATTCCTAGTACCTTATATTTTTGTTGCTAGTGCTAATTCTATTTTCTTTCTTTTCTTTTTTTTTTTAGATGGAGTCTCACTCTGTTGCCCAGGCTGGAGTGCAGTGGCATGATCCCAGCTCACTGCAACCTCCACCTCCTGGGTTCCAGCAATTCTCCTGTCTCAGCCTCCTGAGTAGCTGGGACTACAGGTGTGCACCACCACGCCCAGCTAATTTTTGCATTTTTTAGTAGGGATGGGGTTTCACCATATTGGCCAGGCTGGTCTCGAACTCCTGACCTAGTGATCCACCTGCCTCAGCCTCCCAAAGTGCTGGGACTACAGGCTGAGCCACTGAGCCTGGCCTCTATTTTCTTTATTGAGGTATAAATTATATGTATCAAATTCAGCAATTTTAAGTGCACAGCTCAGTGAGTTTTGACAGACAGTACTACAACCACCTGAACAAGTCAGTCATAGACTCCATCACTCCCCAGGTTCCTGCATGGCTCTTTGCAGTCAAACCCTTCCTCCCACTCCTGAACCCTGCCAGTCTGCCTTCTGTCACTAAAGTTTTGACTTTTCTAGAATTTCATATCAGTATCATCATAAAGCATATGGTCTGTGTCTGATTTCTCTCCTTTAGCCTAATGTTTCTGATGGCTATGCCATAGTTTATTCACTCACCCATTCATGAACATGGAATTTTTTCCAGTTTTGGGCTATTAAGAATAAAGCTCCTATGAACATTTATGTTCAATTCTTTATCTGGGTGTGGATTTTCTTAAGTGATTATTTAAATTGACAAAGAAAAATTGTGTAAATTTATCATGTACGTTTTGAAATATGTATACATTGTGGAATGACTACATTGAAATAATTAAACTGACATACTTATCACATTACCTCACATACTTTCCATTTTTTGTGGTGAGGACACTTAAAATCTACTTCTGTCATTTTCAAGATGGATGTAGATTTTTATTTATCTTAATACTCAAGGAATGGCATTGCTGGGCTATTTTATATATATTCCTTTTTTTTTCTGTTTCTTTGAGATGGGAGTCTCACTCTGTTGCTCAGGCTGGAGTGCAGTGCCTCGATCTCGGCTCACTGCAGCCTTTATTTTTAGTAGAGACAGGGTTTTGCTATGTTGCCCAGGCTGGTCTCGAACCCTTGTGATCCACTTGCCTCAGCCTCCCAAAGTGCTGAAATTACAGGAATGAGCCACCATGCCTGGCCCGATAATATATTTTTAACTTTATAAGAAACTTCACAAGATTCTTTTCCAAAGTTGGAATACTCTTTTGCATTTCTCCTGGCAATCATATGAGAGTTTCGGTTACTTCATATTCATGCAACACTTGATGTTGTCAGTCTTGATTTTTTACCATTCGAGAGAGTGTATAATATTAACTCCTGGGTTTAATTTGCATTCCCATAATGACTGAAGATACGGAGCATCTTTTCAGGTGTTTACTTGCTATCTGTGTATGTTCTTTGGTAAAGTGACTGTTGGAATATTTACTCATTTGTTTTTGCTGAGTCATTTTATTGAATTGTAAGTAATATATTCAGGATATAAGTGCTTTATAAGATACAAGTTTTGCGATTATCATCTCCTAGTTTTTGGCTTGCCTTTTCAGCTTTTTTTTTTTTTTTTTGAGACAGTCTTGCTCTGTCGCCCAGGCTGGAGTGCAGTGGCGCCATCTCGGCTCACTGCAAGCTCTGTCTCCTGGGTTCATTCCATTCCCCGGCCTCAGCCTCCCGAGTAGCTGGGACTACAGGCGCCCACCACCACACTCGGCTAATTTTTTTGTATTTTTAGTAGAGACGGGGTTTCACCGTGTTAGCCAGGATGGTCTTGATCTCTTGACCTCGTGATCCACCTGCCTTGGCCTCCCAAAGTGCTGGGATTACAGGCATGAGCCACCGAGCCCAGCCTGACTTTTCACTTTTTAATCATGACTTTAAGAGAGTAAACATTTTTAATTTTGATGATATCCAACTTACCAAATTTTTCTTTCACGATTCATGCTTTTTGACAAGGGAATTAAAATGGTACACTAGAAAATATCTATTTAACAAAAAGAAGGCAGTAATAGAGTAATAGAGTGACAAAAAAGACACAAGACATGGCCGGGCGTGGTGGCTCATGCCTGTAATCCCAGGTCTTTGGGAGGCAGGTGGATCACCTGAGGTCAGGAGTTCATGACCAGCCTGGCCAACATGCTGAAAACCTGTCTCTACTAAAAATACAAAAACTAGCTGAGATCACGCCACTGCACTCCAACCTAGGTGACAGAGCAAGACTGCATCTCAAAAAAAAAAAAAAAAAAAAAAAAAAAAAGACACAAGACATATAGAAAACAAATAGGTAAATGGCAGATGTAAATCCTACCTTACCAGCAATTACATTAAATGTAAGTGGATTAAACACTCAGATTAGAGGCAGAAATTGGCAGAATGGATACAAAACCATGATCCAACTATATACTGTCTGCAACAGACAGATTTTGTATTCAAAGATGAAAATAGGTTAAGAGTAAAAGGGTGCAAAAAGACATACCAAGCAAACATTAGCTGAAGGAGAGCTGGAGTGGCTATACTATTTAATAATATAAAAGTAGACTTTAAGACAAAAATTATTACTAAAGACAAAGAACATTTTATAATGAGAAAAAGGTCAATCCATCAAGAAGATTAAACAATTATATGTATATACCTAACAACAGAGCCCCCAAACTCCTAAGCCACCACAGTGGTACATGCTTATAGTTCCAGCTACTCACGAGAGTGAGGTGGGAGGATCACTTAAGCCCAGGAGTTTGAGTCCAGACTGGACAACACAGCCAGATCCTGTCTCTCTCTCTAAAAAAAAAATAATATATATATAAAATTAGGAAGAGTTTGTGAAGGATTGCTATTAATTGTTTTCTAAAGCTTTGGTAGAATTCACCAGTGAAACCATTGGGTCCTGGGCCTTTCTTTGTGGTAAGTGTTCTTTATTACTAATGTAATCTGTCTACTTGTTATGGATCTATTTGGATTTTATATATATACACACACACACACACAAACACACACACACATACACATATACTCATGAAGTGAATCTGACATAATGGAAGGGAGGATAGACAATTCAACAGTTATAGTTGCAGACTTCAATACTCTATTTTCAATAACTGATAGAACAACTAGACAAAAGATCAGCCAGGAAATAGAAGATGCGAACAATATAAACCAAAGAGAGCTAAGAGGGATCTCTGGAACACTCCATCCAATAACAGCAGAATATGTATTCTTCTCAAGGGCACGTGGAACATTCTACAGCATAGACTATCTGTTAGACCACAAACCAAGTCTCAATAAATTTAAGAGGATTGAAATAATATGAAATATATTCTCTGACCATAATAGAACATTTGGAAATTAGTAACAGATATTTGAAAAATTCACAAAAATATACAAATTAAACACATACATAAGTAATCACTGAATCAAAGCAGAAATCACAAAGGATATTAAAAAATAAGTTGAGGCCAGGTGCAGTGGCTCATGCCTGTAATTCCAGCACTTTGGGAGGCTGAAGTGGGCAGATCCCTTGAGATCAGGAGTTTGAGACCAGCCTGGCCAACATGATGAAACCCTGTCTCTACTAAAAATATAAAAGATCAGCCAGGCCTGGTGGCAGGCATATGTAGTCCCAGCTACGTGGGAGGCTGAGGCAGGAGAATCATTTGAGACCGGGAGGCAGAGGTTGCAGTGAGCCGAGATCACGCCACTGCACTCCAGCCTGTGCGACAGAGCGAGACTCTGTCTCAAAAACAAACAAACAAACAAACAAACAACAAAAAAACCTGAAAAAAACAAGTTGAGATGAATGAAAATGAAAACAAAAAGATAACATACCATTCCAAAAACATGGGATGCAGCAGAAACAGTGCTTATAGGGAAATGTAGAGTAGTATGCTCTGATACTTAAAAAAATATCCAATCAATAACCTAAACATTCACCTGAAGAAACTAGGAAAAGAAGAGCAAACTAAACTCAGAGCAAACAGAAGAAAGGAAATAATAAAGATGAAAGCAGAAAAAAATAGAACAGAGAACAGAAAACCAACACAAAAAATCAGCCAAAATCAAAAATTAGTTCTTTGAAAAGATCAATAAAATGGACAGCCTTTAGCTAGACTGAGAGAGAAAGAGAGAGAGAGAGAGAAGAGAGACTTGCTAACATCAGGGGTCAAATAAAATATATTACTACCAGCCTTAAAGAAATAAAAAGGATTATAAGAGAACACTATAAAAGTTGTATACCAACAAATTAGATAACCTAGATAAAATGGACAAATTAGAAACAAATTACCAAAACTGACTCAAGAATAAATACAGAATCCGAATAGATCTATAACAAGTTGACAGATTACATTAGTAATAAAGAATGCTTCCCACAAAGAAAGGCCCAGGCCCCAATGGCTTTATTGGTGAATTCGACCAAAGCTTTAGAGAACAATTAATAGCAATCCTTCAAACTCTTCCAAAAAATAGACAAGGAGCGAACACTTCCCTTATTCTATGGGGCTAGTATTACACTGATACCAAAGACAGACCCCTCCACTCAAAAAGTACAACACTCCCCCCAACAAAAAAAAACTACAGACCAATATCCCTGATGAATATAGACACAAAATTCTCAACAAGTTCTCAGGGAAGATGATGATCACTCGTTTACTTATTTTTTGATAAGCGTCAGTCAGGCTTCCCTCTGGTTCTTAGTATTAGGCTTTTCCCTGAGGAAACCCCAACCTCTTTTTTCATCTACCACTTGGGTCAGATTTTCTGTCCCTGTTATGGACATCCCTTACTGTCTTTGGAGCAAATCGCTGAAAATCGTTTTCTGTTGTAATTTATCCAGTGTTGGAATTTTTCCTGCTTTTTAGATAAGTTCAAACAATGCTGGAAGAAACTCCTTTCTTTGGTGAATTCGTCATCATTCTCAGTGTCACCTTCTTCATGACATGCAACTCTCCAGTTAGGGTTGGAAATTCCTTCTTTACTTTACCAGATCACTTTGTTTGGGTCTCTTAGCACTTTTCATGTTCTTTTCATGAAATTACCATTTCATGGTAATTTCTTTCTGTCGAACATTTCTTTCTGTTGAACATCTGTGAACACATCAGCAAAGGAGACTGTCGTACTCCTTTTGCATCCTCAGTGCCTGGCATATAGTGGGCCTTTGGAAGTATCTTTGGAAACAATAGAAGATTTCCAGCTTTTTGGGTGAGGAAGACCCTTTTCTGACTGGCCCCAAATATTCCTTCTCTCACCCCACCTGCCCACACTGAGATCTCTCTGGCTTCAGTTACAGTCAATTTCCCTTCTGTGTGTTAGTCTAGAATGTTCATTGGCTGATTCTCCTTACATATCCTGGGGAACTTTGTCTGCAGGAGCCTGATCCATAATTTTGCCTTCAAAAGTAAATCCTGGCTCTTTCCTCTCCAGAAAGCCATGAGCTGCCCAGAATTCTCGGCAAGACCTGGGTTTTGAGTTTACAAAAGGAACCAATTTATTCTTGTCTCACTAGAACTGACCCCAAGCTGTGCTATCTGGCCAGCCAAACTTAGCTTGACTGGGCCCAGTATTGCCCTTGCAGTGTTCCAGGAATCTGGGGGACCAGCTCCCTCTCTCCCCTGAAGGCCAGCTAGTCAGACCTGTGCACCCTCCATAGCCTTTGCACTGGCCTGCTGGGGCCTCTGCACTGAATCCAGTGACAGGAGGCTGAGCACAGGAGTGACATGGGATGGCTGGGATCTGTACTGATGGCCACGTGAAACAGGCAGCTCCCCAGCTCTGCAGTGGCCTCCTCCTTCCTCCAGAAAGATAAGCCTAGACTCAGCTCAGCCTTAGTTTCTCTGCAAAACCTTAAGTATATGCTCCTAGGAGGAATTAGGGCTTTGTTAAATTCCCTCAGTACTGGGCCATGATGTATTAGTTACCTGATTTCAAGTCCATCCGCCTCACGAGGCAAGTTCATTTAGTGAAGACCTACGGTGTGCTGGGTGCTCGGGTGGAGAATCCAAGCACAATTGCTTTCCTTAGTGAGGTCACAGTGTATTGGTGGAGACAGAAACGTGAACAAGAATGATCAGGGGACTGGATGGTTAGGCTGGGCCTTCAGATATGAATAGACATGACCAGACAGAGAAAGCCAATGGTCGGGGTAGGGGATAGGGAGAAAATGAGGCAGAGGAAACAGTAGAGGCCAGACGTCACGGCTTATTCTGCAAGTGTAAATTGCTCTCTATGGTTAGGGCCAAACTCGCGTGAAGGGGCAGATTAGTGGGAAGTAAAAGGGATGAGGCAGACAGGGCCACACTGGAGTCTCTACTGTAGGGCAGGTGCTGGAGCTCTCATCGCACGGTGCTGAGCAGCGGGGAAGCATCAGATTTGCGTTAGAAGCAGCACCTGAACACTTGTGTGGAGGATCGCTCCCTGATTGCTGGTGAGACTCAGGCAGGGGGCTTAATTAGTAGTTTGCTACCAGACAGCAAAGAGCTGCTCTGGGGGACATCTGAGAGGTAGAGCTGGCAGGATTTACTGAGCAATGTGCTGTGGTGTTGAGGGAAGAATTTAGAATGGCTCCCAGATTTCTCCTTTGGGCGACCGGGTCCACAGAAGGCAGACCCTATTAGCAAGGGGCTGACACCTAGTAACAGGGTGATGAGGCTTTGCTCCAGGACCCTGAGGAGGGAGAGATTGTAAACCGATGGCAACCCAGACGCAAGCTGAGGTCTGCCTCTTAAAATCTGGGTTAGGCTGATTGGAACCCACATTTCTTGACCTGTGTTCCCCTTTTCCCCTGGACTTCTGGGAGTTCTCAGGTTTAGATTCTTATGGTCACTTCTGGCTCTCAGCTCCTGCTTCTAGCGAACCAATTCCATTCATGGGTCACCCGTGCTGTGCCAGAGTCATGGCCTGCCCACTGCCATGTTGGCCCAGATGCTGTTTTCTTCACTGGGGGGAGTATCCAGTAACTCATTCAAGGCCATGTGCACACAACAGACGTTACATGAGATTTGGGGAGCTGGAGGGGGTTCACTCCATAGAAGTGCAAATAGCATGAAATTGCCCCTAAGATCTCATTTGGCCAGGCATGGTGGCCCACGCTGGTAATCCCAGCACTTTGGGAGGCCGAGGCAGGTAGATCATGAGGTCAGGAGTTCGAGACCAGCCTGTCCAATATGGTGAAACCCTGTCTCTACTAAAAAATACAAAAATTAGCTGGGCATGGTGGGGGGCGCCTGTAGTCCCAGCTACTCAGGAGGCTGAGGCAGGAGAATCGCTTAAACCTGGGAGGCGGAGGTTGCAGTGAGCCGAGATCACGCCACTGCACTCCAGCCTGGGTGACAGAGTGAGACTCTGACTCAAAAACAACAAAACGAACAAACAAACAAAAAGATCTTCCCATTTAAGAAAGGTCTTTGAACACCTTGAGGCCAGCCAGTTCCCACTGGGGTGCTTTCCCACAAAGCCCCTCATTCTTGCACCATCTTGTTGATTATACCAGTTGCCAGTGTCCCCTCCACCCCTATTTATTTCAGGAAATCCCGAATTATTCTTGTGCTATAGTGCAGCAGGTGTTCCCGCCAAACTTTTGTGAGCTCAGCTTTAGGTCCCTTTCGTTTTTCAAACCAAGTTCCTAATTGAGGAAAAGGACATCTTGAGATGAATATCATCCACCATGCTTAAGAGGGTAGTGGTAGTTTTAAGTAGCACTTTTCCAACATTATGTACATTTAAAAGATTATTAAAAACAAGTATTATTTTCTTTCAACTACTGTCACCTACCTCTTCCTCCTGCACCCCTGGTGAACTCCCTCCTTTGGTAGCTGGAAACCCTAGGTTAAGAGTCGGGTACCTGCTGTCTGGGGTTCTTCTGTCTGTGGTTAGGGGTGGCTCCTCTTGGCTCCCTGGTTCTCCAATCCCTGCCCATGGCCCTGTCATCATCAATTTGATGGCTTGCTTATTGCTTGTCTCCAGTCTCTCCTGATGGTTCTTCCCACTTCTGGCAGGAAGGTGGCTGCAACTGGAAGGGGTTGATGGATGGGGCAGGAATGGGGTGGGGGAAGAAGTGTTTCTTCTTCGTATAGAGCCTTGTCCATAATGCTCATCTTAGAACAAATCTGCAAGATATTCTTGTGTTAGTTCCCAGCTTGAAATTGGTCATGAGGCATCAGCATTGTTTTTTTTTTTTTTTTGAGATGGAGTTTCACTCTTGCCCAGGCTGGAGTGCAATGGCATGGTCTCTGCTCACTGCAACCTCCGTCTCCCAGGTTCAAACGATTCTCCTGCCTCAGCCTCCCAAGTAGCTGAGATTACAGGCGCCCGCCACCATGCCTGGCTAATTTTTGTATTTTTAGTAGAGACAGGGTTTCACTATGTTGGCCAGGCTGGTCATGAACTCCTGATCTCAGGTGATCCGCCCGCCTCTGCCTCCCAAAGTGCTGGGATTACAGGCGTGAGCCACTGGGCCCACCCCAGCATCGTTTCTTATGACTGTCATCTTTCATCTTTCACGTTTACCCCAGGAGGCCAAAAGGCCATGGCTACTGAAATGGGAGCGTCCTAGCACCAGAACACTGGGGACCTACCAGGATCCCTGCCAGGAGGCGGCTTCTTGTGTGTGTGTGTGTGTGTGTGTGTGTGTGTGTGTGTGTGAAGCCTTTCAACACGCTCCAGGGCATGAGTCCTCGTGACTGTTTGTCTACCCATCCAAGAGACAAGCATCTGCTCTTGTCAGAAACTGCCCCTGGCATTAGACATTCAGAAAGGAGTGAGAAATAATCTGGTCCCCACTGAGCCCACAGGGCCCAGGAAAAGACTTGAACAAATCACGGCTAAATGTGCCAAGAGCTCCACCTAGGGACCCACAGGAAGGATAGTAGCAGCAGACGCCCGGCACTTAAAACAGAATGGCAGTAAAGAGGACACTCCAGGCAGACTGAGAATGGCCTCACTGGTAGCTTTCTGTGGCCACACCCCTGGTACACAAGGCAACATTAGTCTGGACCTGGAGGCTGTGGCAGACAAGCACCAACCTCCAGCTATGGGAGCACAGACTTCAACCTGAGCCCAGAGTGTGGCTAATGGGAAGGACAGGATTTGGGCTTCCTAAAGTACACTCTGGCTGCAGAGCAGATGAACAGCGGGGCAAAGGGAGCAGTGAGGACACTGTGCTCTGTGTTTAGCTCTCATTCTACTATTGCAAGCTCAGGCCTCTGGCTACTGAGGTCACCTATTCCCTGGCCCAGACTCTGGGACACCACAAGGAATCTTATATAGTGAACACAGTAAGGTGAGGCAGCCTGGGGCAAGCAGGCATCCCAGGAGACATCTGCTCCGGCTTCAGGTCCCTGTGAGTGGTGGGGCTGGGAGTGGGGAGGCCAGGCCCCACGTGGGCACTCAGTTTGCCCTAACAGAATGTGCTGCCACAGCAGGGACATGGCCTGCACTCCATTCAGGGACGGCTGCCAGGGGCCCCCTCTGATTCCTCAGGCTGTTCAGTCCCTGCAGGGCAGCAACAGGCGGATGGGAACAGGGACAAGACTCATTTTTGGTACTGGTGGACAGTCCAAACACCTCCTGCAGCCTCCTGGCTCACCTGCCACCCTTCCCTGAGTCTCCTCGTAGACTACTGGCTTTACAGTTGTGAAGGCAACAGTGAGGTCAATTAGAGGCTGGGAGGCAGGGGGCCCCAAAGTTTTTTTTTTTTTTTTTTTTTTTTTAAGGACAAAGGAAAATAACTCTTTGACCAGACCAGAGTTTGATTGGATTAAAAAAGTGTATTGGATTTCCAATACCAAATAAAAACATGAAATCGTTTTTAAAAAGCCATAGAGTTTACAGCATCAACTACAGAAAAGGCCAAACAAGTGTGTACAGACGCCAGTCCCAGCAGCCCTCTGGGCCCCTCCCGCAGGCAGTGCGGCAACAGACACAGGTGTTCCAGATCCCCCAGAGGAAGCTACTGAGCGGCAGCTCAACTAGGACACTACAGGACACACAATGGTTTAGTTTCAAAAATCACAGGAAAATGTAAGAAAATGTATTAAATTGTGAAAAGGTGCAATACAGAATAGCTTTCCTTTTTCTTAATTTTTAAAAAAACCCCCAACTTTGAACAGTTATTTTATTTAAAAATATGCCCCTCCCCCACCCGCCCCAATTCTGTGGCAGTATCCAGGTACCAAGGCCCTGAGGTAACAGAAGCAGTCAGGGTTCATGGGAGGAAATGCCCCAAATACTGAGCATGTTCTTTGGGCAAAAGGTAATTTCTGGGGAATCTGGCCCTCCTGGTGGCCAGAGTGCTTGGACAGCTCTCTTCAGGATCAGTTTAAGTGCACTGGTTTTCCAGAATCCCACCTGGCACCCCATGTGACCAGCTAGCTTGGCAGCAGCAGTTCCCGCATTGCACCTTTCATTGCCCCCCCAAATCATAAATACAAAGAGTTCATCTTGTAAAAAAGCATGTGATAAGATCTAAAAATGGCAAATCCCCAGGTTCAAAGGCAGGTGGCCTGGGGTACCCACTGGTGGTTTCAGCAGCTGATCTCTTCTTGGCTATAGAACTGAAGCCTGATTTACTGTCTACACTGCCTTCCACGCTGTCTTCTGGGGATCTGTTGGGGAGTAGGGGAAGATGCCTGAGCGTCAGTCATGTGTTTTCTATTATATATTCTTAATATTAAAAAACCACACACCTCAGCTCCTTACCTTTTTAGGAAAAAGCACCCAAGAACTATGTGCAAAGGCAATGGCTTCCATGTGTGGCTGAGCCGCTGGGTTCACCTCAGACAACTCCTGTGGCTTCCTTCTCATCAGGGCTTAGCTGAGCTGCTGGGATAGGGGAGGGGGCAGCTGCTTCCGCTGTCCTTGTCCCTTGTTACTTGAAAAATAATATTCAGGAAGATGTGTGGAAGCCTCAGGGGGCACTGCAGCTCTGCCTTGTCTCATTCCTGCTAATGCTTTCTCTGAAGGGGCTCTGAAGTGTGGAAGAGAGCGCTGGACTGGCTGAAGACTGGAACTAGAGAGAAGAAGGAGTCGTATGTGGAAACAAACAAGTTCCTTCCTTAACCTCCAACTTCCTCAAAGAGAGCCAATAATAGCAGCAGGAAAGGGTCTCCATCCTTGCTTTCTGATTTACAGAATGGGGTCAGGCTCTTACCCTATTCTGTGTGAGTCAGGCAATTAGAAATACAACACCTGGCTCCTCAGCATGGACATTCTTACCAGGCTATGACCAAGAAATCAGGGCCGCTAAATCCTCAAACCCACCTATTGCACAGAAGAATTTTAAAACCAGATCCAAATCAAACTCCAGTTGCAACGTAGTGACAATAAGGATGGACATGCCAGGAAAGGACAATAAAGAAGATGCTTCCATTCTCTGCAGGCTTCTGGAAGAAAGTACAATGACAGAAACATTCACAGGAGCTCAGCAGCCCCTCCATTTCCTATTACCAACCCCCAGCCCCCCACCCCATCCCAATACTGAAACTGCACAGAAAGCAACAAACAAGTCTTTTCAATGTTACATTTCATTCAATTCAAATAGATCTGTAATCTCACAGTGATGAGAGGAAAGAGTCAGGCCTTTAATAATTATAATAAAAAAATAATAAAAAAAGCTTACAAACAGCAATGCAACATTTCCTCCCCCTCAGAGTGATGGATTAACAGCTGGTAGAGGATGCAATGACTCAGAATTAAAAAATAAAAACAAAACCAAAAAACAAGCCAACCCCAGGAACAACCCACACTGTCAATGACTTTCCATACATAATTGGAACAAGCAGTCAATTGTCAACCACTTGTGGAGAACACCATGGACTTCCTTGGTTTTGGATGGCGTTTTTGTTTTTGAAGGTAAAATAAAATAAGACACAAATAAAATTGTACATAAATGCCAATGTCTACACTCCATAAAGGTGATGCAGTCGCAGCAGGAAGACACAGCCTGACCACAAAGTGAAATGCAGGTTGCACTTCTCGCCTCTTCCCTGGACACAAAATTTTGGCCCATGGTGCCCAGTCCTGCAGAGTATCAGCAGGCAAAGGGAAGCTGCCTCGACACAGGCGTCTTCCAGGGGAAGGCAGGTGGCCATGCCTGGAGCCAGCCCTACACAGAGGCGCTGGCCAGTCTGCTGGCTCATTCTGTGTTCTCAAGTGCTGTCCCCTCGTACTCTGTACAATTCCTTGTTTTCAAGGGTAAGTTCCAAGACTTCCAGACTCAGGTTTGAAGTCATGTCCTGGTGAAGGTCGTCATGCTGTTGTGATAGCGTTTAGGTCCTTCATTAGTCCTTCCAGGTGGGCCATCTCTTTGGTCAGCTCATCTGGTTCATAGCTCTATGGAAAAGAAAACACTTGTTACTGGGCTGGATCTAGGGAGCAGAGCCCAGAGAGAGGCCAAAGCATCATGTGGTCAGTAGTCAGATGGCCCCAGAAAACTGGCTACTAACATGCAGGGTGGCTCAGAAGAGTGGAAAGTAGCAGGATAGACCCAAGGTCACTAGGATCCCATTTCCTGATAATGCACAATGCCTTTCTCCCAACACACACTCCCCAGTGTCACAATGATTTCACAAGCCAGAAGGCCCGTTGCTTGCCCCTTCTAGGTCTGCCCCAGTCAGCACACTTGGTATGTCCCTGGATCTCTGGGCCCCAAGTTTTCTGGTTAGAGAATCCTGTACCTGGAAATTCAGAGGCAAAATATTTTTACTGGAGTTTGAGAGTGAAAGATCAAAGAAAGACCCTGGTGATTTTTGTTTTGAAAGCAACCACTCAAGCACTTTCTCCTCCAGCATCTTGCTCAGGAAAGGTCACAGAGTAGAACTGAGGGAACGTATGGATGGTTCAAACCAAGAAAAGAACAATGACAGAGGGGACAGAACTAAAAAGCAGGCAGGAAGTGGGGGGAGGGGTCATTAGCTGGGCTAGTGTGAAAAGCTAATTTAAGATGTTCAAGAGTGGATATGGGGGCCGGGCGCGGTGGCTCATGCCTGTAATCCCAGCACTTTGGGAGGCCGAGGCAGGTGGATCACCTGAGGTCGAGAGTTCAAGACCAGTCTGGCCAACATAGTGAAACCCCGTCTCTATTAAAAATACAAAAAAATAGCCAGGCATGGTGACAGGTGCCTGTAGTTCCAGCTACTCAGGAGGCTGAGGCAGGAGAATACCTTGAACTCGGGAGGCAGAGGTTGTAGTGAGCTGAGATCGTGTCACTGTATTCCAGCCTGGGAGACAGAGCAAGACTCTGTCTCAAAAAAAAAAAAAAAGAATGGATAGGGGAAAGAAAAGCAGACCAAATCCTCAGCACAGTTCCCGGCTCAGAAAAGATGCTCAACACTGTATCTACTGAATGAATGAGCGTATCTGCTTCATAGTTCTGGGTGGCGAGCCTGGTATGCACAGAATATCAGCTTGACCAGGAGTCTCAGGCCCTGAGGCACGTTCCCAGGCAACCTGGCTGGACTGATGGCCCCACGAACTTACACTCTCAGAGTCTTCCAACATCCTTGTGGTCTCCTGCACTTCAGGGGCACTGGGAACAACCACTGGCATAGGAGGCCGGCTCCTTCCTAGAGTCCCAATGGAGGCTGTCTTCACTGAGTGAATGTGATGGTTCAGAGCTGAGGGGAAAGGGCACCGTCAGATATGTGGCCAACCCTGCCTCCCCTAGACCTCATGAAGGCCCTAAGGTCCAAGTGCTGCTTCAGGGTGAGGAGACACACAGACCCAGTGCAGGGATACTGCTCTGAAAAGTTACTAGAATAAGAGGGAAGGAGGGAGACAGCAGGGCATTCATGAGGCCAGAGAAAATATTCCACTGGCTCTAGAAAACCAATATCCTAGTCCAGTGGTTCTCAAAGTGTGGTAGTCCACGAACCCTTGTACGATATCTGGGAGGCCAAAGCTCTCTTCATAGTAAGACATTATTTGCCTTTCCACTGTGTTTGCCTTTGCACTGGATACAAAGGCAATAGTGGGTGAGCTGCTGGAGACTTAGCACAAATTAAGGCAGTGGTGCCAAACTGTAAAGCCATTCACTGATACGCACATGCAATTTAAAAAAGCCAGTTTCACTAAGAACCATCCTCATTAAGGAGTACATATTTTTTATTTTACTAAATCTTGACCTTACTGTATGTGACAAAATGGAAAGTATGCATAAAGTACTTCAGCTGTGTACAAAGTATGACAGCTGTTTTTTTTTTTTTTTGAGACGAAGTCTCTCCTTGTTGCCCAGGCTGGAGTGCAGTGGAGCAACTTCGGCTCACTGCAACCTCCACCTCCCAGGTTCAAGTGATTCTCCTGCCTCAGCCTCCCGAGTAGCTGGGATTACAGGTGTCTGCTATCACACCCGGCTAACTTTTTGTATTTTTAGTAGAGGCGGAGTTTCACCATGGTGGCCAGGCTGGTCTTGAACTCCTGACCTCAGGTGATCCACCCACCTCGGCCTCCCGAAGTGCTGGGATTACAAGCGTGAGCCACCGCGCCCGGCCAACAGCTGTCTTAAATAAAGGTACCTGTGATAGTTTTGAGTTTTGAGTTGAATGTTTTTATCATGGAATATCACTGTTAGTTCAAAGACAGACAAACTGGTTCTTGAGACATCTTTTAGAAAATGAACAAAGTGAGCCTGTCAATTCAAGGAACACAATGGATAGTGTTTCTTGCCAATGATAAAATTTAAGTTTTAAGTAAAAATCAGGATTTTGGAAAACTTGCATCCGCCACCATGGTCTTGAGAACTTAATACTTACACATTTTGATGATATTAATGAATATGTTTTTAGATACTGAATAATAAAATGTATCACTATTTGCAGAATTTGCATAATGTAGTGGACCAATATTTTCTAAATGACCGACGTGTGATGTTTTAGTATCATGCATTAAATGTAAGACAGATGAATGAATTTTAATGGAATGAAGTATGAATATTTCATAGATAAGGTTTCAGATTTTACTTTACAAACAAACCTTTAAAAAACTACAACTTGCTGAGTTTTGCTGTAGTATCAAAAAAGAATATCCACAATTATCTGAAAAGGTTATAAAAATACTCTTCCCTTTTCCAATTACATATCTGTTAGGCCAGATTTTCTTCTTATATTTCAACCAAAACACCATATTGCAACAGATTGAATGCAGAAGCAGATAGGAAAATCCAGCTGTCTTCTATTAAGCCAGACATTAAAGAGATCTGCAAAAAATAAAATGACTCTTCTCACTATATTTTTGTTTTGAAAATAGTTGCTTTTCGGCTGGGCGCGGTGGCTCACGCCTATATTCCCAGCACTTTGGGAGGCCGAGGCGGGCGGATCACGAGGTCAGGAGATCGAGACCATCCTGGCTAATGTGGTGAAACCCCGTCTCTACTAAATACACAAAAAATTAGCAGGGCATGGTGGTGGGCGCCTGTAGTCCCAGCTGGTTGGGAGGCTAAGGCAGGAGAATGGCGTGAACTGGGAGTCGGGGCTTGCAGTGAGCCGAGATCGCACAACTGTACTCCACCCTGGGTGACAGAGCGAGACTCTGTCCCAAATAAAAAAAAAAAAAAAGGAAAATAGTTGTTTTTCATAAAAATATGCCAGTTATCTTAACATGACAGATAATTGCTTTTTTAAATGAATAAAATACTTTAAAAATTTCTTAGTTTTAATTTTAATATGGTAAATATGGTAAATATTGATAGATAAAACCCATATGAAGAAAAGCTCTTTTAGGTGCTCAATAGCTTTTAAGCTATAAAGGAGTACTGAGACCAGAAATTTTGAAAACCACTGACTTTTCCTAAAACAAATGAATAGGCAACAATTTGGAAGAGCAGAAAGCAAGCATGCCTTTGAGGTCAGGGGACTGTTACTGAGCTGTGTGGATTTGGGTAAACGACTTTCCCTTCACAGGATTCCTTTCCCTATCCTGAAGTTCCTTCTGCTTTCACCACCCTATGATCCAAGCCTTGGCCTCCCTGATCCCTTCTCTAGTTTGCAGGGACCTTATGAAGTGAGGTGATTCCAGGGGTCTGGGCGGACTAGATCTGCTATCCATTCCCATGCCATTGGACTTACCACCAAAGGTGCTGCACATAAAACACAATTCAAAAGGTCAGCCCTTGGTTCCCAGCAAATTAATTCTCCGGTTTGTAAGTGTTTCCAAAAAAGGAGAGCCCATAAATTCCCTAGGCGGGGCAATGGCACACTGCTACTCTAACTGAATTACTAAGATAGGCTTGGAGGATATTTGCTTTGCTATACTTCAAAGAAGGGGTGGCTTTGTCCCAAGCTTGAGCCAAAGGGTTCCTCCAGGTGTGCTGCCATCCTCACTCACCTTGCTGGGATAGTAATGGTGTGCTTGGCAATGCAGGATCATAGGTGGGAGGTCCTGGAGGCGGGATTGCCGGCACGGCGAAGCTCTTCAATGGGTGGGAAGGGCGAACATGGGCAGTGGGAAGACTCTGGCCCGAATCTTCCTCTTGGGAGCTGGCCAAGTAAGAGGAGCTGGTAGCACCTTCAGGGTCCTGGTGATCAGTGCAGCATGTTTGAGATGAAGAGGCTGGCATGGTGTCAGTGCTGGGGGTATTTCGAACGGATTCTACAGCAGGAAAGTCTAAATGTTAGCATTTCTTTTGCCATTAAATATGTGAAAGTCCCAGAGTTTGGCTACTTCTAGGGGTTCCCTAAACCAGCTCAATAGCACTTGTGATCAGTGCTAGTCCAAGAGAACATGGATTAGCACCACTGCCAGGGATAAGAATGGAGTCTCAAACAATTTTGTACTCAACCAGCTATTCCAGTTTTTCACCTCACAGCTAAGTGGTCACAATTTTATAGATTTAAAGTTCTCCTAATTATTTATTATGAAGCACTTATAAAGGTTCCTGAGATGACTAAGATATTAAGATATAAATAAGTATAAAATAAAATTAAAAACTTCACTCACTGGATTCTTAGAGAGTGGCCTTTCATAGACAACCATGGCTAACCACCAAGACTGGCTGGGTACCTGACAGTAGCCAGCTCTCCTGGTGGTCACTGCAGGAGAGGCCAATGCCACAGGCCTTCATGCCTCCAGGGACTGTGCATGGCCTCATCACAGCAAAAAAACCCATAGCTCAAGTGAGAACTGGACAACAAACAGAGCAGCCCAGAGGTCTGCACACAGCTTTCAGATCATGCCAAATGAAGGGCATTTTTGATTCAGAGAAAGAAACGGGGGTAGATTAGCCTGGAGAAAGGAAGGCTCAGGAAGGCTCAGGAAGAACATGATAACAATCTGAAGGGGCAGAGTTGTTCTGGAAGGCAGCACAGTAGGGTAGAAAAGCACGGACTCTGGAGTCAGACAGACCTGGACTCTAATCTTTGTGTACTAGCTGGGTGAATTTGACAAAGTCACTGAATATCTCTGAGTCTCAGTTTCTTCATCTACAAAAGAGGGAGAATAACACATAATTCTTTGAGGATTAAATGAGATGTATGAAAAGTGCTGAACACGGTGCTTGAATATCTATTAAGATTCTTTTCTTTGCAAATTACTGGGTGCTTACTTTAAGCCAAGTACTATGCTAGCTGCTTTACATTCATTAGCTCACTCGATCCTGAAAGTAACTCAGAAGGCACTGGGAGGTTAAGCAAATTGCCCATTTGCACAGTTAAGAACTAGCAGGGTGGAATCTGAATCCCTGCCTTCCGACTTCCACACACATGCTCTGGACCACCACACACCTTTCCACACCCAGACTACCACTTGCCCCCACCCTGTGGGGCAGAAGCAGCACCAAGGCCCGAGGAGACCACATGAGGAAGATCCTTCCAACAGCATGAGCTGGTGACCACCTTCCCCACCTGTGAGGAGAGGGATGAGGACATAGCTCAGGGCAATGGACTGTACCAGATGGCCTGAAGGCCTCTTCTGACTTCTGGAGTCCTCAACCTTAACAAGTACAGTAGTCCCCCTTATCCATGCTTTTGCTTTCAATGGTTTCAATTATTTGTGGCCAACTGCTGTCCAAAAATTTAAATGAAAAATTCCAGAAATAAATTAATTCATAAGCTTTACATCGTGCACCGTTCTGAGTAGTATGATGAAATCTTGCACCATTCCACTGGGGATGTGCCTTATCCCTTAGTCCAGCTTATCCAGACTGCGTACAGTGCCCTTGAGTCACTTAGTAGCTGTCTTGGTTATCAGATGGAGAAAACAGATATAAAGGGTTCAGTACTACATGCGATTTCAATGTATCCCCGCAGATGGGGATACTGTAAAGCATGAGCAATCTGCAGAAATCCAACACATTTTCCTGCCTTTGTTGCTGAGGTAGCAGTGAATCTGTGCCCTTGGGCTCTGAGAAGTCAGGCCACACCAGTCACGAGTGGCACCTCTGATCTTGGGTCCATTGATGAGGGACTCATACACCCTCCCAAGTGTGCCTGTGTTGGCTCTACCAGGCTTAGGTCACTCCTCACCCGTTAAAGGGGTGTGCTGAGGATCTTCTTAGGCTTGCTCAAGCTAGCCATCCCCATGGCGGGGGAGCTGGTGGTCCCCCTCTGTGATCCTGGGCCAGGTAGAAGCTGGGCGGGGTAGGAGCTGGCTAGGAAGGGTAGCAGGGAGGAGGAGAGAGAACAGTAGACTCATGTCCAGACCATGTCAGCCTGTATTGGCAGATATGTTAGGTCAGCTCTGGGCAAACAGGCCTCTCCTGACTTCCTCAATGGTCTGTAACTGGATATATAAGCTTCTGAGGGCCAATGAGATGGTGCAAATGGTGACAAAGGAAAATGGGGTTGCCTATATGAGTCAGTACCCTGGCCTGCTACCACAGACCAGGGCTGCCTTGTACAACTCCGGGGGCCCCAGGCATGTTGCTTTTTTCACGAAGGGTGCTCCCTGACACTGCAAAATCACTGGCCTGCTTAGAATACATGCTGTAAGTAAATTCCTGCTTTGGCAAGGGGGCTACTTCCTGACTGACTTGCCTCTTAAAGAGTTGTTTAAGACACACAGAGTTCACACTGGCCAAGTGAT
This sequence comes from Symphalangus syndactylus, assembly GCF_028878055.3. Taxonomy (NCBI): domain Eukaryota; kingdom Metazoa; phylum Chordata; class Mammalia; order Primates; family Hylobatidae; genus Symphalangus; species Symphalangus syndactylus. The sequence goes on from NC_072427.2 coordinate 32,632,649, forward strand.
TGGACAAGAGGAAAGTGCTTTTCCAATGTCAAGTGGTGGTGACATAGTGAATGTTCCTTAGAGCAGAGACTGGCCCTGCTTAGCCCATATATACCAAGCTGTGGCAACACTCTGAGCTCCAGAGACACAAGAGCTTAGCAAAGTACAATCGTGAAAAAGAACTTTGATCATTTCTGGATACTTGCTCTACATTTCAAATCAGTCTTCAGTGAGTCTATCACTTTAGTTTTACCTTCTTTTATCCAACTGGTCATCAAAGCATGGCCTCTCTTAGTAATGCAAATTATTCTTTCCCCCTCTCTTCACTTTCTGCCTAGGTCCATAGAGAAGGGAATGCTTACCAACACTAGATCACAAGGGAGAGGGCTGGGTAGGAGCTGCCATGCTTCTCTCCAATCCCCAAACCCAGGAAGGAGGTAGGGGCTGATTTGATTGGAAGGTGCCTGCCATCCACTCAGGCAGGACAGCATCCTAGCATGTGAGATTCCTTGGCCTTAAAAATGGAGAAACAGGGTTGGGCACAAAATCTTCTTTCTAAGAGCAGGTGTGGAGGTGCTTTCTGGTCCTCTGTTCTATTTGAGACTATGTCTATAAGGCAGACTTTGGCTCTCCATGCAGCTGGCTGGAGTAACTGTCTATCTTGTAAACCATCTTTCCTAAATGCAGGACTCCAAATTGGGATTTGGAGGGAGACAGTAGAAAGGCCAAATTTATATATACATATATTTAATATTTAGTAGAGACGGGGTCTCGCCTTGTTGCCCAGGCTGGTCACGAACTCATGGGCTCAAGCGATCCTCCTGCCTCGGCCGCCCAAAGTGCTAGAATTACAGGCATGAGCCACACTGCTCAGCCTGGAAGGCCAAATTTAGATGTGAGTTCAAGCAGCATTCTCCAAATCAGGTAACAGCTTTGGAAGTAGACAATGTTGGGAATTATTAGGCACCCCTTAATAAAGCTTCATTTGATGTTTTGGGTATGTTTATGATTGATGAAAACTTGAAAGAATGGGGACCGGGTGCGGTAGCTCATGCCTGTAATTTCAGCACTTTGGGAGGCCGAGGCAGGCGGATCACTTGAGGTCAGGAGTTTGAGACCAGCCTGGCCAACATGGGGAAACCCCGTCTCTACTAAGAATACAAAAATCAGCCGGGCGTGGTGGTGTGTGCCTGTAATCCCAGCTACTTGGGAGGCTGAGGCAGGAGAATCGCTTGAACCCAGGAGGTGGAGGTTTCAGTGAGCCGAGATCACGCCACTGCACTCCAGCCTGGGTGACAGACTGAGACTCTGTTTCAAAAACAAACAAACAAAGAAACCAAAGAAAAACAAAAAACTTAAAAGAATGGGGATATTACTGGGAACCCAAACTTCTAGCATAAAGTTTTGAGGTTCTTTTAAAATGGAACTCACTTGAAATTCCCTTATTCCCCAGACCAGCAAAACTCAGTTCTATCACTAACATAATAACTATTAATAGGCAAGTTTCAAATGGTGGAAAAATAATATGTTGAATATATGGGAAGTTACTAGGCTTGCCGTTTAAAACTGAGGATGAAAATTAATTTTCAATTAATGAAGAATATTTATGCCACTTGCTGTCCCCACACCTTCACTAATACTTTCCTCCTTAAAACTGTTTGATAATGTGGTTTCCTAAGATTTCCAAACTGGGACATGTTTGTCTAGCAACATACTTCTTTAAATACACTGCAGATTGTTACACTAATTTCCTGTTTCTTCAGAGAGGATCTATTCCTGTGCATCGCTTCCTAATTTTAATAATCCTGAGGTTTACATCAGGCACCCTGTGGTTTACAACACACACAACTCCACGTGGCTGGTGACCCCACTGCTCGTTGGATGTTGTTTGCACTTTGGTCTATGGTGGAAGTAACCTGTATGTAACAGTTAACCTTTGGACCTACCCAACGTTAGGGTGACTGCCAGGCAAAGGCAACCACTAGTGTCTGAAATCACCCAGGATGAGTTTTCCTTTCAAACTAGAGGATTAAAAGAAATAAAGAAATTGGAAAAAAGACTGAGTTAAAGCGTAAGTTCAACTTGGACTTTAGTGAGTCTATCACTTTAGTTTTACCTTCTTTTATCCAACTGGTCATCAAAGCATGGCCTCTCTTAGTAATGCAAAGTAAAGCATCCCTTTGCTTAGTGATTAGAGATACTGCTTGTTTTGTGATTAGAGATACTGTTTTTACTAAAAGGAAACCTTGCACTGAATGTTTAAAACTTAAGTAGAAATATGGGGTGAATTTTACAGAAACAAATTTGAGTCAGTCACAGAAATGTTATGCTAAGTAAATAAAACAGAAAAATTCCAAATCCCTCTTCTAAGTAGGGCAAGTCCTTCCCCATTTCCGCTTGCCAACTCTTTTGGAATGGTTTCCATCTGGGCTTGATCCTCATCTCTCACCTGTGGAATTGGCCCTGTCTGAAAGGGACATGGATGTGCCAATGGGCCATGGGCTGCCCGGGTGGTAGAGATGACTGCGAGCTGGAGAAGCGAGGCTGCTGGAGTGGAAATGATGGTGAGGGTTATCGAGGGAATGGATGGGATGGGCACTAATCACAGCTGTGAATGAACACAAGACAGAGAAATGCTTAACATGCTTGCACAAACACACACAAATCACAGTTTCAGAGCAAAGTCGCCCCCTTCCCACCTCCCATACAATCCAACCACTCCCTTGGTTTTTTGGTGGCAGCTGGCTAGATCTGATCAATTAGCCATTGATTTTTACATTTGTTTTTTAAAAATGAAAAACTCTTTTGCATATGTCTACATATGTATAGAAAAAAGGTCTGAGTAATATATACTAAAATGTTAACAGTGATTATCTTGCAGGGAAGAGTGGTCAGGATTAAAATAATATTTTTCTTTGGGCTTATCTGTATTTTCCAATTCTACTATAATAAACATGGATTACATGAGTTATTACAAATATCTATTTGCATATGTCACAAAATGTAAATCCATAAGCCAACACATAAATTAAGTTTCTATTTTGTCCTGCTAAAAGGATAGAAAGAAGTCCCTTCTTTTTCGAGTATATTCCTAATTCATTCTGACTTTGTTAAAACTGCTGGATGAAGCATTTAATGGGTATTTAGGCCAAATAAATAAGTAGCTGTTTAATCAGCTTTCATGTCTTAAAATAAATGCAAATGGAATTGAACTCTGATGGTCCCATCTAGTACTAAAAGCATGAACCACTGGCCGATGGCACCATCTTTTACTGCTTCCAGTCTGGGGACTCAGCCATACCCATCTGCATTTAAGAGAATACATGGCTCTTTCCTTCCCACACTGGCTAAGGATTCAACTAACTGCGTTTAGCTAAAGAATCTGAAATTTCCACACAGATTTCACATACTACTTTCTATCAAGACAGAGATCCCATGTACAACTTTCTATGAGGCTTCATTATCCACCTGAGATGGAAACAGATAAAATTAGAAGCCCAGAGTCTGAAAATAAACTTTTCTGAGGAACTCCCTTGGAGTGGTTGTAGAAATGGTGCATTTAAGGTCAAGATAACCAGCTCTACCCCCACCAAACAGGTAAATAGGCCACAGCTGACTAGCAATACTGGGAATCTTTTTTTCTCTAAACAAAGGCTTCATGAACTTAATGATAAACTTAATTAACACTTAGTGGCCTATTGAAATGTCTTCTGTCCCCAGGGATCTCCCTAAAGTCTTTGTGGGGCTATTCAACATTACTCTGGTAAAGAGAAATCCTGGTCAACAAAATGGATGCCTTTACTTTCCAGCTATCCCTTGTCCTGGCCACATGCAAGCAAGCAGGTGGCATGACTGGGACCCTTGAGCACTGCTGCCCCTTCCTTCCCTTCTCAAGGCCTGGGGAACAGAAAAGGGGCTTTCCCTCAGGTGCTGCTCTTGGGGACCAGAGGCTCCAGGTTGTGCCCGGGAATAAAACACAACACCGGAAAGCTGTCTGAGGAGGGCTCTCGGGGTAACTGGGGAGTCGGCAACTCTAAGGGAAGACAGGTAGTTTTTAGAAGTGGGTGCTTCAGACTCAGTGTTTACCAGAATTCAGGCTGGGGCAGGGGGAATAAACCTGATTTTTACCTAGAAAAGTACAATTTGAAAGCATTTGAGAACTCCCACAAAGGAAAAACAAAATTGACTTTTTCCCCCTTATAAGGCATTTCCAGTCTTTCTAGGTAAGTAAATAAAAAAAAAATAAAATAAAGCAGTGTGAATGTGCCTGCCTAAGATATAGTAGGAAATCAGCAGCTGTTAGCTGACTCTGAACTTGTTGCTTCGGTGCATGGCCCTGGATGGAGCCATGTCCCGGCACCAGCAAGCCCTTCCTGGCACTGCTCAGTCATTTAAGACCAGGATAGGTGGGTGGTGGGTATATGGCTCCTGCAGCATTCCAGGGCCCAGAGCTCAGGGAATACCAGCTTGTGAAACAGAATTGTAGCCGTGTGGGTTTTAAAAACAGTATCTGAAAACCTAAAGACCACAAGTGGATCTTATGGTTGCAGGTTTTTAAAAGATTCCACTTACCCACCCAACTGTTAAGGCACAAATTAAATAATATTGTATATTGGTGCAAACTCCTTCCCCAACATCAAAAAAAGAAGAATGATATCAACTGGACAACATATCTTTTTTACTTAACATATTTAAAAGTAATACATCTAGAAATAAAGATAGTAAAATTTTACAAGTTTTCAAAATAAGCCAGTTCAGGTAGGAACTCAAGTCTTATACAAAACAAACAAATAAGCAGTAGTGCTAGCATCTTCTTGATCAATCAGAAGCAACTGGGATGGATTAATTTACTCTTCTTGGGCATTTGTATCTTTAAACCTGGGAACCCCATCCAGGGCACCTCTTATAAGAGGGAAACCATGGTTTTCCCCCGCATGCTTCCAAGTCCAGGCTTTTCTTTCCATCAAGGACCAAAAGCATAAGCTACTTTGAGCTGAAATTACCTATTAACAAATAGGGTATTACTCTTTCAAAGATGATTTTTGTAATCCAGTGTCTTACATGTTTGTGTATAGTGAGTGTTTGTGGGAGAGGGAATGCGTGTGCAGACATCCATATGCTTGAAGCTTCCAACAAGAGGTTGGGGATTTGAGGAACTTTTCCAAGTGCACGATGTCATGGTGTACCTTGTTGCATGTATGATATTCATGGCTATTAAATCTCATCATTTGTTGACAGATGGCTGAGAATTCCCTCAACTGCAAGCCCCACTGTGCTAGCTAGTCTGAAAGGCTTCACTTCCTTGAAAACAGTGATGAGAGAGGACACAGTAGTTTGAAAGAATCAGTTTGTCCCACTGCTTTCTGGTTTAATCATGATATTTATTTTGAATTTCAACTATTATTAAAAGAGGCTCAGAAACCTTTATGCTTATCAAAGTGAGGCATGAATCAAGAATGAAAAATGTTGTTTAAAAAATTCCAGCTGGGCAGGCATGGTGGCTCAAGCCTGTAATCCCAGCCCTTTGGGAGGCCGAGTTGGGTGGATCACCTGAGGTCAGGAGTTTGAGACCAGCCTGGCCAATATGGTGAAACCCTGTGTCTACAAAAAACCAGCCAGGTGTGGTGGTGAGCGCCTGTAATCCCAGCTACTTGGGAGGCTGAGGCAGGAGAACTGCTTGAACCTGGGAGGCGGAGGCTGCAGTGAGCTGAGATTGTGCCACTGCACTCCAGCCTTGGCGACAGAGCAAGACTCTGACTCTGTCTCAAAAAAAAAAAAAAAAAAAAAAAATTCCATACAGTAAAACCTAAAGCTATTCTAAAATATAAAGTCTACTAATTTTATTTTTAAATTTTATTATTTTAATTAATTAATTTAGAGACTGGCTCTTGGCTCTGTTGCCCAAGCTGGAGTGCAATGGTGCAAAATCATAGCTCACTGCAACCTTAAATGCTGGGTTCAAGTAATCCTTCCACCTCAGCCTCCTGGGTAGCCTCAGCCTCCTGAATAGCTGGGACTACAGGTTATGTGCCATGATGCCTGGCTTTTTTTTTTTTTTTTTTTTTTTTAATTTTTTAAATTTATTTTATTTTTTTTGAGATGGAGTCTTACTCTGTCACCCAGGCTGGAGTGCAACAGCACGATCTTGGCTCACTGTGACCTCTGCTTCCCAGGTTCAAGCGATTCTCATGCCTCAGCCACCTGAGTAGCTGGGATTATAGACATGTACCACCACATCTGGCTAATTTTTGTCACGGCTAATTTTTTTTTTTTTTGGTAGAGATGGGGTCCCACTACATTGCCCAGGCTGGTCTAGAACTCCTGGCCTCCAGTAATCTTCCCACCTTGGTCTCCCAAAACACTAGGATTATAGGTGTGGGCCATCTTGCTTGGCCTTCAAACCTATTAATTAAAAAAATAAATTCCATAGGTGCTCATCAGCACTGGTGTCAGGAGGCACAAGGAAAACCTGTAACATCAGGCCATCCTTAGCTCTAGTCTGGAGGGAAGCTTTCCCATCTCTCCCATAGAGATATGATGCACTTTTAGGGAGACTGGTTACTCCCCTATTCCTGGGAATCTGGAGACATTGGCTTTTCAGCTTATTTACCATAAATATAAAGACGCTAGCCTCAAGAATAATGTCTGTTGCAAAATATGGCAAGTGTTTGGTACTTCCTCCTTCAAGGTGTCAAAGCTTTGGTAGATTATCTTTGTGTTAGAATCAAGTGAAGTCAAAAAGATCATTCATAGTTGTTCCGCTACATGACTGAACAGATTGGTAGCACTGAGGAAAAGAGATGCTTCTACTTACGCTGGGGTGGCTGGGAGTCAAAGGGCATCATCATTTTTGGTCTCATTCCCCGCCTTCCAGCCAGCGTAGACATGCTGTCCTCTGACTCATGCCCTAGATGTTAAATGTGGAGGTTAGTTACCAGCATGTGCCCTAGGCCACTGAGCAGCCTCAACAGTAAGACGATTCTAGTAGAGGATTCAGAATTCACAAACAACATAATGGGGACAAGACATTTCTGTAAGAAGTGAAATAAAGAGGAAAATGATCATTAGAGCATTACAAGAGTTCCTGCTGAGTCAATGTGGATGTCACAATGCTGCCCACCATACTTCACAGGCTGTCTGTAAGAGCCTCCAGACCAAGAACGTTCTGAATACCACAATGCAAGCTGGAAGCCAGCTGAAGACACAGAATGAAATGCACAGACATGGGCTAGCTAGCCTCAAATGCTTGAATATTACGCTGCTGAAGCCTGATGAGAGACCTAAAAGATCTGCAAGACTGTCTTGTATGGGTACAGAACCTCTCCCCCAAAACAAGCTAGCTATTCTTCATCATATGTTCCCAAATCTTATCACACACATTTCTCTAAATCTGATCTCATATAGGAATTGCCAAATGAAGGCAACCTCAGGGAAAAAAAATGATTTAAATGAAAACGGTCTCCTAACATTTGAGAAAAAACCTGCACTTAAAATGGTACCTCTGTATGAATTTCGCCTTTGATGGATATTGCTGTCCATGGAGTTGTCAACTGGTGTGATATCTTGAGAGTTGCGAGGAATTGGAGTATCAGTCATGATGGGGTTTGGGTCTGGAGACTTATCAATGGGTTTCAGCTCCAGTCTCTCATGATGGATCCAGAGATCTGGAGGTTTCACATCTTTGGAATTCCCTTTGTACTTATGAGAGCCATTCACTGATTTGCAGGCAGCTCGTTTCCTAGGCACGAAGTTAAGAGGAGCTTTTAAAAAGTAACTCATTTGCACGTATTCGTCAAAAGGCTTGAGTGATTAAAACTGCCTTTCTGAGATGTTTCAAGCAAAGGCAAAAACTAAAAACATATCTCCCGCCCCCAACAACAACAACAAGTTTGCTCCTGAGGAGAGTAAATGTATCTCTATTTTGTCCACACATATTTAGAGATACTTACCAGGGTTTTATGTTTGAATCCTGCCTTGTGACTACTTTTTTTGACTGTTAAAAGATTAAGATAGCATTTTTCATTACATAATCTCTAAACCAGAAGGTTCATCCACAAGTTTCCAATTAGAGCAATGTAGAAACATAACAATGGAGTAGAGGGAAAGTCTATGGCTTATAAAGGAGGGAGGCAAAAACTTTTTTTTTTTTTTTTTGAGATGCAGTTTTGCTCTTGTGGCCCAGGCTAGAGTGTAACGGCGCGATCTCGGCTCATTGCAACCTGGCCTCCTGGGTTCAAGAGATTCTCCTGCCTCAGCTTCCTGAGTAGCTGGGATTACAGGCATCCACCACCACACCCAGCTAATTTTTGTGTTTTTAGTAGAGACAGGGTTTCACCATGTTGGCCAGGCTGTTCTCAAATTCCTGAGCTCAGGTGATCTGCCGCCTTGGCCTCCCAAAGTGCTGGGATTACAGGCGTGAGCCACTGCACCTGGTCGGAATAACTTCGAAGACTGCCAAACTAGGACTACCAACTAGGTGGAGTCAAGAATGGGGACAACAATGTCTACTTCTCTGTGTTTTAGCTTCTTCATTCACTCTCTTACTTACCCCTAATGAGGACATACTGGGTACCCAGTATATGCCAGACCCTGTGCTAGACTGCTATGCCCTCAGAATTTTTGGTTAAGTGAGGAATACAGATGTTGAACTATTATTTTAAAATGTTCTGAGCTTACTGAAATGTCAAGTGTTAGAGTAACCTCTTAATAGTTGGACTTAAACTGAACAGGAAAAACCTAGAGGAGGAAGTGACATTTAAGCTAAGACCTAAAGGGAACAGAAAGTGCATTCCAGGTGGTGAAATCAGCTTATGTCAAAACCCTAAAGCAGAGTGCAATGCCCTGGCAGTATATTAGAAGGATTTTAAGAAATCCTGAGTGGTGGGGACATAGTGAACCCTGCAGAGAATGATCTGAAATAATACTAGAAAGGTAGGGACAAGATCATAAAGAGCTTTTAGGGCAATGCTAAGAGTCTCAACCTCCCTTTGTGAGTAATGAGAAACCATTAAATGGTTTTAAGCAAGAGAGTAAGGAGAACACTTTTGAGTTAAAACTTTACACCAGCTGTGATGTGAAGAATGGCTCTGTGGGGTTGGGGATAGAAGAGGAGACCAGCTAGGATGCTACTGCAATCTCAGCCATAACTGATAGCATGGGACAGTGGGAGTAGAGGCAAGAGGCAGATTTGAAAGTTATTCGGGAGGCAAACATGACAGTTCTTGGTAAATAAATGGATGTAGGGTGAGATGGGAGTAAAGAAGAAAGAGGAGTACAGGAAGATGCTAAGGTTTCTGGTTTAAGCCACTTAACATTGGGAATAAAGGAGCAGAAGTGGGTATGCCTGAAAAGATGATGAGCTCTGCTCTGGACATGCTGAATTTGAAATGTCTCTGAGACATTCAAGAGGAAATGTAGAAGAGGCAACTGGGTGTGCAAGTCTGATACTCAGAGGAGGGAGGCCTTGGCTGGAGACAGAAATACAAGAGTAGCTGGAATGCTGAAGCCACAGGAGCAGATGAGATCAGCTGGGGAGAACACAGAAGGAGAAGAGAGTAAGTCCAGGCCCAGGCCCTGAGGAATGTCTGTATATGATGGCTAGGTAGACAGGAGGACCTATGAAAAAAACAAAAACAAAACAAAACATGCTGTCATGGATACAAAAGAAGAAAATGTTTCCAGAAGGAAGGAACAGTTGACTGTGTGAAATGTTGCTGAGAGACTAAGATGAGAACTGAAAAATGTTCTTTGGCTTTAGCAATATGGAGGTCACTGGTGACCTCCACAAAAGCAATTCTGGTGAAGTTGTAGGGGCAGAATAAAGATTAGAAAGGGCTGATGCATGGGTAGGCAGTGAACAGACATAAGAGTATAAGCAAGTAATCAAGGAATTCTGTGGTGGAGAAGAAAGGTTTATAAGCAGCCGGTGAAAAGGACCATACAGGGGGTGGGGGTGGGGGTGAGGTTGTAATTATAATTATTCCTTAAGCTGGAAGAAGTTAGAGCACACTTAAATACTGAAGAGGCGGCCAATAACGAGTAAGAGGTCAGCTATGCTGGAGAGAGGAATAACAGCAGGTAAAAGGTCTTAAAAAAATGAGACAATGAGATTCAGGGGGTAAAGGGTAGAACTGGCTTCAAACAGGGGAAGTACACTTAGGAGGGAGGAGGAAACAATGATTACCAGTGTAGAAAGGTGTCAGATTTGATGGTGGTATGCTGAGGTTGTTCTTACCTGACAGCTTCTGCCTTCTTCATGAAGGAGAAGCCCAGCTTACCTGTTGCCAGTCAGGGGCTAAGGGGGAATGTGCTGAGAACCAACGAGGGTTTAGATTCTCTAAATGCTCTATCAACTTTGAGGTTGTAAGACTCTGTAAACAGCTACCATCTAAATGAGCCTCAGGTATTACACAGGAAGAAAAGTAGTAAGAAAAGCTCGCTTATATTTTTCAACAGTCAATGGAATACTTGCAAAGCAGATAACTGGGGAAGTGGGGGAGGGGAAAACCCTGTGAAGATCTGATATGATGATTTTCAACAAAGGGACCCAAATCTGTAGGACGTGCCAATATCCTTGATGAGTTAGAATAGAGCCTATTATCAACTCATCTTCTTACTTTCAATCTGAAGACTGAGTACCTTATTTGGGAGGCTGAGGTGGGCAGATCACTTGACGTCAGGAGTTCGATACCAGCCTGGCCAACATGGTGAAACCCTGTCTCTACTAAAAATACAAAAATTAGCCGGGCATGGTGGCACATGCCTGTAATCCCAGCTACTTGGGAGTCTGAGGCAGAAGAATCACTTGAACCCGGGAGGTGGAGGTTGCAGCGAGCTGAGATTGTTCCACTGCACTCCAGCCTGGCTGACAGACCGAAATCCTGTCTAAAAAAAAATTTACTTTGAATTTGAAGTCTTCCAAAGCACTAAGGAATTCTGTCACTTTGGTTTTCAAATTATTTTAATAAAAGAAAAATAAAGGTCCCAATATTTCCAAAACTAGATATAAAATCAAGTTCATAAAGATAGATAAATGTTAAATGCCAAATAAAGAGGCTTGAAGACAAGTTCTAGAGTAGAAAAAAAAAATGTAGTCTTTGAGGCTTTAAAAATAATAGTTTTCCACTATTAAATGTAGACAGGGCTGGGCGCAGTGGCTCACGCCTGTAATCCCAGCACTTTGGGAGGCTGAGGCGGGCGGATCATTTGAGGTCGGGAATTCGAGACCAGCCTGGCCAACATGGTGAAACCCCATCTCTACTTAAAAAATACAAAAATTAGCCGGGCATGGTGGTGGGTGCCTGTAATCCCAGCTACTTGGGACGCTGAGGCAGGAGAATCGCTTGAATCCAGGAGGCAGAGGTTGCAGTGAGCCGAGAATGTGCCACTGCATTCCAGCCTGGGCAACAGAGAGAGACACTGTCTCAAAAGGAAAAAAAAAAAAAAGGAAGAGCTATAAGAGGCAGTGGTCAGAAGGATTATAAAAGAAGCCTCCATTTTTCTTGGAAAAGTGATACAGTACAAGCTATGGAAAGCTATTTCATTTGGGAAAAAGAAAGAGAGATTTAAAATATCACATAACCTACAAAAAATGATATAAAGTCATTACCAGTAGCAGTTACAGGGTGGCCTGTACTTGCCCTGTACAGTGAAAATGAACAAATTTATGATTATTAAATACATGCATTCTTGCCTTGGGCAGATCAAGTCTGCGTGGATAATCACATAAACATGAATTTCTCTTTCTCTAGTGGAGCAACACTCCCATCTTATGATCTTTCAAGATATTGCAACTAAAGTCATTTTATTATGCACATTATGGTATTGCTATTAGGAATAACTCAGGAATCTTTTTTTTTTCTGTTTTGCTAACCAGATATCTGAGTCGAATGTAATTTAGGATCAAGGATTCTTTCAAGTGTAGGACTGTATGGTATTAGCAAGCACTACATAACTGAGCCCCCTTGCTATCTGCACTTAGACCATTAGCCACAATCCTCAAAATCCCAGAGTTCAAGGCTAGCAGCCATTTAGTCTCTCTGAGAAACTGATAAATTGATTATCAATGATTCTTTCCTGTTCATTAAAGCAATCCTACCCCCATCCCCAACTCTACACTTGGTAGCAATTCTTTAAAAATATTCTTAAACTTAGATTTAGAATGACAGGCCTATGGTCTTCTTCCAACTAGGCTGGCGTTTGTGCTGTGACACAGCCTATAAGAATGTCCACAGACTCCTGGACGTCGGGTTCACCGTGGGCATGTACAGATGGTGCTCCAAAGGGGGTGACCAGCAATGCCAGACACTTTCTACTTTCCTCACCACATCTATTCTCTAATTGGCTCTCTTGACCCCAGAGTTTGAGCTAAATTAACTATTACTTGGCAGTCCTGCTGGGTTTCCTGGCTTCCAGCTGGGTATAGCTAATACTAGGCACTGGCAAGAGGCTGGAGGGTAGGAGGTGTTTCTTCTCCTGCCACTGTCTGCTGGGAGGAGGCTGGCAATGGCTGCATGCCTCTAGCACCCACCTTGCTTTTGTCAGGAAGCCCTCTCTTACTGCTTCAGACCTCTGAAAACAGCTCTCTCCTCTTGCCCTTTCGGGCCCAAGGATGATGGTGTCTTATCACAGCTGCTAGCCTCTGAATATCTCTGCCTAGTTTTCCCTAACCCCACCTATGACTTTGTGAATTATCTCTTTTGAAATCCTTTTAAATGTGCCACCTCTTTTCTGCCAGGACACTGACTGATACACATAAGAGGAACCACTTCCCATTTTCTTTTAAAATATCTGAAATTCCTTTTCATGTATTTTTATGTCTTAACTTAGTGTACCACTCCATATACAGAAGTCACATGGAAGCAAAAGATAAGATGCCAAAAATCTAAGGGGTGCATCTGGGGCTTCTTACTTTTTCTGGTGAGAGGTGGTACGACGGGTACAAAAGACAGCAATAATCACAACCACCACGATGGTGATGACGCCAACAGAAACAATTATGACCAGCAGCATATTACTGTCCAGAGGAGAGGTGGGGCTCCCATGAGGGCTGTTACTGCCTGCAGAGAGATAAATGGTATATGTGTTAGTGTTAGAGAATTTAAAACATGCATACTATCGAGCTACAGAACCATTAATATCTCACGTGACTTCTTGATAACACTCATTGCTCTGCCTTATATAAAAGTGCCGTGTGAACATGGCTCTCTCCTCTAGATGATGAGCTCCTAGACAGCTAAGAGTCTGTCCTATGAACAGTGCTCAGGACAGAGTCTGCTCAAAGACAGTACTTAATTAAAGCTTCTCAAATTGTACTGAACATTCAAGAGCTTTCAAAGGTTGAGATATACTTAGACAGATAAAGAGTCTTGCCTCTCTGGTGTCTCATGTGATATATAAACTCATCTTGTAAAGCACCACTTATAAATCATTTAGTTTTCTGGTTAAAAATGTTCATTCATACAAAGCAAAAGTTTTCCCCAACAGACAGATATCTGAGATTATAAAAATTGCATGAAAAGTAAAGTCTGTTTTCATAAATACACAGCCTACGCAGAGTTAATTCTCTTGTTCAACTTCAAGAAACAGTAGATCTGAAGTATGCCTTAATTTGACAAATACTGAATGGTTACTATGTGTCGGTCATTGTTCTAGGTACTAAGGGTGCAATGGTGAACAACAAAGATGTGAATGTTTGGCGGAGGAATGGGACAAACGATAAATATGAAATTATTAGTTAATAATGAATGGTGTGAAAAAAAGAAAATGAGCGGATATGATACAGTGTCTGGGTAGCCAATTTAGATTGAATGGTTAGAAAAAGCTTCTCTGAGAAGATGGCATTTGAGTTGAGATCTGAATAAGAAAGATCCCATCATACAAGGGAAAGGACCTGAGGCAGGAACAAACTCTTCTCAAGGAAGAGAAATGCAGCCAGTGTTGTTTAAGAAGAGATGCAAGTCAGAAGGAAGGAAGTGAGGAGGAAAAAAGGGATGAGGCTGGAAAAGCTGCTGGACCATTTAGCACCCTGAAGAAGGAAATTCAGATTTTCTTTTCCTTTTCTTATTATTATTTCCCCATTGCTGAAAGGATGAGGTCTAGGCTTTGTAATCTAGCTCTAAATCTTGCTGTCTTCCATTTCTTGAAACATGTTTCTTTGCTTCCCTACTCATTATTTAAGTTATGTATGCTCATATTATAAAATATGGCAAATCCCACCACACATGTCTAACCACCATGGATATCTGATCCCTTTCCTTCTAGCTACTCTCCCTCTTAACTTTCTAACAATCAGAGGTGTACAATAATGGGATGAGCTGCCTTGCCAAGTAATTAATCTTTAGTTACTGGTAGTACTTAAGAGGCATCCTGCCAGCGTGGGATGTTGTGGAAGAAGTTCCTACCATCAAAGTATGGCCTGGAATGTGTGTTTAAAAAAAAATCTTTTGGCCGGGCGCGGTGGCTCACGCCTGTAATCCCAGCACTTTGGGAGGCCGAGGCGGGTGGATCACGAGGTCAGGAGATCGAGACCATCCTGGCTAACATGGTGAAACCCTGTCTCTAATAAAAAATACAAAAAATTAGCTGGGCATGGAGTGGGTGCCTGTAGTCCCAGCTACTCAGGAGGCTGAGGCAGGAGAATGGCGCGAACCCGGGAGGCAGAGCTTGCAGTGAGCCGAGATTGCGCCATGCACTCCAGCCTGGGTGACAGAGCGAGACTCCGTCTAGTGGGGGGAGAAAATCTCCTGAAGTGGTTCTCCTAACAACCCGGCTTACAAATTTATGTTTTTTTTGTTTTTTGAGTCTCGCTCTGTCGTCCAGGCTGGAGTGCAGTGGCACGATCTCCACTCACCGCAAGCTCTGCCCCTCGGGTTCATGTCATTCTCCTGCCTCAGCCTCCCGAGTAGCTGGGACTACAGGTGCCCGCCACCACGCCCGGCTAATTTTTTTGTATTTTTAGTAGAGACAGGGTTTCACAGTGTTCGCCAAGACGGTCTCGATCTCCTGACCTCGTGATCTGCCTGCCTTAGCCTCCCAAAGTGCTGGGATTACAGGCGTGAGCCACTGCGCCCGGCCCAAATTTATGTTCTAATCCAAACTTACACTCATTGTGGGAATCCCTTCCACAATGCCAGATTAACTGACCCTCCAACTTTGCTTCTTTGATTTTACAGACTACATCTAAGTACAGTGCTAAATCTGGGGCTGATTTAGAAGGGATTAAGAGCCTATTCTACATTTGGTTCAATCATTTTTATCTTTCATTTATGAGAAAAAGGTAAGCAGACAGATAAACTGTACATACTGACCTTCAATAAAATAATGTTTTTATATTTGGGAAAGACCATGGTACTGGGGCCACTAAAATGGACCATACTGTTCATATTAGAGTAGGGCTTTCCATAACACTGTTATTAACAGCAGTGCTGAACTAAAGGGTTGGGTACTTGGTAGGGCAGGCATTGCAAATTAGAGGCTGGGGAGCTGAAGTATGGGAGGCAGGCAGAGGTGGAGGTGGTTCTTTCCTGCATTTAACTGACAAATTCTCATTTACTCACATCTGACCTCTTACGGGTAAGCTGGACAAAAGCTTTCTTCTAAGATACAGCAAGAGTGAGCTGCCAAAGAACAGTCCTACCAGGGACAATATATATGCCATTTCTTTATGCCTCATCTGGACTACTATAACAGCTTTTTTTTTTTTTTTTTGAGACGGAATCTCACTCTGCTGCCCAGGCTGGAGTGCAGTGGTGTGACCTCGGCTCACTGCAACCTCTCCCTCCTGGGTTCAAGTGATTCTTCTGCTTCAGCCTCCTGAGTAGCTGGGATTACAGGTGCATACCACCACGCCTGGCCTGTAACAGCTCCCTAACCCCTCTTCCTTGACTTTATACTCTTAGCCCCCAACTTATTCTTCATTGTTATCAGAGTAATAATAGTTGATAATAAAAGATGGATGTCATAGTGTACCAGTGGTGTCAGATATTTCACATGTTATTTGTAGAATAAAGCTCATATTTCTTAGCACTGGTACTTGAGTTTTTGACAGGCTGATTCTAACCTGCATTTTCAACTCAATCTCTACCCTTTCTCTATGCAGTGTTTTATTAATATATTGCCATGCCTCTGCACATGCTGATATTGCTTCCTGGAATGTCCAATCCCTTTCTTGACATTTAGCAATCTTCTAGCATCCTTGAAGATCCGGGTTAGACGGCACCTCTTCTAGGAAGCTTTCCCTTTATCAGGGAGTTTGTTACTCACTCCTCCTGCTCCCACAGCTTGTCACATAGAGCCTGCATCTTTAAAAACGTGCATGCGGGCTCCAGGCGTGGTGGCTCACGCCTGTAATCCCAGCACTTTGGAAGGCCGAGGTGGGCAGATCACCTGAGATCAGGAGATCAAGACTAGCCTGGCCAACATGGTGAAACCCCGTCTCTACTAAAAACACAAAAATTAGCTGGGTGTGGTGGCAGGCGCCTGTAATCCCAGCTACTCGGGAGGCTGAGGCAGGAGAATCACTTGAACCCGGCAGGCGGAGGTTGCAGTGAACCAAGATCATGCCACTGCACTCCAGCCTGGGTGACAGAGCGAGACTCCATCTAAAAAAAAACAAACAAACAAAAAAAAACAACCAAAAAAAACATGCATGCATGAGTGAATACACAAATGAAAGAAAGACAAAGGAGTAATTACTTTCCTCACAGCCTTAAAAATTATACTGTGGACACAACATAAATGTCACATACGCATGGAGAAGAAAAAACTCATAAACAAAGTCCTAGAACCTGGAGTATAATTATTTCTGGAAGGATGTTAAGTTTGTCTGGTTCTTTTGAGGCTGATTTCATTAAAGTCCAGGCAGTTCCACTTTTGATTTAAATAGATAGCTGGAGATTAAGACATCATCGTATTCCTACAATTAGACTATGAGTTACTAGAGGACAGGTGTTTCTCTCATATGTCTCTCTCTTCCACATGTGAAGAGACAGTAAGGGTCATTCCTAGTAACTACTTCTGTGGACACTTTGCCACTCTAGGTTCCCATGTCTGGTACAGGACCCATTGCTTTTTTAGACTGAATGTGACAGTGGGAAAAGCACAATCAGAAATGAGAAGCCCTGGGTTTTGGTCCTAGGACTGCCATAATTAGCACGTGGCCCCAGGCACATTACTTCTCTACTGAGTTTCTGAATGTATTAAATGGAATAACGGTATCTGTTCTCCCTGCTTCACCATGTTGTAAGAATCAATTGTGACTTCATGTGTGAAAGTAGCTTATATATGGTGAAGCTCTGTAAAGATGGGGGTGTCATCATTAAATTAGAAGGCACCAGCTCTCAGGATGGCTAGGAGAGTGGAAGAATTTTCTAGAATTGCTAAACTAAAAACACTGCAGTAAGTAGTAGTATTGGAAGAACTTAATGACTCTAAAAGCATTTGTTTGGCTTGTTTTGGATGGTAGCTAATCCCACTAGAGGGTTTATTTTTGAAAGCGAAACTCTAACTCTTTTCTAGAGGCAGTAGGCAACAGGATGAACAAATTGTTTAGGAATTAATCTTAAGTTGAATAACTGGGGAAACAATTTTATTTATGGGTCCTACGACACATGGGCTTGGAGTAATTTGGCAAACACTTAAATCTAGTAATAAAAGAAAACAGGTTAATATGGTACAACCCATCACACACAAGTTATAAAGGACATTTCAAAAATTTAAGCAAAACTGCTTCATGTCCATAGTAAGCAAAAAACGCCATGGGAAGGGCTTTACCGCTCATTGGAGGTTTGTAGTCGGATCCTAGGTCTGGCAGCCGGCTTCCTTTCCCTCCAGACCCTGAGGCTAAAGGAGAAGAAATCATGTCAATAATGACCCCACACATTTGGCGTGACAGTCCACTTCATAGCTAGGGAGTGTTTTAAACAAAAAACACAATTTTTAGTCTATTCTGTCCATGAGAAAATAAAGTAGCACATAAATCACGGGGATCTATAGTCTATGTGTGGAAAGCAAACTAAGGTATAGCTTTCTATGTAATGAGGCATCTGAAAGACTGACACACTTGTCTCACGGCTGTGAGCTGACTGTCACTGCTGTTTAGAAGCTGGGACAGCAGGTGCTATTTCTCTAGCTTAGGAAACAGTTCCCAAAGGACTGCTCAGAGGACTTACAGCAAAAGTAGCTTCTCCTAGAAAAGGAACCAAGGGGACTAATTAGGTTAATGTCTACATTGAAGAACTATACTCTTCCAAGGGACCTGGCTATGTGGATACTAACATCTGACCTAGCAGGTATTAGTATTGTTTAGATTCTTTTCTCAAATTACAAAGTTGTCCTTCTGAATATAAAGTTACCCTAAGCTAAGCAGGAGCAGGAAGGTAAATGGAAGTTCAAATCAGGTTCTCAGTTCCTGCTCAGTCACCTAAACATTCAGAGACTGAAAAAAACAGTCTTCCTCCTAGTTGCTCAAAAAGACACTGTCTCCTAATCCATCATCAGGGAACATACTAAGTGAGGCTGCTGACCTCAGGCCTAGGACCACCCCAGAAGGAGGCCTCAGAAAGTGCAAATATCAGTTTTTTAAAAAATTCTTATACTTGGCCTTGAATTTTGCTCTTCACATTTACAGGAAAAGCTGCTTGGGAAAAGCAGATACAAGGACCTTTTTCCAATAAAGCAAAGGTATCAATCCAAGGTTTATACCCAGAAAGCAGTATCATAGTTCTCCTGAAAAAGAGGTCTGGAAGAATTGCAAAGTAAAAGCTGTTTTATGAAGTTAACTATGAGGCTAATATAGTACACTGTTTAACAGACTGACTGCACTTGCATATTGCCTCCATCATATACAACTGTTTGACTTTGGGCAAGTTATTTATTCTTTTTGGGCCTCAGTTTTCTCATTGTAACACAGGGATAATAATGGTATCCATTTCACAAAGCTGTTCTGAGGATTAAATGGAAATTTAATACCATAAAATATTTTTAATACTGACTGACACATAGTAGATGTTCCATAAATGTTAACTACTCCTATTATAAGCATAAAAAATCTTCACGAAAGAGTATAATCTTCTCTTTACAGAGGCAGAGAGCATGAAGCTTCAAAAAACACTTATAAATGAGAGTTATTTCTACAAATAAAGCCTTACTAGAAATGCATAAACTAGGTGTTTCTGCAAAACATTAGACCTAATGTCAAGTACTTCTATAAATTATCAGGGGAGAGATATATATATTTGATGAAATGAAAAAATTAAAATCTGAAGTTTGTGTATGCAGTTCATCTAACAGAATAATTGAGTGACTAAAACAATGCTATGCTTCCAGAAGCTGAAAACCTACCAAAAGAAGGTAATAGGAGTTCTTGGATATCTAAAAGGGCATATTCTAGAATTTACTCACAGTCCCTGGCCCTTTTTCCATTGTCCACACATATTACTTCATCTCCTTACTTCTGATGCCATCATTTATCTCAGATGACACACACCATAGATTAAGAGTCCAGTTGTTCCTCATATGCTTTTCACTATGACAAAGTCTAGCTGGTGGAGATGGCTTAGCACCTGCAAGGCTCTTCAGGTTTAAGTGTACTTAGTTGACAGCTAGGCTACATTTAAGCCAAACTATCCAGAGCACTGGATTATGTACATAATTGTCAAAGAACACACATTGCTAACAAACTGGATGGTTTATATTCCTGTATTTCCCAACACTGTTTCTCTTGAATGTAAACTATGAACAAGAAATTCCAAGGATGAACCGAGCACCAAAAATATCAATGGGTAAAGAATTTTAAATACCAGAGGTGTTATGCAGCTAAGAATTGCACTTTGGCTATGGAATCAAGTGAGAAAACAATGAGCCCATTTATATTCTGTGCATATATATATTATGGGTATTTTTATATTCCTGCACTTTCGCACAACAAAAAGTATGTTTGCAGTTTCTCCAATGTACAGCAAAAGACTCACTGAATGCAAACACATTTCCAAAGTGTTTTAGAAAACTTGATACCTCAAGTTCTGACTCTTCCTTGCCATTAGCCAAGATCCAAATAACTTGCATTTCTAATAACTACTCTTAAACCAAGACAGCAATCATTAAATTTACTTTTAATGTTCATTCTCAGTATGGAAAACATACTAGCATTAGCTGACGTCCTAGAGATAAAAACCACAAAGTATAGCTAGCCCTCCACCATGGCAGTTACAGTGTAAAGACTGCTGACAGATGGTTTCAAGAATGGTGACGTGGAGGCCCCTGTTTCCTAAGTCCCCATTTCAATGATCACTATTATTATTATTTTATTTACTTACTTTTTTTTTGAGACAGGGTCTCACTCTGTCGCCTAGGCAGGAGTGCAGTGGTGTGATCACGACTCACTGCAGCCTCCACCTCCCAGGCTCAAACAATCCTCCCACCTCAGCCTCTGGAGTAGCTGGGACTATAGGTGTGCGCCACCATGCCCGGCTAACTTTTTTTTTTTCTATTTTTTGTAGAGAGGGGGTCTCACTTTGTTGCCCAGGCTAGTCTTGAACTCCTGGGCTCAAGTGATCCTCCCACCTTGGCCTCCCAAAGTGCTGGGATTACAGGCCTGAGCCACCGTACCGGCGTAAGTTTTTATTTCAAATAGTTTCGATCCTCTTTTAATATGATCAGATATATTTAAGGGGAGAAATGAAAAAAGAGCTCTGAATTAAGTTTATGGTAACAGAATAAACAAAGCAGTAATTTAGTCACGGAGAATCACAACATTTAGTAAGGTAAATTTGTGGATTCTTTATGGGAAGAGTAAAATAGGGTATTCACTGAATGTGATACAACTTTCCACTTGAAGACACTAATAAAATTCTAGATGCTACAAATATAAACAATAGGTATGATCAAATATGAACAATCGCTACAAATATGAACAATTGGTATGATCGGTCTAATCACGACTTAAATGCCTATCGTTGTCACAGAACTTCAATATCTTAGCACAAAGGATGATCTGATCCACACTTAAGACCAATCTCCTACAGCTGCAGGACCAGTTTATTGGTTCAGTTTTCTTCTGCCAGCCTAGTTAGCTTCTACATAAATTCCCCAGCTTTTCAGAACATGGACTCAACTCTACTTTGGCCAATAAATGTGTGGCTTTTAACACATGGTGCTGATTTTTCAGGAAAAAAAAAAAAAGAAACAAAAACCAAAAGCTAATAATAAGTCATAAAAGAAAGGAAAGAAAAGAGAGGCCATCTACTCATTTACCTTGATCATTAGGCATTTTATCAGAGGAGTCCGCTAACAGGCCAAGCACAGGGGAAGAAAAAACAAGAGCAAGGATCACAAGCTTTGAAGTGGGACAGGCAGAACTTCTTAAAGGAAAAAAATTAAAACCCCCACAAACTTCCAAACAAACTGAAACTTGACTTTAGTACTAACAGAAATTAAATTCATACAGGGCTTCCATAATTCCTTAGATTCAGTCCCCAGTTAAATTTTATTAGGCTAGGCTCACTTGGTTCAGTGCTTTATCTTTATTTTCTTATCGAGGGTTTTATTTAAAAGGCCCTTTTTAGTCTCTTTTTCTCTGTAACGTCCACAGATAAGTCTTTCAGGTTAACAGCCTGCCTGAGTTGAACCATCCATCACAAGAACGCACTACTATTTCTCTATATGGGAACCAAAAGAATCACATCTGATCTGACTGGTAAAAACTTTTAGATCACTGCAATTCATCTGCCCCAAATAGCCTGGAGCCAATGTCCTTTTTTATATGATATGTTTAGGCTGGTAACCCAGGGAGCACTGATTTGGTGGTCAATGAGTAGGTGAGGAATCATTCTGGGATAAATCTTCACATCATGGCTCACAAGCTCATCATTAAGACTTCATATATTATCCACAGACTCTATATGCTCAAGTGATAATGTCAGCATAGCCCCACTAAAGAGACACACAACAAAACCCTCAGCTTGGGGAGCATTACCTTTAGGTGTTCTGAATTGGACAGCTTCAGACATGGGTCCCATGCCCTTTGAGTTCCGTGCCTGGATTTTGAAGTAGTATGGTGTGTCAAGAGTTAACTCTTGTATCTGGTGAGTCAGTCTGTTTCCCACAACAGGCTCAATAACCCAGTCATGTATCTCTGCATTCACATCTGTACTGTAATATATGATGTAACCTGTCCAAAGGAATTAATGGGAAAAGAAATCTCACTCCTGCTTTTCCTTTTGCCTTCAGTAAATCAATAAGTACCTATTACATCATATGCATATTATAGCATAATATTTGAATAACGTACCCTCAAGGGTCTACAATTAAAATAATGCAGTTTTGAAAACCAGGAATTGCCTGACAGACTGTTTCAGCTCTTACCAATGTGATCTCCTAGGAACTCCTGGGCAGAGCCACAGTGAACTGTCACCTGATACTTCCACCAGGGGGCACTTAATCCCCACATTGAGAAGGGAAGCGTCACAACCATGAATCTATCTGACCCACAGCAAAAGGGCACTGTGCTGTTGCCAGTTTTAAAAGACAAAGTAAAATGTAATACAAGTCAAGTCATGATTCATTCTTTCACAAAAGAGGCAAAGTCAAAACCTAAAAAAATGACCTAAAGACCAGGATGCATGGAAAGAGATTCCTACTGAAAGCAAGAAGCAGGACAGTGCTAAGAAACGCTTTCCATTTCCTTAGGCCACCTATTCATACAAAGGAACTTCAAGGCAAACCCCAGTTCCTCAGTACACACCTACATGGGGCAGAGGTGCCAAGGGAAGAGCAGCTGAACCCCATCAGGCTTCCCTCCCTGATAAGGCTTAGGAAGGCAGAGTGTCCCCTCTACTGTGGAAGGTTTTCCTCTGAAAGTACAAGGAAAAAGTTCCAGGTCCCTACAAAGGCCTAGGCCAGTTCACACTTTTAACTCTAATTATAAGAGCACAGGTACTTGAAGCAGCAGGTCTCGGGGGGGTGGGGAAAAGGAATTAAATATCTAATGGGACTTTTTTTTTTTTTTTGTGGCTTCAGGGTACAAGAGCAGAATCTCTTGTTTATTGGGTATTACACTATAGAACCAGGGAGGGGTATATAATTCTGAAGCTGTCCATCTAGGCAGAGACAGAGAAGAACAGCTTTCCTAAGGAAAATAAATGTCTACAAAGTCCCGCTATAGCCAAAGGCTGTCTAGTGCCTCACATCCCCGACTGCCGTCAGAACCACCAATAGGCAACCCATTTTATGCCGCTAAGGGCGACCAGCACAGCCTCGCCCCAATTTCAAGGACCATCATGACTCACACCTTCTCATAAAAGGACCAAGCCAGGCTTCAGACTCGCACTTCTCCCAGCAGCACGATACTCTCCTGGAATACTGCTGTCAGGCAGGAAGAGGGCACAAAGAAATGCACACTTGATTGCATCTTACCTGTAATTTTGCCATTGGCTTCGGAGGGAGGCTGCCAATTCACAATTATGGTCTTAGGTTTCCCCTCTTTACTCACAACAGTCACATCCTTGGGTGGAGAAGTTGGAACTACAAAATAACAATATTTTTAATAATTTCTGTCCATTTCAAATTAGTTCACTATTTCTTCAACCTTTTCCACTTATAAGGCAAAATAAAGGGCACAAGGCAAAAAAGATAAAGCTTCCGGCTTCAAAGAAATCAGTTTGTCTATCAAAAGTTCCAATAAAAAGAAGAATATGCAGAGTACCAAAGAGGAAATACCATACTATGAAGATACAGAAATGGCATCTTGGCTGGGAGTCAGGGATAAACAGGATAATTAGGTAGGAAAGTCAAGTGGCATTTGTACCAAGTACCTACTGTATACCAGGTAACGTACACATAGTATCTCACTTAGTATTTGTAGAAAATTTGAAAGGTAGTTATCACCATCTCTGCTTTAAGGATCAGGACATCAAAAAATTAGAGAAGTTATGTAATTTGTCCAAGATGACTTTTTCCCTGTCACATTGGATTATTTTGCTAGACTACTGTAAATTGTAAAACAGTTTTCTCTCTCATTTATAGTTGGCTCTCCTAACCAAATATAGCTGGTTTTTTTTTTGTTTTTTTTTTTTTTTTGAGATGGAGTCTTGCTCTGTCACCCAGGCTGGAGTGCAGTGGCACAATCTCGGCTCATTGCAACCTCCGCCTCCTGGGTTCAAGTGATTCTCATGCCTTAGCCTACCAAGTAGCTGGAATTACAGGTGCGCACCACCACATCTGGCTAATTTTTGTATTTTTTAGTAGAAATGGGGTTTTGCCATGTTGGCCAGGCTGGTCTCGAACTCTTGGCCTCAGGTGATCCGCCTGCCATGGCCTCCCAAAGCACTGGGATTACAGGTGCGAGCCACCAATCTCAGCCCCAAATAAAACTTTAAAAAGCCCTATTTCTTCAAAGAATAGATGATTTACAGATTATTATTTTTCACTATGAGTTTATTCTGCAAACATACTGCCAACTATTGAGGTTACAGCTCTAAAGTGAAGCTGTTCGTTTATGCAACAGGACAATATGTTTCCTGTGTTTCCATGTGATAGCTGAAAACTTTTAACACACTAGTAGGAAAATGAGCAAATTAAGTACATCCTTAAATTTACTCAACTCTTCCTAAAATACTAGAATTCTCTTAGTATAAAATGTAAGGAAGCCTGGTGAAATGCAAATATCCTAAGGGAAAACACAATGTCATTTGTTAGCTAATGGGTTGGGATTGAAGTAAAAATATTTTCTTAAAATGGTTGGCAAAGAAAGCAAACTCAAGGTCTATTTAAACTTTCATGCCCTGTATTTCTAACTCTTCAAATCCAACCCTTTTCTCTGTACGAAGTCCAGTGAACTGTGAAGAAGACAAAAAGACACCGAGGCCAAGCCCAGTTTGTGGAGAATTTATAACTCCATTTTTTCATTATTCATATAGGAGAGAAATAGGAGGCCAAAATAGACCAAGATTTGAAATGGTTATGCATACCCCTAGACTAGGAAAGCCCAGGAGGCAGCAGAAAGGGATGTCTAAAAGCCAGCAAAAACCAAACAGAATCTCAAACCCAGATAGCCTGTTCTCTCTTTAATTTGCTTAGTCATCTTTTCCCTCTCGTGTCCACTTACAAAGACCTTAAGGATTATTTCAGTGGAAGATTTTACAAGACGCTAATTTGCTTGCAAGCAAACTGCAGAGGCAGCTTTGGGGTCACCTAGCAAAGTGTTCAGGCTCCAAGCAAGCATGGCAGTAGAACTGCTTGGTCAAGGGCTGGTCACTTCATCTTTTCTATCTCAGTTTATCAGTAAAGCAGGATTAATGGCAATAATCCCTTACATCTACCCACTGCTTTGTAATTTATCATGTTTTCCCTGTAGTATCCTGTTATTTGCTAATGTTCTTGTTCAGTAATTAAAAAAACACAACTTGTCAGCTGAAATAGCAAACACTGAATTCCAAATGTAGTTGCTCACTGTGTTTTGTAAATATGTCAATTCATGCACTCAATTCTTTCCTTGGGAAGTAAAAGCAGCCACGTGACACGGTTTCTGACAACACATACCTAATTCAAAGGTAGTACCATGGGCTGTCATACTCCATGTGCTTGATCTTCGACCTTTGGTCACCATCACAGAGAATTCGTAGAGTGTATTCGGCTTTAAACCAGTCACCAAATAACTCAAAGTGGTTGCATTTGCATTCTGAAAAAAACATGAATTGAGAACTTTAAAATTAGAAAATATCAATGCTTAGCTTTTTTCAGCCAGGGCAAATGTGTCAGTACCTTGTACTTGGTGTTTGCTGGGATGTTGGTTTTCCATCGGACGGTGTAGTATCGGGAGTCTGTAATCTTCTGGTGCTTGGGCAGCGAGTTGTCTGCCCACGTAATCCTTATGGTGTCATGACTCAGAATGGAAGCCTGAACTCCCACTGGTGGCATCATGGGAGTGGGATCTGGCACTGGAGTGTATGGAGCATTAATAACAAATAAATCAACTTCAGAAGTGTCTGAGCAGAAAATAATTTAAAAAGGGAAGTGGCATTTTAATGTAAACAAAAATAAAATAAAAGGGAAATGCAGGGTAATATAATGGAATGAAAAGTGAGAAATGGAGAAAAAGAAAGAAAATTCGGAGTTAATAGATAACCACCATTCATTTAAAAGACTATTTCCACTTGTGTTCTTTCAGGAGAAAATTACAGAAAAATGTTAAGAGAAGCAGTAATAAACTATATTCTCTACTGCATTCTATAGGCATATTAAATGTTATAATCCAGTGATTATATTAATGTATTCATGCTTAAAACTTGAAAATTCTACCTCCTGTTCAAAAACGCTCATGAGGCCAGGTGCAGTGGCTCATGCCTGTAATCCCAGCACTATGGGAGGCAGAGGAGGGCAGATCACCTGAGGTCAGGAGTTCAAGACCAGCCTAGCCAATATGGTGAAACCCTATCTCTACTAAAAATACAAAAATTAGCTGGGCATGGTGGCAGGTGCCTGGGGTCCCAGCTACTCGGGAGGCTGAAGCACAAGAATCACTTGAACCTGGGAGGTGAAGGTTGCAGTGAACCGAGATTGCACCACTGTACTCCAGCCTGGGTGACAGAGCAAGACTCTGTCTCAGAAAACAAAAAAACCCAAAAACCAAAATGGCTCACGAAGACAAAAACTGCTTTTAGAATCAGGGGTACAATTTCTAAACAAGCAATACAAAGCTCATGGTTTGAGATTTCAGTGAATGTGGTTGAATTTTTGGGACAAGAGTTATCTGTGCATATCACTATTCACGTAAGGGTCAAACTCTCAAACCTGTCTTGAATGTCAGCCATGGATATTGAGGGTATCTGACACCCACAAAGAGTCAAGTTCAGACCTCCTGATGTCCTGGGTCTAACGGCAGTACAGTGACATAGCTGACACCCAAATAAAGCAAAAGGAACTCAGGGGTGTACTCTTCCTTCAGGAAAGGTAAGCTGACGCCATGCTGGACTATCTACCATAGTTTCTTCCACAGTCAGAGAACAACCCAGTGATGAATTCCCACCACTTAAGGGAAATGCCATGGTTATCACAGTTCCAAGTAACAAACTTTAGCAATCAGAGTACTGTACGTACTTACTTGATGGAAAGTCTATACTCATGGAGCTGTCCTGTGCCATATACAACAGACACCTTCTCTGAGGCCAGAATGAGCACAAAAGTACCATGCACCATGGGCCCAGGGCAATACAGCAGAATCCATATGGGCTTTCCCAATTCATGCTTAGGTTTTCTACGTTTACACATACTGATTTAAGTTCACGGTTTACAATGGGTTTCTCACATAGTCATGGTGACTAGCCCTTATTACTCAAAATGTGGAATGGCAAGGACCTTGTTTATGAATAATTGCTAAGCTAAAGTAACAGTCTCCATTTGTGTATTTCCTGTGCAATGAGGACTAAAAATAACAGAGGAGCAGCATACATTATATAACCAAGAGCTTTGTTCAAAGTTTGGCAGGACACATACCAATTAGTTACGGAAAATGCACCTTCAGGTGTAGAAGTCATCAGAATTCTTGCAGAAATTTTTTTTCTTATGTGTAGCAACCCTTAGAAAACATATCTAGATTACATGACTTAGGAACATTTTCTTGTATATTTCTAGCCAGTAGGCTATATTTTTAAGCCACATAAAAGGAAGTAATGTCAAATTTGTTTTTTACTATTATAGCCTGATTTTAGAAAGTAGCAGACCACTTATTTAAATACTCTTTTTCACTTAATTTTTGCTCCTTTTTGTAATACTAAAGCTATTTCTAAAAGGAATTATAAACTGTAAGCATATAGAAGACAGAACAGAACTACCAAACACGTCGTTGTCTTAAATAGAAGCTTAAAAAAAGGACAGAGAATATCAGGCCCCCTGATGTTCTGGGTCTAATGGCAGTAGAGTGACATAGCTCACACCCAAATAAAGCAAAAGGAATTCAAGGGTGTACTCTTCCTTCAGGAAAGGTAAGCCTTCCTTAATAATGTTACCAAATCTGCACAATTATGCAATGTATCCAGCAGATATCGCTGGACAACAAAGAATCAAAATTTTGGGAAATAAATGAAAAAGAACATTTCCGAAAATAAATTCTTTGGTTTCCAGTGCCCTTTTTAAAAATTTATAACTCTAAGCAAAGACTTGGAACCAACCCAAATGTCCAACAATGATAGACTGGATTAAGAAAATGTGGCACATATACACCATGGAATATTATGCAGCCATAAAAATGATGAGTTCATGTCCTTTGTAGGGACATGGATGAAGCTGGAAACCATCATTCTCAGCAAACTATCGCAAGGACAAAAAACCAAACACCGCATGTTCTCACTCATAGGTGAGAACTGAACAATGAGAACACATGGACACAGGAAGGGGAACATCACACACCGGGGCCTGTTGTGGGGTGGGGGGAGGGGGAGGGATAGCATTAGGAGATATGCCTAATGTTAAATGAAGAGTTAATGGGTGCAGCACACCAACATAGCACACGTATACATATGTAACAAACCTGCACGTTGTGCACATGTACCCTAAAACTTAAAGTATAATAAAAAAAGAAAAAGAAAAAAAAATTTGTAACTCTAACATATTTACTTCAATAAACTTTCTCTTTCAGATCTAAATTAGATGTCTTATATATCTATAGAAAAATTTACATGACATGCATACTACTTTATTTTAGAGATGTTTGTTTTGTTTTTTGAGACAATCTCACTCTGTCGCCTAGCCTGGAGTGCAGTGGCATGATCTTGGCTCACTGCAAGCTCTGCTTCCTGGGTTCATGCCATTCTCCTTCCTCAGCCTTCCAAGTTGCTGGGACTACAGGCGCCCACCACCACGCCTGGCTAATTTTTTGTATTTTTAGTAGAGATAGGGTTTCACTGTGTTAGCCAGGATGGTCTCGATCTCCTGACCTCGGAGTCTGCCTGCCTTGGCCTCCCAAATTGCTGTGATTACAGGCATGAGCCACTGTGCCCGGCGTTTAGAGATATTTTAAGTAGATAATTCAAAGAAAAACAATGAATATTTGGTCTCGTTTGTAATAAATGTATAACTGATCAAATGGATAGTACCTCTGACCTTATACTCAAGCTTACGAAGGCACATAGAAAAACACTTTCCTAACCAACTCAGGTGGCTAGTAACGCAAATGATGTTGGGTTCACAAATCACATGCATTCATTGCCACCATCAGTAACCTACATTTTTTTGTTTTTGACTCACTTTAGTTTCAACTCACAAGCCCAAAAGATGGAAAATCACTTTTAATTATCTAAAAACTCTGCTTTCCACATCCTAACAGATTAAAAACATGTGTCTATATCTACACAGAATGGCTGACGTGGCAGAATTAGTATCTTTCAAAAAAGCAAAACAGAAATTAACAGAACTTTCCATGCTGAAAGCCTACTTTCCCATTTGAAGTCAGCACCCGAAACTGCCATACACTTTTTCTTCACTAACACCTATGGGATAGGCCTCATGCCAATATTCTGCCTAAGCTGCTGGGAAAAGTGCTGGAGACTAGGAAAGATAGGATACCTTACCTGTGTGAGGCCTGGTCACAGCACTCTCGTACAGGGGGATGCCTTCGCCCACGTTATTAAATGCTTTCAGGGTAATCACATAGTGAGAGCTGGGATCTGAAGAAAAGAAACACACGTAAAAAAATGTTCACTACAGAATTTTAAAAATTCAAGGGTGGCTGTGCATAATATTAACCACAGAATAATTCAAGAAAGACAACTTTAAAATTTTTTTTTTTATTTTTTTATTTTTTATTTTTTTATTATACTTTAGGGTTTTAGGGTACATGTGCACAATGTGCAGGTTTGTTACATATGTATCCATGTGCCATGTTGATTTCCTGCACCCATTAACTCGTCATTTAGCATTAGGTGTATCTCCTAATGCTGTCCCTCCCCCCTCCCCCCACCCCACAACAGTCCCCGGAGCGTGATGTTCCCCTTCCTGTGTCCATGAGATCTCATTGTTCAATTCCCACCTATGAGTGAGAACATGCGGTGTTTGGTTTTTTGTCCTTGCGATAGTTTACTGAGAATGATGTTTTCCAGTTTCATCCATGTCCCTACAAAGGACACGAACTCATCATTTTTTATGGCTGCATAGTATTCCATGGTGTATATGTGCCACATTTTCTTAATCCAGTCTATCGTTGTTGGACATTTGGGTTGGTTCCAACTCTTTGCTATTGTGAATAGTGCCGCAATAAACATACGTGTGCATGTGTCTTTATAGCAGCATGATTTATAGTCCTTTGGGTATATACCCAGTAATGGGATGGCTGGGTCAAATGGTATTTCTAGTTCTAACTTTAAAATTTTTTATGGGGGATTATTTCAGGGTGTGGGGAGATATGGAGATGGAAGCACACACAGTACAGAAAAACTGGCTGGGACCAACTTCCTGGATTTAGTCTCAGTAGAGGAAGTGGGCTGTGTTTGAATCCTCTCTTGGTCTCTCCTATGGTTTAGTGATGTTCAGGGTATGGTGTAGGGCTTGGCTGAGAATGAAGAGATAAAATTTAATGTGCTGAAGCCTATAGATGGAGCTTGGAATTAAACAAACCCCTTTCATTCCTGGAAGGACAGCGATGGGAACAGACAAGGTAGAGAAGGAGATAAACTGTTAAGTCAGTAAGTGCTCAATGTCCTTGACTCTCCAAGTGGCCTCCAAATCCAGAAATGGCCAAACCTCATCTAGCCATCATGCCTCATGAGCCATGCCTCATGTGGCTCAAAAGCTTAGAACAGCTGCTTTTCTTGATGGCCCACCCACTCCCTAGATTGCCACTAGAGGGCAACAAATAGAGGCAGCACCCGGTCTTCCTGCGTCAGAACTGACAACAAATGGAATCAGTAAGACTTACTTCGTGACTGGCAAGGAAAAAGTGCTTTGGGCAACATAGTAGATAGTAGTGTCATTCACTGAGATTGGGAAAAGGGGCAAGAGCAACCATGATACACATGTGCAAGGCTTGATTCTAGGTCCTCTTCTATTCCCACTCTTTGCTCTCACCCTATGCACTTTCATTCATTTCCTTAGCTTTGATTAGCATGTATGTGTCATTAATTACAAACACAGATCTCTAGTCTGGATCTTTCTTAGGAGCACCAGACCTTTATGTTCAATTGTCTGTTTGGCATTTCCTCTTGGGTGTCTCAAATCTTTCCCTTCGCACCCTGCCTCCAGCTTCAAACCGGCTCCAGTGTCCCCTGGTTTAGTAAACGACACTACCACCAACCCTGCTGCTCAAGCCAGAAACCTGGGAGTTAAGACATCCTTTTCCCACATCCCCTCCAGACAAACAATCAAGTTTTGTTCAATCTACTACTTGTCTTCTCCCACCACTCTTTGCCTAGTTCTCTGTGCTCCATCATTACTGGCCACTTCTCAGTTCACTGAGCACTATGTTCCCTCCAACACGGGGCCTTCTCGCTTGCAGCTGCTCCCTATGCTGGGGTCACATCCCACTTTTCCTGTTTACCTAGGTAAGTGCCTATTCATCTGAAAGGGCTCATTCCACACTGGACTAGCCTCTCTAGTTACACAGCCCATTTCTCATTCTCTCCCTCAGCACCATGAACAACTTCAATTATTTTTGAATTGTATTATTTCTAATAATTGTGAGCACGTCTGTCTCATTCTCTGCTCTATCTCTAGCACAGTGTCTGGGATATTGTAAGTGTTCATTAAATATTTGCTGATTGATCAACAGGTTTGAGGGAGAAGGCATTAACTTTAATTTTGGGCCAGATAGAATATGAGATATATCCAGGTGCAGATACCCAGTAGGCAGATGTTTATACGGATCTGAAGGTCAAGGGAGAGTTCCAGGCTGATGAACAGATGAATTGCTAACTGCATTTCTCCACCTCTCATTTGCTTCTTTTACTCAACATCATATGCATCTTAGATCTATCTAGGTCAATAATTATAACTCAAGCTTATTTTACTTTATGCCACATTAATTTTTTTGCTACTCTGTAATATGTACTCCATTTTCTAATAAATTCTATCTGCTTACTCTCTTCTGCACATGCAGCACTCCTCTCATCTCACTGTTTCAAATGCTATTTTGATTCTCTTTCAAGCTCAGGTGTTTCTTCCCTGATTGCTCTACTGTGTCTTGCTAGCTCTCCCTTCTCTGAACAAAATTCACTTCAACTCACTTCATTGTTTCTAGTGTTTTCTTTTTGTTCTGTTAGACTGAAAGCACCTGAAGGTCAAGGACCATGTCCTGTCAATACTGCAAAAGAGTTTCATGTCAGTAGTTGCATAAAGGAAACAGTATGAGGCTGGTCACTACAGGGACATTTTTTTTTTTCTTTTCAGACAAGGTCTTGCTCTGTCACCCAGCTGGAGTACAGCGGTATAATCAGGACTCACTGCAGCCCTGACCTCTAGGGATTGAGCGATCCTCCTATCTCAGCCTCCCGAGTAGCTGGGACTAGAGGCACACACCACCATGCCTGGCTAATTTTTAAAATTTTTTGTAGAGATGAGGTCTCAATATGTTGCCCAAGTTGGTCTTGAACGTCTGGGCTCAAGCGATCCTCCTGCCTTAGCCACCCAAAGTGCTGGGATTACAGGTGTGAGCCACTGCGCCTGGCCAGACATTTTTATTCTACCAGCAAAGCTTTCCTTTTGCTAACAATTGTCTTAAAAGATGCTCGTGTGGGGATACATTTCCTAGGTTAACTGTACTGTTTCTTCCTTGTGAGGAAAAAGATAAAGGCTACTTTTCGAATATTTAAATCCCAGCTTATTTTTTAACAGAAAGGATGAATATAACTCATCTGTTAGGCACTTGAAGTTGTTCTTAGAAAAGATGTTTACAAAGAAACGATCTGAATGAAAATTTGGTCAGGGCAGATTTTAATTTTAGAAACAAGTGTTTCAAAAAAGATCTATAATGATAATCCAATTTGGAAAAGTAATTATACCTAACAAAATAATTTATTATAAAATATAAATATTTCTCAAATTCTTTTGCTTTTAAAATCAACAATGAGGCCGGGCGCGGTGGCTCACGCCTGTAATCCTAGCACTTTGGAAGGCTGAGGTGGGTAGATCATCTGAGGTCAGGAGTTTGAGACCAGCCTGGGGCAACATGGTGAAACCTCATCTCTACCAAAAATACAAAAATTAGCTGGGCATGGTGGCGCATGCCTGTAATCCCAGCTACTCAGGAGGTTGAGGCAGGAGAATCATTTGAACCCAGGAGGTGGAGGGTGCAGTGAGCTGAGATCGCATCACTGCCCTCCAGCCTGGGCGACAGAGTGAGATGCTGTCTCAAAAAAAAAAAAAAAAAAAATCAACTATGAGGTATAATTAGCATACAATAAAATGTACCCATTTAAGTGTACATTTAGAGTTTTGACAAATATATATACCTTGCATAATAACCACCAAAATCAAGATATAGAACATTTCCAATACTCCAAGAAGCTCCCTGGTGCCCTTGTAGTTGATTCCTACTACCTCTGGTTCCAGGCAACCACTGATCTTCTTTGTCACTATAGATAAATTCTGCCTATTTTGTAATTCACAAAATATAACAGTGTTTGACTTCTTTGCTCAGCATGTTTGCAAGATTAATTTCTGTTGTGTTTTGATAGCCTATTAATTGCTGAGTAGTACTCCATGGATATATCACGATTTACCACTTACCTGTTGATGAAAATTTGTTATTTCCCCTTGTTCACAAAGTTACTATGAACATTGTATATAAGTTTTTACGCAGACATGTATTTTTATTTCTTTTAATTAATTATCTACGTGTCGGATTACTGGGTTATATGGTTAACTTTACAAGAAACCTCTAAACTGTTTTCCAAAGTGGTTGTACTGTCAAACATTCCCACCAGCTGGTATGAGCATTCCAGTTCTGTATCCTTGTTGATATTTGTTATTGCCAGTCTTCTAACATTTAGCAATTCTAACGGGTGTGCAATAGTATTTCACTGTGGGTTTAATTTGCATTTTCTGATGATTAATGTTGACGAGCATCTTTTCATATGGTTATTGTCCACTCATATATTTTCTTTGGTATAATGTCTGTTCAAATCTCCGGCCCACTTTTTATTGGGCTGCATTATTATTGAGTTATGAGAGTTTTTATATATTTTGGACTCAAATTCTTTGTTAGATATTTAAATGATGGGTATTTTCTCCAAGTCTGTGGCTTGCCTTTTCATTTTATTGGTATCTTTCTAAAAGTAGAAGTTTTAAAATTTTGATGAAATCCAATTTATCAATTTTTAAATTTTACGATTTGTGCTGTTTTACAACCTAAGAGGTCCTTGCCTATCCCAAAGTCATAAAGAATTTTTCCTATGCTTTCTTCTAGAATTGTTGTCCCAAAGTCATTTGGGTCTTGCATTTAGGTCTGTTTTTGCATATAGTGTAAGACAAGGGTTAAAGTTCCTTTTCTTTCTCATATGGATATCCAGGTATTCCCACACCTTTTGTTAAAAAGACTATCTTCTCCCCACTAAATTATCTAAGCAGCTTTTCCAAAAACCAACTGACTATATATATATGGATCTATTTCTGGATTCTATTCTGTTCCATTGATCTATAACATCTACCTTTACAATACCACCACTATGTCTCAATTATAAGAAGACATGAAATCAGGTAGTATGGGTCTTCTAATTTTATTCTTTAAAAAAATTGGCTATTCTAGTTCCTTTGATTTTTCATAAAAATTATTAGAATCAGCTTATCAATCTCTACAAAAAAGCCTATTGGGACTTTTCTTGGACTGCATTGGGGAAAACTATCACCTTAGTAATATCATGGCTTCCAACCAGTGAACATGGTATCTTCATTTAAGTATTCTTTAATTTCTCTCAGTAACAATTTTCTATTTTCAGTGCACAGATATTACACACATTTTGTAAGTCTGCTCCTATATTTTTTGATGCTATTCTAAGTGGTATTGTTATTTTAATTCCAATTTCCAACTGCTTATTATTAGTATATGGAGATACAACTGTTTTTGTATATTCAATTTGTATCTTGTGGCCTTGCTAAATTCACTTATAGTTTTAGTGACCTTTTTGTAGATTCCTTAGGATTTTCTACCCCAGTTACAACGAACAGATATAGTGACCAGATATTGGTTTCCAAAATCATTTTACTGTTTTTGTATATTCACTTCGTATCTTGTGGCCTTGCTAAATTCACTTGTAGTTTCAGTGGCCTTTTTGTAGATTCCTTAGGATTTTCTACCCCAGTTACAATGAACAGATATAGTGTCCAGATATTGGTTTCCAAAATCATTTTTCATAAAATAAATCAGGGTTCCTTAGAGAAATGGCTGGTTCCAGGGCCGAGGCTAGCGAAATACTAGATGAGCCAGGAACATCTTACTATGTTGTCAAAAAGGAAGAAAGTGCTCAAAGAAAGATGGAAGATGTCAAATGGACAAGGAACCAGTTATAAAGAGATTCCCATTGGCCATTCTCTTCATGGGGGTGAAAGAAAGTTCTTCCTTATCATAGGATGTAAACACACGTAGTGGAAATATGGAATTAGAAAATCACCACTGGGGAAACACCATTCTAATAACTGTTACTACAGATGCTGAAACTAGTGAGTCCAAGTGTAATTGGAAACAAGATATTTATAAAGACTCAAAGTATCTCCTCCACAAGATACTTTTAATTACCAAGGAAAAAATTAACAATTTTATAGCAGGAAAATTTGGCAGATACCATTTTAGCCAACTGATTAAAGTTAACATCATTAGCAATATAGGCTGTAATGTGCCTCCTGATATGATGCACTGACAGGAACCCAACACTTCTACCCTATTCCTTCCAAAAATGCAAAACCTGAATGTAATGAGGAAATATTAAGCCAAGTCTAAATTGAGGGGCATTCTGCAAAATATACATGTAAATGTGGTTAAACGTTAACATTTGGGGAATTCAGGTGAATAACATACAGAAATTACTTGTACTGTTTTTGCAATTTTCTTGTAAAAATGAAAATATTACATAAAAGGTTAAAAAGAAAGGAATCACCTATACAATTAACTTTCTCTACTTAGCAAACATACCCAGATTTTCAATGGTGTAATAGCGCTGTTTATAGTCCACTTTGATGGTCTGGGCATGAGGGCTGCCAATGCCATAACCAATGGCATAACCTCTGACCACAATGTTCTGATTCTCTGGAGGAGTCCAGCTCACTACGATGCTAGTGACGAGTGGGCGTACGTGAAGAGAGCTAGGCACTTCAGGAACACGAGTTTCTGGGAAGGAAAAGTGGAAAAGCAAGATGAGATATGCTGTCCTTTAAAATATCTCACCATCCTTGGGGAATGGTGTTTAGCCTCCTGCCACACTATTTGGGGCTAAGTTTTTTACATTATGCCCAAGAGTTCAAAGAGAATCTGTGTGTACAGTGAAATACAGCCCATGATTTTACTGCATTCTAAGAAAAAAAAAAAAAAAAGGCCTGAACAGCTTTAAATGCAAGACACTGCAATATTAATTTGGAAGGGAAAACAAAGAGATACAAGAACCTCTTCTGCCCCAGCGGAGGAAAATAAATTGCCTTTCAATAGTTACCATCTCTCTTGGTCCCACATCCATTCCCAAACTCTACCAGGTGGAATGAGAAAAGCATAAACTGAGCAGTTGGAAGCCTGTTGTTAACAGGTATTTAAGTATCACATTATAGCAATAGCACCAATTATTTACTCCCCTAAGTAGTATGGTAAGTCAGAAAACATGAAATTTTAGAGCCACAGTTGATTTAATTGGTGAGAGACTAAGAGGCTTACAAAGGAGGAAATTTACATGCTCTTTCACATACACTGTTTTCAGGGCATAAATTACTACCTTAATTTAAAAATTAGTAAACTGAGGCCAGGCATGGTGGCTTATGTCTGTAATCCCAGCACTTTGCAAGGCCAAGGAGAAAGAATCACCTAAGCCCAGGAGTTCAAGACCAGCTTGAACACAGTGAGACCCTGTCTCTAAAGAAAATAGCTAGGTGTGTTGGCACACACCTGTGATCCCAGCTACTCAGGAGGCTGGGGTGGGAGGATCATGCTTGAGCATGGGAGGTCGAAGCTGCAGTGAACCATGACTGCACTCCAGACTGGGTGAGGGTGGGAGACTCCTTTTCAAAAAAAAAAAAAATAATAATAATTAGTAAAATGAGACTCAGAACAAGAACTCAGGTCGTTTGCCTCCCAAGGCCAGCACCTATCACTGATAAAGGTGCTACCTATACACACTCATTTGGGAGTACTCACTGAATAAACAGGTGAGAAAAAGGGCAAGGTGTCCAGGACTAAAAGAAAAGGGAAACTGCAATTGAAATAACGGCATGATTTATGTGGCTCAGCCTTAAATTTTAGATCATCCATCTACTTAATGGCCTTGATAAAAAAAAATCCAACTTGTAGCACATATACATTTTTATTTGCTCTAGTTCTGCTTGAAAGGACAGTTCTCTACAAGGCACTGCAAAAAATCCATTCCAGCAGCCTTGATGCAATACAGGAATGACAGTAGCGTGATACACTAAAGTTCACAGACTTAAGCCATATCCACCCCAAGTCTGTGGCTTTCCAGTTTGACTCATTTGACTACAGCTAGTATTTATTGTGTGCCAGTCTTGCCAATTGTTATTCTTACCATCTAGGTCACTTTCAAAAGTTTCAGCAGACAGCCAGTCCGTTGCCGGGCCTGTACCATTGATTGTTAGAGCAGCCACTCGGAAATTATACTCAGTCCCCCGATCAAGACCTGAGACCAAATGACAAAAAAAGACAACTGAAACAAGAGCTTTGGAAAAACAAAAGATTAATAATCCCTCATTAAGGCAAATATCTCAGTCACCAACTCAGTATATAGCTTGACGAAGTTTCAGTTTAAGTTAATACAGTGTAGGCAAAATGCAAATACAACATAGAGTAGCTTCCATCTCCAAATAAAGCAAAGGCTGAAGCCCACACAATCTAAGAGGAAAACAGAAATGACTGAAGCTCCCGGGAGATTACAGACTCTTGTTTAAGAGCTTGAAGGCACCTCAGAGATCATTTAATGCAATCCCTTTATTGTGTTACAAAGAAAGCTAAGGCCAAAAGAGGCCAAGAACAATGAAAGAGTTATAAAAAAGGAACAAAGAAAGGTGTCTGGTCTTAGAAGGCATCAAAACCTAGGAAAGAATGCAAAGATGTAACTCCTATTGAGTTACCTCTGTTCTCTGAGTCACCTCATAACCATGGCAGAAAAATTTTAAGCACCAAATACGGTCTCAAAATCTATTCCTTAACAACCAATTGCTCATATATTATATAGTAAGTAAAAGTGGAAAATGACCCAAACCTTTCTATTATGCAACTTTTAATTTATTACCAGCTAATAAGGTACATGACTTACCAATGTATCAAAGGCAACAAAGATGCACATAGAAAAGTCTATTCTACAAACCAGGGCAACAGTACTGAGAACATAACTTGGCCAGGACATGAGAAAAGCCCTGGTTTGGTTAACTAACCCTGTCCCGTGGTAGGGGAGAAGAGTTGGTAGGCCCATCCTGACAATCTGTGTGCCCCACAAAGCAAGGAGCAAGACAAAAGGGAGGAGCAAAATGCCTGGGCCCAAGTCAATTTATCTCCTTGTCTCCCCACACAATGAACCAGAAAGTACTAGAGTGTTTGCTGACAGATAATAATCTGGATTACTAGCAAACGCTACTCAATGAAGATCTTGAAAGAATCCAACCAATCATTCCCTGTTCTTTGGGGACAATTAGGATGTAAGAGAGAGCAAGCAAAAATGAGGTACTATGCAAAGAGGCTGAGTTCCTCTTCCTCTAAGTACCCTATGGAGTTTATAGACTACAACTAAGGTATACAATACATATCATAAAGATATGGCAAGATCTGTTTAGTGCTATAACAATAATTACTTCTGCTTCAAATTTAATCACATAATGTGTTGTTGGTAAAGGATCTTGGTGATCCATATTGCTCCCTAATACTTATCAGGCTTCAAGTTAATGCTTTAAGAGTGCAAGTATCTCCATTTTTTTTCATCATTGTATACTCAGTGCCAGAACATGCCAACAAAAGTTCAATGAAATCTATTAAGTGAATAAATCCAGATATGATTTTAAAATGTAAGAATTTTCTTAATATAAAGCCATTTTTACCATAAAAATTCTATTTTGCTTACATATCAAATGTTTCATTGAGAAAATGAATAATCTCATGGGCAAGGACTATACTCTTTTTTTAACAGCAACAAGAATGGTGCCTAGTATATAATAAATACAACTAAATATTCAAAATGAAAAGCCTTACAAATGGCAAATGTTATTTATCTGAATGTAGAGTAAAATATGAAACTTTTTTTTTTTTTTTTTTGAGACAGAGTCTCACTCTGTTGCCCAGGCTAGAGTGCAGTGGCACAATCACGGCTCACTTCAACCTCCGCTTCCTGGGTTCAAATGATCCTCCCACCTCAGCCTCCCAAGTAGCTGGGACCACAGGTGAGCACCACCACCACACCTGGCTAATTTGTATACTTTTTTTTTTAGCCTCTGCTTATCCATTAAAGTTTTTGTATCTTTTGTAGAGACACAGTTTGACCATGTTGCTCAGGCTGGTCTCAAACTCTTGGGCTCAAGGAATCCGCCTATCTCAGCCTCTCAAAGTGCTGGGATTACAGGCGTGAGCCACCACGCTCAGCTGAAACTGACTTTGAGAACATCTGTGGCCAATGCTCCCTTAGTGATATTTCTCAGCACCATCTACTGCAGTCATGATATGCACTGCAGATAAGACACGTGGGGTTCTTGTGAAGAAGCTGGAAGACTGAAAGATATGCCCCTGGAGACAAACATTCACCTTCTCCTATTTTGAAGGACTCCTATTTTGAAAGAAGTCAATCCCATTTGTGAGGTGAGGAGTGAGAAGCTTGCTGATTACTAGAGCCCAGTTTTTCACTATCAATGGCTCTCTCGATTTTTAGAAACTTATACCCATAAACAAGTGAAAACATTATATATTTTTTTGAGACAGAGTCTTACTCTGTTGTCCAGTGGCATGATCTCAGTTTACTGCAGCCTCTGCCTCCCCGGTTCAAGAGATTCTCATGCCACAGCCTCTCAAGTAGCTGGGATCATAGGTGGGCGCCACCACACCCAGCTAATTTTTGTATTTTTAGTAGAGACAGGGTTTCACCATGTTGGCCAGGCTGGTCTTGAACTCCTGACCTCAGGTGATCCACCTGCCTCAGCCTCCCAGTGTGCTGGGATTATAGGCATCAGCCACTGCACCTGGCTGGAAAACATGACACTTTTTGACCCCAGATCTTGGTTCTCTCAAGAACCCTGTCCCTGGGGTCACAAGAAAGCGGGTGATGCCAAGCTTCTGTAATCCTTTCAATGTCTACCCAGGAGAGATAAAATATAAAGAAAGCTAAAGTTTCCAAAGGGTGATGAAATTAATTCTTGGGCTTAGAAAATAATGACAATATCTCCCATTCTTATAGTTCTTATCTACCAACATGCTTTGGAGTTTCCTAGCAAAAAAATTACCCGAGTCAGAGCTTTTGTCCCAAGATTAAACATGCCCTGTGACTACACTGTTACAGCTACAGATAACTCACACCTTTTGGTTGTAAATGTACTAGACACAAATTCATCTGTTTGCTTGCAAAACAGATGGGCTCTATTGAGTGACAAAACTAAGCCGATGCAGCTGAGGCAATACTCCAACAGGCCCAGCCCACGTGAGTTTACTCCTAGGACAGAGGTAGGGTGATGGTACCGAATCTGAGGCATGTGTAATGGAGCAGGACAGAGTCTTGGCACTGCTAAACTAATAAAGGAGTCAGCAGGATGGGATCTGCTCAGATTACAGCCAATTCTGCAGCCATATTAAGCATCTATGAAAACCCAATGGAACAAGGACAGCTTGGGGCATCTGTCTCAACTCTTTGTAGGCATGATCTCAATATTCACAGGGTGAAAGCACTTAATCTGGCTCCCACGTTTCTCCTGCAAAAGAACCTTCCCCTTGCTTAGCCAACTCTACTTCCCCTACTTGAGGAAGATGGGCGGGGGGCGGAGGGGGAGATTCTCTGTGATCTCCAGGGTGAAACACATGTGGATCCATTTTTACCAGGTATGCCACTTATTCTGTTGCATATGAAGGGAAAACTATATAGAAGGAGCTATGCCTGATAGTATTTTCTAAAACTTTATCGTGTCCATAGTCGCATGTATGATTATTGCAATGATGCGGCTATTCACAAATACTGTTTCAGGCCACGTACACACGAGTGGTGGTCGGTGTTACAAAAACCACTTTGTAGACCTCAGTTACCAACTATACTGAGTGGGGTAATTTCTATGCTTATATAACTTTCTTTAATCATTTTTCAGATTACAAAAAAGTAATAAACACACTCAAAAATGAAAACGTGGAGAATGCAGAAAACACAAGAAAGGAAAAACCAAACTCGATCTCACCACACAGAAATGGCAGAACCTTTAAGAGTGTTTTCCATTAATCTCTATCAAGTCAGAAGTGGACTGAATCATTAAAAATTTTCTGAACCATTTTAAATTTGTTTGTATATGTCGACAGCTCAGAGCAGTCATTAGACTAGCATAATTCAGTATCTGAGAAAGACACAGTGTATCTTTTGCCTTTGTGCAAGGTAGCTTACCTTCAATCAGCTGAGACAGCTGTGTCCCGCTTACCAAGGTCTCAGTGACATCACTCTTTCGGGAGGCCTTTCGGTAGCGAATCTTATAGCCAGTAATCTGCCCATTTTGTGTGGCTGGAGCAGGTGGCTGCCAGTGAATCATAATACTCTGCACAAGACAGAATTATAGCAAAAAGGCTGAATATATCAAAAGCTTGGTCCTGTTTTACATATTTTTATCCTGATTTTACAGTGTAAAGAGAAGAAACAGAGGCAGCAAGGTACTCAGAGTTTTACAAAGTTATTTAATAATCACTCAAAAATACCTTTAAATTCTAAAACCCTCAGTGATCAAACGGGAAGATTATACATTTGAGTAGTACGCTCTGGACCCCTGATCTCCTGGCTGTTTTGCCAGAAAGATGATGTTGGATAAAAGTCTCAGAAAAGTTTTCAGAAGGAAAGTATAAGAAGGCCAGAAGCACATGGATTAGGGAAGTAACTATTATTAGGTATAAAGATTCTTTCCCGTGTCCAGTGCAGAAGAGCTGAAATTAGACAATTTCCATATAAAACTCTTTAAAAAGGGGACGATTAATTAACAGCTGGTTGCCTCTTAAAAAAAAAGAGGCCTATAGTACTTTCTTATTATTTTAGAGTCGGGGTCTCACTCTGTCACCCAGGCTATAGTGTAGTAGCATAATCATGGCTCACTGCAGCCTTCAACTCCCGGGCTCAAGTGATCCTCTCACCTCAGCCTCCAAGCAGCTGGGACTACAGGCGTGAGCCACTGCATTTGGCTCTCTATGGTATCTCTTGAAAGGACTGAATATCTTAGTTGTCTGTGTAGTCCAGAAGGGCTCTGGGCCTCTGAGAGGCATACATGGCCCTAAGAAGACAGCAAACTTGGCTATAGGAAGGACAGTTTGAGGAGATACAACCAATCTGACAGAGGTCTGCCTTGATTCACATGGGCTCATCTCACAGCACTAAGGAACCATGTTATTAACAACTTATTTCCTTCTGCCGTACCACTGAGGTTCTGAACAGTTAACATCTAGAATGTAATGTTTTACAGAAAAAGAGCAATTTATTTGCAGAAACGCTAAAGCAGTTTTGGCGTCAGAGAAAGGAAGCAAAATTAAGGAGAATAAATGAGTTGGTTTTTAAGCCCAGCTTTAATGCAAGTGTAATATCTATGTCTTTTTATCTCTTTACTTGTGATTTTTTTCACTTAGGTTCTAATTTATAGGTTTAATATTTTTAAATGCAGATTATTACAACACTGCCATTCATTTATTTTGATGCTTTCCTGCAGAATCTCCCTTTCTATAAGCCCCTCTGAGGCACAATAGTATACCAGTAAAAATGAACAGCAGCATCATAAAGTTTTACCTTTGAATTTCTCACTTCCAAGGACAGATTCTGAGGAGCAGCACTGGGAACTAGAGAAGCAAAAAAAAAAAGATTTTTTTTTTTTAATCACCCACACATCACCCATCATGTGATCATCCTGGCTGGACTTTAAACAAATGCACATCTCAAACACTGATTACGTGAACAGATCTAAACTAGCTGCCAATGCCCTCAAGTTGACAATACTATGTGGATGACATATGGCCATGTCTGGTTCCATTTTTAACATAAGACACTTTCATATGGGAAAGCACCCACACCCAAGCCAGACTTTACCTTTGGGAAGTCAGATATTTATTTCAAGGATGTATAGCAGCTCTGAACTCTTCTAAAGACTCTCAACTTTTCTAGACCCCATATGTACTCAGAACCTTAACTGTATTCTTTTGAGTATTATTGGTGATGGTTTATCTTTTTTTTTTTTTTTTTTGAGACGGAGTCTCGCTCTGTCGCCCAGGCTGGAGTGCAGTGGCGCAATCTCGGCTCACTGCAAGCTCCGCCTCCCGGGTTCACGCCATTCTCCTGCCTCAGCCTCTCCGAGTAGCTGGGACTACAGGCGCCCACCACCATGCCCGGCTAATTTTTTGTATTTTTAGTAGAGACGGGGTTTCACCGTGGTCTCGATCTCCTGACCTCGTGATCCGCCCGCCTCGGCCTCCTAAAGGTTTATCTTTTTTTTTGAGACTAAGTTTCACCCTTGTTGCCCAGGCTGGAGCACAATGGCGTGATCTCGGCTCACAGCAACCTCTGCCTCCCGGGTTCAAGTGATTCTCCTGCCTCAGCCTCCTGAGTAGCTGGGATTACAGAAGCCTGCTACCACGCCCCGCTGATTTTTGTATTTTTGGTAGAGATGGGGTTTCACCATGTTGGCCAGGCTGGTCTTGAACTCCTGACCTCAGGTGATCCATCTGCCTCGGCCTCTCAAAGTGCTGGGGTTACAGGCGTGAGCCACCATGCCTGGCCCTGGTCTATCTTTATCTTGGCAGACAACCATAGGTTTTTCTGGAACCAGGTCTAAGGAATATGGCAAGTGATTGAACTGGATAATGTAATTATGGATCAAAATGAGATGTACATATATCAGTAAGCCTGGCTTTCTTGTGGAGTTTCTAAGCTGGTTTTGAAGGCAGTTCCCAAGTAGAGCAAAGATATTTAAACAATGACAACTGGTAAAGTGAACATCTGGCTTCCTGAGGCAACTAGATACCAGAAAATACTCATTGAGATGTGAGAAGTTTGGGACTGTTGGTTAAACAGCCACATAACTTTAGTTCCTCACTTTAGAACATAATCCAGGGTTATCTCGGTGTGTGGCCCACACATTCTCTAATATCTCCCTTCATATTGGTGAGAGCAAGCAAAGTAAACCGGATTTGTTCTCTGCACTCACAAGTTGCTGACTTTAGCCCTTCTCTCCTGATCCACCCGTGGAAACTTCTCTTTTTCTGTCTCTAACATTTGGTGACCAGGTATACAACGAAGTGCCCACTGTGCTATAGCTTCTGCAAGACAAGAGAATGTGTCTTGCTCATTTCTGTAACTTGTGCCTAGCAAAGTGCCTCAAGCCTAAACTCAGAGATTCAGGTAATGAGGGTCTAGAGTAGGACCCAGGCACATGTGTTTCGAAAAAA
Organism: Symphalangus syndactylus; assembly: GCF_028878055.3. Classification (NCBI taxonomy): domain Eukaryota; kingdom Metazoa; phylum Chordata; class Mammalia; order Primates; family Hylobatidae; genus Symphalangus; species Symphalangus syndactylus. Next base: position 32,677,398 of record NC_072427.2, read on the forward strand.
GTACATTAATGATTCCAGTCATCTCCATGTTAAGAAGTGACTGAGTTGCAGAGGCATCCAACATGTCTGTCATCATTGTCTTCATTATCATCATCATAGCAAAGATTTGCTGCATGGTCATTACATGGCAGACACTTACTCCTTATAATAATCTCAGGACAGAGTTTCTACTCTCATTCCTATTTTGTAGATCAGAAAACTATAGAAGAGGTTCAGGGAAGTTAACTTGTCCAAGATATTTGTTTCACCTGGCATCGGAACCAAGATTTGCGTTATTCCAAAGTGCTGCCCCAGCCACCATGCTGAGATGTGTTCAGTTCCCACAGGTACTGTAGTCAACATGCCAACACACTTAATGCAGTTAAAATTTGGCTCATGTGTAGATTTAAGAGCCTACAGTAAACATTTTTTTCCCTTAACTTTTCCTCAATATCTTGATTAACTGGCTTATGTAGTTCACTAGCCAAGGTATAACTGCCTGTAATTTATTTGTTTCTTTTTCCCAGCTTTTTTTTTTTTTTTTTTTTTTTTTTTGAGACAGCATCTCACTCTGTCATCCAGGCTGGAGTGCAGTGGTACAGTCACAGCTCACTGAAGCCTTGACCTCCCCGGGCTCAGGTGACCCTCCCACCTCAGCCTCCGGAGTACTAGGATTAAAGGTGTGTGCCACTAATGCCCAGCTATTATTATTATTTTTTAAGTAGAGATGGGGTTTTGCCATGTTGTCATGTCATGGTTCTTGAACTCTTGGGCTCAAGTGAGTTGCCCGACTTGGCCTCCCAAAGTGCTAGGATTACAGGCATGAGCCACTGCACCAGGTCTCCCAACTTTTTAATCCTGAAAACTGTCAAGCCCATGGAAAACAGTGGCAAGAATAGTAGAATGAATGGCTATTCTTTTCAGATTCACAATTATTAATATTCTGCAACAACTGTTTTATTTATCTTACTATTATGTATATGTATACAGATTTATCTATCTACATATTGTTTCTGAGTCATCTGAGAGATGACTGCAGTCATCATACTTCACTCCAAAATTCTTCAGTGTATATCGCCATGTATCTCCTATGAACAAGGACATTCTCCAACAAAATGCACAATACAACAATCACATTCAGAAATTTTAACACAAAAATATTATGTAATATAGCTAATAACATATCTAATATTTACTATTGCCTAATACCATATGTATCTAATATTAAGTAATTATACCAATAGTGTCCTTTATGGCTGTTTTTTTACCTCCAGATGCAGGATCCAAAGATCATACATATTTTATTTCATGTGTCTTTACTCTTCTTTAATCTAGACTCTAGATTAAATCTTGAGAATCTAGATTAAATCTTCAGAATCTAGATTCCTCAACCTTTTTTTTCTTTCACAAAACTAATATATTTTAAGAATCCAAGTCAGTTAAAATAAAAATTTTTTTTGCAGAGCTTCCCTCAATTTGGACTTGTCTGATTGTTTCATCATGATCAGATTCAAGTTAAATATTTTTGGTACTGATACAACAGAAGTAATATTGTGTCTTCTTCCACGTATCACATAAGGAGGCACGTGATGTCAGTCTGTTCTTTTATTGGTGATGTTAAGTTTGACTCTTTTCTTAAGGGAGTCAAACTTTACCTTCTGAAGCATGTGTGTTTATATAAGAGCGGTATACACATAAATACATTTTTTTAAAAAGATATTTTTCTAAAACGTAAGATTTAGCTGAGTTTCATGAAGCAACATATACCCTTACTAAGTGCAATGAACTCTAATCTTTTCTGTTCTATTCTAAAAATATATTTTTTTTAAATGCTGGTTTTGACCTACTTAATCTCTTTGGCAAGCTGTAGTTCGAAAAACACTGCTCTAGGTCATGGGTGTATATATATATATATGTGTATATATATGTATATATATATAAAACTTAATTTAGAAATTCAGTCACAGGTGAGAGATAAAACAGTCACAAATACGGAGGAACTAGAAAGACTAATTTGGCATGCAAATATGATTGCTAAGTAGAAAAAGGCTAGTCTTCCAAAAGCCCTGGAATGGTCTGTGTTATGAACAAGCTATAGTATTTACTTACACAAAAGCTTCTGCTAAAAATACAAACGCTGAGAGCCTATTCAGTAAGAGGCACTTTATGCTCTATGCTTTCTCACTGAATCTTTACAGCAACTCAATGAAGTTGGTATTATCCACATTCTACACGTAAAGAAAGATGTTCAGACTTGACTAAAGTCATATTACCAGAAAGAGGTAGAATTGGGATTTGAACTAAATCTTCTAGACATCAAAGCTCATGATCTTACAACTAAACCATTAGGGGCACCAAGTGTGGTGTATTGTTCCAGAGGAAGAAAGACTCACCATCTGACAATGTTCGAACAGCAACATCTGGTGTGGAAACTCCAGGACCATGTTTATTGTAGGCCACCACTCGGAAACTATACTCTGTATATTTTTTCAATCCATTAATGGTGTAAGAGAGACTTGAAACATCAACATCCTTGAATAAAATAAAACATTTTATACATATGCACTCAAGCCACAAGAAAAGTTCAAAATTAAAGAATTAGCTATACGAATTCTATATTCTACATGAAACAGATTTTATCCCTCTTACATAAGGTTAATAGTCAAAGCAGATTAATCATAAATTGACAATTTACTTAGAAATACTGCTTGATGTTCAGTGACCATTGCTGGTAAAAACTACACAATCAATCTTGGTACAAAGAAATAGAATCTGTCAACTTTTCATTTCCTATGTATCTTTTTCCCCCTCACATTTCCAGTCAAGCAACTACTGAGTTTTGGAAATATATTTCAACTCTACTATTCCAATCAATGGTTTGAAAAGTTGCTTCACTTCATACCTGTTCTTTATCAGTCCCCTTCTCCATGTAGTACAATTTATAATTCTGAATTTCCCCATTGCCAGACACTGGTGTTTCCCACGTAACAGTGATGGAGGTAGGCGAAGCTGCATATGCACGAAGGTTAGGTGCTGGGCCAGGGAGCTGAACTAGAAAGAAAAGTTCGAGAAAGCAAGATATGAATGAAACACTACACTCCTCAATAACCATTCTTGGCAATACTGTCGTATTGGCCATGTTTTTAAAATAATAGAAGCTAAGAAAACAATGGATTTGATTGAAGTGGTTTTAGAATAATATATAAACACATTTTCCTTTTTATGATTCAAATCAAAACCAGAAATTACACTGAAAAACTTTCCTTGTGGTTTATAAAATCCCAGTTTTGCAGGGGGCCTACACAAGACATAAAAGGCAACCACCACAGAAAGAGATCCTTCTTTTGCCGGGCATTGTGGTAGGCACTAGGGATACAGTGATGAAGAGAATCCTGCCCACAAAGAACTCCTGGTCTAGCAGGAAAGTCAGACATATAAACAGTTACAAAAAATGTCGTAAGTGCTAACAGATTTAGGTAATGGTTATAACAAAAACAGAAAGACGAGAGCACACAATTCTGCTTTGGGAGGGGTTTGGGAGGGAAAAGAAGGATTGGTGAAGAATTCTTCGAGTCAAGCAAAATGAACACTTTCCTCAGATACCAAAGGGGAAAATCATTCCAGTCAATGGGGTCAATAGGGAGAATATACAAAAAGACAGTGTTAAGTGGTTCAGCTTGGTTGAAACAGAGTGGATATGGGAGAGAGAATGTTGAAAACAATGACTAGTCAGATAGTGAAGAACCCTCTAATGTCCTGCTATTGAAGCTCACATTTTCTCTAGTAGGTGTTAGGTAACTACTGAAAAATTATGAGCAGGAGCATGATATGATCAGATCTGTGTTTAGAAAGGACATATGAACACATGTATGGAAGAAAACAGTAAAAGAACAAGACTAGATAAAAGAATAATAATTGTAAAACAGCTACCATTTATTGAATGGTTACAGTCAGTCAAGCACTAAATACTTAACATGTATTTTCTCATATAATCTTTGCACTAAACCAAGTGAGATGAATATTATCATCCTCATTTACAGGTGAGGTTATGAAGTTAACAATTTTTCCCAAGTGATGGGAAAGTTAGCTAGCGGTGGACCCGGGAGTCGAGTACTTGCTGATTCTAAAACGTGGGCTCAAGAAGACCCGTAAGGAGATTATTACAATACCCATGATAGGATGCATGTGACTGGAAGACTGGATCACTGGCTGACTGCTGAAGTGTCTAGCTGGCTCTATCTCCTACAATGGCTCACATACCTACCCTTTTACTGTATTATTTTTGTCTGACTGACAGGTTCCAGTTCCAATTTATACACAAATCCTGTGTGGCTGTCTATGCCTACACTTTGGTAGACATTCTGTATTTGAAAACAATTTCTCTGGCACTAGTGTTTCTGTAATAGACATTCATTAGATTTAAAAACTGGGAAAGGAAAAAAAACTAACAAAATGTAAAACACACTGGCTTTTCTGAGTAACAGCACCACAGCTTAAGATTAATTTTGCTATCAGAGTCGAGAAATCTGAATATGGTTACTCTAACAGTTGTTTGCTTTAGTTATGAATCATGTTACTCACTTCAGTTAAGGGCATATTTTGTGCAGCCTGACAGGTGGGATTTGTCACACTTCTGCTGCTATGGAAAACTTTCCTCTAACTTATTAAAGGAGAAGAAAAACAAAACAGTCCCTAAATTCTCTTGAAATCATTTTCAATATATTCATTGGCCAAGTGTAGGCAAATATGATCCTAAAAAAGGTGCTAATGAATTCTTTCATTTCAGCTGTACAGTGGCATAATAAATGGAAAAAATGTTAAGTTGGTTTGTGAAACTAAATATGTAAAATATTTTCCAAGGGCTGGTTCCAACATTTATGCCTCCCCCACACAAGCTGAACACCTCCAGATGAAATGCAAATCTCTCTTCAGAAACTGCTTCTCTTTTGCCAAAACATGTTACAGTCTCTTCTCCATCCCTAAAATACCCTCACCAGAACCTGCTGCCCCTTCTACCTATATTCTTACAACTATTTTCTTTTAGCCAAACTCCTTGAATAAATGGTTATGCTGCCTATTTTCCTTAAGGTGATAACACATCACACTGTTGTCTATGGTACCAGACCATAAGCTCCTTGTGGACAGAAGTCAGGTCTTACTCATCTTTACATCCTGACTGCCTAACACAGTGGCTGACACATGGTGGGCACTCAATAAATCCACTCTTCTTCACCCCTTTTCTTTCATCTCTAAATTTGACAATGACCCTCACAGTGCTTCTCAATAATCTGATGTATGAGCTCTGAAATGATAATGAAAACTACAGATTCCTTCCAAGGGAAATGTGAATATGTACAGACACAAATATTTATTTTCATGGAGTTTCAGAAGGTTCACAGCCTCGGGATAGGACCCTTGCATTTCCTTCATTTTCGTCATGACTACCTTGCATGTGCACTGTTACATTCTATTTCTAGGATTTGGGTCATGCAAATTGCTTCCCACAAAATGCTTGCTCTAAGTCAAATGCCTCAAGGCCAGCCTCAGGTCTCATCTTTCCCTAGGATCCTGCCTTGACTTTTCTATCTTTTACAGTAAGTTTTCTCTATTCTGTATCCTAGTATCTCTCATGAATGATGCCTCTATATGAAAGCTGTTGAAGGGTAACTGAGCTTGAAACCAAATAGAGTATGCCTGCTCTTGTCTGGACATAGATAACTGTAAAATTCAACATTCTGCCTGTAATGAGAACACACTCTTCCCTTAAATCAATCCCCTGACTCTGTGATGGCCCTCTTGTTCTTGCCTGGATTTGATTCTTATCTTCAATCTCTGTCACTGAAATGATGAAAGGTCTCCTATCTTGCCTGCTCCTTTTTTAAGGGAAGAAGACCTAGCTTGTTCATCCTTGCATCTCCAGTATCTTGCAGATTACCTGGTATAGGGGATACTCAACAAATATTTGACAGGTGAATGATATGCCGTAGCATTAGAAAGTGAAGTTCTATAGCTTCTTGACTTACTCTACCCATCAAGTAAAGTTCTTAAATTATTTCTATAGTTCCACTGGTAAAGTCATTTAATCTATTCAGCTGCCTGGTCAGTAGCCTCTACAAATATATCTAAAATACTCTCTACTCAAAGTAAAATATTTTATTATTACTAGAAGTTTTTAATACAGAAAAACTAATGCTGTTAATAATAAAAGTAGACTGAAGAATACACTGAGGTGGCCGGGCGCGATGGCTCACGCTTGTAATCCCAGCACTTCGTGAGGCCGAGGCAGGCGGATCACGAGGTCAGGAGATCGAGACCATCCTGGCTAACACGGTGAAACCCCGTCTCTGCTAAAAATACAAAAAAAAAAAAATTAGCCGGGCGTGGTGGCAGGCACCTGCAGTCCCAGCTACTTGGGAGGCTGAGGCAGGAGAATGGCGTGAACCCAGGAGGCAGAGCTTGCAGTGAGCAGAGACTGCACCACTGCACTCCAGCCTGGGTGACAGAGCAAGACTCCACCTCAAAAAAAAAAAAAAAAAAAAAAAAAGAATACACTGAGGAAAAACAGTAATTTGTGTTAAAAGAAGGCAAAAGTCTAGACAAAAGCCTCAAGTAGGAAAAGCATTTATTAAGATTTGGCTGCTTGTAATTTCGGGCCTATAGTTAGTTTACGACCCAAACTTAAGATATACAACACATTTATAATATAAATAAACCCAATTGATACTCACGTCACAGAAAATCTTAGAGATGTAATTAGAAGTAACCCTATTTAGCACAAAAGACCACAGGTCCAAAATAAAGCCTCAAGGAGATTCTAAAGAGCATGGTATGCCTAAAGATAGACAATCCAGTTAAGAACAATTATTAAATACTTTCTTCATGTGCAAGGCATTACACTAGACACTGTGGGAAATGTAAGGATGACAAAGCCTCCGCCTTTGCTACAAAATCAGCAAGATAAGTTCATAATCATAACTGAAGGAAAAACGTGATAAATATCTTAGAACTGTGGAGATAACAATATTAGAATCAGAGGAAAGATTCTAGAAGGCATCTCAGCTGTCTTAAATGGTCAGTAAAATATGAACACATAGAAAAGCACCAACAGAAGTATATTGTCTTATACTATCTGCTGTTTTTTTTTTTTTTTTTTTGAGATGGAGTCTCACTCTGTCACCCAGACTGGAGTGCAGTGGTGCAATCTCAGCTCACTGCAACCTGCGCCTCTTGGGTTCAGGTGATTCTCCTGCCTCACCTATTCTCCCGAGTAGCTGGGATTACAGACACCCACTACCATACCCGGCTAATTTTTGTATTTTCAGTAGAGACGGGATTTCACCATGTTGGCCAGGCTGGTCTAGAAAACCTGACCTCAGGTGATCTGCCTGCCTCGGCCTCCCAAAGTGCTTGGATTACAGGCATGAGCCACCATGCCCAGCCCTATTTGCTGTTTTTTGATGTAAATTAATTTTGCCTCCCCTAATTGATAAGGACCCCGAAGGTAAGGAACTGTTATCTTCTGCTCTCCTATGGTGTGCAAGGCTAAATAAAAGTAGAACTTCAGAGAGGTCTACCTCTAAGGGGTGCTGAAAGACAGGTGGAAGACTTACCCTCAGGTTGTGTTTCTACTCGCAGTGGAGCTGAACTCTCTCCTGAGCCATGCTTATTTTGAGCCATAACTCTAAAGATGTACACGGTCGCTGGCATTAGGTTTTGAATGGTTACCTGCATCTCTCCTGGGCGACTGGTATTCTCAACACGTTCCCTTTAGACAAAGAAGGATTTGGAGAGAGATAGCATCAATTAGGAATACTTCCAGAATGTACAGTTTCATTTTCCACTCCACATAAAAATCTATCAGTTTAAGTCAAATTAGCTCTCAAACAATGAAGCTTTTGGGGGTAGGACAGTGCAAAGAAGATGGGGACTGGCAAAAGAGCAAGGGCATACGTATCTGACAAGTCGGTGATGTTCTTGCTGAAATGTTACTGCTATCGCTGACCATAATCACAACCTCCTTTCAGAGAAGACACAGGGCTCTTCTCAATGCCATTTCAAATGCAGCAGCTAGTCATCAACTTTCTAGGCTTTAGAAATCACTGAGTTTTAGGGAAATTGATGGAAGGTGGATATTGGTATGACCTAATGATATTTCACTGAAAATATCAAAGAATGCTGTGTATATTTTGGCCAAGAGACTCTCAATAAAAAGAATGCTAGAGGTTGTCATCTTTTAAAATTGGAAATAAAAACATTAAACATTTAAATAAATCCTAAGTGTAACCCAGTCTATAAAATAAACTGATTACAATACTGATTTTTATAATTTCTTAAAATTAACACTTCAATGATTTTGAGGCTGATATGAAATGATATGAAATGTTTGACAAACTTTATCACAAACAACTCAAATCCAGTAGTCTAGTATTTAATATCATGAGATGAAAACTTAAAACCAGTTATCTAGGTTCTTTACTAAAGGTGGCTTCCAGGTTCTGTCTTGGGGTCTGTGTGACTAACACAGGTCCATAAACATGCTCAGTCTACTGTACTCACTAGAATGAAAACCAGACTGTATAATCAAGAGTTTTCAACAAATACTGTGAAGGAATTTGTTTTAGACAAACAGTTGGCTTTTAGGAACTGTCATTCATGTGAGGAAAGAGCTATACCTGTCTTGAGAAAGTAATTAAAGAGCCTGAAACTACTCCATTGAAGAAATTATTCTAATTTATTGAATTAAAATTCTTACTTTAAAATACTGATAATTTGCCTTCAAATTGCAGATTAAAATTTGTGTAGGTCTACATGACCATATGCCAATTTGTCTGATTGTGAGCATCTGCACTGCAGAGAAGTCTTTTCGGTAATTTTCTATAGTTCTTTAAGTTACTTTATTTTAATTAAAAAATCCAACAATAGTACCCACATAATATTTACAGAGGATTTTTTCTCTATAATCAGCTAGGTCCCCTGGAAAAGAATACTGTGGTAACAAAAATTATTTTTCAGAGATACTTGAGATACCTAAAAATACTATTTTCTCTTTGGCTAAATCTCTCAGTCACAGGATTTACAAGGAAGGATCAACTGATTTCTTACAATTTAAGGTTTCTGACACTTGGTCTGATCACGGATGATCCCTGTCTTAAAGGGAGGTACAGCTGATGCTTGAACAACAGGTTTGAACTGTGCAGGTCCACGTATAAGCGGATATTTTTCAAAGAAGTTACACTGAGTGTGCCTGCCTTTCCTGTCCTGCTTCCATTTCCTCCACCTCTTCTGCCTCTGCTACTCCTGAGACAATAAGACCAACTCCTTTTCTTCTTCCTCCTCCTTTTCAGCCTACTCAACCTGAAGGTGAAGACCTTTAGGATGATCTACTTTCACTTAATGTACAATAAATATTTTCTCTTAAGATTTTTTGTTTGTTGGTTTTGAGACAGGGTCTCACTCTGTCACCCAGGCTGGAGTGCTCTGGTGTGATCTCGGCTCACTGAAGCCTCCACCTCCTGGGTCCAAGGGATTCTCATGCCCTGGCCTCCAGGGTAGCTGTGACTACAGGTGCACACCACCACGCCTGGCTAATTTTTGTATTTTTAGTAGAGACAAAGTTTTGTCATGTTGGCCAGGCTGGTCTCAAGCTCTTGGCCTCAGGCAATCCACCCACCTCAGCCTCCCAAAGTGCTGGGACTATAGGTATGAACCACTGCACCTGGTCCCTTATGATTTTTTAAATAACATTTTTTTCTCTAGCTTACTTTACTGCAAGAATACAGTATATAATACATATAACATAAAAATATGTACTAATAGACTGTTGATGTTATTGGCAAGGCTTCCAGTCAACTGTAGGCTACTAGTAGTTAAGTTCTGGGGAGTCAACTGTATTGTATTTTACACTAAACTAAAGGCTCTCTGAGAGTACAGATCAGGTCTCCTTTGTTCACCTTATACAGAAAAGTTGAAACAAGTTTTCTTCTAGAAAGACACAGGAGGGGGACTATTTTACTTTAAACTGAAGTAAAATACTCTCTCATTCACGTTCGCATACCACAGAAGCACTTAGCAGAATGTTCATACAGGGAAGCTGCATCACAAATATATACTGAATGAATAAATGAAAATCTGCCTTCTGATATGTAAATCTTGTACAGTAATATCATACATATATTTTTTGTTTGCTTCTATGTGAAAGAGAAAAAATGGGAGAAATAAGTGAAGGTTACTAATACCTAAATCAAATTTCTATAGAAGCATTACCATTAAAAAAAAAATCAGTCATAGGTGATCTGACACTATTGGTCTGAGGTCCCAGAAATAAGTTACTGTGCAGAAAAAAACCCTTGGTTGTGGGATAAGATTCAAGAAGCATTTGAAACAACAATTCTCATAAGTGTGTGGGGTTACAGTGGGACTCAGGTTAGAATGTGAAAGCTAAGAGTCAAAAGGGAAAGAAAAAGGCACACTTCATAGAAAGAAAGCACTGGGCTGGAAGTTAGGAGATGCAATTCTAGTTCCGGCAATGCTACTAGCTTGTGAGGAAAAGTCACTAATGCTTTCTGGGCCTCACTTTTTTTATGTATTAAATGAAAAAATGAGACAGGGTGGGCAAACTTTTTCTTAAAGGGCCCAGTAGTAAATATTTATAGGCCAAGAGGCAAAATGGAGGATATTATATAGTTACCTATGTAACATTTCAAATGTAACTATTTAAAAATGTAAGAACTATTCTTAGCTCCAGGGCCACAAAAATAAATAACTGCTCCAATTTGGCACAGGGTCCATGGTTTGCTAACCACTTGACTAGACTAACAGATCTCTAAGGCTTCAATCCATCTTTAAAGTGCTATAAATAGCAGGAATACCTTACTTTCCACTTCCCACTTAATGGTTAATATAGAAAAGTACTGCTTTTTTAAGAAAGATGAAATTTTCATAGCTGAAAAGGCAGAGAGGAAGGACCTTCTGAAATCTCTGGCAATTCAGGTACCTAAAAGAATTACAGCTCATGACCAAGGCATATGGTGCCACCTGGTGGCTGAATTTTCAAATGCAGGAAGTGGGTGAATTTGTAAATGCAGGTAGTGGCATACATTCTCACATTGAATTCTTACTACCTGTCTCTGAAGTAAATATACTAACCTTGTTTTTTAGATGAGAAAATTTAAGCTGATAAGATTAATAAGAAAGTTTTGTTTATATAACAATTAGCCAGGATACAGTCTTATGACTTAAAAGAATTAACTTCTCCTTCATTGCCTCTATTCAGAAATCATAAAGTAATGAAGCAACAAAAAACTATTATGGTCTCCCAAAATCTTCCTTTTAAATGTTTCCCAAATTTGTCCTACCCACTTCAAGTCGCTGCTTTCATCTTCATCCAAGCCGACAACTAGCACGTATCTAGGCTAACACAATTACTACCCAATTTTGTTTCCCTGACTCTATTTTTTCTCTCCTTTAATCTTGGGTAGTGTTCCCAAAGTACTGTTTAATAAAATCACAGTGTACAACTTTCTTAACAGTCGAAAATGGTCCCTTCTTATCTGATTATGTCCAAATTCTCACTGGCATTCCAGCATCTGGCTCCAAACGTCCACTTTATTATAATCTCTTACTAATTTCTGCCAAATACTCTGGGCCAGTTTGGCCAGCTTTCTTGCCTTTGCATCCTTCTCATAGCATACACACAGATGGCCTTACCTTGCACTTCCTCTTCCTTTACATACACTTGTCATGCCCACCTTCCCCTGCCAATTCAACTTCTGTATCTCTTCCAACCACAAATTAATTTACTAATCATTCCTGCTTACTCCAACCCACAATCTATCATAAAATTTAAATAAGTGAGTCTCATTAAAAACATTTAAATATAAAAGTACACATAGTTAAAAAAAAAAATAAGTCTCAGTTCTCTTTTGTCAAAACCTGTCCTGCCCTGAGAGCTGACTGTGGCACATATTGATGCACATCTCACCAGACAGTCTCCATGCCAGGGTTTCTCAACCTTGGCACTACTGAGACATTGGGCAGGATAATTCTTTGTTGTGGGACTGTCCTGTGTGTGGCAGGATGTTCATCAACATCCCTGGCCTCTATCCACTAGATGTCAGTAAGTACCTCCCTCATCCCAGCTATGACAACCAAAAAAAAAAAAAAAAAAATGTTGCCAGGCATTGCCAAATATCCCCTGAGGGATGAGGGGGCAAAACTGTTCCTGGTTGAGGATCACTGCTTTAGGCATTTACATACACATCAAAATATACAGACAGGAAATGCATCACGTGATTTCATCATGTGAACATCACAGAATGCACTTATGCAAACCTCAATGGTATAGGTAGGTGTATATCCCACACACCTAGGCTGTATGGGATAGCCTATTGCTTCTAGGCTACGAACCTGCACAGCATGTTACTGTACTGAACACTGTAGGCAATGGGAACACAATGGCAAGTGTCTATGTGTCTAAACACAGAAAAGGTACAGTAAAAAGACAGTGGTATAATCTTATGGGATCACCATTGTATATGCAGTCTGACTGAAGCATTGTTATGTGATGAACGATTGTATATTATGTGCCCATTCTTCTATCAGTGGATATTTACATAGTCTCCTTTTATAATCTTGCAAACAATGCTATAAATAAACATGTTTGTATGAGGGCCCAATGCATACATATATCTGTATGTCTACAGGACAGTTACCTAGAAGTGTGATGGAAGGCTGTGTATATTTAAAATATTTTAAAATTCTGCCAAACCACCTTCCCTAGACTATTCTAATTTATACTGCCACCAATAACCTAGAGTGGTTTTCCTCCTAGCTGTCAACTCATTGAACACTGGATATATCAACTTAAAATTTTTGCCAGCTTTATAGATGAAAAATGATAACTTGGCCAGGCACCGTGGCTCATGCCTGTAATTCCAGCATTTTGGGAGGCCGAAGTGGATCACCTGAGGTCAGGAGTCCGATACCAGCCTGGCTAACATGGTGAAACCCCATCTCTACTAAAAATACAAAAATTAGCTGGGCATGGTGGCAGGCACCTGTAATTCCAGCTACTTGGGAGGCTGAGGCAGGAGAATGGCTGGAACCTGGGAAGTGGAGGCTGCAGTGAGCCAAGATAGTGCCACTGCACTCCAGCCTGGGTGACCCAGTGAGACTTTGTCTCCAAAAAACAAAACAAAAAACTAAAAACAAACAAAAAAAAACCCCATCATTTTGCTTCCACGATTGCCTGAGATGGTGAAAACCTTTTTTTAACTCTAATGGGCTTTCCAGTACTATGAATCATCTGCTTGTATTATTCGTCTCTTGGGATATCTTTTACTTATAATTTGTAACTTTGTTACTCTTTCCTGTTATGGCTTCTGGATTTGCTATCTCCCTTTAAAAGATCTTTCATGTTCTCCAAATGATAAAAATCATTTCCATATTTTCTTCTAATATATTTGTAGGTTTTAAAAATATTTATCTCTTAATCCATCTATAATTTAAGACAGAGATATAACTTTTATTTTTCCCACCAAATGGATAATCAATCTCAATATGATTACTTGAATTATCTATTATTTCTCCACTGATTGAAATTAATGTATTCACTTAATAAATATTTACTGAGTTTTACTAAATGCCAGGCTGTGTTCCAGGTGCTGGAGAACTCTATTGAACAAGACAGACAGAATAAATAAGCTAATAAGAGAGAAAATTTCAGAGAGTAGTAAGTGCTCTCAAAAAAAAACAAAAACAAAAACAAACCCAAACTAAAAGCAAAACAAACAAAAAAATACCACACACATACCAAAAAATAGGGTGATGTGACAGCAGTGGTGTTCTGGTGAACGTTTAACAATTGGCTCTGGTTTGTAGCATTTGTCACTGTAAACACTCCCACCGTGCCCAATTTCAAGCTGCCAAGTCATGTCATTAGGTTTGCAAAATTTCCCGAGCATTTAACAATTAGCCTGGGAACAAGCTGGCTCTGATACCCCACTGTGTGACAGTCACCAGGGCTAAGTTTGGGTTGGTATTCAGGGAAGGCCTGAGGAGATGTCATCTAAAGATGACAGATAAGAAGCCAGATGTAACTCATGTGAGGAAAATGCATTTCTGGTAGAAGGCACAATAAGAGCAAAAAACCTATTGTAGAAATAAAGCTTATTACGCAGAATTACTGAATGGTTTCTTCCTTCTGTGAAAGCTTATGAGATTTTCAATGAGATTTCAAAGTCTATTGAAGATATTTTAATGGTGACATTGAAACTTGCTGTTTGGTAGGAATGTCTTACCTTTTTTATGTATAGAACTATGTTTCTCTACCCTTGTAAAACTCAAAACATACAGTATAGCATTCAGGTTAACTCCCATCTATTGGTCTTAAATTATGCCACTTAGACTTCTTGAGAGTATTAAAGAAAGGGTCCTGCACTTGCTGAACTTGCCAGTCTGGTATTAACTACAATATACATCAACTATAAGCATGCTAATGGAAATACAAGCTTTAGCTGATGTGTTAGGGCTCCTACTAAAACAGGTATCTTAGCGTTCTTATTCTTGTTGGAAGAGCACAGTGAAGGAATTTACTCAGCAATGTGTGAACAGTCAGCATGTGGCATGGTTCCTTCCAAAGAGTTTATAATCTGGTTGGGAAAACAGCACAAATACATATAACATAATTGAAGAATAACAGCTTAAGGTAGTAAAAGATCACATATTACCATAATCAAGTGCCAATATTAGGGATACAAATACATGTACAAGGGAAATGCTCTATGTGCTGAAAAGGCGGGGAAAGATCTTTGAGAGCTTCATGGGGCTTAACCTGGGCCAAGAAGGATTAACTGAATTTACCTTCAGCTGAGAAAGGGGCAAAGGGAAGTGACTGAAGAGGACACACTGGAAAAAAAGGCTATAGTGATTAGACTGGTTTCACTAGAAAGTCAGTTACATTGGGGAAAAAGGAAAAGCAAGTTGGACAGATAAAGTGAAGCCAGCCTGTGGCATAAAGCAGCCTGGAAGATCACAGATCTTCTCCTATGAGCAATGTGAGCTCCTGAGGGGGTGGAAATGAAGAGGAATGTAATGAATATGCTATTTTAGGAAAAGTCATCACTAACTACGCTTGTTTCATCAAGGAGAACCCCTGGAGCTCCGCAGCCCACACCACATAAGGGTGTGGCAAATATTCATTTAAGTTTACTTTAATAAATTAAGTCTACCTTAATCTCTAGAATTTATACTGACTGAATCTTACGAAAAAAGGGCACTCCTTCTTACATTTAAATACGTCCACCTCAACAGCTGTATCTACCCTCTCCCTAAGTCATCCCAGAAAAGGAGAGACTACCAGGACTTTAGTCTGTTTGGGAGTTTATTTAATGACCTAAAATCAGGGAAGATGCATCTCAGTGATCTTATTTTCTGGACTAAAAATTGGTACAGATACCAAGAGCCAGGGTGAGCATGACAAGGCTGCCGTGACCAAGAGGCAGTCAACTGGTTGCAGACACACAGGCACTTACCTAGCAATCCCTTCCTTGGTGTAGAACACAGAGTAGGTAAGGTTGTCTCCGTGAGGATCTGATGCAGGTGTCCGCCACGTCAATTTGATGAAGCGGGTAGAGACCAGGGAGGCCACGACATCCCGAGGAGCTGAAGGCAGTGGTCCAGTTGTAGCTGGTGCTAGATGGTCAGTAGTGGCACTGGTCAGTGAAGTGGGAGGTAATGTTGGGATGGCAACATCTTGTCATGTGCAAACATTGGGGAATATGAAGGGCAAACCACGACGGTTTTAAAAAAGAGAACAGAAAAAACAAAAAACAAAAAAGAAATAAACAAAACCACGATGGGAAATAAAATAAAATGAATGAACATAAAAAAGGCCATTAAACTGAAGGCTAACATGCAGGCCAGGGTAACTACTGAAAACTAATGGGCACTATTCAAAACACATCACTGTAGAGCAAGCAGACTTTCTGGCCACTATAATGGTTATGGGCAAGGGACAAGGAGGGTGACAGCTGAGAATAAAACATCTCACAGAAGGCACAGCAGTGCTCACGTAATTTTCTTAATCCTGAAAGCAGCATGCAACATCTGTCAAACTTTGCATAAAAGTCTTGCAAATGACAAGACTTCACTATTTTCTTCTACTTTAACATATGGAATAGTATGGATGACCCTAGTTACACTCAGAGGCCCATGGCTATTGTGACTTCACTGCAGAGCTCCTTTGCAGGAGAATTGAGGGCCACATCTTCAACTTTAGTCTAATATTAAACCCTGCACCCCTGTATTTGGTAATCCTGCGGGGGAAGGTTGATAAACTTCTTCATTTGTTTATCAATAACAAATGAATAAACTTCTTCATTTGTTCTTGTTTTGTCAATTCGTTTAGCTATGACAGTACAAAATCCTGAACCAAAAATTCCAAAGCCAAAAAATTGCAAGTCAGGTAGCTAATCTGTTTGTTACACTCTTCACTGCGATGTATACTGAAACAGCTTGCAGACCTCAAGGACTGGATGGGAGAAAGGAAGCAGTGGCAAGCCAAAGCTGCTAGTCAAAAGCCACTTTTGTATAGCGGTAGCCATGGGTAACTTCATGACTTCCAAGACAGCCCATTCTACTGATGAAAACAAAAACAAACAGTCCTGATTGTAGAATTTTATTCTTAATATTGAACCTGAAATCTCTTTCACTTCGGGGTTAGAGAGTACAAGTTTAATCTCACAATTTTTAACTGAAAGACTTCATCAGAATCATGTTCGAACCTTAAAAGGGAAATTAGTAGGAGAGACGTAGAGAGGAAAACATGAAAACCGTGAACCTAGTTTTGAATGAAGTGGTGGAGCGACAACCTCCTGGAAATGTCTGTGAACTGCAAGAGTATAATGTGATGCAGTCTAAATAAATATGCCACATGAAATAAATTATCTATCTCAGGGAAACGGCAAAGGCGGACCAACCTAAAATCTCTAGATAGGTGGAAAGGGAGAAGAGTAATCCAATAGCTACCACTTACTGAATACCTTATATACGGCACTCTGGCTCTCTATATAGATCATTCGATCCTTACAGCAGCTCTATAAAATAGGTACAATCATTATCTCTAACTTATGTGCAGAGACTGACATTGCTAAATCACTTGCCCTAGGTCACAGAGACTGAGTGGTGGAGTGGTATTAACAAAATCAACTTTGGTTTTCAGTTTAAAAGACCTCTGGATATAGCCAAGCAGAGTCTGAAAACTTCTAGTTCTTGTGCAAATCACACAAGAGAGCCTTGTTCTCTCTCACGCTCCCTTTTTTTTTTCTCCTCCCTTAGTAGTGCTTTTAAGAGTGCAGATTGTTCTAAGAATGTAAGATAATGCAGTTTTAGCCCCGATGTTAAGTACATGCTTCACTAAAGCAAGTGTCAACACTACAAAACATTAACTCTGAATGGTTGCTGAGGCCTTGTAGTACTGTTACACATCAACAGATGCACTGCCTTAGAGGAAATAATATACCTCTCATTCACAGCTTTCAGAGTTTGTCTTTATATATTTTGTCAGTTTACTCACACAATAACCCTATGAGGTAGGCTGGAAACGATAGGATTAGATGCTGAGATAAAGGTTAGGAAGGAGTCAAAGACTTCCAAATTATTAGCTTAGGAGACTGTGGAGCTGGAGGTGTCATTAATAGAGAAAGGAAATGTTAAGAGACAACAGATTGAGGGGGAGATTATGAATTTGGTTTTGAATATGCTGTGCTTAAAGTAACAATTCAACATCTATGGAATAAATGAGATGCAAATGAAAATATGGATCTCTGATTATTGTAAAATTAAAAGTCATTAAAAACCCTTATTGGGAAATGATTCAAAAAGTAGCCTGAACAGTCTTGCTTTGCTGCCTCATTTGCGTGTCCATCTAGAAACACACTAAGCTGCCTCCAATTCTGACCCAACTCATCAAACTTAACTCTTCCCAACTATCTACTGGCTAGAGAGAAGAGAAAGTTTGCTGTGTGAGAGGCAGCAGAGCATACTGGAAGGAGCCCAGGACTTTGAGTACAAAGACCTATGTTCAAAACTTGACTCTTCTAATATGCAAGGTTGGGCAAGTCACTCTGATGTCAGTTTCCTTATCTGTAAATTAGGAATAATAATGCTCCCTACCTAAACCCCAAGCTGATACGAACCAGACAAATACCAAACAAGAAAAGTGCATGTGGAAGTTCTGCGTACATGTTACTTACTATGACTAGCTCGAATGAGTAACAACATAAGGATTTCAGTAGGAAAGCAGCTGGCGAGGGAATGCAAGCAGGGAGGATGAGGTGATGGGAGTAATGAGTGATAAAAGAATCACTTAGATAGGGAAAACTCAATTACCCTACTGAACTTCCATAGCACAGATCTATAACTCTTTAACGGCATCCAGCACATCCTATTTCCATTTTTCATGTTTACATTGTATTACTTCCACTAATCTATAAGCTCCTTAAGGACAAAATATGTGTCAGCTTCATCTAGGAATCACTCAACATGCCTCTGTATACTTTAGATAACCAAGTGTATATTTATTGAATTAATAAATGGAAGGAAATTCAGGGAGAACATGAGTACGACGAAGACAATGTTTCTAGAATCTCATTTAAAAAGGCAATATTTTAATCTCTTTGGTTGACACAAAGTGTATATAAATAACATTTATATAATGATATACCATTTGTAAAGCAAATATGTTTTATTAGTTATACAGGGAATAAAAGTATAAATAATGCCTGATCATTATAAATCATTCCTAATTAACCATGGGAAAAATCCATGCCCACTGTGGCCCCAGTGTTCTCTATCAACTTTCCCCAGGTTGATTCTATTGCCGCTGTTCCATATCCTAGCTGAGCAGGTAAGAGAAAGCAACTTATGTGATCACAGAGAATCAAACAGGCAGTTAAGTTACACTAGCATCAATGGCAAGATGATGTAGATTGGGACTTTAGATTCTTGGCATGATGGTTTGAGACTGACAAATCCTCTTCCCCCAAAGCAACTATAAAGCGGAAAAAAACTGTCAAAAACTGCAAACTGACCAAAGACATATAACAAGCTGAGAAGCATCTGTTCATGAAAATTACCAGACTTCACACACAAACAGTGTTTGAGGCATCCCCCTCTAGCTCTGCTAGAGTGATTGTTCAACCAGGCTAGAGCAGGCCCTACAAACCAGTGGTTTTGCTGTTGTTGCCAGAAGAGCTCATTTGGTATGGAGTGTTGTCAATTAGAGGAGCAATCCTGGTGGCAAGTGAATAGGAAGGGCCAGTGCTCTGCTGGCCTGAGGTTGTATCATATTGAGGCAAGCAATGGATGGTAGACTAGCCATGGAACAAGGTATTCCATGAGGTGAGAAAGTGGTAAGAAGGCTTGGTAACCTCTGCACATATCCTAGGTTGACTGAAGGCCATGTGTATGTACCCTAGGGACTGCAGCAGGCCTGAGCCACTCACACACCCCTGGCAGATGAAACCTGTGTGTGTGTGTGTGTGTGTTCACAAGACAACTGAGAGAGCCTGGTAGAAAGCAAAGGCTGGGCAAACTAAAAAAAATCCAGATTTTGAATGCACTCCCCAAACCAAACAAAGACCCATCAGCTCAAAGTGGTAGGCTTATTGGCTTGAGGTATTTGAGCATAACTTCTGACTAATCTTTGGTTCAACACTAATTTATACAGACACAGGGCAAAATCTAAACAGAGCCTTTTAGAAAATACAAATAAAAAGATAATCAAAACTAAATACTAAACAAAAACATCTGTGGTTGCACACCCTGGGAGAGGCAGAAATCACAGATTTAGTACAGGCAAGTTATTAAACAAACAAAACAAGAACAACTGCTAGGGGGTGGGAGGAAGAGTCAGAATCCACAGTTGCTACAAATTTATTATCCAAAATATCCAATATTCAACAAAAGTGAAGAGACATGCAAAGAAATAAAGTGTGACTCATACTCAAGGGGTAAAAAAGGCAGTCATTACAAAATGTCTTTCGTGGAATGTCCTCAGATACTGGATTTTACAAAGACTTCAAAGTGGCTATTTAAATATATTCTAAGAACTAAAGAAACTGTCAGGAACTAAACAGGATCTGACAGTTTACCTTACTGATAAGCTAACAAGTTAGCTTATTACTGATTCATGGGTGCTGGCAGATGATACAAGTGCTGCATCAGAGAAAAAGAACTTTATTACTCATGGCAGTGGAGGCAGCTAGAGTTTCTCGTTTGTTTTTGTCAGTCTCCCATGCCCCCAAAGTCCCATGAAGGCAATGTGGAGGGGCCAGGATGGATGCCTGCATATGCAGGTCTTGCTCTATCACCCAGGCTGGAGTGCAGTGGCACGATCATAGTTCACTGCAGCCTCCGCTTCTCAGGCTCAAGCAGTACTCCCACCTCAGCCTCCTGAGCAGCTAGGACCACAGGCATGCACATCCACGCCTGGCTAATTTTTTGTACTTTTAGTAGAGATGGGGTTTTGCCATGTTGCCCAGGCTGGTCTTGAACTCCTGAGCTCATGCGATCCACCCGCTTCGGCCTCCCAAAAGTGCTGGGATTACAGGCAGGGGCCACCACACCTGACCTGTTTACTACTTTTATAGCAAGAGGAAGCAGGCCCCAGACAAAGAGAGGCTTACTGTGGATATCTAATTTAATTCTATTGTGGTCAGAGAACACACTCTATATGATTTTGGTCTTTTAAAATGTATTGAGACTTGTTTTGTGTCCTAGCATGTGGTCTATCCTGGAGGTTGTTCCATGTGTGCCTGAAAAGAATCTGTATCTGCAGTTTCTTATAAAGATTATGAAGATTCATAATGTCACAGTTAGGTCAAGTTGGTTGACAGGGTTATTTAATTATTTTATATCCTTCCTAACTTTGTCTAATTGTTTTAGCAGTTTTTGACAGTAGAATATTGAAATCTGCAACTATTATTGAATTATGTTATTTCTTCTTTGAATATAACAATTATAAATACATACACATCTAACAAAAAAGCCCCAAAATATGAAAGCAAAAAATGACAGAATTAAAAAGAAATCTGAGAAAACCCCAAATATTTGAAAATTAAACATGCTCTTCAACAATCCTAGGGTCAAAGAAGAAATCATAAGAAAAATTTAAAAATATATTTTTAACAGGCCAGGCATGGTGGCTCATGCCTATATAAACCCAGCACTTTGGGAGGCTGAAGTGGTGGATCACTTGAGCCCAGAAATTTCAGACCAGCCTGGGCAACACAGTGAGACCCCATCTCTACAAAAAATAAAAAAATTATCCAGGCATGGTGGTATGCACCTGTAGGCCTAGCTACTTGGGAAGCTGGGGCAGGAGGATCACTTGAACCCAGGAGGTTGAGGCTGCAGTGGGTCATAATTGTGCCACTGCACTCCAGCCTGGGTGATCGTGAGACTCTGCCTCAAAAACACAATTTTTTTAACACTATAAAAATAAAAACACAATGTATTAAAAATTACAGGATGCAGCTAAAGTGGTACTTTAAGGGAAATGTAGTGCTTTACCTACACCAGAAAGAAGAGAGGTCTCAAATGAATTACCTAAGCTTCTATCTCAGGTAGAAGACTAGGAAACTAAGAGAAGACACAAGTTACTCAAATCAAGAATAAGAGAAGGGACAATAGTACAATACTACCAACCTTACAGATACTAAAAATGCTTTAAGGGAATATTTTGAAAAAAAAAAATTGCCAACAAATCAGACATCTTAGAGGAAGGGGACAAATTCTTAGAAGAACATAAACTGCCAAATCTATCAAGAAGAAACATAAAGTCTGAACAGACCTATAATAGAGAAATTGAATTAGTAAGTAAAAATCTTCCTACACAAAGAAAATTCTAAGTCCAAATGGCTTTATTGCTGGATGTTATCAAATATTTGAAAAGAGAAATAATACTAATCCTTCACAAACTTTTTCAGGAAATAGAGAAGGAGAAACATTTCCTAACTCATTCCTGTGAGTTCAGTATTACTCTGTTATCAAAGCCCAACAAAGAAAAGAAAGAAACATGACACATGAAAAGAAAGCAACAGACCAGTATCCCTTATGATCATAGTATAAAACTCCTTACCAAAATGTTAGCAAGCCACATTTGGTAACACATTAAAAAATTATATGCCATGACCAAGTAGAATTTATCATAGGAATTCATGACAGTTTAATGTTCCAAAATCAATTAAACACATCACATTAAGAGAAAAAAGAAAAACCACTAGTTATCTCACTAGACACAGAAAAAGCATTTGACAAAATGAAACACCCATTCATGATAAAAACTCTCAACAAACTAGGAAAAGAAGTAAAATTCCTCAACCTGAAAAGCCTACAGTGAACACTGTATGTAATGGTAAAAGATTAAATGCTTTTTCCCTAAGATTAGAAACAAGACAAGCATATTAGTTTCTCATTCCTTAGTACTAGAAGTCCTAGCCAGTGCAAAACAGCAAGAAAAAGAGAAAAAGGAAATACTGATGGGAAAGGAAGAAGTAACACTATTTTCATGTGTGAATGACATAATTATCTATGCAGAAAACCCTCGTGAGTCTACTAAAAAAAAAAAACAACTAAAACTAATAAATAAGGCTAGCAAGGTCGGAGGATGAAAACCAACTATAGTTCTATATTTTAGGAACAATCCAAAAATGAAATTAAGAAATCAATTCCATTCAGAAATTCCACTCACAATAGCATCAAAAAATTAAAATACTTAGAAATAACTTTAACAAAAATATCTAGGAATAAATTTTAAGATACTCAGGAATAAACCTAGAAGAAGTATAACATTTGTACAGGGAAAAAACTACAACACATTGCAGAGAGAAATTAAAGAAGATCTAAATAAATAGATATTCCATGTTCATGAATTGAACAACTCAAAGTTGTTAATAAGGCAAGTATTAACATGCTAGAAGAAATGCAAAAACCTAGAATAGCCAAAACAATTATTAAAAAGAACAAAAAAAGTTGGAGGATTTATATTACCTAATTTCAAAATTTACTGTAAAGCTACAGTAATCAAGACACATGAATAGGCACATCGATCAATGAGATAATTCAGAGTCCAGAAATAAACCCTTATATTTGTGGTCAATCGATTTTTGGCCAAGGTGTCAAGAAATTTCAATGTGGGAAGAATAGTCTTTTCAACAACTAGTGCTGAGACAACAATATACCCACATGCAAAGTAATGAACTCACACCATATATAAAAATTAACAAAATATCTCATAGTCTTAATATAAGAACTAAACTTCTAGAAGACTTCATGTCTTGAGTTAGCAAAGAATTTTTAGACATTACACCAAATGCACAAGACATAAAAGAAAGCATGCCCTGATAAATTGGATTCTATTAAAAACAAATACTTCTGCACTAAAACAAAACAAAAATAAAAACAACAACAACAAAAAACAACCCACAACTAAGTAAATGAAAAGCAACAGACTGGCAGACAATATTTCCAAATCATGTATCTGATAAAAAAAAACTTATACCCAAAATATATAATGAACTCTCACAACTCAATAAGAACCAAAGATTACAAAAAAAAAGGCAAAAGCTTTGAATAGTCATTTCATCAAAGAAAACATAGAATAAGCACAAGAAAATGACATCATTAGTCATTAGGGAAATGTAAATTAAGAGCACAATGAGATAACTACTCTGGTGGCAGAAGGGAAAGCAACCAGCCTGACTCTAAGAAACAAAGGTTTTTACTACATGTGGCCTAGAGATCTGTATTTTTCATGTTTGCTTTGGGCCCTTGATGACTGGTTGGCATTTATAAAAGTCTTTGAGAATTTCTGGACACTTTAATTTTATGAAGACTTCAGACAGATTGATTTTAAGCTCAGGTGTTTTGAGCAAAAGAAATGTCCTAGGACTGTGTAACTACTGCTGTTTTACACTAGGAAAAAAAGGATGTTTAATAGTTTCAACTATCCAGTCTTTCTTTCCTTTTAACAGCTTTACTGAAGTATGATTTACATACCATAAAGTTCACCCATTATAAGTGCAATAAACAGCCTCCAGAATAAGTCTAAACATCTCAGCACAGTGTTCAAAGTCCTCCAGAGTGGTCCCATCGTCGCTTTCTAGGCTTATTTCCTAAACAGGATGTGCTCTCGATTTGCTTGGTTACTTAACAAGAAGGAACTTTATAGCTTTTATACCTTTGTTCATACTGCTACTATGTTTAGAACAGTATGTAAACACCATGTAAATCTGAATCAAGCCAAAGGCCGCTGGGAAATCTATTTGAGAAAAGGTATTACATTTTCAAATGTGAGCATTGCTGTCCGCTCTGACCTGCTGTTCAAATGCTTGGCAGCAGCTTCACACTGGCCCAGTCGCTGAAACCTAAGGGCCTGCACAGGGTTGTAAGTAGCAAAAACTGAATTGTTCCGTGGAAGTTCCTAAAGAACGATGACGTTTCTCTTGATCTGGCTTTGTTGTTTGTTTTTGAGATGGAGTCTGTTGCCCAGGCTGGAGTGCAGTGGTGTGATCTCGGCTCACTGCAGCCTCTGCCTCCTGGGTTCAAGCAATTCTCCTGCGTCAGCCTCCCGGGTAGCTGGGCTTATAGGCATGTGCCACCATGCCTGACTAATTTTTGTATTTTTAGCAGAGATGGGGTTTCGCTATGTTGGTCAGGCTGGTCTCGAACTCCTGACCTCAAGTGATGTGCCCGTCTTGGCCTCCCAAAGTGCTGGGATTACAGGTATGAGCCGCTGTGCCCGGCCTGACTTGGCTTTATATTGAGTAAGTCATCAGAGCTACTCCTAATATTTCTGAGAATTAACTTTCAAAATCTAGCTATGCTGTGGTTGATGGTTCCAGTTTCAATACATTAGATTTGTGACTGATAAAGTGTCACTTAGTAACATTTTATAATTATTAGTTTAACCAATACATGTACTTGAAAGTTTCTGAAGGTGGAGATCATTAAATTCTGCAGTAGGCATGTTGCACCCTTGGTTAAGCAGATCCCCAATTATCCCAATTTGACGCCCACTCACACCAACTACAGCTGTGAGTAGGTACATTTACATTTTCATTTTGGAATCCAAATTTTATTCCTTTTTCATAACCTTTCTTTGAAAATAGATTAGTTTTGAAATTTCTTTAAAAATTTCTAAGCTTATTTGAAAGGTAGGAAAGTATCATGGAAAATATTCTTTCTCTCTGGCCCTTCATTAGGAATCTACTAAATTGTTATTTCCCAGGAATGTTCACTCTAACATTATTCAGAATTCATTATTCAGAGCGGAGTCAGATTTACATGGTGCTTATTACTCCGAACATAGTAACAGTGTGAACGAAAGTACAGTTCCACAGAATATTACTTTTGGGAAATGTTAACACGTATGCCGTAAAATAAAAAAGAGAACAACAATCAAATTTGGGAGACTGTAGAGATTTGCCACGCATATTAGTACGTTAAAGACTCCTAGCACCTCTTCTGTTTGTTAACCTAGCATTTCTCATTCTTATTTGATCATGAAATCCCTATTTCCCCAAACAGTAATCCAGTCTGGGGATCCATCCCTGAATTAAATTCTTCCTGAGATACTGTCTAGCAGAGAGCCCCTTTAAAAGAGCTCATGCAGGCATTCTTCGGATAATCATGGCAGACGGGAGAGGCAGGACTAGACTGCAGCTCCGACTTGGATGGACAGAGCAGTTTGCAGAGGCTTGCACTGTGAATTTAAGCTCCAGATTGACTGCAAGAACAAACCAGCAATCCCGAGAGGACCCACAGGGAAGTGGATTCTGAAGGCAGAGGATTGCTCATGCAGGACCTGGGAGAAACCCCAAATACTGTGAGTGCCCCAAGTGCCCCAACTGTGGAAGTGGGAAAGGGAGATTCTCCTCTCCTGAACACACATCTCCACTGGAGAAACTGAAGGTTGAGGGAGAAGTTTCCAACCTTACCTGGAGCTCAGTCAATTTAGAGAGCCAAGCAAAATACAGGGGTAGAGGAAGCAGCGAGAAAGGCCCTGGGAGCTCACTAGGTCCCCAGGCAGGCCATTCCTGCCTGGCACCACAGGGATCCTTTGGGAGGGCAACCAGAGGAGCACGGTGGGGAAACCACCACACGGAGAAGGAAATCTCCAGCTGAACTTTGTAACAGTTTGAAGCCAGGGAGAAGCCTCTTGGCCAGCACTTGGGACAGGGTGAGAATCAGGTGTGCAGACTCCATAGGCTGGGGATGAATTAAGTCCTTTTCTTTCACAGCTGGGAGGCAGGCAGCCTGGGGCAATTTCTCAAGCCTGGCTCCCCCACTGCTGGCAAACAGACCCGGCTGTTAGACGGGGCACAGTGGGAGTGAGACTGGCCCTTTGGTTTGCGTGGGAGCTGGGTGAGGCCTGTGACTGCGGCTTTCCACCACTTCCCTGACAACCTGACAACCTGCATGACTCAGCAGAGGCAGCCATAATCCTCCTAGGTACACAACTCCATTAACTCACCCCCATCCTCCACAGCAGCTGCAGGGAGACCCGCCCAAGGAGAGTCTGAGCTCAGACACCGTCTAGCCACGGCCCCTCCTGATGGTCCTTCCCTACTCACTCTGGTAGCTAAAGACAAAGGGCATATAATCTTGGAAGTTCTAGGACCCCGCCCACCTCTGGTTCCTCTCTATACTACCACAGCTGATGCTCTCTGGAAAGTACAACCTCCCAGCAGGAGGCCAACCAGCACAAAAATAGAGCATTAAACCACTAAAGCTAAGAACCCTCACAGAGTCCATTTCACCCCCCTGCCACCTCCACTGGACAGGTGCTGGTATCTGCGGCTGAGAAACCGATAGATGGTTCACATCACAGGACTCTGTGCAGACAACCCCCAGTACCAGCCTGGAGCTGGATAGACTTGCTGGGTGGCTAGACCCAGAAAAGAGGTAACAATCACTGCAGCCTGGCTCTCAGGAAGCCACATCCATAGGAAAAGGGGGAGAGTACTACTACATCAAGGGAACACCCCGTGGGACCAAAGAACCTGAACAACAACCTTCAGCCCTAGATGTTCCCTCTGACAGAGCCTACCCAAATGAGATGGAACCAGAAAACCAACTCTGGTAATATTACAAAACTAAGCTCTTTAACACCCCTCAAAAAATCACACTAGTTCACCAGCAATGGATCCAAACCAAGAAGAAATCCCTATTTACCTGAAAAAAAATGCAGGAGTTAATTAAGTTAATCAAGGAGGCACCAGAGAAAGGTGAAGCTCAATGCAAGGAAATCCAAAAAATGATACAAGAAGTGAAGAGAGAAATATTCAAGGAGATAGCATAAAGAAAAAACAAAAAATTCTGGAAACATTGGACACACTTATAGAAATGCAAAATGCTCTGGAAAGTCTCAGCAAAAGAATCAAAGAAGAAGAAGAAAGAAATTGAGAGCTCAAAGACAAGGTCTTCCAGTTAACCCAATCCAACAAAGACAAAGAAAAAAGAATAAGAAAATATGAACAAAGCCTCCAAGAAGTCTGGGATTATGTTAAATGACCAAACCTAAGAATAACTGGTGTTCCTGAGGAAGAAGAGAAATCTAAAAGTTTGGAAAAGATATTTGGAAAATGTTCGAGGGAAACTTCTTTGGCCTTACTACAGACCTAGACATCCAAATACAAGAAGTACAAAGAACACCTGGGAAATTCATCGCAAAAAGATCATCACCTAAGCACACTGTCTTCAGGTTATCTAAAGTTAAGACTAA
The DNA here is from genome assembly GCF_028878055.3 of Symphalangus syndactylus. Taxonomy (NCBI): domain Eukaryota; kingdom Metazoa; phylum Chordata; class Mammalia; order Primates; family Hylobatidae; genus Symphalangus; species Symphalangus syndactylus. The sequence continues at coordinate 32,705,161 of NC_072427.2, forward strand.
GAAAAGAATCTTAAGAGCTGTGAGACAGAAACACCAGGTAACCTACAAAGGAAAGCCTATCAGATTAACAGAAGATTTCTCAGCAGAAACACTAGAAGCTAGAAGGGATTGGGGCCCTATCTTCAGCCTCCTCAAACGTAACAATTATCAGCCAAGAATTTTGTATCCAGTGAAACTAAGCATCATATATGAAGGAAAGATACGGTCTTTTCCAGACAAGCAAATGATGAGAAAACTCACCACTACCAAGCCACCTCTACAAGACTGCTAAAAGGAGCTCTAAATCTTGAATCAAACCTGGAAACACATCAAAGCAGAACTTCCTTAAAGCATAAATCACACAAGATCTATAAAACAAAAATACGAGTTAAAAAGCAAAAGCAAAAAACAAAAAAACCAAGGTACACAGGCAACAAATAGCATGATGCCAATGGTACCTCACATCTCAATATGAACACTGAATGTAAATGGCCTAAATGCTCCACTTAAAAGATACAGAACTGCAGAATGGATAAGAACTCACCAACCAACAATCTGCTGCCTTCAGGAGACTCACCTAACACATAAGGACTCATATGAACTTAAAGGGGTGGAAAAAGGCATTGCATGCAAATGGACACCAAAAGCGAGCAGGGGTAGCTATTCTTCTATCAGACAAAACAAACTTTAAAGCAACAGGAGTTAAAAGCGACAAAGAGGGACATTATATAATGGTAAAAGGCCTTGTCTAACAGGAAAATATCACAATCCTAAACATATATGCACTAACACTGGAGCTCCCAAATTTATAAAACAATTACTAATAGACCTAAGAAATGTGATAGACAGCAACAAAATAATAGAGGGGGACTTCAATACTCCACTGACAGCACTAGATGGGTCATCAAGACAGAAAGTCAACAAAGAAACAATAGATTTAAACTATACCTTGGAACAAATGGACTTAACAGATATATACAGAACATTTCATCCAACAACCACAGAATACACATTCTATTCAACAGGGCATGGAACTTTCTCCATGATAGGCCATAAAGTGAGCCTCAATAAATCTAATAAAACTGAAATTATATCAAGCACTCTCTCAGACCACAGTGGAATAAAACTGGAAATCAACTTCAAAAGGAACCTCTGAAGCCATGCAAATACATGGAAATTAAATAACCTGTTCCTGAAAGAGCAGGTTCAAAACCTGCTTTCGTTCAAAAACGAAATCAAGATGGAAATTTTAAAATTCTTTAAACTGAACGACAATAATGACACAATCTAACAAGACCTCTGCGATACAGCAAAGGGGCTGCTAAAAGGAAAGTTCATAGCCCTAAACGCCTACATCAAGACTGAAAGAGCACAAACTGACATTCTAAGGTCACACCTCAAGGAACTAGAGAAATAAGGACAAACCAAACCCAAACCCAGTGGAAGCAAGGAAAGTACCAAGATCGGAGCAGAACTAAATGAAACTGAAACAAAAAAAATACAAAAGATAAACAAAATTCACTTGGTTTACATCAAAGAACCACTTATTTATGGTTCTTTGAAAAGATAAATAAAACCGATAGACCATAAGCAAGATTAACCAAGAAAAGAGAAAATCCAAATAATCTCATTAAGAAATGAAACAGGAGAAATTAAAACTGACACCACTGAAATACAAAAGATCATTCAAGACTACTATGAACACCTTTATGCACATAAACTAGAAAACGTAGAAGGGATGGATAAATTCCTGTAAAAATACAACCCTCCCAGCTTTAATCAGGAATTAGATACTCTGAACAGATCAATAACAAGCAGCGAGATTGAAATGGTAATTTAAAAATTACCACCGGGCACAGTGGCTCACGCCTGTAATCCCAGCACTTTGGGAGGCTGAGGCGGGCGGATCACGAGGTCAGGAGATCGAGACCATCCTGGCTAACACGGTGAAATCCCGTCTCTACTAAAAATACAAAAAATTAGCTGGGTGTGGTGGTGGGTGCCTGTAGTCCTAGCTATTCGGGAGGTTGAGGCAGGAGAATGGCGTGAACCCAGGAGACGGAGCTTGCAGTGAGCCGAGATTGCGCCACTACACTCCAGCCTGGGAGACAGAGCGAGACTCCGTCTCAAAAAAAAAAAAAAAAAAATTACTAACAAAAAAAAAAAGTCCAGGACAAGACAGATTCACAGCAGAATTCTATCAGACATTCAAAGAAGAATTGGTACCAATTCTTTTGACACTATTCCACAATATTGAGAAAGAGGGAATCCTCCCTATTCATTCTATGAAGCCAGCATCACCCTAATACCAAAGCCAGGAAAGGACATAACTGAAAAAGAAAACTACAGACCAATATCCTTGAAGAGCATAGATGCTAAAATCCTTAACAAAATACTAACTAATCAAATCCAACAATATATCAAAAAGATAATCCACCATGATCAAGTGTGTTTCATACTAGGGATGCAGAGATGGTTTAACATACTCAAGTCAATTAAATGTGATAAACCACATAAACAGAATTAAAAACAAAAATCATGTGATCTTCTCAATAGATGCAGAGAAAGCATTTGACAAAATCCAGTATCCCTTTATGATTAAAATTGTCAGCAGCAAATCAGCATACAAGGGACATACTTCAATGTAATAAAAGCCATCTGTGACTAACCCACAGCCAATATAATACTGAATGGGGAAAAGTTGAAAGCACTCCCTCTGAAAACAGGAACACGACAAGAATGCCTACTCTCACCACTTCTCTTCAACATAGTACTGGAAGTCCTAGCCAGAAAAATCAGACAAGAGAGAAATAAAGGGCATCCAAATCGGTAAAGAGGAAGTCAAACCGTCACTGTTTGCTGATGATATGATAGTTTACGCTGAAAACCCTAAAGACTCCTCCAGAAAGCTCCCAGAACTGATAAAAGAATTCAGCAAAGTTTCTGGATACAAGATTAACGTACACAAATCAATAGCTCTTCTATACATCAACAGCAACCAAGCAGAGAATCAAATCAAGAACTCAACCCCTTTTACAATAGCTGCAAAACTCAAAATACTTTGGAATTTACCTAACCAGGGAGGTGAAAGACCTCTACGAGGAAAACTGCAAAACACTGCTGAAAGAAATCACAGACAACACAAACAAATGGAAACACATCCCATGCTCATGGATGCATAGAATCAATATTGTGAAAATGATCATAGTGCCAAAAGCAATCTACAAATTCAATGCAATCCCCATCAAAATACCACCATCATTCTTCACAAAATTAGAAAAAACAATTCTAAAATTCATATGACACAAACAAACAAAAAAGCCCACATAGCCAAAGCAAGACTAAGCAAAAAGAACAAATCTAGAGGCATCACACTACCTGATTTCAAACTATACTATAAGGCCATAGTCACCAAAACAGCATGGTACTGGTATAAAAATAGGCATACAGACCAATGGAACAGAATAGAGAACCTGGAAACAAACCCAAATACTTAACAGCCAACTGATCTTTGACAAAACAAACAAAAATATGAAGTAGGGAAAGGACACCCTTTTCAACAAATGATGCTGGGATAACTGGCTAGCCACATATAGGAGAATGAAACTGGATCCTCATCTCTCACCTTATATGAAAGTCAACTCAGGCTGGGCGCGGTGGCTCACGCTTGTAATCCCAGCACTTTGGGAGGCCGAGGCGGGCGGATCACAAGGTCAGGAGATCGAGACCACGGTGAAACCCCGTCTCTACTAAAAATACAAAAAAATTAGCCGGGCGTGGTGGCGGGCGCCTGTAGTCCCAGCTACTCGGAGAGGCTGAGACAGGAGAATGGCGTGAACCCGGGAGGCGGAGCTTGCAGTGAGCCGAGACTGCGCCACTGCACTCCAGCCTGGGTGACAGAGCGAGACTCCGTCTCCAAAAAAAAAAAAAAAAAAGAAAGTCAACTCAAAATGGATTAAAGACTTAAATCTAAGACCTGACACTGTAAATATTCTAGAAGATAACATGGAAAAACCCTTCTAGACACTGGCTTAGGCAAAGATTTCATGACCAAGAACCCAAATGCAAATGCAATAAAAACAAAAATAAATAGTTGGGACTTAATTAAAGAGCTTTTACACAGCAAAAGTAACAGTCAGCAGAGTAAACAGACAACCCACAGAGTGGGAGAAAAGCTTCACAATCTGTGTATCTGACAAAGGACTAACATCCAGAATCTACAACAAATTCAAACAAATCAGTAAGAAAACAAAATCCCATCAAAAAGTGGGCTAAGGATATGAATAGACAATTCTCAAATGAAGATACACAAATGGCCAACAAACATATGAAAAAATGCTCAGCATCACTAATGATCAGGGAAATGTAAATCAAAACCACAATGTGCTACCACCTTACTCCTGCAAGAATGGCCATAATCAAAAAATCAAAAAACAGTAGTTGTTGTCATGGATGCAGTGAACAGGGAACACTTCTATACTGCTGATGGGAATGTAAACTAGTACAACCACTATAGAAAACAGTATGGAGATTTCTTGAATAATTAAAAGTAGAACTATATTTGATCCAGCAATCCCACTACTGGGTATCTACCCAGAGGAAAATAAGTCATTATATGAAAAAGATACTTTCATGTGCATGTTTACAGTAGCACAATTCGCAACTGTAAAATCGTGGAACCAACCCAAATGCCCATTACTCAATGAGTGGATAAAGAAACTGTGATATATTTATATGATGGAATACTACTCAGCCACAGAAAGGAATGCATTAACAGCATTTGCAGCGACCTGGATGAGACTGGAGGCTATTATTCTAAGTGAAGTTCTCACCAATATGTGGGAGCTAAGCTGTGAGGACGCAATGGCATTAAGAATGATACAGACTTTGGGGACTTGGGGAGAATGGTGGGAGGGAGGCGAGGGACAAAAGACTACAAATATGGTGTATTGTATACTGTTCAGGTGATGGGTGAACCAAAATCTCACAGATCACCACTGAAGAACTTATGTAACCAAATGCCACCTGTACCCTAATAACTTACGGAAAAACGAAAATAAATGCTACAGAAAAATCCAATAAATGACCAATGCAGGAATGCCATTCAAATTCAACCAACAACAGCAACAACAAAAAAAAGAGCCCATGCCTGAAAACCTCCAGTGGTTGCTCAACTACTGCTGTAGGTATTTCTATTTCATCTTTTTACTGAAAAATCAAAATGCAATATGCTTGTTATAAAAATAATACATATGGTACAGAAGTATACAAAGTTTAAGAAGTATACAAGGATTATGGTTCCCCTTTTCATGACCTCCAAAACACTGCTATTAATAGTTTGGCACATATTCTTTCAAATATTTTTCATTTCAATGACACACTTTTATATATACATAAATATGGGAATGAAATGATACCAAACGTGTTGCTTTACAAACTGCTGTATGATGTAATGTCTTTAGGAGGTTCCCATATCAGTATATAAAGACAAACCTCATTATTCCTAATTGCTGAATTGTATTCCACAATATAGATTTACCACAATTTATTCAATCATTCCCTTATTGTTCCTTTCTTTTGGGCTGTTTCCATTACTTTTTTTTTGCTACTATAAGCAATGCTTCTATAAACTTTCCTATACATGTTATCTTTGGGTCCATGTGTATAAGACAAATTGCTAGAAGTGGAAATGCTGAGTCAAAAGTTTGTATTTGAATGCTTGAGAAATGATGCCAAATACTGTCTTCTGAAAAAGCTATTTTTAGCTTCAGTTTTAGGATGGAAGGTCGAATACATTTCTGGGTCCACCACTTCATAAATACCCCCAAACAACAAACAGGACAATAAATAGGAACACAAACTCCATTTCTGATAAGACTGAGAGATATTTTGGGTTGTAATCCTAATCTATAATATATGAAAGAAGAAGGTGGATAGAAGAAAAGTAAATTATTTCATGGGAAAGAGTCAATCTAAGTACCTCCAAAGGGACAGACAGGTGAGACTCAAGCCAACTGACCTTCAGGAATCAGCAGCACTTCAGGAGGAAATGATGATATGGGGGATGGAGGAATTATTTGAAAGCTCCTGTAAGAAGAGCTTTAAATCTCCAAATCCCTCACCCTTGGCAATAGGAGATTTACACTCAGGAGAAACTAAATAAATCAGAGAGGCTCTGGGCTCAGAGATGACTGCAGGGAGAAGACTGGCAAAAACCACCTTAACCACATGATCAGTGTTAACGTTACCAAATAACAGGACATGCTGATATCATGTACGCCTGATACGAACGTACTGAAAAGGGTACATCACTTCTGTGGTATTCCTCCAAAAAAAATCCATAACCTCAATGTAATCACAAAAAAGTATCAGACAAATCCATACTGAGAACACTGTACAATACTTTTCAGAAGTGTCAAGGGTGTGGCAGAGAAGGAAAGACTGAAGAACTATCACAAACTGAAGGAGACTAAATGTAATGTGAGACCTAAAAGACTCAAGGGGAACCCTATATAGCTTTCTGGAGCTTCTTCTGTGCACATTTCTCTTCTCTCCAGTAGCCTGCTGCACAAATTCCACCTACTTTTATTTTCTTTTTCTTTTATTTTTTTTAAGACAGAGTCTTGCTCTGTTGCCAGGCTGGAGTGCGGTGGCGCGATCTCAGCTCACTGCAACCTCTGACTCCCTCGTTCAAGTGATTCTCCTGCCTCAGCCTACCAAGTAGCTGGGAATACAGGCATGCGCCACCACGCCTGGCTAATTTTTGTATTTTTAGTAGAGACAGGGTTTCACCATGTTGGCCGGGATGGTCTTGATCTCTTGACCTCGTGATCCGCCCACCTCGGCTTCCCAAAGTGCTGGGATTACAGGCGTGAGCCACTGCTTCCGGCCCCACCTACTTTTCTAGACCTAAACTCTGATCTCAGTCTCACTGAGACTGCTGGGCTGTCTGCTCCCCTCTGCCTGTTCATAAATGGGGCATCTTATGCTACAGAAAAGTGGCTCCAAGCAGAAAGCCGGGAGGGCAATTATGGGGCTCATGCCATTTGTTTTCCTTAGTCTTAGGAATCATGGTTCTGTACATTTTCAAATGTCTACAAACATATATTTCATATATTTTATCTAATTTTCTAGCTGTTTACAGCAAGAGGCCTAGTCCAGTACTAGTTACTCGGTTATGGCCAGAAGTAAGGTCCAAGTGCTTTTAAGATATTACAATAATTATCAGACAACCTCTTTCAAAGAAGTACCACTGTAATTTTAAAAAATGCTGTATTTAAAGTATTTCTAAGCTCTGGTCATTGTAAAAAATGTTTATGTATTTTTATGTTATGACATTCGTTTTCTTTGTAGAAACTAATATTACTATACATTCAATAAATGTTTCTTCAATGACTAAATAAAAATTAACAGAACACTTACAAACAAAAATGTTCATTTTGGGGATATGGAGAATCTTAAAACATGAGCTTATATGGTGCATAAATAAACCTTCTGGGGATGACTTTCTAAACAGAACTTACTTAGTTTACATGAAAAAAAAGACTTGATTATACAAAAGTAGACAGCTCTAATTCCTGTGAAACAATCTAAGAGCCAGTAAAAGTAATACTCTTCTTAACCAAAAAGACCAGAATGTTTGTGAGTATATAATATAAATGTATATGTTATGCTACATATTCAAGGCTACACCTAACAAGCTATTAAACCTCCAAATAAATCCTAAATTATTTTGCTCTAATTTGTAGAAGTTCCACCCATTATTTGCTTTCTCAAATAAAAGTTATGCATTCAACACTCAGTTTCACAAGATAAGCCTTCAAGCTTTCTAATCAGTGGCTTTGAATTCATATAAAGTTCTTCATTTCCAATTTGACAATTTAGTTGGCCCCTGGTTAGGGCTAATGAAGTCCTTGATGGTTGGTGCCAATGAGGCCCGACTTGCCTTCTAGATTCTTGAACAAAAGGAAAATTGCTCTATGGCTACAGGAAACACTTCTAATCACAGCCAGGCTCCTGGGAGTAAATGTAGAAATGACTAGGCTAAAGGGTATCACCACTTCAAGGGCAAAAATAACAAGAAGAGCTGTCCTCTTGGTAAGTGGGCACCATATTCCTGTAAAAGCTCAGTTCACAATTTCTCAACTTTTCAATAGTCCTTTTGTGTCCACCTCTGTCTTGTCTTATACTTTAACTCTGATTTGCAAACAACAGAACAGAAAGACTTATTGAAAGCACATGGCACTTCAGATAGCATCTATATGGCAATGTCATCACAATACCAGTAGGCCAGATATAGGCTACTTTTTTTTTTTTTAGACAGAGTTTCGCTCTTGTTGCCCAGGCTGGAGTGCAATGTTGCGATCTCGGCTCCCCGCAACCTCCGCCTCCTGGGTTCATGCGATTCTCCTGCCTCAGCCTCCCGAGTAGGTGGGAGGCGCCCGCCACCCACGCCTGGCTAATTTTTGTGTGTGTGTGTTTTTTTTTTTTTTTTTTTTTTTTTTTAGTAGAAACAAGGTTTCACCATGTTGGCCAGGCTGGTCTTGAACTCCTGACCTCAGATGATCCACCTGCCTCCGCCTCCCAAAGTGCTGGAATTACAGGCGTGAGCCACCGTGCCCGGCCAAGCTACTTTATAATTGCCACTGGAGAATCAATCAGAATTGCTAATGGGTGCGTCTACCATTCTGAAATTATCATAAAAATGTAGGTATGAATGTTCAAGTTATCTCAGTATTCATCCTCAAAATTTCTCTACTGAGTCCTACTCCCCATGATTCTGATGGAGTTCACTTCCCCCACTGCAAAGAGCTCAAAGAAAGCAATCAAAAAACCTTGAGAAGCACAGAAAAATAACAATAGTCCAATAAAACAACTGTTCCTTCAGATTAAAGACATTCAAATGAAGCATTTACACTCAATGGAGAAACAACAATAACACTAGGCTATTAATCATAGCACTTTATTAAAAATAAAAACACTAACAAAATGTGAGAAGAGCTGCATATTATTTGCTCCTGAGAGTAATCTGTCATGTAAAGGAGCCAGTGAAAAATACGTGGCAGATACAATGAGTTCAGGCTGTACACAGGTTGTTCCCAATGGTGTCTCTCAACAGATTAGTCATATTTCATGAAGCTCATAAGTGAGAAGTATAAGAAAAGACATATTTATTCTTCCCTTCCCAAACTAATACAATTCATAACTTTTTCCAAATTTAAAATATAATGATAATGAATAAAAGAAAACTAAAGCAGAGGAATAATACTACACATTGGTGATGATTCAGAATTAGCATCCACTTATCCTGTCACAATCTAGTTTATAAACATCTGCTCTCAGGAGACTCAGAGAAAGAACTATATCCCCACTCCCTATGCCCTATCTCATTATGCTTGACAACTGCTGTTGTGGGAGTTAGCATGAAAATCTTAAGGTTTTTTGTTTTTATTTTTATTTTATTTTATTTTGAGACAGGGTCTCACTCTTTCACCCAGGCTGGAGTGCAGTGGTGCAATCACAGCCCACTGCAGCCTTGACCTCCTGGGCTCGGGTGATCCTCCCACCTCAGCCTCCTCAGCAGCTGGGACTACAGGCGCGTGCCACAATGTCCGACTAATTTTTGTGTTTTTTGTAGAGACGGCATTTCACCATGTTGCCCAGGTTGGTCTCGAACTCCTGGGCTCAAGTGATCCACCTGCCTCCGCCTCCCAAAGTGCTGGGATTATAGGCATGAGTCATCACACCCAGCCAATCTTAAGATTGTTATAGATTCTATAAGTTCAAAGTATAGGTAAAAAAGAAGCTTTAGAAAACAGGCAGATTTTAGTTTAAAATAAGGAACAGTTTTTTAAAAAAATAAAGTTCTACTGAACAGTAGAATGGGATGTCTTGTGAGAAAGAATACCCTATCACTAGAAAATGGTAAGGATTAAAGATAACCACTGTACAGGTAAAATTTTTAATTCCAAAATTCTGTAATTTTCTGAAACAGAACAAAATGGTCTTGCTAATAAATCTCAGGGACTCCATGTCTGACATGTCACTTACTTGAAATGGCACAAACTTCTTTGCTACGTACTATTTAAAAGAAAGCTTATAATCAATTGCTTTGTGAAATTCTGACATGAATTTTACGACTTGACAGATATGCTATTTTCCTTCAAGGTTCATGTGACCAAAGCGATGATTTATTTGATGCTTACTTTTAATTTGGGAATCACCTTCCATATTATAATCCATTTTATTTAACTTCCAGAAGGAAAAATCAAAATGTTTAGTTAGTATGCAAATGGCTCCCAAATATCCTGAATCTCCTTGAAATTTTCATACATATTCAGATATCTTTATTGATGTAAGTATAATGAGAAGCCTCTATCTAATTAGTTCTAAAACTATTTGCCATTTCCTAGATATTCATAAATATTAATCCCAAAGGCAAGTTTAAAACAAATATGCTCAAGATCCCTTAATCATATTTAAATAAAATCCATGCAAATATTTATAATGAGCCAATAAGGATGCATTTATAAATTAAAGACAGAAGTTAAACTAAATAAATATACTTATAATCACTTATTAATAATATTTATTAAAATGGTACATGCTGGGGAATGCTGGGAATTGTAAAAATAAGTGACACAGGGACATTGACACTTTTCCTAGTGATCTCATTGTGCAGTAGGGACGAAACTATGCATGAAATGACTGTATTACATATAAAGTAGAAAGTGCTAGACAAGAGGTCAAATAAATGTAAAGTTAAATTAAAAGTTAAGAGTTTTCTTTCTGCTGGAATATTGCCCAGAGCACTGCTGCTGAGGTGGCATTTAAAGCTGGGCCTTGAATGATACACAGGATTTGGCCTGGTAGAAGGGAGGCATCTTATTAGCAAATCAACTTGAGGGAGGAAGTTTCAGGTAAGTAAGGAACTGAGGTTAATTGAGTTTGCTGGGATAGAATTTGGGTTCATATCCTAGCTCCAACAGATATATTAGCTGTGTGGTGCTGTGTAGATTATTTAATGTTTTTAAGTTTCCATTTTCTTAAACATATATACAAATAGTAACAATATCTACTTTACTGTGTTTATGTAATGATTAAAATATAGTTAAAGGATTTATCATGTTTCCTGGCATAAACTAAATGCTCAATTAATATTAACTTACCACTACTAATAGTAACAAATCTATTCATTAATTGAAAGTGAATGTGATTGGATCAAGTTGGATTGAGCTATACTTGTCTACCTTCCTTTCCAACCAAAATCTCTTAAAATTACAGAAACAACTACTTGTATAACAAGGGATGTCACTGGGTGTGGTGGTGTGCACCTGTAGTCCCACCTGCTCAGGAAGCTGAGATGGGGGGATTGTTGCTTGAGCCCAGGAGTTCAAAGCTGCAATGAGCTATGATCACTTCACCACACTCCAGCCCGGGCAACAAAGTGAAACCCTGTCTCTTTAAACACACACACATACATGCATGCACATACACACACACACACACACACACACACGCGAAAAAGAAAAAAGAAAATGCCATTCTTAAAATGAAAATGTTGAAGAATTAAACGATAGAAAGTGGTTTGGTGAAAACAAAAAAAAAACAGAGAAAATCTACAGCTAAATCTGGCAGAGGAAAAGTTTTCAAGTGAGCAGATAAGCAAGACCAGAGATATTCCATAGAGTAAAGGACATGAGAAAATACATGAGTAATTAAAAAAACAAAACAACAACAACAACAAACTATCTTTGGATAGTCTGAGCCAGAAATGCTTCTTCTTCTGCTCCTATTGAGCCACACGCTACCCTAGCTTTTTTTCTTGGGCCAAAACCTTAAACCTCCTTCCCCAAAAAGAGTGCTTATGACAAACTTTTATGAATAAACTTGTGATAGGTCAACAACCTATCAACAACCTAATATAGGGATAATCAAAGGCAAATATGTATAGAAAGCTAAACAATCTAGAATTAACACAATGAAAGAGAGGCATAAAATTCAACAAGAGAAATAATAAAGGAAACAGCAAATAAGGAAACAGGAGAAAACTTTAAGAGTCATCAAATATTACAATACCTTAAAACAAGAATAAGCTGTTATAAAAAAATGTTTACAGGCCAGGTGAGGTGGCTCATGCCTGTAATCCCAGCACTTTGGGAGGCTGAGGTGGGCAGATTGCCTGAGCTCAGGAGTTCAAGACCACCCTGGGCAACATGGTGAAACCTCATCTCTACCAAAATACAAAAAATTAGCTGGACGTGGTGGCACACGCCTGTAGCCCAGCTACTCAAGAGGCTGAGGCATGAGAATCACTTGAGCCCGGGAGGCAGGGGTTGCAGTGAGCCGAGATCGCACCACTGCACTCCAGCTTGGGCTACAGAGTAAGGCTCTGATTAAAAAAAAAAAAAAAATTACAGATGTTGAAAATTAAAACTATAGCCAGGAGAGATGTCCAGTTTCAATAGTGGCATGTAAATAGCTTGAAAGTCATCATTTTCATTCTTACAACAAGAAAAAGCCGGAAAATTGAAAATGAATGACTTTTCTTAGACTCACTAGAGAAATGAGATTGCAGGGCAAATCCCCACCCCAAACTATAGAGACAGGTGCATTCAGAGACATACAGCAACCAAGATTTGCTTACATGAAGCAGAAGCCATGGGAGACATAAACTGGTAGGAACACTTAAAAGGTAATCTTATAAATTGCTAGAGGTTGAGTGTGGACTATTGTGAGAATGAAAAAATCCTGGGGGCCACAGTCTTAGGGGTGACTATATTTCTGTGGGCATTCCCTCCAGGAATTCTACCAGGTTGTCATCACCAGGATTCCAGAAGATTCCCTTCTGTCTCTGGCAGGGGGAGAGGAAAAGTAACCATCATGAAACATGCCCAGAACCTGTTCCAGAGAATTAATTGTGAAAGCTTATCCCAGCTAGAGGAAAGAAATTCCTTGTTCCTCCAATTTTCTTCAGCTTTCCTGTTTGACCTAAGTGGGGGTTAGAAGAGAATACAACAACCCATAGTCAAGAGAGGACAGGGACTTCAGGAAATAGATTGGGAACACTACAGATGGGAAAGGGAATAGGGAACAGGGGGGAGAAACTGTACTACTGGAGAAACCCTTGTGAAGGTCACAACCATAAGACAACCCCCCTGAAAACCTGAGACTTAATCAAAGCTCATAGCATGTCCTTCTCCCCCACATCTTAACACTACACAAACAGCGCTCAAGAATAATAGCAGAAACAAATATTAGCTGAAAGAACTGCAAGAAAAAGGCTCTCTCTGAGGAGTAATACTTAGGAAAGTTCCGAAGTCAAGAGTAGAGACAAAAAATCAAGTACGCTAAAGAAGCTTCAAGTCTCTGATACCTATAGCTACAACAAACATTAAACACACAACCCAACTTCTAGCTGGATTAACATAAATCCTCACACTAAAGGCTTATTTATCTCAGTTCTTATTACTGCATACAAGACACCAAGCTTTCAACAAGAAATTATAATATTTTCATGCCCCAGACAAGAAAAACCCCAGTCTGAAGAAACAAAACAACCGTCAGAAAAAGACAAAGATGTTGGAATTATCACCAGGGTATTTCAAATAACTATGACTAGAATGCTAAGGGCTGTAATGAAAATAAATAGATAACATGCAAGAAGAGACTAGTAGGCACAAAGACTAGTAACTACAGAGACAGAACTGTAAAAAAGAATCAAAAGGAATTCTACAAAGAAAAAGTGAAGCATGCCTTTGATGGGCTCATCAGTAGATTCAACGCGGTGTGGAAAGAATGGGTCAATTGAGGACAACCAGTAGAAAGTTCCTACACTAAAATGCAAAGAGAAAAAAGAATGAAAAAACAGAATAACCAAAACCATGGGGCATTATCAAAAAGTGGAATATACATCTAATTGGAATATGAGAGAAGAGAGAATAAAGTGAGAATTTTCCAAAATTAATGACAAACACCTAACCACAGATCCAAGAAGCTGAAAGGATGCCAAGCACAATAAATATTTTAAAAATCTACACCTAAGCACATAATACCCAAATTGCAGAAAACCAAAGACAAAGCAAAAATCTTGAAAGACAGCAGAATAAAAAAAACCACCCTACCTCCAGAGGAATAATGATAAGAATTACAGTGGAGAGCATGTCAAAAGCCATGTAAGTGTAGTGAAATATTCAAAGTGCAGAAAAAAAAAAAAAAACCACCAACCTTAAATTCTATATCCAGCAAAATTGCACTTCAAAGGTTAATGAGAAATAAAAACTTTCTCAAACAAACAAAAATAAGGAGAATCAATCACCAGATAATTTGCCCTGCAAGAGATGTTAAAAGAAGTTCTTCAAGCAGAAGGAAAATGATATAGGTCAGAAACTCGGATTTACAAAGAAAGGAAGAGTGTTGGAGAAGGAAAAAGGAAAGGTAAAATAAAATCTTTTATTTTTCTTATTCTTAATTGACCTAAAAGGTAATGATTTGTTAAAAGCAATAGCAGTAACAATACATTGGGTAGCTACAGCATATGGGTAAATGAAATAAATGACAGCACTATCACAAGGGATGGGAGGGAAGAATTGGGAATACTCTGTTATAAAATACCTGTAGTACAAATGAAGCAGTATAATGTTGTCTTAAGAACCTAGGTTAGTTAAAAACGTATATTGTAAAACTGAGGGCAACCATTAAAAATTTTTAAAATAAGTATAATCAAAATTTTGAGAGAGGAGATAAGATTATATAAAGTACTCAAAACTGATGAAGGCAGAAAAAGAGGGAGAAAAGAAACCAATAACCAATGCAATGAATAGAAAGAAAACAGTTGGAAACATGGTAGATATTAATCTGATTACAGAAACAATCACTTTAAATGTAACTGGCCTAAATATACCTATTAAATGACAGGGATTATCAGAGTAAATTAAAAAACAAGACAAAACTATGTGCTGTCAACAAGAAAATTCACTTTAAATATAAAGATTCAGAGTAAAAGTAAAGGGATAACTACTTTACACCCATTAGGATGGCCACTATAAAAAACACCCCAAAAAATGAAAGTAATAAGTTTCAGTGATGATACTGAAAACCTGGAACCCTTTTGCATCATTGGTGGGCATGTAAAATGGTACAGCCACTGTGAAAACACTATAAAAGTTCCTCTCAAAAGTAAGAATAGAATTATCATATGATCCAGCAATTCCACTCTGAGTATACACGAGAGAATTGAAAGCAGGGTCTCAAAGAGATCTTTGTACATCCATGTTCATTGCAGCATTATTCAGAATATCTGAAATGTGGAAACAATCCAAATGTCTAATGATGGATGAACAGATAATAAAAATGTGGTATATAGATGTAACAAAATATTATTCAGAATTAAAAAGGAAGGAAATGCTAACATATGTTACAATATGGATGTACCTTGAGGATATTATGGTAAGTGAAATAAGCCAGTCATGAACAGATAAATACTGTATGATTCTACTTATATAAGGCTAGAGTAGTCCCGATCATAGAAATAGAAGGTAAAAGGGAAGAGGGAAGAATGAGGAGCCTTTGTTGAATGGGCACAGAGTTTCAGTTTTGCAAGATGAAAAGAGTTCTGGAGATGGATGGCAGTGATAGCTGCACAACAGAATGAATGCACTTAATGCCAAGAAAATACACACAATAGTTAAGATAGTTAATTTTAGGGCTATGTACATTTTACTATAATTTTTAAAAATGGGGAAAAATATTAGCAGGAGAAGAAAGTAAGTCAGAGAGGAGGAGGTAGAAAACAAAGATAGCTAGAACAAAAGAACCATGAGCACAGGCAATTCTGGGTAAGGTAACTTGTAAAGGGACAAAGGGACAATGGATTGAAAGCAGATAACAGATGCTCCTCTTATGCCCCATCCAAGGAGGTTCAGCTGAGTTCAAAACAGCTCTTTGTTACATATTAAAACAATGACTTCAAAATTCTGAATAGGAGGATCTCTATTATATAATTTTTTGAAGATCTTCATGTATTAGTGATTATGGTTTAAATATCCTTTCATTAAAAAGCCACATGACTAAAAGTTACAAAAAAAGTAAAGGGAGGCCAGGCACAGTGGCTCACGCCTGTAATCCCAGCAATTTGGGAGGCTGAGGCAGGGGGATCACCTGAGGTCAGGAGTTCAAGACCAGCTTGACCAACATGGAGAAACCCTGTCTCTACTAAAAATACAAAAATAGCCAGGTGTGGTGGCGCATGTCTGTAATCCCAGCTACTCGGGAGGCTGAGGCAGGAGAATCGCTGGAACTCAGGAGTTGGAGGTTGTGGTGAGCTGAGATTGTGCCATTGCACTCCAGCCTGGGCAACAAGAGCAAAACTCCGTCTCAAAAAAAAAAAAAAAAAGAGAGAGAGAGAATGATATAGCTTGCTATAATTAATCAAAAGAAAGATGGAATATCTTCATTACATTGTTATATTGATATATTAATTAGCTATATTAATACTAGACAAAGCAGACTTCAGAACAAGGAAGATTATCAGGGAAAAAGGAAGGTATTACATAATGATAAAGCTGTCAGTTTTCCAAGAAGACATAACAATCCCAAACATGTATGCACTCAACGAAAGAGTGCCAGAATATATAAGGCAAAACTGATAGAACTGCAAGAGGACAGGCAAAATTCACTATAATAATTGGAGAGTTTAAATACCCTTCTGTCAGTAATTGATAAATCAAGAAGGAAAAAAATTACTAAGTATATAGATGATCTGAACAGTCATCTATATCAATTGATCTAATAGACATTTATAGCATATTCCATCCAACAATGACAAAACGCACATTGTTCTTAAGCTTGCATGGAAATTCACCAAGCGAGACAACATCTGGGACATAAAATATACTTTAACGCATTTAAATGAACAGAAATCATACAAAGTATGTTTTCAGACAATAGCGTTAAATTAGAAGTAAGTAACAAAAATATAGCTGGAAAACTCCAAATATTTGGAAATAAATATATATCTAAATAACTCATGGGCCAAAGAGGGAGCTAGATATAAAATCAGAAAATCTTTTGAACTGAATGAAAATAAATGAAACTTAGATTATACCTTAGGAAACTAGAGAAAGAAGAGAAAAATAAGCCTGAAGCAAGCAGAAGAAGGGGAATAATAAACATTAGAGCAGAAATAAATGAAATTGAAAACAGAAAAATAGAGAAAAGACAATGAAACTAAAAGTTAGTTATTTATAAAGATCAACAGACTGTTAAACCTATAGCCAGGCACCGAGGGAAAAAGAAAGAGAAGTCACAAATTACTAATATCAGATATGAAAGAGGGGCTAACACTACTCATTTCATGGGCATTAAAAGGATAAGGGAAGGCCAGGCCCGGTGCTTCATGCCTATAAACCCAAAACTTTGGGAGGCCAAGACCGACAGATCACTTGAGCCCAGGAGTTTGAGACCAGCCTGGGCAACATGGCGAAACTGTCTCTACCAAAAATACAAAAATTAGCCGGGCATGGTGGCACACACCTGTGGACCCAGCTACTTGAGGGGCTGGGGCAGGAGGATCACCTGAGCCCAGGAAGTCGAGGCTGCCATGAGCCCTGATCATGACACTGCACTCCAGCCCCTCCAGCCTGGGTGACAAAGTGAGACCCTGTCTCAAAAAAAAAAAAAAAAAAGATAAGGGAATACTATAAACAACCCTATGCCCACTTAGATGAAAGACACTCCCTTTCCCTTTTCCCTTCCCTTTCATTCCACTCTCTCTCGACTCCCTTTCCCTTTTCCCTTTCCTTTCCCCTTCCCTTTCCTGCTCCTTCTCCCTCTCCCCCTCCCCCTCCCCCCTCTCTCTTAATTTTTTTTTATTTTTGGTAGAGACAGGAGTTTGCTATGTTGCCCAGGCTGGTCTTGAACTCCTAAGCTCAGGTGATCTGCCCACCTCGGCCTCCCAAAGTGCTGTGATTATAGGTGTAAGCGACCACTCTGGGCCAACCAATTTCTTAAAAGACACAAATTACAAAAATTCATACAAGGATAAATAGATAACCTGAATACCTGAATAGCCCTATGTCTATTAAACAAACTTAATCAATAATTAAAGATCTTCAAAAAAAGAACACACTAGGCCTAGATAGTTTCACTGGTGAATTCTACCAAACCCTAAAAGGATAAATAATACCAAGCTCTACAATCTTTTCAAGAAAACAGAAACAGAGAGAACATTTCCTCATTCTATAAAGCCAGTGCTATGATCTGAATGACAGTGTTCCCTCCAAAATTCATGCTGAAACTTAATCCTCAGTGTAGCAGTATTAAGAAGTGTGACCTTTGGGAGGTGATTAGGTCATGAGGGCTTTGTCTCATACATCAGATTAGCACCCCCATAAAAGGGTTTGAGGTTGAAGGGTCCCCCTTTTGCCACGGAAGACACAGTGTTCCTCCCCAATACAGGGTGGAGCAATAAGGCACCATCTTGGAAACAAGAACTTAGACTCTTACAGAGTGTGGTAAACAGGCTCTTACCAGACACCAAACCTGTTGGCACCTTGATCTTAGACTCCCAACCTCCAGAACTGTGAGAAACAAATTTCCATCCTTTATAAATCACCCAGTCTAAGGTATTTTGTTATAGCAGCACAAATATACCAAGAAAGCCAACATTATCCTAATACCGAAACCAGATAAAGACATTACCAGAAAACTCAGACATCTATATTGTAACAATCCTTAAGAAAATATTAGCAAATGATTGAATACATAAGTAAATGGGGAAGGATGGACAATTCTGTGTAGAATACAAAATAGTCTATGTAAATACTTAGCCCACAAGGAGGTAAAGCATAACTCTCCAATCCTTAAATGTAGACAGTGTATAATGACTTTTTTCCAAAGTATAGAGTATGGAAAGGATAAAAAAAAGTAACTTTATGGTGGAGAAGTCTGATAAACACTACCTTAGCTATGTGATCAAGGATGGCACCTACAGCGATAAGTCACGTTGAGAGCATGTGCCCTCAATGTGATGTGATGAGAACAGTATTTTATCTCTGTGGTCTTCCTCTCAAAAACCCACATCCCAGTCTACTCATAAGAAAATATCAGGCAAATTCTAATTGAGCAATATTCTACAAAATACCTCACCAATGCTCCTCAAAACTGATACGTTGATCAAAAACAAGGATAAGTCTGAGACTGTCACAGCCAAGAGGAATCTAATGAAACACAATGACTAAATATAATAATGGCATCCTAGATAGGATCCTGGAACAGAAAAAGAAAAGCTAATAGTATCTGAATAAAGTTTGAACTTTTGTAAGTAAAAAATGTATCAATGTTGGTTATTTGTGACAAATTTATCATATTAAGATGTTAAATGTAGGGGGAAATGGTGTAGGATATGTGAGAACTATCTGTATTATCTTCATAATTTTTCTATAAATCTAATATAATCCTAAGATAAAGTTTCTTAACCATATAGACAGAAAAGCACATTGAACTCAAAAAGAAAAAAGAGGCAATTAGTGGACTAGAAAGTAATTCTAAGGACTTTCCCAGGATATAACACTTAAGGGCAGCAGATGACATGAAAAGCAAAAATCTAAGAGGAGCTAATAGAATAAGTAGCAAGAACAATAATCAAACAGATACATCATAAGATTTTTCTGGACCTAAACAGAAACAAGTCTTTAAAGAAACCACTCAAGCTGGACAATATGAAACTGGGGGTTTTATTCGTTAAATTAAAAAAAAAAAAACCAAAAGCTTTCAGAGAATAAACTAAACCATCTAAAATCAAGAAATGAATGAGAAACTGAATTCCTAACATTATGCTAAAAGATGATGAAACTGTATATAAGGGCAAATAATATATTTTCAGACATACAAAGTTTTGAATGTTTACTTCTCACATACTCTGAGAAATTTATCATAAAATATAATCAAGTGAAATAAAGAACAATGAATCCAAGAAAGTAGAAATTATAGCCCAGAGAATATAGATTAGGACAATGTACAGTATATGAGAAACAGGGCAGTGAAAGGATGAAGTTCTTTTTAATTGTTTGGTGAAGGAAAATGGATCATGATGAATCCTGAGTGCTGCTAGAAAAAAAAATGGCTAAATACGTTGAATTTTTAAAGGCAGCCATTTGATAAATAGAAAGAAAAAATCAAGATGGCAGAACTCATAAGGACAGTAAGTATAAAGTGGTCTACAGCTGATAACCCTAAAACAAAAGGACAACAAAAGTTTGAAAATGAAAGAACAGAAAATATATTTCAGTCAATGCTATTATAAAGGCATGGACAGGCACAGGGGCTCACGCCTGTAATCCCAGTACTTAGGGAGGCTGAGGCAGGTGGGTCACTTGAGGTCAGGAGTTGGAGACCAGCCTGACCAACATTATAAAACCCTGTGTCTACTAAAAATACAAAAATTAGCCAGGCATGGTGGTGGGTGCCTGTAATCCTAGCTACTTGGGAGGCTGAGGCAGGAGAATCGCTTGAACCCAGGAGGGAGAGGCTGCAGTGAGCTGAAATTGCACCACTGCACTGCAGCCTGGGTGACAGAATGAGATTCTGTCTCAACAACAACAACAACAAAAAAAAAAAAAAAAAAAAGGTAGGCATAATACTGTCAATATCAGACAAAACAAAGTTGAAAGCAACAAGATTAACTAGGACAACACAAATGTTTCCTGCTGATAAAACAAATACCATGTTTTCTTGATCCTTTTCCATATTTTAACATCTCTGCAATCAGGTTATATCTTATAATGCATGGTATCTTAGATTTGATGAAATGCAGTAATTGACCAGGAAGGTAAGTCATAATTACTAATGCATTAACAACATAGCTTCTGAATATATAAAGCAATAATAGAAATAAAACATTGAACAAATCTCCAATCATGCTTTCTTAGAAGTATATTTTTTTCTTTTTGAGACAGAGTCTCGTTCTGTCACCCAGGCTAGAGTGCAGTGGCACAATCTTGGCTCACTGCAAACTCCACCTCCCAGGTTCAAGTGATTCCCCTGCCTCAGCCTCTCCAGCAGCTGGGACTACAGGAACGTGCTACCACACCTGGCTAATTTTTGTATTTTTATAGAGATGAGGTTTCACCATGTTGCCCAGGCTGGTCTCAAACTCCCGAGCTCAAGCGATCCGCCCACTTTGGCCTCCCAAAGTGCTAGGATCACAGGTGTGAGCCACCGTTGCCTGGCCTCTTAGAAACATATTTTCTTAGAAACTGACAGATAAGGTAGACAAAAATTAGGTAAGGGTTTAATGAATTTTAAGAATACAAGTTTAATCCAATAGATATTTACAAACTATAATATGCAGCAAACTTAACACCCATAGAACTGTCACCAAAAAAACTGACCATGCATGAGATCGTAAAAAGATCTTAAATTCCAATGAATGGGAAATGTGGGATCATCTGACAAAGTAAGAGAATTATAGGCTTGAGAGGCAAGAAGGTTTCAAATATTGACATACAGAGAAGGGAGAGGAAGTAGACTAGGGAAACCTCATAGGATTTGCCAGCAGTCTCCGCTTAACTGAAGTTGGTGCTTATGAATTTGGTATGTAGTCTCCCTGGTGGTGAGAGAATAACATACTTCAAAATGAAATTATTCAAAGCTACTCTAATACCTGAAATGTCCATGAGCATGGTTGATGAATAGCTAGGAGACTGGTTAGGGCCAAAATGCAATGTGAACATAAACTCACAAAAATAGCCAAGGCTACATGTTTTGAGTATTCAAACAATTTCACTGCAAGGGAATAAAGTGCATGTGAATAATCTCACAGACATCGGAGTTTCTCCTCTAAGG
Source organism: Symphalangus syndactylus (assembly GCF_028878055.3). Taxonomy (NCBI): domain Eukaryota; kingdom Metazoa; phylum Chordata; class Mammalia; order Primates; family Hylobatidae; genus Symphalangus; species Symphalangus syndactylus. The sequence continues at coordinate 32,726,983 of NC_072427.2, forward strand.
AACCAAGTCTCAAAGGAAGAGAAGTACTAATCTGATAGGAACATACTGGGGAGTTTTAAATATGTGTATGTTCTGATAAGCAGCCCTTGCAGTGAACTGCTGATTTCAACAAATGACTTATGTAAACAATTGGAGGAAGTTATAAAATAAAATGAACACAAAATACTCCTCCCATTCTTGCGTGCAAGAGAGATGTTTTAATTTTAAGGAAGTCATCTGACTTTTTCCTGACATCAAAAGCATTCATTAAAAAAGGTGTGACAGATGTTAATGACGCACCTACCACAGCAGTGGGCACAGAAAAAAGATAGCCTTCTCTCCTTTCATCCTAAACCAAATACTGTCTCCTCAATATGATTCCCACATCCCAGAGGAAAGGAGGAAGACAAAAAGCAGAAAGGTATTTCTGCTCATTACCCATTTAGTCCAATAAAAAAGAAAAACTGACTTTCAATGAGCTCAGTGATTTACATTACATCTAATCATAACCAATTTTCTAGGATGTAGTTGACAGAGAAATAGTATTAGCATTTTTTAAGATGCAGAAGTCCAAATTCAAGCAGTTTTTACTTCCTGAGATTATTTTAAAAAGTAGTCCCTAATTGAGATTTTTAACAAAACTACTCTATAATAAACTACAACTACTCAAATTTGTAAAAGAGTGTAAAATGAAGAGGAACTCTAAAATTAGGAAAAAATCATCACCAAACCAAAATCTCTTACATTTATTTTATCATTTGGGGTCTACAATGCTCAGATACATGCTATATAAGGGGAAACTCAGGCAATAATTCTGGTGGTAAATAAAGGTTTTTATGAGAAATACTCATACAGCTAAAATATTAAAACAATATTACAGCAGTTATGAGGCAGTAGTAACATTTAAAATGTTAATACTAAAGAAAAACATTTATCTAAATGCATATCAAATTATATTATACTTTTTATTTCTGGTAGTCTCTTAAGCATGCATCAATTGGGAGATATTCTCATTGCCAACAACACTATAACCTAAAATGAAAAACACACAGACGCAGCATGGAAACTATATGAAAGCTCATCTATAAGCAGCCAGATTGTCAGTGATATCTTTCAGACTCAAATGATATTTTGCCAACTATGACATTATTGTATAATTTAGCATCTTTTAAATATAACTACCAATTAAAAGATATTCAGACATACTATCTTCCTTCTGGTGTTTTAGCACTGCATAATAGATTCTTTCTTTATAACAAAATAATAGCATCAAATTCAAATTCAAGCTTGCTCTTTGATAATTCTAAATTCAACTTTGTGTCCAGAAAGGTCATCTGCAGGACTTTTATTTAACACCAAAAATTATCATTGAGGCACTAAATTATTATGTGGACCTCAGAAATTCTGGTCTTAAAGTCCATGACCTTTGGCAAAAATCAAATTAATGTTCAACATCAAACAAATTATTCATACTTTAATTATATGTCTACCTCTTCAAAGTTATCTAAAAACATAGCATTCATTATAGCACAACTCAAAATTAATGGAGACAAACCTCCTTAAGCTAAGTAGATAGAACAAAGATCATATCCTTAGATTTATACAGAAAATCCCTCTACTTTTAATTAGTGTAAAACTCTAATGTTTTCTTCTCTCTTATCCTAAACATCCAATAAATCAAAATCTTTTGCCATGTTCTTTTGTAGAAACATCTATCCAACATGTAATAAATATGTACCATGTATAAGCCTGATACTGTCTGGATGTTTGTCCCCTCCAAATCTCATGTTGAAATTTGATCTCCAATTTGGAGGTTCAGCCTAGTGGGGAGTGTCTGTGTCATGGGGACAGAACCCTCATGAATGGCCTGATGTCTTTCTTGCACTAAGTAGGTTCTTATTCGATTAGTTTCCTTGAGAACTGGTTGTTTAAAAGAGCCTGAAACCTCCTCCTCTCTCACCATGTGACATGCCTGCTCCCACTTTGCCTTCTGCCATGATTAAAAATCTTCCTGAAGCCCTCATTGGAAGCAGATGATGGTGCCATGCTTCTTGTACAGCCTGCAGAACCAGGAGCCAAATAAATCTCTTTTCTTTACAAATCACCCATCCTTAGGTATTCTTTTACAGCAATGCAAATGAACTAATATAAAGCCATTAGGGAATAAAAAGAAAGCCTCTCTCTCTCCATTGCCATAAACTAGTCCAGGGCCTTAAACATCACATCTGATTTGGTATAAAATCCTCCTAAATGGTAGGACAGATTCCGTATTTTCCTCTCTAAAGCCACTCAACACATCTCTAATAAATTAATCCTCTTAAAGTGCTACATAACTGAAAATTGCTGGAGTCCTCCAACTGCTCAGCAAATCCCAACCCTTTGACTTGGTATTAAATAATCTGGTCTAGGCACACCTTCCCAGATGTATATTCCTGTACTCATACTTCTCTCAACACTGGTAAACCGAGATGCTTGCTATTCTCCAAATGCACTTTGAGCCTTCTTGCATATACACCTCTTCCCATCTTCACGTAACCTGACCAATCTATAATCCCATCCATCCTTCTAGGCTCGGCTCACATGCCACATTCTTCAATCAGCCTCCCTTGCCTGTCAAACCTAGCAGAAGTTATTTCTTCCAATTTAGAATTAGAGTAGCACTTTGGCATTCAGCACAGCTTGCATTATAATTATCTAGATTCATAATCCAAAATCTTTACCCTGGCACTGTGTAGAATCTTTCAGATTCAATAAATTGGCAACAATTGGGGTGACCATGGAATATGTCGTCCACAATCAGATACTACTAAAAGTGAAAGGAGACACTTTTTGGTAATTATGCTGGGGGATTGTCTTAGGCACACCAGATGTATGGTCATCCTAGCAAAATGATACATCTGACCAACCTTGTCAGTAAGTAATTACACTTATTTATACTGACTTAAAAGACTGAACTTGAAATTAACATAAGTGGAAAAAAGAACATAAATTTTTGTCTTGAAAACATTAAACTTGCTAAAGTGGTACAGTGAATTTTGAAATTGAAAACCAAGATATCAGTCCTGACTCTGATGCCAACTAGTTCTTTTATGGCAAGTCACTTAACTGAGTTTCCAGCTCAGCTAAATTAAATACTCAGATCTCTAAGGTCTATTCTAGCTAGACTCTATAATTTTACAATTATCTCCCCTAATAGCCTATATAATAGGGTCTCTGCTAGATAACTGTGAATCTCTATTTACACAGCACATGTACTCAATAAAGTACTTGGTTAACAAAGCAAATTAGTTTTTAAAATTTTAATAAACTATACTTAACCACCTCAGCATTTATATATGATTCATCTTCTAGGAAAAAAATGCTATATTAACTAACATTTGCAGACAGTTGCCAAATACTTTTAAACTATTTTTTCTCCTAGAGCATTTTGTTTCAAGAAATAAAAACTCAAAAAGTTTATAACTACTTTGAACAAAGTAGAAATCATTAGGTATAGATTTAAATATTCCAAGTTTAATTTCTAATTGATGTTTTTATTTGGCTTTCCAAAAATTTCAAATGTATTATTTTTGCCTTCCTTCTCATCTTCAGGTTTTTCCAATCTCATTCCTCAGCTATAACCATCATTAATAGATTTCTGTGTAGACTTGCAAAACTTTCTTACACATACAAGGACATAGACATTTATATCTTTCCTTCTCTTTTCCACAAATGAAATCAGAGTATACATACTTTTCTGCAACTTGTTTTTATTAATAATATAAATTGGATATTTTTCCATACATCTTATTCTTATTAACAGCTTCCTAGTATTCCACTCTATTCTGTATTTAACTAGTCCCTTATTGGCTGGATCAATTAGGTTACTTAGAGATTTATGCTAGTCTAACATATGAATATTTAAATACTTAGTAACTATATCTTTAAGATAAATTATTATAAATAGGATTGTTTGATGAAAGGGTGTGTGAATTTTAAATTATTCTTAAACTGCATCTCAAAAAAATTTACAATGTTTCAAGAACTCAAAAATATGTTTCCTCATACTCTAGTCTGACAAGTATAGATCAGTTTAAAAAAAATAAAAAAGATAAACCTATAATATAAGGACCACCATGTCCATAAGATATTGTTTTCAAAAGTCACAGAAAAATATGATTTCACTTCTGCAAATAAAAAGTTTATACATGAATATGTGTATATGTATGTGTAAGTGTAAAACACACACGCACAGGCTCCTTCTAACCCTCGGGTCTCAACTTAAATATCACCACTTCAGAAAGGCCCTCTCTGTCTAACCTATTTAAAATAACTCCCACTCTACCCCAATAATTCTTTATCAGAGTAGTATTTTTATTTACTTTAAGTAGACAATAAAAGGTAAAATTATTCATTTACTTGCTTATTGTCTGTCTCTACTAACAGACAATAAGCACTATGAGGGCAGAGAATCATGTCTGCTTGTTAGCTGTTTCATCTTTACCACTTAGCACAATGAATACAGAATTGAATATGCCACATAGAATTTTGCTCAACAAATTATTTACTGAACGCACAAATACATAGAATGTTTGTTAACGAGGGTTATCTCTAGAAAGTAAGATTAAGGGAAGGGTTAAAAAGTAAATTTACTTTTATTTCAGTCAATTATGTATTCTTATTCTTGACAATGAACATGTGTTACATTTGCTTTAAAATATTTTAGTGCAAGTTTAGTTTTAACCAGATCATTACAGATGCCTTACAATCTGGTCATATAAAGAAGATTTTCTAATTTTGCAAATTTAAATGATCTAACTGAATATTATGGGGATTTTTGTTGTCTATTTTGAAAAAACCTTCAAACTTTGCTTCATAAAGTTAAGCTTTTATCTTCACTTTTAATCTCCTTTAATGCTGACTATTGAATTCTCATCGGTGCTCTGCCTTTGTATGTCTTTTCCAATTACTATTACCCTAAAGTTACAGGGTACTTACAATTTACAAAATGCTTTACATATATAATTCCATTTGCCCCTCAAAGGTGTGCTGTGCAGAGATGACTGTTTAGAGTTATAGGTAAGAAAACTGATGCGCAGAGAGGTTAATCACCTCATTCACAGTGGGACTGGGACATTAATCCAATATGTCAGACTTTTAGCACAAGGTTTGTTTCATTATACAAGTTATGACAGGTTACACAAAATGATTAACTGGAAATGCCTCAATCTGTCTGCAAACAACATATCTATTTCAATACCTATACAGAAAAAGCACTCTGAAGCACATTTTACATTAAATGCACATGATTGTAAAACAACTGCATTTAACAGAGTATTTGAAGTGATACGGGACCTAAGAGATCATTAAATTTAATTCCTTTATTTTATAGAAAATAAAAAATCACAGAATTACAATATGTAATCCAGTCATTAACAGCAGACATGAACTAGAACCCAAGCAGTGACAGCAGATATATATTCAGTCTTTAGAAAGTTCCTAGACATGAAATTCATGATTAAGAAGTCAAATTACACAAGTTACCTTGAATAAAACTCTCCCTAAAGTTATAATTACCGTTATAAAAAAGCAAAATAACTGATTAGAACTTATCCTTTAATTAACATCAACACCAACTACTGTACATCCTAGTGCTTTGAAATTAAAATATTCCACTAATGAGTAACAATTTCCTGCTATCTAGCCAACTGTTAATCATGCCAGGCCATTAGTCACTTATTCCAGAACTTCTATTATTCAGTGCTAACCTCGGATACTATTTGGAATTTTTTTACAAACATTTCTGTCAAAAAAGGGTGGGGGATGCTCAGTGTGTATTCTTATCTACTATGGCCATAATATCCCAGCAGTCATTTAAGGAGCTGGTAAAGTGTAAGTTTCCTTTACTAAAAACAAGTTGATGTTACTCCCTTTTCATCAATCCTTCTTCCTTTACTAGAACTAAAATTTGCCAATTATCAGACGTGGTATGAAAGGACAGAAAAAGAAAGCGTATTTCTGTGTTTTCACATTCCAGTCTCACATGATAATTTTGCAATCTATTTTTAAATTCAACTGACAGGAAGAAAGGCCAATAAAAAGTTAATGGACAAAAGATACAGACATTTTACCTTAATTCCTACTACTCTTAATGGACCAGTAATAATTTAAATAATAATAACAATGTACCTGCCAATGCTTTTTTTGAAAATGTAATTTAATAGATAATTACAAAAAACAAAGGATTTTAGCATAAAATGACAGGCAATGTTAATCTGAAATGGCAGCAAATAAAAATAATGCTGTTTTATGTTCAGTTAAGTATTTTTAAAAGATACAAGATCTTCTAAAATCAAGAGCTGCTGTTATCGAAAATGCATAAAAGTAAAGTTAAATATTAAAAGTTGTATTTTAAATGTTTTGATTAAGAAAGCATGTTGGGAACAAAAGTCAAATTCTACTTCACAATTTGCTCAGAAATTCTGTTTTCCAGTGATATGCAAAAATGTTTTATATATTTTAACTATAATTATTAAGTTTCATTTAATGTTTAAAGCTGATAATTAACCTAATAGTCATGTTAAGTATACCACAGGCCTACTATGGACGCTCCAACGCAGCTTCTTGCAGCCAAGCACTAGCCAGCTGGCTGATGGCCAGTATATACAGCCACACACTTCAGGTGGGAATCAGAAAACTCTCCCTACAGAAATGAAACTATCAAAGATGCACAGTCAAATACTTTCAACATTATTTTTAAAGAAGGTTTTGAAGATAAGCACCATCACAAAAGATTGATTTCGTTTTTCAATAACTAACAGAAGAATACAACTCAGAGAAGAGCAAAGATAGACTACAGTGGATCCTTCAACAACCCAGTTTCGAACTGCATGGTTCCACTTACATGGTGATTTTTATTTTCAAACAAATGCAACAGAAAATACAGTATTTGTGGGATGCAAAACCCGACTATACAGGCAGCCTAGTTTTCATGTACTCAGGTCTTACAGAGGTGACTACAGAACTTGAATATGCACAGATCTGGGCATACGTGCGGGTCCTGGAACCAATCTCCAGTGTATACCAAGGAGTAACTGTAATTCTAAACATATGACAAATATTCCACTTCACAATCAAAGATATAAAATTCAATGGGTAACATGTCATTTTTGCCTAATAATGAAGTTTATTCTTGCATGGGGAGGGTGGTGGTCTTGCTCTGTTGCCCGGGCTAGAGTGCAGTGGTGCAATCACAGCTCACTGAAGCCTCGACCTCTTGGGCTCAAGCAATCCTCCCACCTCAGCCTCTTTAGTATCTGGGACCAAAGGTGTGTGCCACCACACTTGGTCAATTTTTTTTTTTTTTTAACTTTTTGTGAGGAGGGGGTCTCACTATGTTGCCCGGGCTAGTCTTGAAGTTTTGGGCTCAAGTAATCCTCCTGCCTAAGCTCCCAAAATTCTGGGATTACAGGGGTGAGCCACTGCACCCAGCCTACATTTTGTATTTTTAAATGAACATTACTTTTTAATAGTTGGCTAACGTGTGATTAGGTTTGTATCCTTTCTTCACTCTTAGTAAAAATGTAAATTGTTACACCATTTACTAAAACCATTTTGACAATTACATAAATTACTGACTCAAACCATTAATTGTTCTTTAAGGAATTTTTCCTAAGGAAAGAATCAGAGATTTGGACAAAGACTACTAACATGAGCATTAGTAATTAAAAAGGAAAAACAGACAGGGATAAAGAACAGAAGAATAGGAAATGACTTAAATGTCCCAAAACAGAGGAAGTAGTTAAAATAATTATAGTACAACCTTATGATGGAAAAGTTTTTTGGCCATTAAAAACCATGCCTTTGAACCCCTGTAATGATATCAGGAAGATCTCAGGATATAATAACAAGTAGAAAAACAAGATACAAAACAATATATACTAAATAATCTGAATTTAATTTTAAAAAGTATATATACACATTTAGACATTTCCATACCAAAATGTTAACACTGGTTATCTTTGGGCAGTGACATTTTTCTCAGTGTTCTAAAATAATCATGTATTACTTTTATATAATTAGTAAAGTCTTTTTTTTTTAATACTAAACTCGCCTTTTAATCTGTAAAATTTAGAAAAGCCACCAGATACAACATTGATGACTTTCTGCCAAAAACATGACAGACAGAAGTTAAGAGTCTACAAACAATTCCTTTCACAGGAGAATTTGGTTGTCTTGCAAGAAGTAAATACAGCAAATTCCGACAGACCTCACTGATATGTCTTGATTTGGTAGGAGACAGGCAGACGCTTGGGCAGCCTGAAGGAGAAATGATGAAAACTGGCCCACCTTGAGCCTCTTTCCATTTGTGTTAATTAGCATTGCGAATTTCCAACAGTAGAATATAATGTTTATATATAGCAGTCCCAAGATCTGTTGGGACTGTGGGGCATCCTTTTTGTTAGTTTGTTTGCTTTTTAGTAGACCCATTAATACATCTTAAAGGGCACAGTTTGGGAAACACTGATGTAAGGATACTCAAGGGAAGATGGACTAGATTGAGATTCGCAAACTGGCCCACAGGCCAAATCCAGTGCACTTCCTGCTTTTGTATATAAAGTTTTATTGGAACACAGCCACACACATTTGTTACAGATTGTCTGTATTCTGTCTGTGGTGGTTTTCACACTTATAATAGCAGAGGTGAGCAGTGTAAACAGAGACCAAATGTCAGGTAAAGCCTAAAGTATCTATTCTTTGGCCCTTAACAGAAAGTTTGCCAACCACTGTACTACATGATACGTATCTTTCAGCCCTGATTCTAAGTTATTTCTCATCAGTGGATGTCTGTTTCACTTAAAATTTTTTAAATAAAAAAGTGGGGGGAGTGGGAGGAAAAAAAGACAAACAGGGAGCAGGAGGATGAAGAATATAAGGAAAAGAGAAGAAAGTCAGACTTGGCGTATGAATAATGAGGAGGAAATGCACCCTAGTCACTCCAAAAAGGAACCGTTAAAGGGAGAACTACAAACTACAGATAGTTTACTAACATATCTCTGTGATCACTATCTGAGCTTAACTAGAAAAATAATGGAGTGAATTACTGAAAAAGGAAATAAATATTTTGTGATAGTTCTTATCTTCATGAGTCTTGTTTAAAAATAATATTGAATATATCTGTGCACCTTTGACACACAGTATTGTTGTGTGCTATAAGAATCTTGCAATAGTTTATTTTCAATTCTACCCTACACATCAGACTACATATACCATTCTGTCACACTTTTAAATTTTATGTTATCAACTATTTCTGTGTTAGACCAGAGTCAGCATATTAGGACCTGCTACCTGTTTTTGTAAACAAAGTTTCACGGGAGCAGCCAAGGTTGTTTGATCTATATGGTGGCTTTTGCGCTACAACGGTAGAGTTAATTAGCTGTGACAGAGACTGACCCATTAAGCCTGAAATATTTACTATCTGGCCCTTTACAGAAAATTTTGTTGCATGTTACCCTATTGCTGCCTGCCCTATTCTCCTCACCTCCCCATCATTGGCACCCATTTGCTTTTAAAATTCACTTCATTTGAATCATGTAAGACAAATATATACTGATATAACTATTTAATTCATGGTGCCTTGCATAATGGCCAGAGGCGCATGAGTTTGTGAAGGTGGAAATAAGCTATTTAGAGTGAAAAAAAAAAAAAAGAAAAAAATTTCGTGGGTCTGTTTAGACAGTCAATTATCTCTTAAAGCAATTAATTTAAAAAAAAAAATATATATATATATATATTTTTTGAGACGGAGTCTCGCTCTGTCGCCCAGGCTGGAGTGCAGTGGCGCAATCTCGGCTCACTGCAAGCTCCGCCTCCCGGGTTCACGCCATTCTCCTGCCTCAGCCTCTCCGAGTAGCTGGGACTACAGGCACCTGCCACCACGCCCGGCTAATTTTTTTGTATTTTTAGTAGAGACGGGGTTTCACCATGGTCTTGATCTCCTGACCTCGTGATCCGCCCGCCTCGGCCTCCCAAAGTGCTGGGATTACATGCGTGAGCCACCACACCCGGCCTAAAAATATATTTTTATATTTACTTTAAAAAAGAAAACACTCTAGCCCACTTTGTTTTTCTCCTTTCACATTTCTTGTAGCATGGGTATGTCAGCAACAAATTCTCAGTTTCTCTTCTGAAAAGGTCTTTATTTCACTTTAATTTTTGAAAGATTTTTGCTGGGTATAGTTTTGGTTGCCTTTTTTTTAAAGACTTAAAAAGTTGCTCTGTGCTCACTTGGGCAGCACATACACTAATACTAAAATTGGAACAATACAGTGAAGATTAGCATGGCCCCTTAATTATTTTTTTTAAACTAAAAACTATTGCTCAGTGTCTTCTAGCTCACATTTTCTTTTTTTCTGGCAAAAAGTCTGCTGCAATTCTTATCTTTGTTCCTCTGTATGTAATGTGTCTTTTTTCTTTTTAAATTTCCAATTGCCTTCAAGATTTTTTCATGTTTGATTTCCAGAAGTTTGACTATGATGTATACAGGCATATTTTCTTTTTATTATTATCATAATCATCATGGTATTTAGTTTGCTTGGGGGTTGTCTGAGCTTCTTTTTGGTTGCGTGGTTTGATCTCATTCGTTTTTTAAAATTCTTGGCCATTATCTATTCAAACATTTGTTTCTCCCTGTCCTTGTTCTGTTTTCCTTGTGAGACTCCCATTTACTTATAATTTACTTATGTTACAGCCTCTGATATTGTCCCATCTTAGATGCTCTGTTCAATGAATGATGTTCCATTGTATAGATGTATCACACTTTGTTTATCCATTCAGATACTGAAAGATATTTTGGTTGTTTCCAAGTTTTGGCAATAATGAGTAAAATTCTTATAAACATTTGTGTGTAAGTTTTGTGTGAACATAAATTTTCAACTCATCTGGGTAAACATCAAGGAGTACAATTGCTAAATCTTATGATAAAAATGCTTAATTTTGTAAGAAACTGCCAAACTGTCTTCGAAAATGGCTGTAACATTTTGCATTCCCAGCAACAATGAGTAAGAGTTCCTGTTGCTCTACATCCTTGTGAGAGTTTGGTGGTGGTGTCAGTATTTTGGATTTTAACTATCCTAATAAGTGTGTAGAGCAGTTTTAGGTTCACTGCAACATTGAGCATAAGGTACCAAAATTTCCTCTGCCCTACACATGCATAGTTTCCCCCATTATCAACATCCCCCACTAAAGTGGTACATTTACTACAATTGAATAACCTGTATTGAAACATCATTATCACCCAAAGTCCATAGTTTATATTAGTGTTCACTCTTAATGTTGCAAATTCTATGGGCTTGGACAAATTTATGACACGTATCCTCAATTATAGTATCATACAGAGTAGTTTCACTGCAATAAACATCTGTGTTCTGCTTATTCATCACCCTCTCCTCCCAAACCCAGCAACTGCAATAAACATCTGTGTTCTGCTTATTCATCGCCCTCTCCTCCCAAACCCTGGCAACCACTAATCTTTTTACTAACTCCATAGTTTTGCCTTTTCTAGAATGTCATTAGTTGGAATGTCATAGTTGGAATCATATGGTTTTTAGCCCTTTCAAATTGGCTTCTTTCACTTGGTAATTTGCATTTATAATTCCTCAAGTGCATTATGGTTTGACAGCTCATTTATTTTTTCTTTTTCTTTTCTTTCTTTTTTTCTTTTGAGACAGAGTCTCACTGTCACCCAGGCTGGAGTGCAGTGGTGCAATCTTGGCTCACTGCAACCTCCGTCTCCCGGGTTCAAGTGATTCGCATGCCTCAGCCTCCTGAGTAGCTAGGATTACAAGCATGCACCATTACACCCGGCTAATCTTTGTATTTTTAGTAGATATGGGGTTTTGCCAAGTTGGCCAAGCTGGTCTCGAACTCCTGCCCTCAAGTGATCTGCCCACCTCCACCTCCCAAAGTGTTGGGATTACAGGCGTGAGCCACGGCACCTGGCCTGGTAGCTCATTTCTTTCTGGTAATGAATAATATTCCACTGTCTAGATGTACAATGGTTTATTTATTCTTTCACATACTGAAGGACATCTTGGTAATTAGGAATAAAGATGCTACAAACACATTTGCGTGGTTTTGTGTGGACATAACTTTTCAACTCATTCAGGTAAATACCAAGAAGTGCAATTGCTGGATCAGACGTTAAGAGTGTGTGTTGTTTTTGAGTTCCTGGTTTGACTCATCTTGTAGTCTGTAGGAGTATACCTCAAGTAATTTTAAAAATAAAGGTATATATGAAACCCTGTCTCTACTAAAAATACAAAAGTTAGCCAGGCATGGTGGCACGCACCTGTAATCCCAGCTACTCGGGAGGCTGAGGCAGGAGAATTGCTTGAACCCGGGAGGCGGAGGCTGCAGTGAGCTGAGATTGTGCCACTGTACTACAGCCTGGGCGACAAGAGTGAAACTCCATCTCAAAAAAAAAAAATTAATTAATTAATTTAAAAAAAAGGTATATAAAGAATGAAATGTGAATGGTATATTTTCTAAGAATATCTTTCTATTGCATAGAAGTCACAAAGGCTGAAATTAGCTCTATTGATTAGTTTCTTAATAGATGGGCTTATTAAAGTCTATTAATTTTTGCTTGAATGCTGAACACGGTATGCTGAACAGCAGTATTATTTACACCTGAAAAATGGTATGCTTATTTTTCTGTCATGCCATTAGTGTGAAAGAGTTTAGTTAATCTAGTCAGGAATTGAGCTTGGAATGGATTTTATTGTTATAGTTACCTTACGTATACTATAGGTTTCAAATTCCTCTACTGGGAGACTACCATTGTCCTGTGCTTAGGAGCCAGAGAGTTTCTCTCTCTTTTTTTTTTCCTTTCCTCTGAGTTTTCAACCACTCCAGCATACCAATACCACAGGATATCCCTCTGTGCTCTTGACCTTTCCCAAACACTAGAAAGCTCATGGTTGGGGCAGCTAGGATTCTCCATTGTTCTGGTCCAGCCTCAGTCTTAGGTAGGCCCTCTGGCTCTTCTTCCTGTGGCAGTCAAAATCTGCCTTGTATTTGTATTGGTCTTAGGTGGAAGTTTCCTACTCTTCCCCTAGTAGTAAAAGACCTCTCCTTGGTATCAGTGTAGAATCCTGAGGCCCAAAATGATTTCTGCGCCTCTTTCAGAAGTAAAGGGTTTTCTCTTCTACCTTTTCCCCAGCATCAGTGAGTCTCTGACTGCATCCTGGGGACAGGAGGGTTCCTCCTCTAAGCAGCACAGGGGTGTGACTTCTAATCTCCCTTCAAAAACGTATGAAATCAGAAGGTTTTCTGCCCCTCCCTCACTGGTTTGAGGCTTAAAGGGGAAGGGTCTGAGTAAATGGGAAGGCCTTTGTCTTGTCTCCCAGGCACAAAGGCCTCTCTGCATCACTCTCTCTCTGCAGCTGCAGATCATCGCTTCCTTCATCCCTACACCACAGAGATGGCTTTCTGAAGTCTCCTGCTTTTGCCTCCTCTTAATTGGGGGTACTCTGTGGAGCCCCAAGGAAAAGTGTTTGCAAGAAAGTGTAAACTCCTTTTCTGTCCGAGGCCCCCAGACATTCCAAACTAGGCCATAGTTGGCCTTGTAGTTACAGGCCTTTTAGTTAAAACTCTAGGAGTTTTCCTCTTACTCACTTTTACAGTAGCCGTCTCTTTCTCTTGTGTTCTGACAAAAGTGAAGAAATGCATACGATCTATGCCTTTGAGGGGGTTGCGTGGGGAAGGTTGTCCTTTTTGGAATTTAGGTTATTTGGTTGCTGATATGGTTTGGCTGTGTCCCCACCCAAACCTCACCTTGAATTGTAGCTCCCATAATTCCCACGTGTTGTGGAAGGGACCTAGCGGGAGATAATTAAATCATGGGGGTGGTTCTCCCCATACTGTTCTTGTGGTAGTGAGTAAATCTCACAATATGGTGATTTCATAAGGGGCTTCCCCTTTCACTTGACTCCCATTCTCTCTTGCCTGCCACCATGTAACATGTGCCTTTTGCCTTCTGCCATGATTGTGAGGCCTCCCCAGCCATGTGGAACTGTGAGTCCATTAAACCTCTTTTTCTTTATAAATTACCCAGTCTCAGATATGTCTTTATCAGCAGTGTGAAAATGGACTAATATATTTGCTTTGCATGCTCAGCTCTCTGCTGGGCTCAAGAGAACTTGTAACGTCGTAGATTACTAAGCTCTTTCTTGTGGTGAGAGTGGGATTTTCTTTATGCACCTTTTTATATCCTAAACAGAAGTGGAAATCTCCTTCCACTTTGATCTGCCTTCCTTTTCTATTTTTGTAAAGGTGTCACCATTCTTCTAGTGATATGGTTTGGATGTGTCCCCACCCAATTCTTATCTTGAATTGTAACTCCCACAATTCCTATTCCACCTCCCAGTGTAATCACCCAGTGGGAGGTAATTGAATTATAGGGGTGGGTCTTTCCTGTGCTGTTCTCGTGATAGTGAATGAGTCTCATGAGATCTGATGGCTTGGAAAATGGGAGTTTCCCTGCACAAGCTCTCTCTTTGCTTGCTGCCATCCATATAAGATGTGACTTGCTCCTCCTTGCCTTCTGCCATGATTGTGAGACCTCCCCAGCCATGTGGTACTGTAAGTCCCATTAAATCTCTTTCTTTTGTAAATTGCTCTGTTTCAGGCATGTCTTTATCAGCAGCATGAAAACGGACTAATACACCTAGTTACCCAGAACTTGGGTAAACCTTGGAAGTATCTCTGATTTCTCTATAACAATGTTCAATGTTCAATCAGTTGATAAAGTCTCAATCAGATAAATCACTAACACCTCTGATATAGTTTGGATATCTGTCCCTGCCCAAATCTCATGTGAAAAGGTAATCCCCAACGTTGGAGGTGGAACCAGGTGGGAGGTGTTTGGGTCATGAGGGAAGATCCCTCATGGCTTGGTGCTGTCCTTGAGATAGTGAGTTCTCACAAGATCTGGTTGTTTTAAAGTGCGTGGCACCCCCCACCTCACTCTCTTGATCCTGGGTCCTGCCATGTGAGATGCCTGCTCCCTCCTTGCCTTCCACCATGATTGGAAGCTTCCTGAGGCCTCCCCATAAGCCAAGCAGATGCCAGCACCATGCTTCCTGTACAGCCTGCAGAACTGTGAGCCAATTAAACTTCTTTTCTTTATAAATTACCTAGCCTCAGGTATTTCTTTATAGCAATGCAAGAACAGACTAACACAATCTCCTTGGTAGGATCCTTTTCCACCGATTTCTCTAGTATAAGTACTTATCATCTCACAATGGCCTATCATAACAATTTTCCTTCAACCAGCTTGCACTCTGTCTTCCTCTAAACCTGACTTTACCATCATACTCATTACACACGGCATTGTTTTTATTATTTATAATCATGCACTCTGATCCTATTCTGCGGTTAAAGGCTACCTTACTACAGGAACAGGTCTTCTATTTTATTTCCATACTGATCCAGGTCTTCCTTTGAATTAACATCTAGAAATCTTATAATTCAAGGCCTATTACAAAGGGGACATCTTACATGAAAAAATTCCCTGATCACACAGAATTCCTGTCTTCTGAACTGTATGCTGCTTTATTTATGCATCTGGACTGGTATTCAAGTTTTATACATCTCTTACATCCCTTATTATATTGTAAACTCTAAAAAAGCAGAGCTCAGATCTAGTAAGTTACTGTATTCCTTCTTTTAGCTTTTCTGTATAAATATTTATCTTGCAAATTAAAACAGCAAAACAGAAAACACAATTAATAACATGACACTTACTCTCCTTCTTATAATCTATGCATCTTTAATGCATGCCCAATAACATCACTAAAAAATTTCATTAGCTCATAAAACACTATTCTCAAAAAGAGAGAAACAAATACACTATGACTACAATTTTTACACTATCCAAATATTTTCAGAGGAAAGCCCAATTAGGATTAGTTTAGGAACTTCCTGACATACTTAACCATTTCTACTGTTAGAGTTAGATCTGTAACAGTAATCTCAAACACAAATATACTGAAGTGCCTTTGCTTAGTTCCATGTAAATAAATATACCCAATAGCCATGAGGTTTACTAAGAAAAGTCACTGCCACAAGTAAAAAGAAATAAGCCTATCTACCTCACTAATTCTGCTAGTGCCTTATTTGGTAACTGTACTCAGGCATTTCACCAAGATGGAAAAATGGCATGCTTCTACTAAAATCATTTCCAATAAACAGGGGAGGGTATATACAAACCTAAGAAGAAAAAAAGCAGTTCTAATATTTTATGCTTTTCCGTAACAGCACTCTCAAGTATATTTTTCAAAAAATAGCACATAAAAATCCTGCATATATGCCATGTTAGTGAAAAGCCACAGTAGGTGCCATCTTTGCCAATTAGCTTCCCTGGCCAAACTACAATCATCAGAGAAATTCTTCCTGGAGGCACACCAATACCTGATTGTATTTGACTTGAATAAAAGATCAGATGTCTAAAATGGCATCTTTTTCATGTATTTTTGAGAAACGCTCAAAATGCAAAATGTTTTAGTTGCTAAAACAAATGAATAATGCACCCAACAGGTACCCTTATCAATTTAACACAGAACTGTTATCCAATAATTCAACTTCTAGTAATTTAGTATAAGAAAATAATCACATAAAAAGTTCAATATATCATTGTTTATAATAGGAAAAAACAAGTGACAATGTAAATGTTAACCAATATAAAATCTGTTATATAAAACAGAGTGTATATATATATATATATATTATTTAATAAGAAACAATATTGATGCAGATCAACTGTTGACACAGAAAGATGTACACAGCATGCTGTTGCAACAAAACAGGAAATTATAAAACCATACACAGTATACCCAGGTGGTAGGATTTGGAGTGTGTACCAGTTATCAATTTACTGCCTCTCAGCTCCAAATTCTGATTTCATTGCCTATGCTGCAAAAACAGAGCCACGTTCTTTATATACTTTTCCTTTGCCAGCTGGCATATGTATTAAACTTTATCAATAGATGGCAATGGAGATACAGTACAGAAGAAAGGAGTTTCCTTCCTGGTTCTAGTGTACTACCCTGGCAGGCTCCTATAGCCAGCAGCTTCCCCTTACACCTGATCCACTGGGTGGTTTTGTAAAAGAATGCCTCCAGTGAGATACCTCTCTGTAAGCAGCTTTCCCTAACCCTCAAGAAAGGAGATTTTGAGGAAGTTTAGAGAGCAAAACACCACATCAACTTCTCTGCCATCCAGTAAACCATGGTTACACCCTCTCCAACAGGGTCTGGATCTCAACCGTAAAAAGACAGGCCTCTTCCTGAGGGCTCTATCTCAGACCTAGGGGTTGTAGTTGCTCCTGATAGTTGCCATTCTTATATTGTCTAGAGTTCTCTTTACTTCTTACTAGTCAAACCTTTGTTACTCCAATCCCAATATCAATGTTAATTCCTTATATTAAACCTCTGCTCAAATTACAGTGTGGGTTCCCTAATTTGAGATACAGAATGGATTTTTTTCTTTATACTTGTCATTGTTATCTGAATTTTTAAATAATAAACTTGGTTTTTTGGTGGTAATCAGAAAAGGTAAATTAATTTTACTCTGGAAAAACTAAAAATTTCAATGCAAAATAAATACTAAGTTTTTCTAAGAAATGTGGATTTGATAAACTAATGCCTATGATTTTAACTTATGTTTGATATATAGTAGTCAGGGTTTTATGAATGTTGACTATCCTGTGCCAACAGCCCAGAATTGTCACTTATATGTAAGCAGAAAACAATGAGTTCTGCTTCCAAAGTTACTTAGTTTTCTCAGTGTTTGAATGTTATTTTTTGTAAGTGTATTAATAAAAGTGTATAGAATTAGAAAAAAAAGTTTTTCTTTATAGGACAGAAATATATTTGTGAGATTAAGATGACTAAATTTTTTAAAAAAATAATTTATTAAGACTATAATATTCAGTTTATCTTTTCTTAGTAAACATTTCTTTTCAACATTATCCAAAATTGTGCTTCTAGGTAATTTTGTGTAATAGAAATGATTTAGACTGCTATTCTTTTTCTCTTAGTTATGCCACATATTGGCCTTTACTCATGGGTTATCAATCATGAGTTATTTGGACGGATGGGTGCTCGTTCATCAAGCACACAGCCTCTATCATCTGACTATTTCAGCCCCTCTTACCATGTTCAAGGATTATCAGTTGGGCTCCAGCTTGTGCATTTCCAACATCATTTTCAGCAATGCACTGATAGAACCCTTCATCTGATTTCACCAGACCCAAAACTTGAAGATTATGTTCCTTCTGAAGAAGAAAAGCATAAATAAAATTTCATAATTTAATTGATAAATACCAGATCACAATCTCAAAAATATGCTTTTTGGAGAGGAAAAAAACAAGTAAAGTTTTTATGATTCAATTATTAAATATTATCCATCTAAGTACTTGTTAACTCAATTTCATACTAAAGCATTGGCAAGGTACCAATTTAACTGAATAGAAGAGTACATACTATCATTCACAATGAAGAACTTAACGCATGGAAAGTCATACCCTCACCGTTTGCAAACTTACACCTTTGCCTGGAAAAAGATCTGGCACGCAATACCAACTGAACATAGTTAAAGTCCAATTTGCGAATTTAAGGTATTATTTTTCCTAAGACTATCTATAATATCAATAGTTCTAACAGATTAGACTACAATAAATTAAATGAAGCCATGTGAGCTTTCCTTAAATGAAAAAGTACTATATGAATGTCAACTATTACTATTGGGCCGGGAGCAGTGGCTCACACCTGTAACCCCAGCACTTTGGGAGACCGAGGCAGGAGGATCATTTGAGCCCAGGAGCTGAAGACCAGACTGAGCAACACAGTGAAACCCTATCTCTACAAACTTGGCTGGTCATGGTAGTGCGTGCCTGTGGTTCCAGCTACTCAGGTTGGCAGGAGGATCCCTTAAGCCCAGGAGTTTGAGGCTGCAGTGAGCTATGATCACACCACTGCACTCCAGCCAGGGTGACAGAGGGAGACCCTGTCTTAAAAAAAAAAAAATTTTTTAACTATTGTTATTGGTAGAATAAATATGATTTTAAAATTTTCTAAAGTTTCTAAATATTGATTTTAAAAGGGTATTTTAACTATAACAGATTGCTTTTTAATGTTAAATACTTGTGAATTACTTTTTGTAACAGGAGATCATGCATTTCAAAGATAGAAAATATATTTCTAAGAATGAATTACTTGTATGACAAATTTGTAATGAGATATTATGTCTTTAACAACTATAGTTCTGACCATTTTTATGAATGTCATGTATAGATCTCAAGGTATGTCATTAATCTTTATTACTAAAGCTGGATAATTCTATTACTAAAATGTTAGATATTGATGATAATAGTAGGTAATATCTAAGAAGCATTTACTATATATGAAGTATAGTAAAAAGCAATTATGGTTGAGTGTTCTTAAGTACATTTGACACTTTTTAAATGCATTTTTTAAAAATAATCTTTATAACTATTGCTACAACAATTGTCCGACACTGGGTCATCCTTATTTTGAAGGGTCTGGGCATCAGTATACGATTTAAGGTTAAGTTTTGTATAGTCAGTTGCATTCTTACATATTATGTTTTTCAAAAGGATCATCTTTCCACACTTCAAGAAGTGCAGAAAGATTTCTGCTTCTTGAACAGAGAGCCGCGAAGACAACTGGGGACACACATACACGCACACATGTGTGTGCTAATCATCTGCCAGAAAATGGTGGCAGCTGTGTTTCAGAGTGCCAGTGTGTTCAAGTAAGAGTCTAGACTCTAGGCTTAGGTAAGCCACTGACTTGCTATGTGATCTTACATAAGCTACCAAAATATTTCTGGGCTCAGCTTTCTCATCAGCCAATGAAGGTATTACATTCTATGTGAATTCTTCTATTTCATTTGTGGTACACAAAATAGTACATATAAGATAACTGATCTCTCGGTTACTACATTTAAAAATATCTAAAAGTTACAGAAATAAACATACTTCTTTGAAAAATACTTACTACAATCTTAAAATAATCACTTGGGATAACCATATCCCCATTTTTGACCCACTTCACAGTTGGAGTTGGTTTTCCAGTCACTTCACATTCAAATACAATATCCATAGATTCGTGAGCATATATATTAGTAGGTTGCTTCAGGAATTCAGGTTGAGCTTTAAAATAAAAAGGAAATTAAGACATTAATGAAAATAGAATTAGGCAGCTATTCATATTTCAACCAATTTTTTAAATCATAAAATCCACAGGATTTTTACTCATTATTTGAAGCTTTCACATATTTTTGCAAAAGCATAAAATAAACATATAATAAAAATACATGTTAGGAATAGAATTATCTTTAAAAAATGATTTGCTGGTACAACTAACTGTTTTAAAGATAATTTCTGTGTTTCCTTATTTGGAACTATTTACTAAGTTGACTATATTGGAGAAATTAAAAATGTCTAAACATAAATATTAAAGACTACTTCCCTAAGATTTATAAAATTTTCTAAGAACTATAATTAGAATTCAAAGAGTTGATTGATAAAACTTTCCTTTTCAGTCAACTTGATAAGTAAGAACAATAATAACAAAAAGTAACACAAATGTCACATTAGAGTCCTTAAACAGCTCATTCATGCAACACACTCCTATTACTAAGATCCCTCATTATATGCAATGGTTTTACAGGGTGATGGGGAAAGGATAAGTATATTTGAAAAAGTCTGAATATTCCAGTAGCTCCCTTTCCACATGCCCACAGTTGTAAATTGCTAACTTACAAATAATAGATCATATTTTTAACTGGAAGGGTTGAGGTAGATCACCTAGTCCAGCATCCTACCTAATGATATAATTTCCTATATGACATCCTTGACAAAGGATCTTAGTGATCCGTGTTTGCAAAGTGTGAATGACAGGAACTCCCTACAACACAAAGCAGCAAGCTCCATTGCAGGCTAGTTCTATGAAATAACAACAACAATGGCAATGACAGCAGCTTTATTTACAGTTGACCTAAAATCTGCCCAGCCTGCTGGGATTTTGATTGGGATTGTGTTGAATTTGTGGCAACTTGACATCTTAAAAATATTGTCTTCTTTTCCCTGAATGCAGGATTATCTCTCTATTTAAGTCTGATTTCTTTCATAAATGTTTTACAGATTTCAGTAAGCAAATCTCATTCATGTTTTGTTAGATAAATACCTAGGTATTTCAAACATTTTTGATGCTATTCTAAGTGGAACTTTAAATTTTTTAAAATTTCCAGTTGTTCTCTGCTAGTATGTAGGAATGAAATTGATTCATATGTATTAACCTTTTATTGTGGCCATCCTAAATTATCTCGTTAGCTGTATCAGCTTCTGTAAATACAGTTTGGGGATTATCTACATAAACAATCATGCTTGTCTGTGAGTAGAGACAGTTTTATTTATGCCTTTCCAATCTCCCTTTCCTTTTTTAAAAAGAATTTTTTGGCCTATTGCACTGTCTAGAGCAGGCCCTGGAGAGAAATCTAAACTAGCAACATAACTTAGGTAAATGAAGAATGACAGTACAGAGAGGAGGTAGAACCCCAGGCAAGCAGAACCTCCCCCAAGGAGGGAAATCATGTATAATCTTAAGAAACAACATACACTCACAGTGATGGAAGATCCAGAAAACATAAATCTGTACAACAAGATGAAATCAGGGAAATCTATTAATAGCGAATTTGACTTGATCCTTTCAAACAATGACAAGCCATTTATATTTATTCTTTTGTGAATTATGTATATAAATATGCTGCCGTTTTTCCAATTAGAATGTTTATAATTTTCTTATCCATATATATAAGAGCTTTTTGCATAATGAGAGTTATTATTTCAAGGCTCTCAGCTCCAAATCTGTTCTTTGCAGTAGTGGATGTGGACTTTTGTCAGCTGGTGCTTTGTTAACAGCACTGGGGAAACACTGCACAGCAAAGCAGAGTGATGGGCTTAATTTTCAGGCTGGAGGATGCTCTTCTTTTTGCTCATACGGTGAGGCTGATTGTGAAAGACCTAATAATGATCACCCTCCTGTAAGTTTCTCTAGCTTACTCCAGCATGTGGCTTTCTGTGCACCAGCTCTGACACACAGCATCCCACTGGATAGGGTCCTGTACACCAGCTCCAACTCATGTCATCCCAGTGGGCAACATTCTGCTTATCATCTGTCCAGCCCACAGCACCCCAGCAGGTGTTTTCTGCACACCAGCTCTGAGGCCTCCCAGCAGGGGATTTCCTGTGCCCCAGCTTTGGCCCATAACTATGTCCTTTGGCAGCAGCTACATTTTCTCCAACAAGGTCTGAATAACAGTCTTCCTGATTTTTGGATTCTCTACCTCAGCTCAAGAGGTAGTCATAGCTAATCCCTATATTTACTATTTTTGTATTCGTTAGTGTCCTATTTTGACTCTTTTAGTAAGTAGATTTTAATAGTTAATAATTCTTTTTTTTTTTTTTTTTTGAGATGGAGTCTCGCTCTGTTGCCCAGGCTGGAGTGCAGTGGTGTGATCTCGGCTCACTGCAATCCCCGCCTCCCAGGTTCAAGCGATTCTTGTGCCTCAGCCTCCTAAGTAGCTGGGATTACAGACGTGCACCACCACGCCTGGCTAATTTTTGTAATTTTAGTAGAGACGGGGTTTCACCATGTTGGCCAGGCTGGTCTCGAACTCCCGACCTCAGTTGATCTGCCTGCCTCGGCCTCCCAAAGTGCTGGGATTACAGGCATGAGCCACCGCGACTGGCCATTAATAATTCTTTATATTAAATTTTCTCTGTTCAAATGCCTAGTATAGTTTCTGGCTCCTAACTGGGCCCTGACTAACACAGTAAGCTATGAACCCCTTGTCTTCATGCTGCCAATATTTGTTTCCTTTTCTGTCTTTAACTTAAGGCATCTATAGTAACAAAGTTTTATGTTTTCATATGGTAAAATTTATAAGTTCTCTCCATTTTAGCATCTGTATTTCACTATTTTTACTCCAAAGGCTTTCCCTTCTTCTGTACTATGACAACATTCACTTGTATTTTCTTCTAATATTTCTACGAAACAATCTAGACTTACTAAGTATCCAGCTTTATATGTATCTAAGTAGCAAGATCAGTCATCCCAAAAAGAATGACTGATTTGAAAGATTTAATACTAAAATCTATGTACTCTTAGGGGTTTATTTCAGGACACTAATTGGTTTCATCCATCTGTCTGTTTCTGGGCCAGAACCATAAAATTATTATAACTATGCAATATGTTATAATATATGGTGGAACAGATATTCTTCCTTTATTTCCTCAAAATTTTTCTAACATGTTTGTTTAATGTTCCACCCCCCAGATAAATTTAGACTCATCTTATGTTAAGTTTCTCTGTTCCTTCTCAAAGCAAACAGACAAACAAGAACTTGGAGTTTTCATCTGAACGGCAATACATTTTAGATGCAGGAAAACCGAACATGTTTGCAACTGTGAGTCTTTCTATTTAGAACAAGGTTACTTAAGCTTACTTCTGTTAAATAAAATTTATGGGAGGCTACTAATATGGACTGAGCTTCTACTCTATAGATCAAACCAAACAGACTGAACCAAAATGAAGTCACTCATGCTAAAGTTGCATATCACAAACTAAACCTAAGTTATTTACCTGACCTTCTGAGAAATCAGGAGAGTGTGTGTGTCAAATCCCCAAATGGGACAGTTTTAGGCAATATAAGGAAGTCCCCTCTGCTTTGACCCTTACAATGAAAGTAATCTGAAGCAACTGATGTTAACCAATCCACTTTGTTTCTTAGTTTCTGCTCAAGTTTCCCTGCAAAAACTGTTCTGCCTGCCCAGTGTAGTGCTTATCTGTTCTTTAGATGAGATACTGCCTGACTCATGAATTACTATTAAAAGCCATTATATCATTTAACTAAATTGTAAAAATTTTGTCTTTTGACTCTTGGATATTCTTTGATAATGATTTACTGTAAAGCAGTTGTAAAGACTAGGAGTCAAGAAACATAAAGCTGAGTTCTGGTTCTACCACTGGACATTTTGCTAAATGTGGGTTTAAAACCCCTGGGTTACTAAATAAGGAATTCAACTAGACTATTCCTAAGTACACTAAGATCTTTAGCCAATGATTTATAACTTTAACATGTATCTTTGATGTGTGATAATTAACACATCAAAGCTAACATTCATAAGTGCTTTCCACTTATAACCATTTAGTTCCTACAACAATTCTATTATGCAGTTAATATTATATTATTTCCATTTTATAGACACTAATACACAGAGAAGCTAAGTAACTCCATAGCATAAGGCTTAGTCAGTGACAGATCTGGATTTTGAACCTAGACAAGTCTGACTCCAAAACCTATACTCTTTTAAAACACTTTTTATTTAAGAGAATAGAATAAATCCCATGTACCTATTATGTTGATTCAACAATTATCAAGTCATGGTCAATACTGATTCATCTATGCCTTAATCCATTCCATTCCCAACCTCAACCCTACACACATATTATTTTGAAAGCAAACTCTACATATTACATTATTTAATACATAAATATTTGAGTACCTCTATAAGCTAAGAACTCTCATTTCTAAACATAACCATGATACCATCATCAGGCTGGTATCAAAATAATTTATTGGCTGGGCATGGTGGCTCATGTCTGTAATCCTGGCACTTAGTGGGGCCAAGGCAGGTGATCATCTGAGGTTAGGAGTTCAAGACTAGCCTGGCCAACTTGGCAAAAACCCGTCTCTATTAAAAATACAAAAATTAGCCAGGCGTGGTGGCTCATGCCTGTAGTCCTAGCTACCGGGGAGGCTGAGGCAGGAGAATCGCTTGAACCCAGGAGGTGGAGGTTGCAGCAAGCCAGGATTGTGCCACGGCACTCCAGCCTGGGTGACAGAACAAGACTCTGTCTCAAGTAATAATAATAATAATTTCTTAATATCACCTACTACCCACTCAATATTCACATTTCACTAACTGGCCAATGTTCTCACTCTGTTGCCCAGACTGCAGTGCAGTGGTGTGATCATGGCTCACTGCAGCCTTGACTTCCCAGACTCAAGTAATCCTCCTGCCTCAGCCGCTCAAGTAGCTGAGACTACAGGAATGCACCACCACACCCAGCTAATTTTTTGATTTTTTTGTACAGAGGAGGTCTCACTATGTTGCCCATGCTAGTCTAAAACTCCTGGGCTCATGCGATCCTCCTACCTCAGCCTCCCAAAGTGCTACATTTACAGGCATGAGCCACTGCGCCTGGCCTCTATGTTCTTAAAAGTGGTTTACTTTATTCAAATTGGGCAAACAAGGTGCATTCACTGGTGTTAATTTGTTTCTTAAGTTTTTTTTTCATCTACAGATTCCTCTTTATCTTTTGTTTGAAATTGGAATACTATGCAGCCATAAAAAATGAGGAGTTCGTGTCCTTTGTAGGGACATGGATGAAATTGGAAACCATCATTCTCAGCAAACTATCGCAAGGACAAAAAACCAAACACCGCATGTTCTCACTCATAGGTGGGAATTGAACAGTGAGAACACATGGACACAGGAAGGGGAACATCACACACCGGGGACTGTTGTGGGGTGGGGGGAGGGGGGAGAGGGGAGAGATAGCATTAGGAGATATACCTAATGCTAAATGACGAGTTAATGGGTGCAGCACACCAACATGGCACATGTATACATATGTAACAAACCTGCACATTGTGCACATGTTCCCTAAAACTTAAAATATAATAATAATAAAATTTAAAAAAAAGAAACGAAGTCATTTGTAATGTAAGATTTCCCTGCAATCTGTCTTTTGCTGACTATATTGCCACAGTGGTATTTAACATGTTCTTTCTGAAAGCTCACAGTTAAATGTAGAACCCTGATTGGAGTCAGGCTAGTTTTTTTTTTTTTTTTTCCCCTGAGACTACCTCATAGGCAGTTCCATGTGCATCTATCAGAAGGTTCATCATGTGTGTCTGTCTTTCTTTTGGAGATGTTAACAGCCTTTGGTTATCATTGCCCATCAGGTGGTGCAAAATAGTAATACTCTTATTCTATCACTCATTCTATAAAGAGAAACATTGCTTATATTACTTATTATTATATTCCCTCAATTATTAGGATAACCCCACAATTATTGGGTTATCCTAAAGTACAGTACTTTGAAAAGGGGCAGAATAAATGCTTGACTTTTTTCCCTTCACTTACGTTTTCAAAATAGTGAGCTGGTTTTCTAATATTCTCTCCCAAAGGTGATTGCTGAGGATTTTTCATTTAAGTATTAAGTGCCTTTAGTTTAAGACGTATTTGGTTTGTTTCAATTCACTGAAGTTATTATTCTTTTGATTCTTAAACTATCCCATATTTGACCAATGGAGGAAACCTGAACACAGTGAAAGCTCCTGAGTCCTTTTTCACATGACTCTACTGGTCTTCAGTTTATGTTCATTGCTCTGAGGCCCTTTTTATGGACAAAGTCAGCAATTTTGTATTTTTTAAATATAAACTTCATCATGATTTCCTACTGATATTTCCAATTAAGTCTAAGACTGTAGGTTTTAGCTGAATCTTCTTAATTTTACATCTGTATCTCAAGCCAAAAATCTGTTCCCAATGACACTAACATAATTGCTCATTTACTTTATCCTACACCCATAGTCTCAGAATAAACATTTGTACCAACAATATGATAAAAGAAAACAACTGAAGATTTTTTGCAGTTCTGTCCTTAGAGTAAATCCCACTAGGTACATTACGGTCCAATTACAATTTTAAATTTACATGGAATTATAATTCCATATACTTAGAATTTACTTAGAATTGTAACTTTCTGTGTGGCTATATTACCAACTGGATATATCTTTGGAGTCGCCTATTTCATTTTACTCTCCATTTTCAGGAACTACTTTGTAAATTTTTATATCTATAAAGACAAGGTATATTCAAACAAACCTACCTACCTTCTAACCCTGTTTTTCTCATCCTATTTCCTCCTTTACCCTACTGGTAAATTTATGGTTTATTATTTCATTATGAAAATTATAAGCACATACCCACACCCACAATTTGTCCCCACTCCTCTTATTTAGATTAGAAATCTAAATAAGATTTTTTTTCTACCTTCAAAGCCTATACTCATAACTACTTAGGTACCATGTTTCAAGGAATTAACATATTCCTTGGGTCTAAAGAACTGAAAGAACTGAGGCTCCCCCTAAGGCAGAGTAACTACCTACTCTGGAAAACACAGCAAAATCCTCTTCCAAAAAAAAAAAAAAAAAAAAAAAAAAAGGTGGGGGCCGGGGGGAGCGGATAATTTCAGTATGCATTTTTAGTAAACAGACTTTCGCAGACTATTAGAAAAAATCATCATAAGCAATGTTCAATTAATCATTACTTTCCCTTTCATGAATTATAAAATAATGCCATTAAAATGTTCTCTGGATTTTAACTACTCTGTAGACAGTATTCACACCAATTAAACACAATGTAAGAGCAGATGTTTGTGATTGGGAAGTTAAATTGATAACCAGAGAACAAATGAGTCAATTACCATAAGAAAATAAGTGTTGTAATGGAAGATTATGCATTTTGTTACCAAAGAGATAATTAAGCTTCAAATCCTCTTTGACAGCTCCCTATCCCTTCAAATGCCATCATCATTTCAAGAATAATTTTAATTGCTAAATGTACAAGTAGAATTTAATACTAAAATATATTATACTTGCAAAATTATTTTACTAGAAACATCACCTAATTCCATCACTGTTACATAATGCTGAAAATTGCCATTTAATTCAAATAGAAAACAATATAGGGCCAACACCAGTGTTTCAAGGTTACTTTATTATGCTGTGATTTGGAAGATAACTGTTTTCATTTACATTAGCTCTGAATTGTTGGAGTTTCTATTGTTTCATTTTAAAGGTTTATGGACTGAAATTCTTATTAAGCTCTGTAAGCAGAGAAAGAAATCAATTTTGTCCATTTTATGTTAAAACTGCTTTTCTGTAATTCACAAACTTACATCTACGTCGTTTAAAAAAAAAACCCCAACAAATAAAAACAAATAAAAACCAAGCATTTAACAGTGTGAAATCCCTTCAGGGATTTTGTTTGACAGTCTAATCACAAGTCTACTATTGGTACTAACTCAACTAACAAAGCAAGAATATATTTGAATCCTCTGACATTTCTTGAGAAAGCTTCCCATTCCAATGAAGGTGAATAGGCTTCTCCTTAACCTCCAGGAGAAATAGGTGACATCATAATTGTGAAGTAATATTATAACAATGTTTCCACTTGACTATGAAATTATATTTCTCTCCTTTCATCCCAACCCTGCCCCTAGTCTCATTGTCTTTTCCTTACCCTAGCCGTCAATTTAGCTAACAGGTACTCATCCATCTGATCCTAATTAAAAGTATTTCTCAGCCAGCGCGGTGGCTCATGCCTATAATCCTAGTACTTCGGGAGGCCAAGTCAGGTGAATCACTGGAGGTCAGGAGTTTGAGACCAACCTGGCTAACATGGTGAGACCCCATCTCTACTTAAAATACAGAAATTAGCCGGACGCTGTGGTGCATGCCTGTAATTCCAGCTACTTGGGAGGCTGAGGCAGGAGAATCAACTGGGAGGCAGAGGTTGCAGTGAGCCGAGACTGTGCCACTGCACTTCAGCCTGGGCACCAGAGGGAGACTTCATCTCAAAACAACAAAAAAAAACCTCCTTAAAGAAGCATTTCCTGACACCCAGTTCCTCACTCTTCCCTGTTTCTAGCCCTTGACTGCCCTATTTACTATCGAAATTCCAGTGGCCTAAACCAAAATAGGTGCTCAATGCATATTAGTAGAATTTTTTTCAAGGATTCTCAAGTTTCTTAAGGATTCAATGTTTTGTATCATTGTTTCTCCTAAGTCCACTCTTGAGTGTCTGACTTTCTGCATGAATTTTACATTTTGCTTTTAAATGTTTATGATGGGCTGGGTGCGGTAGCTCACACCTGTAATCCCAGCACTTTGGGAGGCCGAGACGGGCGGATCACGAGGTCAGGAAATCAAGACCATCCTGGCTAACACGGTGAAACCCCGTCTCTACTAAAAGAATACAAAAAAATTAGCTGGGCGTAGTGGTGGGTGCCTGTAGTCCCAGCTACTCGGGAGGCTGAGGCAGGAGAATGGTGTGAACCCGGGAGGTGGAGCTTGCAGTGAGCCGAAATTGTGCCACTGCACTCCGGCCTGGGCAACTGAGCGAGACTCCATCTCGAAAAAAAAAGTTTATGATGATGAAAATTTTAATGAACATGAAATTTCAGCACCAACATTTGTACTCATGTTTACGTGTTAGCTCTGTGATCACATGATTTAATTCTAATGCAATGTTCCTCAAACTTTGGGTCTTAGGGTCTACAGCTCTTTGAAAAACTGTACTCTATATATTAATTTTTATTTTGAAAAATTCACAAAAACCTTTATTAAATATAGGCTCCACTTCTTTAACAAGGTTAAACATACTTAATCTTTGCTTGATGTCTCAATATTGTATGTATACACAACATCTAACTTATCCATTCATTCATCATCGTACACTTGGGTTGTTTCCATGTTTCAGTTATTGTGAATAATGCAGCTGTGAATGTGGGTGTAGAAATATATTTTTGAGACCCTACTTTCAATTCTTTTGAACATGTACCTGAGATGGAGCAGGAACCCCTTGAGGGGCCTATAGGCCTCCCCCGCCCCCAGCATGGAAATAAAGGAAAATCTTGAGTTCCTTCAAGAGAAGTTCCAGGCACCTAGCTGGCCCTGAGAAGCAAATGAGCAACTTGATAAGCAAGAGGGTAATAGCAGCTTAAAACAATAGCCAAGGAAGTTAGAATTGTGGGATGTTTGGTTCCCTATAGAAACTAAAGGTAACATCTTAACATACGTCCCTGGGTTGTTTTTCAGAAACCTGAACCCCACCAAATGGATCTGTTGGCATGTAGACCTCAGATAAGGGGGAACTGAGGACTGAATATCTTTGTCCTAAAGTTCTTCCTGAGGGACTTGGGAGAAGTCACACCCATGAGCCAGAGCTAATATTCTTTTCTGCTGACCCCCAAATTTTAAAACAAAACTTCTCTTCCTTAATGAACTGCAAATCAGAAAATCTACCTATGACCTGTAAACCCCACTCCAAGATTTCCCGCCTTTTTAGGCCAAACCCATGTATAACCTCCATGTATTGCCTTATGATTTTGCCAATAACTTCTACTTTCCTGAAATTTCCCCCTGCCTTTAAACCCTTGCTTGCAAGCCATTGGAGAGCTCAGGTCTTAAGCATGAGCTAACTGATTCTCCTTGTTTGGTGCCCTGCAATAAACATCTCCATTTCTCTTGCTGCAATCCCAATGTCAGTGTTTAGCTTTGCTGCACTGGCTGGGCAGACCAAAGTTCAGTTTGGTAACATGCCCAGAAGAGGAACTGTTAGTTCAAATGGTAATTCTAGTTTTTCATTTTTTAAGGAGCCACCATACTTTTTACCAGCGACTATACTTTTTGCTGTACCAAAAGTGCAAAAAGGTTCCAATTTCTCCATATCCTTACCAACACTTGCTATTTTCTGTTTTTAGAGAGGAGCCACCATAGCAGGTATGGGGGTGGTATCACAGTAGTGAGAGAGGAGAAAGGAAGAAACCGGTAAGGTAGGCAGTTAGGGTGGGTCCTCAGTTGAATTATTTTAAACACAACAACCTGAAAAATCAAGCTGCAGGCACAGATAAGGGAACTTGCACAAGGGGGCTTGCCTAAGACATGTTCACAGCCACACAGATAAGAAAGGCTATACAGGTGACTGTGGGCATGACTTGCCCAGACATGCCCACAGTGGAAAATCCCATCTCCTGACACATGTGCAGTAAGGTGAACAAAGCAATATGGCATAACTCAAGCTAAGGGCCTGCACACACATTAGGAGGATGGGGTAGAGCTATCAGAAATTCGCACCTTATGTAAATGAGACGTCCAGCCCTCATCGGTTTCTTTTAAAAAGCCTTTGCATTCAACTGTAAAAACGGCAACCCTCTTCCAGGTCCCCTCTCTGCTGTGGAGAGCTTTCTTCTTTCACTTATTAAATTTTTGCTCCAACCTCACCCTTTGTGTCCATGCCCCTTAATTCTCTTTGTCACTGAGACAAAGAACTCTGAACTCCAGGTGATACCTCAAAAGAGACTGCTACATTGTGGTGCATTGGCAAGACTGTAACAGTACCATATATGTTTTTGTACCGTTTGATTTTTTACCATGCTTTTTGACTATTTAAGAAAATTATTGACTACTGGATAGTTTGAATTTACCTGCTCTCTGATTCTCCCTACTGTTCTACAGTTGGTATTTTTCTGTTAACTGACAGTATTGCTTGCTTTCTTTTCTCCATCTCTCTACTTTCCTTTTTATCATTTCCAAATTTAAGAAAGTGAAAAGTACTCAGTATAAAAAGTGTACAGAACACAGAAAACATAAAAGCCTCCTCTTTATCAAGCTTCAAACTACCTGTCAATACCGGTACCCCCCTTAGAGAGAAATACTATTCATATTTTTGGTGTGTGAACTGTCCAAACATTTTTCTCTGTATTTAAAACACATCACACATACACACACACTTACTTGTTTTTAAAATACAGACTGGAGTCTAGGCAACATAGTGAGACCCCCATCTCTACAAAAAAAAAAAAAAAAAAATTGGCCAGGCATGTGGAAGATGCCTACAGTTTCAGTGACTCAGGAAGTGAAGGCAGGAGACTGCTTGAGCCCAGGAGTTCGAAGCTGCTGTGAGTTATGATTATACCACTGCACTCCAATTTGGGCAACTTAGCAAGACCCCATCTCTAAAAAATAAAATAAAATACAGACTGAGTCAACCAATAACTAATTTTCTGCAACTTGTATTTCTCTCTTAATAATACTGCATATTAGTATACATGTAGCCACATATATAGCATAGTAGGTTAATGGTATGACCATATCCCAATGTAATTATTCTCCTATTAATGCACACTTAAGGTTACTTTTCATTTTTCTACTACAGGTAAATGCTATAATATGATGCATCCTTGTACATATCTTTGTATGCATGTGCAAGGGTTTTAGAAGAAGAGATTCTCAAAGGGAATAACTAAGTCAAGGTGTTTTTGTATTTTACATTTTGATAAATATTACCAAAGGCTGTACCAATTTCATATTCCTGTCAGAGAGTAGCTATTGATGAAGCTATTCAACATTCTACTGCACATCCTAGCTAATTTAATGAAATAAGAAAAAGAGGCTGGGTGTGGTGGCTCATGCCTATAATTCCAGCACTTTGGGAGGCTGAGGCGGGTAGATTACTTGAGATTAGGAGTTCAAGACGACCCTGCCCCAACATGGTGAAACCCCATCTCTACCAAAAATACAAAAAATTACCTGAGTGTGGTGGCATGTGCCTGTAATCCCAGATACTTGGGAGGCTGAGACAGGAGAATGGACTGAACCCAGGAAGCGGAAGTTGCAATGAGCTGAGATCAATCATGCCATTGCACTCCAATCTGGATGACATAGCGAGACTTCGTCTCAAGAAAAAAAAAAAAAAAACCAATAATAATAATAATCAGCTGGGTGTGGTGGTGGGTGCCTGTAATCCCAGCTACTTGGGAGGCTGAGGTGGGAGAATTGCTTGAACATGGGAGGCGGAGGTTGCAGTGAGCTGAGATTGCACCACTGCACTCCAGCCTGGGCAACAGAGTGAGATTCTGTCTCAAAAAAAAAAAAAAAAAAAAAAAAGAAAGAAACAAAATACAAATACGGGAAAAGGGTTGGAGAAATCCACCACCCGCCCCTACCACACACATACACACACATCATGGCAATGACTGTCTACTCAGAACATTCAAGAAAATCTCTCTCACCTGGAGAAATTCCAATGTGCATTACTGTACTATTTGTAGCGGCGAGGGACCCCAATGATTTCATGAACAGGAATAATAATTACACAAACTACAATAGGTCTAAAGCATATGTTACAGCTTTCCTAGTCAAAGTGTAGTATAGGACCAATAGCAATGGCAACATCTGGGAGCTTATTATAAATACAGAATCTCTGTTTCCCCACCCCAAACCCTCTGAATCGGTTTCAGCATTTTAACAAGATCTCCAGGTGGTTTGCAGGCACATTAAAGTTTGATAAACATCGCTTTTGGGCATTTAAATACTGATTATAGTCCTGTAGGTACAAACAGAGAGAAATTTAAATACAATAATGTCAAAAAGCAATTTGCAGAGCAAACTAGATGATACAATATCTGCTAATGAAAAAAATTTATTTGTAGATGTACATGTATGTAAATGCTTTTTGAAGACACCTGGAAGCATACACACTAAACTAATAACAGTTATCCTCTGAGGAAAGGGGTGGGAATGGGGAAGGGGCAATAAAGGAGGAGGTTTACTTTGTTGATACGGTTTGATTCTTTAATAATGTTACTGCATTACTTAAATAATTTTTAAAATAAAAATAAAAGCCAAAAGAATAAGCTGGAAAACTATTAGAATGAAATATAAATCTCTGGTAAACTAGCAGAATAAATGATTAACATGTTTTTTGTTGTCATTCACATTCTTATGTAACAAAAAAAATTAGAAAATGTAAATCTAAAAACCTAATTCATAACTACAAAAACAATAAAATAGTTAGATATGTACCTAACAAGTAAAGCATAAAACCTTTAGGAAGAAAAATATGTAATTTTATTAAGGAAGCAAAATATTAAACAATCGCCTGGTTTGATTCCATCCTGTGTGGCTGTTCTCTTAAGCAATAGTTGTTCATTTCTATCCGCTTTCTCTCCCACCTAAGTGTGTGCCATCACCCCATGGAAGACTCAATGGACATGAACATGAGCCCTCAAGGCCTGAGGACCATGTTTTTCATTGTGAACCAAAGGCTGACAAATATTACCACCTTAAAGTGGACAACGATGAAAATGAGCATCAGTTATCTTTAAGAATGGTCGGCTTAGAGGCTGGTGCAAATGATGAACTGCAGATTGTTGACACAGAGACAATGAATTACGAAGGCAGTCCAATTAAAATAATACTGGCAACTGGCCAGGCATGATGACTCACACCTGTAATCCCAGCACTTTGGGAGGCCAACGTGGGTGGATCATTTGAGGTCAGGGGTTCGAGACTAGCCTGGCCAACATATTAAACCCAGTCTACTAAAAATACAAAAACTCAAAAATTAGCTGGGCATGGTGATGTGCACCTATAACCCCAGCTCTTCAGCAGACTGAGGCATGAAAATTGCTTGAACCCAGGAGGTGGAGGTTGCAGTGAGCCAAGATCACACCACTGCACTCCAGCCTGGGCAACAGAGCGAGACTCTGTCTCGAAAAAAAAAACAAAAAACAAACAACAACAACAACAACAACAAAAAAAATAAAAAATAAAGTAATAGTGGCAACTTTGAACATGATGATTTGAACAGCCAATGATTTTCCTTGGGGGCTTTGAAATGACACCACCCACGGCCTTATGGTTGAAGTATGGTTCAGGGCCTGTGCATATCAGGTGACAGCACTTAGTAGCTGGGGAGGAAGGTGGAGAGGCTTAGAAGATCATGAAGAGGAGGACATGAAACTCTTAGGTACATTTGGAAAGTGATCTGCCCCTGGAGGTGGTAGCAAGGTTACCCAGGTTGTGGGGAGGGAAGAGGAGACAAGAATAAGCTCCAGTGAAGAAATCTATATGAGACACTCCAGCCAAAAATGCACAAAAATCAAACCAAAATGGAAAAGATTCAAAACCATCAACACCAGGATCAAGAATCCTTCAAAAAACAGGAGAAAGAAAAACAATAAACAAACTTCCTAAAACACCAAGAGAACCTAGCTCTGTAGAAGACATTAAACCAAAAAGGCAAGCAAGTACAGAAAAAGCTGGTTTCCTTCCCAAAGTGGAAGCCAAGTTCGTCAATTATATAAAGAATTGCTTCTGGAAGACTGACCAGGAGGTAATTCAAGATCTCTGGCAGTGGAGAAAGTCTCTTTAAGAAAATAGTTTAAGCAGTTTTAAAAATGTTTCCATCTTATTTCACTTAGGTAACAGTTGATATACAGTTGTCCTTTTCATAATGTAGAGTGAGAACTTTCCCTAATATGTTTGATAAATGTTGTCCAAGTTCCACTGCCAAGAATGTGTTGTCCAAAATGCCTGTTTAGTTTTTAAAGATGGAAATCCACCCTTTGCTTGGATTTAAGCATATATGGAATGTTATGATAGGACACAGTAGTAGCAGTAGTCAGACATGGAAATGGTGGGGAGACAAGAATGTACACATGAAATAACCTCGGTATTTTAATAAGTAGCACTGTTTCTATTCAAACAAAAAAAAATGGAGGCACAACTATAGATGCAAATATGTATGAAAATTCTCATACGATTGAAGTGACACATTAAATCGGAAAAAATACACAACTCAATAAAAAATCTTAGAAATTGTAATCACTTGGAAAGAATCATGTTGGATTTGTATCTCATTTCTTACACCAAAGTAAATTCCATATGTATCAAACATTTAATGATTAAAACCAAACACTGCCATAAAAGCACTAGAAGAAGACATGAGATTTTCAAAAAATATAATCTTGGAGGGAGGACTAAGTATGACACAAACTCGGAAGTCACAGAAGAAAATTTAAACATATTGGCTTGTGATACAGTGAAATCTGTCTTTGGACTTCATCCTGGTTTCCTGACACAGAGCCCCTAAATCTCTTGGAATTTCCTGGGTGATAGGAGCAACTTTTGTCCTATAATAAGACAAGTCTTGATGGGGTACTTGATAGCCTCCAGATGAGGGCTAACTACCAGTGGAACCAAACATGAGAGGGTTGGAATTTTCAGCTCCATTCCCTAAACTCCAGAAGGGGAGATGAGCTGAAGGTTCAATTGATCACCAGGGGCCAATGATGTAATCAATCATGCCTACATAATGAAACCTCCATAGAAACTTAAAAGGACAGGATTCGGGAGAGCTTCTAGGTAGCTAAACTCTTGCAGGTTCCTGAAGGGTGGTTCCCAGAGAGGACATGGAAAGTCCATGCCCCTTCCCACGTACCTTGACCTGTGCTGTTTAGCACTTTGTAATATCCTTTATAATAAACAGCTAAATTTAAGTAAGCATTTCCCTGAGCCCTGTGAGCCACTCTAGCAAATTAATAAAACTCAACAAGGGGATCATGGGAACCCCAATCTGTAGCTAGTCAGTCAGAAGTTCTGGAGGCCCAGACTTGAGACTACCACCTGAAGAGACATGGTAGTCTGGTGGTCCTGAGCTCTCTACCTGTGAGATATGACACTCTCTCCAATGCCATATCTCTACATGGAAATGGTGAGGAGGCAAGAATATACATATGAAATAAAGTTGGTATTTAGTAAGTAGTACTGTTTCCATTAGAAAAATAGAAAGGTAGGTAGTGTCAGAACTGAACTGAATTACAGGACATACAGCTGGTGTCCACTGAAGTACTGCTTGGTGTGTGGAGAAATAACCCCCACATTCTGGGATCACAGAGGTTTTCTGCGTTGAGTAGAAAGTAGAGAACAGGAAAAACAACAGTTTGGTGTCTTTGAGTTTTTGTATATTCAAGAGGACTATATAGAAAAATAAAAAGTACACATAATTAAAAACTATCATGAAGTAAAAAGACAATGAAAAGGGGGAAAATAGATAACAGAACTAATTTCCCCAATATATACAAGTTCCAACAAATTAATAAGAAAAAAATTACCAATAAAAACTGAGTAAAAGATATAGACAGTGCACAAAATGAAAATACACAGAATTTCCTAATATATGAGAAAAGATGTTGAACCTCACTCATGTAAGTAATATGCAAATAACAAGAGTATGAGAAACGGACAGTATTATATATCTTGGTGATGATATAAATTGATACAATCTTTTGTAGGGTGATTTAGCAATATCTATAAAAATCCAAATTGTATAAACTCTTTGATACAGCAATTTCACCTCAAGAGATTCATCTATCCGAAACACTCACACATTTGCATAAAGACATAAGGATATTCCCTGAATACTGAAGCAGCAAAAGATTAGGAACCACCAAATAGTAAGCTATTTTAACCACAGTCCATCAAGACTGCTGCTGCTTCCATGCTGACTTGCCCTTATGCCAGGTCATGGTGGAGTGGCTGAAGTCATTTTTGTACTTAAGAGAAGTCAAGAGGAAAATGAGCTACATATACCATTAGTGGGTTTAGTGGGATATATTTATGTGGTTTTCGCCAAAACTTTTGTGTATACCTAAACTGTCTCAGTATAGGAAGACTTCCAGGAATACTCCTTCTGCCCACTGTACTAACAGGACCCAACACCGAGACACAAAGGTGTGGAGTCATATTCAAATGACTGTATCTTAAACACTGGAGGAAAAGACCAAATTAGCTTTCTATTTTCATAGAAAATGACTTACAATATCACTGATATATGAGGAGACAATGAAACAAAATGCAGCAAAAACAAATATTACAACACATAAGTATATAAGGTAATATTTTTAAAGTGTTTTTTTTTCTGGGTTTTGGTAATGTTTGTAGTGTTTATCAGCTTTGAAAAACTAATTTATTGTGCTTTCTTTCCTCGTTCTAAATAACTACTCATTTTGTACATAGTTTGGTACTCACTGTCTTTTTAAAATTTTTTGAGACAGAATCTTGCTATAGTTGCCCAGGCAGAACTCAAACTCCAGGGCTCAAGCAACCCTTCTGCCTCAGCTTCCTGAATAGCTAGGATTACAGGTGTGTATTACCACACCTCGCTACTCACTGTCTTAAGGCCTCCAAAGTAGTTTTCACTGCAGACCTCAAAAAAGCTGGATCTGCTCCTGATGATGACAATCTCTAAGATTGCTTGTTACATCTATTATGCTATTTTTACATACTTCTTTGCTTGAACAGGCATAGACTAGCTCTAGAAGGATAAGAAAAAAATAATGATAATGGTTGCTTCTGTGGAGGAGGGCTGGGACATAGCAGTAATATTTCACTATATATCCTTTCTAGAACATCTTCATATGTTATCTATTAAAAATATTTAATTAAAAATAAAAGTGAGGACAGGTGTGATGGCTCATGACTGTAATCCCAGAATTTTAGAAGGCCAAGGCAGAAGGAATGCTTGAGGCCAGGATTTTAAGACCAGCCTGGGTAACAAAGTGAGATCGCCATCTCTACAAAAAAATACAAAAATTGGCTGGGTGTTGTATTGGTCCCAGTTACACAGGAGGCTGAAGCAGGAGGATTGCTTGAGCCCAGGAAGTCAAGGCTGCAGTGAGCCAAGATCACACACTGCACTCCAGTCTGGGCAACAGAGTGAGACCCTGTCTCAAAAAAAAATGGTAATAATAATATAATAATAATAGTGGAGATATACACACACCTGGCTACAAAGACTTAATTCTGTAAATATATCAATCACAATTCTTTTGAAATGAATCCATAAAGTCAATGAAATGCCATTTAATACCCCAAGAGAAATTTTATCAAAATTTAACAAGCTGAATCTGCAGGCCATCTAGAAGAAAAAAAATTGTAAAAAAAAAAGAAAAAGAGTCTCACTCTTTCTCCCAGGCTGGAGTGCAGTGGGATGATCTTGGCTCACTGCAACCTCTGCCTCCCGAGTTCAAGCAATTCTCCTGTCTCAGCCTCAGGACTAGCTGGAACTACAGGCATGCACTACCAACCCAGCTAATTTTTGTATTTTTAGTAGAGATGGGGTTTCACTATATTGGCCAGGCTGGTCTCGAACTCCTGACCTCAAGCGATCCTCTTGCCTCAGCCTCCCAGAATGCTGGGATTACAGCTGTGAGCCACCAATTTGGTCAAAAACAATATTTTTTTTGAAAAGAACAATGAGAAGGGATCCTTCTAACAAAATATCAACAACGGAAACAGTAGTATTGATGTAGGAATTGATAAAGTTTTCAATAAAACAGAGTTTAGGATAAGATCCACAGAACTTCAGAAATTCCAAGTTTCTCTCCAAGATGGCTGACTAGAAGCATTTCCAGCATATCTCATCCACTTAGAAGAACCAAAATAGTGTGTAGACAATCACACTTTAAATATATTATCCAAGAGGGAGCATGGGAGTTCAAGAGAAAAGCAAAAGGAAACTTCAACATCTGAGGAGAAGGAAAACAGGTAACCCGTGTGGCCAGGACTGGCTGAAAATCGGGAATGTATCCCCAACAGGGGAGAGGGTGAGTGAGTGTGCTTCTGCAGTCCATGTTTCCACAGGGGAATTGTACAACCCAGGCTGTAGGAGAGCACCTTGACCCTCCTGAGTCCTGGATCTCACCTGGGGAGTTACTGGACAGGGAACTGCTCCAGGGACATCCCATATATTCCATCAGATATAGGCAGCTACAGTAAGAGGCCATTCTCAATCCCAGCTCTTAACAAGCTGTGGGTGGTCCTGGGAACAAGTGGCAGTGCCAGGCTTTGGTGTCAGAAATTTGGGCTGGGGCTTGAAGAACTGGGACTCAAGCAGGAGTCTGGACTCCTGCAACCAGAACTGAGAAACTGGTATAGGCAGCTGATACTGAGACTGAGGTATCCCCCTACCCGCTTGGGACCTGAGCAGGAGGAGAGCTGCCATGGAGGCTTGGGATTAAGCTGGGTTGTATCTCCTAAGGCCCCAGACTGAGTTGCAGAACACTGCCATGACTGAACAGGCTGATCTGCTGCCACAGTTAGGAGCGGGAGGGAACTCTGCCAGGACTGGGGCATGAGAAGGAAGTAAGTCCCACTTACACAAGCCACATCTGTAGCTGCTGGGACTGCCCCTCCATGCCCATGTTAAGACCTCGGCATAGCAACAGTCATCCCTCACCCAAGAATTTCACCAGGGGCCTGAGAACTGCCCTGCCACCCCCGTCAAGGAAGGTAGATGCACCCACCATTGGGAGGCCTAAGTACAAGCTTGCCTGCTCCAGCTCCACTCAGTTTGGCCCCCACTCCGCAGAGGGGAGTGGAGGTTAGGGGGATCCAGGTTCCTGAGAATTTTGCAACTTGATCCACCATCTGGGACACCTGTGCAAGCACTTGTCCTCAGAAACAGAGGTTAGGCATAAAACCTCCTATTGTCAATGCAGCTGGCTGTTACCTGCAAGTGCCACCTACTGGCCTGGAGGCTGACATGCACAGCCCATTGCAATAACTGATAAAACAAGGGCACAACACTTGTGAATGAGAAGAGCTTCTCACTACTACTGCTATCCCCATTGCCCATACCACCCTGGCTTCCCAGTAGGTCAAGAGCCTGCTCACCTGCATGGTCTACCTCTACTACAACAGGCATTTGAGAGAGCCACCCAGGGGCCAAAGAATTGGCCTACCTGGAACTACCAACACGGGTACCAGCATATACCACATACCAGGTCACAATGATAGACATACTTAGCCCACCACCACTACCACTGAAGGACCCATCAGGCATTCCAGTCCCCAGCAAAACCTCATCACAGACTCCACCAATAACTGCACACTAACACACAGAAAAATCCACAGATTTAACACTAAGGCTATCTGTAGCCAAGGAAATCACACAGAATCCTTAACGCCACTGCACATACCCAGAAGGAAAGCCAAAACGCCCTATCCAATCAACATTATAGACATATCTTCAATAAAAAGTCTCCCCACTCAATGAAAGCAAATTCAAAAATAAGAAGTAGTGACTGTTACTCCAGATGCACAGAAACCAATGTAAAGATATAGGAAGTATGAAAAAGCAACATATTATGACACATTCAAAGGAACACAATAATCTTCCAGCAATAGGTCCTAACCAAAAATAAATCCTTGAACTTCTAGATAAAGAATTAAAAATACTGATTTTAAAGAAGCTCAATGAGATTGCAAGATAAATCTGAAAACCAGTACAAAGAAGTCAGAACATCTATTTAGGATACCAATGAGAAATTTATCAAGATAGGTATCTTCAAACAAATTCTAGAACTGAACAATTCATTGAAGGAATTACAAAATACATTTGAAAGCTTCAACCATAGACAAGCCTGAACAGAAGAAAGAATCTCAGAACTTTATAAAGGCAGGTCTTTTGAAATAATCCAGTCAGACAAAATATAAAAAGAATAAAAAAGAACAAAGACTTCAAGATGTTTGTGACTATATAAAGTGACTGGACTTGTGAATTATGGGTATTCCTGAGGGGGAAGAAAAATCAAAAAGTTTAGAAAACCTATTTAAGGAAACAACTGATGAAAACTTCCCAAGTCTAGCAAGAGATTTAGACATTCAGATACAGGAGGCCTAGAGATCCTGAGGAAAATACATTCCAAAAAGGACTTGGAATATGCACCACAGCATATTATAATCAGACTATCTAAAGTCAAAGTAAAAGAAAGAATTTTAAAATTAGCAAGAAAAAAAGCATTTAGTTACCTAAAAAGAAAACCCCATCAGACTAACAGTGGACTTCTCCGCAGAATCCTTATAAGCCAGAAGAGAATGAGCTGGCATTTTCAAAGTGCAGTAAGGAAAACCACCCTCACCACCACCACCAGCAGCACCACCACCACACCACCAGCAGCACCACCACCACCAGCACCAGCACCACCACCACCAGCACCAGCACCAGCACCAGAACCAACACCACCACCACCACCACCACCACCACAGGGTACATGTGCACAACGTACAGGTTTGTTACATATGTATAGATGTGCCATGTTGGTGTGCTGCACCCATTAACTCGCCATTTAACATTAGGTATATCTCCTAATGCTATCCCTCCCCCCTCCCCCCTCCCCCCACCCCACAACAGTTCCCGGTGTGTGATGTTCCCCTTCCTGTGTCCATGTGTTCTCATTGTTCAATTCCCACCTATGAGTGAGAACATGTGGTGTTTGGTTTTTTGTCCTTGCGATAGTTTGCTGAAAATGATGGTTTCCAGTTTCATCCATATCCCTACAAAGGACATGAACTCATCATTTTTTATGGCTGCATAGTATTCCATGGTGTATATGTGCCACATTTTCTTAATCCAGTCTATCGTTGTTGGACATTTAGGTTGGTTCCAAGTCTTTGCTATTGTGAATAGTGCCACTATAAACATACGTGTGCATGTGTCTTTATAGCGGCATGATTTATACTCCTTTGGGTATATACCCAGTAATGGGATGGCTGGGTCAAATGGTATTTCTAGTTCTAGATCCCTGAGGAATCACCACACTGACTTCCACAATGGTTGAACTAGTTTACGGTCTGACCGTAAACTTACACCAACAGTGTAAAAGTGTTCCTGTTTCTCCACATCCTCTCCAGCACCTGTTTCCTGACTTTTTAATGATGGCCATTCTAACTGGTGTGAGATGGTATCTCATTGTGGTTTTGATTTGCATTTCTCTGATGGCCAGTGATGATGAGCATTTTTTCGTGTGTTTTTTGGCTGCATAAATGTCTTCTTTTGAGAAGTGTCTGTTCATATCCTTTGCCCACTTGTTGATGGGGTTGTTTTTTTCTTGTAAATTTGTTTGAGTTCATTGTAGATTCTGGATATTAGCCCTTTGTCAGATGAGTAGGTTGCAAAAATTTTCTCCCATTCTGTAGGTTGCCTGTTCACTCTGATGGTAGTTTCTTTTGCTGTGCAGAAGCTCTTTAGTTTAATTAGATCCCATTTGTCAATTTTGGCTTTTGTTGCCATTGCTTTTGGTGTTTTAGACACGAAGTCCTTGCCCACGCCTATGTCCTGAATGGTACTGCCTAGGTTTTCTTCTAGGGTTTTTATGGTTTTAGGTCTAACATGTAAGTCTTTAATCCATCTTGAATTAATTTTTGTATGAGGTGTAAGGAAGGGATCCAGTTTTGGCTTTCTACATATGGCTAGCCAGTTTTCCCAGCACCATTTATTAAATAGGGAATCCTTTCCCCATTGCTTGTTTTTGTCAGGTTTGTCAAAGATCAGATCGTTGTAGATATGTGGCATTATTTCTGAGGGCTCTCTTCTGTTCCAATGGCCTATATCTCTGTTTTGGTACCAGTACCATGCTGTTTTGGTTACTGTAGCCTTGTAGTATAGTTTGAAGTCAGGTAGTGTGATGCCTCCAGCTTTGCTCTTTTGGTTTAGGATTGACTTGGCGATGCGGGCTCTTTTTTGGTTCCATATGAACTTTAAAGTAGTTTTTTCCAATTCTGTGAAGAAAGTCATTGGTAGCTTGATGGGGATGGCATTGAATCTATAAATTACCTTGGGCAGTATGGCCATTTTCACGATACTGATTCTTCCTACCCATGAGCATGGAATGTTCTTCCATTTGTTTGTATCCTCTTTTATTTCATTGAGCAGTGGTTTGTAGTTCTCCTTGAAGAGGTCCTTCACATCTCTTGTAAGTTGGATTCCTAGGTATTTTATTCTCTTTGAAGCAATTGTGAATGGGAATTCGCTCATGATTTGGCTGTTTGTCTGTGATTGGTCTATAAGAATGCTTGTGATTTTTGTACATTGATTTTGTATCCTAAGACTTTGCTGAAGTTGCTTATCAGCTTGAGGAGATTTTGGGCTGAGACGATGGGGTTTTCTAGATATACAATCATATCATCTGCAAACAGGGACAATTGACTTCCTCTTATTCCTAACTGAATATCCTTTATTTCCTTCTCCTGCCTGACTGCCCTGGCCAGAACTTCCAACACTATGTTGAATAGGAGTGGTGAGAGACAGCATCCCTGTCTTGTGCCCATTTTCAAAGGGAATGCTTCCAGTTTTTGCCCATTCAGTATGATATTGGCTGTGGGTTTGTCATAGATAGCTCTTATTATTTTGAGATACGTCCCATCAATACCTAATTTATTGAGAGTTTTTAGCACGAAGGTTGTTGAATTTTGTCAAAGGCCTTTTCTGCATCTATTGAGATAATC
This sequence comes from Symphalangus syndactylus, assembly GCF_028878055.3. Taxonomy (NCBI): domain Eukaryota; kingdom Metazoa; phylum Chordata; class Mammalia; order Primates; family Hylobatidae; genus Symphalangus; species Symphalangus syndactylus. Next base: position 32,771,014 of record NC_072427.2, read on the forward strand.
ATGTGGTTTTTGTCTTTGGTTCTGTTTATATGCTGGATTACATTTATTGATTTGCGTATGTTGAACCAGCCTTGCATCCCAGGGATGAAGCCCACTTGATCATGGTGGATAAGCTTTTTGATGTGCTGCTGGATTCGGTTTGCCAGTATTTTATTGAGGATTTTTGCATCAATGTTCATCAAGGATATTGGTCTAAAATTCTCTTTTTTGATTGTGTCTCTGCCAGGCTTTGGTATCAGGATGATGCTGGACTCATAAGATGAGTTAGGGAGGATTCCCTCTTTTTCTATTGATTGGAATAGTTTCAGAAGGAATGGTACCAGCTCCTCTTTGTACCTCTGGTAGAATTCGGCTGTGAATCCATCTGGTCCTGGACTCTTTTTGGTTGGTAAGCTATTGATTATTGCCTCAATTTCAGAGCCTGTTATTGGTCTATTCAGAGATTCAACTTCTTCCTGGTTTAGTCTTGGGAGGATGTATGTGTCGAGGAATTTATCCATTTCTTCTAGATTTTCTAGTTTATTTGCATAGAGGTGTTTATAGTATTCTCTGATTGTAGTTTGTATTTCTGTGGGATCGGTGGTGATATCCCCTTTATCATTTTTTATTGCCTCTACTTGATTCTTCTCTCTTTTCTTCTTTATTAATCTTGCTAGCGGTCTATCAATTTTGTTGATCTTTTCAAAAAACAAGTTCCTGGATTCACTAATTTTTTGAAGGGTTTTTTGTGTCTCTATTTCCTTCAGTTCTGCTCTGATCTTAGTTATTTCTTGCCTTCTGCTAGCTTTTGAATGTGTTTGCTCTTGCTTTTCTAGTTCTTTTAATTGTGATGTTAGGGTGTCAATTTTAGATCTTTCCTGCTTTCTCTTATGGGCATTTAGTGCTATAAATTTCCCTCTACAAACTGCTTTGAATGTGTCCCAGAGATTCTGGTATGTTGTGTCTTTGTTCTCATTGGTTTCAAAGAACATCTTTATTTCTGCCTTCATTTCATTATTTACCCAGTAGTCATTCAGGAGCAGGTTGTTCAGTTTCCATGTAATTGAGTGGTTTCGAGTGAGTTTCTTAATCCTGAGTTCTAGTTTGATTGCACTGTGGTCTGAGAACAGTTTGTTATAATTTCTGTTCTTTTACATTTGCTCAGGAGTGCTTTACTTTCAACTATGTGGTCAATTTTGGAGTAGGTGTGGTGTGGTGCTGAAAAGAATGTATATTCTGTTGATTTGGGGTGTAGAGTTCTGTAGATGTCTATTAGGTCTGCTTGGTGCAGAGCTGAGTTCAATTGCTGGGTATCCTTGTTAACTTTCTGTCTCGTTGATCTGTCTAATGTTGACAGTGGGGTGTTAAAGTCTCCCATTATTATTGTGTGGGAGTCTAAGTCTCTTTGTAGGTCACTCAGGACTTGCTTTATGAATCTGGGTGCTCCTGTATTGGGTGCATATATATTTAGGATAGTTAGCTCTTCTTGTTGAATTGATCCCTTTACCATTATGTAATGGCCTTCTTTGTCTCTTTTGATCTTTGTTGGTTTAAAGTCTGTTTTATCAGAGACTAGGATTGCAACCCCTGCCTTTTTTTGTTCTCCATTTGCTTGGTAGATCTTCCTCCATGCCTTTATTTTGAGCCTATGTGTGTCTCTGCACATGAGATGGGTTTCCTGAATACAGCACACTTATGGGTCTTGACTCTTTATCCAATTTGCCAGTCTGTGTCGTTTAATTGGAGCATTTAGCCCATTTACATTTAAAGTTAATATTGTTATGTGTGAATTTGATCCTGTCATTATGATGTTAGCTGGTTATTTTGCTTGTTAGTTGATGCAGTTTCTTCCTAGCCTTGATGGTCTTTACAATTTGGCATGTTTTTGCAGTGGCTGGTACCGGTGGTTCCTTTCCATGTTTAGTGCTTCCTTCAGGAGCTCTTTTAGGGTAGGCCTGGTGGTGACAAAATCTCTCAGCATTTGCTTGTCTGTAAAGTATTTTACTTCTCCTTCACTTATGAAGCTTAGTTTGGTTGGATATGAAATTCTGGGTTGAAAATTCTTTTCTTTAAGAATGTTGAATATTGGTCCCCACTCTCTTCTGGCTTGTAGAGTTTCTGCCGAGAGATCAGCTGTTAGTCTGATGGGCTTCCCTTTGTGGGTAACCCGACCTTTCTCTCTGGCTGCCCCTAACATTTTTTCCTTCATTTCAACTTTGGTGAATCTGACAATTATGTGTCTTGGAGTTGCTCTTCTCGAGGAGTATCTTTGTGGCGTTCTCTGTATTTCCTGAATTTGAATGTTGACCTGCCTTGCTAGATTGGGGAAGTTCTCCTGGATAATATCCTGCAGAGTGTTTTCCAACTTGGTTCCATTCTCCCTGTCACTTTCAGGTACACCAATCAGACATAGATTTGGTCTTTTCACATAGTCCCATATTTCTTAGAGGCTTTGTTCGTTTCTTTTTATTCTTTTTTCTCTAAACTTCTCTTCTCGCTTCATTTCATTCATTTCATCTTCCATCACTGATACCCTTTCTTCCAGCTGATTGCATCGGCTACTGAGGCTTCTGCATTCGTCACGTAGCTCTCGTGCCTTGGTTTTCAGCTCCATCAGGTCCTTTAAGGACTTCTCTGCATCGGTTATTCTAGTTATCCATTCATCTAATTTTTTTTCAAAGCTTTTAACTTCTTTGCCATTGGTTCGAATTTCCTCCTGTAGCTCGGAGTAGTTTGATCATCTGAAGCCTTCTTCTCTCAACTCGTCAAACTCATTCTCTGTCCAGCTTTGTTCTTTTGCTGGTGAGGAGCTGCGTTCCTTTGGAGGAGGAGAGGCGCTCTGATTTTTAGAGTTTCCAATTTTTGTGCTCTGTTTTATTCCCATCTTTGTGGTTTTATCTACCTTTGGTCTTTGATGATGGTGACGTACAGATGGGGTTTTGGTGTGGATGTCCTTTCTGTTTGTTAGTTTTCCTTCTAACAGACAGGACCCTCAGCTGCAGGTCTGTTGGAATTTGCTAGAGGTCCACTCCAGACCCTGTTTGCCTGGGTATCGGCAGCAGTGGCTGCAGAACAGTGGATATTGGTGAACCACAAATGCTGCTGCCTGATTGTTCCTCTGGAAGTTTTGTCTCAGAGGAGTACCCGGCCGTGTGAGGTGTCAGTCCGCCCCTACTGGGGGGTGCCTCCCAGTTAGGCTACTTGGCCGTCAGGGACCCACTTGAGGCAGTCTGCCTGTTCTCAGATCTCAAGCTGCATGCTGGGAGAACCACTACTCTCTTCAAAGCTGTCAGAGAGTGACATTTAAGTCTGCAGAGGTTACTGCTGTCTTTTTGTTTGTCTGTGCCTTGCCCCTAGAGGTGCAGACTACAGAGGCAGGCAGGCCTCCTTGAGCTGTGGTGGGCTCCACCCAGTTCGAGCTTCCCGGCCGGCTGCTTTGTTTACCTAATCAAACAACTAACTCAGCAATGGTGGGCGCCCCTCCCCCAGCCTCGCGGCCGCCTTGCAGTTTGATCTCGGACTGCTGTGCTAGCAATGAGCAAGACTCCATGGGCATAGGACCCTCCGAGCCAGGTGCGGGATATAATCTCCTGGTGTGCCGTTTTTTAAGCCCGTTGGAAAAGCTCAGTATTAGGGTGGGAGTGACCTGATTTTCCATGTGCCGTCTGTCACCCTTTTCTTTAACTAGGAAAGGGAATTCCCTGACCCCTTGCACTTCCCGGATGAGGCAATGCCTCGCCCTGCTTCAGCTCGCACACAGTGCGCTGCACCCACTGTCCTGCACCTACTGTCTGGCACTCCCCAGTGAGAGGAACCTGGTACCTCAGTTGGAATTGCAGAAATCACCTGTCTTCTGTGTTGCTCACGCTAGGAGCTGTAGACCGGAGCTGTTCCTATTCGGCCATCTTGGCTCCTCCCCTTAGCCAGGAATTTTATGTCCAGCAAGATTAAGCTTCATAAATGGAGAAATTCTTTCCCAGAAAAAGTCTTTCCCTGAGAAAATTTATCACCACCAAACCAGCCCTATAAGAAATGCTCAAAGGAGACCTAAACGTGGTAATGAAAGGTTGACATTCACCACCATGACAGCACAAGTAAAAAAAAAAAAAAGTTAAAGATTTTATAAAACAAACTCAAAAAAAAAAAAGAAAGGAATCAAATGGCAATACGACAGAATTCCATCAAGCCAAAAGACAGACAAAGAAAAAGAAACAATAAATTTATAAAACAACTAGAAAACAATTCACAATGTAACAGGATCAAAACCTCACATATCAAAATTTAATGCTGAACATAAATGGATTAAGAGCTCCACTTAAAAGATACAGATTGGTGGAATGAATTTTAAAAACATCATTCAACTATATGCTGCTTGCAATAAATTCACCTGTAAAGACACATAGACCAAAAGTAAAAGGGTAGAAAAAGATATTTCACACCAACAGAAACTGAAAGTCGGCAGGACTAGCTATGCTCATATCAGATAAAACAGACTTTAAATCAAAAATATTTTAAAAAGACTAAGAAAGTCATCATATAATTATAAGGGGACAAATTCAGTAAGAGAATATAGCAATTCTAATTTGCTATATTATATATATATACAATACCAGAGCACCCAGCTTCATAAAACAAGTATTACTACACCTAAAGAGATAGACAGCAACACAATAATACTGCAGGATTTCAACACTTCACTCACAGCATTAAACAGATCATCGAGACCAAAAATCAACAGAGAAATATTGGACTTTATACCAAATGGACCTAACAGACTTTTACAGAATATTCTATCCAACAACTGCAGAATATACGTTATTCTCATCAGCACATGGAAAATTCTCTAAGATAGGTCATATGTTAGGCCACAAAACAAGTCTCAACGAATTTTTAATAACTGAAAATATGTCAAGTATTTTCTCAGACTCCAGTGTAATCAAACTAGAAGTCAATACCAAGATGGCTTCAGATACCGTACAAATACATGGAAACTAAACAACATGCTCCTGAGTGATCACTGGGTCAACAAATAAAACAGAATTGTTTTTAAATGATGAAAAACATGAAAATGGAAACACAACACATCAAACCTGTGGGATACAGCAAAAGCAGCGATAACAGGGAATTTTAAAGCATTAAATGCCTACATCGAAAAAGTAGAAAGATTACAAATTAACAACCTAACATCACACTTCAATAAAATAGGGAAGCAAGAACAAACCAAACCCAAAGTTTGCAGAAGAGGAGAAATATAAACAGCAAAACTAAATGAAAAGAGAAAAGAAAACAATACAAATGATAAATAAAACAAAGAGTTGGTTCTTTGAAAGAAAATAAAGAAAGTTGATAAACTACTAGGCTAGACTAACCAAGAAAATATCAAAATAAATACAGTCAGAAATGAAAAAAAGAGACATTACAGGTGATACCAGAGAAACACAAAAGATCAGAGATGATTATAAACAACTATACACTCACAATCTAGAAAACACTGAAGAAATGGATAAATTCCTGGAAACATACAACCTCCCAAGACGAAACCAGAAAAAAATAGAAAACCTAAACAGACCAATAAGCGGTGAGATTGAATCAGTCGTAAAAAAACCTCCTACAAAAGAAAAGCCCAGGACCAGGTGGATTCACACCCAAATTCTACCAAACATACAAAGAACTAAAGCCAATCCTCCTGAAACTGTTCCCAAAAATCAAGGAAGAAGAAATTCTCCCTAATTCATTCTACAAGGCCATTATCATCACACCAAAACCAGACAAGGACACAACAAAAAAAAAAAACTACAGACCAATATCCCTGATGAACATAGACACAAAAATCCTAAATGAAATATCAGCAAATTGAATCCAACAGCACATAAAAAAGATAATATACCATGATCAAATGGGTTTTATACCAGAGACACAATGATGGTTCAACATACACAAATCAATAAATGTGATACATCAACAAAATGAAGGGCAAAAACCATATGATCATCTCAACAGACACAGAAAAAGCATTTGATAAAATTCAGCATCCCTTCATGATAAAAACTCTCAACAAAGTAGGCAGAGAAGGAACACACCTCAAAATAATAAAGGCCATATATAACAAACTCACAGCCAACATCATGATAACTAGAGAAAAGTTGAAAATGTTCCTTCTAAGAACTAGAACAAGACAAGGATGTCCACTTTCACCACTCCTTTTAAATACAGTACCAGACGTCCTAGCCAGAGCTATCAGGCAAGAGAAATAAATAAAAGCTATCCAAACTGGAAAAAAGGAAGTCAAATTATTCCTGTTTGCTAATGATATGATTTTATATCTAGAAAATCCTAAAGAATCCACAAAAAACCTCTTGGATCTGATAAATAATTCAGTAAAGTTTCTGGATATAAAAGCAACATACAAAAATCAGTCATGTTTCTATAAACGTACAGCAACCTAGCTGGGAACCAAACCAAGAAGACAATACAATTTGAAAATAGGTACAAAAAATACCTGTGAATATATTTAACCAAGGACATGAGAGATTTCTACAAGGAAACTACAAAATTCTGAGGAAAGAAGTTGAAGATGACACAAATAAATGGAAAAACATCCCATGCTCATGAGCTGAAAGATGTAATATCATGAAAATTACCATATTGCCCAAAGCAATCTCCAGATTAAATGCAACTGCTATCAAAATACCAACATCATTTTTCACAGAATTAGCTAAAACAAGCCTAAAATTCATACAGAACCAAAAAAGAGCCCAAATAGCCAAAGCAATCCTGAGCCAAAAGATCAAAGCTGTAGGCATTGCATTACCTGACTTCAAATTATACTAGGTTATCTAGTAATCAAAGAGCATGGATGGTACTGTCAGAGGTATGTGAACCAGAGCAACTCTATCTTAAATAGGAGCTAGGTAAAATGAGGCTGAGACCTACTGGGCTGCATTCCCAGACAGTTAAGGCATTCTAAGCCACAGGATGAGACAGGAGGTCGGCACAAGATACAGGTCATAAAGACTTTGCTGATAAAACAGGTTGCTGTAAAGAAGCTGGCCCAAATCCACCAAAACTAAGATGGCCACAAGAGTGACCCCTGGTCATTCTCACTGCTACACTCCCACCAGCACCATGACAGTTTACAAATGTCATGGCAATGTTAGGAAGTTACCCTTTATGGTCTAAAAAGGGGAGGCATGAATAATCCACCCCTTGTTTAGCATATTATCAAGAAATAACCATAAAAATGGGCAACCAGCAGCCCTTGGGGCTGCTCTATGGAGTAGCCCCTGTTTTATTCCTTAACTTTCTTAATAAACTTGCTTTCACTTCACTTTACAGACTCTCTCTGAATTCTTTCCTGTGTGAGATCCAAGAACCCTCTCTGGGGGTCTGGATCAGGACCCCTTTTTTGTAACATCTTTCTGGCAACCACAGAAGGGACTATAGTGTGGAAACCCCCTTCCCAAAGACTAACTTTGGGTAAGTAGTGGAGTCCGGTAAAGTATTTCCAGTGACTACAGAAATAACTATAGTGCAGAGAACCCCCAACCCAAAGGCAAACTTTGGGTAAGTGGTGGGGTCCTGTAACATCTTTCTGGTGAACCACAGAAGGAATGATACTGAGGAAACCCCCCAACCCAAAGGAAACAGACTGCAGTACTGATCAGCTGACTTTGGGTAAGTGGTGGGGTACCCGGGTAAAGAATGGGATTAGGTTAGAGTTCCAACTTAGGGGAGTCAGAGCCTCTCCTAAGACAGAGTGGGTTAGAGGCCCCTTTTAATAAAACGCAAGGCCGCTTGACCGACCGTGGGTTTGTGACCCAACTTAGGAGGGTTAGAGTCCCTTCTAAGATTTAGGGGGTTAGAGGCCTCTCTCAGTATAGTCCCTCCTGGCTAATAACGGGTTTGGTACTATGGGATGTTAACTGCTATTTTCTTTGGATTAATCTGCCTTGGACTCTTTGCTGATGGCTATGGGTGAAAGAACTAGGCATATACAGGACTGTGGGACATGGAGAGCTTTTTCCTTCTTCCCCAGAAGGGGAAACTTGAGAGCTGATGAGAGTGCTAGAAAAGATCCCTTTGCTACCAAGAAGTGGCTGCCTGAACTTTTCAGTGTCACTGCAATGGGTGGGTCTTTCTCTGGCTTCCTTGAGTGCCTCGCCTTCCCCACCCTGCCACAGGCAATGTTTCCCCTCCCCAACTCCCTCCTCTGTCCAAACTGGTTGAATGAATGGTAAAAAAAAACCACTGTTTATCTCCTCTGTAAAGTTTTGATTAATTGAAAAAAAGATTTGTGAGGCCAGCCTTGAGCTGGAGCAAATTTAGCGTGCTTTGCGTGTCTTTCTGTGTTCTATAATGGAGAAAAGTACCTTAGGACAGAACATGGGCTTGCAGGACGGCCCAGCAAACTGGTCAGTCATGCCCTTGGGAGCTTGGCCTTGTAATCATGTGGCTGTGCTTTCTTTTTTCATCATGGCAGCCCAAATTTAGCGTCCAATTCCCAGCTTAGAGGATGATCCTTTATCTTCTGTCTGCCCATGTATTTATACGTATTATGTGCGTGTGATAAAAAAGAGCCTTGATTAATTGGTTTAATAAGAATAAGAGCTGAAATCAAATATTTTGTGAGAAAAGTAAAAAGTATAATGCCTTTTAGTTCATGTGACTTAAGTAATCTTTGGGAAATATAGTTGTAAAAATTATTAGTAAAATAAAGACATTTGGTGTAAATTAGGCAGGTCAGATACTAAGTTTGCTAAATGTTTTAAGGTCATAAACTGCTTCTTTGACTTTTGAAAACTGTTCAGTTTACCTAATTTGGAGCATTTGATTCTGGATAAGGCATGAGGACAAGTGGAATTAGGCATCTCCCTAGCTATGCGAAGAAGGTTATAAAGAAAAGAGATTTTATATAAGAAAGGATGTTGTATGGTAAATTCTTGTCCTAAAGTAAAATGACTGGTTGCTTAAAAAAAGGGAATTTATGCAAGAAATGTACAATTTAAAGGTGATTAGGCCTCCTAAATGTTTCATAAAATGCCATTATGACTCTTAACTATACAACATGCCTGCTTTTCAGCTTGGTAAGGCCTGGGACACATGGAGATAGATGCTGGAAAGAGTCAGACCTTATCTGCACTTTCTGCCTGGTGTGATCTAGGCCAGGCTCCACACCTAGTACACAATTAAAATTGCCACTTCCCAAGGTTTTTCACCAAAAGTAAAAGCTGCTAAGAGTTAATACTGTAACATGTATTTGAAACTACTGAAGAAACAGTTTTACATGCAAGGTATGTAAAGAAGGTGAAAAGTGTTTTTAGTGAAAGATTGTAAGAAGTCACGGGGAATGTGAATTTCTTCTGCCTAGATTAAAGGACTGTCTGAAGTTAGAATAAAGCTGAAGGTTTAAGCAAGCAGTGGAAGGTTTGTTAAAAAAAATTGTAAAAAAATTCTGTTTGTGAAAGAAATTCTGTGTGTAAACATATTGGCCAAAGTTAAAGGGGTATTATTCTGTTTTTCTGTAAATTAAACATTGGAATAAATGCACAACAGGTTTTCCTTAGAGCAAAAACTTGCTTAAGATCTGCTCTTTAACAAAAATTATAAAAGGTTATAAAAGGTTTATGAGAATCTTACCTTATGGTCAAAAACTGATTAAATACATTTGTCTATAACATTTTATTAAGAATTGGGTTTGATATCAATAATGCACTAATGCAAGAGTGACATTTCGCTTATTTGGTACAAAAGTCATACAGGAAGCACTGTCAAATATAAAATGGTGTTTGGCGTTCTTTTAGCTGTATTTGTATAAATGTGTTAATGGCATATGTTCCAAAACTATGGGAAACTCCTATAATTCTGATATTACTTAGTGTATATTTTCAGTAATAATTATAATTGTTGCATTAAATCATTGTATGCCACAGAGGTAACCAAATTTCTTTGTCAATCATGTTTTAACTGCAGTTTCCCTAAAACGTTTTGTTGTCCACAAGAAAATTGTTGTCTTGTTTTAATCCTCTTCAAAAGGTGGTTTATAATCATCTACAGGACTTTAAAAGATGTTCTTAAATGCAGATTTCTAGTAACTTTGGAAATTGTGACATTAGAATAGAGGAAAAAACTTTCAGGACTCATGCAGAACTGGAATGTTCATGAATATCAAGCGGAACAGGAGTTAACTGCATAAACTAAAGAAGTCTGAAGTAATCTTTTTAACTTTGCTTAAACACTGCTGATCCTTTTTGTTTTTCAGAATCAAGGAAACTTTTCTTTTTAGTTATTTACAGCTTTTAACAATTGAGTAAGTACACTCCTATGAACAAAATTTGAAGCATATTTGTTTTTCTCTACCTGATTTCTTCAGAATTTGGAAACTATCTGTGAGTATTCTTAACTTATAGCAATATAGTTATTTGCTTAAGTGCAATAAGAATCTGTTTTCTTTTGCAACAGGACACAACTGGAGAAATTGGTTATTTTACCAAGGCTTTGACTGGAATGGCATGCTTTCCTTTAAGGAATCCAACTTGACTTGTAAAGCCAATAAAAACCTTCTGGGGAACTGGCCTCATACCTTGCCTACACAGTCCCTGTTCAGGGTTTCTAACCTGTAGTAAGTAAAGAATGTCAGTTTCAAACAGGTCCAGAAGCCCCAAGTTATCTTGGGACCTCAAAAGGAGAAGAATTTACTCAACTCATTAAGTATTTCAGGGTACAAACCCATGGCAGGGCTTGGCTCTAAAAAAGTCTTATCTAAGATTCCTTCTATGGAACAGAGTTCCATCAAAGCAAATTGTAAAAGTCTATGTGAAAAATAATTATTGTTGCTGCACTTTATACAAATAAAAATGGGAAACTGGAGACAGAAATTTTGTTTCAAGAACCATGGTACATTTGTTATTAAATTCTAGTCTTATCAGTTATTTTTAAGTTTGTTTCTGCAATTTAGGCTAACCCTGCTTATTCCTGTGAACTAACCAGTGATCTCCGACTGCTGCTCAGAAGAAACAAGAGGGATTGTTCAGAAACAATCTGAATCAGTATTCTAATTCTGGTAATTCTGGGCACATTAGAATCAGCTAACAACCCCACATCAGCTTGGTTCCAACAGCTGCCCAGTTCATGGATAGCCTTTTAATTTAGTTTATTTGGGATAACTTTGCTTTACTGTTGTGGAATATATTGCTATTGTACTCTTTGTGTAAAAATGCAGGATAAGCTTACTAAATGTTTTCTTAAATTGAACACTTATTAATCTTCCATATAGCACCTTTTGTCGAAACTCAGAGTTATGAATGGCCCTCACCTACTGATGATAACTGACTGAGCTCCTCTCTACCCTGAATACAAGAGACCCTAATAGTTAGGCATGAATATCATTGCCCCTACTCAGCCTGAAGAAGTTATCAGAGATGGATCTTTGTCCCTATGCAACCCTTAGGATTAAGAGTTCTCTTATAAAAGGGGGAAATGTCAAAGGCATGTGAACCAGAGCCATTTGCACAAATGACAAAACTTAATGATAGGGGAGATTATGGGGAAATCGGTATTGTCCTACTATCAGTGTGTAAGAAAAGTGATACCACTTTCCTGGTGGGCAACTAAGATATATCAATATTTAAAACATGAATACCTTTTACTTAACTTGAAGTGTTATAAAAATATAACTAATAAAGAGTATAAATGTATTTGTGAAATGATGTTTATAACAGTTACAATAAAAACCATGAAATATTAATTAGGGATCTGGATAAGCAAATGAAAACACTGGAATACTAAATAGCAGGGGTCAGCAAATTATGGTCCCATTTTGTAAGTAAAATTTTATTGGAATGTAGCTATGCACATTAGTTTAGGTACAGTCTATGGCTGGTTTTCTGCTACAACGGCAGAGTTGTAACAGAGACAGCAAGCAAGGCCCACGAGACTAAAATATTTAAGAAAATGTTTGCTGACTCTGCTATACTGCCTATATATATATATATATATATATATATATATATATATATAATGTAAATTTGTATGTCATGATATAGAAAGATGTGACCATAATATGCGACAGAAAAAACCATGCAAAATAAAGGGAATGGTATCATTTCATTTTTATAAAAATATAATCTTGTATATGAAAGTTTGAAATATATAAACTAGAAGGTTAATGGCATTATTATGCCTTCTGGTCTTCTTTTGTGGGAGGAATATAAAATATGAATTATTCTTATAATAAAGTAATAAAATTATAATTTTTGTAATATTTATTTACAGTCTAGAGAAATAATTTTGTAATCTCATTACAAAATCTTAAATGAGTACATGTAATTCCCTGAACAATAATCCAGTCAAAACCAGTAAATCATCATTAAGATCCTTCTGAACTAATTCCTCATTTCCAAAGGTGAAAAGCTTGTTCTTAAACATGTTCTTTATTTATCAAACTGCTACTAGCATATTTATTTTTCATTCCTTACTACTTATGATAATTCTCCAAGTTGGCCTAGCATAGAAAAATCTTCGTATACTTTTTAAATATGCAAATTACATATTTTTAAATTTCTACATAGCAGCTGAAAATGAGCATTTTAGCTCTTAGAAGTTCAATAAATCATTGGATTTGCTTTTCAATACAAGCTTCAGCAGTTCAATACAAAGCAGAATATTTGTTTTCAAGTTGTTGACCCACTGGCATACCAATGGCAGTCCAATGGGCATGGCCAGTTCTGATGCACATACTGAAGGGGTTCACTGTCTGTGGAATTTAAAAATAGTAATTAAACTGGCTTAAAGTTGGTCTACTTTTTATTCTCATGATTTGCCAGCAATTCTAAACAATGTCAGTGATCAACCAACCAGAGCAGACTACTCCCAACCTCTTGTCAGTTGACCTATAAATGTTTCATGAAACCAGTTTTGTAAAATATGCAACAGAAAGACATGGGATAAGGGAGGAGAGAAAATGGTGCACCTCACATAGTCTGGGTATGTACTGCTTTATAAAACTTCTGTTTCAGAGACAGATATACTAACAGATACACACACACACACACACACACACACACTCACACAGAGTATCATAGCATAAAATGCCTTTCTTACTGTTTTTAGTAGTTTAAAATGCTTAAAAGACACTGGGAGAGAATAAGGACCTTAATGAAGTGGTATAACACTGTATAAAGAGTACTAGACTAGGAATCATCACCCCAGTTAAAATGGCTTTTATCCAAAAGACATTGAATAACAAATGCTGGCAAGGATGTGAAGAAAAGGGAACCCTCATACACTGTTGGTGGGAATGTAAATTAGTACAACCACTAGGGAGAACAGTTTGAAGGTTCCTCAAAAAACTAAAAATAGAACTATCATACAATCCAGCAATCCCACTGCTAGGTATATACCCCCAAAGAAAGGAAATCAGTATGTCATGTTTGCTGCAGCACTACTCACAATAGCCAAGATTCGGAAGCAATCTAAGTGTCCATCAACAAGCAAATGGCTAAAGAAAATGTATATATACACGATGCAGTGCTATTCAACCATAAAAAAAGATTGAGATCCTGACATATGCAACAACACGGATGGAACTAGAGGTCATTACGTTAAGTGAAATAAGCCAGGCACAGGAAGACAAGCTTCAGATGTTCTCACTTATTTGTGGGAGCTAAAAATGAAAACAATTGAACTCACGGAGATAGAGTAGAATGATGGGTACCAGAGGCTGGGAAGGGTAGTGGACGGGTGGTGATGGTTAATAAGCACAAAAATAGAATTAATAAGATCTAGTATTTGATGGTGCAACAAGGTGACTATGGTCAACAATAATTTATTGTACATTTTTAAATAATTAAGAGAGAATAACTAGACTGTTTGTGACACAAAGGATAAATGCTTGGGTGATGGATGCCCCATTTACCCTGATGTGATTATTAAGCATTGTATGCCAGCATCAAAATATCTCATGTACCCGATAAATATATACACCAACTATTACAAATTTCTTTTTTTGTAAAAGAATACTAGACTAGGAATCAGAAGTTCTGAGCTTTTAATATGGGCTTTGCCTGCAAATGTGTTTTGTGATCTTGGGGAAATCGATTTTCCTTAAAAGGACATAAGATCTAATATATGTGAAAATACTTTCTTGTTAATAAGAAAGATATTTAAAAATTTTGTCAGGTATATCCATATAATGTAAATGTGACACAGTATAAATTACACCTTGGAAATAAAATAAAAATTGCTTGATATTATTACTATAATTACATTTCTTGGCAAGTCAAAATGCCTCATAATTCTACTACCCTAACTCTTGTAGTATTTTAAAATGCAACAACTATTTTTGATAAGGTTTAAAGAGGAAAATATAATTTGGAGGCTTTCAGAAGCTTTATCAATCTGTGGACTAATAACAATACCTCTATATAGGGTTTTACAAGAGAAAACAGAACTGAATTTTGTTCAGTATCAGATGTAAGTCAGGTATTGTAACGTGCACTTTATCTATTAAATCTCTTTCAACCCTCAATAATATAAAGCATTATTTACATTTAAAGTATAATTATATTACATAATCACTGGAAATCAACCATTACAATCCTAGAATAAGGGGCTGACAATAATGACTTTCGCCAATATAACTTGCTCACATTATTTTTTCACTTTAACACACTGGTGTGATATGCTCTAGATCTGTAGTTCCCTTTGACCCAGACTTCAGGCAGGGCCAATGCTTCACAAATAATTCACACCTCATAAGCATGGGAAGTAAGATTTCTCCAAGGTTTTGGGGAGAAATGGTGTTTTGCCAATGCAGTGATTAGATTTTGTAATTAGATTTTTAAACTATTTGTAATTAGATGAAGACTAGTATACTACGTGTGATGGTAAATTTTATGTGTCAACTTGACTGGGCCATGGCATGTCTAGGTATCTAGTTACTCACTATTTCTGTGCCTCTCTGTGAGGGTGTTTCCAGAAGAGAAAAGCATTTGGATCGGTGGACTGAGTTAGAGCAGATGGCACTCAATGTGTGTTAGCATCATCCAATCCAACGAGAAACAAAAAGGTTGAAATTGTTTTCTGCCTTTTCCAGTTGGGACACTGATCTCCTACCCTCAGCACTCCTGGTTCTCAGGCCTTGAGACTCACAGCAGAATTTAAACCACTGACTCTCCAGCTCTCAGGCCTTCAAACTATACTGCTGGCTTTCTCAGGTCTCCAGAAACAGCAGAACATGGGACTTCTCAGCCTCCACAATCACGTGAACCAATACTTTATAATAAAAGTCTCTTCTCTCTTTCTCTAAACATACACACACAGTTTCAAAAACACCCTCTGAAGTTGCATTTTTTTTCTACTCTCACACCACCACAATCATCAACACAGAAGAAGGCTTCTGTGACCAAATTATATGAGAGTTTTCTCCCCACACACCTAGCAGTGGACACCAGCTGGGTGTTCTCCAATTCAATTCCAACACTATCTACCTGCAGACAGCACTAGATCCCACAGGATGAGGGCTCACTCCCCAGAATTCCTCCCACCCCCAACCAGTTACAAGCCTAGTCCTCCACAACCTCTGACCAATGTGTTTCAAGTGGAAGTTCCCAGGACTCCCTCTCTAGGTTCAAATAATTTGCTGGAGTGGCTCACAGAACTCAGAGAAACACTTTCTTAACATTTGCTGGCTTAATATAAAGGACATTGATACAATGAGGAGATGTGTAGGGTGAGGTAGGGGGAAAGGGGTGCAGAGCTTCCATGTTCTCCCTGGGGTACCACCCTCTAGGAGCCTCCATGTTTTCAGCTATCCAGAAGCTCTCTGAACCCACTCCCCCTGAGTTTTTATGAAAGTTTCATGATGTCAGTCTTCTTTCCTCCAGTATATGAGGTGGGCCCCTCTTTGGGAAGGGTCCTAAAACCCACCATCAGAAAGGCTGGGTAAGATTAGAGCCTTGGGGCAGGTGAAAGGAGGGCAGGAGAAGATCAGAGAGATTCTGTTTCCTGAGGCCTGCTCCTGAGGCCTAACATACCCAACATATAAAAGAAGACTGTAACAAGGGCTATGGGAGATATGCGCCAGGAACTGGGGATGAAAACCAATATATGTATACATATTTCATAACACCACACATACACATATTTATTTATTTATATGGAAAACTTACACTTCCTATTGGCTCTGTTTCTTTGGATAACCCTGACTAATACAATAGGCAAATTCAATTATTTACTATAGGCACAGATATTCTGAACCAGTAGTTTATGTAGGCAAAAATATTTAGAATCCATTTGTAAATAACAGACATTTCACAGCACATGAAATTGTTCTTTTGCTTCTTCAAGAGAATTTCAAATGGTCACATGGAGAAAATGTTCAGATCCCCAGACAATCAAAATAGAAGCTGATATGGTTTGGCTGTGTCCCTACCCAAATCTCATCTTGACTTATAGTTCCCATAATCCCCACATGTTGTGGGAGAGACCCTGTGGGAGGTAACTGAATCATGGGGGTGGTTAGTTCCATGCTGTTCTCATGATAGTGAGTTCTCACGAGATCTGATGGCTTTATAAGGGTTTGCTTGGCACTTCTCCTTCTTGCCACCATGTGAAGAAGGACGTGTTTGCTTCCCCTTCCACTATGATTCTAAATTTCCCTAGGCCTCCCTAGCCCTGCAGAACTGTGAGTCAATTAAACCTCTTTACTTTATAAATTACCCAGTCTTGGGTATTCCTTCATAGCAGTGTGAGAACAAACTAACAAAGAAATAATAGCTAAAATCAACTATTTCTAAAGACATGTAAAACAGGCTTGAAATTATATCAAATTTTTTTATTGTCCACTATTTTCAGGTATCAATAAGTAGTTTCCTAATAGAACACTTTAAGAATTAGTTTTGGCCGGGCGCGGTGGCTCACGCTTGTAATCCCAGCACGTTGGGAGGCCGAGGCGGGCGGATCACGAGGTCAGGAGATCAAGACCACGGTGAAACCCCGTCTCTACTAAAAATACAAAAAAATTAGCCGGGCGTGGTGGCGGGCGCCTGTAGTCCCAGCTACTTGGAGAGGCTGAGGCAGGAGAATGGCGTGAACCCGGGAGGCGGAGCTTGCAGTGAGCTGAGATTGCGCCACTGCACTCCAGCCTGGGCGACAGAGCGAGACTCCGTCTCAAAAAAAAAAAAAAAAAAAAAGAATTAGTTTTAATATGTCTATAACATGTACCATCTACCCAGGAAATCAACACTGTTTAGAAAATACCTCACAAAGGAAGATGCCAGAACAGCCAATATGCAATTGTAAAGTATTCAACATAAATAATCATCGGGAAAATGCATATTAAAACCATATAGAAATGCTACTATACACCTACCAGGATGACTAAAGTTAAAATGACTGACACCACTAAACGTGGGTCAGAATGTGGAGCAACCAGAACTCACATACACTGTTCATAGGAATGTGAACTGGTATGACCACTCTGGGAAAAGGCCTGGCATACACTACTCAGAAATACTACTCATCAACAAAGAAGAACAGGCTTCTAATACAAGCAGCAACATGGATGGACCTCAAATATGTTATGGTTTGTGAAAGAAGCCTTAAACAAACAAACACAGACAACATGATTACTTTTACAAGAAGCTTTAGGACAGACAAAACTAATTTATAGTGGGGGAAAAAAAAAACAAAAGAATAGACCCTCTGGGGTAGTAAGCAGAGGATTTACTAAGAGGCATGTGGAAATTTTCTATAGTGGTGGTAATATTCTATATTTTAATATGGGTTTTGGTTGTATAGTAATGCATATTTGTTGGAACACATAAACAGTACATCTAAGATTTGTGCATTACACTGTATATAAATTTTACCTCAAAAGAGAAAAAAAGAACTGCAAACAAAATATTAAACCTTAGCTAATGATATGAATGCTTAAGGATTTGGGTATGTCTGCAACTTACTCTGAAATGTAACAAAAAATTTAGATTGATGAATATAATGATAGATATCTGATAGAGCATTACAGTAAAATGTCAACTGAAGACTGAAGGTGGTGGGTATTTGCTATAAAATTCCTTCAGCTTTTTATTATGAAAAATGTCTAACACAAAAAAATGTTGAAAACAATTATAAAATATTTTTTCCTTAGGAAAAAGTATTCTTTACCACCTCTGCTTTCTTATTAGGAAATTACTATGATTAAGATTTTTTAAAAAGGAGAAAAGCACTGTATTCTGAAAAATAGTTTTTTCAAAAAAATACTATGTAAAACATGATGACAGACATCAGGATCTCGCAAAATGATTTGGTTTTTGAAAACGGCACAGAACAACCATCTGACCCATTTCTCAGGATTTCAAAGTTCACAAGTCAAATTCAGTCCATGTAAATTCTGCTTTGAAACTACAGAACTATTTAGGTCTGTGATCATTACTGAATTAGATCTTTCACAAGTTCCAGGAGCTGGGAAGGGTGTGTGTGCTGGGCAAGAGATCAAGGTGAGAGGGGAAGAAGGTTGGTAAATGGGTACAAACCTACAGTTGATAGAAGAAATAAGTTTCTGTGTTTGAAAGCAACAATAGGGTAAGTATAATTAACAATAACATACTATGTATTTCAAAATAACTAGAAGAGAAGATTTGAAATGTTCCCAACACAAGGAAATGATCAATGTTTGAGATGATAGAAATCCCAAATATCCTGATTTTTATCATTAAATATTGAATGCATGTATCAAAATATCACATGTATCCCACAAATATGTACAAATATTATATAGTAATTTAAAAATTTATTTCTTAAATATTTTAAAAATGTTTAGATGTACTATCATTTCTAATTCATAATGTGATATCAAGAATTCAAGGAATACATTTATCTGTTAAAAATATCATATCTTTTTTTTTCCTTCTACTTTCTGCACAAGAATCACTGAAATCACCTGGACAAGAGTAAGTCTCAGAGACATAGTTGACACGTAATATTACAGTTTTTAGCATCCTGAGATAGAAATGTCTAACTACTTCTCTGTATCACCTACTATATCCTTGAAGATGAGAATGTGCCCTATATATCATTGTATCTCCAGTGATACTGGATTCTGCCTTCTGCCTATTTGCGGTAGATACGGAATAAATAGTGTTTGAAAAGTATCTTTGCTGTTACTTTTAACATGGTCGCTGAAACCCTGTTTCTTTCTTTTTTTTTTTTGAGACGGAGTCTCACTCTGTCACCAGGCTGGAGTGCAGTGGCGCGATCTCGGCTCACTGCAACCTCCGCCTCCAGGGTTCAAGCGATTCTCCTGCCTCAGCCTCCTGAGTTAGCTGGGACTACAGGCACCTGCAACCACGCCCAGCTAATTTTTGTATTTTTAATAGAGACTGGGTTTCACCATGTTGGCCAGGATGGTCTCCATCTCTTGACCTTGTCATCCGCTCGCCTCGGCCTCGCAAAGTGCTGTGATTACAGGCATGAGCTACGGCCCCCAGACAAAACCCTGTATTTGAAATCATCAACAAGAAAAAATCTAAACAAGGAATGGAGGGTGTGGGTGTGGCAACTACTCCTACCCTGCCCTGCTTCCATCTGAGTAATTCCATGTTTATCTATTTTAAATATCTCACTTCCAATTATGATCTTGCTTGAGTTCCCTGGCCAAAAAAAAAAAAAAAGTTTGAAAACCACTGATATGATTTCAACATAAGAGATTTCTCTGGCCAAAAATGACCAAAGAAATCTTGGTTATCATTACAATAGGGACTGGGAAAAAAAAAACAGAATAATTTAGATTCATTTAGCTTTTTGTCAGTTATTCTCAGAATTTAAATCACCATTCAATGCATGTAACCTTCAGATAAATTGAGGGTAACAGTGCTGCCCTGATATAAAATGCTCCTGTTGGGACCTGATGGAGTAAGACCCCATTCCTGTGTGTAAACTAGGTTTATATGAAAGTGCCATCAATACACCCTTAACAGTAAGGGGTAGAAATAGGTACGGGGGAAGAAATACAAAATGAAGAAACCTGTTTTAGATACTCTTTTCACTAGGACATTATCTTTCCACTGCCCACTTTAGAGCTCTTTAGTTTGATTTTTGGCAAGAAAAGGGGCATTTTAAAAATTTATAAAACTGCTCCACTTTTCCTGCTGTTCCTAATTCTACCATCTCTTTAATGAAGAAAGGTGAAGCTACCTAAAATTGAAGAGGAGAATGGGAATTTCTTAAATGAAGTTTAAGACATTCAATATATTTAATACAAGAAGCTTACTGACAATATAATTAAAATTACTAAGATTCTTCCTGCCATAGTTCTCTTGACCAAAGCTGGTAGATTTGATGATACCTCTTTAAGGCAGAAGAAATACAGTTCAATAAAAATAAGGTAGTAAATACTACATGAAAAACATTTGCCGGGTGCAGTATAATCTCATGCCTGTAATCCCAGCACTTTGGGAGGCCGAGGTGGGTGGATCACTTGAGGTCAGGAATTTGAGAACAGCCTGGCCAACGTGGTGAAACTCATCTCTAGCAAAAATACAAAAATTAGCCAGGCATGATGGCAGGTGCCTGTAATCCCAGCTACTCGGGAGGCTGAGGCAGGAGAATCAATTGAACCCAGGAGGTGGAGGTTGCAGTGAGCTGAGATCACGCAACTGCACTCCAGCCTGGGTGACACAGCGAGACTTTGTCTAAAAAAAAAAAAGACATTCCACCAATAAAGCTGAATATATCCAAGAAAAGAATATATATTCAAGAAAATATAGCTAAAATTAATAAATAAGAGACCCAGAGTGGGCTAATTACTAAGGAATGCTTGAAATTCTGAGATCAAGACAGATAACCCAAGAAGCAGAGTAATGCCAACGATGATAGTCAAATCTTTTCACTTATTTCTGGGCTGGAAGGCACATGACTTTGTCCTCGTATTGTCAATTGTTATGCTCTTTAAATAAAGAATGAAGAATATTTACTAATATTTTGTCATGCTGTCCTAGATAGGCAGGAGCCCAGCAAGCACAGACTTAGGTGAGAGAGTCTAAGAAGCTAGACTGGGCATGAGGAATGGGGTGTGACTGGCTTGGCTCAAAGACCACAAAACATGGTGCCATCTGATGGATGGCTGGTGGCATGGAACAAAAGCAAACAAAGTTATCTGAGATGTCGATCTGAGTAAGGGGGAAACAGAATCCTTTAGAAGGCAAAAAAGAAATCAAAGACAACAGAATCAAATGAAGAAGTCTTAGATAGAAAGGAAAGATTCTCTGAGCCCTGGGGACATTAGCTGAGGTACATTTACTGAATGCCTATAATGCACCAGGCACTGTATCAAGGATCTTCCTCACAACACCACCACAAAGAAGGACTCTTATCCCTATTTTACAAATAGGAAGAATGAGGTTCAAGTAAATTAATTTGCCCAAGATCGCATTGCCAGAGGCTGGAAATCAAGGATATGCTTCCAAAAAACATGCCTCTTTTCATGAGACCACATTCCTTCTGCGAAGCACAATGTTAATCTCTTAGTGGCACCACAAATCCATTTCTGCACCATGAATTCTGCTTATTTGTCCCACAAAGCTTCCTCATTGGGGTCATTTTAGTAACAAAAATCACAATACGGCTGAGTTTTTCTTAGGTTGCATTTTGCCTGATGCACAAACAGAAAACAGGCAGAATCTTCAGGCGTTTAAATGGCTCTTCTATCTGCAACATTTTCAGGGTCAGAAATCATGCATCTGTATTCCACACAAATCTGAGTTCTAACTTTACATCATTAGTTCATTTTATTTCACATGGATATTTCTGGTCTTTTCTAGAATATCTGAAAGTTCTCTTCTGAAGGTGGTTAGTTACCATGGAAATGAGGCTATTGTGGTTCAGAATAAATTTACGTAACTATTAGGACATTATTTCAAGCTTGCAAAATGTGGAATTTATCTCAAAGCTAACATGACCACTGATGCAACAAAAATCTAAGAACTGCAAACCAATCCAAAATGATTCAGGCTCCAATAAAGGATTATAAAGCAATTGTAAAGAATTTTCTAACATACAGTAATACCTTAAAAATGTAAAGTTTACAAAGTGAAATTCTGAAATATTCTGAATACAGACAGCATACTATAAAAGAATGGATTATAATTTACTGTCTGACATCTTACCCAGAAGTACGGAGAATATGTTCTTAAGTACTCAGTTGTTGTCAAATACACAGTATCAGGCACTACTACATTAGGTGCTAAGGATCTAAAGATTGACAAAATCCAGTCCTGTCCTCAAGGAACTCAGTCTAGTAGGGTAGAAACTGGATACAAAAACTGGGGGAAAATGTAAATGTGATAGGTAAAACAAGACAGATAATGTATAAAATATATGTGCACAATTAATGCACAGCTAATGGAAGAAGGGTACAAGGGATAGGAATAGGTAGGAGTCAGAGTTTCAGAGGTTTCTGAGGAAAGCCAGGCAAGGGAGTGGAAGGAGGAACATTCTAGGTAGAAGTGACAGTACAAGCAAAAGAACTGCATGGTGTTTTTACGTAGCTAGTGGTTGCCCTTGAAATTAAATTACCTTGAGAAGCAATGACAATCATGCACTCATTAGACTCAGAATCCAGTTCTCTCTCTGCTTGGAGCTTAGAAGAAAAATGACCCTTTCAAGATAAGTAAACATCCATGATTCTGAAAATTACAGGGAGAAGGCCTCAAGAGGAAGATATATAAAGCTTCTTCCTAATTGCTGTGAGGCTAATTTTTATAAGAAAGTCAAAGGATCTGATCCAATTTACAACATAACTTTGTGGCACAAATCATACTTCTCACATGTTGCTTTGGGATCTTACTTTTTGTCATTTAATATACCCAAACTATTTTCTCGTGCCATTTAATAAACTTCTAAAACATGATTTTTGTAGGAAGCATTGTATTCTGATACATAGGTAGGCTATTTTATTTAACCAATCACCTATTTTGGGGCATTTAAGTAGTTTATAATTTTTGCCACTAAATACACATCATTGCATGGATATTTCCATGCATAAATCTTTGCACACATCCTAATTTCATCAAAACAAATTATCAGATGTGGAACTGCTGGTCAATGAATGTGTGAGTTTTAAAGCTTTTGATAAGATTACTAAACTGCCCTCCAAGGTTACATCAATTTGTACCACTACCAGCAGTGTATGAGAATCCCCGTATTACTATAATTTTGCCAAGAGTAGGTTATTATTTTAAAATTCAATCAGTAGGCAAAAATGGGCTACTTCAATCTGTACTTCTTATACAATTAGTAGCGCTGAACTCTTTTCAGGTCAACTGGCCATTTTCATCTCATTTCTGTAAGCAAGCTATGTTTTCCACCTCCTCCCCCTTTTTTTTTTTAACAGATATTAATCTTGTTCTTATTAATTTGTAAGTACCATTTGTATCACTGCAATCATTTTTCCAAGTATTTAATGAAAGAATTTTAATCACTTTTGCCACTCTGTGAAGAGTGGATTTGAGGAAAGACCAGGTTAGAACTAGAGAAATCAGTTAGGATACTACTGCAGTAATATAGGTAAGAGATGACTTGGACTTGAATCAGGAGAGTGAAAGCAAGGAGAAAGAGAACCTAATGAACTGTATGTGGAAAGAAATTTAAAAGATTGAAATAATCAAGAATGATTTGCATGTTTCTAGCACAGGTAAAAAGTAGGCACTGACACTACCAAGATACAGAAAATCAAAAAAGAAAAATATTTTGAGAGAAGAATGTTAAGTTCAATTTTGGACATGTGATTTCTGAGGTACCTGTGGGACATTCAATTGCAAAGGTCTGAAGTTTGACAAGGGGTCTGGTCTGGGAATCTGGACATTACTGTATGTAAATTATACCTGAAACCAGAAGCAGGTAGAGTGTGAAGAGTAGCAGGCTGACAACAGAACTCTGTGGAACACTAACAGTTTAATCAACAAGTGGAAGAAAAGATGCCCATGAAGGCAAAACAAAAGGAACAGGCAAAGAAATAAAAAGAGAAACAGCATAACACACTGGTATCAAGTCAAAGTAGTGGAGCATCTCATGGAGTTGGGATTAAAGATGTCAATGCACTTAGCTTTGAATCATGACAGTAATAAATGTGTAACAGTTTTTAAAGCAGAGATGGCAGCCATGTGGAGGAAAGTTCACCTTTAATGGCTTCAGTTTTTTTTTTAATATTATGTTGGCTTATGGAAGGTATCAAAAGGTCAAAAATGGGAATGAATAAAACTGATGAATTGTTTGTAAACATGTATGCATGTGAAGGTGTCAATTATGACCTCAATTATACAAGCAGAGGTAATGGTTCATCTTCCTCCAGAATAACCTTTCAGAAGATTTTTCTTTTAATCCCGTTTCTTTTACATTAGAAGTCTATGAAAAACAAAGTGCAAAGGAAAACATGAATAGTAAAGTAACCACAAACATCAAATCATTCTGGTGCAACATTTAACAATTTCCATTAAAGTTTCATTCATTCATTTCATTCGTTAATAATCTACCATGATTTTTAAAAATGAGTAAGACCAGTTCCTGTTGATAAGAACTCCAGTCTAGTAGGAGTTGAAGAGGACATATAAACAAATCAGTAGGAAATACTACTGGTAAAAAAAGAACTATTTTAAGAAACCAATTATGAAGGGATGGTTAAGAAAAGCTTCACAGAGGGATCAAGTAAACTAATCTTGAAGGTCTATCAAGAAATTGTAGTTGGAAATAAGGGAACACAGAGGAACATTGCTATCAAACAGCACAGTATGTTCAGAAAACTAATTTGGTAAAGAGGACTCCATCTCCATTACAGATTTAGGGGGAAAGTGCTAAGAATTTACTCCTAGTGCAGGACAGGGCGTGCGGGGGTGCCCATGTGTGCAGATGATGGACAACAGGGATGAGGCAGAGCCTGGGAACCACTGACAGGTCCCTCTCAGTCCACACTGCCTGCCCACCAGGCATCCGCAGATGCCCTGGGAGCGAAGGTGGAGATCATCTCCCCAGGAGTCGGATACCTTCCGGAAGCCGGGATGCTTTAAGATGGAAAGAAATTTGATTCCTCCCGGGACAGAAATGAGCCCTTTAAGTTTGTGCTAGGCAAGCAGGAGGTGACCCGGGAGTGGGAGGTAGGCGTTGCCCAGATGAATGTGGGTCACAGAGCCAAACTGAGTATATCTCTAGACTATGCCTTCAGTGCCACTGGGCACCAGGGCATCATCCCACCACATGCCACTCTTGTCTTCAACATGGAGGTTCTAAGACTGGGATGGCAAGAATGGCCTTCTTCCTTGGCTTCCTGTTCTTACATCTGCCACGGAGGGATCTGGTGCCTCCAGACACATGCACATGAATCCATATGGAGCTTTTCCATATGTAGATCCACTACAACCTGTATAACATCTACCCTGACGGAATGCGTTCTGTTACTCAGCTTTGCTTCTGGCACCTCCATTTCCTCTTTCCCTTTCTTCTCATTTTTCCTAAACTATATGCCATAAGCCTTAAGTTACTCAGTTTATTTCATTTTCACTTTGGGGTGATGATTCAGTTTCAGTCTTTTCGATCTAGTTTCCAAGTAAGTCTATGGTCAAGTATTAACAGAACAAGCGACGGGTTAACTTTACAACACGATTTAGTGTTAGGGGGGTTATAAGAATCTTTATTTTAAATTTTTTTGGATGAAATTTTAATCTATTATATACTAAACATTCTTGCTGCTGTGCTGCAAAGCCATAGCAAATCTGAGGCACTCTTGAAGGCTGAATTATTCTCAAAGTTGAAAGATGTCTTGGGTTAAATTAAAAGCACTACCAAAAACTGAGGTGGGGATGGGGAGCCTTTGCCTCCACCAGTCCCACTCTACCCTCCCCTGAAATCCTCTGCCTTTTGAAAGCAGATCATTTTTGCTGCGATGTTGGATGCTACATGAATCTGTCCCTGGGCCAGCGGGGACCTCTGGAAGCCTTCTTGGTGGCCTGGCTTATTTCCTCCGCCCCATCCTGTGGCTTTTCTAATGGACTTTCAGAAATTTTGTAATCTCATAACTTTCCAAGCTCCACCACTTCCTTAATTTTAAGAACTTTAATTGAAAGTATAAATTAAAGGTGTTGTTTGTAGACTCAACCACCCAATGAAAGCCCAAGCTATCATGACAAATCCTTGAATGTTAAGCAAATGATGCTGGTCATCGCAGCTTCAACATCTCCTGTTTTCTGCCACTTGACTCTCTCTGCTGATCTCAACGTTTCCTGGCTTTTCCTCCTTCAGCCCCTTGTCACTCCTTTGATGTCCTGTGTAGTGAACTGGTGACAGAAATTGTTGCCCCTCTCCCCACAACATCACATGAGTTTCCAATTTTATTATTACAATAAAAGTGCTTTATACTGGCTCTTCTAAAAAAAAAAGAGTTTAATCCTTAAAACAACCCATTCAACTGATAAAAGAAACAAAGACACAGGTAAATTAATTAACTTGGCCAAGTTCACAAAGCTAAGTGAACAGAGCTGAGACTGGAATCTAGGCGCACTGGGACAAGATTGCTCTCAATCACTCCTCTGTGGTGCCTCTCCAGTTAACGCTGAAAAAGCCAACTGTGAAGGATCTGGATGTACTCTGTATGTATGACATAAGGAATTTGCTTTTCATCCCGAAGCCAAGAGAACTAAGAGTTCTAATGAATGACAGCAGAATATTGTAACTGATCATGAAGTAAAGGGAAGTGAAATCACAAAGACTGAGAGAAGAGGGGAGATCAATGTCTTAATGTGGCCAGGGATAAGAGTAGAGCAGAAGAGTCAAAGAAGTAGAGTGACATAGGCTGTGGCTTAAGGAAAGACAGCGAGGTTTAAAACTTAAGTGGTAGAGGCCGGGCGCGGTGGCTCACGCCTGTAATCCCAGCACTTTGGGAGGCCGAGGTGGGTGGATCACCTGAGGTTGGGAGTTCGAGACCAGCCTGACCAACATGGAGAAACCCTGTCTCTACTAAAAATACAAAAAATTAGCCGGGCATAGTGGCACATACCTGTAATCCTAGCTACTCGGGAGGCTGAGGCAGGAGAATTGCTTGAACCCAGGAGGAGGTTGTGGTGAGCAGAGGCCGTGCCATTGTACTCCAGCCTGGGCAACAAGAGCAAAACTCCATCTCAAACAAACAAAAAAATTTAAGTGGTAGATTAGTTATTGGTATTTACAATGTCAACGGGGTTGCCAATTTAGAATTTATCCATTTGTTCCACAAAAACACAAATGGAAAAATTTCTTTTTGGTGGCACAGGAGAGGAGATGTGTATCACAGACTGTTGTAACTGTTTTAAGAGAAAAAGAAAAAGTTTCTGTTTTAAAAAACCCTCATGACCCATTTTAAGTGTTATCAACAATCTGAGATGACAGGAAATACAAGATGGGCTAATTCACGTCACTGCATGTGTAGAAACTCCAGGAGTTAATGATAAGACAATAAATCTGAAACATTTAACAGATGAAAAATGAACTTACAACCTTTTCTACATTAACACTCACTATGGCATTTCCTATAGCTATAACTTCTTTAAAAAATAACAGAAATCAGACAGGTATGACTGTATTTATACATATCTCTCCAACTATTTCTCAAAATCTACTTTCCCTATCTGAAAAATAAATGCTTTCAGTTATGGGACAGGGCTCAAAACAAAATTTTCCAAATATGCTTTTGCACATTATGAGTTCTATCTATAAACAGTAAAAAAAAAGAGATGATCTCACGTGGCACACAAGAACGATACAGCTTGAATTGTAACTACCACCCAGATTAAGAAACAGAACATAAACACACCAGAAGCTGGGCTATGCAACATTCAGTAACTATTCTGCCCTTGTCCAAAAATAATTACTATTCTGACTTCTAAAACCATGGATTAGTTTTGTCTGTTTTTGAACTTTACACAAATGGAATTATATATAACAATATAATTACACATATAGTAGGTATTCTTTTGTGTCTGGCTTCTTCTTTAAGGGCATTTGTGATATTTATCCACATTGTTGAATGTAGCAATGATCTGTCAGTATTCATTGCTGATAATTTGCCATTGTATGACTGGAAGACTACTCTACATTTGTATTTTGATGGACATTTGAATTATTCCCAGTAAGAACATTATTGTGCCTGGTTTTAGGGGCATATAATTATACATTTCTGGTAAGTATACTCCTAAGAATGTAACTACTGTATCATAGGGTATTTCTGTGTACAGTTTCTTTTCAAGTTTTTATTTTTTAGAGATGGTCTTGCTTTGTCGCCCAGACTGGAATGCAGCGGCACGATCGTAGTTCACTGTAACCTCAAATTCCTTAGCTCAAACAATCCTCCTGCTTCAGTCTCCTGAGTAGCTGGAACTACAGGTGCATGCCACCGTGCCTAGCTAATTTTTTCATTTTTTGTAGAAATAGGGTCTCACTATGCTGCCCAGGCTGGTCTTCAAACCCTGGCCTCAAGTGATCCTCTTGCCTCAGTCTCTCAAAGTGCTGGGATTACAGACATGAGCCACTGCGCCTGGCCAGTGTACGGTTTTTAATAGATTCTGCCAAACAGAATTTTAAAGTGATTGTGTCAGTGTATACTCCTGTCAACAGTACATTAGAGTCCCCAGTGTTTTTCATCCTAACCAATGCCTGGTATTTGTTGAGCTTTTCAATTTTAGCCATTATAGTGGAATATAGTGATATCCCACTGTGGTTTTTATTTGCATTTCTCTGAAGACTAATGATGACAACCACTTTTTCAAATATTAATAGCTAGCTGGACATCTTCTTCCAGGTTGATGTTCAAGTCTTTTGCCATTTTCTATTGGTTTCTCTGTCTTTGTTTATCTTACTGATCTGTAGGAGTTCTTTGTAGAACCTACATCAGGGATTGGCAAACTTTTTCTGTAAAGAGCCAGACAGTATATATTTTAGGCTTTGTGAGCCATATGGTCTCTGTCACAACTACTCAACTCCTGTGTAGTGGCATGAAAGCAGCCATAGGCAATACATAAATGAATGAGTGTGGCAGTATGCCAGTAAGACTGCATGAACAATAAATTTTGAAATCTCATAAAATTTTCATGTATCACAAAATATTATTCTTCTGATATTTTTCAACTATTTAAAAATACATAAACTATTTTTAGCTTACAAGCTGTACAAAAACAAGCAGTCAGGAAGATTTAGCCGACAAGCTGTACTCTGCCAACCCCAGGTCTAGATAAAGATCTCTGTCAAGTAATGTATGTCTTCCCAGGGATTTATCAATATTATTATGCATTACAAAGAACCAAATTTTGGCTTTGCTGACATTCTCTGTTTTGAATTTTTTTTTTATTTCATTAATTTTTGCTCTTGTCATCATTTCCTTCTTCTGTTTTCATTGGTTTGCAAATATTTTCTCCCATTCCATAGGTTGTCTCTTCACTGTTGATTGTTTCCCTTACTGGCAGGAGCGTCTCAGCTCAATGCCATCCAATTTATCTATTTTTGCTTTCGTTGCCTGTGTTTTCTGGGGTCACATCCAAAAAACCTTTGCCAAGACCAACGTCAATAAGCTTTTCCCCTCTTTTAGTAGTTTTATAGTTCAGGTCTTGTTTAAGTGTTTAATCCATTTTGAGTTGATTTTTGTGTATGGTATATATGTGATTTACGTATATGAGATAAGGGTCTGATTTCATTCTCCCACATATGGCTATCCAGTTTTTCCAGCACCATCTACTGAAGAGACTATGCTTTCCCCATTGTACATTCTTAGCATCAAGGGAGCCAGGAAAAATCTGCACTGCTTTTTCTTTTTTTCTTTTTAAAAAAATTCTCTCCAAGTATGACAACCAATGCACAGCTTTTTATAAGCCTCGGATGTCACACATGACTTCTGCCATACTCTATTGATCCAAATAGCTCCAAGCCCACCCAGATTCAAGAGCAAGGGACATAAACCCCACCACTCTTTAGAAGGAGGATAGTCAATGAATCTGGGAGCTGTTTTAAAACTCCCCCTTTGTTTTAAAAGGCTCTTGCAGTATTTCCCAGATATATCTTTTTTTTTTTTTTTTTTTTTTTTTTTTTTTTTTTTTTTTTTTTTTTTTTGAGACGGAGTCTTTCTCTGTCCCCCAGGCTGGAGTGCAGTGGCGCGATCTCGGCTCACCACAACCTCCACCTCCTGGGTTCACGCCATTCTCCTGCCTCAGCCTCCCGAGTAGCTGGGACCACAGGCGCCCACCAACACGCCCGGCTAATTTTTTGTATTTTTTAGTAGAGACGGGGTTTCACTGTGTTAGCCAGGATGGTCTCGATCTCCTGACCTCGTGATCCACCCGCCTCGGCCTCCCAAAGTGCTGGGATTACAGGCTTGAGCCACCGTGCCCGGCCCAGATATATCTTTTATTGAGTATTTATTCCAAAAGTGTTTTCAATGTATCTTTGTGCAGCAAACCTTCAGAGATCTTATGTGATAATTTTTACTATGCCTCACATTTTGGATGCATATAAATTGTGTATATTCGACATCCTTTAACACCTTAAAAAGATTACTCTATTGTCCTCTTGATACCAGATTTCTCAAATCAACACTTAGGTACAATCCAATTCTTTTTTTTTTTTTTTATAGGTGATCTGCTCTTTGTCACTGGAAGCTTTTAGAATTTTTTTGTCTTTGATATTATATGTTACTGTATATATTATTATATATTATTGTATGTTACTGTAAATGGTCCTCAAGGTGGGTTTTTCCTTCTTTCACCTATTTAACAGTCTATAAGTCCTCTTAGTCTAAGGTGTTCTACAAGTCTAATTCTGAAAAATTTATCTTAATTATTTCTTCAAATATTTCCCTCTTCCTTTCTCTCCTCTAAGACATCTATTTATCTAGATAGAAGTCCTTCTACCTATACCTATCATATCTCTTAGATTTTACTCCATGTGTTATCTTTCTTTATCATTTAATGCTGCACTCTCAGAGAATTCCTCAATGTAATCTTCCAATGCATGAGTTTGCTCATCAATGTTATACCTTTCTCTGGCCAGGCACAGTGGCTCATGCCTGTAATCCCAGCACATTGGGAGGCCAAGGCGGGTGGATCACTTGAGCCCAGGAGTTCGAGACCAGCCTGGGCAACATGGTGAAACCCCATCTCTACCCAAAATACAAAAACTAACTGGGCATGGTGGCACATGCCTGTAGTCTCAGCTACTTGTGGGGCTGAGGCAGGATGATCGCTTGAACCCAGGAGGTCGAGGCTGCAGGGAGCAGAGATTGTGCCACTGCACTCCAGCCTAGGTGACAGAGGGAGAGGCTGCAGTGAGCAGAGACTGTGCCACTGCACTCCAGGCTGGGCAACGGAGGGAGACCCTGTCTCAAAAAAAATAATAATAATAAAACAAAATTGAAAAATGGGATACCTTTCTCTATCATGCAGATTGCTTTATTCTTTATTTTTAGTATATTTTTCATTCTTAATATTTCTATTTGGTTCTGTTTATATTTTCTTGTTTTTGCATCATAGTGCAAATATCTTATCTCCTTAAATGTATTTATGGTTATTTTTAATTCTTGGTCAGTCTTTTCCAATAATTATCTATGAGATAGCATACATTATTCACTTGGTTGCCAATCTGAGAGTAATTGTATTATTCAGGTGTTCAGCTTGGCTATAAACTAACGTGCATCAGGGGTACCAACCACTCTGGTAATATATATGGTGAAAGCACTAAAGGCCAGGTCTTAATCGTATCTAAATGGTGAACTTAAGAAAAGAAGAGGCTGAGGCCCTGAGCAAAGAACGCCAGGGACCTCAGAACCACTGTGATTTACTCCAATTTGCAGGGCATTCCTCAGGCAACAGTCCCGGTCAGAGTTTCATTCTCAGGAGTGAAACAGCACTCCTAACTCTTAGGGAGAAACAGCACTGGGAGCAGTCTTCCTAGGTTGAAAGCTACCAACCTGGGAGTTTCGAGGGGGTGGGAAGAAGGGGTAGAAAAGTGACCTTTGGTCACTTTAGTCATCTCTAGCCAGCACTTGAGGGTACATTTCCATATGGAGGAATGGCACAGCAGATGGGGATAAAAACAAGACTATGTATACATGCCATCTTTATTTTCTGACGTCTGACTCAGAGAACCTATAAGGGAAAAAGGGAAGAGTACGGAGAAAAAGGAAGAACAACTACCCTTGCAGTGATTATCAGAATTATGAATAGAGGAAAATAAACACAAAATCATCAAACCAAGTTATATTGAGAGGCACAGTGTACTCCTTCCTGGGTGATCTGTTCACACAAAAGAAAAGGACACCAACGCAGAGGAGAGACATAATTCGGGGTCACAGAACAGAGACGTCTTCATCAGAAAACATACTGAGAGAAGAAAAGTGAATCTTCCAGATGCCCCAGATCATACCCTCCCTGTCACCACCACCACCACCACCATCACCGCTACTACTACTACTACCACCACCACAAATAATAACAACAATAACTAACATTGAGCTTTTACAATATTCTAGTCACTATTCCAGGGGTTTTGTAAGTATTAGCTCTTTTAACCCTCAAACAATCCCAATAAGGTAAATACTCTTATTATTTCCATTTTACAGCCAAGGAAAATGAGGTTCAGAGAAATTAAGTAAGTTTCCTATAGTCATATATCTAGGAAATATAAGATTTAGAATTTAAACCCAAGCAGTCTGGTCTAGGAGTTATGCTTTTAATTGTTTTGCTGTATTGCCTCGCCCATGTTAATATTTCTTAAAAATTAGCAGATCCAGAAAGTACACAGGATTTTTAAATTATACAGTAAATATTTACATACCTTGTACTGTAAGCTCTGCTTGAGCTTCAATTGTCTCATTTCCATTATCAGCTATACAAAAATAAGTCCCAGCATCATCCTCAGTAACATCACTGATCTCCAGGCTACCACCTGCCAGCAATACCAATCTTTCAGAGCTGTGTTAAAAAAAAAAAAAAAAAAAAGATACATTTCAGTACTAGGAAAATAATACCTGAGAAACTCTCCACATAGAGAAAACACTTAAACAGTATTATTATTTATATAGCTATAGATGAACCAAGACTAACATAAAATTACCAGAATTTAATTTAGTCCAATTTGCTTTGCTCATATTTTACATACATAAATATCACAAATACAAATCAAACGTTACAATGAATTATCCCTGACACTTCTAGTTATTCCCAAATGGGTATCACTTTTGGAACCAAATTCACTTCCTTCAGCCCATCCCTGTCTCCCTATTCTGGCCAGTATTTTTCCAAATTATGTAATTTTGAAGTCTGGAATCAATCTGAGTGTTAGTTACACCACCACAGCTATGCCACACTGAGATTAATAACAGAAAGAAAACATAAAGAGGGCAAATGTTAGATCCAAAACAGTAAGTCATGGGGTCACAGTGCCTACTGAAAGTTTCCCTATGGTAGCTTATCTAGGAGAGAGAGGAAAAGAGGAAGGGAAGAAAGAGAGAATGGTTGCCAGAGAGCAGCTCCCTGGGTGTGGTAGCTGGGCACAAATCAGTCACCATCATGCCATTATCAACCAGGATGTTGATGAATGCTGGCCAACTCTACAGAGTTATGTAAGCTGATTTAAAGAGAAACTAAAATAATCCTATAACATTGAAGAACAATCAATATTCTGATCAAATTTGTACAAAGTGAACAAGTTTAGTTAACCTGGAGAGTTACTAACCAAATCAGACATACAAAGGTACCTGACATGGGGCAAGAGATGCAGTTAATTCTAGGGACAAGTACCTAATTAAAGCTGCCACTTTAAAAGTCGCTTTCAGAGATGACATAAATTCAAAATATAGTACCAAACACAATAATAAATGTACACATATATTTTTATTTTGAAGTTCCACATCTAAACTGGTTTTCACAGGCTAGACTTTTCTTCCAAATCTTAATACTGTTACATTTCTAGTCTGTGTCCATGGATCAATTAAAAAATGTTCTGATTATAATTTGGCTTTTCATATAGAATTCCTTATAGGCCGGCCGCAAACTCCTGACCCCAGGTGATCCACCTGCCTCGGCCTCCCAAAGTGCTCGGATTACAGGAGAAACCCCATCTCTACTAAAAATACAAAAATTAGCCAGGCATGGTGGCGCATGCCTGTAATCCCAGCTACGTGGAGGCTGAGGCAGGAGAATTGCTTGAACCTGGGAAGCGGAGGTTGCAGTAAGCCAAGATCACGCCACTGCACTCTAGCCTGGGTGACAGAGCAAGACTCCATCTCAAAAAAAAAAAAAAAAAAAAAAAAGAATTCCTTATGGGGTAAAAAAAAAAAAAAAAAAAATCAGAGGAAGTGACTATATACAGTCTTGGTCACATTTATAATTCCCATTCTAAGTAAATAAAGTGTTGGTCTGGCTTAAATTTCATTACATTGTAAAGTCTAGGTAATTAGTCTTCCTGAATCTGATAAACATGATTAAGTTTCTGGACATAGAAAGCTGAAAGTCAGAATCAGATTTGGTGACTTCTCCAAGAAATATGACCCTGCGAGGTCATGACTAACCTTTATCAAGCAACCTTCCTATCAGAAATGTCTTAATTATACCCTTAAATCCCAAGTTTACCTGATGAAACAGAGAAGTAAGATATTATGTAACGGAATAGAGCAGGAATGACTGGGGTAAAATACATAGAGAGATAAGACAGATCTTTGGTGCCTCACAAAATAAGAAAAATTTACAAAAATTAAAATTCTACATTTTATACCTGGACAAAATTTACTACTAAGTTTCAGAAACAAAAAACTTAATGTTCATCAAATGAGAAATCAGTAGTGTATACATATGATACCCAGCTGAGATGAACCTAACTTGAAACACTAGTTATTTTTGAAAACAAGATACAGTAATTTATATCTAATAATTATACTAAAAAATATTGTTGATACTTGATATGCCTGATATTTGGCATATGTGAGTACCAGTAGCGTAGCAGTCAGTCTTTCTTAATGGGATTGATTTTACTCCCTTTAAAAAAAGCCTGGGAGAAATAATGTCCATTTGTTTGGCAGAATTAATTCACTCAATTAGTTCATGGCTCACAGGAAAAAGACCAGCAAGCCTTTAGAAGTCCAAAATTCAAAGATGCAAGCAAAGAAAAAAACCAACGTGAAAAAATATATACAGCCAATGGACTCAAGTAAATTCAGTGTTGCTGGGCATAAGGTATCCCTGAGTAGCCTAGGGTCAGTCTGGAAGAGCTTGGTGTGCTAAGGAGAACTTTTCTTTTTTGACCAAGGGGAAAGGCTTTAAAAAAAAATTAATAGGTTTTTGGGGAACAGGTTGTGTTTGGTTACATGAAAAAGTTCTTTAGTGGTATTTCTGAGATTTTGGTGCACCCATCACCCAGTGTACACTGCACCCAATGTGTAGCCTTTTATCCCTCACCCCCCTCCCACCCTTTCCTCTGAGTCCCCAAAGTCCACTGTATCATTCTTACGCCTTTGCATCTTCATAGCTTAGCTCCCACTTACGAGTGAGAACACAGGATGTTTGGTTTTTCATTCCTGAGTTGTTTCACTTAGAATAATGGTCTCCCATTCAATCCAGGTTGCTGTGAATGGTGTTATTTTGTTCCTTTTTATTGCCGAGTAGTATATATATATATATATACCACAATTTCTTTATTCACTCATCAATTGATGGGCATTTGGGCTGGTTCTATATTTTTGCAGCTGCAAATTGTGCTGCTATAAACATGCATGTGCAAGTTCTCTTTTTTGTATAATGACTTCTATTCCTCATTATAGATACAGGAATGGGATTGCTGGATCAAATGATAGATCTACTTTTAGTTCTTTATGGAATCTCCATACTGTTTTCCATAGTGGTTGTACTAGCTTACCTTCCCACCAGCAGTGTAAAAGTGTTCCCTTTTCACCACCTCCACATCAACATCTATTACTTTTGATTTTTTGATTATGGCCATTCTTGCAGGAAGAAGGTGGTTTCACACTGCGGTTTTGATTTGCATTTCCCTCATAATGATCTTGAGCATTTTTTCATGTTTGTTGGCCATTTGTATATCTTCTTTTGAGAACTGTCTATTCATGTCCTTAACCCACTTTTTGATGGGATTGCTTGTTTTTCTCACTGATTTGTTTGAGTTCCTTGTAGCTTCTGGATATTAGTCCTTTGTCGGATGTATAGATTGTGAAGCTTTTCTCCCACTCTGTGGGTTGTCTGTTTACTCTACTGATTATTTCTTTTGCTGTGCAGAAGCTTTTTTAATTAAGTCCCATCTATTTATCTTTGTTTTTCTTGTGTTTGCTTTTGCATTCAGGGTCATGAAGTCTTTGCCTAAGCCAATGTCTAGAAGGGTTTTTTGAATGTTATCTTCTAGAATTTTTATGGTTTCAGGTCTTAGGGAAAGGCTTTTGAGCAGAGTAATGACACACTCAGCCTTTGTGAAGAAACAAAAAAAGGGTGGGAAAACACTAAAGCAGAAGTTTGATTACATAATTACAATGGTCCAGAATTAAAGAGCAAAAGATTATGGCAGTAACAATAGGGACAAAAAGAAAGCAAAAAAGTATTGACTACTCTTAAAAAGTTGGATAAAGAAGGTAAGGAGAGAGATTTACTCATTCATTTAACAAATATTTATTGGTGTGTCTGTATGTGTCAGGCAGCAGCTGGGGATCAGCACTGAGCAAAAACACAATCAGTGCTGTCATGCATCTCAAGTGGGAAACACAGACATAGAAGATAACTCTACAAAATGGTATAGCAAAAGAACCTGCCAGGAAATTAGGGACGAGGAGAGATTTTCCTGACAAAGTAACCCTTAAGCTGAGATCCGAAGAATGAGTAGAAGCTAACTAAATAATGAGGTGGGAAAAAATATTTCAGAAAGATAGACTAGCACATGCAAATTAATTGTGGCAGAAAGGATCACAGTTGTTTGGGGATCTAAAATAAATCAGTGTGGCAAAGTGTAAGAAAATAGACGAGGATGAGGATGGAGCCAGATTGCATAAGGCTTTGAAAACCATTTTAAGAATTTGGGTCCTTAACCTAAGAACAACAGAAATCCATTAAACATTTTTAAAAGTGGGTAGGGGGCTGAGAGTGCTGTGGTAAAATAAGAGCTTTGAAAAGACTGCTCTGGCAGGAGTGTGAAGGTGTATTTGGAATGAGGCCAGAGTACAAGTGGGAAGAACAATTAGGAGGCCACTGCACCGACTGTAACTTAGAATAAGGCACATGGCGCCTTCATGGATGGATTCCAAAGACATGTAGGAGGTAAAATCCTGCAGATACATCAGAAAAAGAAACAGAGAAGAAGACAATTGTTA
This sequence comes from Symphalangus syndactylus, assembly GCF_028878055.3. NCBI lineage: Eukaryota > Metazoa > Chordata > Mammalia > Primates > Hylobatidae > Symphalangus > Symphalangus syndactylus. The sequence goes on from NC_072427.2 coordinate 32,808,353, forward strand.
AAGACAACTTCTTTAGGGTGGTAAGAATGAAGAGAAAAGGAAAAAAGAAAACTGTTTAATTTAGTTATTTGTCGTTATTTGAAAGAGAGGTAAATTTTTTCAAATCTGCATTGAGGAGACCTTTTTCTTCGTTGAGATTTCTATTTTTTCATTTGCTTCAAATGTGTTTATAACTGTTCACTGAAGCGATGCTATGATGACTGCTTTACAATCTTTGTCAGATAATTCTAAAATCTCTGTCACTGTCTTTTCTCCTTTCAGTTGAGATTTTCCTGGTTCTTGGTATGATGCATTACGTTCAACTGAAACCTGGATATTTTAGGTATTATGTTATGACACTCTGGATCTTATTTAATCCTTCTGTTTTAGCTCTCTTCTAACACCACTCTAGCAGAGAAAGTGGGTGGTGGGGGGTGGGTGGTGGGTGCTGTCTCACTGCTGTCAGGTGGGGGTAGTTCAGGTTTCCCACTCAGCCTCCATTAACATGTAAGTGGGAAGGGGTTTCCTCATTGCTTCTTAGCAGGGTTGGGAGTTCCAGCTCCCCACTAGGCCTCCACTGATGCCTCCCTGGGTAGAAGGGGTAGGATTGTCTCATTATTGTTCCCCCACATGGTCACATGGTGTTGACACCATGGAGGGGGCCTTGCTACTACATGATGGTAAAGCCTTGACTCTCCACTGGGCCTCCTTTGATACCACCCCAGAATGAAGGGAAGGGTTGCCTCTTATGGCTGGATGGGGTGAAAGTCGAGGCTCTCCATTTGTTCTCTACTGACATGGGAGGGGCCTCATTACTGCCTGGCTTGGATAAAAGTCTTGGCTCCCTACTCCAACTTTGACATCACTTAGCAAGGAGACTGAGATGCCTCACTACAACCTAGGAAGGGTGGAAGTCTAGGCTCCTGGCATGGTCTTTGACTGGCATGGTAGGGTGGGGCCACAGTTTCTCTTCTGTGGTGTTTGACTGGAGTAGGAGAAAGTATAGTCTAACTGCTTTTGTCTTGCTGAGATGGTCTTTTCCTGCCCCTTTGGCTAGAGAGCACCTTCTGTTGAGGCTTTTTTTGTTTGTGCCTAATAGGGTTTCCAGGTTGCTGGCTTCTTTAGCTGCAAGTCTGGGATATATGAGGCAAAACACAGCCCAAGTTCCTGACAGGGTCTTGTGGGGGGAAAAAAAACTGAGCCCATAGAACTAACCACCAAGTTGGCTGGGCGCAGTAACGCACATCTGTAATCCTAGCATTTTGGGAGGCCAAGATGGGTGGATCACTTTAGGCCAGGAGTTCGAGACCAGCCTGGCCAACATGGTGAAACCCCCTCTCTACAAAAAATACAAAAATTAGCTGGCGGCGGTGACACATGCCTATAATCCCAGCTACTCATTTGATCCTGGGAGGCGGAGGCTGCAGTGAGCCGAGATCACGCCACCGCACTCCAGCCTGGGGAACAGAGCGGGACTCTGTCTCAAGAAAGAAAAAAAAGAACTAACAATCATGCTGTTCCTTGGGTCTCAAGCTCCCTAGCCACTCAATCTCAATCTTTCTCTCTCTACCTTTCAGAGTCTTCTTATGTTTGTTTCACATGTAACATCCAGGGTTTTTAGGTGTATTTAGCAAAAGGAATAGGGAAAAATATATCTACTCAATTTTCCCAGAAGTGGAAGTCTTCCATTTGTTTTTTAAATAATCTTATTTTTCTACTACTGTCAATTGTAATAATATCAAGCATTTTAACCTGTTCCTTTGCAGTGGGGTTCAGATCTATCACTTCATTAAAAGATAACATTATTTGACTATTAAATTACATTTTTCTGTCAATCACCTTGAACATTAGCATTTATATTTTCCGGATTCTCTCCCTTTAAAATAAAACTACTTAGTGAATGAGATCCATTTCCACCCCCCTCTTTCATTAGCTATGATTATTATAAATCTGAACAAATTTGATAAAAGGTTAAATATATAGATCAATTTTTGGACATTTATATAAGCCATGGAAATGTTTTTAAGTTCACTTTCAAAGAAGTCCTAAGATGAGTAATAAAGAAGGATGTTTAGTTATTTAAGATCTTTTTTTTTACTAGATCCAGCCTAATACTATCTGAATTTCTAGCCACTTTTTTCTTTCGATTTCTAAGCCTCTTTCTAATTTGGGGTCTAAATAATTTATTAGCTAAGGCCTATCTACATATCTCATAAGGCTCTAGCAGAAACAAAGATATTTTAAGCAATTACCTACATCCAACCAAAAGCACTCCAGTGCTCCATTCACTTATATTTTCCTACATTACTTTGGGTTATTCAAGCTAAATATATTGGCCACCACTTCCCCTCCCCAGTTATGTGCCAAGCACTGTGCCAGAGTCTGGAAAGACCATGTGAACACCACCAACACTGTCCTGCTCTTATTTTCTTCTGAAGCTTCTTGAGACAGTGACATACCGAGGCAGTGCTTCTCAGACTTTTCAGCCACCTAATCTGAGTATTCAGGAGCCTAGAGAACTACAGGCAGAAATAAGTCAACTCAATCTTAAAGTCTACTGCTTTATCCTTAAAATTCAGAGGAATGTTATTAACCATGATATATTCACATTTGATTTAGTTAAAAATCATCTGCTCCCGAGGATATCTTTGAATGAAAGTGGATGTTTCAGGAAGATATGAAACTTTTCTATCATGATGTGCATACCCTGGCCCACTCAGACCCCAGTCTGAGAATCATTCTACTAAAAGAACAATTCTCTAACATGTTGTATAAAATAGCAATCCTACCTCTATTTCTCTTGGCACTCCTGATATAATTTGTCTTAATTTTCTTCATAGCACTTACCATAACGTGACATTTTTTATTTTTACTTATTATCTGACTCTTTCCCACTAGAATATGAGCTCTGTAAGATCAAGAACTCCATTTGGTTCACTACTCTATTCTCAGCACCTAGAACATGCATGACATAGCCAGCATTTGGTAAATATTTGTTGAGTAATTACTGAACAAATGAGAATCATAGAATGCCTCACATTTATTTCTGACATAAAAAATCATTATATATAAGTTTTATACCTTCAGCATGTCCCTTCATGACAAAATATGTTTTAAAATAATACATTTCAGCCTTCCTACTCCTGATAAAGATTTTGTTCTAACATGTAGCCAATTAAAATTACTCCTGTAAGAACTTCACATTTTTATCCCTATTTTAAGGTTCCCTATGTTTCAGTTGGCAAAAAAAAAAAAAAAAAAAAATTGAAGTCTTACAAATTCTTTGCTTATGTAATATTTAGCTGGAAAGAGGAGTAGAAAGACAGGGAGGAAGCAAAATGTGGAGACAGGAAGTTGGTGAGTGGATGGATGATGAGAAAGAAATCAAGTGATATTGGGGAGGATGCCATGTTTTGCTAAGGGAGTATGTGGGGAACAATCTGATTGTATTCCATCATCCCCAGTGATCACTGAAGGCTGATCACCCAGATAACTAGATAGATATCAGTTTCTACGTCTTGGCTACTGAACTATACAAATTAAAATTGTCTGTTCACTTTTGATTTTGCAACTGGGAAACTCTAGATCTGTCCTGTCCAAATCAATAGCCACTAGCCACATGTGACTACCTGAAATGTGGCCTGCATGACTGCAGAACTGAATTTCTGAAATATTAAAATAAATGTACAAGCTAAAGTTGTGTCAAAATGTTTCCCACTAAACACATACTTTATTCTTTTGGTAGAACTACATTTCACATTAACTGGTACATCACATAAAATATTACTATTATATTTATTATTGTACATGTACTTCTTACTTTTTAAAAACGTGGCTATAAGACATTTTTAAATTACATGTGTGGCTTGCATTATATTTCAATTGAACAGCACTGCTGTAGAACAATGGTCCTCAACTGGGGGCAATTTTGCTTCCCAAGGACCATCTCACAGTATCCAGGGACATTTTTGGTTGTCACAATGCGTAAGTGCTACTGCCACCTATGGGTAGAAGGCAGGGATGCCAGTAAACATCCTACAGTGCACAGGACAGCATTATTTTGGAAGCAAAAACATACCTACCTACCACAACCCACACCACTTATAAGAAAACACCTGAGAAAAGCACCCATTGCATAAGGAAGTAATGAGAGGAGATAGGAAGGACAGTAAGGTGGTTGGTATTTTGTGAAAGATGAAGAATTTGTGATTTCTGATAGGATTTCAAAAGGCAAAAACAACAGGATGAGGAATACATTTTCTTTTCTTTTTTTTTTTTTTGAGACAGCATCTAGCTCTGTCACCCATGCTAGAGTGCAGCGGCGCAATCTCAGGTCACTGCAACCTCCACCTCCTAGGTTCAAGCGATTCTTCTGCCTCAGCCTCCCGAGTAGCTGGGACTACAGGCGCATGCCACAATGCCCAGCTGATTTTTTGTATTTTTAGTAGAGACGGGGTTTCACCGTGTTAGCCAGGATGGTCTCTATCTCCTGACCTCGTGATCTGCCCGCCTCAGCCTCCCAAAGTGCTGGGATTACAGGCGTGAGTCACTGTGGCCAGCCCAGTTTCTCATACTGATTGTGCAATGGAAAAACTACTATCAAAAAAATGCATATGAGAATGAGTGAGAAGACTCAGGCTACTCAGGACCAAAGCTCTTGCAACAATTTAGGGAACAAAATCCTAAAGCCTTAAGCTGAGTACACTGCGGCTTCAACAGGAACAAAGGGAATAATTATCTCTTAATATTTTGAAAGCATCTTTTTCTTTAAATATCCTAATTATATATATCATATAAACATATTTGAAGGATGACATATGAGCGTTATGATGTGTTTAAATAAAGTTGATAATCTTTTTAAATTAGTCAATAGTCCCAAATGGGATATGACAAAGTCTCAAGCTACGGCTGAAGAAGGCTTTTAGGCAGACAACACTTACCTTTCTGTGTCAAGCGCCTCCTCATTTTTCATCCATTTAATGGTTGGAGTAGGAAGTCCTGAGGCAACACATGGCAACACTACATCTTGACCAATGACTCTGACTAAGGGAGAAGGCTGTTTCAAAAACACCAAGTCTGATGTCACCTCAGGATCTAAAAAAAAAAAAAAAAAAAAAAAAAAATTCACACGGACAATAATTAAATAAAGGACAAAACAGGCCGGGCATGGTGGCTCACACCTGTAATCCCAACACTTTGGGAGGCTGAGGAGGGAGGACTGCTTGAGCCCAGGAGTTTGAGACTAGAGTAGGCAAAATAGCAAGATCCCATCATTACCACACACACACAACAAAGCACTTTACTGCTTTAATGTTGAGGAATGACTGGTTCTTATTCAGTCTGTGTGGCTTTATATGACAAAATATTTTAAGCAAAATGATACAAAAATTTCCATTCAAATTAGCAAACACTTCTCAAATAAATTCTATGTGAAAAGCATTGTGCTAGGCTCTTTCGGGGTCTTAAGGATGTATAACTTATTGCTCCTGCCTTCAGGGTACATACTTGTCAATCAATCGAGAGATATTTGACATGAATCCTATTCACGTTGAAAGATAAGATAAAAGCCATGTGAGTGGTACAAACAGTGGAGACTGAGCAAGCTCAGGACCCATGGCATTCTCCTTACTCACAGGGATAAGAGGTTTCCTTTCCTTCCCTGTATCTGTGTGTTATTTCTGAAAAGCTTTCTGAGTTTCATCTCTTTAACTTGCTCACTTAGTCTGTCAATCCCTTGATTTTGTAACTGAGCAACGATCTAGCTACCACTATATTTGTGTATTTCTTATTCAGACATTAGAATTAATGTGTGCTCACTTTATAGAGTTGTCCTCTTGTGGATACATGAAAAGGCCACACTCTTGTGGGCAGAAGACAGAGTTCTCTCCTCAAAAAGGTAATATTAACTTAATATTGAGTTTTGACAAAAAAAGGTCTCAGGCAGAAGAGATGTGACTCTTGTGCCCATATGCTTTGGAAAAGATGTTCTACAGCCATGATGATAACCTCCAGGACTAGCTTTAAACTTGTCTAACCAATTAATGACAGTCCTGTAGCCATGGTAACAAGAAAACATTGCCTAATCGATTAGTGACAACTCACAAGGGTGAATGTGGCTTTGAAAGCCAAACAATCAGTCAGCCAGCTAATGGTGGAGTCATTTACTTTTAAGGCTGATATTAACTTGCTCCCACCTCCGTAATCAACCACAAAACATATTTCTATGACTGACATTAATCCACCTCTGTCTCTTAGCCAGTACAACCCAAAACAATGTCTTCTGAAAAACTCTATAGGAGATAAGGACTTAGCTTTGCTCAAGAAAACTATGTTAGACAAGCACAACTCTCCCTTACTTAAGTAAGCAAAACATTCCACATTATGTTTTTGTTTCAGATGTTGAGTAGTGATCTCATCTCTTGACACTACAAATCTTGTTTTCTTGGATTCAGATTTTGAGGATGTGCTTAAATGCTACCCTAGGTGTTGAGAAGTATTACCTCTGTCATGTAAAAGCAAGTGAGCAAGCAGGCTGAACAATACTGGTATACGGCAATAGTTCTTTTTTTAATTCACCTTGAATTACGTAGGTATATTTAATTGAATTTTGATAGAATCAATTAAACAAATTCATAGCAAATATTACTGGCTTCTATGTGCCAAAAAGTGTTTTTGGCAGCAGACAAAAATTCCCTGCTCTGGTTGAGCTTACATACTAATGAGGGAGAGAGACAAGTAAGATAGAATATGTCAGATGGTGATATGTTCTGAAGTAAAATGAAGGTAGAAGGAGAAAACACTGGGGGTGGAAATCAAAGATTGTTGTTTTAAACAGAGTGTTCAAGGAAGGCTTCACTGATAAAGCCATATTTGAGCAGAGAGTTAAGAGAGTGACCCAGGCAGGTATCTGAGGAAAGAGGACTCCAGACAGACAAAAACGCCAAGAGCATATCTGGATTGTTCTAGAAACATAAAGTGATCACAATCTTTGAGTGAGGGAGAAAAGAGTAGGAGATGGGATAGGGGAGAGAAAGGAAGGAAGTGGTATTATAATCTTAATAAATCTTTACAGCCCAGAACTTTAACTCTGAATGACATGGAAAACCATTAGGGAGTTTTGAGCAAAGGTGTGACAAGATCTAATAATATACATCTTATGCTGGCCACTGTGGCCCATACCTATAAGCCCGGCACTTTGGGAGGCCAAGGTAGGAGAATCGCTTGAGCCCAGGAGTTCAAAGCCAACTTGGGCAATATGGCAAAATCCCATCTCTACAAAAAATACAAAAAAATTGGCCGGATGTGGCGGTGTGTACCGTTTGTGCCAGCTACTCGTAGGCTGAGGTAGGAGGAACACTTGAGCCCAGGAGATCAAGGCTGCAGTGAACCAAGATCGCACCACTGCACTCTAGCCCGGGTTACAGACCAAGACCCTGTCTCAAGACACATACACACATGCACATGGCACACACACACATATGCACACACGCACACTTTAAAAGATACTGTCCTTGCTGAGAATATACTGAGACAGGAATGACGAGGGATAATGACAAAAAAAGAACCTACATTTATGAGTTGAAGGGCTACTAGGAACACCCTCAAGAGTTGAAGCTCACAGTCCTGCTTTGCAAACCAGTCCATAGATTAAAAATGAGCCTATTTAATAGACATATAACTCTTCCCAAATAATGTAGGGATAGTTCAATTATATTCAGAAACTCAAATTTGAGATGAGAAATATGGAGGGGGCACCTAGCAGTGACAACAGAAGGTAAACAGTCATGAAACACCAAAACACTAGAGGGGCTATGATGAACTACAAGTGGGAGGAAGTTATGAGTAAGCAGAAGTTACACAGTGAGAAAAGATATACAAAATTGATTATGAGGAACACCAGAAGGGGCAGGAACTGAGAAGACACACAAAAAGAAGAAAGACTGAAATAGGAGCTGAATTTACACTAAAATGGGGAGTATAAAGATCCAAGGACTCTTGCCTGCCATTGTCTCTAGAGCCACCATGTTAACACTTACCACCCAATCCATCCCTTATATGAACTAGCCTGGATGGGTCTCTGATTTGTACAAGTGAAAAGACCTAACAATAAAAGTATCCTATTGTTGGGGAGAAGGCTTGACAAAAGAACCAGAGCTATTTTTTTGACCAAGAAGAATACCATTAGACAGTGAACATACTTCATTGCTTGATAAATTTTTGATAAGGCATTCCCTAAAGAGTGGATCTTCTGGCACATTTTCTTCTTTTCACTCCTGTAGGAAACTGAGACTCCTTATGCTGACAGTAAAATGTCATACCACATATTAACATTCTACTTTTTTTTTTTTTGAGATGGAGTCTTGCTCTATCGCCCAGGCTGGAGAGCAGTGGCACAATCTCAGCTCACTGCACCCTCCACCTCCCGGGTTCAAGTAATTCTCCTTCCTCAGCCTCCGGAGTAGCTGGAGTTACAAGCGCCCGCCATCACGCCTGGCTAATTTTTGTATTTTTAGTAGAGACGGGTTTTTGCCATGTTGGCCAGGCTGGAACTCATGTGATCCACCCGCTTCAACCTCCCAAAGTGCTGGGATCACAGGTGTGAGCCACTGCACCCGGCCAACATTCATTATTTTTAAAAATTCTAACAGAACAATGTTTACCCATTCATAAACATAAAACCATCAGTCCTGATAATGAGTTAATACCTGGAAGAACCTTCAATTCAACTTCGTCACTATACTTTGGTGGCCCACCACTTTCCACTATGCAGCGATAAAGCCCGCCATCTCCTTCAGTTGCATTGCTGATAACCAGCATTCCACTTGGAAGTTTGATAACTCTATCATCCAGAAGAAGGGGTTGTCTGTTCTGTTCCCACCTCACAAACGGGACCAAATCTGCATTAACATCACAATTCAGAATTGCGTTGTCCCCAGCATAAACTGAGGAAGGTTCTGGTTGGCTGGTAAATCTTGGAAGACCTGGACAATAAAGGAAAAGAAGAAATAAAATTGTATTAAATATTACTTTAAAATTTTGTCTTGGGGACCAGGAGCAAGTCAGCTCACATGGCTGCAACATATGGCAGAACCAGGGCTGAGAAGAAAGTCCATGGAAATTAGCTAAATACAGGGATACTGGGCAAATAAATAAATGCATTAAGGATAACTGGAATCAGATTCCTCACAGTTAGAGAAGCGAGGTACAAACATTGAAAAGGAGATGGGTAGAATAAGTCCTATGGTACTGGTCTAGAATGGAGGTATCAGTGTAAACACCATGGTTTTATATAATCATAGATATAAAAATATATGTGGATATCTATATAAATATAAAAGTATGTGTGAAACATGTACACATTTTGTCTAGTCATTACATATTCATTGCTATACCTATGTATTCCCTAGCCCTGTCCACAGAGAAGGTCCAGCATCGATATCACTTCAGTAGCAATGGTATATATGGTGTCTCTACCTTTTCTAAATAATTTCTTGGAGAAATGGCCAATTCTAAGAGTGCAGAAGGAGAGAAAGCACAAGATGAACCTGGTACATCTTACGACATAAAGTAAAAAAACTGTCCAAAGAACAATGTGGACATATCAAAACGGCATAGAAGTCAGACTGAAGGGAGCTTCCTCCGATTAAATCTGGGATAATGGTATTAACATGCATTATAACCCACTGAATAAAACAAGAATCTGTCAGTTCATGCAAATGTAAACAAATAAGTGGAAGAAAAGGAAAAGCTCTACCTTATAGAAATGATGGAACTAGAAAAATCACCATTTGATAGTAATAACTGACTCAGGTATGAATCCTCAATGGATACCAAAACTAGTAAACAAAAATGTCATGAGGAACAGTATATTTACAGAGTATAAAAGTATCTCTTCCCAAAATACTCATTATTAACTAACAAAAGTACCAAGCTTTACAATGGAGAAACACTGCACAGACCATCTTAAGTAGCAAAAGTTAACATCACCAGCAACAGAACAAAATATCACATGCTTCTTGGCATGATGCACTGAGAACACAGCATTACTTCTGTGGTATTTCTCCCAAAAATGCGAATCTGAATCTATTCAGGGAGAAATCAAACAAACCCAAAATGAGGCAAGGAAAAACCAAGTTATATCTGAAGAGTTTAAAAAGACACAGCCACCAAGTGAAATATGTAATCTTGGGCCAGAAAGAAGAGTATGTGTGGGAGGAAGACGGGGGGTACTCTGCTTTTGGTTTTGACTATAAAGAACATTATTGAGATGATCAGTGAAATCTAAATTAAACAGTAGTATTGTATTAAGGTTAATTTCCTAATTTTGATGGACATCTATGGTTATCTAGGAGAATGTCCTTGTTTCAAAGAAATACACACGTAGGTATTTAGGTGGCAGTTACAGGAAAACCTGTCTGCAATTTACTCTTAATGGCTCAGAAAAAAAATATGTATTTGGATGTATGCATATTTGGGGGGATAAGGCAGATATGATAAGATGTTAACAATCAGGTAATCTAGGTGAAGTTATATGAGATTTCTTGGTTCTATTCTTGTACCTACTCCCTAAGTTTAAAATGATCTCAAAATAAAATGTGAACCAAAAATGTCATCATAAATATAGATGCCACAGGATGTAGTAGCTAAGAGCATCAGTTTTCAAGTCACATATCTGAATCTCAATCCCAACACCACCACTTCATGGGTGTATGAAGTTGGCAAGTTATTTAACCACTCCCTAAGACTGTTTCTTCACAAGTAAAATGAGAGTAACAGGCCTCACAGGATTGTTAAAAAAAAAAAAAAAAGTACTTAAAATAAATAATTTATATATAGTATATTGCATAAACACTTAACTAGCTAATATAATATCTAAAAAGTGACTGCTATGCTCAGAATGAAACAAAATGTTTCTTTAAGGAAGAGCAAACAAATCATGAGAAATGATTACAGGTTTTCTAGTTTTATGATGGTGAATTAGTCCAAACATAAATCACACAGGTTTCACAGTCCTGCAATAAACTGTTTCTTTTTCTTCTTATTATTTTTTTTATTTCAAGGGGATTTTTGAAGGAAAAAAATAAAGATAAAATTATCCAAGAAATCTGCTTTTTTTCCTTGGGCTCCCAAGATTTGACCAAAAATCTACTTAAGAAACCAGAATATCAGAAGAAAGGAATTAACAAAGATAAACACAGAATTTAATAAAGTTGAGGAAAGGAGGAAATCTTAATAAAACCAAAATATGGTTCTATTTTAATTTAATTAATTTATTTATTTATTATTTTTTTTGAGACAGAGTGTCACTCTGTCACCCATGCTGGAGTGCAGTGGCACAATCTTGGCTCACTGCAACATCTGCCTCCAGGGTTCAAACAATTCTCCTGCCTCAGCCTCCCAAGTAGCTGGAATTACAGGCGGGCACCACCACACTGGCTAATTTTTGTATTTTTAGTAGAGATGGGGTTTCACCATGTTGGTCAGGCTGGTCTCAAACTCCTGACCTCAGGTGATCCGCCCATCTTGGCCTCCTACAGTGCTGGGATTACAGGCGTGAGCCACTGTGCCCAGCTCAGTTGTATTTTTAAAGAGTCAAAAAATTCTTCCTCCTGAGGTCTCATGAAAATTAATAATTTTTAAAATGTAAGCTCACAAAAACATGGAGAATTGGCAGGCAAGAGATTTCGAAAAATTTCTGAGTAGGGAAAGCAGATGGAGGACTAGTAACTGACATAACAAGGCAGGGAACGCTGCAGCTTCCTGCACTCCCAAGAAGGAAGCCAGTTGTCCTGCTGCCTCTATAGAACTGCGAGAGAAAAAGGACAGTGGGAGTAAGACCTGGAGTGGACAAGAAGATATTAACAATGTCTGTATTTAGAACACCCTATTACCCCACCTCTGGGCACAAAATACTCACAGCCAGCATACTGCCCAGGCAGAAAAACAGAAATTTTGGTTGTGGAGAAATGACACAGCTTAGAGAAAAAGACCTCTCAAACTTAATTCTATGAGCTACCTATTTAATGTTCTTTCAAAAACTTCCCGTCTTGCTTGACTTGGCTACAATCAGTTTCTACTGCTTGCAACCAAAAAACTCTGAGTCTTTTAGAATGGCAATTTGGCAGAATTTTTTTAAGTTTTATTGATATATAATTTATATACCATAAAGTTCACTATCTAAAGTACATAATTTAATATTTTTTAGTATATGAACAAAGTTGTGTAATCATCACCATAATCTAATTTCAGAACCTTTTCATCATCGCAGGAAGAAATCTTGTATTCACTTGCAGTCACTCCGCATAACCCATACCTACCCCATGACACCTAGGAGTGGAATTGCTGGGTCATATGGTAACACTATGGTTAACATTTTGAGGAACTGACAAACTAGTACCTTTTAATTGCACACACACATACACACACACACACACACACAGTGTATCCTATGATCCAGCAATCCCAATTCCAGTAATCTGTTTTATAGAAATAAAGATTTGCAGAAGGCAGTTCACTATAGTACTGCCTATAACATCCAACAATTTTAATCCATTTAATTGTTCATCAATAAAGAAATCTTTAAATAAATCACAGGATGTATATCTAGACAATGTATACTATGCAACTATTTAAAACAATTTTTATTTAATCCCTTAGCTTGGGTACTATTTACTCCTGATACCTAGGGCCAAGAGTGGGTTAAATAACTTTCCTACAGAACCTTGTATGCAGTCACTGCAGAATGTATCACCTTCTCTGGTGCTGCTCGCTTAGATATGGGTCAAAAAAATGCTTCCTGAAGGTATCAAAGCTAAGAGGAAGAATGGACAAACTTAGCAGAGGAGAAGAAAGTGAGGAAAAGGTGGAGGATAAAATTAACAGGCAGTGGGGATGCCATGAGCAAAGGCTGGAAGGCAGAGAATAAATGAAAGGAAACAAAACACTCAGTACTGCCAGTGCTTAAAACTGTGGTGAGGGTGATGGTGGATGTAGGGGACAGGGGTGGGGACAGAGGCAGGGTGAAATGTTAAGAAATAAGGTTGGAGAAGTGGAAAACAGCTCATAAAAGGAATCAACAGGCCTGTTATTTGAGAGTTTAGATGTTACCTTGATGGTGTTACTGGAGGATCACTGAAGGGTGAGAAAGAGTACTCTAGCTAGGGTGGAGACTGGACTGGAGGAGGGGAAGAATAAGGTAGCAGGCAGATGCTTATAAGGCTGTGGTGAGGGAAGACTGGGAGTAGCCTCAGGAAGGAGAAAGTGGATTAAGTACAGAGAAATTAGGAAGCAGAATTCACTGGATTTGATGATAGTATATGGGGGGACAGCTGAGAGGAAGCAGCCCATGAATAAAGCTCAGATAAGAGATATTTAAGAACTTAAATTATAAACAGACACTGACCTAAGTGACATTGTAGAGGCAATCATTATACCAATTTATTTATGAAACATGTTGGAGAAAGCCTGGCAAATAGATTATTTTTTAAGGGAGAGAGAAGAAAGAAAAGAGAAAGAAAAGAAAAGGAAGAAAAGTAAGAGGAAAGAAGGAAGAAAGGAAAGAAGGGAGGGTAGAAGGGAAGGAGGGAGAGAAGGAAGGAAAGAAAAGGGAAACTGGCAAAAGGACCCATTTTTTTCTTCTTTTATTTTTCCATCCTCAATCTATGACTATGGAATAATTACAGAAATTTTTTGTCACACCCAAATTCAACTTTGAGTATTTGTCCCCAAAGAGGAAAAAAACCAGCCATTATGCTCTGAATGTATGAGCAAATATACTCTGGAGTGAGCATGAGATGGGAAACCATAATCCTGGAGTAGGAATGAGATGGGAGACTACTGTCTCTGAGGTTCTATCTCACACATGGGCGTTTCACCAAGGAGAGAGTAAATACAGGACTTAAAGATAACATTTTTGTATAACATGACCCTTCACAAAAACTATTTCATCTGGTACTCAAGTAAAGAAACACTATCTCAGGAATGCTAGTATCTACTACAAAACAGACATGACTTACTTAGAAACCACATCTTACTCTTCAAGATCCCTAATTTTTCTTACACTTTCCATCATTCTTCAAATAAGGATACTCTGAAAAGGAGGGAAAGTTCCTCTTTTTATAACTTTCTGCTCTCCACCTTAATATACACTCTCTAGATTTTAAAACAATTAATCCAATTGAATGTCATTTCCTTGGTTAAGGCATCAAGGAACCAGGATTCTGACTTTACTGCAAGTTTTACAAAACCATACTAAATGGTTATGCTGGGTAAGACAGAAATTGGCCGTCAAAGTGATTTAATTTTCCTATACCACTTCTTCTGCCACTTCCAAGTCTAAAAGGAGAAAAGAACTGCTCGGCACTTCTGATAGCAATAGTAAGCCATCAGACAAGTGGAAACACACTACAGTTTATTCTCTACGGCACTGAGCAAGCCCTATAGCAAGGTCCCATAGACAGAGTACATGCACAATTGATATCTGTTAAATGAGTATGTTTGTTGCTACTAATTTAAAGAAAACTCCAAGAGAACAGTGCTTTTATCAAGATGTACATGTTATAAATATTTGAAAATGCAAAAAAAAATCATTTAAAACTTACCTGCTACTGTGAGCTTCGCTGTTCTACTGACAATAGTTCCAAGACTCTCAACAGTGGCCACACACTGATAATAACCTTCATCAGGTTTATTGTGTTTGGAATGCACAACATTGCTAATAAATAAAGATCCATCCGGGAGAAGCTGGCGTCGATCATCTGATACTAAGTTTAAAAAAGTTCCATCTTTTTTCCATTCAATTTTTGGAGAAGGCTCAGAATATGCTGAACAGTTTAATATAACAGAAGAGCCTCTAACTGAGAGTGTATCCACCGGCTCCACCAGAAAATAAAATGGAGTGAACGTTCGAATGCTGGCTCCTACAAAAATAAAGAAAAAGAACAAAGTTAAGCAAATCTTTCTTCTACTATTTCTGTCAGAAAATACATTACTAACAAGTCCAAAAATTATTAACTGTTGCTCTTTGGATGTGACACATAAATATAGTCATCTCACTATAAATGTCTAATAAACAAGATTTACTTTCAAGTAGGAAACCAAACTTTGACCCATTTAGAAAAACATTAGGGGAAAAAAAAACCTTCCACCTGAGATAAACAAGCCTTGTTAAATGACATCAGTATCCAATAAAAGTTTTATTTCAAACCCTAGAATTAGATTTATAAATACCTTAAGTTACTGCATTCAAAGTGAAATTCTCTGTTGAACATAAAGGAGGCAGAAAATTAAAATGATTCTTAAGAGGTATCTTTTTATGTTTATTAGTTATTTGTATTTTTTCATAAATTTACTATACACACACTTTGTCCATTTTTCTAGAGAATTTATTCATCCAACTGACTTTTAAAAGCAATCTGCTATCATATTTTACAAATATTCTTTTTTCCAATTGACTTTATAATATTTGTTATAAGAATAAATTTTAAGCTACATAAAACTAAACTTTATACTTAGGTCTTTTTTATCCCAAGATTATAAAAAATTTCAGCCTTGCTTTGTTCTATTACTTTTGTGATTTTCTACATTTAATCTTCATCTAGAATTCATTTTAGTGTAAAGAGCATGGAAGGAACTAGCTTAATTTCTCTAAGTCCCTGTCAGTTCTTTGAACATGGGAAGAACAAAATTTAAAGAAAAATATTTGCTATAAACCTTATATTCTCAGCCTGTTGGAAAGCTTTCCAACTTAAAGCTTTATCACTTTTCTTCAAGAAAACTTCTGACCAGTTCCCTCGTAAACAACTCAAGTTGTCATCAGCTTTCTTCATGTGAAAAATCAGAGAAACCCAATCCAGCAAATGAAACTAAGACTGTTTTTCGAATATATCTACACACCTCTTTATAATTTATTTACATTATGAATTTAAGGATGACATAAATTCTATATTATATAATGAACAAACAGCTCTAAAGAAATATAAAACACACTGGCAGAGGGAAGGAAATAACATTCAATTGTTTTAAAAGTTTTTCAACACTTCAATGATAAATAAATTCTAATTCTAATCAGACTAATTACACTTTCCCAAACACCACAAGCAGGTATTAGAAAAGAGGTGGCTGGGCACAGTGGCTCACGCCTGTAATCCCAGCACTTTGGGATGCCAAGGTGGATGGATCATAAGGTCAGCAGTTCGAGACCAGCCTGGCCAACATGGTGAAATCCCATCTCTACTAAAAATACAAAAATTAGCCGGGCATGGCTACATGCCTGTAGTCCCAGCTAGTCGGGAGGCTGAGGCAGGAAAATCACTTGAACCTGGGAGGTGGAGGTTGCAGTGAGCCGAGATCAGACCACTGCACTCCAGCCTGGCAACAGTGAGACTCCGTCTCAAAAAAGAAAAAAAAAAAAAAAAAAAAGAGTTTCAGGTCCCTATGCCCATTTAATGACCATGAAATTTATTTTATTTTTTAAGTCTTAAAATTCCTGAAAATAAGCTTAGAAATTTTTAAAAAGTAACCTGCAATTAGTTTCTTATTACTATCAAAATGTTTATGTTGCATTAGTTTACTGGAATCATAGTAGAATAAACACATAAACAAAAAGTATAAAAAGATAGCTAAACTAAGAGAAATTACCTTTATATATTTACTGTGTAACTATTAAATCTCTATTATACCCCCAAACTTAACTCAGAAACTTAAAAGATAAATGTGTTAGATTGGTGGCCAAAATATGCAAATTAAAAATCTGAAGTATTGTATTACTGATAATAAAATACATTTTATTTCAAAATTACAACACAATTTTTGCCATTTGAAAAAATACCCCCAAAATTACAATTTAAATGTTTTGCAGTTTAACACTGTCTTGCTTTTTATTTCATTTTTAAAATTGAGCCAGGTTGAACAACAACAACAAAAAAGTATATGTGTCTGAAAAATTAAGAGCGAATTACACTCATAGGAAAGCTTACAAATGCCTTTCAAAATCAAGGCACTTCAAAATTTTTACAAAAAATATTCACTCTAAATTACTGAGAACACAGTGTTACTCAAATATTTCTGTACATAATTTTGTATTTTGTTCTCTCAGTAGGAGGGCAGTGACCTAAGACATCCTCTCTTCACTTAAAACCCCTCAAAGGCTTGCCGCTGCCTTTTACAAAGAAACCTGAAGGAACTCCTTTAGCCGACCACCTGATCTAGCTTCTGCCTATTTCCAGCTCCCTTGCATTGCTCTCCCAGTCAGTTCCCCACAGCTCCCGCCTCTTCACACAAGCTATTCCCACCACCACTCCTTTTCAGTTAGTTCTCAGTCTTCCCTCAAGCTCAGCTTAAATATCATTTGCTCAGAAATGCTGTCTGTCCCAGGTGCCCAGGCAATGTTAGTTTTGCCTGTTCTAAGCAAGCATGGTGTATGCGCTACCTACAGAGCACTCCAAATAATCTTTGAATATCTGTAATAACTTTAAGTTAAAGTAGAGAGGTTCCCAAACTTGCTTGGCTCCTGGTACCCTTATTTTCTCTACAATTTCTTTCAATAATTCCATAGGTCAAAAGAGATAGCTAACCATTCTATTTTTTTTTTAACAGTTAGGTTCAAACAAATGAGTATCTATGTCCCAACAAATTAACACCTTTTTGAAAAAATAATACATGCAAACTGAAAAAAAATATATATATATTTCATTTTAAAATAACCACAATTAGTTACTATGGGATGTTTGCACCTATAGGGCCCTGCACAACTTCTAAAACTTAAATGCTGTGCAACTAAATACTGCCACCCACATTTCCTATTCCACATTGATTTTTGCATAGTACTTGCTTTTTAAAACAGTAACCACCAAAAGCTCAACTTCACAAAGATATCCCAGGTACAAAATGAAGATGGCACAATCAGATGTTGAAACTGTGAACTACCTTGAGCTAGAAGTTCGCATAGTGTCCAACAGATGTGGCATGTTTCCCTAGAAGTTTGAAATGACCCTGGGAGTTCTCTGAGGTGCCTTTGGGTATCTCAGGGTATAGTTTGGGAACTGTAGGCTTATGATCTATCTTTCTACAGTTTTCATTTGCTATATTCCCAGTACCCACCTAGCATGGTGGATGGTACCAATCTTTAGATTACATAACCAGATAACTTCTAAAAACTTCCAATGGTTAAAGTATTAATGAGAGACTGCAGGTTCCATTCTAATAATGGCCACTTAGTATCACTCCCTTCCATGCTAAGACTTAATCAGTTTTTGTAAATTCTGATGAGTGTTTACAAAACTATATGGAAGAGCAAAAAAAAAAGCCAGTAAGAGCCAAAGTAATTCTGCAAAACAAAGTAAAGGGACTCCACTCGTTAGTTACCAGTATGTATAAAGCTATAGTAACTAAGCCACTGTGGCTCTGGAGCAGGGGATAAAGACACATAACAGGCTATAAAGCCCCCAAACAGAGCTATATATATTTGGAAACTTAATATGTAGTAGAGATGACATTTTAAATCAATTGAGGAAAAGGATGAACTAACTACTCAATAAATGTTACTAGGACAACTGGTTATCCATATGGGAAAAAAATGAGATGCCTACTCACACCATGTAACAACAGTAAAAGCACTTACGTGTTTCTATGTACCAGATAATGTTCTAAATATTTTCTACATAATAACCACTCATTTAAGCTTCACTATTATCTTACAAAACAGGTACAAGAATCAGCCTCATTTTAGAGAGGAAAACAAAAAATACATAAATGTTAAGGACCTTGTCAAAGGTTGAACAGACAGTAAATCACAGAACCAGGGTCTGTGATCTTATACTACATTACTGTTAGCTATTTGTTCATTATCTGTGATCTTATACTACATTATACTACAATGTCACTCAATACAGACATAAAAATGTATTCAAGGCCTATAAAAAATGCAAGTGATAAAAACCTTAGAAGAAATTTTAGGACAATACAAGGATAATCCTGGAGTTAGGCAACCTTTTAAATCAAAATAGGAAACTAAAAGCTAGAAAAGAAGAGGCATGTTTTACTTTATTGCATTAAAAAAAAGAAACTTTTTATGGAAAAATACCATAACAAAGCAAAAGACAATGGATTGGGGGGAAAATTGTGTCATATATAACAGGTAAAGAATTTAAAAGGTTAAACTGCTCAATACAAAAATGGGTGAAGCTATGTTCCAATAAAACTTTATTTACACAAATAGGTGGCTGGATGGATTTGATCCATTTATTGCAGTTTGCTGATCCTTGCCTTAGAATATTATCCAGCAAAAAAATGAGTGGGCTACGTTTCAGTTGATGTAGAATCAGTTCTGTGAAAAATGAATAATGCAGATGAGTGTAAATTATATAATTTTATATGTATATGATTATATGCACATTGAGAAAGGTAGAAAAAATGTACACCAGGTTGTTACTACTGGTTACCGGGAGGGGAAAGATAGGAGAAAGGGAGTGGAGGAAAGATAAAAATCCCCAAGCAGATAAAATAGTTCCATGATAAAAATCATCTTGTATGTATAATCCACTTATAAATACTACACTGGCTGGGTGCTGTGGCTCACCCCTGTAATCCCAGCACTTTGGTGGCCAAGGCGGGTGGATTGCTTGAGCCCAGGAGTTCAAGACCAGTCTGGGCAACATGTCTAAACCCCATCTCTACCAAAAAAACAAAACACAAGAAAACAAAAATTAGCCAGAAGTGGTGACCTGTACCAGTAGTCCCAGCTACTTCGGAGGCTGAGGGTGGGAGGATCACTGGAGCACGGGAGGCAGAGGATGCGGTGAGCCAAGATTACACCACTATACTCCAGTCTGGGTGACTGAGGGAGACCTAGTCTGGGTGACTGAAGGAAACCTTGTCTCTAAATAAATAAATAAATATTATACCTTTATATGTGGCAGGTGTGATGTATGTTCACACTCGTGTAAATACCTAAAGAAAAACACTTTTTTAATGGTCGCCAAAATAGAGATTATCTCAAGAATTTCAGTTGATTTTTAATTTTTTCTTTCACCTTTGGTATTGTCTAAATATTTTACATAAAAATAGTATTACTTAAGCAGAAATATAGCTATCTTCATTCATAAATTCATACATACATATAGTCTGCACAGGAGAGGAACATTATGAAAAGTCCGGGGTACATTTGTATGCTGAGATTAAAAGAGTGTCAAGATACATAAATAAAAATGTACATTCGAAATATGTAGAGTATGACTCTTCTGATATTAAAATATGTACACATGTACAGATGCTTGTGTGCCCATATTTAAATGCAAATACAAAGGGAAAAGACTAGAATAACAAACACTGAACAGTTAACATTGTTTTCTCCCTGGGGAGAGTAGTGGGTTTGAGCTGCCAACAGAGAGCGGAGAGCATACAGGGAGAACACTTTTTACTCCATGTATTTCTGTATTGCTACCTTTGTACATATATATATGTATATATATATATATATATATATATATATATATATATATGAACAATTGCATACACATTCTTCTTATCTTTTTTTTCAGTAACAAAAATTTTGTTAGTGGTGGTGGTGAACAATCCTTTGCTGGGAACAGGAGATTATTTTCTAAAAGATCTATCACCATTTTCTTTACCCACTTTTTGTTACAATAAAAGGGTTATCAAACACTCACTCCTTAGCTGACTCTGTATAAAAACTGGCTTATACTTCTCCCCAGGGACCTGACTCTCAGCCATTTATATTTGCTTAATTTTGGTTTAGTATGGCCAGAGTCACTGGATTCCATTTCGAAATAGGTTTAATGATCCTATCTAATATCTTCTACATTCCCAAGTCTCTTCAAATTTCTCACGTCTTAATGGAATAGCTCTCACTTCTTGATAGACTATTCCTCACATTCTGATAGAATACTTCACACTTCTTGATAGAATTCCATCTTACAGAAAGAAAATATCCACAGGGAACTTCTTTCTGTTGTAACTCCCAACAATATCAACAAATCATATCACTTGGTGCATGTCTTAATTGTGTGACCAGTAATAATTCTAAACTTCATTGTATCCAGAGTAAAACATTAACATATGGTATTTGAATACTTGCAGAAATAAAATGAAATCTGTCTTATTGCTAAAAGAGGTTCAAAGTTTAGTAGTAGCAGAAACGCAGGGCAGAAGGATAAGCAGCATTTTTATATACCTACCAAATGCAAGCATTCTGTATAATGTTCGTTGTAAGAAAAGTATCACTTTATTATAATAAGCTAAGACACTACTGTCAAAGGACCTCCTTTTTTTTTTTTTTTTACTACTTGTTAATGTTTCTTTCAACCATCCCATCCCTTCTCGTCAGTCTCCAAATCCTACATTTCATCCATCCTGATTCTTTAGTGTCCACTATCACTATGCAGTTCAGACTATCTTGCTTCAAGTTCTCAACTACCTTAGAAAATTAGAAAATTAAAATAACATTCAAAGATTTCAACAACATTCATGTTATCAACTAAGAGCAGGCAACACTTAAGAGTTAACAAACATTTTCCACCCTGTTTTGCTACGTAACAGTTAGTGCTCCTGGTTCCAGAGCTCAGTCTCTCTCTGCCCTGCACAGCTAATTTCTCCAAAGACTGATCTACCTCAGACACATCATCTTCCCTATATTTCAACTTTACAGAACCCCTCTCCTGGGGAAAACATGCAATTAATTGTTAATATTATACAGATCATTTTAATTGTCTGATAAACATATATGCTTTTAAAACTTCATGGCATACAAGTATACCATAAAACCAGTGAATGTCAATGTCTAATCAAAGCTAGATCTGAAATTCTTGTTCAGGATCATAATGTCCTATAGGGAAATTCTAGGGTGATTCAATTTCTATAGGGTAATGTACTTTGCTACTTTGTTCTAATTTACAGCGACTATCTTCCCAACCACTCCCCCAAATAAAAAAAATTTAAATTCCTTTATTCCACAAACATTTATGATAATAAGAGTGCTTTCCTTTTCTTCAATTTTCAGCCTTGTTCTTCTCCCCCCTCATCTCCCTCCCTGCAAAAAGACACTAAAAAAAACTATGGGACAGTGAAGTCAGGCAGACACATTTTTGAATCCTAGCCCTTCTGTGCTAGTTGCTTAATTTCTCTCTGTATCTAAAATTTCCTCCCCCATCAAACAGGAAAAATTATGCCTCCTTTCAAGGAAATTTCTGTGAAGAAGAGAGAGAATTTGTATAAAACTCCTCACTGCTTGGCAGATAACAGGTCCTCAATAAATAGTAACTATTCACAGTTCAAAAACCTATAATACCTCCCCCAAAATCACTAACAATCTAGGGCCTTAGTTTTCACAATCACATTTTAGAAATTGTTATGTATAAAATAATATGGACTGTACTTTTACTCATATTTTGACAACTGTTATGTGTAAAATAATATTAAGTGATCTTAAAACCAAGTTTGATCATCTTTCTTCCCTAATCTTTCAAGAACTCCCCAGTACAGCTAAAATAAAATCCAAATTCATTACCATGGCCTTCCTACAGGATCTGGTTCCTGCCTCTCTCCAACCTAATCTCCTATCACACCTCCTCCAACTTCTCTCAATGGGCTGTGAATAAGCCACATTACTCAGTCTCTTGAACAAGCCATGTCCTTTCTCGCACTGGGGCCTCCGCATGTGCCATCCCCTCTGCCTGGAATACTTGCCCTGCACCCACTCTCTGTCACATGGCTAGCTTCTTCCTTCATGTTTTAACCAAACTGTCCCTTCTACAGAAGCCTTTTCTAACAACTATTTCTGAAGAGATCCTAGTCCTCTATCCTTCTACGCTATGTGTAATCTTCACAGCAAATACCTGTTTGCTTTTTCCTCTTTTCTAAGGTCTATCTTCCCATGAGCAGGCTAGACTATCAGAGACCCCTGTCTTGATAAAATGACCCTGGTCTTGCCATGGCTATTTGCACCTCGATTTTTGTTTGTTGTTTTGTTTTATCCTTTTTCAGGATCCTATAGGTAGGAAAGGTGCCTGGGACAAGATGGAATTAAGTATTAGTGATACTTAATGACTGTGGATAACATCAAATCTCCATTGCTTTTTCTAAGATCAGCCTTAGTCTCCAAAATTTGACCTCAAGATGACTTGAAGTCTGTCCTTTGTAAAAATGTTTTATGTAACTTCTTAAAGTACCATAAATAACTAAAGTTAATATTTTATATAATTTCTTCATGATGTGCAAGAAGACAAGGGGCAATGTGATAACCTGCAAACAGTACCATTAATGTTCTAACCAGTTACTTGGAAATTCTCCAAAACAATTCTCAGGAAAAGTCCATTAATAATAAACAATCTTAGCAATACTTAGCTCATATTTAGCTATACTTTAGCTCAAAACAGGGAAATCTGAATTGGTCATTTTTCATTCTGCTAAATGAGAAAAATATAAGAATTTTCACATTAATTACAGAACATTCATGAAAGCTTTTGGGTTTTGCTGCTGTTGTTTGTCTTTTTGGTACAGACAGGGCCTCACTATGTTGCCCAGGCTGGTCTCAAACTCCTGGCTTCAAGTCATCCTCCTGCCTTAGCCTCCCAAAGTGCTGGGAATCCAGGCATGAGCCACTGCACTCAGCCTGGAAATATCTTATAAGCCACTTTTTAATACTGGTGACCAGAAGATTCTCCTAAGAGTAAGACCCAATACTGATGCACATTCACCCAATACTGTTGCAAAGTCTTTTTCAGTTCCACTTTTGTTATACTGATGAAAATATGGCTGCAATGATAATATAATGTAAAAATTAACTTGGAGGTACAATTCAATCCCCTGAATGTTGGCATTGTTTTACACTGTAATATTCAACTACCACCATTTCATTTTAGCAACATCACTGTCTTTAGGAATGCTGATTCGGTGAATGCTTACAAAGGCTTCAACTAACTGATACTTCTTTGTTTAATGATGTTTTATTTTTCTATGATGGGCAATGATACTTTACTAGTATTCTAGGTACCAAACGTTATATTACAGTAAACTGTCAAGTTATTTTTAAACAGGACATCTCCTTTGCAAAACTTCATTAAATACTCCCTTCTCTATCTTCTGCAGTTATTATGACCTAATATAAGACGACTGGATAATCAACAAATCTGGAAGCCATCCTAAATAACTCTGAACCAGATACAACTACACTTCATCAATCTTCGAGATCACCTTAATTTTGTAAGTGAACCTGTTTTACCTTACTGCTACAATTACGTATAGGCTTCTCTGGGAGAGAGGTGTTTGTTTTACAAAACAAAAGTAATCCAATATATTGTAGCTCTCAATCTTTTGTGGGTTTAAAAAATCATAATGATAAATCTCTCATTAACTCATTGCCATTTGCAGAGGTGCTGGGTTTTCCCATTCATTTCAATAAATTATGGTAACAAGGGGAGAGAATGCTTGAAATTAAAACTCTCCTAAAAAATCTATTTCATCTTATTGGTTTAGAAAGTCACTACAGAAGAGTCTGTAAAGCAAGGGACTGAGGGTAAAACCAGCAAGATATAAAACAGAAGTCAAGGGATCCAATATCTAGTCCTAGCTTCCCTAACAAAATACAAGGACATTTCTAAGACAGAATGGAAATTATTGGACGAAGTCTAAAGGCATAATGACAAGAGCTAACATTTACTAAGCATTTACTATGTGCCAGAGACGGATTCAGTGCTTTTCCTACATTAATTATTTCAAATTCCCCATCCCTAGTAGTAAGAACTATTATTATCCCCATTTTACAATGGGAAAACTACACCACAAAGAGAATAAAGAATTTGCCCAAAGTCATGATGCTAGCTGGTGAAGAAGGCAAGATCTGAACCAAGTTAGTCTGGTTCCTTTGTGCCCAAGATTGTAACCACCAGATCTGCACTATCCAATAGGGACAGTGATATGTGACATGTGGTTATTGATAACTTAATATAGCTCATCTAAAATAAGATTTTAAGTAGTATAAAATACACACCAGATTTAGAAGACTTAGTGCACACACACAGAATGTAGAATATTCAATAATTTTTATACTAATTACAAGTTAAAATATTTTGGATATATTCATGTAAATAAAATATATTATTAAAATTAGTTCCACCTGTTTTTTACTTTTCTAATGTGCTATCTAGAAGATTTCAAATTATGTATTTGGCTTGTACTATACTTCCACTATACAGCACTGCACTGGCCTATGTTACCCTTCATTAATGTGTTTTAAAATAATCAAGTTCTCTAATAAAAAAAACATTGTATTATTTCTAGAAAAGGTAAAAGATTAATCTGAATCATGACAATAATTGTGAGGAATCAAAGCAAAGCTCTTTCCCAGCTGTCTAATATAACTGGTCTGACATCTAAACAGTAAAAACGAAAGGATTTTTAAGTGACTACCAGTACCCTCTCTTTAGTGCCTAATCAGAAATGTCTATTTAGAAAGGAAACTTTTTAGAAACTTTTCATTAAAAGCTCAGTAATAACTGATTCATTACTGATGAATGCTCAAACCACTGGATAAAAAAGAAGTCACACAATTTGAGTGTCATCCACAAATCATTAATTACAAACGGGGAAATGTACCTTCACAATGGACAGATTTGGCAGGTAACACCTTAACTAAGTGATCAAATTCATTATTAACAGTCCTGGGACAACCTGGCTTCATAAACATCCTGATGAGATGCAATAAGCAGCATGTAGTATTCTTGCCAAGTGTCTAACCTAAATCTAAGCATGAAAAAATAATTACACAAATCCAAAATGTGAGACATTCTACAAGACAACTACCCTGGACTCTTCAAGTAAAATAAAGTGAATGTCATAAAAAACAAAGGCAATAAGAAGACTGTCCTACATGAACTAATGAGACTAATGAGAAACAAGCAAATGCAATGAGTGAAACCTTACTGGATCCTGGGCAACAAAAAACATTTGGAGAATATCTAGATGACTTTAAATGCTGAGTATATTAGACAGCATTACTGAGTTAATTTTAATTTTCTTAGATGTGATTAATGATATCGTTATTTAAGAAAATGTCCTTATTCCTAGATGCTTTTACAATATTAAGACATCAAGAGAAAACACTGCATTGGGTTGTTGTCTAAGCAATTACAATATACCAGAAACTACACAACACGCAGCAGGCACTCTTAGGCGTATAGACTCAAGAAATCCAATGCCCTGCCCAGAAAAGTAATCATTCACAGAAAAGTAATTCCTCTGGCCCAACTGAAACAGTGGACATTTGTTTGGTTCTTTATCTTTTCTGTTTATCCTTTAAGCAACCCCATATCATCCTAACAAATGCCCTTTGTACTTAGTTAATGTTTCTGATGCTTATAATGAAAACACTTCACTGATACTCTGGGTAGGTAAGATTTTTCAAGAAATTTAATAAAATATTTTCATACAGAGTTCAAAATTAATAAAGTGACCGCATTTTTCAAGAGGTGCTCTAAATATTCTGCGGGGTCTGTGTCCCCGCCCAAGTCTCACGTTGAATTATAATCTCCGGTGTTGGAGGTGAGGCCTCGTGGCAGGTGATTGGATCATGGGGGCGCATTTCCCCTTGCTGTTCTGGTGATACTGAGTGAGCTCTCACGAGACCTGGTTGTTTAAAAGTGTGTGGCACCTTCCCCTCCACTCCTTCTCCTACTTCTCCATGTGAAGATGTGCCCTGCTCCACCTTCACCTTCCACCATTGTTGTAAGTTTTGTGAGGCCTCCCCAGCCATGCTTCCTGTACAGCCTGCAGGACTGTGAATCAATTACACACCTCTTTTCTTCATAAATTACCCAGTCTCAGGTAGTTCCTTATAGCAGTGTGAGAATAGACTAACATAGCTTATTTCAAGTAACTTCATCTGTTGACTATCAAATCAATATTTTAGCTATTTGATGAGAAACTTTTTCTAATTTTAGCATCTATGGCTTGAACTTTACAAAGTACAATGAATAAGACATATCCTTTCTTAATAAAAACAATTATACCATAGAACACCTATTATTTTACTTTTCTATTTTCAAAGCTAACCATTACTTCTCACTGCTATTTCTAAAGGATATCTCCACTAGTCCTTGATTACCACAGTTCTGTTCAGGGAAACTAAAAACAAAACAAAACAAAAAAACTAAGAATTAGATTTGAAGGGTTTGAACAATAACCTAATTACCACAGAACACTAGGTCCAGAAAGGTATATTACACTTTTAGATAGCTGAACTTAGCTTTCAGTTTAGAAAGCTGAACTTTCAAGAACTTAAGTCAGTAATGTCAGTAACATTCAAGATTTCTGCACTTGAAGGGCTCTTTAAAATAATAATTTGGCCAGTCACAGTGGCTCACACCTGTAATCCCAGTACTTTGGGAAGCCAAGGCAAGATGATCGCCTGAGCCTAGGAGTTTGAGACCAGCCTGAGCAAAACAGTGAGCCCTCCATCTCTACAAAAAATACATTTTAAAAAATTAGCCTGGCACAGTGGCATGTGCCTGTAGTCCCAGCTACTTGGGAGGCTGTGGTGGGAGGATTGCTTGAGCCCAGGAGATTAAGGACATAGTGAGCCATGATCATGCCACTGCATTCCAGCCTGGACTACAGAGTGAGACCCTATCTCAAAACAATAATAATAATTTATACATTCTTTCAAAAATATTACTAAGTATCTATTATGTATAAGAATAAAGTTATTTTTCTTTTGTTGCTTTTGTTTCTTGCACCCTAACCCACCTCCATCCCCACAATACACTATTAGCTCAATGACAGCAGGAACCCTGCCTGGTATAGAGTGGGTGCCGCATGCTAAGCACCTAGGTTAAGGGAACAAGACACTTACTATCTGCCCTTAGAGTGCTTATAGTGGAGGACATACACAATGATACGATCACAGCCACAAACACAACCACAGAACAGTGTGATAGGAGCCATGACAGGATATGTACAAAGTACATATGTACACGAAGAGAATCTAACCGGCCTAGACAGTCAAGGAGGACATTCCTGCAAAATGACATGAAACCTCAGGAGCCAGCCAGTAAAGAGCAGAAGACACTCTGTCAAAGGAACGGTAGGTGCAAAGGCCTGGAAACAAGCTGGCAGTGGAAGTGGCAAAGTACTCAAAGAGATTCACAACTGGGAAGGCAGTGACCAGATAGTGATGATTTCATACACTAAGCTAGTAAGTTTGGAAGTTAAGAAGAGTTGGCAAGGGTCTTGAAGGGCTTTAAGATGGTTAAGTAAAGGTCACATTTACTTAATATTAAAAGGATCATTCTTACTGCCAAATGGAGATTAGTTTAAAAGGAACAAGATTGGAGATGGGAAAACCAGTTAGGAAGCCACTGTGGTAATCTCAGTTGAAACCTACTGAAGTCCTGTTTAGGAAAGCAGCAATAGTGACAGAAAAAAAAATGGCAGACATGATGAATTTTTAGAGTGAAATCAATAAGTCTTAAGACTGAATAAATGCGAAAGTAAGGTGAGTAAAGGAAGGAAAAGGGTGATGGAGTAGTTGAAGATGAATGACAAGTTTCTAGCTTGGACAATGGTTAAATGGTGGTGCCAGTCACTGAGGAGGAGGACATGATGGAGATCATGTGTCCACGGTAACATGAAGAGTTTAAGGTGCTTATGTGGAGAACATACAATCCCGGAACTCAGGAGAGATTCAGAATGAAGAATACATGTTGAAACTGGAGTTACAGGAAAAGATGAGACAGGCAGAGAAATGTAAAATCTGAAGAAAGCTGGGGACCAAATTCTGTAGAACACCAACATTTAAGAGACAGGCAGAGAAAGAAAAGCCTGAAAAGGCCACAGAGGTCAGAGGACAAGAGAACAGGGCATCCCAAAAGCCAAAGGAATATATCAGAAAGGAAGATGAACTGCTGAGAGTAAAACGCAGCTATTCATTAGATAGAGAGACTCCCATTCATTAGATATACATTGAGAAAGTCACTGATGATCCAGGCAAGAACAGCTCTAATGTAGTACTATAAACAGATGACAGACTACAACACACTAAGGAACAAGATGGAAAGTGAAGAAGGAAAATGTAGACAGTGTTCTCGAATTATAGTGTACATTCTAATTACCTTGTTAAACCTTATTAAAATTTTTTTTTTGAGACGGAATCTTGCTCTATAGCCCAGGCTGGAGTGCAGTGGCGTGATCTCGGCTCACTGCAACCTCCGCCTCCTGGGTTCAAGCGATTCTTCTGCCTCAGCCTCCCGAATAGCTGTGACTACAGGCACGTGCCACCACGCCCAGCTAATTTTTGTATTTTTAGTAGAGATGGGGTTTCACCATATTGGCCAGGCTGGCCTTGAACTCCCAACCTCATGATCCGCCCGCCTCGGCCTCTAAAGTGCTGGGATTACAGGCATGAATCACCGCGCCTGGCCTAAAATTCAGATTCTGATTCAGTAGTTCTAGGATGTGGCCTGAGATGTTACATTTCTAATGAGTTATTAGATGACAAAGATGCTATCAGTCCACAAACAATATTTTTGAGTAGCAAGGATAGAGATAACTTTCAAAAAGTTTGGCTGTAAAAGGTAGAGGAGAGATAGGTTGGTAAATAAAGACGACATAAGTTTGGTTTTCTTTTATATTCTTTGCAACAGAGGAGAGACTTGAGCATGTTGAAAAGCTGATGGAAAGAACCAGTAGAAAGACTGAAATAGACACGGGCAATTACACAGTAAGATGATGCAGGCTTCTGGCCACAATGGAGTATCAAGGATGGGACTTACTCTCCTTGCCTTGGACAACTAAAAACTGGACAAAATCGATGAGACAATGCTTTTCAGACACTGGACAATAGACGGCACAGGACTATGACCCTTGAGAGAGAGGTAAACAAAGTAAGCCCTAAAATGACACCATCTTACAGCCTGTAGACCATTTCCAGGCCTCAGCACAGGGTGGGGGAAACCAAAGAGAGCTTTGCAGTCTCACAGAGTTGAAGAGGCAGATATCAGGATTGGGGAGGCCAAGGTGGCTGCAATTTGCAGATCAGAGTACAAACAGAAAAGAGCTTCAGAGAGAGAGTGGGAAAGAGAGCATGTGTGTGTGCGCGCACACGCGTGAGAGAGAGCGCATACTCCAGAATTTGGCAGAAGAATCCCCCTGACTACTAATGTGCACATAAGGGGATTGAAATTGTACAAAGTATGTTTTCTAACCACAATGGAATTAAACTATAAATCAATAACAGAAACCTGGAAAATCCTAAGATATTTGGAAATTAAGCAACACACTTATAAACTAACCCACAGATCAAAGAAGAAATCACATGAGAAATTACAAAATATTTTGAATTTAATGAAAATGAAAATACAGCATGTCTAATGTGGACAATGCAACTAAAGTAATGCTTGGAGGGAAATTTAAAGCATTAAAATGCTTACATGAGAAAAGATGTGTAGAAGGATTAATTTTGGATTGAAGGAAGGCTGCCTCTCTTGTTGTAACAAGAAAGAAGAATGAACATGAGTAGGTCTGGTGGTAGGTAGGTAGAGGAATCATTAACAGCTTGAATAGCCTCTAAAATATGAGATGAGTTCATCTGCTGATGATGAGAGAAGGCTGGTGGTGTTGGGAAGGACCAGAATTTGCAGGTGGTGGAAAACATCTGAAATAGCTGTGGCAAGAATGAAAGAGAGCACTAAAGAGGGAAAACAGGATTACTGGGCTACACTAAGAGCCCAGTTGACGTTGGTAACTGTATTTAAAGAAGTTCAAATAGGAGAATGTGATTTTATAAAGCAGAAAAGGAAGGAAAGTAAACATTTGAAATTAAACTTTTCTAGGCAGATGAGTTGAAAGTGACAATGAAGAGGGTTCAAGATATCAAAGTGGCTGGGTGCAGTGGCTCACACTTGCAATCCCAGCACTTTGGGAGGCTGAGGTGGGTGGATCATCTGAGGTCAGGAGTTCGAGACCAGCCTGGCCAACATGCCGAAACCCCATCTCTACAA
The DNA here is from genome assembly GCF_028878055.3 of Symphalangus syndactylus. Classification (NCBI taxonomy): domain Eukaryota; kingdom Metazoa; phylum Chordata; class Mammalia; order Primates; family Hylobatidae; genus Symphalangus; species Symphalangus syndactylus. Next base: position 32,839,339 of record NC_072427.2, read on the forward strand.
AAAATACAAAAATTAGCTGGGCATGGTGGCACACACCTGTAATCCCAACTACTTGAGAGGCTGAGGCAGGAGAATCGCTTGAACCTGGGAGGCAGAGGGTGCAGTGAGCAGAGATTATACCATTGCACTCCAGCCTGGGCAACGGAGTGAGATTCCATCTCAAAAAAAAAAAAAGATATCAAAATGGTTGTATATGGAATCTAAGGCAGGGAAGGAAATAAATAGGACTGAACTGAGATGGATAAAAATAGCACGGCTATAATGTGAGGAACCTGGAACGACTGGAGACTATGTGAGACTGGGGTATTATTTTAATATTTTAGCGCTGCTGAGTGATGACAAAGTGATAGGGCACATTTATAGACGCTGGTGTTTGAAATGGCATGGAAGAGAAGTGACTGGAGATGACGAGGTTAAAGAACTGAAAATGCTATTGAGAATGCAAGTCAAGTAGATAAAAATTATCGAGAACAATGGTAGATTTGGAATGGAGAGGAAGACTGTAAAATAACATCTGAAGTTTTCAATAAATGAAAGTGAACAGTAAGTACACAAATGATAGTGAACAAGAGAAGTAGAAAATGATATAATTCAGTGGCTCACATCTTGAAAAAGCAGCAGTTTTATAAGAGTAATTATTTCACATTTTTAAAGCAATTTTTCCATTATTCCTCAGTAATCAGCTATGTTCTAGAGAGCTGATATTGCTCTAAATATTGCTAAGAGTACTTTCCTCATATGGAAAACAAGTATTACAGATTTTAGTCAAGCACCCATATTGTCTACAAATTGTTACCAAGTTCAGTTAAAAAAATTCTAAGTTGAATTAATTCATGAACACAGAAAACAAACAGCACATGAATAATTTATTGAAAGCTTCTGCTGTCAGCAGCTTTACTAACAGAAGTAATATTTATGAAATCCCATAGGACAATCTAACAATTTAAACATATGCAAAGGAAAAGAACACAAGATTAAAAATCCTTAATAATGAATCTTATCAAAGCTAGTTTCTGCAAAGAATTCTATGCATGCACAAGCTTTCAATGCAAAATAAACAGACATGTTAGAAAAATCCTGTCATAGTCTCACAAGGTCTGTAAACCAGGTTCTAGAATTCTTCTATTCAACTGTGCATTTACTGATGAAGACAAACTAAATTCAAAAGCTTCTTAACTCAGTCCTGCATTGGTAAGCTGTCACATTGTCATACACAAATTTCATTCATTCGTTGAGCTCTTAAAAGTTTGATAACACACTTGTGATACAAAATAATCTTGAAGAAAAGAGGGGAAACCTCTAAAATCTAAGAAAGATGTTAACAGCATCAGAAGAATAGGACACCAACCCCAAAATACCCACAATGAAGTCATATATATATAAACCAAAAGCAGTTGTAAATGCATCTCCAGGAGTAAAATAAGACTATCCACACTGCTGCATATCATTTTCATACAGATGTAGAATTAGTTACTGAAATGGAATGCAAATGGTCCTTAATCATTTTAAAAGATGCTCAACTTCATGATAAAAGAAATGCAAATTAAAACTACAGTGAGATACAATTGCTCACCTATCATATTGGCAAAAATCCAAATGTTTGATGACATACTCTGTAGGCAAATATAGGAAAATAGGCTGATGGAAATGCAAAATAGTGCATTCACTATAGAGGAAAATCTGCAAAATCTAGCACAATTATATATGCATTTACCCTTTTACCTAGCAATCCCATGTGTATGAATCTCTCCCGAAGATACACTGGCCAAAATATAAAAACAGGTACGTACAAGCAAGGCTATTCACTGTACCACTACTTGTAGTAACAACCTGGAAACAACTTTGATGTCCCTCAATAAGAGACATGTTGAATAAACTATGACACACTGACACAAGGAGGTACTATGCAGTTGTACGCAGGACTGTAAAATAAGTTTATTTTCTACCATGGAGTGATTTCTATAACAAATTAAGTGAAAACAAGTAAGTTTGGAGAAAAATGAGTGTATTTACCTAAGAAACGTAGGATATTAACACATACACACACAGATATAACTTTTAATACACACAAGGAGAGGAAATACGGTGAAAGAGACAAGGATTGAGGCTAAGTCTCTTCACAGAACTTGTTCATAGATTTGACTTTGAGGCTATGTAAACATTTTACATAATTACAAAACAAAATTAGATTTTAAAAATCTCTAAAAATTGAAAGTATAAATTAGACAAACCTAATTCACCAGCTGTCATTAAAATCACACAGAGAACTAGTTCAAGAGAATTTAAGAACACAGTAACCAAACTATACATAGTAGGATATACTCTAAGGATCAAAAGAACTGCAAAAAGTTTAAGCTGTTTTAATGACCATTTTATTGCAGTTAGCAGTAGTATTGTTATTCTGAGGGTGTGTGTGTGTGTGTGTGTGTGTGTGTGTGTTGTGGGATAAAGCAAACGAGTAACTTTACTGATTTGGAGAACACGATATTCTTGGTGTAGAAGAAAAACACTATAGATGTAAAAATCAGTAATAGTAAAGTATAATCTTCTAGCCTTCAACTTTAAGTACTAATATAAATTCATTTTACTACTTTAAAAAATAGGTATTTCCTAGCTCACTTCACTTAAAAGGCCTAGTAACGATGACAAACCCAGTGGCAATGAGCACTTTCCATACTCAGATTTTGGTCTCTACACATCATTTTCCACTCAAAAGAACTTACAAAAAAAAAAAAAAAGGCTAGTTCTAGGTCTGGTATTAGAAAATGAGATGAATATGAAACATCTCGTCATAACAGAAAATAAAACTATCAATGGCCACTAAGGTCATCTCAAACACTCAAAAGAGGCTCTGGGCTGGGCATAGTGGCTCACACCTGTAATCCCAGCACTTTGGGAGGCTGAGGTGGGCAAATCACCTGAGGTGTGCAGATCACCTGAGGTCAGGAGTTCCGGACCAGCCTGGCCAACATGGCAAAATCCTGTCTCTACTAAAAATACAAAGATTAGCCAGGCATGGTGGCGCGCACCTGTAATCCCAGCTACTTGGGAGGCTGAGCCAGCAGAATCGCTTGAACCTGGGAGGCAGAGATTGCAGTGAGCCAAGACTGCACCACTGCACTCCAGCCTGGGTGATGGGAGTTAAGACTCGGTCTCAAAAAAAAAAAAAAAAAAAAAAACAGAGGCTCTGACTGGCCAAATACAAGAGGACTTCAAAAAGTTCGTGGAAAAATGAAATTAAAAGATAAAAATTTAAAATATCATCTTTATTTCTCAACACAAGCTCCCCATCAAGTTCAAAACATTTTTGTAAGCAATGGTACCAACCATTTAGTCCATCCCTAAAGAACTCAGTCCTAAGAATTTAGCCATCAAATTGTTTTTTTGAGACAGGGTCTCGCTCTGTAGCCCAGGCTAGAGTGCAAGTGGTATGATCACAACTCACTGCATCCTTGACCTCCTGGGCTCAAGTGATCCTTCCGCCTCAATCTCCTGAGTAGCTGGGACCACAGGCACATGCTACCACAACCAGCTAATTTTTTTTCTTTCTTTTTTTTTAGAGACAGGGTCTCACCATGTTGCCCAGGTTAGTCATGAACTCCTGGGCTCAAGCAATCCTCCAACCTCAGCCTTCCAAAGTGCTGGAATTACAGGTGTAACCACTGCACCCAGCCTTACATTATTAAGTAAAGAAAAATGAGTGCCCTTTGAAGATTTTTTAAGATTAGGAAACAAAAAGAAGTCAGAAGAAGCCAAATCAGGACTTTAAGGTGGATGCCTAATGATTTCCCATCAAAACTCTTACAAAGTCGCCCTTGTTTGATGAAAAGAATGACCAGGAGTATTGCCCTGGGGGAGAAGAACTCTGTGGTGAAGCTTTCCTGTGCATTTTTCTGCTAAAACTTTGGCTTTCTCAAAACATTCTCATATAAACAGAGGTTACCATTCTTTTGCCCTCCAAAAAGTCAATAAGCAATATGCCTTGGCCATCCCAAAAAACTGGCCATCCCAGAAAAAGATCTTTGCTCTTGACTGGTCTGCATTTGTTTTGACTGCACCACTTCCACCTCTTGGTAGCCAATGCTTTGATTGTGCTTTGTCTTCAACATTGTACTGGTGAAGCCACGTTTCATCTCCTGTTGCAATTCTTCGAATGCTTTAGGATCTTGAGCTCACTTGTCTACAATTTCCACGCAAAGTTCTGCTTTTGTCTGTAGCTGATCTGGGCACAATTGTTTTGATATCTATTGAGTGAAAAGTTTGCTCAACTTTTTCAGTCATAATTGTGTAAGCTGAACCAACTGAGATATCTATTGTGTTTCCTATTGTTTGTGCTGTTAATTAGGACATGAACAAGATGAATTTTTTCCTTGCAAATGGATGTAGATGATCTGCTGCTGTGGGTTTCATCTTCAACGCTGTTTTGTCCCTTCTTAAAATGAGTTATCTATTTGTAAACTGCTGATTTCTTTGGGGGCACTGTCCCCATAAACTTTTCATAGCATCAATATTTCAGCATTCTTCCATCCAAGCTTCACCATAAATTTGACGTTTGTTCTTGCTTCAATTTTAGCAGAATTCATACTGCTCTGATAGGGGATTTTCTCAAAATGATGTTTATCCCTGGTAGCACCTCAAACTGGATCCTATTCAGGCATCTTATAACAAGTTAACACAAGTTTATTTTGATGCAAAGAAATTTTGAAATCCATGCATAGTTTTTTTCATATATGCATTTTCCATGAACTTTGTGAAGACCCATGGGACATTTAGGCTTCAATAATGATAATAAAACAACTGAAATGGTCAAATCTGTTGAATTCCATTACTTTATAATAATCTCAAAAAAAGACAAATAAAAACTAATTGGTCATCTTTCGTGAATGCTATAGAACCAAATCATCTTGAAAACTTTTCAAAAGGAAGAGGAAAAAAATTAAATGTCTTTCCCCATCAAACTGTTCCTGGTGGCAATAAAATTGTTGGTGAAAGTTTCTGTTTATAGAAGTGCTCTACCAAATAAATGAAAAAATGATAGATTATCACTATTTTGCAACTCCTAATGAATTAACAGCTCTAGGCAATAAAAAGTCAATGGTACAGAAGTCAGCAAACATTTTCTGTAAAGGGCCAGACAGAAAATATGTTAGGCTTTTCAGGCTACACACAGTTGCTGTCGCAAATTCTCCTTTGCTTATTTTTTTTATTCTTTTTTAAAAACACTTTCAAAATGTAAAAATCAACATTAGCTTATAGGTTATAAAAAAACAAGCCAGAGACAACTGACCATTAGCTGTTAAGTTTTCTTTTTTTTTTAAGACAGAGTCTCACTCTGTTGCCAGGCTGGAGTGCAGTGGTGCGACCTCAGCTCACTGCAACCTCTGCCTCCTGCGTTCAAGCAATTCTTCTGCCTTAGCCTCCTGAGTAACTGGAACTTCAGGCGCACACCACCATGGCCGGCTAATTTCTGTATTTTCAGTAGAGACGGGGTTTCACCATGTTGGCCAGGATGGTCTCGATCTCTTGACCTCGTGATCCGCCCGCCTCTGCCTCCCAAAGTGCTGGGCTTATAGGCGTGAGCCACCGTGCCCAGCCTAGCTATGGTTTTCTAAACCCTGGTAGCTAATAGCAACAGAGAAACAGACCCAAACAGACATTACACACCTCTTGATGAAAGAATAAATTACCATCACCTATGTGGCAGTCCAACAAAACCCTGAAATGATCAGATCTTTAGATCCAACTAACAAGACACAAAAATAAAAATAAAAAAGACAGAGGAAGATGGTAAGAAACACCATGGGGAAGCAACCAGCAATATCCCAACCATGTGGAAATTCTTCTGGACAAATGACAAAGAAGAAAACAGGGAGGTGAAGAGGGGATAATTATCACTTAAAAGAAACTTAAAACATATACCAATCAATTGTGTAGATACTAATGCAAATTCAAACAACAACAAAACCTTTAGAAAGGCTATTGTATAGAATATACATTGCAGCATTATTCATAATAGCCAAAAGGTATAAACACACAAATAAACCAATGTCCTTCCACTAACGATTATATAACATGTATTATATCCAGACAATGAAGTTATTATTCGGCCATAAAAAGGAATGAAATACTAACACAAGCTACAACATGGACGAACCTTGAAAACATTATGCTAAGTAAAAGCTGCCAGGCACAAAAGATCACATATTATATGACTTCATTTACATGAAATATCCCGAATAGGTAAATCAAAAGAGTGTTATCTAGGACTGGGGAACATGAGAAATGGACAGTAGACTGCTTATGGGGTATAAGATTTTTTTGGGGGCGATGAAAATGTTCTAAAATTGATTGCGGCAATGGCTGCACACCTGTGAATATATCAAAAGCTACTGAGTTGTACATTTTAAATAGGTGGATTATATAGTATGTGAATTATATTGCAATTAAAAAAAATAGTTATGGAAGGAACCAGGGCTCCTTGAAGGAATGGTTAATTCTAAAATTAGGCAAGAAATACAAATGATGAGTCTGGAGCATCTTGTAGTGCCCAAAGGTAAGGAAGTGCTAAAAACAAAACAAAACAAAAAGCACAATGATGGAGGTATGCCAATGAGACACTGGGGCCAAATTAAGGAGCTTCCGGCCAGGCACAATGGCTTGTGTCTATAATCCCAGCACTCTGGGAGGCCAAGGCCAACTCCTAAGCTAAGCAAGGTGCTTAGGAGTTCGAGACCAGCCAGGGAAGCATGGCAAAACCCCGCCTCTACAAAAAATACAAAAAATTAGCCAGGCGTGGTTGGTGGTGCACGCCTGTGGTCCCAGCTACTTGGGAGGTTGAGGTGGGAGGATCACCTGAGCCTGGGAGGCAGAGGTTGCAGTGAGCCATGAGTATGTCACTGCACTCCATTCTGGGTGACAGAGCACGACCTTGTATCCAAAAAGAAAAAAAAAAAAAAGGAACTTCCAATGGTCAAAGCTGAAACAATTTAAGCAACAAAATAAAGGATTACTGGATTATAACCCAAAGTACAAAATAAATATCCATGAGTTCATAATATACAGTTGAAAGGTTTTTAAATGGACAAAAAAGACAAATACCCCATGCAGAAGAATTCCAAATAATTCACATAGAAACACCACCCTCTAAGAGGGAGAACATAATTCCCCACTCCTGAAGTGCAGGACTTTCTTCTCAAAAGAGTACAGTACGGAAAAAGGTAAGTAACTTTACCAGGGAGAACTTGACAAACACAATCTCAGCCAGGTGATCAAGGTCAATGTTAACAGTGATACATCATGTTGATATTATGTACCCTTGAAATGGTGTGATGGCACTTTACCTCTGTGGTCATCCTTCAAAACCATAAGCCCCAGTCTAATCCTGAGAAAAACATCAGACAAATCCTAACAGAGAAACATTCTATAAAATACCTGACCAGTACTCCTCAAAACTATCAAGGTCTTCAAAAATAAGGAGAGTCTGAGAAACTATCACAGCCGAGAGAGCCCAAGAAGACATAACGATTAAATGTAATATGGTATGCTGGATGGGATTCCGGAACAGAAAAAAAGGACATTAGGTTAAAAACTAAGAAAATCTGAATAAAGTATAGACTTCAGTTAATATATCAATATAGGTTTACTAATTGCAACAAATGTACCATTTTAATATAAGATGTTAACAATGGGAGATACTGGGAACTCTGCACTAACTGTAATTTTCTGTAAATTTAAAACTGATCTAAAAAACAAAGCTTATTAAAAAGCAATAATTATGACACAAAATAATTTAAAATTCTAAAGCTGGGTACTTTATGGTATTTTATCATTTCAATTTCAAAATAGTAATCTTATTTATGTGTGAAAATCTTTATGACTTGAAATATAAACATAAGAACACTGAAAAAGACCAGGTACAGAAGTTACACTGAGTAACCAAACACCAACTACATTCAATATCAATTTAAAAATGAACATTTTCAGTGAAACTCATCAACTAAATGCTGCATTTAATACAAAATTTTAATAGAAGGATCAGCAAATCAAAAACTAATGCCATAATTAAGTAAAGTGGATTCTAAGTTATTTGTTAGATAACCATGTGTTTTGCTCTTATGTAACAGGTATCTAGATATTCAGAAGGTGAGCTTTAAAATAAAGCTCTTAATTATCCCCCTTAATCAACTATAGCAGCTGACACTTGTGTAGTACTTAGGTTCCTCTATTAAATTGATAAAATTGACAAAAGAGTGGTGACTAATCCAGGGAACAGAAGTAGTTAAAACGCTATCTAATAAATTCTCCTGAGTTACAAATGTGACTTCTCTGTATGAACCCTGAAGTTGTCATTTTACCTTATTTCAATATAAGCATTAATAAATATTCTAAAGGTAAACAAAAGGTTTGGAGATTACCCATGTAATTTCTCCATTTGAACACAGAGTTCAATTTTATGTACTTTTATTCGGTAATCACAAATCCTAGCATGCATTTATTTAAGTAATTTTTCTTGCAACTGTCACATGAAAGAACACAGCTCACAGGCCAGGCACGGTGGCTTACGCCTTAACCCCAGCACTCTGAGAGGCCGAGGTGGGAGGATCACTTGAGTCCAGGAATTTGAGACCCGCCTGGGCAACACAGTGAGACCTCAATTGGGAAAGATTCCCAGTCTTTCCCACAATATCCTACAGAATCCATTTAGTCTCTGCAAAAAAAAAAAAGTCTAAAATTAGCCAGGTGTGGTGGTGTATGCCTGCAGTTCCAGCTCCACAGGAGGCTGTGGTGGGAAGATCACCTGAGCCCAGGGAGGTCAAGGCTGCAGCAAGTAGTGATCATGCCACCACACGCCACCCTGGGACACAGTGTGAGACCCTGTCTCAGAAAAACAAACAAACAATAACAACAACAAAACGAATACAGTTCACTAGGCACAAAAGCAGAACCCTTAATGGCACCAAACAGTGCTGAGCTCACTGCTAATTTTTATTAAATACTTTCTAATTTTTAAGTATTTGTTTTTCTGGAATAATGTATCTTTAAAATAATGAAACCCGATCGGAAAAAAAAGTTTGTATAAACAAATTTTCACCTCAAATGTATATAGCTTTTCAGGAATGTAATATATAAGGCAAGATAAAACAATACTAGACCATAGCTGCGTATGTGTACCAATGTCCATAGTACCTCAAATAGGTTCCTGCACATAGTAGGCATCAGTTTGTTTAATAAAAACTTTTGAGGTTCAGATTTTAAAGCCTACAAACTAAATATACAACCAGGAAAATGGCTAAGTAAATTGTGGTACACTGTTATTACACAGTCACTAAAAAATTGTAAAGGGAGGTAGTAATAGTAGTGGATAAGAGCATGGGTTCAAGAGTCAGGTTGCCTGAGTTCAAATTCCAGTTCTGCCATTTGCTGTATCTGTGTGGCCTTGGGCAAATTACTTATTCTCAGTTTACTCATCTATAAGATTGAGATAATAGTAACTGCCTCAATAACGCAACTGGGAGGATTAAGTCTATTACACATGCAAACCATTTAACACAGTACTTAGCACATATAAAACATTTAAAAATGCTAGATACTATATTGTAACAAAAAATATGCTATAGAGTGTAATTTAAAATAATATGATACTATATGCTCTGATTCTAACGATGTAAGAATTATGTACATAAAGATACGAGGAACAAGAGGTAACATGTAAAATGATTGGTAATAGTGGAATGATAGTGATAATTTTTAAATTTTCCATTAGTATTCTTTTTAATACAATAGTTATTTATACAGGACAGGGTATAATACTTATAATTTTATGTTAAGAATTGTAATAGTTGTTTATTAATGCTCTCTGGTTAAAAATTATAGCATCTGCTGGCAATCAACAGTTCCCACCTTTTTGTTATTGCTGCTTTTATGTTTTAAAAAATTCAATATATGCCTATTCATTGGGCTGCCATCTTTAAGCAGAGATTATCATATTAACAAATTAGTATGAATCCTTCCAGACATTTTTAACTCCTATCTCTCATTCTCTCTCACTCACATGCACAGAGCTTAGAGATTTTACTTTTTTAAATGAATGGAGTAATAGTCAGGCATGGCGGCATGCACCTGTAGTCCCAGCTACTCAGGAGGCTGAGGCAGGAGAATCGCATGAACCCAGGAGGCAGAGGCCGCAGTGAGCCGAGATTGCACTACTGCACTCCAACCTGAGTGACAGAGCAAGACTCCATCTTAAATAAATAAAAATAAAATAAAATAAATGGAATAATATATATTGTTATGCAACTTGTTTCTCTCACATAACAATGTATCTTGAATATATTTCTATATCAATTCCTATAGTTCTATCTCATTATTTTGAACAGCTACATAGTTCTCCATGCTATTAGTGTGAACATAAACCAAATAGGTAAATTATCTTCCAAACCAGGACACATCTGAGAGTAAAATAAAATGCTCTAAATAATTATGCTAGTGTAAACTGGGTCCATCCCAAGCAAATTTAGACATATAGTCATCCTATGTAGGAGGGCTATACCCAACGGTCAGTGTTTAAGTTATTTCCAATTTGTTGCTATTATAAACAATGCTTCAAGGAACATCTCTGTGCCCATAACTTTTTGCACACTTAAGAGGTATCTGTAGGATAGATTTCTAGAAGCAGAATTACTAAGTAAAAAATAGTGCATATTTTAAATTTTGATAAACACCACCACTTACAAAAAAGGCTGTATCAATCTATATTCCCTTCAATAGTATATGAGAAAGACATTTTCCCTTTTCTTTGTCAACACTGGGAAGCCTTTAAATGTTGACCAAGTTAAGAAGCAAAAAAAAAAAAAATGGTATAAGTTGTTTTAACTTGTACTTCCCTCAATATGGGCAATATTATCTTTTTAACACATTTGTTATTTTCCATGCATTGCATATTTTTATTTGACTGCTTGCCAAAGTCTTCATTCCATTTTCTACATGGTGAGGTAGATGCCCAGGAGAAGTTATTGGTTCACTAGTCCTGTATCATATGTCAAAACATTTTCATTTATATGCAGAAAAAAAAATTGCCTAGGAGATATTTTTTCTCTAAGATAGCAAAAACAATTATTAGAATACTTTATCAGGTACATACAAATCATTGAACTAATTAATTCTAATCTATCCTCCCATTCTTATTCTTTACTACATATACCTATGTCCGGTCTCAAAAAGAAGTGAAATTTCCCACTTCTGAAAAGGAGGTAGGGAGACAAAAATAAATTGCTTTTAATCAAACATAAAATTCTAGTGTTCACTCACCATTATAATCAGGAGACAGAAAGATAAGTGGTTTGAAAATATCTGACATTGTTGTATTACTAACCAATAAAAATAAAATGACCTTTTGTCTGTATTTGTTTCCTCAAAGAGCTTATTCATTCTCAGAACTGCAACTATCTACCATAATGATGATGCACAAATCTGAATCTCTTCAAGTCAACTCAAGCTCAACAAATTAAATTCTAACACTTTTCCCTCCTTACTCTTTCTGAATCTTCTTAGGAAGCATCTTCCTTCTTCTTGGGAGTTTTTCTAGCCTCAAGGCTTTACTCTCTCTTAAATTCATCTACTCTATTTCAGGCCCAATTAATTTACCAAAATTAACTAAAATGCTCTCTTTTGAATGTCCCCATCCTCTTTAGTCCTTTCCCTCTCCTTTAATCCTAGCCTTCATTTTGTGTTGAGACTACTGCCCCTTAACTCATCTTTGTCTGTGACTATAACTGTACATTCCCCACACTATTTATACAAAACTTTTTCACTCTTTTTACCCTGACCCATTCTATTAAGACAGCCTTGCCTCCTATTTGAGAAAATGCAATCCCTTTTCTATAAATTGAATTTCTCTTCTTTGCACTTCAAATTTCTTTTGCATCTTTCCTCTTTACTTTCCATCACAAGTATCAGGTAAAAGTGTTTGAAACTACATGTTTTTAGGTAAAAACTGGCCAAATATCAGCTATTTCATGTCTCAACCTAAAAGAAGCGCAATTCCTTTGTTTCCTGCATTTCTCTCCTTGATATCATTTTTCCCTACATTTTCATCCAGACCATATTTCATCATTTCAAACAACTCTCTGCACCCTTGCTCCTGGTTCAATATCTTTCCTTCCACTGAATCTTTGCCCTGATCTACAAAAATGTCTCATAGAAAAATTTCTTTAGTCTTTCCCTTAATCTTGCTAACCCTTTTATATTCTCTTCACTTCCACTCCTTCCTTTAAAAAAATAAAATATGAATATGCATAGTCAGATATATATTACTATATATTTTATATGTCTTTACATATCTGAAGATATAAATACACTTTTTAAAGTACCTATTTTAGAGTAAAAACGTATATATACTTTCTAGAAAGTAATTTAGCAATGTGTGTGAGCAGCCTTACATATGTCAAATTCTTTTCCAGAAATAAGTCAAGTAAATTATCAGAAAAAAATAAAAGACATTTATCACACTTAAATGTTCAACATTAGAAGAATGTTTATGTAAAATTATGGCATATCCATACAGCAAAATTAGAAACCATACTGAGTCCAGAAATAAAATGGTATTTCTAGTATAATCACAAATTTTGTTTTAAACACATACCCACATTTATATGCAATTCAAAAATATACAATTATGTATACAGAGGAAAAAACTAGAAAAAGAATTCCAAAATATTAATAATCATCTGAATTGTGAGACATGATATTCTCATCATTCATTTCTATAGTTTGTATAAGTTTCTACAATTACATTATTCTGATTATGAAAGTAAATTTACCTTGTAGAAGACCCATTTCATCTCAGTATTAAACTCTACTAAACAGTTAAAGAAGAAATAACATTCTACATGATCTTTTCCGGAAAATAAAAAAGGAAGGAACATGTCACAACTCATTTTATGAAGCTAGCATTACTCTGACACTAAAACCAGACAAAGACAGTACAAGAAAACTACAGACCAATATTCCTCATGACCAAAGATGGCATGATCTTCAATGCAGCATTAGCAAATCAAATCCAGTTACATATATTAAATAAAAGGAATATTAAGCCACTACCAGGTTGAGGTTTATCCTAATGTAAGATTGCTCAACATTCAGAAACCACTCACTGTAAGCCACCATAATGATAGACTATAAAGGAAAACCACATGATCTTATCAACAGATGCAGAAATGTATTTCACAAAATTCAACTACCATTCATGATTTTAAAAAACTCTCAGAAACCAGGAATAGAATGGAAGTTTAACTCAATAAAGAGAATCTACAAAACAACTAAAGCTAACATCATACTTAATAGTAAAAGAGGGCTTTCTCCCTAAAATCAGAAACAAGGCAAAGATGTCCACACTCACCACTATTTTTCGCTGTACTGAAAATCCTATCCAGTGTAATAAGGCAAAGAAAATTAACAGAAGACATATATATGAAAAGGAACAAATAAAATTGTTTCTGGCTGGACGCAGTGGCTCACGCATGTAATCCCAGAATTTTGGGAGGTTGAGGCAGGTGAATCACATGAGATCAGGAGTTCGAGACCAGCCTGGCCAACACGGTGAAACCCCATCTCTACTAAAAATACAAAAATTAGCCGGGCATGGTGGCGTGTGCCTGTAATCCTAGCTACTCAGGAGGCTGAGGCAGGAGAATCGTGTGAACCAAGATCGCGCCACTGCACTCCAGCTTGGGCAATAGAGTGAGACTCCAACTCAAAAAAAAAAAAAAAAAAAAAGAAATCTAGAAACAGGCAGTTACAACTCACAATGCAGAGGTTGCAGTGAGCAGAGACTGCACCACTGCTGCACTCCAGCCTGGAGCACAGAGCAAGACTCAGTCTCAAAAAAAAAAAAAAAAAAAAAAAAAAAAAAATCCTGGCTGGGTGCGGTGGCTCACACCTGTAATCCCAGCACTTTGGGAGGCCAAGACAGGTGGATCACGAGGTCAGGAGTTCGAGATCAGCCTGGCCAAAATCCCATCTCTACTAAAAATACAAAAATCAGTCGGGCATGGTGGCACATGCCTGTAGTCCCAGCTACTCGGGAGGCTGAGACAGGAGAGTTGCTTGAACCCAGGAGGCGGAGGTTGCAGTGAGCCAAGATCGTGCCACTGCACTCCAGCCTGGGTGACAGAGCAAGACTCTGTCTCAAAAAACAAACAAACAAACAAAACTTGTTTCTATTTCCAGATAACATGATTGCCTACTTTGAAAATCACAGGAATCTACAAAATAACTTCTACAACGAATAAGTGAGTTAAGCAAGGTTGTAGGGTACAAAGTCAACAAAAAAAATCAATCATCTCTCTATATACTGGCAAGCAACAACTGGAAATCAAGATTTAAAAACAAAACCATCTACAGTAGCTCCAAAAACATAAAATACTTGGGTATCTGAAAACTATTAATATAAAATACTGATAAAAGAAATCAAAGGCAACATAAATATAAAAAGACAGGCCAGGCCTGGTGGCTCACGCCTGTAATCCCAGCACTTTGGGAGGCTGAAGTGGGTGGATCACAAGGTCAGGAAATTGAGACCATCCTGGCTAACATGGTGAAACCCCGTCTCTACTAAAAATACAAAAAATTAGCCGGGCGTGGTAGCACGCGCCTTGTAGTCCCAGCTACTCGGGAGGCTGAGGCAGGAAAATGGCGTGAACCCAGGAGGAGGAGCTTGCAGTTAGCCAAGATCGTGCCACTGCACTCCAGCCTGGGCGACAGAGTAAGACTCCATCTCAAAAAAAAAAAAAAAAAAAGACATGGTATATTCATGGATTAAAAGACTCATCATAGCTAAGATGCCCATTTTTCCTAAATTAGTCTATGAACTTAATACAATTCCAATCATAATCTCAACCAAAATTTTCATAAAGATAAACTGACAAATTTATAGGGAAAAAGAAATAAAGTAGAATAGCTAAACAATTTCAGAAAAGAAAAATAAAGTTGAAGGATTCAAACTACCCAACTTGAAAACTTACTATAAAGCTACAGCAATCAAGACAATGTGGGATAGGCAAAAGGACAGATATATAGATCAATGGAACCAAACAGAGAACACAGAAGTAGATCCACAAAACTATGGTCAACTGATTTCCGACATAAGTGCTAATGCAATTCACTGGAAAAAGGATAGTCTTTTCAACAAACAGGGTTGGAACAACTGGATATCCATATGCAAAAGAAAATCTTGACTTTATGTAAAAATTAACTCAATATGGATCATAAATCTAAATGTCAAATGTAAAACTATAAAATTCCTTGAAGAAATAAAGGAGAAAAGTCTTTGTAAACCTGGCTTAGACACAGAGTTCTTAGACATGACACTAAAAACATAATTCATAAAAGAAAAAAACTGGCAAGTCGAACCTCACTAAATTTCAAACTTTTGCTGTGAAAGACATTGAAAGTATAAAAAGACAGACTGGGAGAAAATATTTGCAAATTATTAACAAAATAAATTGTATAAAAAATATATAAAGAACTCAAAACTCAACAACAAGAAAACAACCCCAATCTTCTTAAAGCGCAAAAGATTTGCATAGACACTTCACCAAAAAGGGCAAGTAGCACAGAAAAAGATGCTCAACATCATCAGTCATTAGGGAAATGCAATTTAAAACTATGAGACATCACTACATACCTAACAGAATGGCTAAAACAAAACAAAACTGAGAATACCTAATACTGGTGAGGATGCCAATCAACTATAACTCCCATACACTGTTGGTGGTCATTTTAAAGTTATAGCCATTCTGAGGAACAGTTCAGCAGTTTCTCATAAAGTTAAACACTTACCATATGACTCAGCAATCTTACTCTGAGATATATGCCCTAGAGAAATGAAAACATGTTGACGCAAAAACCTAACGTTATAAACCCAAATGTTTATAGCTGCCTTATTCATAATCCCTATGAACTGCTGGCAACCCAGCTGTCATTCACCAGGTGAATGGATAAGCTGTGGTACATTCATACAATGGAATACTACTCAGCGATCAAAAGGCACAAACTTTCAAACAACATTGAGATTCATCTATGTTGTTGCGTGATAAAGGCATTATGCTTGGTGAAAGAAGCCAGCCCCAAAAGATTATATATTTTATGCCTGGAAAAGGGAAAGGGATGGTGAATAGATTAGTGAATGCCAAGAGTTAGGAGTGGAGGGAGGGTTTGACTACAAAAAGCTGGCATAAGGGCCCTCTGTAGTTTAAAAAAAACTTTTTTAACTGAACTAATGATCTTTACTCTATCCAACCCCCACTTCTGCCCCAAACTTCCTCATCATCCATATTTCCCAAATCACTACCACTATCCATCCAATTGCTTTGTTTCTCCACGGGGTCAGCTAAGGCCCCTGTATACCTGGTTCACGGTTTTACATCCAACGCCTAGAAAAAGGCAGTTGTTGAATAAATATTTATTACCTAAAGACGAAACCTAAAATGATTAAAGAAGAAACTGCAGAAGACCTGGGGCCACTAAACACACACACATACATTAAACACACACATACACACACACACACACAAAGAAAAAGGTAAAATTAAAACATAAATGGACAGTATAGCTATTGTCGAAAACAATATGGAAGTTCCTCAAAAAATGAAAAATAAAACTTCCCTATGATCCAGCAATCCCACCACTGGGTATATATGCAAACGAAATGAAATAAGTATATCAAAGAGATATCTTCAACCCCATACTCACTACAGCATTATTCACAATAGCCAAGACATGGAATCTACCCAGTGTCCATCAACAGATGAACGGATAAAGGAAAAAATGGTATATATACACAATGGAGTACTATTCAGCCTTTAAAAAGGAGGAAATCTTCTCATTTGTGACAATAAAGATGAACCTGGAGGACATTTTAAGTACAATAAGCCAGGTATAGAAGACAAATACTGCATGATCTCACTTAAATGTGTAATCTAAAAATGTAGAATTCATAAATGCAGACAGCAGAATGGTGGTTACCAGAGGTTGAAGGGTGGCGATTTGGGTGATGTTAGCAAAAGGATTAAAAAATTTCAGTCAGATAGGAGGAATAAGTTCAGGAGGTCTATTGTACAATAAGGTTACTATCGTTAATATAACAATGTATTATATTCTTGAAAATCGCTGGGAGATTTTTTTTTATTATACTTTAAGTTCTAGGGTAGATTTTAACCATTCTCACTACAGAAAAATGTTAAGTATATGAGGTAATACATATGTTAATTAGCTCAATTTAGCCATTCCACAATCCCTATATATTTTAAAACATTATTATATTGTCCACAATAAATATATTCAATTTTTCTTTGTCAATGAAAATAAATAAAATAAAAAATAAATGAAAAACAGGCCAGGCATAGCGGCTCATGCCTATAATCCCAGTGTTTTGGGAAGCTAAGGCAGGAGGATCCCTTGAGGCAGACACCTGAATACTAGTTGGGAGGATTAAAAAAGTTTATCTATAGTCTAAGTACTGTTAATACTATTGTTATCCTCACTTTACAGATGAGGAAACAGAAAAATCATCACATAACTTGCCTATGGCCATACAGCTAGTAATAAGGAACATAAGGCGGAATAATGAAAAAAATAACATGTACAGCACAGTATCACAAGTTAAAAACACACAAAACAACATTTCATATTTTATGTATTTTAATGCATATTCAAAAACATATATAAAGCATATTAGAGTAGAAGCCTAAGGAGACAAGGGAAATGGGAATGAGTGTGGCAGATGAAGGCAGAGTAAAAAACACAAAATAAGAGATATCTTGCACTGTCCAATGATAATGTACTATGAACTGAACGCTGGAGCTACTCGACTTTCTATCTTTAAGGACCAAACCGTGTTTTATATATATATATATGTTTTATATTTATATATTTATTGAATGTATGAATGCCAGAAACTTGGACCCATCCTTGGCATCTCCCTCTACCTCTCCCTCTTCCATCACATTCCATCACCAAGTCTTGTCTATTCTACCTCAAATATATTTGAAATATGGCAGCCTCTCATCACACCCATTTACACTCTCTAGTCCAAGCCAGAACTACCACAATTGCTTTCTAACCAACTGCCTGACCTCTTTTCGGTTTTGCCCTGCTCCAATTCATTTCTCATTAATCTGATCTGACACTGCTTAACTACACAATTCAACAGCTTTCCATTACTCTCATGATGAAGTCCAAAGTCCTTGATACACATCCAACAAGGCCCTGAATTATTTGCTCCTACCCTGTCTTTCCTGTTTTCATTCACACCACAATCCCTTCTCTCACTACATTCCAGGCACTCTGTTATTTTCAATTCCTCATACTTGCCACTCTCCTTCCCACTTTAAAGGGATACAGACACACATTTTAGCCAGGGTCTGTATCTGTCAGATTTTAGCTGAAACGTCACTTCCTTAAGGAAGCTTTCCCTGATACACTAGCCAGGGTGAACTCTCCCTATTATGCACTTATCCTTTATGGCCCTTAACATTATGTTAGATTACAGATTCTAGCTAGATTATAAACTCCAGAAGGACAAGAGACATTTTTGTTTTCACTATTTTATCATGTATACCTAACACAGTGCCCATATATAAAATACTGATATGTATTAATAATTCATTTGAGGGTGATAAAACAGTTAGTCTATTTGCTAAAAATAGTTTTAATATGCCTGCTAATATTTTTAAGTGAATAAACAAAATGCTTTCTCTTTCCAAAAAAAAAAAAAATCCTTTGTTCTGTGAACTTTGTATTACTGTTTTTTTCTGTGAATCAATGACTATCCACATTGAAATTTTAGAAAAATTAACAGCAATCTTCTCTTCTCAAAAGCTCATCTTCAAATTTAGGGAGAGTACATTCTCAAAGTGTGCAGAATTTATTTCAGCTCAGTAATTCTACAAATGTCATCTTATATTACGATGCGGTAGACAGAAACACATCAGTCAAAATTTCCCTACTCTATCCCATTTAAGTAACATTTTCTCAGTGAAAAAAACTTAGGAGAGGAAAATGTTACATATCTAAAGAGCTTAAGTAGACTTGAATCTAAATATCATGGCCACAAAGGCAAGAATCCATTATTAAATTCTTATCAAGTATTTAGGCTGGGCGTGGCGGCTCATGCCTATAATCCCAGCACTTTGGGAGGCCAAGTTGGGCAGATCACCTGAGGTCAGGAGCTTGAGACCAGCCCGGTCAATGTGGCAAAACCCCATCTCTACTAAAAATACAATAATTAGCTGGATGCAGTGGCGCATGCCTGTAGTCCCAGCTACTCGGGAGGCTGAGGAAGGAGAATGACTTGAGCCTGGAGCAGGGGGCGCGGAGGTTGCAGTGAGCCAAAATTGGGCCACTGAACTCAAGCCTGGGTGACAGAGCAAGACTCCATCTCAAAAAAAAAAAAAAAAAAATACTAGTATTTGGCTGGGTGTGGTGGCTCATACCTGTAATCCCAGCACTTTGGGAGGCTGAGACAGGTGGATCACTTGAGCCCAGGAGTTCGAGACCAGCCTGGGCAACACTTTGGGAGGCTGAGGCAGGTGGATCACTTGAGCCCAGGAATTCGAGACCAGCCTGGGCAACGTAGTGAGACCCTATCTCTGCAAAAACTTTAAAAATTAGTCAGGTGTGGTGGCATGCACCTACGGTCCCAGCTACTCTGGGGGCTAAGGTCGGAAGATCGCTTGAGTGCAGGAGGTCGAGGCTACGATGAGCTGTGATGGTGCTACTGCACTCCAGTCTGGGTGACAGTGAGTCCTTGTCTCAGAAAAAAAAAAAAAAAAAAAACACTTAGTACTTGCTGTAATATTTCACCACCAGGTGGCAGATCCATACTACTTTCTGGAAATGCTTTTATCAATCCTGATAAGTTAGTCCAATTAGAAGGAATTTTAGGAAAAGTAAAATAATTTTAACTGTATTTGAATCTGAGTCAGCTAACCACAGGGTAGTTACAATTGGCCCTCAGAACATTATACTTCTATTTAACTGTCAATTTGTCCCTAGGCCATGCAGAGCGCCTAATTTTCTTTAAAGAGAACAGAATATTAAAATGCAATTTTAAAATGTGATTATCCATAGTCCAGTCATTCAAAATCCTCAGAAGTCTAAGAGGAGTTTGAATCTCAAAGTAAGGGAACATGAAATGAAAAGGTAGAAAAAAATATAGGTGAGACAATGAGAAAAAGGGGAGAGAGAAGAAACATCTACCAAACCAAGAAGCTAGCAAAACCCAAGTTACAGCAACGCCCTCCAAAAATAAACATGTCTGTGTTTTATGTGTTCAGCAATATATTCTAATTAATAAGATAAAGACTTTAATCTCAAGTCAATCAGTTAATTGTGAAGTTGACTTTTCAAATTTTTCAATAATTCTAAAATTCTTAAAATGTATTATTATCAAGATGAAATATATTATCTTGAAATGACTCTTCAGTTATTTTAAAATGCTATTGAAAACGCTATTTGCAAATGCATCCTTGAAATCTAAGGAGAACACCTTAATTTGTTTACCACCTTGGCTGCAGCACACCTTTCCCTCCACCATCCTTCTTCCAGTCCTACCCAACTTCTCCCGCCTCTTTCTGGCCCATGTTTGCAGGGAGAAGTCATGACCCCTGACACTCAGAAAGAGATCCCTGGCCACTATACACACCAGTCAATGGTTTAGCTTCCTCACTAATGCTTCTTTCTTCATGTCCTTTAATCCACTAACCAAATCTACCTCGGCCACAATTAGAAATCAACACCCAACCTCTACCATGAACCAAGGCTGACCTGAGTTTTGTGAAATTTGAAGCATATATAATTTGAGGGTCTTTTTGAAGAAAAAAAATAGGAAAAAAATTTTTCAATTTTGCAGATGTTACAAAAATATGTAACTAACGAACACACTACACTGCTAGAGTCTCTCCCAGATCCTAGAAGAGGTCTATGCAAGTGAGGGGATCCAGGGCTCATCAACTTAAGGGTAAATTGTCTCTGCCATGAAGACATGTTGAGGAAAAAACAAGCCTATAAATTCTGTTTGTTAAATAAAACAACTAGTACACCAATTCCATTCAGTAAAAGAAAGGCACTGGCTAGAGAGTTACAGTGTTCACAGTTACTTTAGAATAAAGTGGCTAAAATTAAGGACAGATGGAAACTGTCTAATGGCAACAAGAGAGCAAAGCACAGAGAAGAAAAAATGTGAGTGGAATCAATGGGGGAAAGGCGTACTCATCCACTTCTTTCATACTTCTGAAGCTTACCGCCATCAATTATTTGTAGGTCTCCCTGAGGAACAGTTTTCCCTACTGCGTTATTTACATAACCTAACTTCAGAAAGTTCTCACTTTTCTTCCCTGACAAACAAAAAGATAGAAAAAACAATTCTCAAACAACTTTGCTTTGAGAATTTTTCTTTCTTTTATGCATCATATATTCCATCATTCTATTGACCAAGGTCCCTATCACTATTAGAAGAAAGTTGCCAAATCTCTCATTCCTTCCTCTAATACAATCTGCTTTGATATATGCAAAGGTCTCAGAAGCTTATCTGACTGAACAAGAACACAAGTTCTCATTTCCTAATAACTTCCTGAATATTTTATTATCATTTCCGCCCAGGAAATTTATTCACTCTATGTAGCTCCAACACAAACAGTTCATTTCTGAAGGGAAACTATTCAAGTATAGCAGAAACTCATATAAAAGAGTACTTCCAATAGGCTGTTGTTAAACTAAGTAGCCAAGTGAAAAAATGAGTTAAAAATACATATGAATTTAGAAATACACAAAAAATAAAGGGAGACATTTATTTAAGATAAAAATATTTTCCCATAATAATTGATTAAATACAAAGAAAACCCCCACTGGCATACTTGATTGAATAGTACAAATAGCAAAATTGATTGAATGGTACACTTAAGATCTAGATTTATGTTTCAACCATACCTACGTTTCAACTATAACTCAGTAAAAATATATTTTAAAAGTCCAAAAGTAAGATTGAGTAATTTTGGCCATTAGCGAGAAAAATTATTGGTACTCTTTTCAAGGGAAAAAGATTTCTAGAAATTACCTTAAATGTCTTAACATAATTTGTATTCCTGGGGCCACAATTTTGGGCCTACTGCATGGCATAATAGCCTACAGTACATGCCAAACTTCACAGTAAATCCTCTCTGCTCTTTGGAGCTAAGGATGTGGGGCAGTAAACAACCAGTAACAATAAGATTCCAAAACAAAATCTATTTGGGCATTCTCTTTGCCATACACAACTCTGAACAATTAAAAAAGAGCTTCTTTCCTTTCTCTTTGAAATAGAGGAAGTAGTCTGACTAAACAAAGGGTATAAGAGATAATGTACTTTAGAAAGAAAGGGAATTCGAGGAGGGAAAACCACACTGTTTAGTATTTCATAATGCAGCAAGCTGGTTAAGAGCCTGGCCTGAGTTCAAATTCCTGCTTGTCATTTACTAGGTATATAACCACAGATTAAATGACTTACTATATAAACACACTTTTTAAAAATCTCCAGCACATAGTGCTTTACACATGAGAAAAACTAAAGCACAGAGAGGTTAACCAACTTGCCTAAGGTCCCCAAGACCTTAGAAACACCCAGCGCTGCTAGTGTTTCTAGAGGAGGCATGAAGAAGAGATCTGCAGAAAGATACGAGGAAAATACAGCTAACTGTATATTAACTCAATAGAAAGACAGAGCATCTACTATATCTGTGCAACCAACGGTTGCCCATGCCACACCCTACACCTCAGTGTCCCTAAAACCTTTTTTTTTTAAAGTTGAATATTTTATTTTTTAATTTTAATAGACTATTGTTTAGAGCTGTTTTAGATTCACAACAAAGTTGAGCAGAAGGTACAGAGATTTCCCATACACCCTCTGACCCAACACATGCATAGCCTCCCCCTTTATCAACATGTCCCATCAGAGTCATATATTTGTCACAACTGAAAACCTACATTGACATATCATTATCACTCAGATTTCATAGTTTACATTAGGGTTTAATGTAATTTATAATTACATGTATCCAACATTACACTATCATATAGAGTAATTTTACTGCCCTGAGATTCCTCTGTGCTCCACCTATTCATGCCTCCTCCCTGTCCCCACCTCCAAACAGAGGAAATCCTAAAACCTTTTAAGAACACTTTACTGTGTGTTAGACCTCTTATTTAGCAGGATGGTAGGAAACACTGCCATTGTTTTAGATAAACAGAGCCCTTTGTGGACTGGGGTTGGGAAATGAAACTAGACCAGCCACCTATACTGCTCCTCCTGAATCATCCTTGAAGACATCCGCATGAAAACTGCAACAAATTTCAGGTGATAAAAATCTACAGAACACTCAAACATCCACTGTGTTTAATACGGCAACACAACTGAATACAGTATATCGCAGAAAGCATTCTACAATGTCAATATCCTTTTCCCTCCTTCTCCTGCAGGGATTCTCTAGCTTAGTTGAACAGGGAACACTTTCCCCTCCCCCAGTATACAACTATTAAACTACTAGATTAGAAGAACAATGGTCCATGAAACACCAACTTGGGTAAATAGCCTAGACTGAACCCACTCTTCCAATTCACAGCATACACCATTGTCAGATCAAGGATGCTTCTTTCCTATCCCTTTCTTGTGCCACTTCACATCACTACCCTAAACCTCCAAGTAAATTACTTTCTGTTGCCCATATCACCAATGCTTTCCTACTTCTAGATGTTTGCTCATTATACTTCCTCTCCCGCTTCCCATCGCCATAGGTCTATATCCACTGCTAAGCCAGGGCCAACATCCTGCGCAATGGACAGAGGAACCACGTACCCAGCCTTCAAGATCTATCAAATTCTATCATCCCATAAAGCTTACACTAAGTTGCTTCATGGAAGTAAACTTCTCCTTTTTAGAAAACCCAAAGCACTCTGCACCCCTTTTACAGCATATATCGCCTTCTCCTCAGCAGTACTATTTTTACATATGATATGCCATTTGTTAGACTGGTAACTTATTTCTCCCATTACCTGGCACAGTGCCTCATACATAGCTGCTCAATAAATGCTTGTTGAATGAATAAATGAGTCTGAGAATCTATTTCCCATCAGAGAATCATAATTAGTTTTTGCTAAACACAGTTAAATAGACTGGACTTCTCCTTCAAAGAACACAAACTATTTGAAATTGCCAAGAGCTACATCTTAAATCAGAGAAAGTCACTGAGCTGTACAGCAGAACTTCATTCACACAAGCTTCCTTGTACTTACTTGTTTATGTGTTCTTCTCTGTGAAACAGGCCTTTATACTGCCAAAATTGAGGAGGGTGGAGAACATAACTAGTTTAATTTGTGTTTAAAAATATGCAGCCAATTAGAATGTAGTTATGACAACCTGAAAACGGTGGCTCACGCCTGTTATCCCAGCACTTTGGGAGGCCAAGGTGAGTGGATCACCTGAGGTCAGGAGTTCAAGACCAGCCTGGCCAACATGGCAAAACCCCATCTCTACTAGAAATACAAAAATTAGCCAGGCGTGGTGGCGGGCACCTGTCATCCCAGCTACTCGGGAGGCTGAGGCAGGAGAATCACTAGAACCCGAGAGGCAGAGGTTGCAGTGAGCTGAGATCATGTCACTACACTCCAGCCTGTGCAAGAGAGAGAGACTCTGTCTCAAAATAAATAAATTAATTAATATTAAAAAATTGCTATTATAAGATATCACCTATCCTACAGTTTTCCTCTTAATAATCATAGAATATGTTTCTGAACTTTTTCTGATAACTCTGTTCTTCCATAGAAAGTGCCTTACCTCCTACAATAATCCCTGGAGAGAAGAAGGACCTAAGAAAACATAGTTGTCTTATAAACCAAAACATGATCCTTCTAAATCCTTGAAGAGGAACAGCAATGTTGTGAGAAAGAGGAAAGGCAGAGATAAGAAAAGAAGGTAGCCTGAGCAGTAGCAAAATAAACGTGAGAAAGATCAGACTTGCTTTCAAAGAAAAAAATCAGTTAACAAAAGAGAGGGACTGCTTTGGGGTGTGAGGAGGTAGGTGGGGAGAACATGCTGCGGTCGGGGGAGTTGGAAATACAAACTTAGAATGAAGTTACTTAAGCTTTGCACTGTACAAGATCCCAGGCCTTCTCCAAGTGCCACACCACTCAGAGGTCCTCCCATGCTTACTGTCAGTACCTTCTATTTATCTATACAACCAATAATTACTGAAAATCAGCTATGGGCCTGACACTCTTCTAGACACTGGAATAACAGTAAGTAGCATTCATTTAGCAGAAAGGACAGAGATATGACATTGTTACTTAACTTCTTTAGGTCCTTCAATCTCCAATCAGATCATAAACCTTTTGAAGGTAGGACCTCTCAACTAGATTACAAACACCTTAAGAGCAGGGTAGGCCGGGCGCGGTGGCTCACGCTTGTAATCCCAGCACTTTGGGAGGCCGAGGTGGGTGGATCACGAGGTCAGGAGATCGAGACCACAGTGAAACCCCGTCTCTACTAAAAATACAAAAAATTAGCCGGGCGTGGTGGCGGGCGCCTGTAGTCCCAGCTACTCGGAGAGGCTGAGGCAGGAGAATGGCGTGAACCCGGGAGTCGGAGCTTGCAGTGAGCCGAGATTGCGCCACCGCACTCCAGCCTGGGCGACAGAGCGAGACTCCGTCTCAAAAAAAAAAAAAAAAAAAAAAAAAGAGCAGGGTAAAAATTATGTACTAAATGTCATTTTCTTCACAGCCTCTGTGTATCTAAAAATATCACAGAATCTATTTATGTCCCCATATTGCTATTAATAAAAATGAAAATATTCATCGTGGCTGTTTGCAGGCAATGTTATACCATCACAAACCAAAAGCAGACAAAAGGGAGATCTGAGCCGCACCTTAATTCTTGGTCCTTTGTACTTCTACTAATTCCACTGGAAACATCATTTCACCATCTCCCTCCCCATATTTCTATTCTCTCCTTCCATGCTCAACTGTTCCCTAAATTACTGCAAATATGAGACATTCATTCAATAACTGGTGAACTTTGTGCTAAAGCTTAGCAAAAAAAGGAAATTCAAAACAGACAAAAATAGGTTACAACTTACAAAAGAATGTGGCATATTCCTAGTCACAGCTCAAGTAAAGTGCAACCTGTCTGGAAAACAGAGGAAGGAAGGGGTTGAAGCAGATGATCTTGGGGGTCTTCTTCCAGTTAAAACAATTCTATGATTCACAAATTCTGACAAGCACACACACAAGTACACAGATTAAACAATTTTACAATAGGACAGCACTATTTGGCTCAACTGATTGGGCAGAATTCCCTAGTTGGTGACGTGGCATCCTATGATACAAAAGAAACCATCAACAGGCTCAATCTTCACATGGCCAGTGTTTACACTGACACTCTTCCAGTGTCTCTATCAAATGGACAATAATCATCAACTTGTAGTTCCAGACGCAGAGTTCCCCCAAGTCCAATCTGTTCCCACTTTCAGAATAGCAACTGAAAGTGCATGTCTGCCTCATGATGGATCATTAGCATTTTTTCATTTTATAAAGTTGGCATATATAAAAGTGCACCACTCATCTGGCATTTAATCATATACTGCTTTGAGACATACTGATTCTTATTATGTTGTCTCAGGTTACATTAGACAAGCTCCTTAAGGGCAAAAGCTATGTATTATGCAACTCTGTACCTGCCATAACACAGTATCAAGCAAACACAGGCACCACAACCAAAACAAAGCACCACCATCACATCCTCCCCTCTGTCCCTTTCCCGCCCCCACAAAAATCCCTGCTAGATAAAAGGCTGCCGGACTTTCTATTTAACTTTGGACTCCTAGAAGGCTGGAATTGTATATCATATTCACTTACTTCCTTGTACAGTCTAAAGCATAATTGGTCACCTCAGAGGAACTTAAATAGTTGCTATGAATCTAAGCC
This sequence comes from Symphalangus syndactylus, assembly GCF_028878055.3. Lineage (NCBI taxonomy): Eukaryota > Metazoa > Chordata > Mammalia > Primates > Hylobatidae > Symphalangus > Symphalangus syndactylus. The sequence continues at coordinate 32,866,345 of NC_072427.2, forward strand.
TCACTTTTTTCATCTATAAAAGCAGAAAAATAAATTAAATGATTCCTCCTATGACTCTGTAATTTTGAAATAGTCTTTAATTCAAAAACAAAATATTTCTGGAGACATATTATATGTCAGGCACTGTGTTACGTCCTAAGGATACAGAGATAAAAGTATGGCCACTACCTAGAAGAACATGTTCTTATGATCATAATTTGAATTTCTCCATCTGGCTCCTGCACCCCGACCCTGGTTGTAGTCTACCCTGGTCATAGGGTGCCAGTATTTCATATGCTTGCAAAGCAAACAGTGTCAAGGAGAGGAAGGAGGCCAGGGACTCCTGGGGTAAGACTGACAGAAAGGGGCGAGTCATGCTGGAGAGGGATGTGGAAAGTGGGCACACAGAGAAGAGCTGCCCCCCTCCCATAAAGGGCCATGTGCCTATACTACTTCAAACATGAGAAAATAATTCTATCTGTCTGGAACTGTTAATTGTGTCCATTATCTAAATAACATGAGGGTATCCTCACACATCGAAAACCCATTTTATTACACTGTATAATATTATATGAAGTCACTTCTAACAGCTCCGTATGAGTCACAGAAATAAAGCATAAGAAAAAGAAACATGCAAAGGAACACTTCATTTTAGCCATTAATTTATGTACATTCTCTGTTTTTCTTCTCCTTATCTTACTCATGAGTTTAAAGTAACAAAACGGTCAGAGAGATTAGAAAGGAGTGAAAAACAAGGTGACTGCCTAGTCTTGATAAATAAACTAGATAATTGGCCTCTGAATAACGAGAAATTGGTTATTAAGGCCTCCATTTTCAGGCAGAACACGTTTTTAGAAATGGATGTCTAAAACTGAATTACCCTGCAGAACAATTCTGATTGCATTTACAATGCACCTGAACTATGCCTGAGCTGATACCTTTATCTGTTTAGACATGACTGGAGTCCTCAAATGAGTAAAATCTGCTGTGTAAACCAGGTACTTAATTAAAGAAAAAGCTTAGTCGGCTGCAGGGAGAGATTTGTTGAAATGGTGAATTAGACACATTATAGTAAGAGACCTCCTTCACTTATTAATTCTATCATTAGTCCACAAAATTCAAGTCAGACAAGAGTAGCTCCTGTTCATGCATTTTTCATTTAAGATTCTAGAGTAGGGTAAATACTTACTGGGAATCTACAATCTCCAATGGGCTCGCTGAGGCCTGGCAGATGAGGGGGAAAAGGCACTGAAAACAATACTATCCCGTATAATTTACAATCCTGTTAAATCTCCTAGTATGGTACATTCTCATATTAGTTCTGCTAATAGTAATCCTACCTCTCTGGTCAACCAATTCCTCAACACTCCTGAAAACCATTTCCTGCTTATCACGCACAGCAAAAGGCCTCACTCACTGCCTCATTAACAATAATATTCACCTGTTCTTATGTTCCTTCCCTCTTGTTAAAGGAGAGTTCTCTCTCCTACAATGGGTCGAATGCAAATCTTTCTACTTGTGCTCAAAACCCCGTGTTCTCCCAACCTTCCCAGGAAACTTACACTGTCAGTTATCCCATTTTCCTTGCATACTTAAACTATCCCTCTCAAATAGAGCCTCCATTTTTAAATATGCTCCAGAGTCTCATCCATTAAACAGAGACACACACACACCCAACTCATGAGACCTCAACCACTACATTCAGTCATCCCCATCGTGGCTAAATTTCTGGAACTTTTCAGTCTTCATTTCCTCCCTTCCCACTTGTCCTTCAACCTGCTTCCAAATTTCATCTACAGCTGTCAGTAAGGTCAACAGTGACTGACAGATAAACGCAAAAGACTCTCCAATCATCATCATACTTAATTCTGCCAGCACAATCAGATACTCTCCTCCTTGGTTCCTGTGATACAACCTTCTCCTAGTTTTCCTCCTACTTCTCGGCTCGCTTCTCTGTCTTATAATAGCCCATCTTTCTCAATTCAACCACATTCTAAGCAAATGACTCACAAATCTACAGCCCACGTCTTCCATCACACTCCAGACTGTAATGCTGCCCCCGGATATCACAAAGGCATATCAAATTCATAATGTCCAAAATTAAACGCATGCTCTTCTTGTCCCCCAAACTTAGTTCTTTCCCCGTAAAAGATATCACCACCCATCATCCTGCTATGCAAATCCTAAAGAACCTTAGGAATCATCTTTGACATGTCCCTCTCCCTTACCACCATATCCAATCCATCACCAAATTCTACTTTATCATCTAAATATCTTTCTATTCCATGTACTTCTCTACACTGCCAGCATGCTAATCCAATTTACCTCTGTAAACTACCTAGGCTACTACAACGGGCCGAAGTGTGAAACATGACCATCACCACCATGACCCCACCTCCACGCACGCACGCACACACACACTTTTTCTTCATGTATTATGATGGTCAGTTTATTTAATAACCTTTTAAATTCATTAAAGTTAGGCAAAGCACAAATCGCTTGTTTACATGTATTCCTTCCCTATCTCATTCCCACAAGTGTGAACTTTACCAGGACAGGATGTAAGTTTTAATCATCCTCATGGTCCCAACATAGAGCTTGGCATGCAACATGTACTCAACAAATGTTTACTGAATTTGTCTGAAATTCACCTTGTTTTCGAGAGTTAGAAAAAGCTTATATACATGAGACTTTCAAATGACCTTTTTTCATTTATGTTCCTGCTTCCAACAGTTGAGTCAGTTAATAAAGTAAAATTAAAACTTCTAAAAATTATAACTTTGAATCTTCCAGATATTACATTAATGAAATACAATCCAAATTCAAATGATATTTCACAGTTACAAAAAAAAAATTAAAAGCTGGCTGGGCACGGTGGCTCATGCCTGTAATCCCAGCACTTTGGGAAGCCGAGGCAGGCAGATCACCTGAGGTCAGGAGTTCGAGACCAGCCTGTTCAACATGGTGAAACCCTGTCTCTACTAAAAATACAAAAATTAGCTGAGTGTAGTGGCACATGCCTGTAATCCCAACTACTCAGGAGGCTGAGGCAGGAGAATCGCTTGAACCCGGGAGGCGGAGGTTGCAGTGGGCCAAGATCGGGCCATTGCACTTCAGCCTGGGCGAGAAGAGTGAAACTCCATCTCAAAAAACAAACAAACAAACAAAAAAATTAAATTAAAAGCCATCAGATATAGTATGATCATTTCTATGGAAAAACAACTAAAAGACTTTCAGAGAATGGCAATTGTTTTCAATATTCAGTTATAAAGACATTTCTTAAAACAAAAGTGGGCCAGGTGTGGTGGCTTACACCTGTAATCCCAGCACTCTGGGAAGTCACGGTGGGCCGATCGTTTGAGCCTAGAAGTTTGAGCCCAGCCTGGGCAACATGGCAAAACCCTGTCTCTACAAATAAATACAAAAAATTAGCCAAGCATGGTAGTCCCAGCCATTGAGAGGCTGAGGTGGGACAATCACCTCAGCCCACAAGGTCAAGGCTGCAGTGAGCTGTGATGGCAGCACTGCACTCCAGCCTGGGTGATGGAGTGAGACTCTATCTCAAAAAAAAAAAAAAAAAAAAAAAAACACCTAAGTGAATAAATAGCAACTACCCCATCATACATAAATTACATTTTTCCTTGGAGGAGGAGTTCATTCTCAAACACTGTTTCTTTTAAATTCTGAAGCAATATCCTGTTCTTTTCAATCAGCATTTAGAAAATGTTTCTCAAACTTTGTGAATACAAAATCCATCAGCTGCTTCTCAAAATTCAGATTTCCAGGCCCCAGAACCACAAATTTTCTCTCAGTAGATGTGTAATGATTCCCTGAAAGTAGTAACTACACATAAAGAATCGCTTAGGGCCAGGCACGATGGTTCATGCCTGTAATCCCAGCACTTTGGGAGGCCAAGGCAGGAAGATCTCTTGAGGCCAGGAGTTCCAGACCAGCCTGGGCAACATAGCGAGACTCAGTCTCTATAAAAATTTTTAAAATTAGCCAGGTGTGGTAGCACCCACCTGTAGTCTAAGCTACTCAGGAGGCTGAAGTGGGAAGATTCCTTGAGCCCAAGAGTTCAAGGCTACCGTTAGCTATGATCATGCCACTGCACTCCAGCCTGGGTTACACAGCAAGATCCTGACTCTAAAAATATTTTTTAAAATTTTTTGAAAAATGAATCACTTAAGCATGCTGCCAATGGCTAAGGCAACCAGCCCCTACTGAAGATATAATCTTAAAAGATATTACAGCAGTCCCTCCTTATTCATAGTTTTGCTTTCCATGGTTTCACTTTCTACAGTTTCAGTTACCCATAGTCAACCATGATATGAAAATATTTAGATAATCTGTGAGACAGATAGAACATTCACATAACTTTTATGACAATATAATGTCATAACTGTTCTAGTTTATTATTATTAATATCTTACTGTACCTAATTTATAAATTAAACTTTGTCATATGTATGTACACGGAAAAAAACTGGTATAGACAGATTTGATACTACCCATGGTTTCAGGCATATACTAGGATCTTGGAATGTATCTCCCATGGATAAGGGGGGACAACTGTACATACCATTGACAGGCTTTTTAAAAACCTCTTTTCTATTTTCTTCTAGCTCTTCCATGATTCACTCTCATCATGAAATTATGCATTTATGATACATGACAAATGCTCCTTAAATATTTCTACTGAGTTGAGTTACATTCACATGAGTTATATCTACAGCTAGTAAAACTATACTTCATTTGTTTCATGTAATTAAAATATAGTTCATGATATCTCTCAAAGTATACCACTACTTCCAGATGTTCTAACACCTGAACAAGTGTGAAAGCTACTGTCTTAAAAACTGAAAATCTGGCATCAAGTGTATTTTTTATATCAACTTTATAATATTACAAATAAAATACATATTTGACCTAGGATGAACAACATACAGGGAAATTAACCTACATCATGGCAAAGCATTAGTCTGAAAGGTTCAATTTAATAACTTTCCCTAAATTGTACTATTCTTGTTGGATATAAAATGAAGACAACCAACTCTCTGTATAGAGTATTTTATGCCTCTAACAGATATAACCTTGTTTTCCCCATGACCACATATTGAAGCTAGCCATTTTCCTTTCCAATCTACTTTTTGGCCCCAGTTGTCTGCTTTTTCCCAATTCCTTATACTATACTCAATCTGTCAAACCACTTCCAAAGCATTATTTCCCGACTAGCAAACTCTAGCTTTAAGGTGGAAGCAGACTGCTAACGCTTCTTCCTTTAAGTAAAAATGAATATATAATGCCTCTACTTTTCTGTCTCATGTCCTACCTACCTTACTAAACTCTGAATTCCTTATTTAATAAATTAAAAAATAAAAAAGGCCATAAAATCCATACTATCCTACTTTCTAAATATGTGTAACATGGGTAAATTATATATATGTGTGTGTGTGTATATATATACGTATATGTATATATATAAAAATATATAAACCATAAACCCTTAATTGATATAATCATCTAGTCAGAGAATAAACAGAAATTTACTATAAAAATGAGTAATTCAACCGAAATTATAGATAAGATTTTAACTGGAATATTTTCTATAGACATAAAAACCATTATCAATGTTTATATATTAACTGATATTCAACAATCTAACTAATGGGTTAAAAAACAAAAACTTTGATCAAACACTGTTTCTCTCTCTTTAAAAAAAAAAACAGTCTCTTGGCCTCAGAGAAAGGTATCTCTGCCTCAATAATAGGTATACAAGATCAAAGAACTTGCTGACATCTGTACTCCCAAAATCTGGTACTGCCCCAAAACACAGTTGGCAATCATGAAAATGTCTGCTGAATAAAAAATGCCCCTACTCAGCTGTGCGCAGTGGCTCATGCCTATAATCCCAGCACTTTGGGAGGCCAAGAAGGGAGGATTGCTTAAGCCCAGGAGTTTAAGACCAGCTGGGAAACATAGCAAAACCCTGTCTCTACAAAAAAAAAAAAAAATATATAGATTATATATATAAATTAGCCCATGGTGACGCATGACTGTAGTCCCAGCTACTTGGGAGGCTGAGTGGGGAGGATCATTTGAACCCAAGAGGTCGAGGCTGCAGTAAGCTGTGATTATCCCATTGCACTCCAGCCTAGGTGAGAGTGAGACCCTGTCTCCAAAAAAAAAAAAAAAACCCCACTCTATCAAAGGTTTTACATCAGTCAGGAGCTAACTAGCCTAGCGCAGTCCTTCAGTGATTGCAGAATTTTATTCTAAATGTACATAAAAGTTAAAAAAAAAACTATTCTTTTTAATTGGATCAGACATCAAACTAAACCAAATGAGAACAAAAAAAAAATACCCAGTGTAGATTCTCAGTTCAAGATGGCAAAACTAAGCTCATGCATTTAACCAATGCCCACCAACACCTTATCTTAATATCCACTAAAATAACAAATTTTTTTAAAATTAATAAATAAAAACACCAAGGGGGAAAATCTGTACCTCCACTGGAAATCACAGAATAGTGCCAAGCATATGTGGACGGACCCATGATACCTCCAAGAAAAAAGGCTGGCAAAGCATCTGGTTCAGCACTCATGTTGAGGATTAGAGATAAGGGACAGAAACACACCAGGTACAGTGGCTCACACCTATAATCCCAGTACTTTGTGAGGCCAAGGCAAGTGGATCACTTGAGGTCAGGAGTTCAAGACCAACCTGGCCAACATGGCAAAACCCCATCTCTACTAAAAATACAAAAATTAGCCAGGTGTGGTGGTGCGCACCTGTAATCCCAGCTATTTGGGAGGCTGTGGCACGAGAATCACTTGAACCCAAAAGGCAGAGGTTGCAGTGAGCTGAGAACGCACCAATGCACTCCAGCCTGGGTGCAGTGAGACACTGTCTCAAAAAAAAAAAAAAGGGGAGGGGGGTAGGGGGACAAAAACAAATACAGGAGGCTGCCACAGCTAGCTCCACAACTGATTACCAGCCCTGAATTTTCAATTTTTGAATTTCAGCATTGCGAACAATGCGTTAGCAGTAAACCTCCCTGTCTCATAGCCATCTGGCTATATCTTGCCCCTACTCCCTGCAAACCACCAAACCAATGATATAGGAATGTAGATCATTCTGTTAAACCAATAATCTAGGAATGTCAATCAAACTGTTAAATGGTTGCAAATCTAAAACTTTCTCTTCTTTCATCTATACCTGAAATATTAGAACAGAAACCCACACAAGCTTGAAAATCATCCATTTCAGGGCTGGGCGTGGTGGCTCACGCCTGTAATCCCAGCATTTTGGGAGGCCGAAACAGGTGGATCACGAGGTCAGGAGATCGAGACCGTCCTAGCTAACACAGTGAAATCCCGTCTCTACTAAAAATACAAAAAATTAGCCGGGCATGGTGGCGGGCGCCTGTAGTCCCAGCTACTTGGGAGGCTGAGGCAAGAGAATGGTGTGAATCCGGGAGGTGGAGCTTGCAGTGAGCTGAGATCACGCCACTACACTCCAGCCTGGGGGACAGAGCAAGACTCAGTCTCAAAAAAAAAAAAAAAAAAAAAAATTAGCCAGGCGTGGTGGCGGGCGCCTACAGTCCCAGCTACTCTGGAGGCTGAGGCAGGAAAATGGCGTGAACCCAGGAGGCGGAGTTTGCAGTGAGCCAAGATCACACCACCGCACTCCAGCCTGGGCAACACAGCAAGACTCTGTCTAAAAAAAAAAAAAGAAAAGAAAGAAAGAAAAGCATCCATGTCAACCAGCAATACTGAATATATATAGACACCATCATATCATCATGGTCACCACAAAGAGACACTTGAAAAGACCTAGAAGCTAAAAAAGAATGATTGTTCGATCAACTGGCGCAAAAATTTCCCCTGGAAAATTTACAGAGAGAGAGAAACAAATTTGAGAGTATCATTAGAATTCCCAACCGCAGAAATCCTAATTATAGAAATCCTAAAGAAACTTAAAAGAATACTGTGTATATGAAAACAGGACAATCTGAAATCAGGAGGATTGCTTTTGGCTACAAAACTACTCAATAATTTTCCAAAGAAATACAACTGGGACAACAAACAGCAGATTACACATGATGAAAAACCAGACAAACTTGAAAATTTCTCATAAAACACAAATAACAGAAATGATGAAAAAGGCATTGAGAGAATTCAGCTTCCAGGAATGATAGAGTAGATGGTTTAGACCAATTCTCCCGCTGAGAATAACTAAAGAAACTAGACAAAACACAAAATATCTGTGTAAAGGCAATCAAGGCAATGAGGAATTGAGGAACCAAGATTCAAAAAGAAAGAAAAGACAAAGGGACAAATCTGGTATGTGGGGCTCCTTTTGGCCTAGAGCTATGGGCAGATTCTAAAGGCTACTGCTGAAAAGGCTGAGATAAGCATAGCTTTTGACAGACCCAAGCCCTAAGGGGACAAAAACTGGAGTGAGGGCCTGCCAAGAGGGAGGGTAAACCCCTTAAACTGTGGATCAGAGCCTCAAAGGGCTACACCCAAGAACTAAAGGTATACCTAAACTATTTCAACTCATAGAGTCTAAAGCCTAATTTTAAATCACCTCAGTCCCTACGTAATGTGGTATGAGATTGTTAGTACCTCCAGCATAACCACCTACCAGAAGCAGAGGTAAATCCTTTCTGAGAAGACAGTATCATCCAGATAATCTCGATAATTTTTCATACACAACACCTGTCATTCAATCACAAATAAGAACATGAAAAGAAACCCTCCCAAATCAGGTGATATAACAGACATAAAGGCAAAACTCATATGGGAACACACATGATGGAGTGGGTTAAAGGAATAAAAAATACAAGATGGAGAACTTCAGCAGAGTCCTGCTATTTAAAAAAAAAAAAAAAAAAAAAGACGCCGGGCGCGGTGGCTCAAGCCTGTAATCCCAGCACTTTGGGAGGCCGAGATGGGTGGATCACGAGGTCAGGAGATCAAGACCATCCTGGCTAACATGATGAAACCCCGTCACTACTAAAAATACAAAAAAAAACAAAAAATTAGCCGGGTGTGGTGACGGGCGTCTGTAGTCCCAGCTACTTGGGACGATGAGACAGGAGAATGGCGTGAACCCGGGAGGCAGAGCTTGCAGTGAGCCAAGATCGTGCCACTGCACTTCAGCCTGGGTGACAGAGCAAGACTCCATCTCAAAAAAAAAAAAAAAGAAAGAAAGAAAGAAAAAGAAAAAAGAAATTACAGAACTGAAAAAGTCAATAAAATGAAATTAAGAATTCAATATAGAGAGTGCTGCCTCTAATCAGAATGTAAAGTTATCAGAGACTATTACTGTTTTCCTAACAACCAAAACAGGGCAGATAAGCTACAAATCTATAGTTTTTCTGAACCCATCAGAGAGATAAGGATATAAGGGAGCCTAAGTGAACTAAATTCCAGTGGAATTTAATTCAGAAAAAAATATTTGAAGGGATAACAGCCAAGCCAAGAACTCTCCAAAAGTGATGAAAGTGATCAGCCCACACATACAGCAAGCTCAATAAGCAGGATAAATACAAAGAAAACCATAACTAGGCACATCATAGTGACATTTCTGACAACCATAACTGAAGAACAAATCTTAAAAGTGGCCAAAGGCGGGAGGTAAGCATATTACTCACAAAAGAAGAAAAATAAGACAGCTGACTTCTTACTAGAAAAGATAGAGTTCAGTGGACAATGGAATAACATATGTAAAGTGCTGAAAGAATACACTGTTTACCTAGAATTCTACATCCAGCACCCTCTCTTCAAAAATCCAAAAATGAAGGTGAAATACGAATGTTTTCAGACAGACAAAAGCTGAGAAAATTAATCTCCAACAAATCTAACTAAATGCTAAATTATATTCTCCAGGCAGAAAGAAATGATCCCAGATGAAAGATTGGAGATGCAGAAAAAAAAAATGAAGAGTAACTCACAAAGGAAATATGTGGGTAAATCTAAATGAATAACTTAATGAATTTAAATAACTAAAACTAAATGAATAGTGAGTATGAAATAACATCTGATGGATCTTAAACATACAGAGAACTAAAATACACAACAATAACATAATAACATAAAAACAAAAGAGAAGGACAAATGGAGTTAAGGTGTTATAGAGGCCTTGCACTGTCCATGAAATCATACAAATAACAAGTTAAAGATGCATTTAGGAAACACTAAATGAATAGTAAAAGAAATTATAACTGGCAAGCTAAAAGAGAGAGAAATACAGAGTAACTTAAAATAATCCAAAGGCAGGAAAAGAGAGAAAGGGAAATATAGAATAAGCAGTGCAAGCAGAAGTAAATAATAAAATGGGAGGTTTAAAGCCAAATACATGAACTATTACATTAAATAGACATGATTTAGTAAGAAGACAAAAACTGTCAGGCAAAAGAAAACAAAACCTAACCACATGCTACAAACATAACATAAATATATGACTACAGGGCCAAGTGTAGTGGCTCACATCTGTAATCCCAGCACTTTGGGGGGCCAAGGCAGGAGAATTACTTGAGCCCAGGAGTTCAAAATAAGCCTGGGCAATATAGTAAGATCTCGTCTCTAAAAAAAAAATTAAGAAACTAGCTGGGCATGGTGGTGCACATCTGTAGTCCCAGCTACTTGAGAGGCCGAGGCAGGAGGATCACTTGAGCCCAAGAGGCAGAGGTTACAGTGAGCTGAGACCACACCACTGCACTCCAGCCTGGGCAATGGAGTGAGACTGTCTCTAAATTAATTAATTAATTTTTAATAAAAGTACATAAAGTACAGACAAGTCATATCATACACACATTTAAGTTAAAATAATTCAACTATGAGAGTGAGAGAGACAAAAAGAGAGAATATGAACTAATTTAAATAGAACAAGCCATTCTACCTGCCATTCATACGAGCACAAAATATGAGATATGAACTTCTACCAGCTGAGCTCAGCTCCAGAATGCCTTAGTATGAGCATCTCATCACACTGCAATCTCAGAGTTTTTTTTTTTTTTTTAAAGTTTCTGTACAATAGTACAAGTTTTTATCTTCATTTGGTAGTTAACAAAAGAAATTATCTGTTCCAACATTAATGGAAAAACTGTCGATGACCAACTTACTGAGAGATAAAATATCAGCCTCCAACTTTGGGTTTTCTTAAGGTTATGTTAAAAGAGAATTACAACAACATGCAATTTTCACTTCACTCACTGAATTTAAAGATAATGCCAAACTAAAATACAACGTCAATGTACTGGTTTTTTTAAAAAATGAATAGTCTCTCACCTAGTCATATTTTGGTGAAATTTCTAAATCCCTGATCGTATACTCACATAAAAAAATCTACAGATTTTTTTTGAAATCAAGTACCTAGGACCTAGTAAATAATTGCATTAAATGCAAGAAGGAGAACTGCCCAGAGAGCTGTGAAAGAAGAAGACTGTGATACAGGAATTTTATGTCAAGGTCAAGCCACTACACAAATACAGAGGCAAATCTAAAAACTTAAGTGTGAACAAAGTGGAACTGCCAAGTATCACAATGTTGTCTACATTTCTTACCCCAAAATTTCAGTGACTAACAAGGCTGACTCTGAAACAGAAATGCCTCTACTTAACTGTAACTACTCTGAAGAAGAAATAAATTCGCTCTTCCACAAAGCTTACAGAATTTTTTAAAAGTATTCTTCAGAAAGTAGCAAACACTAACTCCTTAGAACTTCCTAATACACACAATCCTGAAGCTTACTTCTCTGGCTTTGAACAAACTCCAGAGAAATCACTGATTCATAAAAGATGTCCACAACATCTAACAGGAAATAAATGAAGTCTTAAAAAGCAAATACGTAATAATAAAGTTAATTTTCATTAAAAATTGGAACATGCACTATCTCCACCCTCCTTCCTACCATGACTGAGTATCTGGCTATGATTTCATCATCATCATCACCCCTCTGCTACACGACAAATTATTAACTCCAGAATAAAAATGAACCTTACAAGAAATAGTTTACGGAACATTTCTGTTGCTTTTGCCTTTACTTTGCCTCATAATGCTCTGTATTTTACCCTCCTGGCCAAAAAACAAACAAACAAAAAAAAAAGCCTGCCCATCTAAAAACCCTACTTATGGCTTCAAAATCAGCTCAAGTCCTAAGAAACTTAGCTGAATATCCCAAACTAAACAAATCCTTATCCTCTTCAACATAAGCTCACTCATTTAACAATCTATTTACACACAGCCATCAAATAAAAACAAAAACCAAATCATGTTATCTAATTTTCATGTATTTTTAGCTAGCCTCTCCATCTAGTATACAATAATAAAAACAACAATAATAACAGTTTACATTCCATGAATAAGCCAGGCTTTGTTCTAAGCAGAGACACATATTAAGTCATTCATTATTCATTTCAGCCCAGTAGAGTGGGTGGTTATGATATATGTCGCTTAAAGAATTGTTCAAAATTGGCTCTGTATGCCTTCGCTCTCCCAGTCTACTGTTCTAACCCAGGGCCATGACATGCCTGCAGGGGTAAGGGAAAGAAGTGACATTACTTTAGCACTAGCTCATTTATTCACACAGGTGTTTCTCAATAAGCCTCCATAGGCGAAATGAACTTTATCATTTTTTATCATTTTTATTCTAGGTCCTTACCTAGCTTTAATAGTGGTATCTTCTTCAGTAAACAGGAACGTTTCCTCCCTTTGGAAACGCATCTATAGGTGTATGCCTAAGTCTTTGCCTTTCTTTTTCCTTCCTAAGTGTCATGAACTACACTTATGACTTGAACTATCATCTCTATTAGATAACCTGTGAGCCTACGTTTCTAGCCTAGACTTTTCAACTGGGCCCTAATTCTGCAATCCTTTTACAGGGATGTTCTGCTGACATCTCAGACTCAAGGTGTCCAAAATGGAACCAATATCCATTGTTCCCAAACTTGTTTCTTCTGCCACATTTTTAATCCACTTTCCACTTTAAATCACCACAGTACCTTGGGCCAAACTGGCTCAAGTATTTGACTAAATGAACTTAATCACTCCAAACCAAAATTGTTATTTCTGTCTTAAAAGAGGTAATAGCATGTTTCAATTCCTATTTGTTACTCAAATCAATGAATAAAATATTTAACTTTCTTTCCTCAAAACAGAAGTTTTAAAGCTTATGAATCCACATCAGGTTAGCATGAGCAATAGTTAGCAGGAGTCAGATAACTAACCCAATTACTCAGTTTGCTTATCACTAAGTTAAGAACCACAAGCAGCCATGGAAGTTTTGACAAATTATAAAGTTTTTTGTTTTTTTTTTAATCATACTTTAGGTTTTAGGGTACATGTGCACAATGTGCAGGTTTGTTACATATGTATCCATGTGCCATGTTGTTTTGCTGCACCCATTAACTCGTCATTTAGCATTAGGTATATCTCCTAATGCTGTCCCTCCCCCTCCCCCCACCCCACAACAGTCCCCGGAGTGTGATGTTCCCCTTCCTGTGTCCATGAGTTCTCATTGTTCAATTCCCACCTGTGAGTGAGAACATGCGGTGTTTGGTTTTTTGTCCTTGCAACAGTTTACTGAGAATGATGTTTTCCAGTTTCATCCATGTCCCTACAAAGGACATGAACTCATCATTTTTTATGGCTGTATAGTATTCCATGGTGTATATGTGCCACATTTTCTTAATCCAGTCTATCGTTGTTGGACATTTAGGTTGGTTCCAAGTCTTTGCTATTGTGAATAGTGCTGCAATAAACATACGTGTGCATGTGTCTTTATAGCAGCATGATTTATAGTCCTTTGGGTATATACCCAGTAATGGGATGGCTGGGTCAAATGGTATTTCTAGTTCGAGATCCCTGAGGAATCGCCACACTGACTTCCACAATGGTTGAACTAGTTTACAGTCCCACCAACAGTGTAAAAGTGTTCCTATTTCTCCACATCCTCTCCAGCACCTGTTGTTTCCTGACTTTTTAATGATGGCCATTCTAACTGGTGTGAGATGGTATCTCATTGTGGTTTTGATTTGCATTTCTCTGATGGCCAGTGATGATGAGCATTTTTTCATGTGTTTTTTGGCTGCATAAATGTCTTCTTTTGAGAAGTGTCTGTTCATGTCCTTTGCCCACTTTTTGATGGGGTTGTTTTTTTCTTGTAAATTTGTTTGAGTTCATTGTAGATTCTGGATATTAGCCCTTTGTCAGATGAGTAGGTTGCAAAAATTTTCTCCCATTCTGTAGGTTGCCTGTTCACTCTGATGGTAGTTTCTTTTGCTGTGCAGAAGCTCTTTAGTTTAATGAGATCCCATTTGTCAATTTTGGCTTCTGTTGCCATTGCTTTTGGTGTTTTAGACATGAAGTCCTTGCCCACGCCTATGTCCTGAATGGTATTGCCTAGGTTTTCTTGTAGGATTTTAATGGTTTTAGGTCTAACATATAAGTCTTTAATCCATCTTGAATTAATTTTTGTATGAGGTGTAAGGAAGGGATCCAGTTTTGGCTTTCTACATATGGCTAGCCAGTTTTCCCAGCACCATTTATTAAATAGGGAATCCTTTCCCCATTGCTTGTTTTTGTCAGGTTTGTCAAAGATCAGATAGTTGTAGAAATGTGGCATCATTTCTGAGGGCTCTGTTCTGTTCCATTGATCTATGTCTCTGTTGTGGTACCAGTACCATGCTGTTTTGGTTACTGTAGCCTTGTAGTATAGTTTGAAGTCAGGTAGCGTGATGCCTCCAGCTTTGTTCTTTTGGCTTAGGATTGACTTGGCGATGCGGGCTCTTTTTTGGTTCCATATGAACTTTAAAGTAGTTTTTTCCAATTCTGTGAAGAAAGTCATTGGTAGCTTGATGGGGATGGCATTGAATCTATAAATTACCTTGGGCAGTATGGCCATTTTCACGATATTGATTCTTCCAACCCATGAGCATGGAATGTTCTTCCATTTGTTTGTATCCTCTTTTATTTCATTGAGCAGTATTCTTTTTTTTTTTTGAAACGGAGTCTTGCTCTGTTGCCCAGGCTGGAGTGCAGTGGTGCAATCTCGGCTCACTGCAAGCTCTGCCTCCCAGGTTCACGCCATTCTCCTGCCTCAGCCTCTCCGAGTAGCTGGGACTACAGGCGCCCGCCACCACACCTGGCTAATTTTTTTTGTATTTTTTTAGTAGAGACGGGGTTTCACCGTGGTCTCGATCTCCTGACCTCGTGATCCGCCCGCCTCGGCCTCCCAAAGTATTCCCATTCTTAATTACATATTATCTATATTTACAAATGAACCAATGATTCAATAAAAGATATAGATATATGAATAAAACACATGAATAGGCAATTCTCAGAAACAGTATAAACCATCAATAAAAATCTGAAAAGATGCTCAACTCCATTAATAATATAAAAATATAAGATTTACAGAGGTTTTTTTTCTTCTATCAAATTGGCAAAAAGGCTAAGAAGTCTGGAAATAACCAATATGTTGGCAAGGATGTGTGGAAACAGACACTCTCATTTGCTGCTCAAAGGAGTGTAAATCAGCTGTTTAGTAAACAATTTGGAAATAATGTGAATACACATGCCCTCTTGCCCTACAATTCCACACCCACAAACTTATTCTATGGTTTACTTGCACATGTGCACAAATGGGGACATTTATAAATGTGGGTTCACTGCATCATTTGTTTGCAATCAAAAATCTGGGAGCATCAAAAAGAAATTGGTTAAATAAATTATGATATATCCAGAAAATACAATTTCATACGGCTATCAAAACAACTCATAAATTTATACACATTCACATGGAAAGATGTCCTAAAACAAGTTAAAAGTCAGGGTGCACAGCAAAATCCAACTTGTTATTGTTGTTATATATGTACCGGATATTTTAAGTATATAATTGTATATATAAAATAGACCATAGCTATTAAAAGTGATTACTCTGGGAAGAAGGGTTGGAGTGTATGATTTCACATTTTATTTTACATAGTATGAACTGTTACATTTTTAACAATAAAAACTCAACAATTAACTTTACCCCCAAATTAAAAATCCACATACATATTTTAGCAATCAGGCTTAGTAACGCTGTTAATAAAGATAAATGTCATGGCCAGAGGGGTAGGAATCACACCCTGCCACCTCACCTCCCCTCCTGGTCACACTTCCTTTCTTCCCACCTCAGGCAACAACCTGAACCCTTACTAATTTGAGGGGCGATTAAGACTCAAGAGATTTCTGAGGGAAGATCTATCTCCCAGACAGCAACTGTATCTACAGTAGGAGGGGATAAAAGGAAAGGCCAGGGGTAGGCAATATCCATTAGCAGTAATGGAAAGGGAAAGAAATTTTCCTCAACTTGGCTGAGACAGTAACTTCCGTTTATGGGAAGATCTCTGTGTTCTTACGCTTATTTTAAGTATCTTTCCTTGCAACTGTCACAACCTTCTGCTGCAGGGGGCATTTCCCAAGATAGTCAGTCCTTCTACCCACTTCTGATCAGCTATGGGCTCAGAAATTAGACTATACTGTTTGTTAGAACTGCCTATGAATTAAAGATAGGCTCTGAACAAAGTCCTTTGGGACTCGGAGAAATGTATTTACTTTGAAAATTATTTCTCTTATTCCCTAGTCTTCAGTTATATTCCAGAGGTAGGTTGCATAATGGTTGAGTTCTATGTAGGTGAGGTACAATTAATAAACAGGTTAGGCCAGTGCAGTGTCACATTTGTAATCCCAGCACTTTGGGAGGGTGAGGCGGGTGGATTGCTTGAGTCCAGGAGTTTGAGACCAGCCTTGGCAATATGGTGAAACCCTGTCTCTACAAAAATACCCCAAAAAATTAGCTGGGCATGGTGAGACACGACTGTAGTCCCAGCTACTTGGGAGGCTGAAGTTGGGGATCACTTGAGCCTGGAAGGTTGAGGCTGCAGTAAGCTGTGATCATGCCACTGCACTCCAGCCTGGGTGACAGAATGAGAGCCCATCTCAAAATAAATAAATAAATAAAAGGGTTATCACCACAAGAATTTCTGCACACAATCCCTTGAATATACAACACTATAAATTTAAAACAACTAGTTGCCCGGGTGCAGCGGTGGCTCACACCTGTAATCCCAACACTTTGGAAGGCCAAGGCGAGCAGATCATTTGAGGTCAGGAGTTTGAGACCAGCCTGGCCATTACGATGAAACCCTGTTTCTACTAAAAATACAAAAAAAATTAGCAGGGTGTGATGGCACATGCCTGTAGTCCCAGCTACTTGGGAGGCTGAGGCAGGAGAATGGCTTGAACCCCAGAGGCAGAGGTTGCAGTGAGCCAAGATTGCACCATTACACTCCAGCCTGGGCAACAGAGTGAGACTCAGTCTCAAAAAAAAAAAAAAAACAAAAACAAAAAACTAGTAATCCTACCTCCAGCTACAAAAGCTTTCAACAATTAACCAAAAAGATCTTCAAATTTTACTTGTTACATTTAAAGCTATGCTGTGAATTTAAAAATTATAAATGAAACTTATAATTTGTTATTCTATCCCTAAATTTGTAAATTATAATGCTATTATCTTAACTAGACCTCATAAAGACACATTTTGGTGATTTTTTTGTTTTTTACAGCAGAAAAACAGAAACATTCTGTTTTCAATTTCCACATAGTATCATTACAAAAATTCACTCTGCTCAGAACTCCTTAGTAAGTTGTACTATTACTGACCAATAATCAATTCTGAAAGTCAGTATGATCAATCTCCAGATTTCAAAAAACATGGGAGTAGCTGCACCCCCAGACAGCTCAATTACGAGTATTCTCATACATTCAAACACTGCAGTAATCACTTAGAGGAAATGATATATAACTCCTTCTTGAGAATTCTAGTCTACTGGCTTTATAAAACTAAGTTAGGACTACTCTAAAGATATAGAACCAAAATTATGAGGGAAAGCAGCACTATTCCTTGATCAACAGTAACACAATGATTCCAGAATGTATTTTTCTACCTACAGCAGTAATGGCACTTTCTCTTGCCAAATCAAGTTACCTAATATCTACCTTACCTCCACCATTAGACCAAATGCTTCCTGAGGACAGAAAGCATGTCCAATTCATCTTTATTTCCACAGTGTAGTTTTGTGCATAATTAGCCCTCAAAGATAAACATTTGCAACCAGCCAAAATTACTGCAACTTTTAGCTTTGCCTATAGAACTGACTTAATAAAAAGTTAAATGTAAGGATTCTTGCTATGAAATAATTTTAAAGAAGGTTATTTCTAATGGTTCTTTAAAAAAGGAAAAGCAGAGACACGTAATCTGAACTTCAGACCACCAACCTAACTCCTCAGAATTGAAGAACTGACTTCATTCAGTAAAATAAAACATATATAACCACCATACCTCTCTGCCTTTTCTTTATGTAAAGGGGTCAAACAGGGAATCAAAACCTGTTTACATAAGCCAGCTCTGTAACCTGGTCAATTTACTCTACATCCCTTTCAAGCCTAAGAGTAAGCATCTAATATTTCTGGTAATACTGCATCTTAAAACACCTCACAATTACTTAACACTGAAGCTATATAACTCAGCCCTAAAGCTATTTTTACACATATAAAATAAAATCATATACAATCATTTGCAAGTAACATAGAAGATTTTCCAATCATATCCTACTTTGCACTACAAAAAAAAAAAAAAGATGTACAATAACTTGAGCTTTAGGGAATGAAAAAAAGGTGACTTTTGCATCTGAAAACCAGAAATGACCAGTGTGGGAACACAATAACTGAATAGAAGTTATTAAGCTGAAATAAACCCACTGTTCCATTTTATGGACTTCAGAGTAAGAGAAACTTGGAAGGTAGAAGGGACTTTTGAAATTACTTATTAATTAGCTCAACCTTTCAGTTAACAGATGAACTTGTATTTTAAAATATGGCCTTAAGTATCCAAAGTTCACAATTAAAAGTGGTAAAACCTTGAAAAATTTATAAAAGTATTAGTCAATGGTATTATTCTTAATGACATCATTACTTTTCTGCAATAAATGGAACCCTGACCCCCACATACACACACAAGTTAACTTTTCACCAGCAATCCTATATGTGGGAATCCAAAATACAGAAAGACCATAAGAAAGAATATGTTCATCACAGCATTCTTTATCACAGCAAAATAGTAAAAACAACTTCAATATCCATAACAGGAGAATACACAACTAGCAGCAGAATGCAGAGGAATAAAGAACATAGGCTTTGAAGTTGCAAAAATCTGTATTCCTGCCAACTTTTGCACATGAAAGGTTGTGAGACCTTTGGCAAGGCACTTAATATCTGAGACTCAGTTTCCTCATCTGTGGAATGTGAAGAAATTGTCATCTTCCTCACAGGACTATATAAAAGATTAAATACATGTGAAAGAGCATGGCACAATGCGTGGAATTCAGGGAGTGTTCTGTAAATACTACTTTAATTAGCCACTATTACTATAGTTGCTCCCTAGAATATTACACACACATTTTAAATAATGGTTATAGGAAAATCTGTATGTACTGGCATGGAAGGATCTCCAACATACTAAGTGAAAAAGCAAGTTGAAAAAACAATAGGTAGTATGATCCTGCTTATCTGTAAAAAAATAAAACTATACACACATATGCACATGCAAGGGAAGATATTAAAAGGGGTTACTTATGGGTTTAAAAGTGGAATTTGTGGGTAGAAGTGGTAAAATCTTTTATTTCATGTATTTTTATATTGTTTGACTACAAACAAACATATATTTATGTATTTTTAAATAAGTTTCTAAAATAAAATGATTTAAAGATAATGTGACAACAAAGAAAAATGGTATAATGTCAAGGGAAAACATTTCAAGTTATACATACACCACGATTACAATGTAAAAAGATAATGTGCCACATAGGCAGTAGTAGAAAGAAACATACCAAAATCATACCAGTGGGTCTGAATGCCTTTGTCACTATTTACAAAACTTTTGAATAAAAAAAACTCTCTTCATTCTAAACGAATCCAAAATTTGAGCTCTATTTTAAAATCATCTTTCACTAGCTGTGTCCATGACAAAGTTAATTTTTCAAAATCTTAAACACAAAACTTCTCCTCACTTCACTTAGCTCTCCAGTCAATATGATCTTACCTACAGTGATTTATTTCCTCTAACTGTTCTCCAATTATTGACGCCATTTTACCCAGAAGCCTAAACACTTACCAATGGTATGGTAAATAGCTCCCAATCACATGGAAGTCACTAATAAAATAAAGTGTTTGGAAAAAAGACTATTAAATAGAGCCTCCATATAATGAGACTTATTAAGGTTACCCCAATATTTTAATTGAGGTAGAGAAAAACTCAAAAGGAAGAAACCATCAATGATCAATGAAAAGAAAAAAAAGTCAACACTTTCAAATAATTTAATAGATTATAGTATATTTTTAGAGTTCACGAAGAAACAGTGAAGCCATTCTACGTAGGTACAGTACTTTATAGTTTATGAACAATTTTACATTTTATTTTTCTGACAATCCAGTTAGGTAGGTAAGGTATTATTTTTGCCTGCCTATATCCCCCAACTTACAGATGTATGTGAAGTTGTAGAACCACAAGTCATACCCCATATCCTCTGCCTTCATATATGTCTTTTCACTATCCCACATCATGTATTAATTTTCATACAGTTTATGAAAATCAGTCACATTTCTTATCTTCTTTGAGCATTCATCCCAGAATTCTATGATCTCTTTTGTGCCTCATTCTAACAGACGGGCCATCAGTCTTTTCTTTTAGATGACTCAGTAAGATCAAAGATCTTTCCAAAGATGACAAAACTAAAAAAATGCTAAAACTACAGCATATCCAGGAGGATGACCAAGATCACAAAAGATCTGAAAACTAAGTAATGTGAAGAGTGGCTGAAGGAATTAAGGATGGTTAACTTAAAAAGGATAAGGTGTGGGGGGAAGGGCAGGGGGGCCCACACACACATGCAAACATCCACACACGAAATGTGATTAGACACGTGAAGGGCCATCATATAAACGAATCAGATTTGTGCTGTATGACCCTAGGGGTTAAAAACAAAGGCAATTCAACATTCAGTCAACAAACATTTACTGGTTATCTTCTCTATGCTACATGCTAGTGCTACACTAGGGAAACAAAGGTGAATAAGACAACCCGGCCAACCCTTCAGAGGTTGAGACTAGCAGAAGAGACAAGAAAATAAGTAACACAAGATGAAAAGTACTCAGGAAGCTATGGGAACAGAGAATAGTGACCATAACTCTCTTTGGAAGAGAAAGCTGGTGGAGAAAAATTCATTGACTAGATAAGGAGTTTCAGAAGTGGACAAGGTGAGAAGTGACTTAACAGAAAGAACAGCATGTGCAAAGGCACGGAGATCTGAAGCTGTGTCATTAATCTGGAGTGGTGGAATGCAAGGTGGATGTTAGGGGTGACAAGAGATGAGGCTTTATTGGGTTTGGGAGAACAGAGGTAAAGAATACAAAGGGCCTCACAATCTCCATGCCAAAGAGTTCTAACACCCAAGCTACAGAACACTAGTAACAGATTTTAAGTAGGAGAGTGGCATGCTCAGGAAAATATTTCAGAAAGCTCATCCTAGCAGGACAGACTTCTAGAGGGTAACAGTACAGACAAAGAGATTAATTATGGAGCCACTACTGTTAGTCCAGGTGGGGATGAAGATGAAAAGATACCAATTTAGAAATAGCTGAGAGGTAAAACGCAAAAAGAACTATCGGCTATGGCAATGGGAAGAGGAGGTCTTCTTGATCTCAGCTTGGGCAGGTAGATGAACAGTGATGACCAAGACAGGCAACACAAGAAGACAAATCCATGCAATCCTTCCAACAACATGAGACACAGGGGCAGGAACTGGTTTGTTCATGTTTAGAGAATGGGGATGAAGGATGCACGAGGGAAAATGACACAGAGTTTAACTTCAGACTTGAGTAACCTAAGATCCTGTTTAGTGAAGGTACCAAGTGCACGTGTGAAAGCGTGGACTAAGACAGTCCTTAGCTCACAGGTAGCAACTGAGGGCAAACAGAGTACGTATAATGAGATAAGCTTTAGACACTAATATTTAATGAGTGAGTTCAAGAACAGCCAGGAAGACAAATGAAGAATTAATCAGAAAAGAGATTAACCTGAAGATAGAGTAATGCTCAAAAAGGTAAGCAAAGAGGAAAAAATGTAAGAAGGGTGGGGAGGGTGAAAACTACAGTGAAATGTACTGTATAAAGCAAAATTTTCTAACAGAAGTTATTCAACACAGAAATGGACTACCCTGTAAGGCAATGAATCACATCATGAAATAAATGATTCAGGTAGAAGCTATAGAGTCCTCGGTGAAGAATGTTCACTCTAAATAGAGAAGACCTGCATTGCACAGGCTGCTGTCATGTCATCTTCCCCAAGGTCTCTACATATCTTTTCAGTAATCTGCCCTTTTTCACAATACAAGATAATGTTCCTACTCAATTCCAACCCTCCTCCCTTGCTGACCATTTTCTATCACCAGTCCTTTACTTCTTACTTTTTCCTCCACCTCCGTATGTCTATAACCTCAGACGGAAAAACACTTTCCATTTATCCTATTGTCCCACATCTCTTATTTTTCTCCACCTTTTACTACTGAACATGTCCACTTCCCTACCATCTATTCACTATAATCCCCTACAAAAAGATTTCTATCACTCTACAAAAATAAATAAAATAAAACTACTGACAAAGGACATCTGATTTGTGGACAGCTTGTTCCAGTTGCTGCTTACTCAGTTCTCCAGTCTCTTGATCTCTTCTGCAGTTTTATGGCAGAACTGACCAACCCCTCCTCATTGCAGTTATTCCTTTCGCTTTTGTAATGAAGCAGAGTGGTTTACAGGAAGCACTCTGGACCGAGAATCAGAAGATCTATGTTCTAGACCCAATTACACGACTAATTACCTGTGAGCCTCCCCACCTCCACTCCTACTCACTCCTCAGATCTCAGTTCTTGTGAGACACCCTAACACCCAGACTAGGTTATGTCACTCCAGTACCCACTTTGTGAAAACCTATTCTCCTTTGTAGTGCTTATCACAATTACTTAACTATATAATCAGTAGCTCGATGGCTATCTTTCCTACCCACACACCAGACTGCGAACTCCATGAAGGCAGAGAGCATATGCCTGGCACCTCATCTGTGCAAAATAAAAACCTGTCAATTGAGTTAATGTTGAAACAGATGTTAAGACCACTTCCTAAGAGACTGCTTACATTATTTTTATTATCCTAAGTAATAAAATTACTAGCATTTTAGTTACTTACAAAATTATCGACAAAACTTTAAACAAAAACTCCATCTATTACTTGAAATTTGGTGGACTACATATGAATTTCCATATAAAATAGATGAGTAACAGGAACTTGTTTTCCAAAATAGTTATATTTCTCTTGCCCATCTAAGAGACAGTTGGATCAGTAACCTACATTTCAGCACCAAAATGTGTTCTAAACCATATACGGACTGAATGTATAAAGGTACATCATGACATAAGTGATGTTTAATTTGACATTAAAACACTATTGTTTACGTAGCTGTTTAGAGAATACCCACTGGTACTTTAGGTTTAAAGCTGTTCTTTAACATTGGCAAAAGCCATGAGCTACATACACACTCTGCAAGGAAATGAAAAGTTTG
Organism: Symphalangus syndactylus; assembly: GCF_028878055.3. Taxonomy (NCBI): domain Eukaryota; kingdom Metazoa; phylum Chordata; class Mammalia; order Primates; family Hylobatidae; genus Symphalangus; species Symphalangus syndactylus. Next base: position 32,890,044 of record NC_072427.2, read on the forward strand.
TCAGTCAAGTTACCTTGCAGTGTGATTTTAAATATTATTTCATATAAAGCAAGGAAAAACAAGTACTGGTTCAGCGGTAAGACTGCTTTCAAATGTAAAAATATATCTCACACGAGTGAAAGTTTTGTCAAGTTTTATGGTACACCACCTTGGTCAAACAATTTTAACAGATTACATGCTAATTTGCCTTTCAACTGCTGAGTGTATCCTGCTCAATACCGTAAGGTCCTTCCCGGAAGGCTTGGCATTTTTGTTCGTTGGTCCCCTTAAGTAAATAGGAATGCAGGTGGTTTCAGTAATCTATAATATTCCAAAGAAGAACTGAAAATGGCTTTTCAGGTTCAATATGTTTATACAATGCCATCTGAAAACATTGTACAAGTACCTAAAATCTGATGCTTAGACAATCCCCTTGGTTAAGAGTGGTTAACAGGCTGTAAATATAGTTGCAATCCCCAGGAAAGAAGAGGCATTTCATAACGGAAACACTAACAGATACGATCACTCCGAGCCGCTCTCCAAGGCGTCCTCATCGTTAAATCAACACCAGGGGTTGTGAGCGGGCAATTGTGCCCCTCTGACACCCCCGCTCTTCCGCAGACTCGGGCTCCAATCCCCGCTCGAGGAGTCCCTCGAGACTAGCCAGCGCTTCCCCGAGACTTCGGAAGCCGGGAAATCCCTGGCCAGGGAACCAGGAGTTCAAGCCCCCTCCCCTTTCCTTTCCTGAAAATTAATGAATTGGCCGTCCGATTGTTTATTTAATGAGGTGTGTAGTGGCCTCTACTGGTGCTAGTGTGAGCACAAGAATGTCCCACTCTTACAAGTGGGATGAGCCTGGGGGAGGGGAGAGAGGCGAGGGGTGAACCTGCCTCCAGGTACAAAGCTGCGAACTAGACCCCTGCGCCCCCGACCTGCCCCCCGGCAGCCGCCCCTCCCCCGGCGGCGCCCCCTCTCGCCCTTCTCCTCCCCACCACGCGCAATCCCCTTTCTCTTCGGCAACCGGAGCCGAGGCAGAGAAGTTCCTGCACGTTTCCTCCTGGATTCTAAACAAAAACACTGCAGCCGCCGCCGCCTGAGCCGGTGCCGCGCCCCCGCGAACCCCCGGGCCCGCGCCCGCCGCTTACCTGGGGACTGCGGCGCGGAGCCGCTCCTGGCGACCGCGGCGCCCGGCGCCCGGCACCCGAGCAGCAGCAGGCAGTGGAGCCAGAAGGAGGAGGTGCTGAGGAGTCGCCGGGCTCCCCGCTCCGCCGCCATCTCTTCCCCGAGAGTGAGCGGCAGCGGCGGCGACAGCGCTGCGGAGCCCTTGCCTCCTTCCCTCCCGCGCGCCTCGGCCGGTCCCTCGCCGCAGGCTCGGCTCCCGCGGCCGCCGCTGCTCCAGCCCGGCCCGGCCCGGCCTGCGCAGCCCCTCTCGCGGGAGGGGAGACTCGGGGGCGCCTCCCTCCTGCAGGGGGGCGGGGAGGGGAGGACAGCGGAGAGGGGGAGTCAGTACATTCCGGGGCGGGGGGGGTGGGTCGGTCTCCAGGTTCCAGGCGCCGCCACCCGCCGCCGACTCCGGCTCCACACACCAGCGCGAGGGGGGCGGAGACCGCGGACGGCGGGGGCGGGGGCGGGGGCGAGGGGCGGGAGTCCCGGGCGCGCGCGCACGCGCACGCGCCTCCCTCGCCCGCACCCCCTGGACTCCGCGCGCGGCCCGCCCCCGCTCCAATCCCGGCTGCCGCCTCGCGGGCCGCGGCGGGCCCGCTCCCCTCCCCCTTCTCCCTGGAGCCGCTGACGGGTGCGGGGCGCGCGCGCCGGGCGCTGCTGCTGGCGTCAGGGAAACCCCGGAGAAGCGGATTCTCCTGCTCCTCCAGCCCGCTCGCCGCAGCCCCTCGGCTCCGCGCGGCCCCGCCTCCTCCTCCTCGCCCCGGGGACAAATTCCCCCCTCACCTCCCCAGATGCCCCTGGCTGCAGAGATCTGAGGGCGAGAGGCGCTCAGAGCTCAGGCTGGTCCGGGAGGCCGGCGTAGGCGCGCACCTCTGCACAGTCCGGGCCTGGAACCTCTATATAGGGCCTCAGAGGAAACTGAATGGCCTCCGGGAGGAAACCTGGGTGCGCAGTGGGTCGGCCCGGGGATTTATGTGCTCGCCAAAAACAATAGCGATCCCGCCCGACTCTTGCTGGGCCGTGGCGCGGCTCCCGTGGGAGGGGGCCGGCCGCGCAGCCGCTGACCTCCGGCTTCCAGGCCAGGCCGCCCTCGCCGCGCGCTTCCCCCGGGCAGCGCCGGGACCCGCCCGAACCGCGCTCCCACCCGCATCGCTCGGCCCGGGTCCAGGGAACTAGGCACAGACAAAGGTGCCCGCTGTCCACTTCCTCAGCTCGTGCGGGGGCCCCGACCGAGCCCTGGGACGCTACGTTTTACCTTTACCTTTGCGGGACACTTGGCGTTTTCCTACCTGGGAATCACGTCTTTTGCTGATAAACCAAGGAGCAAGTGGGATATGATTTTAAACCACTTAGTAATCGTGAGGCTAGCACCCAGGCTACGCAAAGTTAGGAGAAAGCAGTTTGTAGTTCCACTGCTGATGAGACTATTGATCATTTTATATACTGCACCCATGAAAAATTTTTAAAGAAAATTTATTTGTATGATTACGCAAGCAGAGTGATGTTTGGTGGTTGATAGGCGTTGGGTTTTATTCACTCTTCTGTATAGTCGATAACCGAAATGTCTTGCTTCCCACAAGAAAATGGCTATTTCACTAACATATCCCTCTGTGCTTTCTCATAGTTACTTTCCAAAAGATATTTTATTCTAAAGCGCCAAAATGAACAATGTAAGACATGGATTAACATCGGGAGGGAAGAGCTCAGAATCTTCATAAAACCTCTTAAATCATCAAAACGGTGAAAGTAGGGATTTTCATCCCAGTTCTTTGAAACAATTGACTTAATAGAGGAAACACACGCTTATGGTTTTTCACTAGGGAAACCATTTAAATACCTTTTTGTTTTGGTTAGACTTGTTAACCAGCGAAAATATTTCCTAAATACCCGTGATTGACCTGTTAAATTAGAAATAGATTACCTCCCAATTACTTCACAAGTATTTGCTTAATTAACCTTTAGTAATCACATCATTATTCAGTTTTCTGAGATAATGAGAAAAGCTCTTTGAAAACTGTAAATTGCCTTGCAAATGTTAATTTCCTGATATCTTTTCTAAGTCTGGAAAAATTTCATTACATTAAACCTATAACGTGTAATATGACTTCTGAGATGAAGCTTACATTTATCTCCAAGTTTTGAAAAATACATGAGTTGTGGCTAATAACAGACTGATTTTCATATATGACTTATATGAACTGTCTGATTTATCAGCCCACTGTGTATATCAGGTTTATATCAAAAAGTTTAAAACAGTTGTATATTTCTGGCTTGTGATTAAGTCACAATTTTAATAAAACCCACTCTATTAAACCACTAATAGATGGAGCCCCAGATTAAAGCTACAGATCCTAAATCAGTTCAATATAGGTAAGTAACTCAGGCACACACTTGAATTCAGCTCCTTTACTTAGTTTCAAAGTCACTGACACTGTCGACATGCCCCTTAAAAATCATCATTGAGTAATTAAACTGTTCTTTGTTTAGTAAAGCATATCTGAGAAAAGATTTTCTTAGGCCCTATCTCTTTTATCATTCTTATTCTCCCAACAAGATTTTCAAGCAATACTTCAGCCTGCACCTATACTGCTAATCAACACTTTTATGTTGTCTAAACTACCAATCTATGAAGAGATATTAAACCACTGGTGAAATTAACAGTTTTTTCATCTAAGTAAAGTTAGAACATGAGCCCATGTTCAAGGAATAAGTGCACAAAGAAACTTTAGAGCAAAGAAAACAGAGTGGCCATTGTATGTCAGTGAAAGTTATCGAAATGCAGGCCAAAAATAACTAGACTGATATCTTGTGAAATTTATGCTAATGTATTTTGATATAAAAATTACATGAAATATTAAAGCCTATAAATATAAAACTTGGTAGGAATCTTATTCTCTACAGTAAAAGGATTTTTTTTCAACATTAGAAAGGACGTACAATTCAGTGTTTAACTGCTGGCAGTAATGAGATTCTGCAGCTGATTCCCTGGCTGAATCCCAGTGTCCGAGGTAGAGAAGAAGAAAGCTAGTCCCCTGACTAGCAGATCTCAGGATGGAACACTTCCTAGTCAGAGCAGACTTCAACTAGAAGTTGCCCCAGTCTTAAGAAAGTGATTTTCTTCTGCACAGAGATTGTCATTTTTATATTTGCCCTTTACATTCCACTAGGTAAGAATTTTTATTTTCTCCCGTTCTCCTTCAGAAGCCACCTGTTCTAGGGAGCCATCTCTGTTTAAGCATAATTAAAAAGGATGTGTGCTCCTTTTTAAGTACAAGCATGCTCAATATTAATTTTGCTTGTCACATGTTGCTTAGTTAATCACATATCTTTAGTTCAACAACAATCTATTAATTCAGCAAAATTATTGAGGACCTGTTTTCACCAAGTATTGTGCTGGATGCTGGGATAACAGAATTATTTGTTCATTCATTTTAATATTTATAAAGTACATCCTGTGTCTCTGGTCCTGGCTTATGTTAAGGGAAGACAGTGATGAGCCAGATAAACAAAGTTCCCAGTCTAGCAGAAAGGGTAAACAATTATAACAAAGAAGTGTAAAGACTGTTATGGTAAGGAAAGATAAGGAGTGTGGGAAAACTTAGTAAGAGCATCTAACTTGACTAAATTGTGTGTGGGGGTGGGAGAAGGAGAATTAGAGAAGCTTTGGCCTCTAAACAGAAACCTGAAGGTAGATAGGAGTCAGCCACGCCTACAGGTGGGATTTGACCTCAGATTTGCATTTTAGAAGGAACACTCAGGCTGCTTCTTGGAATGTAGTTTGGAAGAAGTCGAGACCAAAAAAAAAAAAAAAAAAACAGTTCAGATTTTGTTACAATAGTCTAGGGAGGAGATGATGGTGGCCTGGAGTAAAGCAGAGGGGATTAAGAAAAGTGAACAGATAAGAGAGAGATTTAAGAGATAGAAACAGCAGGGGTGTGTGGGAGAGATAGGAGATGTGGGTAACTCAGATTTCAACTTGGGCAGCTGAATGAAGGTGGTGGCATTCACTGAGGGGGGATCAAGAAAGATGAGCAGATGGGAAACAATCTTAGTTTAACTTTGGACAAGCAAATTTAAAGTACCTATGCATACATAGGTACTTTAAGTACATCTGAGTAGAAATATCAGTAAGCCATTCATTACTTGGATCTGGAGTTTCGCAGGGAGATAGGACTGGAGAAGTGAGTCATCAGCATATACTACATTTGCCTGAGTATAAGTTGCCTCTGAACATAAGGTGAGCCTCCATTTTTCCAATTAGAATCCACCCCACTCCCCCAGGCCCCTCGGCGGCTCACACCTGTAATCCCAGCACTTTGGGAGGCCGAGGCAGGCAGATAGCTTGAGCCCAGGAATTCAAGACCAGAGTAGGCAACAGGGCAAAACCCAGTCTGTACATTTAAAAAAAAAAAAAATTAGCTAGATGTGGTGGCGTGTGCCTGTAGTCCCAGCTACTCAGGAGGGAGGATCACTTGAGCCTGGGAGGTCAAGGCTGCAGTGATACATTATTTTGCCACTGCACTCCAGCCTGAGTAACAGAGCAAGACCATGCCTCAAAAAATAAAAACAAAAACAATCCTCCCCATAAAACTTTGTGGCCAACTTGAACATGTAAACTTTTAGAGATATAGATGAAATAATCAGGGCTCTGCAGCTATAAAAAAGAATGAGATCATTCCTTTTGTGGGAACATGGATGGAGCTAGAGGCCATTATCCTCAGCAAACTAGCACAGGAACAGAAAACCAAATATCGCATGTTCTCGCTTATAAGTGGGAGCTAAATGACAAGAACTTATGAACACAAAGAAGGAAACAGCAGACATGGGTCTACTTTAGGGTAGAGGGTGGGAGGAGAGACTGGAGCAGAAAAAATAACTTTTGGGTACTGGGTTTAATTCCAGGGTGATGAAATAATCTGTACAGCAAACTCCTGTGACATGAGTACCTGTGTAACAAACCTTCGCTTGTACCCCCAAACCTAAAATAAAAGTTAAAAAATTAAATAAGAAAGAAAAAGTTGGGAAAAAAGAAATAATCAGGGCTCTATTTATAATATTGAATATATTAATTTAATTATGCTTACTTTAAATTACATATTATATAAATATAATCTTTAAAATAATTTCATTGAAATTCTTCATAGTGTCTTTATCATCACAAGTGTCGCATTTTGAGTCTCTAACATATTTCCCAGGACATACCATCTTCACTTCTACCCAAGTTTTTAACTCTATATATAATGCTGTCACTGGGAACTTTATTCCAAGCCACAAGTATCTAATCACACTACATCATTCATCCTGTAATTATATTCATGTACCATATTGCTTTTTATAGTGACTTTTAAAGACTTGTTTACAAGGACATCCAACACTTCTAAGTGTGAAGATATTTCCCTAGAAGTAATTTTAAAGTCTGTTCAATTTGTTTCCTTTCTTACCAATTCTGTCAGGTGGCTTTGTATGAGCATTGAATGAGCTCATTTCATGCTAATGTGTATTCCACCAAAAAGCATTTTGTTGTTCAAAATAATTGAGAGCATCCAGTAACATGAAGGACTTTTTTTTTTTTTTTTTTTTTTTTGAGACAGGGTCTCTGCTGCCCAGGCTAGAGTGCAGTGGCACAATCACAGCTCATGCAGCCTCAACTTTCCAGGCTCAAGCAATCCTCCCACCTCAGCCTCCCGAGTAGCTGGGACTACAGGTGCATGCCACCACACCCGTATAGGCTAATTGTTTTGTTTTTTTGCATAGACAAGGGCTCACTGTGCTGCCTAATCTGGTCTCGAACTCCTGGGCTCAAGCAATCCTCCTGCCTTGGCCTCCCAAAGTGTTGGGATTATAGGTGTGAGCCACCACGACTGGCCATGAAGGACTTTTAAGGGTCAGCATATAAAGTGACCTCTGTTTTCTGATTTTGGTGGGGGAAAGAGGGCTCTGTCTTATATTTGGGTATGTACAGTAATGCCAACAGAGTGATTGAGATTGCCCCAGGAGAGTTTAGGATGGAACCAGGACTGAGGATTGAGGACTGGGACCAAACTGGAAGAACACCAACACATTGAAGGCATAGAGCAAAAAAAGAAACTTACAAAGAAACAAGCAGGCATGTAACAAGAAAACCAGGAGCATGTGGTATCACAGAAGCCAAGAAAAAGTGTTTCAGGAATGCAGAAGTGGTCAATAGTGTCATATACTCCTGAAAGATCAAATAAGGTAAGACCTGGAAACCATTCATTGTATTTAGTGATAAGGTAGGAAGGCAAGTACAACCTTAGTAAGTGAGTTGCAGCAGAGAGTAAGGCCACCTACTTGCTATGGCTTGTCACTGAGTATGAACTACTTCAAGAAGTTTACCTGTAATAGGAAGGAAAAATTGGTAACTCTAGAATAGATTTTAAGAGGGGAGTAGATTTAAATGCTGATGTAAGGAGCCAACAGAGAGGGAAGTGTTGAAAATTTAAGAGAGAAGGGGGATAATTGATAGCTTTAGAAACAGTGCAGTAGATAATTTGGCAGCCGTTATTCTGCAAAGCCCGTGATTATCTGACCTCAGTAGTCTCAGGCAACTGGCAGAAGGCAAAAGAACTTCACAGAACAGAGGCACACCCTGGCCCTGTGGTTCCCAGGCAGGCTTCAGCTGTATTTGAACATGTTTAGTTCTTGTAGTATCTTAATGAATACTGAAAATAAGAGGCAACATCCTGACATTTGCTACCTAGTCCCCTAGAATTCTATCCTCAAAAGACACATGGCTGGGTCCCAACAGACAGTAGTTGTAAAACAAGGCAGGCCAGTTTTCCAGCAAAAATGATAGGATCTTGCTTTTTGGTTACAAGTGACAGAAACCCAATACAAAATACTATCCTTTTTTTTTTTTTTTTTGAGACGGAGTCTCGCTCTGTCGCCCAGGCTGGAGTGCAGTGGCGTGATCTCAGCTCACTGCAAGCTCCGCCTCCCAGGTTCACGCCATTCTCCTGCCTCAGCCTCCCGAGTAGCTGGGACTACAGGTGCCTGCCACCAAGCCCGGCTAATTTTTTTTTTTGTATTTTTAGTAGAGATGGGGTTTCACCGTGTTAGCCAGGATGGTCTCGATCTCCTGACCTCGTGATCCACCCGCCTCAGCCTCCCAAAGTGCTGGGATTACAGGCGTGAGCCACCACACCTGGCCACAAAATACTATCTTAAGCAGAAATAAAGTTTATTAGAAGGACGCTGGCATTTTATGACAGGGGTGCATCTGGGCCTTGGGAATGGAACTGGAGACTAGAGCACCTTAAAAACCCCGAAAATGCTCTTTAGGAGAACCTCTTGTCTCTTCACCATTCTCTGAATCGGTCTCAGCTCTATTCTCACTGCTGAATGGCTCTGTATCTTAGTCCACATGGCAGTAAATGGCTACTACCAACTTCCAAATTACCGTGTTACAGTCTGGTTCTGACTGCCAGTTCCAATTACAAATTTCCCAGTGAACGGATTGATTGCCAGTCTTGGTTTAGGTGCCCACTTCAAACTACTCAGGGAGGCCAGTGGGTGAGAGCTGTAATATGGAAGCTCTCAGAGCAACCAACCAGTAAATAAAAGCAGAGTGTGCAATTCACAGAAAAGGGGTGCCAGTCAAGCAATTCAACAGGCATCTTTTGCAACCAGGTTCCATTTGTCACTTTATCCCAATAGCCCAGCCTGGTACCTGGTGCTTAATACATATTTGTCTAAAGAATAAATATTTAGGCCGGGCACCGTGGCTTATGCCTGTAATCCCAGTACTTTGGGAGGCCGAGGTGGGCGGATCACAAGGTCAAGAGATCAAGACCATCAGATCGAGACCATCCTGACCAACATGGTGAAACCATGTCTCTACTAAAAATACAAAAATTAGCTGGATGTGGTGGGGTGCGCCTGTAGTCCCAACTACTCGGGAGGCTGAGGCAGGAGAATCACTTGAACCCAGGAGGCAGAGGTTGCAGTCAGCCAAGATCGCACCACTGCACTGCAGCCTGGCAACAGAGCAAGACTCTATCTCAAAAAAAAAAAAAAAAGAAGAAGAAAAGAATAAACATTTAGTGTTGATATAAAGATTATTTAAATTGTGGAAGGGAAGGAATTTAGATATCAGGTCAAGGGATTTGCTTGGATGGGAGGAGCCAGGAAAGAAGGAGGCAGAGAGAGATATGTGAGAGGATACAAAGTTCATTCTTGAGGGTCTTGATATCCTTCTCATGAAGGAGGCAGCAAAGTCATCTGCTGCTAGATGGTAGAGTGTTTAAGGAGAGTGGTAAAATCCTGGAAGAGTCACACAGGGGATTAAGAGAGGGAACAATTTAGGAGCCTGGCTGAAATTAGTAATAATACATTTGTGATTCTTCTCTATGTGGTACTCATGAGGCAATAAATGGTAAGAGAAGAGAAGGTGGATAGTTGGATTGGCCTAGAGTTGGGGATTTCTAGGCATGGGCAAAGAAATGAAAAAACAAGAATGGAAGGACTCAAGGATGCCGAAAAGTGAATTGTAGTGACAAGAGACATGGTTTAGGCTATATAGGGAAGGAAATGAATCCAGAATGGGCAGAATGACTAGGGGAAAATGAGGGTGTCTGGGAATTGGAGCACTTAAGAAGATCAGAGTAGATTTTCTATGTATAAGTAAGAAGTCAGAACATAAAGATAGAAGATTATGTATTTCAGACTAGAATATTGAAGGAGAGTCAAGGAAGCCAAGAAACTTTTAGATAACAGTATTTGGTGCATCATTTGCTTTTTGGTATGTTACTTGTATGTTTTGGAAATGTTCAGGATTTCCTTTTAACTGCTCTGGACTCAGCTCTATCTGGTTGCCTGTCACTGAGCTTGTATATAACACACACACACACACACACACACACACACACAGAGAGAGAGAGAGAGAGAGGCATGCATATGGCAGGCTGCTTTCCACAAAGGATTTGAGGCAGCCAAAAAAAGAGATAACCAGAGGACAACCAGACTCCTTATTCCAAGCTATGACTCCTCCCCATCTCCCCACAATCTGCTCTCCAACAGTAGTGCTGAACTAGACAACATAAAAACCTCAAGAATCTCATTTAAGCATTTTGCTTATGCCCTTTATAAGGGTACCTGTGTTTTGGTCCCTTTCTTTTATCCCTGCTGGGCCATACTCACTGAGAAACTCCCAAGCAGAAGGCACCCTTAACTTTACTACTGACTGGGAAACAAAAAAGAGAGTTGCCTCTCTCCAGGTTCTCCTGGAGAAGGAGCCAATGAGAATGTTATTTGGTATTGGCCTTTTCCTGCTGTCCGTGTTGCCATGCAATCTCCTCCTAGGTGCTGAAGGTGGTGGGGAGAGAGAGAAGGCAGAGAGCAGGGACAGTGTGGCTAAAAGATGTGTTGTCCACAGGCCAATGAAATCATCTAGGATGGCAAGACATGAAGTGGTGGTGAGAAAGCGTGTAAGCCATTGTACACTTAAGATTCTTGAGGAGTGGGTCAGAAGTCAGCCGTGAAATGGGGGGAAAAAAGACACTGAGTTGGACGTCATGTGATATGGTCTGAATATTTGTGTTCCTCCAAAATTCATATGTTGAAACCTAATCACCAAGGTGATGGTATTAGGAGGTGGGGGTCTCTCGGAGGTGATTGGATCATGGGATTAGTGTGCTTTTAAAAGAGGCCACAGAGAGCTGTCTTGCCCCTTTCACCACGTGGACACAAGGAAAGGCCGCCATCTATAAGAAAGTGGGCCTTGGCAAGATGCTGAATCTGTTGTTGCCTTGATCTTGGACTTCCCAGGCTCCAGAGCTGTGAGAAATAGATTTCTGTTATTTGTAAGCCACACAGTTTATGGTATTTTTTTTTTTATAGAAGCCCAAATGGACTAAGCCAACACGATTATCAGAATCCAACAGAACTCTTGTTTTCTTTGAGTCTGTTTTGCTTGGTTTTGTTTGTTTGTTTGTTTTTGACCAAGAATGTAAGTGAAATGATGGCGAAATGGCAGGGAGGGGACAGTCAGGTGATTATTAACAACACCTACTGGTCACTTGAAATCTGAACAAATGAGGTCTGCGGAGGTGACCTCAGGAGAGCACCAGATTTCAAATAAAGCAGGAGATAGAAAGAGTGCCTGTGTGAGAACCATGGACGTGGAGGCGTCTGTTTACAATCCAGCGGGACTTCTGGGGGGAACAAAGGAAATGGTTGGGACAGAGGCTCAGCACTGAGAGCTTGTAATGCTGAGAAGGAAGCACAGAACATTATAAAACAAGCCCACAGGACAGTGGCCACCAGGATGAGGGGTTCTGACTCCATGGTGACACTAAGCCAATGTGTTGCATTGAGTTCTTTAGACTGTGAAGAGCCCAGCCCAGCCCAGCTTAACACAGCCTCTGGTGTCTGGATCAGTAGGCGGAGGCCCAAGGGGCAGAGGAAGCCCAGTCTATTGGTTCCTCGAACTAGGGCTCTAGATTCTCTCCCCCACACACCCTCGGGTGGACACCCAAGAACTGCAGCAGCTTCGGCAACACTGCAGGAGGAGCAGTGACCCAAGGGCAGATATGGGAGAGCTTCTTCCACTCAGGAGTTCAGGGTTTTTCTCCCAGGAGGGAAAGCCTCCCTGCCACTTATGCCAGGCATTCCCAAACACAGACTCATCCAGGGACTACTTTTAAAACACACACAGATTCCTGGGCCTCACCTAGTCCTCTTGAATTAGAAATTCCTGGCAATGGGCCGGGCGCGGTGGCTCACGCTTGTAATCCCAGCACTTTGGGAGGCCGAGGCGGGCGGATCACGAGGTCAGGAGATCGAGACCACCCTGGCTAACATGGTGAAACCCCGTCTCTACTAAAAATACAAAAAATTAGCCGGGCGTGGTAGCGGGCGCCTGTAGTCCCAGCTACTCGGAGAGGCTGAGGCAGGAGAATGGCGTGAACCCGGGAGGCGGAGCTTGCAGTGAGCCGAGATTGTGCCACTGCACTCCAGCCTGGGCGACAGAGCGAGACTCCGTCTCAAAAAAAAAAAAAAAAAAAAAAAAAAAAAAAAAAAAAAAAAGAAATTCCTGGCAATGAACACCAGGAATCTGCATTTTTGAGAGTCACCTGTTAGTTTCAGAATTTCTACATAGGAGGAACTTAAGGTTGGTAATGTGGTTGAATGATAGAAGTAAGCAAAACAGACTATGTTTTTGTCTAGTGACTCAAAGGATAATCAGCTTTATATATTTTCATATTCTTAAACCCAAACTTATCTAATTATACTAAAATAAACCAAAACATTAACTTATAATTTCCTACTTTTAGCACTTTTGCTGTTCCCAACCTTTTCCCTACTTGTCATTATTTTAATCTGAAATCATATCCTCTTATCATGGGTGATTTTTAAAAATCTTCCCTTGTTTGCTGGGCATGGTGGCTCACGCCTGTAATCCCAGCACTTTGGGAGGCTGAGGCAGGCAGATCAGCTGAGGTCAGGAGTTCGAGACCAGCCTGACCAACATGGAGAAACCCTGTCTCTACTAAAAATACAAAATTAGCCAGGCACGGTGACACATGCCTGTAATCCCAGCTACTCGGGAGGCTGAGGCAGGAGAATTGCTTGAACCTGGGAGGCGGAGGTTGCAGTGAGCCGAGACCACACCATTGCACTCCAGCCTGGGCAACAAAGAGGAAAACTCCGTCTCAAAAAAACAAAACAAAACAAAAAAAACAAACTTCACTTGTTATATATTGCATTTATCAAGTTGTCCAATATTAAAGAAATGAATGTTGTGGAGCACCTAGGAAATGCCCAAAACTAGATAGAAGAGGAAAAGTACCTGTGTTCTCTTTTCCCACACCACTCTTAATGTTTGGTGATATCTCCTTCCATTCCTATTTCTCTCCACAAAGTTTCTTTTTCTGTATTTGTAATCATAATATACGTGTAAAACATATTCTTCCTAAACATTTCATTATAAATACTTCCCTATGTTATGTTATTATTCCTATAAATAAATCTAATTGCTTCATAATATTATATTGAATAGATAAATCATAATTGTCCAAACCACGTCTTTATTGTGGGATGTTTGAAATTGTTTCTTCATTCCACAACTATTTATCAACTTCCTAGGGTATGTTAGGCAGGGTTCTGGGGCTTGGAAATATAGTAGTGAACAAAGTAGTCAAATTCTCATGGGGCTTACATTTTAGTGGTTGGGGAGGGACTGGTAATAAACAAATGTCAGGTGATAATAAATGCCATGAAAAGAAAAACAGGAAAACAGGGTTAGAGGACAACAGGGTTACTATTTTATATAGTAATGTGGCAATGAGTATATATGTAGTGATGAGTAGATTGGTCCATAATACATTTCAGTTTTTCAAATAATCTTGTCAAGATGGTTTGCCAAGGAAAAAATTATTGAATCAAGAAATGTGAATATATATATATATATATATATATATTTTTTTTTTTTTTTTTGAGATGGAGTCTTGCTCTGTCACTCAGGCTGGAGTGCAGTGGTGCGATTTCGGCTCACTGCAAGGTCCACCTCCCGGGTTCACGACATTCTCCTGCCTCAGCCTCCCGAGTAGCTGGGACTACAGGTACCCACCACCATGCCCGGCTAATTTGGAATATGAATATTTTTATGTTCTTGAAATGTATTGCTTATTAAATTACAAAGTGTTGTACCAGTTGTATTACCACCTTTGAGGTAAGATTGTTGAGTCTTTATATGGTTTTATAAACACAGCTTATTGGAATTTCTCATTGATTTGAATGAGCTTTTAATGAGTCAAAAAATGAACTTTTATCATATTTGCCACAAATAACTTGACCAGATTCCTGGTTGATTCTTAACTTTAGTAATGTGCCGCTCTCTTTTTACATAACCACTGGTTGTCCCAATACTCTGTGCTGAATAATAGTTTCTCATACTTTGGTTTGTGCAGTCTTTTATCACATATTCATATTTGAAGTATATCAGGATCAATTTCAAGATTATTTATTTGTTCATTTATTTGTTTATTTTTGCATCAATACTATACTGCTTTAATTCTAATATCTGGCAAGGCTAACTACCCTTCATTATTCTTGCCTTTAACATATATGTCCGTGTGTGTGTGTGTATGTTATTATTATTATTATTTTTGAGAGACAGCATCTCACTCTGTCACCCAGGCCAGACTTCAGTGGTGTGATCTTGGCTCACTGCAACCTCCGCCTCCTGGGTTAAAGTGATTCTTGTGCCTCAGCCTCCCAAGTAGCTGGAATTACAGGCATGCACCACCACACCTGGCTAATTTTTATAATTTTAGTATAGACAGGGTTTCTCCATGTTGGCCAGGCTGGTCTTGAACTCCTGGCCTCCAGCAATCCACTTGCCTTGGCCTCCCAAAGTGCTGGGATTACAGGTGTGAGCCACCGTGCCCAGCCTGTGTTATTCTTTATGTTTTATTCTTCTAAATAAATTTTATACTAATTTAATCAAATATTCATTCCAGTCTGCTCCCTACCATTATTATATTTTCGATGCTATTAGGAACAGGATTTCCTTTTCACCACATTTTTAATACATTATTGCTGTTATACAGGCTAGCTATTGATTTTTGTGTATTTATCTCATCCCACCATTTTATTGAACTCGGTTTTTATCAATTCAAATAGCTTTTTAATGGAATCTCTTTGGTTTTATAGATACACAATTCATTTCCTCTTATATCGCTCATAGGTTTTACTATGTTTTTGATAATATGTTACTTGATTTTGTAGAACTTATTAACATCTTTTCATTTTGAAATATACTTATCCAAATAAAATTACTCTCTTTAATAAATGGCTTTGGCCTTGGATTTGACTTTATGTTTATTTGTGCCTAAATATATCTTTGTTTTTCTGTTATTTAAGAATTGTTTTGCTTTTTGTTTTAGCTATGTATAGTGGACACCTGAGGGTGTGCCTGTCATTCATTCCTCCTCCAAGCATGTGGTTACCACTAGAGCTACCATATTATTACAGTGCGACCTCCATCTCTTGGCCACAGTTAATTGAGCTTGGTGCAGACATCTGACCCAAGCTTGGCTAATCACACTACTCTGATCCACTGTCTGTAGTTGACTGGTTCATTTATGGGTAACGACCTAAATCAAATCCATAATGCTTTGACTTGAAGTACTGAGAGAGTGAGACCAGTAGTTTAAGGTCTAAAATTTAAAAACCAGGAACTGTCTGAGGCCATGTTTTTCAACATGTGGAGAAAACGAGTGTCCAACAAAAGATAAGGAAGCTGACATACGGAATCTTAGCCATGGTGAATGAGACAACATTTGAATGTCATTAACATCCCAGTTTCTGGTGTTCCTGATGGCTAGCTTCATCTCTGCACCTATAGTCCATTCAACTACACTTTCAATTTTGTGAAATTCCTCAGTCTTGGTCCAATGAACCCTCCCCTTTTTTGTAACCAGCTTAGATTTACCCTTGAGATGGGAATGCCAGGCAGATTGCTTTCTAATTCCAGGAGGTGATAAATAATTATTTTGTATGTTACACTAGTCAGATCAGTTCAGCAGGGAGTTAAGAGAGGGAAGGATATAATACAGTGGTTTAGGTTATCTTGGTCCTGTTCTCTTCACCTCTCACCTAGATGATGCAAGCCATGCTTCTCCCGCTGGATTGAGGTCCTAAGTAGTCCCAGTTACAATGTGACTACACTTTCTCAAAGTACGTATCTGAGCAGCAGAAAGTTCGTTTCGTGGCCTCTGGATGAAGTGAGGGGGAAAAGAGACCAGATTGATAGGCTTTGACAATAACATTCTCCTTTTCTAAAACATGCCCTGCAGTGCTGTCTTCAGGGCTGTCAGCCTGTACCTTTTGCCACTAAAGACAGTGAAAGAAGTAAAAGGATCACTTCAGGGAACTGACTTTCCAAAAGGAACATCCGTCCTGTCACCTCCCAGCACTCTCCGGGAACTGATGGTCAAAATCAGAGTTCCCAGGCATGTGACATTGAGGGGCACTGATCCCAGATGAAGACAGTGTCAAAGATCATCACATTTCCCTGACTGCTATGCCGCCAAGAATATCAAGATCTGTACGTCTGCTTTCAGGACATGGATTTACCATTTTGGATAGTTTTTAGTCTCTTACTGACACCTTAGAAATCAAATTACTCTGCTAGTGCCAGATGCCTTAGCTCACTGACGGAGCTACTAAATCAAGACTAATTGAGCTAACAAATATGCTTGAATAGTGCTTCCTTGAGAAAATGCAACCTTCAGAAGACTTGACGTTTACTTCTGACTTGGCCAGACTTATTGACAATTTTCTGAGACTACTTTCCATTTATATTGATTAAAAGAAATACGGAATGAATTTTAAGATTTCAAATAAACCTTTTTCCCTGATTCAAACACCAACAGAAACACCAAATGGAAATTTGTAAGTAGAATATGAGTCTAACCCAAGTCAGTGACAATTGAAAGCTTTTATTGCCTGACAGCAGCTTTCAGACCTATAGGAAATGGTTGGAGGGGTTTGGTGCCGTTCATAATGGGCCAAGTGTCAACGTCACTGATGCCTTCCAAAAATTATTACAGTTGTTTGGCTACTGTGTTGGCAGTATCAGCAGGACAACTACGAAGTATAATGTTACCAACAGCACACGTTTCTTTCTTAGTCCTAGATGTGGTGCTTTGAAGACAGAAATGAGGTTGAGGAAAGATAACTTTTACTGTTTCTGCCAACTTGACTGATAACTTCAAAACTGTCAGTTCAGCTATTTTAATCACAATGAAACAAATATTCAGGAAAAAATTAGAATATGCCTTTAATAAGTGGATTGTAACTTTTTGTCTCGATGTTTTCAGGGTTTTTTGTTTGTTTGTTTGTTTGTTGTCTGTTTTGAGACAGGATCTCACTCTGTTGCCCAGGCTGGAGTACAGTGGTGCAATCACAACTCATTGCAGCCTCTACCTCCCAGGGTCAAGTGATCTTCCCACCTCAGTCTCTTAAGTATCTAGGACTACAGGTGTGTGCCACCGTGCCCCACTAATTTTTTACTTTTTGTAGAGATGACGTCTCTCCATGTTGCCCAGCCTGATCTCAAGCTCCTGGGCTCAAGTGATTCTCCTGCCCCGGCCTCCCAAAGTGCTAGGATTACAGGCCCGAGCCACCACACCCAGCCAGATTGTAAAGTTAATGGTAAGAAGGAAATATTTTAACATAATGCAATTTGATACAATACAACAAATCCACCAGAACTGTGTAACAGCCCAGAGAGAGAAAGAATTTTCCTGAAGACTGACAGGCAGCATGCTGATATGCTAAACAGACTGATATTTTAATCAATGCCCTAAAATAAGGACCCTAAAATAAGCTCAAAAGATACTGAGATTTTCTCTTAAATGAATTATTCATAGGCCAAATAGCAAATTAAAAATAACATTATTGGCCAAAAACTCTGAAAGAAAAAGTAACCATGGTTAGTACAGTCAGCTGTAACTCAGAGGAACTGGACTCTTCTTTTTTGTTCCTAGCTTTATCACTCACTCACTAGTTTCCTTCATAGTTTATCCAAAAACTCCTGTGTCTATATACATCGGATTACAGAGATACTTTATCAACTATGAATAATGATATGGAGCTAATCAACATGGAAAATAACCGGTGAACCACACGATTCATTTTTCTTCTTCTGACTTTGATAGAATAAGAGAACATGATTATCTTCTAGGAGGTCAGCTCTGAATATCCCCAGCTTCCTTGTTTAGCTTTTACAAGCTATGAATTTTCCTATGCCCCAAGAGAGTAATTCTCCTGAAGCACAGCTTCAAGAGGCAGCATGGTTAGATTAGGAGGGAAAAACCTTGTAATTGGAGTTTGGATTCCAGATCTACCCTGGTTGAGCTTATTTATTACTACTTCATTCGTTTCCAATGTAGGTAGACTCTGAGTACCATTGAGGCACAAAGGGCAGCTCCATTGGGTTACAGGTAGAGCTGAGCTACTGATTCCCTCAAGCCTTGCACTGGTTGAGTGGGGCCTGGGAGAGCTGGAGTCCCCAGGCCTCTTGGCCACAAGCAAACTCCATACTATGTTTGACCCCTAATATACTATTAAAAATAATATTAGTTTCTATGAGATCCGTGATATTGAAATCACTAAGTTGTCTCACATTGGCATTTCCCAGTCTGGAAATACAAAGGCTGAAATAGGATCAAAGCTTTAAAAAGCCTGGTGAACACAGTGACAACTTGCCCCTATTGGGTTTTCTGTACTTTTCTCACTTTCCTCCTCTATGCATCATAGTTTTCCTCATTGCCATCACAGAAATGATTCTAAACACATGCCCTCCTGAAATCCCACCAGTGATGCCTATTGTCTACAGAGAAATGTCTAACCATGGCCTATGAGGTTTGTCTTTCTCTAGCTTGCACCTATTTCTCTGGGCTCATCTCCTATCACTGCCACTCAAACCCCCGCAGCAATATCACATGGCTTCTAGCTCCTTGGATACCCTGTGCTTTTTCATGCCTCCGTGCTTTGCTCAAGCTGTGCCTTCTGATTAGAATGCACATGCCTGGTAAATTGCAATCTTTCTTTCATATTTCAACTGCTCCCTCCTTTTTGATTACCTGTCCACCTTGAACATACTTCTGTGATTTCACTTACTGAGGAATTATGATTTGCAAGTCTGGCTCCCCCACCAGGACGGGGACCATGCCTTATTTGTCTCAGTAACTCTGAGGGCTGGCACCGTAGGGAGTGGTATAACGTTTGCTGGGCAGATGGACACACTGACAGATGGTTGAATGGATGGATGAATTCAAGTTAATGTGGTCTTGTTCACCAAATCTCAAAACTCTGGCACAAGAGCTTTGTGAATAAAAAGATGTATGATTTTACATAATACACACTTGTTTGGTACTTGGCATGCCACAATTTATCCTTTTATGTTAATCTCCTGTTTCTCCAAGAATATCATAAATTATCAGTACACATACCAGTGAGGTATGCTATAGTTGGTGCAAGACTTGATTCTTCTCAGACTTTGTATTGCAAATATCTGGTCTCTAAAACAAGTCCAACCACCTTTCGCACCAGGGTTCCTCTTGGGAATAGCATTTTAAAAATAGGTGGCTGGTTATAACTGTGTGGAGATTAAGAATTGTTAGCAAGGCCAAAGGACTGCCCTCCTCTAATTTCTGGAGCATTCATATGAATTAGTAAGAACTTTCTCTTATCTTTACTTCTGAATGCAGAGTTTGGCTGAGCACAGTAAATAGAGGGACACTCAAATGGCTCAGTTTCCTCCCTAATTCAAAGCCTCATCTCTGGATAAAATAATGGAGTTTAATTTAAGTATTTAGATTTTTTAAAGTGATTGCCAAAAGGAAAGTGGTTGTTATATAGAAGAAAATTATCAGAATAAAACAGCCTTCTCAAACGGAGCCAGACTTCTCTTTCTTCTTTATTGTTTTCCTCCCAACACTGGGATATAAGAACTATGGTAATTATTGATAGTCTTTTTCTACTGCCGTTCTTTCCGTCTAAATCAGAGGCACAAAATCATTGAAATACAATACGCTAGTGAAACAAAGCCATGTGACACCCTCATAAGGAAGCCCTCAGCTTTTTAGCCCTCATCAACTCAGCCCTTGCAATGTCATGTTTTGGGAAATATGGGACTCTAAGCCTATGGGGTTCTTGCTTTCAGGAGGCTTTTTTTTTTCCGCACAACTAGAGGAGTGTCTTTTTGAGTTTGGACTTTCTAACCTTGAGAAGGAGTTGACGTGCTTCTTCACTGAGTGTGAAATGAGCAGATGGTGTTGTTTCACTCCAATTTGTTTTGCATGGACTGAGGAGAAGGCTGTGGGGGAAGGGATAAATGTGTTCTATTCCTGACTGCTAAACACAACTTATTGGCACAAAAAAGCCACTTCACTAACATTGGATCATCTACTTATTAATAAAGACTGGAGCTTCACTTATTCTACTTCAGGCTAGAAGTTAATATCACCATATTTTTCTCTTTGTCCAGAAGGAACTATATTCTCATTACAGCACACAACAACGTATTGAGACTGTTTGCCCAAGCTGATAATTGAAGGAGTCTATAGTGGGCCCTTAAGGTAATGAAAGTCACCCAACACACACCCTTTTTTAAAAGCCAGTTGCCCCTGTGCAGGCAGGTTCACCACATTTTTAGCTCTACATTCAGCTCATCTACACCCAACTCCATACCCCAAAGATGTTCCTGGGGAACCAAGATAAGAGCCTAACTATTCTCATGGAAAAGTTGCTAAATTCCCAGTGATCACCCAGCTAGCTCTCTATCTATACTGCTAGGGGAAATATGGGCTGGAAAAGCAAGATTTCACCTTCCACCTTATGCTAGGAAGTATGCGGAACTTCTACCAGATAAGCAGATGGAGACCTTTGTTCAATCTTATCCAGGGAAGGAGGCACCCAGGGCTAAGAGGGGCCTATCTGATCTGTCAGCAGTCAGCTGAAGGTGGTGTGTGCTCAGTTTCTACCACACAACACCTTCATGCAGCTACAGCACCTTTTTATTTTTTTTGAGACGGAGGCTTGCTCTGTCGCCCAGACTGTAGTGCAGTGGTGCTATCTCGACTCACTGCAACCTCTGCCTCCTGGGTTCAAGTTGCCTTTCTCATGCCTCAGCCTTCCAAGTAGCTGGGATTACAGGTGCCCACCACCACACCTGGTTAATTTTTGTATTTTTAGTAGAGACGGGGTTTTGCCATGTCGAGCAGGCTGGTCTCAAACCCCTGACCTCAAGTGATCCTCCCACCTCGACCTTCCAAAGTGCTGGGATTACAGGCGTGAGCCACCGCACCCTGCCTTACAGCACCTTTTTATGTCCCACCTTTTCATCCACTGGCACAAAAGCATCAGTAATTAAGATGGAATTTGCTGAAGATTTCTTTGGGGAGAGGGGAGGAATGGAGGAGAGAGTTAACATCCATACCACAGGGAAACACCCTCAGACATCATCATCTAGATGAGTATTGTGTCTATCTCTTTAGCAGTTCTCTACTGTGTTTCATCCACACTGCTCTAACCAGCTTGGCCCCCAAATTTCTAGAGTCCCCTCAGTAAAAGCTTTGTGGTTATTTATTATTATTATTATTTTGAGACAGAGTCTCGCTCTGTCGCCCAGGCTGGAGTGCAGTGGTGCCATCTCCGCTCACTGCAAGCCCCGCTTACCTGGTTCACGCCATTCTCCTGCCTCAGCCTCCGGAGAAGATGGGACTACAGGCGCCCGCCACCGCGCCAGGCTAATTTTTTTGGTATTTTTAGTAGAGATGGGGTTTCATCATGTTGGCCAGGATGGTCTCGATCTCCTGACCTCGTGATTCACCAGCCTCTGCCTCCCAAAGTGCTGGGATTACAGGCGTGAGCCACCGTGCCCAGCCTATTATTACTTTTTTGAGACGGAGTCTTGCTCTGTCGCCCAGGCTGGAGTGCAGTGGCGCCATCTCCGCTCACTGCAAGCCCAGCCTCCCGGGTTCACGCCATTCTCCTGCTTCAGTCTCCCGAGTGGCTGGAATACAGGCGCCCACCACCACACCTGGCTAATTTTTTAAAAAAATATTTTTAGTAGAGACGGGGTTTCACCGTGTTAGCCAGGATGGTCTTGATTTCCTGACCTCGTGATCCGCCCACCTCAGCCTCCCAAAGTGCTGGGATTACAGGCATGAGCCACCGTGCCCAGCCAGCTTTTTGGTTATTGAACCTGTCACCCTCCTTAGAAAGCAAATTAGTAGACTCTCTATTATTATGTATGGCCATCCTCTTCGAGTCTTACCTCCACCCCAAGGGACATTGAACAATATCTAACATTCTCCCCAATAGACAATCTGGTTAATACAATCTTCCTTACCTCCCTGTACCAGTTCTGGCTTAGTCTCAAGAATTCACTGAGGCTAATTCCTACTTTGCTTATTTAGACTGCTACTCCCTTGTCTTGCAACCTACCCTGCCCCTACACCTGGCCCTTCCTTGCTCTGGCAGCCTGCTTGGGTTGCCCTTCTTCCACCAGGTTCAGCCATCCCTCTAGGACAAGGACCCTGACACTGCTGCTTCTTTAAGGGGAGAAATCCTTCTGCTTCTCCATCCTGCCTAGACCACTCTCTCGGAGTGTTGGGTCAGGTAACACCAAATCGCTGTCCTTAAATGAGATCCTAACATAACACTTAAGGAATTTACAAATATGTTCATCCTTCATCAACACCTTTAACTCTTAGGGACAAGCCACTAGCGACCTCACAGACTGACAGTAATTGTAAGACTGCACATCACAGGCCAGCTCTGGAATTCCTCATGGTCTGGGCCCCGCCTTTCCCCTGTTGCGTTTACTGCTTCTGACGGTCTTACTGGTTTGATGGCTGTCCACCTGGGTCCAGCTCTGCCTTTGGGATGCTGTCCTTCAGAACTAGGACCCAGACTCTAAACCTGGCTGTTGGGTTTGCTGCTACTCCGGGGCTCCTTTCTTTTGACTTGGGGGCCTTGCCTTGCCACAGCTGTGGGGAGGGTCCTGCCTGAGAACTGGTTGTGGGTGTCTCCTACCTCACCCAGTCACCTAGGTGGCACAACTTCCTGTATAGCTTGAAACTAATTTTTAAGGGGGCACATATTTTTGAATAGTTACCATAAGGTAAAATAACTATTTCTAAAATATTATACATGTACACACAAATGATAAATATGAAACATTTAAAATAAACAGATAAAGTATTTAAATCAGGTTTTATATATCCAACCCCCATGCAGGTCTGGTACCTAAATTATTATTGTTGAATGCTGAACCTCCTTCCTTTTTAACTCAAAAGTGGACAGTAACTAGATCTATCATTTCCAAGACAAAATCTGCAAGTTGGGGAGAAATAAAGAGAGCAGAACTGTGTATTCAACCATTTAAAACTATTTTCAAAAGTTTGTTTTTCAACAGAATACAAAATGTGGTCTTGCTGGAATTTGTCTCCTAATCTTTTTTTTTTCTTTTTGAGACAGGGTCTTACATTGTCACCGGGGCTGGAGCACGGTACCGCGATCTCAGCTCACTGCAGGCTCAGTCTCCAGGTTCAAGTGATCCTCCCACCTGAGCCTCCAGAGTAGCTGGGACTAGAGGCGCCCGCCACCACGTCCAGCTAATTTTTGAATTTTTTTGTAGAGATAGGTTTTTGCCATGTTGGCCAGGCTGATCTCAAACTCCTGGGCTCAAGCCATGTTCCTACTTTGGCTTCCCAAAGTGCTGGGATTACAGGCATGCACCACTGTGCCCAGCCTTGTCACCTAATCTTAAAAATACATATGGGTTTCAAAGGACATTTAATTATGATTTTCATTCCTTTCAACCTAACAATATACTTTAAAAGCACTACTTGATATCTAAAAATACCTCATGAATTCTTTTAATAATTTCCTCTTTTTTGACTAAGAAGAATTTTTGCCAAAAAGAGCTGGAAACGAGAAAACTTTGGTACTGCATTAAACTGCATTGGTCTTTCATTTTTTGAAAGCTTTCCAGAATATTGTCTTCTCTGGTTTATAATTTTTCCCTCACCTACTAGTTGAATAACAGTTAAAAGGTCACATCTTTCTCATCCCATCACCAAAGTAAACATTTCTCCAATTACCCATAAAGGGCAAATGCTTCCAAGGAATTATTTATTGTTTATTAACAAAAGGCAAAGGCTATAAGAGAAGGCTCTGTGTCACACATGTGAATACTTGGCAGTAACATTTAAGTATCCCTAAGCCTAAAAAAAAAATAGAAATCATACCACATTTACTCTATTTCTAAGAATTTGTTAGCCAACTGCCCGCTAAAGTGTATCTAGAGTGGTTCTGAAGAGCTACTTCTTGGAAGTATCACCTTCACAATTCATTTATTTTACATATGTCTATTGCCTGGCTCTATTATAGACACCGGAAATATGCAGTAAACAAAACAGACAAAAATCCCTGTACTTTACAGCTGTGAAAAGAAAGTCTCAGTTTCTTTAGCAGCTCCAGCTTATTAGGAGTAAATACAGTACATAAATGATTACTTGACTCCAGAGAAATCCAGGCTTTCGCAGTCAGACTGTAAACTTTCCAACCAGTATCCTTTTGGAAGGAAGCACTGAGCGGCATCCTCTCCAAACTCCTCCTCTGCCCAGATCAGTGTTTGTTAAACTCTTCAATATTTTATTGTAACTGTAGATTGCCCGTTTCTGGACAAACACCATCTGGGTCCCTGGAATTATTTTCTTATATACGGCACTTTGTCAGGTTTACCTGATTGTCCTCTTGCAGCAACCGTTCTTCCAGCTTCTCTGATGTAAGAAAAAGTCATTTTAAGTAATTGAAATTGTATCAAGTTAAGTAAGGAAATATTCTGGCTTTGTTGCACCTAGGTTGGTCATGTAAGTACAATGCTATGGAATGGCTAGATTAGGGAGTAAACTGAGAGAAGCCCAGGAAGTCCCATCTATACAACTCCCCTCTCCTTTCCCCTCAATTTATCTCTTCCACTCAGATGCCTCACTGCAAGAAACATATCCACCATAGGACTGGTTATTACTCTGCACAGAATTGCCTTCTCCAGGTATCATTGTTCATATATGTAGACACCTCTTAGAGGGATATCAGACTCTGCTAACAGTCACTGCATCTGGAAGATTGAAGGGAACTAACACGAAACAGTTTGAATTGTGTGGTAGGTGCTTTACATGTCACATTGATTAATTCCTACAACAATCTGTATGAGTAGGTTTTCTCATGTTATAGATGAGCAATCCAAGATTCAGAGAGGCTCAATGATAAGCCCCCAGATCACACACCCTTACAGGGCTGCAGCCAATAGTCAAATGTAGCCTTTTTCTCCCTTAGTCTGAATATGTTTATCGAATTCCTTACCTCTGTGGCACACAAAACCTAAAGATAGCCTCGAGAGTGATGACTGCCTGGCAAGGGGGTTGAAAGTGGGGGAAAGAACAGAGACATGAAATGAGACAAAAAGGAAGCAAATTGCTGACATTACAGTTTTCTCTGAGGTCGGATCCAGCGCAGAGTTACATTCTTACTGCTTTGATAAAATTCCTGATTCTCAGAAATACTGACTCGGCAGGACCTTAGAGGTCGTGTAGCCCAACCCACCATTAAAAGCTTTATTCAGTCATTAACTCACTTTATTACCATTGGTGATCTGGGAAGTAAGTGTCACTGACTTGGCAAGTGAGCACATTTCTCTGAACCACAGTTTTCCACTATCTCATCGTGGGCTTGTCTAGAGAGATTTGACTTTAAATAATAAGAATTCTTTACATCTATTTTGCTTTTCACAATTGTCAAAATGCTTTCGTTCATATACCCTATGCCCTTTAAACTCTCGTTTCTGTGATAAAGAGGGGCGAGTGCATTTTATGGTGGGAAAAGCTGGGAGCTAGACCAGATTGATCTGGGTTCAAATTTCCACTTTGCAATATACCAGCCATGTGAACTTGGGCGGACCATTTACTCTCTTTAAGCTTCCTTAGGTAGGTTGCCTTTTTCTTTATGCCTCCAAGTTCTCATCAATAAACTGGGGGTCAATAATACTTCCCACGCGTGCTCGAACTAAGGATTAAGGGAGGTTACATATGTAATGTGTGTGCACAGGGAAGGTGCTCAGGGTTGGTTGTTTTTCTCTTTCCTTTTCTTTTTACAGCTGAGAAACTAGAGAAGAGGTAAAGCAATGCTTCCCAGATAAAACTGCCAGTGATTGGTGAACTGAGGCCAAGCCTTTTTACTGCAACTCTAGGGCTCTTTGTACTACGCCATCCTGTCTGGACTAACTTTCTTTTCCTTCTTTACTCTTTTGATTTGTACACACCTTACCCTTTTTAGCTAACTTCACTGTAGTGCAAACTCTTCACTCCCTTTCTCTACTCTAGGCCTTCTGCTTTGCTGTTTCTTCTTCTCGTGGTGCTGTCCTCCTGCTAGTTTCTGTGCATATTGCCTCTTGCTAGTTTCCTGTGTGTTTTATATGCTCGTTGGAAGTTTAAGACAAATGAACAAGATGCTTTCATCTATGTCCCTCAAATGCAAAATCTGGTTCTCATATGAAAGACCGAGCAGCTGTGGTGGCATCCAGGCAGATGGGCTCTGAGTTCCCTGGCTTCTGGTGCCCGGGTGTGACGTGCTGCGGCTGCCTTCTGGATTTTGATGACTGCTCCCCTGGCCCTGCAGCTTCCCCAACACTCCTCTAACAACCTCTGATTTAAACAGCCCTACATTCAGTCTTTCACATACCCTTGTAACACACAGAACTGGTGCAGCCCATTGGGAGCTCAAATGAATCACTGCTGAACGAATTGGTGTTGTTAAAGAGGTCGTTCTTCCAAGGCTATACAGAAATACATGCAAGTCTTCTAAAACTATCTTTATTTAGGTCATTCAAAATGTATGGTCACAATGTCAAACTGGAGTGAAAAATAAATGTGGAGGCAAGCAGACTTATAATACAGCATGCACACATATTTGGGCAGAACACATAATAAAAAGATACTTGTCACTCATTTCCTTCATCATAAATTCAAGTAGTACAGTTGGAATATTACCCAGCCCAGAGAAAATGTAGTATCACAGATCTGAGAAAATTCTCAAGA
The DNA here is from genome assembly GCF_028878055.3 of Symphalangus syndactylus. Lineage (NCBI taxonomy): Eukaryota > Metazoa > Chordata > Mammalia > Primates > Hylobatidae > Symphalangus > Symphalangus syndactylus. Next base: position 32,916,821 of record NC_072427.2, read on the forward strand.
GATCATCTTGTCAACCTACCTATTTCTCTCTAAGCAGAGAATATGTCTAAACTAATCAGAATTGAGAGTTAATGTTCTCCTATTGAAAATGTCTATTCTCCTATGAAGCCTATTTACGTATCTGAAATTGTTTTCTTACCACCACATGACAATCTCTTGGGAAGTCTCACAAATAAGTGGGATCATATTTGTTTTCCTTCCCGAGGAAGGCTCTAGGGATACGATCTTAGAAAGCCTGTCAAGAAACTGTATGTCACATCCCTATTCTATCTGTTGCAGGCTGCCCCTCTCCTTGCCCTAGTGGGTGTTCAGGTGCTCGCCCAACCAGCCCCGTTGGTGCAAGGCTGAGCCCATACTAATACCTTTTGTCTGCAGGACCACCGGTGAGTTCTAAGGATCCTAGTTTTCTGGGAGGGCAGAACAAAAATAAATCTAGCGGGCTGGGCACAGTGGCTCACAGCTGCTATCCCAGTATTTTGGGAGGCCGAGGCAAGAGGCTTGCTTGAGCTCAGGAGTTTCAGACCAGCCCGGACAGCATGGCAAAACCCCATCTCTACAAAAAAATACAAAAATTCTCCAGGTGTGGTGGTGCACACCTGTAGTCCCAGCTACTCGGGAGGCTGAGGTGGGAGGATTGTTTTAGCCAGGGAGGTTGAGGCTGCAGTGAGCTGTGATAGCACTACTGCACTCCAGCCTTGGTGACAGAGAGAGACCCCATCTCAAAATATAAATTAGTAAATAGATAAATCTGGCTGTTGGCAAGAGTTCTATGCTTCTGCTGGGCTGCTACTAGAGCTAGGACTCTCACAGCCCATTGCAAACCAGCTTCACTCTTACTTTTTGTCCTCCTCATCCCCAAAGCCCTTGCCAAGCCCTCAAGCAATGCAAGAAGGGAAAGGACAAACTCCCCACTGAGCAATAGAGCCGGTCCCCTGGATCCCACTGCTTTCAGGACAGTGTGCCTCTCCCACACCCCCTCCCCTTCCTCATGCTGGCCTCTTCTCAGCTGAGCAAGGCAAGACCATCAAATCAAGTCACATCAAATCAAATCAAAGAGAAGAAAGCAATACTGCAGACCACGTGTTGGAGCGTGAGAACACAAGGAGCCTCTTCTGTGCCCTGCCTGACCACCTGCCATGCTTTTAACTTCTTTACACAGTTGCCAGGACTTATTTGAAAGGGTGGCTCGAGTTTATCTCCTTTCCCTGGATTCCCATCTCTCCAGAAAAATTCAGAGTGACAGTAACATAACCTTTGGGGAGAAACAAAATATCAATATTTTCCTCAAATACTTTTAAAATATGCTTATCAACAGCATTGCAGGAAAGAGAGTAACAGTCTGCCTAAATACCTGGCTTAATCATTTTGCGAGCCAATTATGGAAAAAGAAATCTAATTTTACTTTTTTCGAGAAGAACAAAAAGGAAGCCATTAAGTAATATTCACCTTTAAGAATTGGAATCTGGGGTGGGCACGGTGGCTCATGCCTGTAATCCCAGCACTTTGGGAGGCCGAGGTGGGAGGATTGCTTGAGCCCAGGAATTCATGACCAACCTGAGCAACATGGAAAAACCCTGTCTCTACTAAAAATACAAAAATTAGCTGGGCGTGGTGGTGCATGCCTGTAGTCCTAGCTACTCTGGAGGCTGAGGTGGGAGGATCACTTCAGCCCAGGGGGCAGAGGTTGCAGTCAGCAGAATGCACCACTGCACTCCAGCCTGGGCAACAGAGCAAGCCCCTTTCTCAAAAAAAAAAAAAAAAAAGAAAAGAAAAAAGAAAAAAAAGAATTAGAATCTACAACATCACTGGGGCAAGCCTTGTCCTCACCAAGAACTATTCACCTCACACCAATACAAGAATTACACCTGAGAGATACTTCCAGGGCCCCAGCCTCCCCCACCCCCAGGATGATATCCACTCTCTGTGGACCCTGCCACTTGACATGATTGCTTGCTCCTAGTCTGTAAGTCTAGTTAGAGCCCCATTAATATTTGATGTTTCTCATAAACACAAATACACGTTTTTATTCTTTTACTTTCTCTTGTTTCTCTCTAATAAAGTGGCTCATCTTCCCCACCAGGGCCTGAGAGTTTGTCACCCAGGCTCTGGGTGACAAAACCATTTAGTTCTCTTGGCTTCTGCCTGGCCCAGCACAGCCCAGGTGCACACCCAAGGCCTACATTCTTGGTCTTGCTCCTCAGGAGCTTCCTGTGGATTGACCTGGTTCCACAAGGTTTTGAGCAAAAGGTGATGAGGCTGTCTCGGGATGAGTATGAATTTCCAGGATAGTTAAGAGTGCAGGGTCATATGGGACATTATCTCCTCAGTTGGACTCTGCCTAGATTCCATTCCTTCCAAGGAGACTATGAGTGATCCTAACCTCATACTTAACTCCCCTAAAAAGAGAAATGAATTGGATGTATATTAGTCTGCTAGGGTTATCATAACAAAACACCACAGACTAGGTGGTTTAAACAACAGAAATTTATTTTCTTTCTGTTCTGGAGGCGAGAAGTCCAAGATCAAGGTGTCTGCAGGTGTGGTTTCTTCCGAAGCCTCCCTCCTTGGCTTACCTTCTTTCATGGCATTTCCTCATATAGCATTTCCTATGTGTGCACACACCCCTGGTGTCTCCTGTGTGCATCCAAATGTTCTGTTTTTATAAGGACACTAGTCAGATTGGATTAGGGTCCAATCTAATGGCCTCATTTTTTTTTTTTTTTTTTTTTGAGACACAGTTTCACTCTTGTTGCCTAGGCTGGAGTGCAATGGTGCAATCTTGGCTCACTGCAACCTCTGCCTCCCAGATTCAAGCGATTCTCCTGTCTCAGCTCCTGAGTAGCTGGAATTACAGGCCCCCGCCACCACTCCTGGCTAATTTTTGTATTTTTAATAGAGACGGGGTTTCATCATATTGGTCAGGCTGGTCTCGAACTCCTGACCTCAGGTGATCTGCCTGCCTCGGCCTCCCAGAGTGCTGGGATTACAGGCGTGAGCCAACATGCCCAGTAATGGCCTCATTTTTAATGTAATCACCCCTTTAAAGGCCCCATCTCCAAATATAGTCATATTCTGAGATGCTGGAGGCTTCACATATAAATACAGAGGGGTCACGATTCACTCCATAATAGGTGGGTTTGCTATCTTCTGATATGAAGGGCCCTTATGGGGCAGATTTTATGCTACACTGCCTCAGATGCAGTTGTCATGTCCGGTTCCTAGGTGGCTGCCTTTGGCTTGGCATCCATGTCTGGTGAAGCCAGTTACGGTGAGGGCACCAAGTTGGTTTCGCTCAAAACATAGCATAAGCAATAGCAACTGACATAAGAAAGAACTGGTTTGGGCCACTTTCCTTAAAAGGGAGCTTCAGGCATGGCAGGTGTTCCTGGATTCCTGCAGTACAAGCAGAGAATCCACGTGGCTGCCAGTTGCTGGAAGCAGAGCTGGTGCTCCTTTTCTCCCCACCTGCCCAGGTCTCAGCCTCTGGGATGTGAAAGCAGGTCTGCATCTTCCCCACCCAACCTCAACTAGGCCCTTTCCAGGCCTGGCACCTGTTCATCTGTTGGGGGTTAGTAAGATCCATGCTGGGAAGGGGGAGAGGGACCAACAAATGAGACTCTCCCAGAAGCACCTCTGGCTGCTGGTCAGATGGCCAGGTTATGCCTAGCTTGAGAGGCTTGAGGCAGAAAGACTTGGACTGCTGCCATAATAACCTGCACCTGGGCCAGCAGCTGCCTTCTCTCCTGGGGGACCTCTTGGGCTGCTCCTCTCCTGGTGCTCAGATGACCAGCAATCATACAGACTGCCCTGCCGGGGAGCAGAAAGCCAGGGAGCTGCCCCTTCTTTGGTTCTCAATGAGAGTCTTGCCCCAGCCCTAACCCCTGGTGCCTTCCTGCCTAAACTCAACTGCTCCTGCTGGGGTCCTGGTGTTGTTTGAAAGGGAAAAAGACCCCCCAAAAATTTATCCAAAATAAAAAAACAAATGAGTGGAGGCCCCACATGCTAACCAGGCCTGAATGCAGCATTTGTTGAGAGCTGGTACCTGCTTTTACTTATCTATCTGGTGTTTCCAAAGCTGCATCTTTGAGGTGAGGAACCAGGCCTACAGAATCACATTCATTCATACAGGAAGGAGGAGAAGTGGTCTTTCAGAGAAGCTTGACCCTATGGGTTCCAATGCCTGGCAAATGGCATTAAGTTTGCCCTTTGGAACCCAGGGGCAGTGGGGATATTTAAATACGTAGGTGGCCCTGACTATGAGAAACCATCTGATGACAAGTCTCTGGTTCTCCTCTTAGGAAATGCGGACAATACTGCCAGGGTAATCCAAATCCCAAAGTGATGCTTCTTTGAAATTGCAAAGCTACCGCCACTTTATCACAAACTTCTGAAGAAGTAGTTTTGCCTCGTGTTCAATTTAAGTTTCAAAAATTCCTTTCAAGCTGTTTTGTTTGGATCATGTTTTTGTCTGCCAGGCATCTCTCCTTTTGGAGAAATGCCACTTCCTCACAATCTGTGATTCCAGGAAAAGCTGTGAATAATGGGGCCCTACCCCTTCAATCACAGTCCCCAGTCAGACCACCCTCACTCCCAGGTATCTGAATCTAGAGTGGGAACACAGAGGGTAAGAAGGCAGGTGGGGCTGGCCTGTCTCACAGAACTGTTGCACTGGAGGAAGGCATCACAGGCATTATTACCACCTTGTGTTACAGATGAGAAAATGGAGACTCAGGAAATTAAATGTCTTCTCCGACCCTGCCCAAGGTCCCTGGCAGAGCCAGGATTTGAACCCAGGTCTGTGCGATCCCAAAGTTCACGATTGTTCCACTCACCAAAATAGTCACCATGTGCAAAGCACTTACTGGGGGAAACAGCTTTAGAGCTTGCCCATTTCACTCAGTGAATTAGATGCAGAGGCATATGTGAGATTCAGTTATTTCTCATTTACATGCACAGGATCATGGTATTTCATCTCCCCACCTTGCTGCAATTCCCTGCATCAGCTCACCATTGTGGTCCTCACATGCCCTACCATTTGCCAATGAAGGGGTTTTAGTTTTTCTCAAGACACATTTTTCTCTGTTTTCAGGTCTGCCTTCATCTTCATCTTCATGAGACAGGCACTAGCCTATGTGTGTCCTCTATTTTCCTGAATTGTTCTTTTCTCAACCAATTACTGCATCCCCTTGGAGTCCCCCCACCCCCACCTCCAACTGCCTATAAAAGCAGGCTAGAAGCCAGGGTTTCCCTGTAAATACTGAAATCGTTCTTCCATTTTGCCATTAGGCATTATGCTTTAACCAAATAAAGCATGTCTGCCGAGGGCACTGGAGCCTCTTCCGAGATAGTTTATTTTCCTATGACCCGCGAGCTTCTTTCTTCCTGATGAATCAGCACCGCCGCTTTGCTCTCAGTGCTGCAGCAGTAACAAGGCATGAAGACTGTCAAGCCTCAGCCCATAAATGACTCTAAATGCACCTATTATTCCACTATTTTTCCAGCTGATTCCTCCTGAGTTCAATACTGTGTTCTAGGCAGTTGTGTCAGTATATCTTGCTGAGGGCTCAGGGGGTTCGAAAAAGCATTTGATTTCTTGGGTGTACTGCATGCCTTGGGAAAACAAAACCAAACAAATAATTCTTATTTGAAAATCACATTTTCATAATCCTCAAAGGGAAAACTTAAATGCAGTGTCAGCCTCATCCAATTAGCCCAGAAGCACATGTCAGGCTGTGTCTGTGAAGATAAACTCCAGAGGAAAAGACCCGCTTGACACACCTCTTGTGGGCTTGAAAAAACACTTTCAGTTCTGTCCAGCCACCTGCCTTCATGTACTCAGAAGCTATGGAAGGTGCACTGTAATTTAACATAGATTGAGCACAATTATTTCCTCTTTGGGGGTCTAAGGGTCATGATCAGATGTGCTTGGGTTAATTCTTGCTGTCACTTCTCTGCTTCTGCTACAGACTCCATCAACTCCTCTTTTTTTTTGTTTCATTTTGTTTTAAGTGCCTGCCTTCTCTAGGCACTGTGGGAGGGAGACACAAGAAATGGCCAGAAAGATCCCTTTCAAGGGCCTCTCAATACCAGTAATGTAAGCAGATTGTATCACTGGTGGCTGGACCCTGAAGAGAATTTCAATTCTAGCAGAAGCAGACGGAAATAGGCTTTTAAAATCCTTCCTCGCCGGATTCTAACCTGCTTGGGAACTGGCTGCCCACTTTTGCTGGTCTCCTAGCAACCAAGCCCCTTCCTCCGAAAGCCCTGCTTCTGTCCACCGGGCCAGGCTTGGGAGAGTCAGCCTTTCTCTGCCCTCCCCAGCACAGGGCAAGGATGTCACCGAGGGAACGGGAGTAAGCACTTGGAGAAATTGCTAAATGGTCTGTAAATGCATGGTAAAGATGACAATCCAAATGGGTGCACCTTTCACACATTTTTCAGGGGATCTTGGGATTTAAATTCATCCTTCTGCTTCCTTCCAATAATAGCTGGCATGCATGGAATGCTTTGTATTTTACAAAACACTTTTGCATCCATTACCTCACGCAATTCCCAACAAGAGCCTTGAGAGACCTCTATAGTGGAGAAAAGCATGGGGAAATTTTGTGAGTTCACTTTCGATGCATTTAAAGGACTCAAGAAGAAACTCCAGGTCATTCCATTAGTAGTGTGTTAAAAACGGGAAAGAAATTCTAAACACCAATTTTTTCCATCATCATCGTCATTGGTAATTTTAAGTTCTGACCAGCTGAGCTTTGCCTTTGTGACAGGGAGTTAAGTGGCACCTAGGAAAGGTGATGTATCTCTTTCTCTCTCCTGCCCTATCACTCTCCTTGTTGCTTACACAGCAGCCACTTTGGGATTAAAATTGATGGAGGCTCTTTGTTGATGACAGCTTTGTTCAGAATTTTGCCTATAATATTCTTCCCTTCTTGTGATAAAAGGAAAAGCAGAAGGGAGAAAAGCTGTCTCAGTCTGCTTGGGTCACCATAACAAATGACCATAGACTGGCTTAAACAATGGAAATGTATTTCTCACAGTTGCAGAGTCTAAAAGTCCCAGATCAAAGTCCAGCTGGGTCTGTTTCTGGTGCGGCCTCTCTTCCTGGCCTGTAGACAGTTGCCTTCTCTCTGTGTCTTTACATGGTGGAGAGAGGGCTTAACCTTAACCATCTCTGCACCACTTCTGCAAAGTCTCCATCTTTAGTATAGTCACATGGAGGGTTAGGGCTTTAACATATGATTATGGTCCTGAAGGATGGAGGGAAGAGAAGCAAAATCTTTTCACTGACTCAAAAATTCTGCAAAGTCTCCCTTAGCTGGAGATGGAAGCACGTCTTTGAAAATTTGGCTCAGTGATAAAAATCTTTTTGTTTCCCTCTCTCCTTGTGGATTGGAATCCTTTGAAAGAAGTTATTGATTCTCAGTGGTTTGCAGCATCTTTATCATTTTAATGGTATTCACACAACTCGTATGATTGTTCCAAGAAATTCTGCTAAAAAAAACAGGATCTAAAAATGCAGTTGTGGAAGATGCTTCTGCCATCTTGAGACAGGGCAGTTGCAGGAGAATAAAAAATTCCAGGCAGCAATTTCACATGACCAGCAAAAGAAAACTGGTGAAATAACTGCAGAAGGTATGGGCTGGTAAGGCCCTGAAAAACAGGGAGTGGACCAAGCTGGCTAAGACCAACTGGATGCAACATGGCACTGGATTTGACCTAGGTTTCACTTAGGACCTCATTATATGCTTATCAACATACAAATCACACACCCACCAGCACCATGACAGTTCCAAGAACATCCATATTTGGTGTAAAAATGGGTGGCACCACAGTTCTGAGAAATCTCCACTTTTTTCCAGGAATTTTAATGAATGTTCCACCCCTTGTTTAAAGAAACCCATAAATGTAGCAGGCCCAAACCCCCTTGTGCTCGACTCTTTCTTGAGTATACCTGCACTCCCTTTTCTTGAATATGTACATTTCTCTTTGCAATAAATCTCTGTGCTTTCACTATTTTCCGACTCATCCTTAAATTAATTCTCATGACAGTGTGAAGAGCCTGGATCCTGGCTGGGGTCGAGGTCCCACCAGCGTTTGGGGATTTCCCCCAGCCCATTGGTATGAATCTTGCTCATTATGGTGCAGTTACCAGCAGTCTGTGCTATTGAGAGAGATGGCAGCAGCTGGAGGTCTTGGAGTGACCTCTTTCATCACCACCTTCAAAAACAGCAGCTGTGACTATGGTAGCACCCTAGTAGCCAGGGAGCCCAGATAGAGTGGTCTTATGGGAATACACTCCCTCCCTCTTGCTCTGACTGTTGGTGCTGGCCTCTTGCCTTTTTGTTTTCTGGTTGTCAGACTGAGGGGAGAAGGGAGAACTCTGTTTTGCAGCAGTGACAGCAGGTTTTTTATCATATGTAAAGCTCTGGATAAAGAAAATCAGGCTAAACAAAGTCCTAACTTCATTGGTTCACAATCTTGAAAAGAGAAAATGCAAATGTAAATTTTTAAAATAAACTTGTTTTATTTTGGAATCCTTTTAGATTTACAGAAGAGCCGCCAAGATGGTGCAGATAATTCTGTACATCCCTTCATCCAATGTGTGTCCCATGTTATCTCACATTAGCAAGGCACCTTTGTCAAATTATAAAACCAACATGGGTACATGACTGATGCTATTCAGATCTCATCAGTTTCACAACTAATGCCTTTTTCTGCTCCAGGATCCAATTTTGGGTCCCACATGGCATTTGGTCGCTGTGTCTCCTTTGTGTATTCTAATCTGTTGCAGTTTGTTAGTCTTTCTCTGACTTTCATTCCCTGAACATTTTTGAAGAACACTGGTCAGGTATTTTGTAGACTGTCTATCCATTTTGGTTTGTCTGATGTATTTTCTCATTATAGGAAGACCAGATACAGTGGTCTTCTGGGAACACACTCCCTCCCTCTTGGGAGGGGTTAGGGATTTTTGGGGGGTAGAAGAATACATTGAAGTCATGTTCCCTTCTGATATCACATCCGGAGGTAACTGACAGCCACATGGCACCACTGATGATGTTAGCTTTGATCATTTGGTTAAGGGAGGTGTTTGCCAGATTTCTCCACTGTAAAGTTACCATGTTTCCCTTTTCATCCTTTATTTTTGGAAGTGAGTCACTAGCTACAGCTCATGCTGGGTGGCTGGAGGTGAAAGACGAAGATATCTACACATATTATTTGAGAAGATTTGTCTCTTCTCCCTATTTATTTATGAAATGTGAATTTTTTTAAAAATCACAACACCGACTCTGGAAGTTCAATGTTCCTGGGATGAAACAAAGTCAAGTACTGTCAAACAAGGGTACCAACAAGAGAATCAAAGAGTAGAATGCTAATCTAAATAAAACTTTTCAAAATCATGGAATTTTGAAATTGATGAGATCGTTTTATTTAAAAAAAAAATGCTTTAAAAAACACTTACCTACAGAAGAACAATTTATTTAACCACTGTGTAATACAGCTTCATTATTAGAAAGGATATCAAATTACAAGATGTCCATTACAACAGGCCTTATTAAGAACTGGAGATTACTTCTGAATTAAGGCCATAGAGAGGCAACTTTCAGGGCATTGTGAAATGTGAATGCCAGTTTTCAGGACTAAAAGAAAAAGGAAAGGGAGGATATAGACTCCTTCATGAAACAGAATGCAGAATTCCTACAGGGTATTGCAGGCTAGAGATACCCCTACTTCTGTCTGGAAATGCAGAAAAAATGTAGCATTTGGTAATGCAGATGGCCTAGAGCAGGGGTATCCAATCTTTTGGCTTCCCTAGGCCACATTGGAAGACGAAGAATTGTACTGGGCCACACATAAAACACACGAACACTAACAATAGCTAATATGCTAAAAAAAAAATTACAGGAAAATCTCATAACATTTTAAGAAAGTTTATGAATTTGTGTTGGGCCACATTCAAAGCTGTTCAGGGCTGCATGTGGCTTGTGGGCCGTGGGTTGGACAAAGTTGGCCTAGAGGGTTTCTTAAGTGTTTCTTTCTAGCTTGGGGTGGGAAGAAAGAACTTGACTGGGTTTGTAGAGGCCAATTGTCTTTTGTGAAAGTCTAACAAAGCAAAAAAATCAGGCAACAAGGAACCAGAGGCTCGCAGGTTAGAGCAGTGTCAGTAAAGAGGCCTAAGCCTAACATTCATCCTAAAACCAAGGCAAAAACAACAACCAAACAAAACAAAACCAGGAAACACTTTGAGAAAGATCAGATTTCCAAACTGTAAAATAATAAAAGCATATAGCACAAATCAATACAGTCAATAGAGTATACAATGAAAAGGAAGTCTTCTTATCCCAAGCCTCCGGGCCCACTCCTGAAAGGGAACCTCTATTAATGGTTCCTCATATTTCCAGAGGCAAAGATGCCCTCTACAGCCTTATTTGCAATAACAAAAAGGCCAGAAGCCAGCGAAGTGTATGTTCAAAGTGTATGAACAAAGTTCATCAGTAATGAACTAGTAAAATTAATCACGGCTCATCCATACAATGGGATGTTATGTAGATATTACAAAGAATGAATTCATTACAAGTGCTTACATGGAAAGGTCTGGAAAACCTATCATTAAGCAAAAAATAGCAAGGTATGTAAAGCATGATTTGTCTTTCTGATTTAAGCCACGTAAGCCTCTTTCAAAGGTAACCATCCCAGCATTACCGCTAGGGTTGGTCTCATCAGAAAACGCCTACCTATAAAGAAGTCACAGACTTGGCAACAGTATGTTGGAGAAGATTGTTCCTACTAAAATGGTGTTTTCACTGCATTGTCTTGAATCTTAAGTGTCAGTAGGAATTCTGCCCTTGGCATTCACGTGGCACTTCCTGTTATAACTCATGAATGCTGTGCTTATTAGTTCTAAAACACTTTTTTTCTGGTCACATTTTAACATCTGAAATTGGGATGTGTCTTAAACTCTGTCGGCTAGGTTGCAGTTGGTGATGGGGCTGTCACTGTTTGCACATGTGCAACAAAACTTGCAGAAGAGTGATCAGTGGCTGGGAAAAAAATCCAGGAGATATTAGTGAAGAACTCTTTTAAAAAAATGTCACATCCTCAAAGATGGTAGTGTGTGTGTGTGTGTGTGTGTATGTGTGTGTATGTAAGGAGGGAAAGGAGCAGTTTTCAACAATGCTAATTCAAAAACTAATTTAGAAGAGCCAAATTTGAACATGAAGAAGTTTAAGAATACTGCAACCAATTTATTTTGCTTATATTTTCTTTTTTTTAGGTACACATAAGAGTAATTCATGATAAAAATCTGTCTCTAAATAATCTTAAAGTGTTCTTTAAATAACTATACAAACTCTAAGTGATGAAGCAGCATGATATTAGAGTTCAATTGTCAGCCTTTATTATATCCTAACAGAATATAACATGATGCGGCTTACAAGTGATGGGGTTTTAGATTCAGTGAAATATGAGGGATGTTTCTTATTTAGGTAAAAGGACAATCTTTTGAAGGATTCAGAATGCACAGCTCATATCTCTGGTAGGCCTTTCTCTTAAATAAATTGGCAGCTTTCAGGCACTCCTTTAGATCTATGAAAGGTAAGGCCTGGATCTGAAAAACATTGTTTAAGAAAGGCCAAGTGAGTGTTTTGTGAAAGCGAAAGTATTCCTTATTTGCCTTCACATTGGCTTTTTCATTGTAAGAGGTATGTTAGCCATTCCCTTGTTAATTCATTTCTTTCTCTGTAGCCTAGGTTCCCTAATGTCACTCCAGCTTGTAATTATATATGAGGTCACTTTGATGATGGGACCTTGGATTTCACTAATTTCCCCCGACTGCAATCACAGCACCCAACTGCAAAGTTCCCCTCCAATTAGCGAGCATTTCTGGGATTACCTGGAGTGTGTCTCATGCATTCTGAGTAAGTTAGGTCCAGTGTATGAGGATATTTTTTCTTTCCCTTTGTCAGATCTCCTTCCATTGGGAGAACTCATGTCCACCAGGCACTGCAGCTTAGTTAGACGCTGCTGCTGCCTCCTCTGGCAGCTGCTACTGGTGCACAAGAGTCTCCCTGTTCAGGCCAGGTGCGGTAGCTCACACCTGTAATCTCGGCACTTTGGGAGGCCAAGGTGGGTGGATCACCCAAGATCAGGAGTTCGAGACTAGCCAGCCTGACCAACATGGTGAAACCTCGTCTCTAGTAAAAATTCAAAATAAGCCAGGCGTGGTGGTACATACCTGTAATCCCAGCTACTCAGGAGGTTGAGGCAGGAGAATCGCTTGAACCTGGGAGACAGAGGTTGCAGTGAGCCAAGATTGTGCCACTGCACTCCAGCCTGGGCAACAAGAGCGAGACTCCATCTCAAAAAAAAGAGTCCCCTTGTTCTATTGCAAATTTGGGGGAATAACTATCTTTGCAGCTTACACTGTTGCCATGTTTTAGTCTTCCTTACTTGCTAGAAATGGGTAATTGACCTAAACTGAGCCAGTCAGAGCTCTTCCCTGAAATGTTTGAACTCAACGAGCTCTAATATCTAGAGTGGTAAATCTGGTAGATGTAAACTTGGGAGTTGCTGGGAACTAAATTTCTAGAACTGGTTTGAGACAAGGAAGCCAGCTTGCAGAGAGAAGTACAGACCTGATTTCAGGCCCAGTTTACCCTGCCCTGCCTATGGTTTGTAGAAATGAGTCAAGTTTGCTCAAGCTAATTTAATTTGGAGTGCTGCTACTTGTAAAGCAAAGTATACTCACCACACTGTGACACTCCTTTTTCAGTGTTTGTACCATTCCTCTTCAAAGCTGAGTCCATGGTGCGTTGAGATGGGAGATAAACCCAGGTGATAGACGCCACAGTGCACCCTCACTCACCATCTCCATTGACGAAAGCTTTGGTCTTGGGGTAAGATGCCTTGTGATTCCTTCCTTGGATATCTGCCTGACCTTCATCACTGTACAGCTCAGTACCTCCTCTCCCTTACTTGAACTGTGCTTTTCTCCTCTTCCTCTCAACCCTCTTCTCTTTTCCTTCAGAGTTCTCATTCCATAATTACTAAATACCTCTCTATCTTCCACATTTTCATGGAACACTTCCCCTATCGTCAGTCTTAACTGGTACCAAGGACATCACTTCCTCTGCTGACCCCCTTAACAGAGGCTGCTCATTTTTATATGCTTCATGTATTTCAGGCTCAGAAATTGGCATCTTGTCCTCCTTGCTCCAAAATACCACTTCTAGACCATTATCTCCTTACTCTGTTGTGAAACTAAAAAGCCCCTTTTTGGCTGGGCGCGGTGGCTCATGCCTGTAATCCCAGCACTTTGGGAGGCCGAGGCGGGCAGATCACGAGGTCAGGAGATTGAGACCATCCTGGCTAACACGGCGAAACCCCGTCTCTACTAAAAATACAAAAAAAATTAGCCGGGCGTGGTGGCAGGTGCCTGTAGTCCCAGCTACTCAGGAGGTTGAAGCAGGAGAATGGTGTGAACCTGGGAGGCAGAGCTTGCAGTGAGCCGAGATCACGCCACTGCACTCCAGCCTGGGCGACAGAGCGAGATTCCATCTCAAAAAAAAAAAAAAGCCCCTTTTTAAGCTCCATCAGTCTCTTCTCACCTCCATGCTCCCCTTTACAGCCCTCCTAGTATCTTCCTTGCATTCACTGGTGATATTTGCACCTGACTCACAGCCTCCATCACTATCCAATGCATGCCATCATCCTGGGGGACTTCACAGTCCACCTTAACAGCCATCCAAAAATCTCAGACTCTTGGTCACTGACTTCCTTGTTGTCAAAGACCTTGCCACACAAACCACCCCCGCCATCTTCTCCCACCCTTTCAACTCGGAACCTGTTGTTTTTCAGAAAAGATGCCATTGTCCATGCTACTAATTTCAACATCCTGCTATCCAAACACAGCCTCTTATTTTTCCAGCTTGCTCATTTAATGACTCCCATGAAATCTGCCTTTCAACAATATTGGGGCTACATTGCAGCTACTCCTGTGACCTTCCTGCTTTTTCCTTGCCTATAAGCTCCTACAGTTGAAAGAGCATTCAGCTTCCAGGAACATTAGTGTCAGAAGAGCTGTCTAGTGCTAGAGGTGGCATGGTGCCTTGTCCAGCAGAGATGGCAACAGAGCTATATTTGATTTCCAGTCATCTTTGACACCACTGAGAAGGCTTTCTAGGCTTTGCCAACATAATAAATACTCTTCACTGGTTATTTGATTTTTTTGATTTATTTTTTATTTTTACTTTTTTAGAGACAGGGTCTTGCTCTGTCTCCCATGCTTGAAGTTCAGTGGCGTGATCATAGCTCACTGTAACCTCAAACTCCTGGACTCAAAGATCCTCCTGCCTCAGCTTTGAGAGTTTATTTTTGTAGAAACCAGGTCTTGCTATGTTGCCCAGGCTGGTCTCGTACTCCTGGCCTGAAATGATCCTTGCGCCTCGGCCTCCCAAAGTACTGGGATTACAGGCATGAGCCACGGTGCCCAGCCTGATCATTCATTTTGTATATCTGATTACTAGTAAGGCTAAACATAGTTTTGTATAACTATTGGTCATTTATATCCTCTTGTGAATTATCTGTTAATGTCCTTTGCCAATATTCATATTTGGGTGCTAATCTTTCCTTACCACTTCATAGAACTCTTTATATATTAAGGATATTAGTTCTTTGTCATATGTGTTGTAAACACATATTTGCCTTTTAATTTTGATTATGGAGTGCTTTCCCTTTTCAAAAATTTTTAATTTTAGTAATCTACCCTAGCAGTCTTTTATTTATGGTTTTTGTCTTTGGTGGCAAGCCTCAAAAAGAACTTCCTCATCTTTTCTTCAAGTTTTTGCATTCTTAATTTGTAATCGACAAGTACCATATGGGTCTAGCCTTTTTTTCCCCTGAAAATAGCCATCAAGCCAGGCATGATGGCAGGCACCTGTAATCCCAGCTCTCTGGAGGCTGAGGCAGGAGAATCACTTGAACCTGGGAGGCAGAGGTTGCAGTGCCACTGCACTGCACTCCAGCCTGGGCAACAGAGGGAGACTCTGTCTCAGAGAGGAGAGGAGAAGGGAGTTGAGGGAAGGAGGGAAGGGGAGAGGGAGCCAGCAAGTTTTCTCAGCATCATTTATTGACTATCATCTGATGTCCATTAATTTGAATTCTATTCCACTGATCTGTCTTTATGCCAGTACAATGCTGTTTACCTACCACACCCAGCTAATGTTGGTATTTTTTGAGGAGACGGAGTTTTGCCATGTTGCCCAGGCTGGTCTTGAACTTTTGAGCTCAAGTGATTTCTGCCTCGGCCTCTCAAAGTGCTGGGATTACAGGTGTGAGCCACCATGTCTGGCCTCTGTTTTAATTTCTATAGCTTTATAAAATGCTTTAATATCTCTTAGCAAGACACCATCTCCAAATAAATAAATAATAATAAAAAATTTCTCTCATCACCAAGATAGTATGGTTCTCCATTAGGCAAGTGTTTTCTCACACATCCTAAGTAAATTTTTTGTTTTCTCCACAGAAATTAAGTGTATAAATTTATTTGTCAGCCAGGCACGGTGGCTCACGCCTGTAATCCCAGCTTTTTGGGAGGCCGAGGTGGGTGGATCACTTGAGGGCAGGAGTTCAAGACCAGCCTGGCCAACATGGTAAAATCCATCTCTACTAAAAATACAAAAATTAGCCGGGTGTGGTGGTGCACGCCTATAATGCCAGCTACCCTGGAGGCTAAGGCAGGAGAATCACTTGAACCCCGGAGGCAGAAGCTGAAGTGAGCCGAGATCACGCCATTGCACTCCAGCTTAGGTGACAGAGTGACTATGCCTCAAAAAAAAAATTATTTATGTCTTTTATGAAAGAGGTTGTCTTTATTGACTTATTTTATCTTTTCTTCTTTTTGTATTGTCTGTTTCCTTTGTTTTCTATATTTCACTCTATATTCTGTGTTGTGTTAAAATAATGTTTTATTTGCTTGAATTTTCTGCAGTAATTTGGAATTCAGAAATTCTATTTTCAGTTACTCTACTAGTGTCTTTAGGCTTAGAAAATTATCCTTAAACTTTGTTTCTTTTCTTTTTGAGATGGAGTCTCACTCTGTCACCCAGGCTGGAGTACAGTGGCATGATCTCAGCTCACTGCAACCTCCACCTCCCGGGTTCAAGGAATTCTCCCTGCCTCAGCCTCCTGAGTAGCTGGGATTATAGGCACCTGCCACCATGACTGGCCAATTTTTGTATTTTTAGTAGAGACAGGTTTTTGCCATGTTGGCCAGGCTGGTCTCGAACTCCTGACCTCAGGTGATCCACTGTTTATTAATGGCAAGAACATAAACCTTTCATAAACCTCACTTTTAAAACATGTTTAGTCGTCTATGAATGAAGTAAATAGATCCAGACTCAAGGTTTGCCAACAGACAAGGTATGTGGCGTTTTCTTGGCCCTTTCAACTCCCAAAGATTGGGCTGATAAAGGAGCCCCTTGCAGATATTTGTTGTATCTCTGCAAGCCCCACAGATGCATTCCACTCAACCTGCAACCCATTCCAGCCTGTACATTTTCTAACCAAGAAAGTCAGATGCAGTGGGCAGTTTCCTTTAAACAGTGTCTGACGTGAAGGCCACACACCTCCAGCACACTTCTTTCCACCCTGCTCTCACGGGAGAGGGGATTCCCTATGCAGGATGGAGCGGGGGGGCGGGGCTTCTGTTTCCTGCTGCTTCGTATTCCATGGCATGCTGGGAGTTAACAATCTCCAGATAAATGTGGCGCGATGCTGATGCAGTGATGGAGGGCTGAGCCCAGCCCATGCAGAACATGACTCCTGCACAGTTAGGAAAATGCAATTTGTTTTTCTAGATTGTCGGGTCTGCACCTGAATTATGTATAGACGTTGAAGGAAGAATCTAAGTAATGCCTTCCTTCTCTAGGGCCATCTGCCAGGTTCTCCTTCAAAAGGTAGAGCATGCAGGAGGCAAATCAAACAGCATGCTTCCCATTCCTTCTTCTTGGTCTGCCCCACTGCAGGCCGACAGCACTGTCTTATTTATGGTTTCCAGTGCTGTTGTCAGTTTTGTATTTTGGTCTATCCTCGTGGCATTTTAATGGGAAGGCAGGAGGCACTGTATCAAGAACAGCCTTCTGCTGCCATGCTAACCCAGAAGCCATATCTCTATATTTGTTTCAAAGTATATGATGTAACTTAAAACCTCCCCCATGTCAGGAAATGCAAATTTTGCAGTTCTGGGGGGAATATGATATCACCATCTTTGCATTCACTTAAGGTATTTTACTTAAGAGGCAAAGTAGTAATCTAAGATACTTCCTATTTTACATGTATTAATGCAATAGCCATAGGTTAATATTTCATTAGGGTTGAATTAAGAATTTACAGATGTGCATACGAAGGGTGAGTAACCTAATAGTTTACCAGTTGGGGGAGGGAACAAATCCAACCATTTCAAAATGATTCATGCTAACCATAATGGTGTCTCATTCTGAGAAAGTGTAGTATTGTAATTGTATGATTCTTCTAGTAGAACATTGGTAACTACTTTTTAAAGGACTCTTGCATAGTGCCTACACATGTGGAGGATGTTTAAAAGCTGGGGTGGGGTTAGGGGGATCTGGTAAGATATTGAGACAACAAAGAGAAAAAACGAAAGGACTAAACAAAATCTTGGTTTTTTTCCTGGGCTTTTTTTCTTTTTGAACTATTGCTTCTTTGCTGTGGAGTGCAGTAGTTCTATGCTTTGTTATTTTAGCACTTGTTTTTATAACTCTGCCTCTACTAACCGTACGAGCCTGGGCAAGTTCTGCGTCTGAGTTCCATCAGCTGAGGCAGGGATATGTAGGGAGAAAGGAAGTGGATTGCATGACAGCATCCATATCCAATATTTTCTTGGCAGGTGTAGCTAACGGCTCAAGCTGGAAGTTTCAGAGAACCACTCAGTCTTGGGAATAGAGTGTGGAGCAAACATTTATTAATCTCTGTTAATAGACTCTGGCATAAGAAATCTGTGATCCAGATCCTGCTAGACTCAGTGCTAGGGGACCACAACTGGGGCATGGTGCTCATATCCAGACACCTCTCTTATTTTTCTTTTTGAGACAGGGTCTTGCTCTGTCACCCCAGCTAGAGTGTAGTGGCACAATCACAGCTCACTGCAGCCTCCCCCATCCCCCTCGGCTTACCCTCCCGAGTAGCTGGGGCTACAGGCCCAGGCTACCACACCCACAGGCACCTCATTTTAAGAGAAACACTACAAGAGAGAATGGAATGTGCCTGGGAAGGAGTATCCAGGTGGCAGAAATTAAAAAGAAAGAAACACACATACACCATGAATTGGAGAAGAGATTGAGGAAGAGGCAGAATATTTTAAGATACTAAATCGGAGAAAGAAGTTACAGTTTGCCTCTATAGCACCACGGGGCAAGACCAGAAACAACGTCTGGAAGAGGGAGGGGGAGGATTTGACTCAATGTAAGGAGGGATTTTCTCACAACGGAGGTTGTTCAGCTATGAGAGGATGCCTGCTGAGTCGCTGCATTTCCTTGGTATAGTACTTAGTTTATGTAGGAAGTCAGAGGGATAGAGAGATACAAATCAGTTCCTATTTGGAGAGAACAAATAATTAGAGGACCCCTAATGTTCCTTCGAAGATTTCTCTTCCAGTTTCCTATTCGTGTATGGGATTTATAACTGAAATATTATAATATTCAAATATCTGTACTACTTTTACATCCAATCAGACCATGCTGCAGTAGAAATGTGTATCACGGAGTCGTCAGAATCACAAGGTATCTCCTCAAAAGGCTTACTCTTTGCTCCAGAATTTCAGAGCTAAGGTTTTTTTATTTTTCCCTATCTTTTGATAGCTAAAAAAAAAACAAAAAAAACATAGTTCTCCTTTAATGTATAACAGTATTTTCAAAATACCTCTCAACTGAGGTTAATTTATTGTTAACCCTCTCTGTTCTTCTCCGGCCCTCCACATGTGCTGTTCAGGCTTAGCCATGAGGCTGAGTAAACAAGGAGGGAGGAAGTGGACAGAGGAAGGGGACAGCTCAACGCCCACCTCTTCCAGCCCAGGTTACTTACAGTAAATCCTGGGCAGAAGGAAAGGGATGCAAAAGAAACACTCTATCTTCTGGACTAGGCGACTATTAGTAAAAAGAAGGGAGAGTACGGTGATTAATTTTATGTTCCGACTTGACTGGATGGAGGGATGCCTGGATGGCTGCTGAAGCATTATTTCTGGGTGTCAGGTCTGTGAAGGTGTTGCTGAAGGAAATTGGAGTGCAAGTTGGTGGACTGAGTGGGGAGGATCCACCCTCAGTGTGGGCAGGCACTAATCAGTCTGCTGGGGGCCCAGATAGAACAAAAGGCAGAAGACGGGCGAATAGTTCTCTCTCCCCTATTTCATCCCCACTACCCCTCGCCCTCTCCCCTTCTCCTCCTCTCCTCCTTCCGCACCCCCTCTCAGTTCTGGAGTAGGATGCCCTTCTTCTCCCGCCCTTGGGCATCAGAATTCCAGGTTCTTTAGAAATTTGGACTCTGAGACTTGCACCTGGCCTCCCAGGGCTCTCAGGCCTTTGGTCTCAGATTGTGAGTTACATCAATCGGCCTCCTTGGCTCTTGGGCCTTCCAACTTGGGCTAAGACATCCTTATGGTTCTCCAGCTTGCAGACAGCCTATTGTGGGACCTCTCAGCCTCCATAATTGTGTGCGCCAAATCCTCTAATAAATCTCGTCTCATATATCCATATCGATCTGCTTATCCTATTGGTTCTGTCTCTCTGGAGAACCCTGACTAATACAGAGAGGAAAGCAGGAGAATATGATAGTGTGCCCAGAACTCTTCCTCGAGGCCTCAGCTCAGGGGTAGGGAGGAATGTTAGACAGGTTATGGGGAATACTAGCGGGAGGCAGATTATTTGCTTCACATTTCGGACTGTGGAAGGAGCTCATCTCAAAGACTGTGCTGCCCTCGCCTGTGGGGCCACATCAGAGTAGCTTGGTGGGGCAGCACGATTTGCCAAAGGAGAACTAGAATTGGTTCTTCTGAGTAGCTGTTGGTATTGATGTGGCATGGATAGGGCCCAGAAGACCCCATATGCCCCTGAGTGGGTGGGCGTTTAGGAAGTAGCTGAGTTGAGAGCTGATGGGCATGTAATGGGCCTGTGATGGTAAGGGGCAAAGAGTTAGACTGGTCCAGGGAGTGAATGGAAGACAGGCAGAGCTCAGAGGGGTCTGTGATGCCCACAGGAGTTGAGGGGCACCACTGTGGCTTCATCAGGCTGAGAGGCCAGACCACAGACAATGGCAGAGGAGGCTCACAGAGCAAATGGAGATGAGTCACGCAAAAGACGCCATTGCCACAGAGGCCACCAAGGACTCAGAGAGCCACACAGGAGCACAGACGAGGCCTTCTTTCCTCCAGCCAAGGTCACTGAGCCACACCCCGTCCTCACACACCTAGCCACCATCTTGCAGAAGATATCAGAGAGGTAAGCATTTTTACCTAAAGGGACTGAGCATTTTCTTAAGGAGAGTGTTTAAATGGTTGCACCACATCAGGTTTTAAGACTAGACTAAAATTTAGGAGTTATTTTCTGGCATCCTTTTAGGTCGGCGGGCAAGGGGGTGTCTGCTGTGGACGACCTAAAGAAAGAGCATTATCTTTACACAGCTGAGTTGGAGTATGAATAATTTTTTTTATTTCATTACAAATGTCAATAGCATAAAAACTGTGACATTGACCTTATGGACAGACACTTGTACGTCCAGGGCCTAAGGTGGTGCCTAGGACAAAGAATGTGCCAAATAATTATTTGCTAAGTTAATTAATAGCAATTTTCAGTAATAGGATGGAAGAACATTTTTACAAACTCAGATATATTATTGTAGAAATATTAGTCACTTCCTTGGTTCAATGCAGGCTCTCTAGGGAATCTATACAATTCAGTCTCCATCTGAAACAGGACCAGCAAGATAAGTTATCTCATCAGGGAGAAATTTAAAAGATGAAATGGAGTAGGAGGGACTAGCATCAGAAAACACTGTAATAAAGGTCACTGAGAGGAGATGAAAGAAAAAATCAATGAAGAGCTGCAAAAGACAGAAAAAAAATTTGTAATAGCTGAAGTTAATTTAAAGCAATGAGACGTGGAGTTGGTTTGGATTATGCGTATGAGGCCTAGTATAGTTCATTTTATTTTTATGCAATATCCTTAAAACTCCATGTCATAAAGCACTTAACATAAAACACTCAATAAGAGAATCAATTATAGACTGAAAAAGACATAAAAATAATTTAAAATTTTTTTCACATTGCATTTTCATGCCAATTAATTTCAAAATGAGTTGCTGGTTTGTTGATTTGCATTTTTGCTATTGAACATAACTCTCTTCTTTGCGTCAGCATAGCCTGATACATTCACGACATACAATCAAAGCCCCTGGAAATAACGCTTTCAAAGTACGCATTACGATAGAATTTCTGCAAACTAAAGATGTTCCGCTCATCCTAAACACCCTTTTCTTTCTCATCCACCTTTTCTGATTCTTTTTATTTTGCCAACGCAATGTATCTCATATTTGTCCCAGCTCAGACTCTCAACACCTCTTGCCTAAACCAGGGATAGAAGATACGGGTGCCTCTCACAAGACCCAGACTTCCCCACCGAACGCTAAGCTACCTACTGAACATCTTCATTGGATACCTAATAAGCATCTCAACCTTAGATTTTCAAAACCCAGTTCCTAGTTTGTCCCCAAATCTGTTCCTCAGGGAGCCTCCCCCAATCTCAGTAAATGGCAATTCCATTTTTTTCTGATTGTTCAAGCCAAAAACCTTGGAGTATTTTTTGACTCTTTTCATTCTTTCACACATCATGCCCATTCCTTCATCAAATTCTGAAAGCTCTACCTTCAAAACACAGCCCAATCTGATCACTTTGTGTCACCTCTCCAGCTCCCACCCTGGGCAATGTCGCCATCATCTTTCATCTGGATTATTGCAATACCTTTACAACTGGTCTCTCCTGGCCTCCCTAGAACAGCCAGGGTGATCTCTTCAGATTGTATCACTCCTCTGCTCAAAGTCCTTCAATAGCCCTCCAATTACTCAGAACAGAAGCCAAGTCCTTCCGGTGGCCCACAAGGCCCTCTATAATCTGGCCCTCCCTCACTTCACTCACTTCATCTCCTCCACTTTCCTCATCTCACTTTATTCCAGACCACTGATCCCCATGCTGCTCAGAAAAGAAGTTAGGCATGCCCTTGCCTTTGGGCCTCCACCCTAGCTGTTCCCACTGGCGGGAACATTCTTGCCAGAAAGAAGCATGGCTCATCCCTCACTTCCTTCAGATTTCTGCACAGGAGGCACTTCCTCAAGGAAGGCCTTCCCTGGTCACCTCCATTAAAACAGCACTTCTCTGATTCTCCTTTCCTGCTCCCTCCCCATCCCCTTAACCTGCTCTATTTTTCCACATAGCCCTTATCTCCATCTGACCTACTATATTACTTTTTATCACTGCTTGTCTGAAATCCCTGAAGCTCCTCCTTCCCTCATAGAATGTAATTTTCTTGTGTTCCACCTGGGATTTGTTTGTTGCTTTATTCTCACATTCTAAAACAGTGCCTAGCATATGGTAGGCGATAAATAGATATTTGTTGAATGGATTGAACAACTATGCCAGTGACTTAGCCACTCTTAGCTACTCCTCGGAACTTACATTTGTTCCAGGAAGGGTCCGTGAGGTAAGAGAAGGTAAAGGTGGTTTGCCAAGCTGGCCTGGATGAGCCTCTCTAAGAGGGACCCTGGAACTTGGCAGGGCACGTCAGTTAGGGGACCAGACATCGTGGGTCCACCAATTGTTTACACCACTTCTATGGTTGTCTTTCTTAGCCTTTCTAGCTTTCATTTTCCCTCCTTTCCTCTCCCTACCATCATCATCACAGTGGTTAAAAAGTCTTTATGAAGGTTTTATGAAACACTTCCTAGTTCTAGGGCATTGCATAAGCAGCTGCAGGGCTCCAGGGTGTGGGCTGCCTGATATTTTTAGGCAAAGAGACTGTTCAGCAATGGGCTCACCCACGTGAATTGAAACAGAGGGGGATCGAACCACCTGCCCCTGTTACTGCTGCGTCTGGTGCCTCCAGGCCTGATCCCAGGCTTGATCCAATTAGTCCTTGTAACTGAAGGCCAAGTGCGATTAGCTCTAGGTTATGAGTATGGACCTTGACAGACCTGAGTTCAAGCTCTGCCACTTCGTAACTCTGGGACTTAGGGAAAGCCACCTAAATGTATCAAGGTTTCAATTTCCTCATTCCAAAATGGAAAAAATAATAGTACTTTCTTCAGACAGCTGCTGTTAGTTATTAAATAAAAACTCAAGTCAAACACATGGCACCGTGTTTGGCCCATAGCAAGGACTTAAATAGTACTAGATGCTGTCGTTATGGTGGCTATTTCCACCCAAATTGAATAACAAACCACCAGGAGAGACTCCTGAAAAGAGGAAAGTCATTGAACACTTATCCTGCCCTCAAATGCTTAATGTGGATTATTGGGACTCTGAATTTTCAGTGACTCTGTTGTGTCCTTGAAGTTGCTGAGTGGTTAAAACTGTGGAGGGTCCATGAGACGAGCCAGAGGGATTAAGAAACAAAGTAAATGTTTACCTGCATTTTATATGCTCGGTCTTAAATTAAATAGCTCTGTTTTCATTGACTTGGTCCAAATTGATCAGTGATTCACAAGAGACCTTAACTATGCACTTCTATATATAAAGTTGATGTAACTGGGGTTTCTTTAAACCACTTTGGTATTTTTGCATGTTTAGTGTATACTTTATCATTATCATCAACTGAAAAGCAGTGTGCTTGGCTCACATACGGATTTCCAATCACGCGGCCATTACTGAAGGAAATGTGGCCCAGTGTGTTGAGGATATCACGGTCTAGTTTCTCTTTTGCTTGATGTATGCCTGTGTAGTTTTTATACATACGTTAAACTGCAAACCCTTTGAGGTAAAAACTGGGGTATCGTGGCCAGGTGTGGTGGTGTGCACTTGTAATCCCAGAACTTTGGGAGGCCGAGGCGGGCAGATCACCTGAGGTTGGGAGTTTGAGACCAGCCTGGCCGACACGGTGAAACTCCATCTCTACTAAAAATATAAAAGTTATCCAGGTGTGGTGGTGCATGCCTGTAATCCCAGCTACTTGGGAGGCTGAAGCAGGAGAATCGCTTGAACCTGGGAGGTGGAGGTTGCAGTGAGCCAAGATCGAGCCATTGCACTCCAGCCTGGGTGACAAGAGTGAAACTCTGTCTCAAAACAGGAAAATAAAAAAACAAAAAACAAAACAAAACCAAAAAACTGAGGTATCACTTTCTTTTGCTGTTCTCCACAAAACCTACTTGTGGTCTGCACTATGAGAGATCTTGAACACAGGTAGATAGTTGAAAGCCTGAACATTGAGTGACACTGGGTTTCTAACTCACATTTGCATTCTGAGATTGCAGGGCTTTTTGGAATTGCAAATGGCCTCTCTCTTCAATCCCCCAGGACTCATTCCTTCACATTCTTAGATCCACAGGTCTCTGATAATATGTGTGTGTTTATCTGTGTGTGTAAGAGTCATGTGTGTGTGTGTGTGTGTGTGTGTAAGAGAAAGAGAGATTGAGAGAGACCTGTCCTATGTCTCAGATGAGATTCAAACCTGTCTAGGAATGTCTGATGAGCTGAAGGACAGATCCACAATAAGGAGTTGATTTATATGAAGGTTTAGTATGAAAGAGAAGGGAAGGCATTTGTTGGAGCTTATGAAGGGAGAGCCTGATGTCAGTCTGGGAACTTATTCCACAGCCCCTCCCCCAAGGACTTGGGCCTGAGGTCTGCAGAGAGGCACTGGAGGACAGAACCATTTCCACAGGGGCTTGGAATGTGCAGAGATCGCCGGGCATCTCCCATATGGTAGGGAACTCTGCTGGTATAGTCATGCTTCAGCCACTTCAGGGACACGAGGAGAGGACTTGTGGTACAAACAGCAGCATCCTTACAGAGGTCCTACATAAAGGGACAAGGATGAGGCACTCCCTCCAGCAGCTGGAAAACATACCAACATTATTGTTGACATTGTTTGAGTGTGCCCCTGTGCCAGGCTTAACGAAAGGCACATTTAATCCCATTTTACAGGTTGAAAAAGCTGATAAATTATTCCAGGTCACACATGCTTTGATTTTGTAAAAATTTTGTTTTAGGCCAGGCGTGGTGGCTCATGCCTGTAATCCCAGCACTTTGGGAGGCCAAGGCAGGGGGGATCAATTGAGGTCAGGAGTTCAATACCAGCCTGGCCAACACGGGGAAACCCTATCTCTACTAACATACAAAAATTAGCCAGGTGTGGTGGTGCACGCCTGTAATCCCAGCTACTCAGGAGGCTGAGGCAGGAGAATCACTTGAACCCGGGAGGTTGCAGTGAGCTGAGATGTCACCACTACACTTCAGCCTGGGCGACAGAGTGAGACTCCATCTCAAAAAAAAATTATTTTAGAGATGAGGTCTCACTATGTTGCCCAGGCTGGAGTGCAGTGGTTATTGACAGGTGTCATCATAGTGCACAATAGCCTCAAACTCCTGGTCTCAAGTAGCCTGGTCCTGCTTTAGCCTCCCAAGTAGCGGGCACTGCAGGTGCATGCTACCATACTGGCATGTATGGAGTCAAATTACCAGGTATAAAATAATCTGGGTAACTTGATTCCAAGCCTTATGTTCTTAATCACCCTTTGATATAGCTCCAGGGTTGTATGAAACAGAATAGGCAATCCAGAAATAGACTGAAATACATGAGTGTAATATATATCATATAAAGGGTATATCTTAAATCAGTGCAGGTAAAGATGGATTTATAAATAAATGTATTTGGACAAGTATATAGCCCTCTGGAAAAAGGTAAATTTGGATCCCTACCTTATACTGTATACTACTGTATACTAGAACAAACTCCATATGGATCAAGTATATGTTTTAATATAAACATAAAATCATACAAATGCTAGACGAAAACATGGACAAATATAACAATGGAGCCACTGCTATAACATTGGAGTAGGAAAAACCTTTCTAATGACTCAAACCCCAAAGGTTCACAAATAAAAACTAGGATAAATAAATTTATATAAAAAGTCAAAAGACAAATGACAAATATAGAAAAAAAGAACTCATCAGAAAAATAATTAATCTTTCTTTATATAAAGAGGCCTAAAAATTGATAAAATAAAGACCAATGACTTAATAGAAAATTGGCAAAGGACATGGGCTGTTCAGAGAAAAAATGCAAATGATCCTTAAATATATGAAAAGATTTCATCCTAACTCATAATAAGAGTCATGTAATAAGATGCCATTTGAAATGATATTAAGGTATCAATTTTTACATATCTGATTGGCAAAAATCCAAACATTTGACAACATACTCTGTTGGTGAGGCTACGGGAAAACAGGCATTCCCCTATACATATATGCCGGGGAAGTCCACAATGCCGCAGATCTGTGGAGAGCAATTTGATAATATCTATTAAAATACAAGGCATTGACCTTCTACCCCAATAGCCTATTTCTGGTAATTCATCCTACAGATCTACCCACACAGGTATAAAATGACAGATGCCTAAGTTAAGCTATTGCTGCATTGTTTACCCCAATAGCCTATTTCTGGTAATTCATCCTACAGATCTACCCACACAGGTATAAAATGACAGATGCCTAAGTTAAGCTATTGCTGCATTGTTTATCTTGGCAAAGATTGAAAACAGCCCAAGTGTCTATCATTTGGGATCTGATTGAACCAGTAAATACACACTATGGAATATTATGCATTTGTAAAATGCAAAGAAAATTACATAAGGATCTCTCTATATATTTTATGTATATTTTATTTTTTAAAATATATAGGTGTATCGCCAAGTAGAAAAAGCGAAGATGCAGAACAAGGTATATGGTTTGTTACCTTTTGGGTGAGAAGGGGAGAAAATAAAAATATATATTTACATGGGCGTAAAGAAAAGTGGAGGGAAATGAGAAATAGTAAAATGGGGATTGTGTCTTGGGGGAAAGAAATAGAGAACAAGATGGATGGGGGATGGGAGATAAAACTTTCACTATCACTTTTTATATATTTTTAAAATATTTTTAACCATGAGAACATATTATCTAATACAAGTAACTCAAAGAACTTAATTGTCTTTATGTTTGTTGACTGCTTTCCTCAACATCGTGTGCTGATTTTAGCCTTGGATAAGAGCCTGACCTAGTTTTGGTTTATCTTCAAAACAGTGAACAGATCCCAGAGTTATCAGCTGTGCAAATTAGAACAAGGTCAGCTGTATTTGGTCCAAGAGTGTCAGCATCGGAGGCTGAGCAGGACGATTTCTTAAAGATTTTGGAAGAACATTACAACTGAGCATTATTGGGCACAAGAATGACAATAACCCAATTTAAAGTTATGAGTGGCCTGCCCCAAGAGAAATGAGGTCCTCAAGACTATCCTAGAAGGGAGATTCAGATCAAAGCCAACATGGGGCTTCACTGTCAGCTCTGTGGTGTTTAGGAGCCCTCTGCATGTCTAACCTATCTGACAATGAGGAGGAAGTAGGTCTCAGAGCTCTGAGTTCTTGGAGGCATGGCCAAGGATAAGGGGGGTTGAAACATACCTTCAGCCTCCACCATTGTTTGAAAGACAAACAGGGAGTTGAAACTGAAGAAAAGCGTAACTGGACAAAAAGAGTGAAAGACATGAATCAAAAGGTTAAATAGGGGATAAAATGAAGGAGAAAGGAGCTAACATGTTTTGAGTGCCCATTTGTCAGTATTTTGTTGTTAAATCCTCCCAATAGCCCTGTGAAGTAGGTTTTATTATTCACAAACTGAGGCTCAAATGGGTTAACTAAGCCAAGCATGGGAAGGTAGGAAGCAATGAAGTAGATCTCTCTGATGTCACAGTCCGTGCTTTCTGTACTGTAACTTTCAAGTTCAGATTTAGCAACAGGTGCTTCTAGAAGTCGTCACCCTTTTCCAAATAGCTCTTGGTTCTCCAGGTGTCCCCAGCCCCAGCTTCCACCAACAGGGGAAGACTTGAAGCATTCCTGGAACTGCCCTTGGACCCCCAGAGCTTCTTGTGTCCCACAGTATCTTGCATTTTTCCTACTAGTCATGATCTCTCTGTGCCCTGGCCCAGGCCTCACATCTAGTTAATGTTACAACTCTTGTAGATGCCTCTTGAAAGGATGACCATCTTCTCTCAGGGTTTTTCTTTGTTTTTAGAGCTTTTTCTCCTAAGAGACCTGCTCTAGGACTGGTTCATTCCCAGTTCAAGTGGTACCATCTATATCAAAATCCAAGCTGTCCTTTCCTGCCTGGCATCCCAGGTATTAGAAGTCCAGGCATCTGCATTTTCCCGAGTGCTGATGTGTCTCTCGCTGACTGCTTCAGGAAACCCTCTGATGTGTTAGGAAGAAGGCTGTGCCTTCCTTCTGACCTGAGAGGCTGTATTTTGGAGGAGAGGGTCTTTCTGACATCATCTCCTTTTTTCTGAATTATGGGTTTTGCTGCCAACCTGTGAGGGAGCAGGTTGTACAGTCAGATTTGCCTCCACACCTTTGGAATTGCCACATTCAGGCGAGCCAGCAGCCGTATTTCATCTGGCTTATCGTATTTGGGTGGTGGCTGATTCAAGTATTTCTCTCCACGCCCAGCACTTCCCAGTCACCCACAGAGACAGCACATCCTTGTCTCATCTGCAGCCTACGGACTCCTTTCTGCTTCCCCAGTCTCTTTTCATATGCTGCCTCTTCTAGAATCAATAAAATTTCAAATACACTTAATCACTTAAATACCAGTTTTGTGGTGCTCTTCATCTGACTGAGACATAGACATACGTGTATATGCATGCAGAAGACACACGGTACACTGGTGTTTACCCAAGTCAAGATGCTGCCATCCTGAGGCGTTTTGCACCATTTTTTTTTCCTCACCGAGTCTCAGTGACAGCCCAGTGACCTTTTGTCTGAAACAAGGCCATATCTGTGAAGTTAACTTCCATTGCTGCACACATTTCGGCTTGTAAGCCATAAAGGGACATCAACAAGTCCTGACTCTTTATGGATAAATTTAACACATACATATGTATCATCCCTGGGAGTCTCAGATTAGAGGCCTTTGGAAGAATATGGTGTTCATTTATATTCTTCTCATAGCTGGAAGCCGCATTAGGCAGTTACATTTTTACTGATGAACCTAGAGCCCTCAGGCCTGAGTTCTGTCTCCTGCTGGTCAGTCCTTTGGCCAGCTTCTTCCGGGTATGAGAGCTATTTCCCAACCTGGAAGAGCTAGGAGCCCCGGGCACGAAGCATCTCAAAGAGATGGCACTGGCAGTTACAGTCCCTGCTTGAACTCTGGGAAACAAACCGCCCACTTTCCACACTGTTGCAATTTACTACAAGTCTTAGCAGGAACAGTCCCTGTTTCAGCCTGGCACCCAAATGTCTGGGGTTTGGAGATTTATAATTGGAACTTGAAAGAGCCACCAGTACTGTCTTGGGGGAAAAAAAAAAAGGTTGAAAGACTTTCTTGCAAACATTGTTACTTACACATGCCAGGTAATTTACAAGTTAGTCCTCAAGCCTCTGTTGCCTGGGTAAGAGCAAGTAGTGTTTCTGGGGAGGACATCTGTGCCTCTCTTCAGCCTAATGTCACAGTCAGCTTTTTAATGGCTTTGATTCTCTCTGCTCTGAAAATTGCAGAGGAATACTGGAGATTCAGGTGGGAATGTTCCGCAGGTAGAAATGAATTCTGCCAACCATAGCTCACATTCCTGTTTGCATACAAACATCCCCTAAGATTTAAAAATGTCAAAGTGAGAAATGTAAGTCAACTGATTTCCTAGCTTCTTCATTAAGGTTTAGTGTCAGAAACTGACAGGAGAAAGCTCTCAGCTGAGGTAGTTGACCCAAGCATGTTTAAATATATGCTCATATCTTTATTTTAAAATTCTAAACCTTTAATTTTAAATGTTAGATAAACTTACATTTTATATTATAAAAATGATAAGATATGGCTGTAAAATTTTTTTTTTTTTTTTTTTTGAGACGGAGTCTGGCTCTCTCACCCAGGCTGGAGTGCAGTGGCACAATCTCGGCTCGCTGCAAGCTCCGCCTCCCGGGTTCACGCCATTCTCCTGCCTCAGCCTCCCGAGTAGCTGGGACTACAGGCGTCCGCCACCACGCCCGGCTAATTTTTTGTATTTTTAGTAGAGACGGGGTTTCACCGTGTTAGCCAGGATGGTCTCGATCTCCTGACCTCGTGATCCGCCCGCCCCGGCCTCCCAAAGTGCTGGGATTACAAGCGTGAGCCACCGCGCCCGGCCTAGCTGTAAAATTTTTGAAAAGCCTGAAGTAAAAAGAAGAGGGAAAAACCCCACTCATCTGCCTATGATCCAAAATCAAGTGTTATAATATTTTGGCATATTTTCTTCCGGGCTTTTTAAAGCTCTGGTTTTTAAGATTTTGCTTTTCTTCTTAAAAACAAAACAAAAACCAAATCGATTTCTTTGCCAATATTTGCCTCACCAAATACAAAGCAAATCTTATAAGACCACTCAAAGGAGTACGTCAAAGGAAAATACATTTTTCTTCATCACCACTGGGCTGTGTAGACGGGCCTGGGAGCCTCTTTCTCTCCCAGAACCCTTTTTAGAGAAGGGTCTGAACCTCTTCATAGCTCAGGAAGTAACCTTCCCCTCTCTCCTTCCAGAATCTAAAAATTAAGGTTTTAGAGAGTGAACACTGGCTTCCCCTTATGTAATTCCCTGTTGTTTTGGCAAACAGCTTCCATCTCCCCTCCCTTGGGACATGGCTTATCAACCATTCCCCCCTGGAAGTGTTAGTTACACTTGAAGGAAGGAGTTCCAGAAATGCTACCCCAAAATATGCCACTTTGCTATGCTGATTACTTTGAATAGAGGGCACTTGGGGAACAGCAAACGCAGGCAGAGGTTTTCCCTGAGACCCCTTATCTACCTAAAGACGGGTCCTCCAAAAAAAACTCAATTATCATGAATCTGCTCTCTGGGAATCTTATCAACATGGGAAGATTAACCCCAATCGCAGCAGAGGAGAATGGACACCACGCGAAGACAGACAATCATCTCTTCTCCTGAGAACTGCTCCAGACAACTTTTTGTTTGTTTGTTTGTTTTGTTTTGTTTTGTTTGAGACAGTCTCACTCTGTTGCCCAGGCTAGAGTGCAGTGGCATAATCTCGGCTCACTGCAACCTCCGCCTCCTGGGTTCAAGCGATTCTCGTGCCTCAGCCTCCCCAGTAGCTAGGATTACTGGTGTGCACCACCATGCCCAATTAAGTTTTGTATTTTTAGTAGAGATGGGGTTTCACCATGTTGGCCAGCCTGCTCTCAAACTCCTGGCCTCAAGTGATCCACCCACCTTGGCCTTCCAAAGTGCTGGGATTACAGGCATGAGCCACCATGCCCAGCCCAGACAACTTTTTACTAAGGGAGAGACTTTTTATCTGCCTAACAAGACAACGTTTATTCACTGTATAATTCCTCTGTCACCCTCCCATAACTTGTGTCGCCACCATCCCCAGAAGCCCCAAGCCCCCATTTCCTTCTGTAGCTCAGGCTGCTATACAGGCTTCAGCCATCTCACCCTTCTTTTAGTCTCATAGAGTCTCATATTTTGTGGGACTCCCATGTGTACACAATTAAACGTGGCTTTCCTCCTATTAATCTGTCTTACGTCAATTTAAATCATAGCCCAGCCAAGGAACCTAGAAGGGTGTGGGGGAAGTCATTTTTCACTCTTCTGCACGCTCTTGGTCTGTCTTCTAAACTCAATCCCTGGGAATTAGCAGTTTCCCTCTAAGGGAGACAGATATTCCTTTAGCAGCCCCCTCAGTGAGCAGGATACTCTGAGAAAGGGGACAGGCCTGAACAGCCCATTGCCAGGAGATTTTGGGGGTCAGTTCTATTTCCGAAGAGCTGGGCCGAAACTTGACAAGATTAATAGGCATGTTAAAGAAATCTAAACATAGGCCGGAGGAGTGCCACAAAAGTCATTAGCACATGAACACACACACAAACTCTGCTCTTTCCCCTCTCGCTCTATGCCATCAGATTCTGGATGAACTTCCATTTGTTTATGCTCAATGTTGGATGAGAATGCCACAGAAAAAATAGGTTCTGGGGTACATGCAGAAAACGCTACATAACTTGTGGGGCCCAGTACCAAATGAAAATGCAGAATCCCTTGTTCAAAACTATTAAGAATGTCAGGGTGGTGACAGGAGGACATTAAACCAAGCACAGGGTCCTTCTGAGCATGGGGTCCTGTGCAACTGTGCCCAGAGCCTACGTGCACGATTCATACCCTTGCATACGTGTATTCATGTGCCCATTCTGGTTTAGGGATCTTCTTTGCATGTAGAATACTCAACTTTCTTGAAAACAGAGCAGTAGAGATGGCCTATAGTGGAAGAAACCAAATAGGATACTCGTGGACCCCTGCCTCTAATAAACTCGGCTATCAATGATTAAGTCAGGGTCAAGAATTAAACTAGCAAATAACTACAAGAGAGAAAATATTGACAATTGGTATGTTGTTGGTTAAGAAAAGATGAGTAGCTTTATTTCTTCCCATTATGTTCCAATTACACTCTTTTCCCATTTAAAGAGACACTTACTATGGGAAATCCTTGGGAGAAGGGTCTATATAGGTTTCACTTCTAACTCCTCCAAGGCACTTAGCACCACGCTTGGCACTCAACTGTCATTGTTGAATGAAACAATTCAGAAATTGCCAGAATGTCAGGCTTGGGAGAATGAAGGGACAAATGGATACCTAATGCCTCTATTTCTTAAAAAAATGATAAAGTTGAAAACACGGGAAATGTTTCTTTGCTGTGCTCAGGCAAAGAGAAAGACACAATTGAACCACGTTCAAGCTTCGGTGGAGAAGGGTAAACAAGGGAGAGATTATACATAATTATACCTAATCATGTTTCAGGGGATAAACAGCAATCAAAGGCAAGGAGGTGCCGAAGCCTGGCCCCTTTCCAGCGGCAGCCCAGGAACCAGCAGGGAAAGCAGGCCCTGGGCAGGAAACACTCCCCAAAGAACTGTTTTCAGTTCGTTAGGGAATGGCCTGTTGCGCTTTTGTGTTGTGATTTTACTTTTTCTGCCCAGGGGTGGGGTGGGCAGTTCTGGAGTTCCTTTGGCTGTTCCTTTTGCACTTTGGAGTTGATTTTTTTCCTTTGGTAATGGCTGAGGCTAACCCCCACCCGCCAAAACAAAAAAAACAACAAAAAAAATCAGCTCTCCAAAGGAACACTGAAGCCAAAGCCAAATCATTTGAAATGCTGGCTAGTACAGAGGAAAAAAAGAATTTCTGAACCAAAGTCTCTCCATTCGTTTAATACATCATAGCATAGCACATTAAAATGTATTCTCTGCAAAAACAAACACTTAGAGACCCAGTTTCTGCACAAGTCAAAGGAAGAGACCAATGAGATTTTGACAACTCAGACCTTAAACACATATTTTGGGGAAAAATTATTTTTTATTTGCACATTTTGTGGTCAAATTACCCAAATAATTACACGTTGATCTCTGCTGGTTATTAACCTAAACACTCAACTATATTTTTTTCTGAGTTTAGGCAAACTAGTGGCATTAACGCTTCAGTGGATACTATCGAGACTAACTTGGGGATCAGGAAAGCCCAAATCTTGAACATTCTACTGGCCTCAGATGGCTATGGCATAGGTCTAGGAGGAAACAGCTCCAAGCTCTGCTCAGAATCTGCTCTGCACACCCTACGGCCTCAGAGTCATCAGGGTAATCTTTCCCCTTGTGCTTAAATTAAATGTGTATTTCACACATAATTATAGGGTTCTATGGGACATCCAAGATGGTATCCACCTGAGTTAATCGTGTTAAGCTTCTACACAGGTAATTAACCAGGTAGAAATAGCCTGGGGCATCGAAATAACCAAAACTGCTTAAATGTTGGGACACTGAAACATTCTCAGAGGCCTCACAGGGCCGAGGTGCCAGAGACAGCCGTTCTTAAATGTTAGGCTATACATCAGCATCACCTGGGAAACTTGTTAAAAATGCACAATCTGCCACTTCACCTTCTGAGAGTCTGATGGGGTGGCCTAGGGTCCATAAATGTGCACACTATAAAGCCACATGGTTTTTGTTGAAGGGGCTCAGGGGCTCAGAGGCTCATGCTTAGAGAAGTATGCCCTACAAACTTGAGCAAGCATTCACATCACTGGGAAGTTAAAACACAGATGCTGGGCCCCACTCCCTGAGTTTCTGATTCAGAAGGTCTGGGATCAGTCCGGAGAACTGAATTTCTAACAAGCACCCAGGTGACATTGCTGCTGCTGGTCCAGACAACACACTTTGAGACCCGCTATTATGGACCTTTAATATTCAAAGAACGGAACCGAGGGCGGCAGCATTGGCATCACGTGGAAGCTTGTTAGAGATGCAGACTCTGAAGCTCCATGTCACATGTTATGAATCAGGATCTACTTTTTACTAAGATCCCCAAGTAATTCACATCACATGAACTTCTGAGAAGGGTTGATTTAGATTAGCAGTTTGCCACCTTGAATACACATTGAAATCACCTGGGAAGCTTTTGACAGGTACTGATGCCTGAGACCTGTTTCGTTGCTTTGCCCAGGTTTTGGAAGTTCTGAGAACTTCCCAGATAATTCTAATATACAGCCAAGTTAGAAAAACCGCTACCTTAGGAGATGTCGGATAAGTACTTGTTGGGTGCCTGGTGATGGAAATTTCCAGCCATGCTGAGGTGATAGCTTCACTTTAGCGCTAGTCTTCATCCTGCCAAGTGGCCTCCCTGTGTACGGAGGCTCCGCCACGCTGACAGCACAGGCCAAGGAAGAAAAGTCTCAGAATGTGAGTACTCCGAGCACACACCAAAAATAATACAGACAAAAAAAACTTTTAAAAAATCCTCTGATTAGTATTCTCAGTGAAATTTGAGAGGACATTGCAGTGATAAAGCAGAAAAAAAACTGTAATGAAAAAGCAGTCTGAGAACAATGTAGAGTTCTTAGAGATGAAACACATTGTTCAAATAAAATTCTCAAGAGAGCAGGAAATAGCAGGATGGATATCACAGAACAAGGAATTAGTGAGTTATACAAGCTGTTTGCAAATGCTAAACTAGCTGAATTAAAGTCACCAATCATCCAGAGCACTGTATTAAAAAGAATCTCTGGGCCCTACCCTTGGCTTGTAGAATCAGAATCCTCAGGTGGTGGCTAAGGACCCACAGCGTTAACAAATGCCTGGAAGTATTTTGATGGGTTACCCAGATTTTGGAACCACTCAATTAGAAGACAGGCCTAAGAGATTCTCCCAAGCCCCTAAGAAAGAGACAGAGAAATTGTGAGAAACCGCAAACAATGAAGGGCTCAGAACAAGCCATGGTGATGCAAAACTCCACTGGGGCCAGGAGTGGGGTCCGGGTGGGTTGCTGGAACACCGTTTACCACATGTGAATGGTGACTTCCAGGTTGGCCTTGAATGGGGGAGAGGTCTTGGAAATATGTTTACCATATGCAACAGAAGTTCTAGAGGTAGATACATGAGCAGGTACAGATGAAGTTATCAAATAATAGAAGACTGTCTTCAGATCAAAAGGTAAAATAAGAGTCTAGGTTTATTTTTTCAGCAGCTTTGTTAAGATACAACTCATATCGGCCGGGCGCGGTGGCTCATGCCTGTAATCCCAGCACTTTGGGAGGCCGAGGCGGGCGGATCACGAGGTCAGGAGATTGAGACCATCCTGGCTAACACAGTGAAACGCCGTCTCTACTAAAAATACAAAAAATTAGCCGGGCAAGGTGGCGGGCGCCTGTAGTCCCAGCTACTCGGGAGGCTGAGGCAGGAGAATGGCGTGAACCCCGGGGGGCGGAGCCTGCAGTGAGCCTAGATCGCGCCACTGCACTCCAGCATGGGCGACAGCGAGACTCTGTCTCAAAAAAAAAAAAAAAAAAAAGATATAACTCATATCATGTAATTCACATACTTAGTACAATTCCTTGGTTTTAGTATATTCAGAGTTGCACAACTCTTCCCGAGAGCTAATTATAGAACACTTTCATCATTCCAAAAAGAAACCCTATTACTCTTTTTTTTTTTTTTTTTTTTTTTTTTTTTTGAGATGGAGTCTAGCTCTGTCACCCAGGCTGGAGTGCAGCAGCGAGATCTGGGCTCACTGCAAGCTCCGCCTCCCAGGTTCAAGAGATTCTCCTGCCTCAGCCTCCCAAGCAGCTGGGATTATAGGTGCCCGCCACCACGCCTGGCTAATTTTTGTATTTTTAGTAGAGAAGGGGTTTCGCCATCTTGGCCAGGCTGGTCTCGAATTCCTGACCTTAAATGATTCCCCCTCCCCCGCACCCCCTCGCCGCCTCGGCCTACCAGAGTGCTGGGATTACAGGTATGAGCCACTGCGCCCGACCCCCATGACTCATTAGAAGTCATTTCCTATTCTCCATCTCCCATTCCACCCCCTGCCCTAGACAACCACTAATCTTTCTATCTCTCTATATTTGCCTGTTCTGGACCTTTAATATAAATGGAACCATACCATATTGGTCTTTTGTGACTGGCTTCTTTCTTCATTTAGTGTAATGTTTTCAAAGTTCATCCATGCTGTACCATGTATCAGTGCTTTGTTTCTGTTTATGGCTGAATAACATTCATTCCATTTTACAGTTATACCACATTTTGTTTATCCATTCATTATTTGATGGACATTTCAGTTGTTTTCACTTTTTTGTCTGTTATGAATAATGCTGCTAGAAATATTTGGATACAAGTTTGTGCGTGGGCATATGTTTTCATTTTTTTTAGTTCTTTAAAAATTTTTCTTTTATATGTTTTCATTTCTCTTGGGCATATACCTAGTTGTGAAATTGCTGAGTCATATGGTAACTCTATGTCTAGCATTTTGAGAAACTGCAAAACTGTTTTTCAAAGTAGCTGCATCATTTTACAATCCCAACAACAATCTATGAGTGTTTCAATTTCTCCACATCCTCACCAACACTCGCTATTGACTGTCTTTTTATTTTAACCATCTTAGTGGGTTTGAAGTGATAGCTCATGTTTTAATTTGTATTTTCTTGATGACTAATGATGTTCAGCATATTTCCATATGCTTATTGGCCATGCATATCTTCTTTGGAGAAATGTTTAAGTCCTCTGCCCACTTTTTAATTGGGTTGTCTTTTTAACTTGTAGAAGTTCCTTGTGTATGTATTCTGAATACTAGGCCCTTCTCAGATATATGATTTGCAAATATTTTCTCCCATTCTGTAGTTGTCTTTAAACCTCCTTAATAATGTCATTTGGAGCATCAAAGTTTTAACCTGGAAGTCCAATTTATCTAGTTTTCCTTTCGTCATTTGTGCTTTTAGTATCATAACTAAGAAGACTTTGTCTAACCATGGTCACAAAGATTTATGTTTTCTTCAAAGAGTTGTATAGTTTTAGCTCTTTCATTTAGCCCTATTTTTCACTTAGACTTAATGTTTGTGTATCTGGTGTGAGGTAGGACTTCAACTTTATTGTCTTGTATGTGGATATCCTACCTGCAAGGGAGTCTCAGAAATGTGGGTTTTACCTGGGCACACTGATTCCCTAAATAAAAATGGGGTTCTAGTAGGATACTGGGTAGGCTAATAGCAATCTCTGCCACAGATTATTAAACCTACAGAAAATGAGTCTAGGGCAGCTGGTAGCCATTTCACAGAGCATATGGGGAGAGCCTACCACGGGCTGGGGAGACAGAAGTCTGACATCCTTTGATTCCCTGTTTCAGCTGTGCCTGAGCCTCCCAGTTATTAAAGCCAATATATTTCTTTGTTTCTTATAAGTTGGTTTTAAGGTGAGTTTTTGTCATTTGCAAAAGAAAGAGTTCTGACTAATGTAAGGACCATCAGAAAAGGATTGGTTAAATTATGGTACATCTAAATAAATAAATCCAAGGTACACCGTTATAATAAAATTTATGCAGTATTACAACTAAATGTATATATCTATGTAGAGTAGTCCCCGTTATCCTCAAGGGATACATTCCAAGACCTCCAGTGAATACCTGAAACCATGGATTGTACCAAACCATATATATGTATGTGTGTGTGTATATATACATATATATATACTAATTCTTGTACATACATACCTATGAGAAAGTTTAATTTATAAATTAGCTACAGTAAGAGACTAATAATAAAATAGAACAATTATACTGTAATGAAAGTTACATGTGGTCTCTCTCAAGTGAATGTGGTCTCTCTAAAAATATTGCATTGTATTTACCTACTTTCAGACTGTGATCCTGGGCAACTGAAATTGTGGAAAGTGAAAGCACAGATGAAGGGGTACTACTGCAGTTATTTATTCCTATCTATATATCTCAAACTTCCAAGATACACTAAAATGTTAATGGTGATTTCTTTCTGAGTGATGGGGCTTCCAATAACATTTACTTTCTTCTGCCTCTCTGAGTGCCGCATAGTGAACATGTATTCTTTGTTTCTTTTTGTCTTATTTTATATTTTTTATCTGAAAGAACTTTAAATCTTTCCAAGCTCTCTTATTAGCAAATGTTTGGGCCCACCAGAATTCTGTACTGTGCTGCCTGGGTAGAGATGATCTAAGCTTGTGGGATTGTTAGGGAGCTGCAGCTGGCTGACTGCTCCTTCCATAAAGGCCGCAGTCCTGGATCTAATAATGTTAAGAGCTCTGTTGCTGGGGCTCATCAAGATAGTATAGTTGCAAAGCGCAAACCCCAGAAGATGTCTGATCCAACTGAGTGCATGGGTTATGTAAGGTTGACTGTTGACAGGATTAGGTTCAAGTTCATTTTTTCAGAAGTAAATAATAGTGAGCTGTATCTTTAGACGGAGCATTAAATTCCCCTCTCCCCGCCCCATGCTACTGCAGCATGCTAGAGAAGACATGCATCCCCAATCATGGGTTTGATGTGTTTAAATTAAAAAACCAAATCTTATCTATTTCTCCGCAAAATAAGAGAATGAAAAAATGTTGAAGAAATGATGCTGGTCTAGGCGTGGTCGTTCATGCTTGTAATCCCAGTACTTTGGGAGGCTGAGGCGGGCGGATCACCTGAGGTCAGGAGTTCGAGGCCAGCCTGGCCAACATGGTGAAACCCTGTCTCTACTAAAAATACAAAAATAACCCGGACATGGTGGCGAGTACCTGTAATCCCAGCTACTCGGGAGGCTGAGGCAGGAGAATCACGAACCCGGGGCATGGAGGTTGCAGTAAGCTGAGATTGTGCCACTGCACTCCAGCCTGGGGCAACAGAGTGAGACTCCTGAGACTCTGTCTCCAATCAATCAATCAATCAATCAATGATTTAGGATTGCACTTGCCTGCATTCACTTGCCAGGGCTGCCATAATGAAAGACCACAGGCCGGGTGGTTTAAACAACAGAAATTTATTTTCTCACAATTCTGGAAGCTAGAGGCTAGAAGTCAGAGGTCAAGATGTTGGCAGGGTTGTTTCTTCTCCGCAGCCTCCCTCCTTCCCCGTAGTTTTTAAGGTATAATTGACAAATAAAAATGGAGTCTATTTAAGGTATACAATGTGATATTTTGATATATGTGTACATTGTGGAGTGATTAAATCATGCTAATTAACATGTTCATTACCTCACATATTTTGTGGTGAGAACACTTAAGAGCTACTCTCTTAGCAATATTCAAGTATAAAACACATTGTATTAACTATAGCCATCATGCTGTACAATAGATATCCAGAACTCATCCTGTCTGACTGAAGCTTTGTACCTTTCACCAATATCTCCTTATTTCTCTGCCACCCCTCACCCCAACCCCTGGCAACCATTATTCTTCACTCTGCTTCTATGAGTTCAACTTCTTTAGATTCCATATATAAGTCAGATCATGCAAAGCTTATCTTTTTGTGTCTGGCTTATTTCACTTATATTGTCCAGATCTATCCAGGTTGTCCCAAATGACAGGATATCCTCCTTTTTAAAGGCTAAGTAGTATTCTATTGTGTGTGTATATATACCACATTTTCTTTATCCATTCATCTGTCAATGGACAATTAGGTGTATTCCACATCTTGGCTATTGTGAATAATGCTGCGATGAACATGGGAGTGCAAATATATCTTCAACACAATGATTTTATTTCCTTTGGATATATACCCAGAAGAGGGATTGTTGAATTAGTAGTTCTGTTTTTAATTTTTTGAGGCACCTTCATACTGTTTTCCATAATGGCTATCTCAATTTACCTCCCATCATCTGTATACAACGTTCCCTTTTCTCCACATCCTCACCAATGCTTATTGTCCTTTCTCTTTTTGGTAACAGTCATCCTAACAGGTGTGAGATATCTCGTGTGGCTTATATTTATATTTCCCTGATGGTTAGTGATAGTGAGCATTTTTCCACATACTTATTGGCCATTGCCATCTTCTTTTGAGAATGTCTATTCAGGTCCTTTGCTCATTTAATCAGATTATTCATTTTATTGTTATTGAGTTATTTGGGTTCCTTATATTTTTGGATATCAACCGCTTATCAGATGTAGGGCTTGCCAATATTTCCCCCATTCCATTGGTTGTCTCTTCACTTTATTGTTTCCTTTTTGCTGTACAGAAGCTTTTCAGTTTGTTGCAATTCCATTTGTCTATTTTTGCTTTTGTTGCCTGTGCTGTTAGAGTCATATCCAAAAGATTATTGCTTAGACCATTATCAAGAAGCTCTTCCACTATTTATTTTTCTAGTAGTTTTATAGTTTTAGTTCTTATGCTTAAGTCTTTAATCCATTTTGAGTTAATTTTTGTATATGGTGTGAGATCAGGGTCCAATTTTATTCTGCAGGTGGCCATCTAGTTTACCCAACACCACATGTTAAATAAACTGTCCTTTCTCTATTGTGTATTCTTGGCACCTTTGCAAATGTGTGGATTTCGGGGCTCTCTATTCCATTCTGTTGCTCTACTTGTCTTTTTTATGCCTATACCATGTTCTTTGATTACAACAGCTTTGTAGTATATCTTAAAATCAGGTGGTGTAATTCCTCTAGCTTTGTTTTTGCTCAAATATGCTTTAGCTATTCAGGTCTCTTATGGTTTTATATGAATTTTAGGATATTTTCCTATTTCTATGAAAAATGATATGGGAATTTTGCCAGAAATTACATTAATCTATAGCTCACTTTGGGTAGTATAAACATTTTTAACAATATTAATTCATCCAATCCATAAAATGGGATATCTTTCTTTCTTTTTTTTTTTTAAATGGGATATCTTTCTATTTATTTGAATTGTCTTCAATTTTTCCTCAGTTTGTTTCCAGTGTGCAGATCTTTCCCTTCTTTGGTTAAATTTATTCCTAAGTATTTTTTAAGTACTATAGTAAATGGGATTCTTTTCTAGATTTCTTTTTCAGATTGTTGGTTGGTGTGTAAAAATGCTACTGACTTTTGTATGTTGCTTTTTGTATCCTACAGCTTTACTGAATTCATTTGTTCTAACGGTTTTTTTGGTAGAGACTTCAGGATTTCTGTATATAAGATCATGTCGTCTGCAAACACAGACAAATCTACTTCTTCCTTTTCAATTTGGATGTATTTCTTTTTCTTGCCCAATTTCTCTGATTAGGACCTTCAGTACTATACTGAATAAAGTGGGGAGAGTGGGCATCCTTGTTCTTGATCTTAGAGGAAAAGCTTTTTACTGTTTTTCCTTGAGTATGATGGCAGCTGTGGGCTTGCCACATGTGGCCTTTATTATGTTGAGCTACATTCCTTTTATTCCTAATTTGTTGAGAGTTTTTACCATGAAAGCACGTTGAATTTTGTCAAAGGCTTTTTCTGCATTTATTGAGATGATCATATCATTTTTGTCCTTCATTCTGTCAATGTAGTCTAACGCATTTATTTATCTGCGTATGTTGAACCATGCTTGCATCCAGGGATAATGATCATGGTGTGTGATCCTCCTAATGTATTGTTTAATTTGGTTTGCTAGTATTTTGTTGAAAATTTTGGCATCCATGTTCATCAGAGATGTTGGCCTGTAATTTTCGTTTCTTGTGGTGTCCTTGTCTAACTCTGGTATTAGGAAAATGGCTGGCCTCATAAAATGAGTTTGAAAGTGGAACATGTATTTTTAAATAAAAAATGTATAGATATTTTCTTTTACAAAGATTATTTACAAAATATCTATTATAATATCATTTTTAAATGGGAGTGTGAGTTTGTTCAAGTGTGTGTATGAGAGTGTGTGTGTAGGAGTTTGTGCATGAGTGAGTGTTGCATCAGTGTGACCTGGATGTGAGACATGAAGTCAAAGGAGATCATTTCAGAGCTTTAAGATTTGACTGCTGTGCTGGATTTTGGACCAGCATGGGGCCTGTAGCCCCTTTGTTTTGGCCGGTTTCTCCCATTTGGAACGAGTGTATTTACCCAATGCCTGTACCCCCATTGTATCTAGGAAGTAACTAACTTGCTTTTGATTTTACAGGCTGCTAGGAGGAAGGGACTTGCCTTGTCTCAGATGAGACTTTGGACTTGAACTTTTGGGTTAATGCTGGAATGAATTAAGACTTCAGGAGACTGTTGGGATGGCATGATTGGTTTTGAAATGTGAAAGGGACATGAGATTTGGGAGGGGCCAGGGGCAGAATGATATGGTTAAGCTTTGTGCCACCATTCAAATCTCATCTTTAATTGTAATCCCCATAATCCCCATGTGTCAAGGGAGAGACCAGGTGGAGGTAATTGAATCATGGAGGGCAGTTTCTGCCATGCTGTTCTTGTGATAGTGAGTTCTCATGAGATCTGATGGTTTTATAAGGGGCTCTTCCTCCCTTGCTTGGCACTTCTTCCTGCTGCCTTGTTAAGGAGGTACCTTGCTTCTCCTTCACCTTTCAACC
Source organism: Symphalangus syndactylus (assembly GCF_028878055.3). Taxonomy (NCBI): domain Eukaryota; kingdom Metazoa; phylum Chordata; class Mammalia; order Primates; family Hylobatidae; genus Symphalangus; species Symphalangus syndactylus. Next base: position 32,959,887 of record NC_072427.2, read on the forward strand.
TGATGGTAAGCTTCCTGACTCCTTCCCAGCCATGCTGAATGGTGGGTCAATTAAACCTCTTTCCTTTATAAATTACCCAGTCTCAGGAAGTTCTTTATAGCAGTATGAAAATGGACTAATACAAGTGTGTATTTGTATTTGAATAGAATAAAGTCCAAAAGGAAATACACAGAGGTTAGCAGTAGTATCTCTGGATGGTAGGTCTCCTGATAGTTTTTATTACATTATTTTATATTTCTGGATTGTCTGACTTTTAACCATCTATTTGCTCTGTGCAATGGTCAGTTTTATCTGTCAGCTTGGCTAGGCTATAGTCCCCAGTTATCCAATTAACCACTAATCTAGGTGTTGCTGTGAAGGTGTTTTGTATATGTGACTGATATCTATAATCATTTGTCTTTTTAAGTAAAAGATTATGCTTGATATTCTGGGTGGGCCTGATTCAATCAGTTAAAAGGCCTTAAGGGGAAAACTGAGGTTTCCCTAAAGAAAAAGAAATTCTACCTGTAGACTAAAGCTTCAGCTTGTGCCCAAGAATTCCAGACTGCCCCTCCTGATAGCCTGCCCTATGGATTTCAGACTTGCCTAGTCAGTTCCCACAATTACGTAAGATAATTGCTTGCACTAAATGTGTGTGTGTGTGTGTGTGTGCATGTGCATGTGTTTTACTGGTTGTTTCTCTGGTGCATCCCTGACTGATCCAGAATTTGGTACCTAGAGGTGGGGTGCTGCTGTAACAAATATTTTAAAATGTGAAAGTGGCATTGGAATTGGATAATGGTAAGAGTCTGGTAGAATTTGAGGCATATGACAGAAAAAAACTGAGATTGCCTTGAACAGGCTGTGAGTTGAAATATGGATGTTAAATACTGTTAGTGAGTGCTCAAGAGGAAGTAAGAAGCATGGTGTAGAGCACGCCTGCATCATATTGTAGTATACACATATCAGAAATAGAATATTGGTAGAAATATGTTAAAGGTGCTACTGGCAAGGGCTCAGAGGGAAATGAAGAACATGTTGTTGGAAACTGGAGGAAAGGAGATCCTTGTTATATGGTGGCAGAAAGCCTAGCTGAATTATTTCTACACTTGGTAGAAAGCAGAACTCATAAGCAATGAACTTGGCTAGTTAACTGAGGAGATTTCCAAGCAAAGTGTTGAAGGCACTGCCTGGTTTTTCACTGCTTATATAAAATTTTAGAGGAAAGACACAAATTAAGGAAAGAACTGTTAAGCAAAAAGGAACTAGAACTTGATTTGGGAAATTCTCAGTTATGCACTTTGCAAAAAAAAATACTAATATTAAGAGATTCACTATTAGGAAATTGTGCCCTGGAGAGAGGGTCAAGGGTGTGGTTGGACAACCTTTTGCTAGAACTGAAGAGATTAAAGGTATGACTCATGGACCCACTCAATCATCTCAACAGAAGGTAGGAATCCATGTGGTATTATCCAGAACTATCTTGGAGGAGACTTTTGTCTAATGGCTTTTTATCTCTGTGAAATACATGGAAGAGCAACAAGGGTTTGGAGGATGTTAGTCCAACAGAAACACTGCCAACTTGTACTGAAAGGGATAGAGAGAGGGTAAAATAAAGGAAAGCAGTCAGCCTTCCAAAACTCTACAGGCAGGGAGGAGGCTAATAAAACAACTCAGCTGCAAACATGCATTGCCTTTCAGGAAAAAGGAAAGATAACTCAGAGGGCAGAGCCTTGAGCCTAAAGGGTAGAGCTGTGGAAGCAGAGGCAGAAGGCAGAACTGTAGGCCCAGAGAGCAGAATCTTGAGCCACAAAGGGGCTTGAAATCTAGTGGAATTTCCACTGCTAGATTTTAAAATTTCTAAAATTTCTTAAAAATCAGTGACCCCTTTATTCCTTCCATTTTTCTCCCATTTGGAATGGGATTATCTATAACTATTGTACTATGCCTCTTTCACCATTGTATTTTGGGAACAGATGACTTGTTTTCCAGTTTCATAAGTGCATAGATAGAGAGGAATTTTACCCCAGTATGGATTATACCCAGAGTCCCACTCACATCTGATTTAGAGGATGAGACTTTGGATTTTTGACCTGAAGAGATTTTGGACTTGAATTGTTGTTGTAAGGAGTTGAAACTTTGGGGATGTTGGCTGGGCGCGGTGGCTCACGCTTGTAATCCCAGCACTTTGGGAGGCCGAGGCGGGCGGATCACGAGGTCAGGAGATCGAGACCACGGTGAAACCCTGTCTCTACTAAAAATATAAAAAAATCAGCCGGGCGTGGTGGCGGGCGCCTGTAGTCCCAGCTACTCGGAGAGGCTGAGGCAGGAGAATGGCGTGAACCCGGGAGGCGGAGCTTGCAGTGAGCCGAGATCGCGCCACTGCACTCACTCCAGCCTGGGCGGCAGAGCGAGACTCCGCCTCAAAAAAAAAAAAAAAAAAAAGAAACTTTGGGGATGTTGGGATGGAATGAATGTATTTTTCATGTGGGATGGACATGAATAATTGGAGATTAAAGGGAAGACTATGGTAGGCTGAAAAATATGTCACACAAAAGATATTCATATCCTAATAAGTAATGTTACTTTATGTGGCAAAACATATTTGTAAATGTGATTGAATTAATGATCTTGAGATGGGTAAATTATCTCAGATTATTCAGCTGGACCCTAAATGCACTCACATGTGTCCTTATGCAAGGGAAGCAGAGGGAGTGAGATTTAACACAGAGAGAAAAGGCAATGTGATGACCTCAGTAAAGAGAGTTATTTGAAGATGGCTTTGGCTTTGAAGATGAAGAAAAGGGGCCATGAGCCAAGGAATACAGATGGAAAGTAGCAGCTAAAAAAGGCAAGGAATGCAGTTTTAGAAATTGGAAAAGGCGGGGAAATGTACTCTCCCTTGGAGGCTTCAGAAGTGCATCCCTACTGACACCTTGATTTTTTTTTCCCCAGTATAACTAATTTCAGATTTCTGGCCTCCCAAATTGTAAGATAATAAATTTGAGTGTTTTTAAGCCACCACGTTTGTGGTAGTTTGTTATAGCAGAAATGGGAAATAATTGCACTACATAATCAGAAACATAATAAAGCAATATTAATTTGATACATATGTAAATACCAATAAGGTTGAGTACTAATATTTTATTTGGAAAGTTTATGTCTGTATTTCTAAGAGGGTTAGTCTGTACTTTTCTTTCTTGTACTATCTTTGTTGAGTTTTGCTGTCAGGAATGTACTAGTTTTCCAAAAAGAAATGAGATCCCTTTTTTCTTTTTCTAGGTTCTAAAGAAGCTTAAACAGCAATGAAAGCAGCAAAATTATTTGCTTCCCATGTTCTGATGAGGGGTAGCTCTTTGATCACATGCCTTATTGCTTCCATGGTCTTTAAAGATTTTAATATTCACACTAGTGCATCAGATATGTTGTTTACATATAATCTATTTAAATCCCCACAATATTCCTATGAGGTAGTTTTTTTCTGTATGTGTGCCATTTTACAGGTAAGGAAACTTACCTGTAAATGAGGTTGAGAGAAGTTAATTAGTTAGATAAGATTACACAGTTACCAAGAGGAACAGCTCATACCTGCTAAATGAGGAGTATCTGGCTCAAAAATCCATACTTTAAATTTTTTTATTTTTTAGATGGTATCTCGCTCTATTGCCCAGGCTGGAGTGCAGTGGCACCATCACAGATCACTGCAGCCTTGAACACCAGGCTCAAGCGATCCTCCCACCTCAGCCTGTCGAGTAGCTGGGACCACAGGCACGTGCTACCATGCCTGGCTAATTTTTTTTTTTTTTCATTATTTGTGGAGATGAGGCCTCACTATGTTGCTCAGCTGGTCTCAAACTCCTGGGCTCAAGTAATTCTCCTGCCTCAGTCTCCCAAAATGTTGAGATTACAGGTGTGAGCCACAGCCTTTGCTTAAATAATGTCTCCTGGCTTTATAATTTTTGTACACTGTAAGTAATTTATATTTTCTTAGAAAAGCCCTCATTTCATTTAGATTATCCAATGTATATAGCATAATATAAAGTATTAATTTGTAATTCTTTAAAATTTGTGTGTGTAGCTGCATCTCCTTTCTTTTCTAAATTTTATATAGTTATGCTCTTTCTTCTTGAATTGACTACTTAGTAGATAATCTATTTTATTGCCCCCCCTTCCTATTCAGCTGTCTTAATTTTTCTGTTTTCAAACTTAGCAACATTTTAAAATATTTTTCTTTATCTTATTTTCCTTAAATTTGTTTTATTGTCTTTCTCTAATTGCTTTACTCACTAAATCTTTATTGATTGGTTAATATATGCCAGACACATTCAATTGATTACTCAATTCATAGCTCATTTTCATCTTTTCTTATTTGATAATTGAGGCGTTTAAGTCTATACACTTCCTTCCAAGTACAGCTTTGGCTACATCTTATAATTCTCAACATGTAGTATTCACAATATTAAAATTCACTGAACATTCTGTAATTGCAGTTTTTAATTCCAAGCGGTTAAAAGTTTTTGGTTATCCTCCCATTATCTATTTATAGTAGCATTGAATTATAATCAGAGAATGTAGTTTATTCTATTTGTACATTTTAGAATATCTCATAGACTAAAATATCATTTTTGTAAATAGTCCATGGACATGAAAAGAATACACTCTCTAGGTACTGGATATAGAAATCAATATATTAATATTAATAAATCATCTTTATTTTTTAAATCATTTGGCTCCTTTGGATTTCTCTGTTTTTGCTTATTTAACTGATGGTGACTGAAAAAAGATATGCTAAATACAGATGAATTTTTATTCAATAGGACTTGTTGTATACATGTCAGTTTAACAGTGATGGTATAGGCTGTCAGCCAGGATATAAAAAGAGTTCAGCAGTATCATGATACTGGCATACCCTACTGAATGTCTCTTTGGTTTGTTTTTTCCCAGTGGAATCCCTCTGGGTTTTAATAACCGAGCTTTATTGGACATATGTATTTGTCAATATATTTTTGGCTGATGTGTTTACACAGGAAAAAATAATATTTACATATTCAAACCTCAGTTCAACATTTTAACAAAACAACATGCAGAAAAGTCTTCACTTCCTTTCTAAATACAAATGCTAGAATGTCAGAATCACATGTGGATGTTTTGAAAAGCGTGCTGAGCCTCCCCAAGGGTCATGGAGCTGCACGTGCTATGACACCAAAGCAACTGGGTTTTGTTTGTTTTGTGGCAGTTGCTTATTAACATGTAATTTACATTCAGTAAAATTTGCCCTTTAAAAAAGTACAAAGTTCTGCAAGTTTTGACAGCCATGTAATCGCCACCATGGTCAAGATGTAGACTATTTCTGTCACTCCAAAAATTCCCGTGTCCCTCTGTTGTCATCTCCTCCCCGCACCCTCACCCCCTGGCAGTTTTCTGTTCTGTGTTTTGATCTGTCTTCTGTTCCCATAGTTTTACTTTTTCAGGATGATACACCCATGGAATCAGATAGTAGGAAGCCTTTTGGACCTGGGATCTTTCACTTAGCACAACCCATTTGAGAATCATTCATGTTTATTTGTCTGCCATAGTTTGTCCCCTTTTATTGCCAATAACATTCTAATGTACAGATAGGCCACAGTCCGTTTATCCATTCCCCAGCTGAAGAACATTTGAGTTTATTCCAGACTTTGATTCTTATGAATAAAGTCACTATAAATATTTATATACAGGTTTTTGTGTGAACATAAATTTTCACTTCTTTTGGATAACTAGGAGAGAATTGCTGGATCACGTGATTATTGTCTGTTTATGAGACTGCCAAACTGCCTTCTAAAGTGGCTGTGCCATTTTATATTCCCACAGGCAATGAACAAGAATTCCTGTTGCTCCCTATCCCCATCAGTACTTGGTACTGTCAGCTTTAAAAAAAAAATGTTAGCGGGTGCCTGTAATCCCAGCTACTTGGGAGGCTGAGGCAGGAGAATCGAACCTGGGAGGCGGAGGTTGCAGTGAGCTGAGATCACACAACTGCACTCCAGCCTGGGTGACAAGAGCGAAACTTAAAAAAAAAAATAGTTATTCTAATACAGGTAAAGAGCATCTCCCCAGTGACTAATGATGTGATGACCATCTTTTTATGTGCTTATTTGTTATGCATATGTATTCTTTGATCAAGTCTGTTTAACCCTTTTGCCTATTTTCATTGGATTATTTTCTAATATCGAATTTTGAAAGTTCTCTGTATATTGCTGATTCATGTCCTTTATCAGATATGTAATTTGCAAATATTTTCTCCCAGTTTATCATTTCTCATCCTCTTAACAGTATCTTTGAAAGAGTTGAAGTTTCAAATTTTGATGAAATCCAATTTAGCAATTTTTTTATTTTATAGGTTGAATATTTTGGGTATCATCACTAAGAAATTGTTCCTTAAGCCAAAGTCACAAATATGTTTTTCTGTGTTTTCTTCCAGAACTTTTATAAAGTTTAAGTTTTTCATTTACATGTTAGATCCATTTTTGTTTAAACTTTAATTAGAGAGTGCTTTAAGCATTTCACATACAAAACTGATAGTTGTTGCGTATAGGCGTTTTGCCATGTTTCAATTATGTTTTGGGAAATTATCTTAGAGTTTTGGGTCATCATGAAATGCATTATTCCCCCTTAAAATAATGATCAGTGTTTAGGAGTAGAACTTCTGTTTTTCAGGAACAGATTATTGACATAAAGTGAGATATGCTTATTTTTGTTAAAATGGGATTTTACCTCTTATCAATTTTTTTTTTCCAGACAGGGTCTCACTCCGTCACCCAGGCTGGAGTGCAGTGGCACGATCTTAGCTCACTGCAGCCTTGACCTCCCATGCTCGGGTGATCCTCCTACCTCAGCCTCCCAGGTAGCTGGGACTACAGGCATGTTCCACCATGCCTGGCTAATTTTTGTATTTTTTATAGAGATGGGGTTTTGCCATGTTGCCCAGGCTGGTCTCGAACTCCCGAACTGAAATGATCTGCCCACCTCGACCTCCCAAAGTGCTGGGTCTGCAAGTGTAAGCCACCGTGCCTGGCCCCAAAATACTGTTTAACGGCACACAAACTGTAACTCTTTTCATAATTATTATTCAGTGGCAGAGTTGGAATAAATATGAATGAATCAAACTATATTTGAGTCACAAAGATATGAGTTTGTATGCTTCATTCTCGTCCCACTGAACATCCTTGCTTACAAAATCATGCTACTTTTCTAACAAATGAGTGAAATTTGAATGAGCTGGAGGAAGCAGGTGCCCAGGGGAGGACAGATCTGTTGCACTGTCAGAAACCCCCCTCTGCAAGCACACACACAAAGAAAACATGCACAGCAGAAGGAATCAAAAGAATCAGCCAACTAAGGGGAATCATACAGATTGTGTTTGCACCTGACAAAACTGCAAGTGGGCAAAGCACTAAATCCTTTTTTTGTATCCGCTTGCTATTTTGTTTTAAGTTTTTGCTGTGTATAATTCAGATTGGTGTGTTTCTTGCTGGAGATTTTCAACAGATCATCCAGAGCTACATACATTATGAGATAATTCCTCATGGCATTTATTCACTCATTCATATTTACCTAATATTTACTGGTGTCTACTACATCCTTGAAATGGAATAGTCAATAAGGAAGACACACAGTGCTTTGATTCAAAAACTCTAACGATTTGAGAGTGATGGGCAATGGACAGAAGATTCAAACATGGAGGATAAAGAAGAATCTCTACCATACTCACTGCAGGAATTGGGGTCTATTGATAGGCCACATTGTCAGGGTGCAGTTGTTGAGGGCTTCAGGGGGCTCCAATAAGTGCATGTTGTGCTCTGGTAAGTTTGGTTGATGGTCACAACGGTCTCCTGAAAGTGTTCAGTAACAGGAGCAGGTTTTCTCTTGTGTATCAGTTTCCTATTGTTGCTGTAACAATTTACTACAAATTTAATGGCTTAAAAAACCACAGATCTATTATCTTACAATTCTGGAGGTGAGACGTCTGAAATGGGTCTCACTGGGCTAAAACCAAGGCGTTGGCAGGGCTGCATTCCTTTTGAGGGCTCTAAGGGAGAATCTGTTTCCTTGGCTTTTCCAGTTTCTAGAAGCCACCTGCATTCCTTGGCACATAGTACCTTTTCTCCATCTTCAAAACCAGCAACATAGCATTTTTCAACTCTTTTCTCTGACTCTGGCATTCCTGCTTCCCTCTTTCACCTAAAGCCAGGATAATCGCCCCATCTTAAGAGTCTTAATCACATCTGTAAGACCTTTTGCCACATATGGTAACACACATGGGGATTAGGACATGGACATCTTTGCTGGGAAGGAGGACATTATTTTGTCTACCATACCTTGGGCTTCCTAGACCTATCATTGACCTTGGCTCATGCTCTAAGAGTATGAAGGGCATGATGAGGGGTGCAAGGCCTCAGAAATATCTGGAGGAAGCCAGGCCAGGGAGTCTATGGATGTGTCATTAAAGTGGATAATTGCTCCAGATCCAAGAGATCATACAGGAGCTTATATCAGACCCTGGAACTTCAAGAAGGCTGTACAGTTTCAAGGTCATCCTAAACAGCTGCTTTGTCCCAAGCATGTCTGATCTGTTGAACCAGTCAGTATAGGCTTGGTTATATTATGATAAAAATGATCCTCAAATCTTGGCCGCTTATAACAAATTAGGTTTATTTGGTAATGCTACTTATCCAGTGTGTGGGTCAGAAGGACTCAGCTCTGTGCTCCTTATTCTGAGACCCAGGTTGACAGAGTAGCAGCCATTTCAAACATTACCAGTTGTCACGTCAAAGGGACAGAGAGAGATCATGGTCAGCAGAGGAGTGTCTTGCCCAGCAATTAAATACTTGGGCTTAGAAATAACTTCTGTCACTTCTACTCACAATTTGTTGGCAAAGCTAGCAGATGGCTCCACCCAAACCCAATGGGATCAGGAAAAGCAAGAACCAAGAATATTTAGTGAATAGCACTAATAATCACTGCACTTACTGTTTTCTACTAATTCCTGATACGAATGGAGGCTGTGTGCCCACCAGGGCCACTTTTGTGTGTCCTGGGAATGATCTGAGCTGATCCAAATGCTGGTGTCAGGTAGAAGCAAATGGCAGCCCTGCATCATCACCATGTTGGCTCCTGACAGGCCTGGTTCATCCTGAGCTGCTCACTGTAAAGAAAGTCCCCGGGAAATGGCAAGGATCTGATATGCCTTTGAGGTCCTGCAAACCTGGGTATGAGCCTCTGGAAATCAGTCTTATACTTGGCAAGTTCTGTTCCAGTACAGCTCAAAGGTTGCAAATGTGCTTGCTTCCTATCCAGTTGGGCTATGAGGGTATTTGCATGGTCCGTTGATACCAAGACACTGAAGTGAAGCTGGCAGAGCTATGGGACTCATGCCAGCTACATCTAATTATCAGCAGGAAATAAAAACATGAACATAAGGTGAGCAACAATACCAAGCTCTCATGTGTGCCTCCCCTCCAACCCTTGCCACCCACCTCAAACTCCACAGGTAAGACTCCAAGCATCCTATAGGTGAAAGGTTCCACCAGCACTCCCCATTACCCTGCTGCTGTTGTGGGTGCTTGGCAGATACAACCACCTGGACTATGACCAGTTTGAAGCAGGTGGTTTATTGGGCCTATTGAACCAGAGTCTGTCTCACAAATTTGGAATGGGATGGATTTTAACCAAAATCTCCTTGCATTTTGGTGAGAAGCCAGAAACACTCTCTGGCTCAGAGAGGAAATTGAGGTGGTAGGTAAAAGGCTCTAGTACAGCTGGTTAATTCCTTTCCCTATGTTTCTTATAGGTGGACACAAGGCCCACCTGACTGGGTCCCCAAGCGCCATGTTTCATGATGGCATTCAAAGGTGGGTTGTGCCCATCTCTATACCCCTCCTTGCATTCTCTCTGCAGTTGCCTGCTTGGGTGGAAAAATAAAGAAGCTGCTATACTCCTGCCACTGCTTCTCCTCATACACCTGGTGAGGCAACCCTAATCCCAGCTTGGGCTGGATGGCAGATGCAGCCAGTAGCCAGCGATGCTTTTGAGTGTGTGGCTGCAGTACTGGTCCGTTTACTGTGGCTCACTTGTCAGATCCTTTCGATGCAAGTGGCTGGTCTGTCCCTGTCCCAGAGCCCTTGGTGCTTGATATTATCTGCTTGAGTGGGTCTCCCTCATTCCTGACAACTCTTGAGTAGACTACTGACAGCTTGTGTGAGAAGACCCACCTCTGTGCTCCCCCATCAGGCGTGGGCAAGCAAGTTGTGAAACCACCCAGCTGCAGCCTACAATTCTCCACAGTTGCAAGGAATCCTGGGTAGCAGGACTGTTGTTCCAGGGCAGGTGTGAGCAGCAGCAGTGCTGCAACTAGAGCCATCACGGTCAGTGGGCAAGGATGGTGGCACAAGTTGAGCAGCTGGGCTCTGGCCTCACCACTGTCCTTAGCTGGTGAAGACCTCTCTGCATGGAGGATTCTCTGCTTTCTTCCTCCTCAGGATCACGACTGAGTACCTTCAAAACTGAGGATAGATCTTCCTTATCATGCAACCAGTAGGACAGCCCTGGAAGTGTGGGTTCCTACCTACATGGCTTGAGCATCATGTAGATAGGCCACACTACACCAGCGTGAGGTGCAGCTCTGGACTCTGCGTGGGTGGCTTCTATAACAACTGAATGGAAATGTTTTCTGAGTTACTCAAATTAATCTAGATTTTCCCATTGGTAAATGCAAAACCTATATTGCATTGAAGCAGGGCCAATATCTTGGCTGGCAAATGGATTTTAAAGTATCTTTGAAGAAATGAACACAGAGGGCCCAGGGAAGGTTGAGGGGTAACTCCGTTTCCTCCTGTAGAATCTACCTTGAGGTCTGAGGGACACTGGCCACAAAGCACTTTCATATTCTGGCTGTGTGGCCTAAGATTTCCCAGGGATAAGTGATGTAAAGGTGACCAATTGATCCATGGAGGAAATTTCTCTTTATAGAAGCAGTCTAGCTAATAAATGAAGAGAATGATAGAATGTCACTATTTTATAACACTTAATGATATACATGAAATAGATTTAGACAATGACACTCAAAGGCTGGTAATATCACACACACAAAATTGACATTTTATGCTCTCTGATGAAAGAACACACCACCACCTATAAAGCATTATTGTAAAAAAAAAAAAAAAATCAAACCTGAATTCAACAAAGCTCTTCATCTAACTACCAATTAAAAAACAGGAACAGAGGAATGTGATTAAAAAAATACCACAGGGACTGGTGATCTGCAAAATTCAGGCTATGGGAAACTATAGTTCAATAACTTAGTTTATTTAATAAATTTTGAAAGCAAAAGAAAACCTATATGAAGAAAAGACTTAAAGCCATATAAACTGATTATAATGTATGGACATTATTTGGATCCTGACTTGAACTAATGTAAAAATAAATGGAGACACTGAGGACATTTTAACACTGGCCAGATATTTGGAGACATTAGGAATTATTCTTATTGTTAGGTATAATAATGGAATTGTTACATCCAAAAGAGTCCTTATCTTTTGGAGCTATATGCTAAACTAATTACAGATTACATGATATCTGAAATTTGCTTCAAGATCATCCAGGTAGAGCGAGAGGTAAGGAGTGAAGGTAAAAGCAGCTGGGCATGTAATTGAAATAAGTCTATTTGGGAGGCCGGGGCAGGTGGATCACCTGAGGTCAGGAGTTCGAGACCAGCCTGGCCAACGTGGTGAAACCCCACCTCTACTAAAATACAAAAATTAGCCAGGCGTGGTGGTGTGCACCTGTAATCCCAGCTACTCAGGAGGCTGAGGCAGGAGAATCGTTTGAACCTGGGAGGTGGAGGTTGCAGTGAGCTGAGATCACACCACTGCACTCCAGCCTGTGTGACAGAGCGAGATTTCATCTCAAAAAAAGTGTGGCCGTGAGTTGACCATTGTTGGAGTTGGGTGATGGGTAAAGGGGGCATCATGTTATTATTCTCTCTACTGTTGTATATGTTTGAAATTTTCCAGAAGAAGAGGAGGAGGAAATGAGCGGAGAGAGAGAGAGAGAGAGAGAAAGAGAATATAAATCAGATTGTAAGGCAGGAGGTCAGGCAGAGGAGACTGGCAGCAGGCGTGGAGTAGAGGGCTATGAACTGATGAGAAGATCAAGGGGTCAGACTCCAGGGGTCAGTGTCTGGGGCCTTCCATGCATAAGACTCACCTGATTGGAAGTTCTCCTCCCACCTTTTCCTGGACTGTACCCCCAAACCAATACGTCTCAGAGTCTGAACAGTAAGAGGCTGCCACCAGCACTTCTGATTCAAAATAAGAATAACTAACTACCTGTTCCCCTGGAAATTACCAGCATGCTTCTCCTTCTCAGGTGGGGAATGTCTGGTTCTTCCTTTGACCAAGGGCAGAATTTCTAGTACTGTGTTCTCAGAAGAATCAGTCACAGGCCAGGCATGGTGTCTCACGCCTGTAATCCCAGCACTTTGGGAGGCTGAGGCAGGTGGATCACCTGAGGTCGGGAGTTCGAGACCAGCCTGGCCAACGTGGCAAAACCCCGTCTCTACTAAAAATACAAAAGTTAGCCGGGTGTGGTGGTGTGTGCCTGTAATCCCAACTACTTGGGAGGCTGAGGCAGGAGAATCACTTGAACCCAGGAGGTGGGGGTTGCAGTGAGCTGAGATCACACCACTACACTCCAGCCTGGGTGACAGAGCAAGCCTCTGTCTCAAAAAAAAAAAAATTAGTCATATATCCAGAAAGGTTCTAAGTAGGACTGAGGGCAGCTCAAGCTCCTTAATAAAAACTATTTGAAATGCAGAGAATTGTGAGAAGGAAAATCAAAGCCTGAGACTGAACCAGCAATTAGATCAGCTCCTGGAATATATTTAAGTCAAATCGATCCATGAGGGAATTTCCATCACGGCTCACTTTCTCTCTCCTACAGCCCATGACTGGAATCATAGCCTTTCAATCAGAGCTCACCAGAAATATAGCAATATCCATCTTCTAAAATGCTTCATCACAGTTTTGCAAAGTCCTGGTACATCCCCTCTGCTCTTGTGGATTTATTTACATATTGATCTATTTATTCCTCTCTCTACAGCAGGCTAGCCTCTTGAGATTATACCATTTTATTTACAAAGCCACTGGGGTCATGCATCTGGACAATGAAGCCAAGGGGAAGGCTGTTCTTGGATGTGCTGAGCTACACAGATCAGACTTGTCAGAAACAAGTGTGGGAAGGGGGAGCAAAGAGTCAGCCTCCAGCCTGGGACTCCTGTAGTCATCTTACCACAAAAAGAGAGGGCTGGCTTACACCGAAGGGAAGAAAACAGCATGGGAGGTGATAGAAAAAGCAGCAAGGAAGCCCTGGGTGTGACCTCTATGAATCCCGCAAGTTGAGGAGTGGGGTCTCCCTACTGCAATCCCAAATGGTGCAGTGCCCCTGTCAGCAGGCAGTCAGCTTCATCTCTTTCCAGGGCCTGCACAGTACAGACCCCTCTGGCTCCCCACAGATCACTTCTCAGCCAGAGAAGGCTCAGCTAAGAGAGAAGAGAAAGAAGAAGAAAGAAAAAAGAACGCACAGGAGAAAGGTCTGGAAGAAACTGAGTTGAGGGAGAGAAATCTGTTCCCTGGCAAAGGCCCCAGGCTGCAAGAAAAGCCTTCCAACACTTTTTTATAGATGACTTTTTTTTTTTTTTTTTGCTAGCAAAGCTAAAAGCTGGAAAACTCCCTTCGTTCTGATTAGCATTCTTATCACTCTGAGTTTTCCCCCTCTTCTTCCAGTCTCATGAGTGCTTTTCTTTTTAAGGGAAGGATTCGCTGAGACACAGAGATGACCTTTCCAGTGATCATGAAAGAATTCTCGCTGGCATTGTCAGGCACACCCAGGTTGTCAAAGGAGGTGCCGCTTCTTACCAGGTTACTGGTCAGACTACAGAAGCCGAGGGTGCCCGGAACTTGACTTTCAACTTCCTTTTCAGGGAGGAGGCTTTGCGACTTCGATGTTTAAAAGGATATGTTTGTGTTTGTGTGGGATGGGTATGTGGATGACAAGCTGGTAGGAGAAAGTCAACAGCAAGGCTGGGCAGCTTTCTGGGCAGGACATGTGTGTTCGTCTTGTGGCTTGAACTTCTAACTGAGGTTTGGAGTTGGAACCAGAGTCCGTCCACTTCTTAAAGGGGCAGTACCTGGAGGGAGAGTATGATTAACTGAACTGTCCTGGCTGAAGCCTCCTAGACCAAAAGCTTCCCTCTGAAGACTGCATTCTTGAACCTGCCACTTCAGGGGTCTGAAGAACAAGTAACAAAATGAGCTTCATCTGGGAAAAGTTCAAGATAATATGTCTTGGCAAACATAATGAAAAACACAGACAGTTGCTTTAAGAGAGGGACCCAGAAAGAGGTCAAGTTCTGCTGAGAGAGGCAGAGCAGCAATTAGATGGGAGCTTATGTTGCAGCACGGAGGCAAAGGGGTCAAAGAGAGGGTAGAATACTCTGCATCTGATTTCAGGAAGGGAGCACCACATTGCAGCCGTGCTGAGCTCAGTTATTGGGGAGGAAATGTAGAGGTACAGGGAATCCGAGGGCAGTGAGAGGAGCTGGATTTATGAGGACAGATTACAGAGCTCAGAGCAGTGTATGCTGCTCAGCTGGGCAGAGAGTTGAGGTTTTATGCTAGCAGCGGGCCCAGCCACGTGTAAACGGTGTAGTCAGTGAGAAGGAGGGGAGTTATTTACTCTGATTTGAGGTTTCAGAATTAAGAGTTCTCATTGGAATGCTTAAAATAAAATTTGCAGTCAAAGAGAGAAATACATGACACTGAATTCCATCAGTTTGTGGAATAAATACTCTTCCTAGGGAAGCATTGGAAAAATAGTGTTGTGAGATACTTCCAATGACAGAGGAAAGATTAGCACCAAATTTATAAATCATATAACCAGGATCTGCTGAGAAACTGTACCTTTTAATCTTGGACTTAGCATCAGCTAACTTGAGAAGGAATCTGAGTCATAGAGGGGGTAAAATGGGAGGTGAGAAGCAATCTCACACTCCTGCCCCCAAACCCTTTCCCAGGCTCATGCTAAAACAATTATTGGAGCCAGAGGAGAGAGAAAAAACCCTTTTACCCCAGGATTTAAAATATGCTATTTACCAATAACTTATTTTGAAAATGGGTTATGCAGGGAAAAGAGTTGTGAGTACATAAGCTGTCTTTTCACTAGGAGCTATATGTTTCAGGGTAACTAAATAGCCCAGTTGATGAAGGAAAGCTCTTTTACAGAAGAGTGCACGCTAATAAGTGAAGAAGGAATGATGGGATTGGAAAATTACCATTCTGCAACCCCTATGGGATGATTGATTCAGGCGAAGGCCGTCAGTGGTTGTAAAATCAGCTGATGAGAGGTTATTGGTGAGCTACATATTTACAGGGCATCAACTACTGCCCCAGTTTATCTGCTAGTTCCAAGAGGAGAAAATCCTTAACTTTGCAATAAAGGGATCAGGCAAGCCATCACCGTTTTAACCCAGTGACAAGCCCAATGTCACTGATAATAGGCCAACTTGACATGACATCCCTCCTTGTGTGATACAGTGCTAAGTACGTAGCATCATCTACGAGGTTTTCTGGATAACAAGGTTTTACCTGAATCACATCAAGACTGTAGAATTAATTTCCATCTCATGGGAAATACAGGGGAGACAGGAATTTGTTAGGCATCACCTCAGTGGTAAATCAGGCAAATCGAAAAAGTGGGACCTTCTGCAGTACGGTCGGTTTTCTGTATCTGTGGATTCCACCAACTCTGCATCAGAAATACTAAAAATAAAAACAATAATGCAAATTAAAAAGCAAAACAATAACTATTTATACAGCATTTACATTGTACTAAGTACTATAAGTAAACTGGAACTGATTTGAAGTACATATATGGGAGGACATGTGTAGGGTACGTGCAAATACTACACCATTTGATATAAGGGACTTGAGCATCCTCGGATTTTGGTATCCTCAGGCATCCTGGAACCGATCACCCATGGATACTGAGGGACAGCTGTATCTTCAATAAGTCAATGTCATAGAAAGCAAAAAGGAGTGGAGGTGCTATTTTTAGATTAAAAGAGACTTAAAAGACCTAATCACCGAATGTAGTTTTGATCCTTTATTCGGTCAAGGAATAAAGCTGGTATAAGGAAATGAGCTGTAATAGGATATTTTGGGGAATTATTGAAGAACTCTGAGTACAGTGTAGGTGTTATATATTTACAAATTATTAATTTTGGATATGATATCATTATGAAGAAAATGTCTTTATTTTTTAGAGACACAGTGAAATATTTAAGGATGAAGTGTCATGATGTCTATAATGATAAACCACTTGAGCAAAAAATGACGGAGATAGATGCAGAAAAACACTTTGTCACTGACCAGAGGAAAAAAATGAGAACAAGCAGATTGTCTCCCACAAATATTTGTTAAATTCCTGCCACATGCCAGGTTTACTACTGTTGGGTGTACGGTAGTAAATGAGATGAACACGTGGGTCCCACCCTCCTGAAACTTAGAGGAAAAGGTTAGAACACATTTCTAATAATGATAACCATAACTAGCATGTATTATGTGCCAGTGTAAGAGTGCTTAAATGCTTGATCTTATTTAACCCTCCCAATGGCTTAATGGAATGAGTACTCTTATGCTTCGGTGTTTAAAGCTCCAGGGAGAATATTTCTGGTCCCAAGTCACAAAGCTGGTGAGTGGCCCAACCAGGTCTTAAATCTTAGATTTGTGTGGTGGTCCTGGCTGGGCTCTTCCCCGGGTGTGTTGACAGGAGGACCGTGTGACTCCATACTGTTTCAGCATGGATTAACACGGCTTCATTCTCATTTCTCCTCTTTTCCTTTGTAATCATTGTAAAATGACGTCCAACTTGGCTGCCAGCCGAAAGGAAGTGCTGTTTATATAAAGGACCTGAAAACTAAAATAATAACGTAGTGTCACTCATCTTTAAACTCCCTGAAATGCCTAGACTCTGTCTTAGTCTTTCCTACAGCCTACATTCTCATCTTCCTCTAGTTAAATCTGCTTTCTTCTCCATAAACAGATTTAGATAAATATAGTTCAGACTAACTATTCAATTATTTAATCCTGTGGATGGTCGTCTTTTAGTTGCTGGTATTAAACACAATTGTTTCCTGTATTGAAAAATATGCAGCTTGCAGCTACATTTTGTTCAAATGCTTCTAAGGGCTAGAACTGGACCTTGGCCTCCACTTGGCCGTCACTGGTCATCAAATATTTATTGAGCGTCTACTATGTGCCATGTCTGTACTACATTTAGAACATGGTTTCTCTGGTACTTCAGGTTCCTCATGATGCTTTACAAACAAGATTTTAGGATCTGGCTGATTTGCAAACTCAGAAAGGCCTGAATACTGACCATATATTCCCTTAGGGCTGGCATTTGGTATCCACAGGGAAGTCAGGTTTTATGAGCCTGTCACCACTTCTGATGCACGGCTCAGGGCAGATAGCTTTATGGCATTGTAGTAATTAGTTCCTACAATAGAGGCCTGTCTTATCGGAGGAGCAGCGGTGGGCCCCAGGCAGCTCTATTTGCCTGCAGAAAGCTCAGCTGTTCCCTGGGTGCCTACAGCAGTGTTACAATGAGAGGAGTGTGAAACAAGACGCTGGGTAGACTCTCAGCCAAGGGTGTTGGCAGTTCAGTTGGAGACAGCTGTGTAATGTCCCTGTTGCACTGGCCTGGGCTTCTATCTAAAGCCATCTTATTTGTAGTGTTTATTTTCTTCCACTTTTGCCCTTAGGCGCCCTATTGATGTTAGTGGATTTCCATATCAGAGAGGGACTTGAGGAGCTCAAAGAGGTTAATCAACTTGTTCCTTGTTACCACAGAAGTGTGGGGTAGAACCAGAAAGGCACAGCTTAGCACTCCTGCCGCCCATTAGGATCTGTCTTAGTTACAGCCAGAGAACTCGCAAGTTCCCATGTGTCATTATAGGAAATACACTGTGGGACCTGCTCAGGCTTTGGCATGTGTGAAATTTCACACCTCACAGATAGCGCTTCTGTCTGTGTCCAGGCAACTTTCTTGCATGTTAGGTTTTTTTTTTGAAAGTGTGAGTTATTCTATACCAAGAACTTCATCATAAATTACTTAATTTTTTTCCAGAAAGACATTTCCCTCATTTTGTTAATTACCTAGCTAGTCACAGAAGCAATTCCTGGGGTTTTTTCAAAAAATACATATTTCTCCTTGGTTACAAAAGTATTACATGTTTATTGTTAAAAAAAAAAAAAAAGTCAGAAAAGCATAGGGAAAAAAATTTAAACATCCTATAATTCTATCACTCTGACATAACTACTATTAACATTTTGTGGAATGTGCTTAGTCTTTTCTTGATACGTATATAATTTTTAAACAAAATTGGGATCATACTACTTCCTATAATTTGTGCAGTTTGAATTCTGTTTTATTTGCAGAGAACATCAATTTGTAAGCATGCTCTTGTACTCGAAAAGAGTTTTCAAAAATGTTATTTTTTTAATAGCTGCATAATGTTTCAGCAAGTGAATTAACCATAATCTATTTAACCAAGCTCTATTTGAATATTTAGTTGTTTCCAGCATTTTGCTATCATAACATATACTTTGTTGAGCATCCTCGATGTGAATTTTTGCCCTACCCAGGATTATTTTCTTAGAATAAATTTCTAGTGGTGGAATTCCTGAATGAAAAGGAGAGAACTCTTAACAGTTCTTTATCTTCCAGAAGGCTTGGCCAAGTCTCCCGTCTGTCAGAAATGTCTGAACGTTCATTTGATGGCATTGGGCCATTTTAGAAATATTTTTAAAAGCTCTCCCGATTTGATAGGCAAAAAATGGTATCTTAGTCTTATTTTAAGATTATTTAATCATCGATAAATTTGATTATGTTATGCCTTATTATACCATAAGTTTTGGATGGGAAAAACAATCCTTGCAAATTTGGTTCTATTTTATGGTTAGGATTTCTTCTAAGGTTTGACTATTCAGAAGTTCCCTGTTATGAAAATAAGAAACTTGTTCAGTAGCTATTGCTTACAAAGCATGAATTGTGGAGGGTTTTTGGTTGTTGCTAATTATCATAGATATGGTTAATTTTATTCAGCAACAGTTTTCATAGGTAGGGAAAATGCCCACAATATTTTTGCCAAGACTATTATGGTTTGGTTTTGAAAAAACTCCCCTCGAAGTCTCCATGGCCTATTTCGTTTCCTGTGTCTCAAATACAGCTTTCACTAACATTCTGCATACAGTCTTCTGCTCCTATTTTTGGAATTAAATTTAAATCAACAATCTAGATCTACCTGCTACTTTATGCTCCACCAAAACAGAGCAAGATCCGGGTTTTGACTTATAGAAGCTTACAATTGAGTCAGATGGCTACATGTAGAACCAGATGAAGATGGCTGTAGTGCTAAACATTGTCACAGGGTGTAAAATGCTGGAAGGCTACTGAAGGGTGGGAGTTACACCGAGCATGAGGATTTGGGGTGGTTTCTTGTATTGAGTTTTGGAAGAGAAGACAGATTTTCCCAGAATGAATAGAAAAAATTTCCAGTCCCACATGCCCTTATAGAAACTTTCCACTCACCCATCCAAAGGTAGAGCCTATATCCCCACCCCTTGACCCTGAGTGAGCTTTTATGACTGCCTCTCTGAAGAGTAGAATGTGGCAGAAGTAATGCTGCCTGACTTCTGAGGCTAGGTCATAAAAGGAGATATAGCTTCCTCCTTGCCATAGCTCACTTGTGACATGTGTTTGGAGCCTCTGTGTGAGAAGTCTGGCTACCCTGACTTTCTGAGCCACCATGCTGGAGAAACAGAAGAGAGGAAGAGAGATTGAGATTATTTCAGCCGTAAGAACTTGACTTAGGTGATAGTTACTTGAGACATTCTGAGCAAGAAGCACCCTACTAAGCCCAGTCAACTCTCAAAACCATGAGAGTTTACAATAAAATAATTGTTGTTTAAAGCCACTAAGTTTTAGGGTTGTCATCCAACAATGCATACCTGGAGCAGCAGGTATGAGAAGAAAGGGCATTCCAGGCAGAGGGGACAGCCTGAGAATTTTTCCTTTGCATCTTTCATTCTGTTTTATGTTTAAGTGTTCTCTCTATGTAGATGATGTCTGTAGCTATAACTGTGATCTTCCCCTCTCTCAAATTGATGCCCAGTATTCCTCTTTGCTTCCTAGAACGCTATGTCTGGAGATCCTACTCAAACTCAGTAGATCACAAAATGAGCTCAAAATGATCCCCTAGGCCGAGCATGGCGGCTCATGCCTGTAATCTCAGCATTTTAGGAGGCCTAGGTGGGTGGATCACCTGAGGTCAGGAGTTTGAGACCAGCCTGGCCAACATGGTGAAACCCAGTCTCTAGTAAAAGTACAAAAAATTAGCCGGGCATAGTGGCAGGTACCTGTAATCCCAGCTACTTGGGAGGCTGAGGCAGGAGAATCGCTTGAACCTGGGAGGTGAGCCAAGATTGTGCCATTGCCCTCCAGTCTGGGCAACAAGAGTGAAACTCCATCTCAAAAAAAAACAAAACAAAACAAAACAAAACCCTAGAAACATATATTACTTGTGTTCAGTGTTTTGTTAATATCACCACCACAGTCCTAATTATCCAAGCTGTTAATCTTCGTGTTTTCACAGATTCTTCCCTCCACAAATTTCATGTCCAATCCCTCTTACCTCTAGCAGTTCTCGTTCCACAATATTTTGCACCTGTTGTACCATCAACGTCCCCATGTTGTCACACCCTACTTCCATTCAAGTTTAGATACCTCACTTGACCTACATGAGTAACCTCAAACTGGTCTTCAGCTTCCTCCATCCTCACATAGTTTTACCACAGAGCAACTCTGATCATGTCATCTTTAGCTCAAAAACCTCCAAGCGCCAACCCTCCTCACCAATTTCTTACCAAAACTATGGGTAAAGTAAGATGAGAAAAACAAACAAGGAGGCCATATGACTTCCAATCTGAGCAGATGATGAAATTATACTCAGGTGGAGAACAGGGAAGGTAGATGAGAAAGTAGAAGGCTTTCTGTATTTTCTGTGAGTCTCCACTACCCCAGTGTTGTGTCAATAAGTGTCCTACAGTCCTGGGATTCATTACCTGCCTAGTCACCCAACTGATCCCTTTTCCATCTATATGGCCCAAATCAGAGTAGAACTGGAGAAGTGGTGGGGAGAGCAGGGAACCAGCCTTGGAAGGTGGCTGAAAGCCAGGGACTGGGGAATGGTTAGCTATGTGTACCCATGGGCGTGGCCCAGTCCTTGGAATAAGATCAGTGCCAAGGAAGTAGCCTAGGGCGGAACAGGGAGATGGAGGGTGCAGGGAGTCAATGAAATTTCATGAAGCAATGAGATTGAGTAAGAGTTATTGCCTAGTGGGTCAAGCTTGGTAGGGAATTTTTAAAAGCTCTTCCCCTTCTTTTATAAAGTGGACTCTACAAAGCACCTGATTCCATTCTTATTCTTTCTCGGATGAAAGGACCAAGTGTTGGGCATCAGTGGAGCAGACAGAGGTCGAGACAAGAGGAAGGGCAGCAAAGTACCAGGAGGAGATCTGACTGGCAGGCTGACTGAGTATTCCAACCTCTAAGATCAATCATTAGTCCCAGAGTTCTGGCATCTTCAACAATGTGATGAAATAAAAGAGATCTGCCTGCCTAGGTTGAGTAGGTCCTAGAGAGTTCCAATATGAAGGCTCAATATGACTGGATCAGATAGTGTGAGACAGGGAGAGCTTGCAAAAGACCCTCTGTCAGACCACGACAAAGGCTGTCCTAAAAAGTGCCAAGCCTGGGGAGCTCGAGGTTGTCAAGGCCTACTCAGATGGTAATGAAGGCTTCCCGAAGGCCTTTGGCTATGATGGCTACTGGCTCCCTCCAGGGGTTCTTATGCCTGCATTGCCAGCCGGGTTCAGCTGTAGGAGAAACATGCTGTGGGAGCTGAGGCCACAGTGGAACAAGCAGCCAAGGTGTTCATGTACAAATGTCAGCCTGTGCCAGGAACCCAGCCTGGGACTGGGTGGGGTAGGATAGCTATTTCAATCATTTAGCATCCACCAGCAGCCACTAGCTAAGTCCCTACTGTGTGACATCCTACAGTAGGCTAGGGAAAAAAATGGAGAAAAAAGCAGTCCCCAGCCTCAAGGAATTCACAGTTTATTAGAGGAGACAGTGTTGGGAACAGGCCCCTGAATCTGGCCACAAACTGGCCCCAAAACTGGCCATAAACAAAATCTCTGAAGCACTGTGACATGTTCATGATGGCCATGACACCCACGCTGGAAGATTGTGGGTTTACCAGAATGAGGGCAAGGAACACCTGGCCCACCCAGGGCAGAAAACCGCCTAAAGGCGTTCTTAAACCACAAACAATAGCATGAGCGATCTGTGCCTTAATGACATGCTCCTGCTGCAGATAACTAGCCAAACCCATCCCTTTATTTCAGCCCATCCCTTTATTTCCTGTAAGGAATACTTTTAGTTAATCTATAATCTATAGAAACAATGCTTATCACTGGCTTGCTGTCAATAAATATGTGGGTAAATCTCTGTTCAAGGCTCTCAGCTCTGAAGGCTGTGAGACCCCTGATTTCCCACTCTACACCTCTATATTTCTGTGTGTGTGTCTTTAATTCCTCTAGCGCTGCTGTGTTAGGGTCTCCATGACTGAGCTGGTCTCGGCAAGACAGACCAACAGAAGGTGATTTCAGTGCAGTATGGGGCAGGCAGGAAAGCACCAGGTAGGACATCAAACTCTGACCTGGGCATCAGTGAAATCTTCCTGGAGAGAATCTTGATAATTCTTTGAACATGGGAAACTGTCTGAATTCCCCAAATCCAAGCCAGAAAGATCTCCACACAGAAATTTGGTGCAAAAGAGTCTGCATGGTCTTTTGAATCTCAGGAGTTTAGGATATCTGGGCATTTCAGGGAGCAGCTCACCCCAGCATTGTAGATCAGAAGGTCTCAGAGTGGCTACACCATTGCATGTCTCTGGTTGAATGGCCTTCCCTGGGTGATATATTCTTCCTCTAGTGGGCATGGTCTGCTACAACTCACAGCCGCTGGGCATCTGATTACCAAGGTGCCTGGCTCACAAGTGCATGGGTCAACAGTACTCTCATCGTCCATCCCCAGAAACCTGGGGGTAGCCACTGGGTTGAGACCAGAAGCAGACAAAGGCAGGCACTAGTGAAACCCCCCACTGTCTACTCTGCACACACCAGCACAGCCTCTTTCTAACTCCTTCCCAGCTCCCCTCCCTGCCCAAAGGAAGAACAGGTGCTAATCTGACAGGTCAGAGTCCAGAATATTCACTGGGCCACATTTTACTGGTAAACTGCCAGGTCACTGTACATTAAAGGCAACACCTTTTCTCCTCTATCCCGCTTTGGTCCTAGGAAGGTCTCGGTCTTTGGGGCTTCCTGTGCTTTTGCTTCCTTCCTGTATGTGATGAGCAGACCCAGGTTGTGCCGCCACCTCAGTGCGGGCCTGGCCATGCCTCTCTGTTCCTGGATATGTGGTCAATAAGTAAGTTCAGTTGGGGCATGCCCTCTCCTTAGCATGTATACTTGTGTGTGCTGCCACCAGATTTAGCTTCAAGAGGAGGGAAAGTGGGGAACCAGCCACCTGATACAGTCGTTCTTTCTCCAGCTTTTGCATTGACATGTCAGCTACCAATAAGGCTAGCAAAAAAAAAAAAAAAAGACATTTTTAATTTACATCCTGTTATTCCTCCTTATATGAGATGCCAAGGGGCGCTGAATGATTGGCAGGACAATATTTTAGCCTTCCTGAGTCCCTAGCGGTAATGCCATTATACTATTTATAATTCCACTGAAACCCTAACCCAAGCCTCTAACCGTCTCCTGCAAAGGGAAAGCAGAGCCTTCTGCTTATAGGCATATTGGACTGAAGCCCAAAATCCTTGGATCCTCCTAGGCATATTGGCTGAGCTTCAGGAAACAGCAGTGAGCAGACAGGCCACTCAGGGCTGGGGGTGAAAGTACCAGCCTTGCCCCAGCTCTCCAGAGGGAGTCGGCTGTGCCAGGTGCTCAGCCTCGCCTTGATAGTGATGCATTGTGGCATGAGTCTGGTGAAGTATTCAGCTGGAAGATCTGGCCAACTGGTTCCCAGGGATGGGTGTGTTGTGGGAGGGAAATGGAGGAGAGGAAATCATGTGGGTCTTCCTTGGAATTGTCTCTGCCGGGCTCTTACTCCTGGATGAATCTTGGCCAAAAGGGCCATGGTAGGCTGAATAATGGCCCCCAAAGATGTCCTTGCCTCATCCCTGGAACCTGTGAATATATTAAATTTGCATGGCAAGGAGACTTTACAGATGCAATTAAGGTTATAGATCTTAAGATGGGCCAGGCACAGTGGCTCATGCCTATAATCCCAGCACTTTGGGAGGCCAAGGCTGGTGGATTACCTGAGGCCAGGAGTTCAAGACCAGCCTGGCCAGTATGACGAAACCCCACTTCTACTGAAATTACAAAAATTAGTGGGGCGTGGTTGTGGGTGCCTGTGATCCCAGGTACTTGGGAGGCTGAGGCATGAGAATTGCTTGAACCTGGGAGGTGGAGATTGCAGTGAGCTGAGATCCTGCTGTTGCACTCCAGCCTGGGTGACAGAGTGAGACTCTGTCTCAAAAAAAAAAAAAAAAAAAAAAGATGGGAAGATTATCCTGGATTAGCCAGGTAGACTCAGTGTAATCACACAAACCCTTAAAAGTGGAAGAATTGGCCAGGCACGGTGGCTCACACCTGTAATCCCAGCACTTTGGGAGGTCAATGCAGGCAGATTACTTGAGGCCAGGAGTTCAAGACCAGCCTGGCCAATATGGTGAAACCCCATCTCTACTAAAAATACAAAAATTAGCGGGGGGCAGTGGTTGTGGGCACCTGTAATCCCAGCTACTCGAGAGGTGGAGGCAAGGAGAATTGCTTGAACCTGGGAGGTGGAGGTTGCAGTGAGCCGAGATTGAGATCGCGCCACTGTACTCCAGCCTGAGCGACAGAGCGAGACTCTGTCTCAAAAAAAAAAAAAAAAAGTAGAAGAATCTTTCCTAGTTGAAGTGAGAGATACAGCAGAAAAGAAGACAGGAAAGGTAAGGCACAAGAAGGACTTGACCCTCTATTGCTGGCTTCAAAGATAAGGAGGACGTGAAAGAATGTGGATGGCTTCTAAAAGCTGAGAATGACCCTGGGCCAATAGCCACCAAGGAAATAAGGACCCCAGTGCTACAACCACATACAACTGGACTCTGCCAGCAACCTTCATGAACCTGTAAGTGACCCTGCTCCAGTAAGGAAAACAGCCCTGCTGACACCTTGTAGTCTGGTGAGACCCATGTCAAGCTCCAGACCTGCAAATTGTGAAATAATAAATGGGTGTTTTTTTTAAGCTCTCACATTTGTGGTAATTTGTCCTGGCAGCAATAACAAATTCATACAGAGGTGGAAGGCCAAGAGGTATTATTGAATCAGTCAATGACCTTGATCCTGGGGTGCTCTTGGCCATCTGTATTTTCTTAAGTGGCTGGTGAGATTCCTAAAACAAACTGTGATTCTCACAGGAATGTCCTGCCAGTCTCTTGGGGCTCTGATTCTGAGCAGGGAACTAACTCTGCTTCTTGCCCACCTACTGTGGTCATGGATGATATCCTCTGACAGTCCTGGTCCCATTACCTACAGACAGCTTTCTCAGGAGACCCCACAGTTGCCCTGAGGCCTCCTGAGAAGAAAGAGTAGCCCATGGGCAGGGAATAGCTATGCCTGGTGCAGTCAGGGATGGCATGCTCTGTGTCCCAAAGGAGAGGATTGTAGAAATCAGGGATACCATCTCATCTTTGAGCGTGTGGTTCTAGATGTTAGGACAGAGCTATTAGCTGAGAAGTCTTTGAGTCTTTCTGGAGACTGGGTCACATAGAATTATGTCAACGCTAAACTGTGGGATTAGCCAAGGACAGGCCTAACACTTCCTGAGGGGCCAGCTGGGGACACTGCTTGGGAACTAGCTATCTATAAGATGGCCCTTCCCAGGTAGGATCCAATTAGCCAGGAGGATGTTGGTGCAGCTGGGTTTTTGCCTGTGTTTGTCTCAATTGGCTCACTCTCTCTTTAAAAGAGAAGCAGATTCACTTTACGAACCACGTGGCATCGCTCATGCACCTCTCATTAGCCTACCCAGAAGAGAGGAAACAAGGCAAAACCCAGACTTCACCAACTTGACCAAGTTGTCCAGGTGGCAGAAATGGCAACAATTTAGGAGATAAATCAAGGTTCTATGCCTTCACCAAGTCTTTCTGGCAAATAAACAGGGGAAAATCACGATTAGATTCTAGCCTTCCAACTTAAATGCTAAGTGAAGATTCAAATAGTAACCTAACCCACAGGAAAAGGAGTCAAGGAGATTTCATGCATACCATTTGCTTGAAAATGGTAAACCCTAAGAGAACTGCTCTCCATTAAAGATAGGCAGAGAAAAACTCAGCATGAAACCTATGCAAAAAAGCATCTACAAAAAAGAACATAGTAGACAAAAGATGGATGAAGAGAATCCTTCTGAAGTTTTACTCTAGGAAACAGACGAATGACAAAATCTCGGACTGGCGAGGGGCTGGAGCCCAGCCCTTTTATGCTCTGCTGGTGGTGACATAAATTGGCCCAGCCTTTCTGCAGTCCACTGGGCTGGCAGGAATGAACATTTTAAATGAGTGTACCTTTGACCCAGTGATCTCACTTCTTGTAATTTACCCCCGGACAATCATTGCCAAAACAAATGGAGATCTAAAGACAAGTCTTTCCATCTCAGCCTTGTTTATAACAGTGAAAAGTGGATGCTTATCAATAAGGTTAAATCATTGGTTTAAAAAATATAAAGAAATTAAAGCACTTCCATATAGACAATACATAAATGATGATGTAGATTTGATGACATTAAAATTTGCCTATGACATGTATAATTGAGAGCAAAAAAGGGATAACAGAACAGCATGATCCCGTTTGTATACTATTTTAATAGGTGCACATGGAGGGATGTCTGGAAGGATGTTCACCCTAACAGTTGAATTTTACTTTATTCTTTGTACATTTCTGTATGATCACAATATTTATAATAAGCCTAAATCTTTAAAAGAATAAAGCTATTTTCCAAATAAGAAGGATGTGATAGAAGTCTGCTCAGCCTACCAGTTGTGATAGGATCTATAGTTGACAAGTTGGAAATTGCCAGTTACTGTGGGGTATTATAAAGAATGACATAAGCATGTGTTAAATATTTTAACTTAAAATATATAAATGAATGTCCATTCACTATCTTTTGATATAGGGATAAGATATTTTCTTTTTATGTTTCATAAACCTAATCTGAATGCAGAACCCTTCTAGATTTTCCCCATAATACCTGCCTATATTTAATCTGATACCGATTATTTTTAACTAAAAATCTTTTTTTAGAGATGAGGCCTTACTCTGTCACCCAGGTTGACATGCTGTGGTGCAATCATATCTCCCTGCAGCCTTAAACTTCTGGGGTCAAGGATCCTTCTACCCTGGCCTCCCAAATTGCTGGGATTATAGGCATAAGCCACGGTGCCCAGCCGTAATCTGATACTGACTTTTTAATCACCTTTATTAAGTCAATACTCAGTCTGAATACTCCCTCCTCCTTGCTTACTTCTAGATTAAGAATGGAAAAGTTGGCCGGGCACAGTGGCTCATGCCTGTAATCCCAGCACTTTGGGAGGCTGAGGCACGCAGATCATGAGGTCAGGAGTTCGAGACCAGCCTGGCCAGTATGGTGAAACACCGCCTCTACTAAAAATACAAAAATTAGCTGGGCGTGGTGGCAGGCACCTGTAATCCCAGGTACTCAGGAGGCTGAGGCAGGAGAATCGTTTGAACCCGGGAGGCAGAGGTTGCAGTGAGCAGAGACCGTGCCATTGCACTCCAGCCTGGGCAACAGAGCAAGACTCCATATAAAAAAAAAAAGGAAAAGTTGAAAACTTGCTTTTCCAACCTTCTCTTTGGCAGGAATTGCCAGGTGGTAAAATTCTTAGCAAGGCATTAGTCATCTACTAAGGGTTTCTGGGGTAGCTTTAGCTTGCAGCTTTCCATTCAGCCATCCAGTCAGCTACTAACATTTTGTTCCTTCCCTCCTATTCTATTTTCTCTACTCCTGTCCTTCTAACACTGAACCTGCCTTCCCACTGAGCATTGGCCTTTGCTGGACATCACTACAGATCTGTGGGACTCTTCCACTCCTCTACATTAATTAGAAGCTGTCACTGCATCTGCTGTAGCTCACATGCATGACTGCTGCTACTCATGGATGCTGCCACCTCTGCCATGCCTTGTTGTCACCATCATCCACACCAGTGCCAATACCCCAGGCCTCATAGTGTCAAGGCGGTATAGTGGTCTATAGCAAAATGAGTAAGGGGTACAGTATCTGTACTCCTTGAAATGTTATGCTCTATTGGAAGAACCCCAAGTGAAAGCTGTGTATACCCCTTTGTGTCCCTGAATTTTCAGTGAAAGAGCACTTTCCGTTTTAATTCACACTCTCTTGCTGTGCCCTGAGCCACAGGAGACTGGCTGGAGCAGGTCTGAGGGATGGACACTCAGCTATATATGGAATTACACCTCACTTGAAAACCAAGGTTCCATCAGTGGGCCAGCTTGGTATCTGGACTCTTGTGCTGAGTGAGTTTTCTACTAGCAGTCTCCTACCCCCTCATGCCAACAGATCCCTCCAAGTTCTCTAGACATGGTTACATTTTGTTGGTGAACACACTTGGACTCAAACTGGGTCTTCCACTGCAGACTTTTTGGGAAAGGAGAAGGAAGCAGGGGAAGATTCTTAAATATGTTGACTTTTAAACAAATCCGATTTTATGATTATAAAATTAATACATACTTTTTATAAAAAATGTGTAAAGTACATAGAGAAAAAAGACCCAGTGAAGAAAATAAAACTCACCTGCAATCCCACTACTTAGAAAGAATCACAAATAGGCGGGGCATGGTGGCTCACGCCTACAATCTTAGCACTTTGGGAGGTCAAGGCAGGCAGATCACTTGAGGCCAGGAGTTCAGCACTAGCCTGGCCAACATGGCAAAGCCCCATCTTTACTAAAAATACAAAAATAAGCCAGGTGTGGTGGCATGCACCTGTAATCCCAGCTACTCTGGAGGCTGAGGAAGGAGAATTGTTTGAGCCTGGGAGATGGAGGTGTCAGTCAGCCGAGATCACACCATTGCACTCCAGCCTGGGCAAAGGGTGAGACCCTGTCTCAAAAAAGAAATAAATAATCACAAATAAGGTTTTGATGGTTTTTAACTCCTCCATTGTTTTATATTGTTAAGATTACACTTAATATAATTTTATAGCTTGCTTTTTAATGACCTATCATGATGTCAGAAGCCATCTCCCTTGATACTACAAATTATTTATAAGCAAATTTTTATTTTATTTAGATAGGGTCTCGTTCCATCACCCAGGCTGGAGTGCAGTGGTATCACAGCTCACTGCAGCCTCAACCTCCCTGACTCAAGTGATCCTCCCACCTCAGCTTCCTGAGTAGCTGGGACTACAGGTATGTGCCACCACACTTGGCTAATTTTAAAATTTTTTTGTAGAGACATGATCTCACTATGTTTCCTAGGCTGATTTGAACCCCTGGGCTCAGGTGATTCTTTAATCTCAGCCTCCCAAAGTGCTGGATTATAGGCATGAGCCACCATAGCTAGGCCTATATGCAAACTTTTAACAGTTATATAATGTCCAATGTTATGTGCATTAGGAGTATTTTGGTAGAAAATCACAAAAATCCACTCAAGTGAGTGTAAATTTTTTTTAAATGAAGGAAATTTGTTATGGGATCAGGGATGTTTCCTGGAAACTGAAGGAAGAGACACAGCCAGACCTCAGATCTAGATTACGAATAGAGACAAGAATTGAGGGTAGGAAGCCCACAGCACCCCTTCCCTCCAACTTGCATCTGTTTCCCTCTTGACTTCTCTGTTTTTGTATATGGTCTTTTGCAGAAAACATGGCCATTGACCACTCCTGAGTTTACTTGTCCAGGAAGTCCAGGGAGAAGCTGATCTCTTTTAGTTCTAGTTTCAAATATTTGGGAAGATGTCTTAACTGATTGACCCATGAATGGTGCTGATTCATTCAACAGTGGGGAAGATGACCAGAGTCATACAGTAAAAACTTGTCCGCTCCTATTGAAATGTAAACAGTGGCAGTATGAGGGGTTAAAGGAGAGGGAGCTCCCAGAACACTGGGAATCAGTGGAGTATGGTCAGACAACCTATGTGCTATCCCAGAGTTTACCAAACTATTTCCCGATCATTTTGATCAGTGCTTGCAAGTAGATACTGGGTTGGGGGTGAGAGTTGATGTGTTACCTCACCCCACTACTCATGAGCATACAGGTCCCAGCTCCTACCCAGCCAAGGTACCAACTTGTACTTACAGATGGGTATTAATGGAACCAACAGAGAACTCTTCTAGGTTATCAAAGACTGTTGCTGGACATCTCTAGACCCAAACAGGGAACTTTCCATATGCAGCTCTCCCCTCAGGGAAAAGCTTCAACTTGTCCATAATATGAGAAGCCTCTCATTCAGTAGAATTAATGACTGGTAAATTTTAACAAAGGAAAGGAAATACTTCTTTCTATCCTGAATAACCCAGTCTGTGGCAGGGGGTAATTTGTATCGGAAATAAGGCTTGGATTTCCGAAGGAGTTGGATGGTTTTATGATCGTTAATAACATTCACAGTTATGCATGCGTGGATTTCGTATTTCATGGTATGAGCTGATTGCCTGGAGGGGTCAGGCAGGCATATTTTCCAGAATTATATGAGTGGGTAGGTCCATTATCAGAGACTGTTATCTTCTTCTAAAGCATTAATTGTTGGTCATTGACTCGATGAAACTATCAGAAATGAAACAAAACCAAGCCCTGTGTATTTATGAGCTTCTAGGGCTTGCTTCTGAGGTCTCACCAGCTTACGATGAGCCTTGGGGGATGCTGTGGTTCAGTGGTCCTAGCTCAAGGCTGGGAGGAGGTAGGAACTGTTATTGGTTCCATACTGATTTGCATGGATTGAGATGTAGGGGAGTTTCCTGTCTCACACAGGGAGGAATCTCTCCCAGACACCTCCTGTCAGAACTCCCTTCAGGCTCCAGTGCAAAGAGTGGATCATGCATCCCTGTCCTTGTACATGGGAGGCTGGCAAATGCAGCTTTCAGGTTCCCTCCTCAACACCCTCCTGTAGTAGAGGCTGACTGGTCAGCAAGAAAGCCTTGCTGTTGTGTGGGCAGCCATGAGTGTCTCCCACCCCACTGTGCACAAAGCCCTGGTGCTAGGCATCGTCATGGGACACAAAACAAGTATAAGTTAGAGTTTCCACCCTCAAGGAGCTCAGTATCTTCAAGTACAACTGAAATAATGGTACTGATGGAGTCAGAAAAGAAACAAAAGGATGAAGAGACCAGTATGTGCTGGAATAGTCTGAACAGACTTTTGGCAGAGGTAGGGACAGAGCAGGAACCTTGAATGGATGATGGAATTTTTGTTTATTTATTTATTTGTTTTTAATTTAATTTTGTTTTGTTTTGTTTTGTTTTGTTTTGTTGTGTTTTGTTTGAGATAGTTTCGCTCTTGTTGCCCAGGCTGGAGTGCAATGGCACAATCTCAGCTCACTGCAACCTCCACCTCCCAGGTTCAAGAGATTCTCCTGCCTCAGCCACCTGAGTAGCTGGGACTACAGGTGTGTGCCACCATGCCCAGCTACTTTTTGTATTTTTAGTAGAGACAGGGTTTTGCCATGTTGGCCAGGCTTGTCTCGAACTCCTGACCTCAGGTAATCCTCCTGCCTCGGCATCCCAAAGTGCTAGGATTACAGGCGTGAGCCACCGTGCCTGGCTGGATGATGGAATTTTTAAAATGGAGGGAAAGAGTGGAGGACATTCCAAGCTGGGGAAGCACACACAGGCTAAGCAATGAAGCAGATAGACAAGACTGCCACACCACGGGGTGGGGGTCACCTGGATGCACAGAAAGGGCTCCCTAAACCAGGAGGCTCTAGGCCTCTGGGCCCCAAATGGTTGGCAGAGAATTTGAACTGAGCGCAGAGGTCTTCATGTCCCATTGAAGGTTTTTGAGCAAAGTGCCAGCTAGCCCAAGGCAGGACTGTTTTAGGGAGATGAATCTGTAGTATGGTGTAGGGGGTAGAAGAAAGAGAGCCTTAAGGAAACAGGTTAGGAGGCTGTTGAAGTGAATCATATATGAGGGGGACAAGAAAGGCCTGTGTTATGTCCAGGGTTCCAAGTGAGAAAAGTTTTCTGGGTAGGGAAAGGGGTAGGAAACTCAGTGAAGGACTGATAGGGCTGCTTATTCAGGAGGCCTGAGCCTGGGAGGATCAGCCTTTGGAGGAGACAAGCAGACCCCAATATGCATCCTCAAACTTATAACAGTCCTGTGGGTCCAGACAAATCTGTAGCTCAGCAGAGCTGCCCTGAGATCCTGGACCTTGGGGACAGCCTTAGGCTGGCAACAGAGGGTGACACCTGTGCTACTCAAAACCCAGGGTCCTTGAGGAAGATTCCACACCACACCTCCCTGGAGTGTGAGTGATGAGGCCATTTAAATTCTGCAGGACCTGAGGTGAGGCTGAGCTTCCTGGAGGATGGATCACCAGGGACTCAGATGAGGAAAGTGAATCAGGATTGGATGACCATCAGACAGGGCAGTGGCCTTGGAATCTGAAAGGAAAGGACAGGTCCAGGAGGCAGCTTGAAATTCCACCTTCCAGACAAATACTGGGGCAGAGCACAGATGCGCAGCTTCTCCAGGGGAAATCATTCATCAGGAATCATGTAGACCCTGCAACAGCATCCAGAAGAGACCCTAAGGGTGAGCTGATTCAACTCCTTCATTATATAGAAGGGAAACCGAGGCCCAGAGAGTAGGAGGGACTTGCCGAAGATCAAAGAGTGAGTCCTACTACCCACCCTAGTGCTTTACCAGAAGGGAGATTCTGGGCAAAACACCCAGAAAGCAATAAGTCTCCCTGCTGTCTTTCCAGTTCTCAGCCTGCAGGGTGGATTCTGGAAGACTGAGCCTGTGTTTATCAGCTCAGAACTCCCTTTGCCAAGAGACTTGTTGGTCACAGTAGGGTAAGCAATTGATCTCTCTTCTGCAGATGAATCCCATGTTGCTCTGCGTAGCATTTCCCCCTCTCCCCCAGGGAACACCACCACCTCCTCCCACTTGGCATCTGCCAGAGCTTTACCCTGGGGCAACTG
The DNA here is from genome assembly GCF_028878055.3 of Symphalangus syndactylus. Lineage (NCBI taxonomy): Eukaryota > Metazoa > Chordata > Mammalia > Primates > Hylobatidae > Symphalangus > Symphalangus syndactylus. Next base: position 32,993,310 of record NC_072427.2, read on the forward strand.
GCATCAGGCTTCCCTGGGCCCATGGAGGGCTACAGCTGTGCTGAAAGGGTAGTGACCAGGTCCCTGACCTATGAGCCCTCTGGAATATCTTCCCTTGGTTCCCCTTGAAGAACCAAGACAGGTTCTCAGCACTGAGGGAATCTGTGACTCTATAGAGACTGCCCCTGGAGGCACAGGCGACCTGTTGTTGCTGATCACTGGAGAGCTGGGGCTCAGATACACCCCTTGGATACCATGGCTCACAGCAGCACCCAGAACCGCTGTGCTGGACCTTAGCGTAATGTATTCACAAACCATGGGTTTTAATAATAAAGACCAGGAAATTGGAGCACTGCCTTTCAACCCTGGCTGCATGTTATCAATTACCTAAATTTTTAAAAATTTGTATTTATTTTTATTAATACATAATATTTTTACATATTTATGGGATACATGTGATATTTTGTTACATACATAGAATGTGTAATGATCAAGTCAGGGTTTTAAGGATATCCACCACTTCAACCATTTATCATTTCTATGTGTTGGGAACATTTCAAGTCTTCGCTTCCAGCTATTTTGAAATATGTAATACATTGTTGTTAACTACAGTCACCCTATTCTACTATCAAACATTAAAACTTATTCCTTCCTTTTTTTCTCTTAAGAAATTCGCAGTCTAAGAACTTATTCCTTCTAACTGTATATTTGTATCTATTAACAAACCTCTCTTCATCTCCCACACCCACATCCTTCCCAGCCTCTAGTAACTATCATTCTACTCTCTATCGCCATAAGATCAATCTATTTTTTTAGCTCTCACATATGAGTGATTATATGTGATATTTGTCTTACTGTGTGACAAATATCACTTAACATAAAGATCTCCAGTTCCATCCATGTTGCCACAAGTGACATGGCTTCATTCTTTTATTTATTTATTTTTTTTTTTTGAGATAGAGACTCGCTCTGTTGCCCAGGCTGGAGTGCAAGGCCGCCATCTCAGCTTACTGCAACCTCTGCCTCCCAGGTTCAAGCGATTCTCCTGCCTCAACTTCTGGAGTAGCTGGGATTACAGGGGCCCACCACCACACCCGGCTAATTTTTGTATTTTTGGTAGAGACAGGGTTTCACTACATTGGCCAGGCTGGTCTTGAACTCCTGACCTCGGGTGATCCACCCACCTCGGCCTCCCAGAGTGTTGGGATTACAGGCATGAGCCACTGCACCTGGCCGGTTTCTTTCTTTTTTATGGCCAAATAGTATTTGATTGAGGATCTCCTTGTATCCGATCCAAATTCTTAGAGGAAGGGCTTTTGGCTTTTTCTCATTCAGCATAATGTTAGCTGTGTGTTTGTCATATATGGCCTTTATTGTATTGAGGTATGTTCCTTTTATGCCTAGTTTGTTGAGAGTTTTTATCACGAACAGATGTTGAATTTCATCAGATATTTTTTCTGCATCCACTGAGAAGGCCATATGGTTTTTGTCTTTTATTCTGCTGATGTGATGTATCACATTTATTGATTTGTGTATGCTGGACCATTATTTTATCCCTGGGATAAATCCCACTTGATCATGGTGTATTACCTTTTCCTGTGCTGTTGGATTTGTTTGGCCCGTATTTTTTTTCAGAATTTTTGCATCTATGTTCATCAGGAATATTGGCCTCTAGTTTTCTTTTTTCAATGTGTCATTATCTGGTTCTGGTATCAGGGTAATGCAGGCCTTAATAAATGAGTTAGAATTTCCTCCTCATTTTTTGGGAATACTTCAAGGAGACTGGTGTTTATTCTTTGAGTTTGGTGGAATTTGGCAGTGAAACCATTATGTCCTGGGCTTTTCTTTGTTGAGAGACTTTTTATTACTGATTCAATGTTGTTTCTCATTATTGGTCTGCTCAGATTTTGTATTTCTTCCTTATTAAATCTTGGTACATTGTACATATCCAGGAATTTATCCATTTCCTCTAGGTTTTTCAGTTTGTTAACATATAGTTGTTCATAGTAGTCTCTGATGATCTTTTATATTTCTGTGGTATAGTTGTGATGTCTCCTCTTTCATTTTTGATTTTATTTGGGTCTTCATTTTTTTCTTGGTTAGTTTAGCTAGCAGTTTATCAATTTTATCTTTTTTAAAAAACAACTTTTTTGTTTTTTTGACCCTTTGTATTTTTTTTAGTCTTTCTTTAGTTCTGCTCTGATCTTTATCATTTCCTTCCTTCTGCTAATTTTGGGCTTGATTTAGTCTTGCTTTTCTAGTTCCTTGAGATGCATCTTTTGGTTATTTGAAATCTTTCTCCTTTTTGGATATAGGTGTTTATTGCTATAAACTTCCATCATAACACTGCTTTTGTTGTATCTCATTGGTTTTGGTGTGTTGTGTTTCAATGTTCATTTGTTTCTAGACATTTTTATATTTCCTTCTTAATTTCTTCATTGACCCTGTGGTCATTCAGGAGCATGTTGTTTAATTTCCATTTATTTGTACAGTTTCCCAAGTTCCTCTTGTTATTGATTTCTAGTTTTATTCCAGTATGGACTGAGAGGATACTTGATATGATATCAATTTTTAAAAATGTGCTGGCACTTGTTTTGTGGCCTAATATATGGTCTATCCTGGAGAATGTTCTGTGTGGTACTGATAAGAATGTGTATTCTGTAGCTGCTGAATGAAATGTTCTGCAAAGTTCTGTTAGGTCTATTTTGTTTAATGTGCAGTTTAAATCCAATGTTGCTTTGTTGCTTTTCTTTCTAGATGAGCTATCTACTGCTAAGAGTGGGGTGTTGATGTCCCCAACTATGATTGTATTGCAGTCTAGCTTTCCCTGTAGATCTAATAATATTTGTTTTATATAGCTGAGTGCTCTGCATTGGACACATACACATTTAGAATTGTTATATCCTATGGCTGAATTGATCCCTTTATCATTATATAATGACATTCTTTGTCTTTTTTTTAACAACCGTTTTTGACTTAAAGCCTGTTTTCTCTGATATAAGTATAGCTATTCCTTCTTGCTTTTGGCTTCTGTTTGCATGGAATTTTTTTCCCCCATCCATTTGCTTTCAGTCTATATGTATCCTTACAGGCAAAGTGAGTTTCTTGTAGGCAGCATATAGTAGGATTATGTTTTTTAATCCATTCAGCAAGTCTAAACCTTTTAAGTGGAAAATTAGTCCATTTACATTCAAGGTTGTTATTGATATGTGAGGGCCTATTCTTGTCATTATGTTGTTGCATTGTTGTTTTATATATCCTTTTCTTTATTTTTCTTCTTTTATTACTTATCATTGGTTTGGTGGTTTTCTATAGTGGTAACATTTGAGTCCTTTCTCTTTCTCACTAGTGTTTGCTCTACTAGTGAGTTTTATACTTTTGTATGATTTTATGATGGTAGATGTTGTGGCTTCACTTTCAGGTGTAGTACTCCCTTAAGCATTTCTTGTGGGACTGATTTTTGTGGTGATGAATTTCCTCAGTTTTTGCTTGCTGGGTAAGTCTCAATTTCTCCTTTATGAAGGATAACTGTTGGGTATGGTATTTTTGGCTGATAGTTTTTTCTCTTCTTTCAGTACTTTGAATATATCATCCCATTCTCTCATGGCCTGTAAGGTTTCTGCTGACAAATCCACTGTTGGTTTGATGAAGGTTCTCTTATATGTCACCAGATGCTTTTCTCTTGCTGCTTTTAGAATTCTCTTTGTCTTTGCCTTTTTTTTGTTGTTTTTTTTTTTTTTTTAGATAAGGTCTCACTCTGTCATCTAGGCTGGAGTGCAATGGCATGATCAACACTCACTGCAACCTTGACCTCCCTGGGCTCAAGTGATCCTCCTACCTCAGCTTCCTGAGTAGCTGGGACTACAGGCATGTGCCACCATGCCTGGTTAATTTTTCATATATTTTGTTGAGATGGGGTTTCGTCCCGTTGCCCAGGCTGGTCTCAAACTCCTGGGCTCAAGCAATCTGCCCACCTTGACTTCCCAAAGTGCTACAATTACAGACATGAGCCACTGCACCTGGCCTGTCTTTTACTTTTGACAGACTATAATATGCCTAGACCTTTTTGGGTTAAATCTATTTGGGGATAGCTGAGCTTCCTATGTCTGGATGTCTAAATCTCTTACTACATTTGGGATGTTTTCAGCTATTATTTTGTTAAATATATTTTCTATGCTATTAAACTTCTCTTCACCTTTTGGAACACCAAAAATGAGAATATTTGGTCATTTTATGATGTCCCATGTGTCATGTATATGTTCTTAATTTTTTTTATTCTTTATTTTTTTCTTGTCTGGCTGAGGTATTTCAAAAGGCACGTCTTCAAGTTATGACATTCTTTCTTCTGCTTGATTCTAGTCTATTGTTGAATCTCTTGATTGTATTTTTTATTTCATTCATTGAATCTTCCAGTTCCAGGATTTCTCTTGGTTCTTTTTTGTATCTCTCTTTTCAGTGAATTTCTCATTCATACCCTGAATTATTTTTCTTATTTTTTATATTATATATCTGTGCTTTCTTATATTTCACTGAGCTTCTTTAATATCATTACCTTGAATTATTTTCCAGGTATTTCATAAATTTATTTTCATTGGAACCTATTGCTGGAGAATTGCTATGCTCCTTTAGAAGTGTCATATTCCCTTTTTCTTGTTTCTTTGTGTCCTTTCGTTGATATCTGCACATGAGGTATAACAGTGACTTCTTCCAATTTTTTGGATTGGTTTTCTTTTCTCTTTTTCTTTTCTTTCTTTTTGAGGTGGAGTCTCACTCTGTCACCCAGGCTGGAGAGCAGTGGCACAATCTCAGCTCACTGCAACCTCTGCCTCCTGGGTTCAAGCGATTCTCCTGCCTTAGCCTCCCAAGTAGCTGGGACTACAAGTGCGTGCCACTGCGTCTGGCTGATTTTTGTATTTTTAGTAGAGACTGGATTTCACCACGTTGGCCAGACTGGTCTCAAACTCCTGACCTCAGGTGATCCACCCACGTCTGCCTCCCAAAGTGCTAGATTACAGGCATGAACCACCACACCCAGCCTTGGATTGGTTTTCTTAGGGGAAGACTTTTTAACAGGAAAAAGTCCTCCCCTATGGTGTTAGTTGAGTAATACACTTTGGCTTTGATTCTGGGTGTGTGCAGTAGTGTAGTCTGTGTATGATGTTTTTGGTTGCAAACATTATCAGTGATATCTGTGATTTTCTTAGTGGCTTAGGCTATGGCTGCTAGTGGTGGCTGCGGCAAAGTTTTGCTGGGGACAGAACACCAGATGGGCCAGTCCTCAGGCTCTAATGGTGGCAGCAGTGGCCTGAGAAGGTTTGTCTTTGGGCCGCCAGGTGGCATACATGAGCATTGGTGTTGGCAGTTCCAGGCAGGCTCACTCTTGGGTCTCCAGGAGGTTTGCTTGGGTGCTGGTAGTGTCGGTGGTGGACTGGGTAGGTGGGAGAGTCCTTGAGCCCCTGGCCACATGCTTGGTGTGGGCAATGATAGCTGTGGTGGTGGAACAGCCCTTGGGCTCCCAGATGTCATTCACTGGTGTTAATGGTGGCTGGGAGGGCCAGTCTCCAGGCCCCTAGGTGGCATGTGTGGGTGGGTGTCAGCAGTGGTGGTGGAGCAGGCTGAGTGGGCCCATCCTCAAGGCGCCCAGGAGAAGTGTCCAGACGCCAGCCATGGTGGACCAAATGGCATGCTTAAGTGCTGGTGGCAGGTTTTCTGGGCCTGTTGTTAGGCCCCCTGGTAGTACGCATGTGCTCCGAGAGCAACCGACAGGGTGAGGCAATACTCTGGCTCCTGGGCAGTAAGCTCAGGGACTGGGGGAGCAGTGCCAGGCAGGGCAGGCCTATTCCCAGGTCCCCTAAATGGTGTACGTGGGCAAAGGCTTTGCTGGACAGGCCAGGGTGATCCCCATGCCCTGGGCAGTATGCTCAGATGGTAGTGGCAGCAGCGGCAGTGGGCAGGGAAAGCCTGTCCTCAGGGCACATGCAAGTCCTTGGGGCCCCTGTTGCTAGGGAGGGGAGACAGTTGCTGTCTGTGGTAGCTACCCCAGACAGGTGGCTCTCAGGCTCTGGGGAGTGTGTACGTTCGGGTCCCTGCGTGTGGTGGCTGGCTGAGAGAGGCTATCCTCAGGGCACATGCAAATATGCTGTTGTTCGGCTGCTGGTGGGGTAAGGTTGCTGTCAGTGACAGTGGCCCCAGGCAGACAGGTTTCAAGCTGTGGGGCATGCACACTTCAGCTCCCTTTGTCTGGGGGACAGCCTCCTCAGTGCACTGCTCTGCCCTTTCCCCAGCATACAGGACACAGAGTAGGCTAGAGTGCTGGGAACCCTGATGTTCCACTGGGTCCACCTGCATCACTCCACTGCAGCCCTCTGGGTGGATGCAGGGGGATGTCAGTGGGGCTCCAGGGATATGGGGAGGCAGAGGCTGTTGGGCCCTGGGGACGGGGACACAGTCTGGTAGGGGCTGAGCTCTCAAAGTGGTACCATTCTGCAGCTGCTTGGGTCTTGGGGGGTGATATGGTTTGGCTCTGTGTCCCTACCTAAAGCTCAACTTGAATTGTAATCCCCATGTGTCGAGGGAGAGACCTGTAATCCCTACGTGTGAAGGAAAGGAGTGATTGGATTATGGGGGTGGTTACCCCCATGCTGTCCTTATGATAGTGAATTCTCGCGAGATCTGATAGTTTTATAAATGGTAGTTTTTCCTGTACTCACACACACACACACACTCTCCTGCCATCTTGTGAAGAAAGTGCCTGCTTCTCCTTCTGCCACGACTGTAAGTTTCCTGAGGCTTCCCCACCCATGTAGAACTATGAGTCAATTAAACCTCTTTTCTTTATAAATTTTCTTTATAAATTACCCAGTCTCGGGTAGCATTTTTACAGTAGTGTGAAAACGGACGAATACAGGCGTGTGGGACCCAGTGTGCACTTCCTATCTGCAGCAATGTTGTCATGTGGACTCCAAGGAGCTTCCTATACCAGTCTCAGGGAGCACAGGTTGAAGGACTCTCCTATGGCTAGGACTGCAGGAGTCCACAGTAGGAATGTGGACCACTGGACATCTCTCATGTACTCTTCTTCCACACTGGAGAGTTTCTCCAGGCTCCTGGCTGATCCCAGCCAGGCCGTCTGCCTCACTTCCTTTTCCTTAGGCACCTCAGCTGTTTCCTGTCACTTCTACACTGAATTCCAGAGTTCTCAGATGTTCTGTTCAAAGTGTTATTATCTAGTCATTATTTTGTTGGTTCTTTGTGGAGAAGAAGGGATGTTCAGTGCCTCAAGTCAGCCATCTTGAAGCTCCTCCTCACCTAAAATTCATTTTTTTAAATTTTGATGCTTAGTCCCTACTCCCAGAGATTCGGTTTCCTTAGTCTGGCATGTGGCCTAAGCCTCGGGATTTTAAAGACTGATATGCAGCCAAAAGCAAGAATCCCTGAATTAGAGAAATTGAAATAAATTCATTTTATATTGCAGGGAATCAAAATATGTCCTATCATCATTTCATTTTGTATAGGTGCATCCAGATTCATCTGCTGATTTTGATTTACTTTCTGGTTCCTTTTGTTAGGGAGAACCAGAACCATTTCTATTCACTGTCTCCCAATTCCCCCTAGATTCTGGGGTAAGTATATGGCCCATATGGATTCAGCAAGGCTCAATGAGCCAATGAGTTCTGAAAAGAAATTGTTTTGGACACTTGTTAAAGATGGTAAGGTGGACTTTATAGGTGTAAGGACCACTGCAATAGGATTTTGCAATGGAGAGAGATTGGGCTCAACTCTGAATACAAGGAATAGTGGGAATGTATAGCCAAGGAGCAAGGTGGGGATCAGTGGATAGAAAATTATTTAGCAGAAACATCAGAGGTAAAGAGAATCCTGGCTAAACTGACCAAACAGAATTCATGCTGAAGGCAACCAGGGTGATCATACATCACCAGGGGGATGGTAGAGTATGAAGAACCTCTGTAGATATGATTAGATTAGGGGAACTGACATAGCAGGATTCTTACCAAAATTGGACACTGCAGAGGTAAACACGGAAGCCCAAATGTCAGAGCTCAGTTGAGAAGAGAGTTCAGGGGAGGCTGCATAGAGTTTGTTCAAGGAGAGAATCTTTGTTGGAGTCACAACCCTTGGATTTTCTCTGAAGCTATGGGGAAAGAGAAGCCCTCTCTCTTCTGAATTGGAACTGGTAGCCTGTGGCACTGGAGTTTCGGGGACCACCATGGAGAGAGGGTGAGCTAGAAAATGAAGCCACTATAGGGAGAGCAGAAAGAAGAAAAGGCAGAACAATGAGTACATCACCTGAGCACCTGGGTCCTGGCATACATGAAACCAGGTACTCCTGGATTATTTCACTGCTATTGAGCCAAAAAATTGCAGGTTTTATTTAATCCATTTGATTTTGAGTTTATCATTTGCATCTATAACAAAGAGTCTTATCTATGATAAGAATGTTTCTCAAAACCTTACAGATAAGCTCTTAGGTATGTAAAGTTTTCTTCCTTCCCTTGTGTTAGTTCTGCCTACATAGGTTGGTGTGAGCAATTTAATGACCAGAGCAAGGCAATATTTTAGATTTAAATAGAGCTGGCTCTATGATACCAATCTCAGAGGTTTGCTGTGAGGATCACATGAGATAAATCTTGTAATGGGTGGTCCAACAGGCTTTTGTATAAAAATTTTGTCTTGCCATTGTTATATTTTGTTGGTTGGTTGGTTAGTTTTAGAATAGCGACAATAGCATCTCTGTCTGGGTTGGGGCAGGAACCACCTCATGCTAACCTTATTACATAAATTGTCAGGCCAACAGGCTACCCACTTCTGGGGAAAAGGAAGGTGTAATAGGAATTTTATTTAATACGGCAAAGACAGATAATCCCTTAGGTGTCCAGAACTTTAGACAGTGAGAGAATCAATTTGCAGAAAGCACCCAGAGACCCTCCTGGGGAGAATGGACTGAGAGCCCAACTCCCTCTCTGAGACCTGGGGCTGGTATCTGTGAAGGCCCAGTGCCAGAGAGGGGTGAGAACAATCTTGAAACAAAGGTATCTTGAGAGCAGAAACAGAACAGCAGGCTGCTCAGTACAGAGTAGCAAGGGAGAAATGGGAGAGAATAGTTCTAGGTTTAGGACACAAGGCATCCTGGAGCCTGCTATAACCACTCTTTGTAGTGAAGAGCTCCACCTTGCACAAGCAACTATATGTGAAAGAACTGGTCATTCTATCCCCTAGTAGCAACCAGATAACTGCAGTAGTAGCAGCAGCAGTAGTGGTAGTAGTAGCAGTAGCAGCAGCAATAGCTAATGGTTATTAAAGCACTGTGCTAAGCACATTTACATCAATATCTCCTTTAATAATCTCAGCAATCCTATGAGCTTGGTATCATTATTATTGCCAGTAACAGAAGGTGCTTACTCTTTTCTACAGCTGGGATAGAAAAGATTAAGCACCCTGCCCAAGGAACTCTGACTCCAGAGCTCACACACCCTACCACTCCTTGGCCATCACCCTGCAGACAGTCTGACAAGTGCTTCCTGCCCCCTGCCTGTGCCCCTCCATGGCAAGAATCCTTATGGGAACAGATTCTCACCCAAACCAAAGCTGGGGAAAGAAACAAGCAGCACTAGGACTTTGGGGGCCTCGGGTTGGAGCCATATACTAGAGAAGTGGAATCACCTACACCCCTGTTACAGTTTGAATGTGTCCCCCAAAAGTATGTGCTGGAAACCGAATCCCCAATGCAACAGCATTGACAGGTAGGGCCTAATGAAAAGTATTTAGGTCATGAGGGCTCCAGCTTCATGAATGGGTTAATGCCTTTGAACTTGTGGCCTTAATCCCTTTATTATAGATCTCTTGCTCTTCTGCTCTCTCACTTAAATGCGCTCTCTTGTCCTTCAACTTTCTGCCATGGGATGATGCAGCAAGAAAGCCCTTACCAGATGCAGCCCCTTGATCTTGGCCTCTCCAGCCTCCCAAACTGTGAGACAAATAAACTTCTATCATTTATAAATTTCCCAGTCTGTAATATTCTGCTACAGCAGTACAAAATGGCCTAAGACCACTTCAAAGGGCCTGCCACTCAGGCAGCCATTCCGTGGAAGAAATCAGAGAGGATGACTTACTCTGCTTGGGAAGAGCTCCTCTGCACCAGGCAGCTTCTCCACACCAGGCAGCTAGAGCCACTCCCCTGCCAGGACAACACAATAGATCATGGCAGAGACCAAGTCTTTTCTCCCTGTATCCCTTCCCTCTTTCTTACTTTCTGTAACAGAAATGCACCACCAGCTGTTAGCAGGACACATTAGCCCGGCTAGAGACTATATCTCCCAGCCTTTCTCATAGGTAGATATGTTCATGTGACTATGTTTTTGTCCAGTGAGATGTGAGCAGAAGTTGTAGGATGTCTTCCACTTTGGGGTCTTAGCTAAAAAGAATTGGGTCCCTTTTCCCAGCCCCTTTTATTTTCATTTCTGGTTAGGAAAGTGTAACAAATGGGTCCTACGCCTTGGACCCAGAAGTGGAAGCCACACATTGAGGATGTACCTTGCCAACTATTGTTAACATCTAAACTTTTATGTTTAAGAGAAATAAGTGTCTGAAATTTTCATTTTATAATCACCATATATTTTGGTTTATTTGTCTATAGCCTAACTACTATACTGTTCAAGCTGACTGGAATGTCCAACTCACTAAGCAAACTAACCAAAAAGACTTGTAGCACATGGTGATTCCTAGGCAAATAAAGCTTTTGATGGGGGAGAAGAGGCTTACGGGAGGAATACAGAATTTCCTGATAATAACAGCATATGTTTGGCCATTCACGGCAAGGCAAGTTATTAGTTAGGATAGAGTAGATTATGCTGTATTAAACAACAACAAAATTCTGTGGCTTAACATGTAAATATTAGTTCTTACTCATGCAAAACCCACCACGGATCCAGTTGACTCTTGAAGGCAACCATCCTCCTCCACATGTGGTAACCCAGTGACTTGAGCTCCTCAATCTTTTGTCCATGCCATCTGTACGCAAGGCCTTCTCCAAGATTGTTGCAATAGGAAAGGAGAGCATTGGGAAGTCTCACTCTATCAATTAAATGCTTCAGTCTAGTATGGACACATGCTACTTTCATTCACAACCCAACGACCAGAGCTGGTCATATGGCTCTGCCTAACTGCTGGAAGACAGAGAAAGAAGCGTTGTCCTTTTCATGCCAAAAGAAGAGCACAACTGGGTATGGGCATGCACTGGAAGTCTCCCCAACAAGGGACCCTCCAATTACATATAAGGTACTCAGTATGGGGCTTAAGTGCTCAATAAATTGGGCAAGGTGGGGAGGTGGGGCAAAAAACCCACAGAGAGGGAAGAGGGAAGAGAGAAGAGGAAGAAGCATGAAGAAAATTTACAGAAAGAAATTAGATCCAGAACCCAAAGCAAGAAGGCCCCAGGGCCCAGCCAGTGGTTGCTGGAGCCAGCTCATGTACTAGCTCATGAGTGTCAGTTGCTAAATTTTCAGGAATGGAAGCCAGTTATTAAACAGAACAATGATTAAAAATTAAATTATATACACTTAAAATCTTATTGAAGACAGAGGTAATAAATACACTGATACATCACATCCTAATTCTCTGACTACATTTTACTATTAGCTGTGTTCTTGAGGTTATTTCCATTGATTACCGCATGGTGAACCCTACTTCCCAACTCCATGCCCAGCAACGTGGCTTGGTAGCCTGTGGGAGTATTTACTCCTGGGAATCAGGAAATGCTGCAAACCAGGGCTTTTATTCCCTAGAGAGCTGGTGAAACATTTATCAGCCAGGGAGTGGCCTTCCTTCCCCGGTGCATCTAAACTGAGAGTTGCAGTGAAGCTGGCAAGTGTGGCTTGACTTCTCCAGAGCAGTGCTGGGGCAGGACATTTCCATTTGTCACCAGCAACTGGTTGGGAGCTGGTAGTTTAGGGAGTGCTGGTGGGTGAGCATTTCCATTTGGAGTTCTATGGGAATGGGCTACAGGGTTAGCCACCCTAAGTCATAGCATTTTGCAAACACAGACATTCCCTTCCAAGTCTGCAAAGCATGGCCCTGGCTCAGAAGCCTGCATCATTGTTATGTTCCAAGGAACCAGAGGCTGGTGCAGAATAGTAATCATCAGCTGCCAGGAGCCTATTGACAGGAGGGCTGCCTGCTGCCTGTAACTCCTGGTAACAGGGAGGCCCTTCTGGGAGCTATCCTTGCACTGGCTCCTCAATGAGATGGTGATGTCTTTCTCTCTCTCAAAGCGTTTTTACCGGCTCTCTAAGACAGTAGCCGCCAGAACCAGTGCCAAGGCTGACAGTGTGAACTGCGAGAGGCCTGGGTTTATTTGGCCAACTCAGAATCTAAATGTGTGAGCATGGGACTTCTTTTTATAGCCACTGTAAAAATTCTCCTTATGCTCGCTACTTCACTTTTCCCTTAAGCCCCAAGCCGTCTCCCCACCCTGTCTGTACCCAGCTCAGCCATTACTGGCCACTTACCCTCCAGTGTGCAGGGCCTCTTTTAAAGCACTATTAGATGTCTGGATGGTTTATGGATCTCCGGGCTTCTGACTCCACGTACTGCATTACTTTAAAAGCTAGACCATAAGATGCAATTGCAGAGGGGAAAGTTGGAGGGGGCAGTGCGTGAGTTTACTATTTAATGAGTGAATGGATTACACCAAATGGATGGAAACGCTATGCTAGCACTTTTTACTTCTTTATAGGTTTCTGATTTTTTTTAAATCAATTGGCATGTTTTTACTTATATTAACTCACGTAGCCTCAGGATCTTCAGTCTTTTGGAGTCCCTCTCTTCAAGTGGCCAATTAAACATGCTGAAGCCTCCATCCCATGTACCACGGAAAAGCTACCCCAGGGGTTTCGTAATCCCTTGGTTACATCACCTCGAATTTCTGCTCCCTTTGAGTTCTCGATTTTCTTTTGTCACCTGCCCTTAGAGTAATCATTTCACATTCTCCTTTGTTTCCTAAAGCTCCACTCAAATAAGGTTTTCCATGCAGCAGACTTTTTCTAAGAGTTTGGGGATTACTAAGGGGACTATAGGGCAATTCTGAGCAGGAAACAACCCACTGTAGAATTTCTGCCATCCTGGATATTATAGGCTTGAGCCACACACCATAGGAAAGTCTCAGTGGCCGTCGTTTCCCTTGCGGCCCCAGCATCTGCCATTCTTTGGGCCTGTTCTCTCTCTTGTCTAGACTGTTTCCCCATTCCAGGGTCTTAGAGACTCTCTCTGCCTGGTTGCCAGCACAAAACTGGTGGCCTTTTCAGAGCAAGCTAGCCCTCTTTGGTTTCAACCCTCTTTCATTTAGATTATCTCATAACCAAAGAGCCTGTTATGAAACGTCCTAACCAACAGAGCCATCCACCTCACTCAGCCATCTTGGGCTGCACCTCCAGCAACATGAAGAACAGGGAGATGCATGGAAGTTTTTAAAATGTATCTAAGATGTACCTGAAAACATACTTGCTGAAAAAAAAATTGAAACCACACAGACAAACCACACTTTCCTCCAATGCTTCTCCGTACTTCTTACAACCCTAGTCCTCCCCGAGACAGGACCCCTGTCATCAGTCCACGCTGTGGCCTTCCAAGACCTGTTTTATGCATTTACATACATTTGGAAATACATATCGTTTTGCTTTGCATGAGACATTTGTTTTATACCAGTAAATCCCAGGTGGTGGTCTGCTTTTTCATTGATAACATGCCCTTTAGATGCATTCATGCCACATTGTTTGGAAACAGCAACGCTCAGTTAGGGCGCCGCTGACAAGCCCACTGATAGGCAATGGTTAAATGGTGCTCCTTAAATGCCTTGAACCGCCGGGCGCGGTGGCTCACGCCTGTAATCCCAGCACTTTGGGAGGCCGAGGCGGGCAGATCACAAGGTCAGGAGATCGAGACCATCCTGGCTAACAAGGTGAAACGCCGTCTCTACTAAAAATACAAAAAAATTAGCCCAGGCGTGGTGGCGGATGCCTGTAGTCCCAGCTACTCGGGAGGCTGAGGCAGGAGAATGGCGTGAACCCTGGAGACGGAGCTTGCAGTGAGCCGAGATCGCGCCACTGCACTCCAGCCTGGGCGACAGAGCGAGACTCCGTCTCAAAAAAAAAAAAATGCCTTGAACCATTGTGCAGATAGATGTCACCTCTTAGCCAGTGGCTAGGACTAAAATGAAGCAAGTAAGAGCAGGTGTCAGGACCCACTTCCCCTACCCTGGCTTTCTATGCTTGGCCCCAGCATCCTTCCTCTTCCACAGGTTCCAGGACTCCTGCCTTGCCTCCTCCACTCCTCCCCCACCCACTCTGGCCTAGCTCTGGAGTGAAGTACAGAATGCTCTGCTTCCTCCTTCTTCACTGATCCTCAAAACAAGCCCATGAGCCCTTTGGATTTAAGGATTTCATTGTTGCTTGCTCTGGAGACCCCGGTTCCCAGTATGGACAAATGCTAACAGTCCCTGGTCTGCAGCTCCAAACTTCCTCTGAGATGGCAGCTCCTGAGAGGGGTCTGTCCACCACTGGCCATGAAGTTTCTCCTCGTGATCAGGCCCTGTGGTCAGCACAAATATTCAAGTGGACAGTTTGAGTTCCTGTAGCCTACAGGACTAAGCCATCCTAGGTCCTTCCGCCCAGCCGTGGAATGGCTACTTTGGGAATGTTTTCTCAGGGTCCGCTGAGCTGCAGTGCTGTGGGCTAGGTTTACTGCTGGTGTGAAAGTTGGCAGGACAGTGGGTAGGGAAGAGGAGCAGGAGCCCAGGGGGTGACTGGACTTGGCTGAGAGGCCTGGGTTTGTTCTAGACACGGGGAGGCCTACCCAGCTGTCTCCATTGTGCTTAGGAGACACCCAGCAAGATTATTGCAGAGAGTGCAGCTCCAAGAGGGTGGAGACAACCAGAACAGGCCAAATTTGCAGGTGTACTCACACACAGTGGCCTAACCTATTGCTGAACCAGAGTAATTGTCACGTAGAGCCAAGACGATTGCTGCAAAGTGCTACAAAGGGTCAAGTCTGAGGTAGGCTGGCAGTGAGCAAGAGTGAGCCAGCTCCCCTGGCAGCCTCCTGCACAGCCTTGCCACCCCTCCCTTCTGGGCTTGGGTTTCTGCTGGGCCCTTGTTTCATCTGTCCCTGAGCTCTTCACACTGCATTATGACTGTCAATTGGCCAGGTTTTACCTTCCCCCCTTGCTGGACCGTAGTAAGAGGGTAGCGAAGTGTGGCTCAGAGCCACGGCCCTGCATGGTCAGCAGTGCTGCTCTTTCTGTGAGGGCTACAGGGGATAGGGCCCAGAGAAGCATACACAGCTGATAGAACCCCCTGGATGTCAGGGTTGAGGGCCCTGATGCCCAGCTCAGACCTCATTCTAGAGCATGGCGTTGGGTAACCTGCAAAGTGTCAGTGGCATCAGACTACAGCTGAGGGACCTGGGGGTAGCAGGGATGAAGGGTGAAAACCATGCTGCTTCGTCTTCCTCTTCTACTTGGCTTCCTGGCAGCAGACCCAGACTCCTGACCACTCCCTTGCTTTATGCCTGACTGATGACCTCTCAAGACTGGCTGTACGTTACCTTGAGGTTATATACATGTCATCATGGAGATCCCAGCCCAAACATCACTTTCTCAGACCTTTCCTAATCACTCTAAAAAATAGTTACCCATCTTCTATCTATCCAATATTACATTAACTTTTTTTTCATGTTACTTAGAACCATCTAAAGTGATTGATTGATGTGGTCAGTGTGTCTTCCTAACCGGGAGACAATCCCCATGAGGGCGGAGGGTTGTCTTATTCCCTCTTGCAACCCCAGTGCCTGATGTGTACTCTGTGGGTGAGAAGGTGGTGGGGAATGAATGTGGAGTAGAGGGGGCAAGTAATTAATGCCCACTCCATACCTGAATGTGGAAATCAACCTTCACCAGAGAGTTCTGGGAGTATCCTGACCAGGACCACCCACAAGGGTCTTTTTAAAGAGCAATCTTATCTGCCAGAGCTCCCAGTACACACAACCAAAGGGAGGAAAGAGCTGGGAAGAGAAGGATAGGCCATAATGATGAGTCAGAATTTGTATTATTCTTCACATACCCATAAAAATTTTATCAAATTTTGAAATCTGGGATTCACAATAATCCCATTTTCCACCTGACTGGCAGTGGCATTGGTGATATCAGTCTCAGACCTGACTGGAAGCAGAAGAACCCCAAATGGGGTTGGCCTAATAGGTGGGTTCCCAAATTCAATGGAAGGAAGAGATTGGGGGTGGAGGGAAACCTTGAGATTTTCCCTCAGATTCTTAGACATTCTTGAAAAATAGAAAGTCACCAAAATAACTAAAGAAATCCACTAAGCCTTTTTCCTTTCTCAAGTTCCCATGAGAACGTAACCTTTTTGACGTCACTCCCTGCCATGGTATAAGGTGCCCAGCAGGGCAGCCTGGAAGACACAGGAAGTACCCCAGGAATGCAGACACCCTCTGCTAATGGAGGGGAATTTCAGCTCTTCTCCTCCTTGGATTTTACTGGGCCTTCCTTTCCAGGGGAAATCCCCTTCCAGGGGCTGTCTTCGGGGTCTGCTCTGTAAAAAGGAAGGTTCCGTTTCTGTTTTTAATTGAAGGCTGGCATTCAAGCCAAGGAAGGAGATATTAATCACCACAAATGGATGCAGATTGTCCCTTAGAGCTTTGTAAATTCCACACCACCTCTTGTTTCGTGGCTGTGGGCCTCGGTTTACGGTATGCCCTGCCAGAAATGAAAACTTTTCATCAGTGCAGAAGCAGGGCCTCACTGCTGCTGTGTTTGGGCTACAGAACTGAGGTGGAACATGATATTTAGGGTGTTGCCAAGAGTCAGAGCTGTGATTCGAACAGCAAACTGTTCACCTTTTCACTTTTTAAAAATAAGAAATAACATTTTAGGTCATAATTTATCTTGTTGATATTGTATTTATTTAGGTCAAGAGAGGTAATTTAAGTTAAATTCATTCAGTGGACTTTCAGTTATGGGAAGAGGGAAAATAAACTTTCTGTTACCAGAGGGATTTTGCGTGCAAACACACACGAACTTGCACATGCTCACACAAACAGATGTAAACACACACAGAACTATAGCACGCAAGTCAAACAAACATGTCGTTTAGGATAGAAATGTACCCTGTAAGCTACAAGAAAATGTTATTTAAAAATAATAGAGATAGAATCAATTTAAGTGTAAGTTTTCAAACATTTTCCCACAGGATAAAATCAAAGTATAACAGAGTGGTACTCTATATGGCTAGAACATCTGGAAACTCAGCCTTTAGACAACACAGTTTATGAGGCTCCACTGTGTGCACCATTAGGCATTATTTCTACTGAGAGGTGAAAAGCTGGGATCCGTGCTAGCCCGCATGAAATCCTAGGGACATGACAAGGAACTATATTGTATATTATATAAGAGGTTGGCAATAGAAGAAAAACGAAATAAGGAGACATTTACAGGGAGAATGAGCAGAAGTTTCTGAGACAAACGGAGAAAGAAAAATGGGAGCCAATAAGGAATTATCAACTGATGAGAAGGAGTAAAATATTAAAAACATTTGAATGGAAAACCCATCTAGTGACTTGGCCTGCGGGGACATGCCACTTTCTGAGACAAATCACATGATGTCTCAGATCTCATGCAGACCCATGACTCCGGGACATTTCTATAACTACTCATAAACGTGTTCTTCTAGCTATTAAAAGAAAAAGAAATAGAGAAAATTTGGGAGGAAGAAAGAAACATAGATACCTGAGCTTAGAAATCTTTTGGATAAAAGAATTGTAAATGTAAATTAAAATTCACAGCTGAGCCAACTGTATGCCACATCCTCTTTACATAAGAAAAGCCATATTTCAGAAAGCAAAGCTGTGGCCAGCCAGTTCTGGCAAGGTCTGGGTTGTAGGAATTCATTTCCTGCATCCAATGCATGCTTTCGGCTTGAGTTATGTGGGCAGCCTCATCTGATCTGACAACCCAGACTTCTACCATCTGAAGGCAACAGCTTGGCATGTGAAAGTTTTGTGACTTGGTATTATCCAGTGTTTTCTCTTTTGTGTTTTCTGCTCATGATGAGCTGGCAAACTAGGGATGCAGTATTAGCTTCCTGTGGCTGCTTATAACAAATGATCACAAACTTGGTGACTTAAAAAAGTGTATTCTCTCATAGTTCTGGAGGCCCGAAATCTGAATCAAGGTGTCATCAGGGCCACGCTCCCTCTGGAGGCTCCAGGACAGAGTCTATTCCTGGCCTCTTTTAGCTTCTGGTGGTTTCCGAGCAATCTTTGGTGTTCCTTGGCTTGTAGCCCCGTCACTCCAATCTCTGCCTTCTCATCACCTGCTACTCTTCTGTCACTCTTCTCTATGTCTGTTAAAAGGATACTTGTCATTGGACTGGTTCTGGATAATGCAGAACCTTCTCATCTCAAGATGCTAAACTTAATCATATCTGCAAAGACGCTTTTTCTAAAGAGGGTAACATTCGCAGGTTCCAGGGATCAGGATGTGGACATATCTAGGGACCCCCATTCAACCCACTACAGACGCCATCACAGAATTGTCCATGGTGCTGGTATACGTTTCAAAGAGGCTGACCTTGAGGGGATGCTGTGAAAACTTAGAGGGAATGTAATGCAGCAAATATCCTTTCAGATGGGAAGAAAGACAATGGTTCCAAATTTGAGAAGCAGGACAGGGGCCACATTTTAAAGTGCATTTGAGCTTTTCTCTCACACTTCCTCCATGACTTTCTTAACCTTTCAACTGTCTGTCTGCTAAATAAAATCAGAACTATCTCAGCTAAATTGAAAGCCACAGTCACCTGGTTATGAAATCATTTTGCCTGCCCAAACTTTCCTCTCTCCCTCCCTCCATCCCTCCCCACTCCCATTCCACAGAAGGAAAGATTTAGCAGCTTGTGGGCCTTTGCAATGTCAGAGGCTTCATTATTTTCAAGAATATTTGTATAGTTGGGGGTGAGTGAAGACACTTCATGCTGCATTAGGCTTAGTTCACTAAAGAGAAGCTGATAGGAGAAGAATTAATTACAGTTTAACAGTAATAATAAAAAGCAAAACAAGAGATGGAAATAAAATAGCCGAGGGAACAAATGGTATTCCGAGAAGAATGGTGTCTATTCACCGTGGAAAATTTATATGTAGAATAAATGCTGGGAATTGGGACACAGAAGAGGCAATCAAAGGCCCGAGGAGGCTCCAGCAAGCAGGGGCTGCTTTTCATTGAATTGTCTTATTAGCTGGCTGGAGGTATAAATAAATTCCTCCAGTGTCTTTGTTGTCTGACAAGATGGAAAGCAGAATGAGTCCTGATGGGGCAGGGGGTGGGGGATTTGAGGAGAGGGAGGGTGACCCTGACAGCCCTTGGAACCAGGGCTAGGAGGGAGTCTGCCAGTGGGAAAAGAATAGCCAGCGAGGAAGGTGTCCACTTCCTTTCATGGCAGAGGCAACTGGGTGTGGGCTGCACTGAGGGCCAGGGAGGGGCTGGGATTCCCAGGGCTGAGAGGCTTTGTCCTGAGGCCAAAAGCATGGCTTTTTCATGGCAAATCCTACTCTGTGTCACCACAGCATGTACTGGGAGCAACAGTCGGGAACCACAAAGCCTTCCTCAGGGTGCACTCAGCCACCAGCTTTCAATCACGGTGCCCTTGATACACCGCCATGTGTGACTGTTTGCAAGGCATTTTACACAAGACTTGTTACAATGAATGGAAGTATCAACATTTGTGAATAATTAATATTTTTTAGAATAAGGAGATTCTGGGAAGATGGTAGTTGTGACAATATAGCTGCTTTTATAAAATCAGCTCTGTTGAGGTGTATAATTCACATACTATACAATGGAATGGTATTTAGTATATCCACAGAGTTGTGCAACCATCACCACAATCAATTTAGGTCATTTTCATCACCCCTATAAAGAAACCCCATGCCCAACAGCAATGACTCCACATTCTACCCCCCACAACCACACCCTCAGCCCTTGGTAATCACTAATCTACTTTCTGTCTCTATAGATTTGTCTGTTCTGGACTTTTCATATAAATGGGTCATATAATAGTTGTTCTTTTGTGTTTAGCTTATTACACTTAGTATAATGTTTTCAAGGTTCATCCATATTATAGCATGGGTCAGAATTTCATTCCTTTTTAAGGCTGCATAATATCCCATTGTATGTATATGCTACATTTTGTTTATCCATTCATCCATTCGTGGGCATTCGGGTTGTTGCCACTTTTTGGCTATTATGAATAATGCCTCTATAAACATTTGTGTGCAAGCTTTCATGTGGGCAATTCTTGTGATGCTGATTATAAAGTCTGAGAACCACTGATCTACAACATAAGTAGGTGACAAGATATGGTAACAACTCCAAAATGTTAGTAGATGGGTATAAGCTACTGACAACTGCAAGAACCATGTGATTTTGGAAATTTTGTGGGAAGAAAGGGGAGAAAAGGACTCTAGTATCCCTGAAAGCCAACCCACAAATTGCCTTGGAAATCTCGGTGGCTCAATCTGAGAACATCAACCAAAAGTTGGAGGAAGTTTCATAGGATCCAATTTGCATGTGAGCGCCAAGGGATCTCTGGAAGGTGGAAAGTGTTGGAACACTCTGGGCTCTCTGAGTTTTTTAAACTAATGCATCAAATTTTGTTCCACGATAAACTGCACTGAAAAGTACTCACTGGGAACAGAATTTAAATGAAGCATCACGGGGTTGGGGGACGAGAAAGAGGAGAGAGATAAAAGTGAGAGACAAGAGCAATGTGGACTCAGCTTAGAAAATATTTGGCCATATTTTTAAAAAAATCACTTTGTGGGCTGGGTGCGGTGGCTCACACCTGTAATCCCAGCACTTTGGGAGGCCAAGGCAGGTGGATTACCTGAGGTCAGGAGTTCGAGGCCAGCCTGACCAATATAATGAAACCCTGTCTCCACTAAAAATACAAAAATTAGCCAGGCGTGGTGGTGTGCTCCTGCAGTCCCAGCCACTCAGGAGGCTGAGAGAGGAGAACTGCTTGAACCTGGGAGGCGAATGTTGCAGTGACCTGAGATGGCACCACTGCACTCCAGCCTGGGTGATAGAGCGAGACTCCATCTCAAAAAACAAACAAAAAAAAGAAAATTACTTTGTGAAAGTGAACATCCAGGATAGCAAATCTAGGAAGTTTATACCAGCCTACCTTTTTCTCCTGAAAGTACCAAAAAATTCTCTCATTAAAAATGGGGAAATTGAGACAAATTTTTTTAAAAATCTAGAAACAAACGAAAGTGAAAACACAACATACCAAAACCTATGGGATACAGCAGAAGCAGTGCTAGGAGGGAGGTTTACAGCATTAAATGCCTACATCAAAGAACTAAAAGGTCACAGATTAATAACCTAATATCGTATCTTAAGGAACTAGAAAAAGAAGAACAAAGAAAGGTAGCAGAAGAAAAGAAACAACAAAGATTAGAGCAGAACTAAATAAAATAGAAAGCAAAATACAAAGGATAAACAAAATTAAAAATTGGTTCTTTGAAAAGATGAACAAAATTGATAAACCACTAGCTAGACTAACCAAGAACAGAAGAAAGAAGATCCAAGTAAACACTATCAGAAATGAAAAAGGAGACATTACAACTGATACCACAGAATCAAAAAAAAGCATCTGAGACTGTTATAAACAACTATACACTCAGAAAGAAGAAAATCTGGAAGATATGGATAAATTCCTGGAAACATACAACCTCCTGAGATTGAACCAGGAAGAAATAGAACTTAACAGACCAATAATGAGTGGTGAGATTGGATTAGTAATAAAAAAAAAAAACTCCCCCTCCCAAAAAAGCCCATAATTAGATGGATTCACAGCTGATTCCTACCAAACATACAAAGAAGAACTAACACAAATCCTTCTGAAACTATTTCATAAAATCGAGGAGGAGGGAATTCTCCCTAATTCATTCTACAAGGCCAATATCACCCTGATACCAAAATCAGAAAAGGACACAACAAAAAAAGAAAACTACAGACTGATATCCCTGATGAACATAGACACAAAAATCCTCAACAAAACACTAGCAAATTGAATCCAATGGCACATCAAAAAGATAATACACCATGATCAGGTGAGATTCATCCCAGGGATGCAAGGATGTTTCAACATATGCAAATCAATAAATGTGATACATCACATAAACAGAGTTAAGGACAAAACCATGTGATCATCTCAATAGACACAGAAAAGGCTTTGATAAACTTCAGCATCCCATCGTGCTAAAAGTCCTCAACAAACTAGGCATAGAAGGAATATGTTCTATTCCTTAGGAGGAATAATATGCTTAGGAATAAGTATGCTTAAACATAAGACCATACATGACAAACCCGCAGCCAATATCATACTTAACAGGGAAAAGTTAAAAGCATTGCCTCTAAGACCTGGAAATAGACAAGGATGCCCACTTTCACTGCTCTTATTCAACATAATACTAGAAGTCCTCACCAGAGCAATCAAGCAAGAGAAAGAAATAAAAGGCATCCAAATTTGAAAACAGGAAGTCAAATTATTCCTATTTGCTTATGATATGATCTTATATCTGGAACATCCTAAAGAGTCCACCAAAAAATTCTTACATTTGATTAATTAATTCAGGAGTTTCAGAATGCAAAATTAACATATAGAAATCCATAGCATTTGTATACATCGTAACTATCTAGCCGATGACTGAAAAAAGAAGGCAATCCCATTTACAATAGCTACAAAAAAAGTAAATACCTAGGAATATATTTAACAAAAAGAGTGAAAGATCTCTATAAAGAGAACTATAAAACACTTATGAAAGAAATCATAGATGACATAAACAAGTGGAAATACATCCCACAGTAGTGAATTAGAAGAATCAATATTGTTAAAATAATCATACTACTTAAAGCAATCTACAGATTCGACATAATCGCTATCCAATTACCAGCGTCAATTTTTACAAAATTAGAAAAGATAGTCCTAGAATTCACATGGAACCAAAAAGGAGCCTAAATGGTTGCTGAAGCAATTCTAAGAAAAAAGAACAAAGCTGGAAGCATCACATTACCTGACTTCAAATTTTACCACAAGTCTATCATGACTAAAACAGCATGGTACTGGTATAAAAATAGAGACATGGATCAATGGAGCAGAATATAACCTAGAAATGAAGCCACATACCTACAACCAACTGATCCTCAACAAGTCAATGTATACTGGGGAAATGACACCCTGTTCAATAAATGGTGCTGGGAAAACTAGATATCCCATATGCAGAAGAATGAAACTAGACCCATACCTCTCGCTATATACAATAATTAACTCAAGATATAGTAAAGGCCTAAATGTAAGGCCAGAAACTATAGGAATCCTAGAAGAAAACCCAGAAAAAAACCCTTGTGGACATTGTTCTAGGCAAAGAATTTAGGACCAAGCCCTCAAAAGCAAATGCAACAATAACAGAAATAGACAAATGGGACTTAATTAAACTAAAAAGCTTTTGCACTGCAAAAGAAACAATCAATACAGTAAACAAGACAACCTACAGAATGGGAAAAAATATTTGCAAACTATGCATGCAACAAAGGGCTAATCCAGAATCTACAACAAACTCAAACAATTCAACAAGAAAAAACAACCCCATTAAAAAGTGGGCAAAGGGCATGAATATTTTTCAAAAGAAGGCATCCAAGCAGCCAGGAAACATATGAAAAAATGCTGAACATCACTAATCATCATAGAGGTAAAAATCAAAACCACAATGAGATACCGTCTTACAACAGTCAGAATGGCTATTATTAAAAAGTTAAAATACAACGGATGTTGGTGAGGATGCAGAGAAAGGGAACACTTATACACTGTTGGTGGGAATGTAAATTAGTAAAAACCTTTATGGAAAACTATGCAGATTTCTGAAAGAACTAAAATAAAACTACCATTTGCTCTGGCAATCCCACTACTGGGTATCTACCCAAAGGAAAATAAATCATTATAAGAAAAAAGATACCTGCACTCATACGTTTATTGCAGCACTATTCACAACAGCAAAGATAATCAACCTAAGTGTCCATCAACAGAAGACTGGATAAAGAAAATGTGGTGTGTGTGTGTGTGTGTGTGTGTGTGTGTGTGTGTGTATTTGTTCCATGGAATACTACTCAGCCATAAAAAAGAAAAAAATTATATCTTTTGTAGCAACATGAGTGGAACTGGAGGCCATTATCCTAAGTGAAATAACTCAGATGCAGGGCTTAATATCTAGGTGATGGGTTGACAGGTGCAGCAAATCGCCATGGCACACGTTTACCTATGTAACAAACCTGCACACCTTGCACATGTACCCTGGAACTAAAATAAATAAATGAATTAATTAAAGAAATAACTCAAAAACAGAAAGTCAAATACCACATGTTCTCACTTACAAAGTGAAAGCTAAACAATGGATATACGTGGGCATACAGAGTAAAGTAACAGACACTGGAGACTACAAAGGTGGGAGAGTGGAAGGGGTGTGAGGGTTGAAAAGTTACCTATTGGATACAGTGTTCACTATTTGGGTGATGGGTACACTAAAAGCCCAGACTTCACCACTGTACAAAAGATGCAGGTAAGAGATCTGCACTTGTACGCCCTAAACATATACAAATTTTTAAAATGAAACAGAAACAAAATACCTAAAAATGAAAGAGATGAGCAACAGAAAATGATCATGAGCAAATTCCATACAAAGTCGCTATAAGAGAAAGGAAAACAA
This sequence comes from Symphalangus syndactylus, assembly GCF_028878055.3. Lineage (NCBI taxonomy): Eukaryota > Metazoa > Chordata > Mammalia > Primates > Hylobatidae > Symphalangus > Symphalangus syndactylus. The sequence goes on from NC_072427.2 coordinate 33,018,132, forward strand.
GGGATAGAATGTCGTGACAGATAACGAAGTCATGTTAGAAACATGTGCTTATAAAACTGGTAAAACTTGTAACCTAATAATACATTAAATGAACTAAAATTAAGAAAAATAAGTGTATGAAATAATAGTGTAATCAGATTAGGAAAATTTAGAAAGGAAGTAATTTGAGAAAAGGAAGATTTGAAAAGAGAAATGACAACTCAGGAAAGAAAAATAAAAAACAGTTTCATAAATGAAGACTAAAATGGAAGGGACATGTCCTAATTGTCTACTGCTACATAATTCATTACCCCAGAATTTAGTGGAATGGACCAACAACAATTGTATCATACTCATGGATTCTAGGCTTAATTGGGATGACTTGAATGGCCAGGGGCTAAGACAGCTGGGAATAGATTTAGATCTACTTTCAAGATGGCTTCTTTAATTACCTATCTGGCACTTGGGCTAGGATGGCTGGAGCAGAGGTTCAGCTAGGACTGGCCACTGGAGTGCCGACAGGTGGCCCCTCCAGCATGACGTTCTTGAGGTAGTTGGGCTTTATACATGGTGACTCAAATTTCTAAGAGTAAGTGTTCCAAAGACCAAGGCAGACCAACTTAGTCCTTCATGACCTAGCCTTGGAAGTCTCATAGCATCATTTGCACTGTAGTCTATTAGTCAAAGCAGTCACAGGCCCACCCAGATTTAAAGGGAGGAAACACAGACTCCACTTCTTGGTGGAGGAGTGTCAAAGAATTTTTGTCTATTTTTCTCAGTTTTATTAAAGTATAATTTGCATACAATAAAACAAATCCATTATAATTGTGTAGTTTGATCACTTTTGGTAGTTATATACAAGTTTGTAACTACTAGCAGTCAAGATATAGAACAATTTTGTCACCTTAGAATGTTTCCTCATGCCTCTTTCTAGCCATATTTCAGACGACCACAGAACCCCAATATGAATGAACACCAGCTATAAAGAAGAAAAGGTTTAAAATCAAAGACAAATGAGGAAGACCCAATATATGTGGAATAAAAATCCTGAAGATGGAAATCAAACCAATAGAATAAAACAAATACAAACATATTTAAAGTAAGAAAACTGTCCTGAAATAAAACAGACTTGAAACTTTATAGTGAAAGGTGTATTTTGTATCTGGGAAAATCAACCTAAAACAGTCAATATTCTAGTGAAACTACTGACTTCAAAGTAAAAGAAAAAAAATCTTAAAAGACATTGGAAAATATAAGAGAAAGAAAATTAGATTGCCATTTGACTTCGGACAGAACCCTTTTTGCTAGAGGACCATGAAGCAGTATCTTTAAAATACTCAAGGAAATAAACTATGAAGAAAGGATTTTATAGCAAACAAACTGATCTTCAAATATAAAGGCAGACACACTGTTATGAAAACGCAAAAAACTCAGGGAATGTTGTTCTTATGAATCCTTCCTGAGGAATCCACTAGCGAATGTACTTCAAAAGACCAAAATGACTGGAGAAGTATCAGCACAAAGACTGCTGATAAGCATGAAAGACACGGTTTCCTGTAGAATTAAGACTAAATGATGGTTCTTAGCAAGAAAGAATAGTACGAACGGCTTTATGTCTTGACAATATAAATAGAGCACAATTATCAAAAATGGGAGAAGAATGGAGAAAGTACATAAAAAGTTCAATAAGCTTGAAAACTTCCTTGTAGAGTACAGCAGGGAAATTACAGTCAATAACAATTTATCATATATTTGAAAATAGCCAGAAGAAAAGAATCGTAATGTCCTCAACACAAAAAGAAAAGACAAATGTTTGAGGTGATGAATACCCTAATTGTCCTGATTTGATCATTACACATTGCATACATGTATCAAAGTATCACATATATCCCCAAAATATATATAATTACATATATCAATTTTAAAAAAGAAAATCTTCCTTGTAGGTTTTAATGGGGAGTATAAGGATATCATTGCAAATTAGATTTGGAGAAGACATGGAGAAAGAGGGAGTTACTAGGTAACTTCAATATCACTCAGGGGGAAAGGGGGATCAGTAGACAAGAGCATGAAAAACAGGAGATTAGGAGTAAAAGTTTTAGAATTGGTATAAAGGTAACAATCAGAACCAAAATATGAATTTGCCTACATTCACAAGATATACCCTCCCTGATAAAAAAAAGGGACAAAATAAAATAAGCCATAAAGGCAAATATTATTTCTATGAGATATACTTCCAATATAAAACAAGATGACAAAACTTTTGAGGTCAACCTATCAATAATGTCAGTGTACTCAAATGGTCTTAACCTAAAACAAAATGATTTTCAGCTAGCCAAGCAAAATTCGTTACCATACGGTACAGAAGAAATAACAGATTTATAAATGTTAAAATAAACATTTAGACAAATATATATCCAGCAAATGCAAATTTTTTAAAAATAGAGGTCGTAATCTAAATAAAGGACAAGATAAAATTCAGACCAAAATCATTAGAAGAGACAAAGAAGGACACAAGTGCTAAAGGATACAATTCACAATGAAGAAATATTAGTTATTAATATTTATGCACCCAAGACACAGAATCAACTTATGTAAAATTTAAACTAGAGGACATGCAAGGAGAACTAGACATACACATACTAAGAACAGAAGAACTTAACACATTTCGCTCAATCCAAGATTAAGCAGCGAAACTTAGATATACATCCAACTTGACCCTGATGCTAGAGAATACACCTTCTTTTTCTTTTTATTTATTTATTTTTTAAAAACAGTGTTTCACTCTGTCACCCAGGCTGGAGTGCAATGGTGCCATTATGGGTTACTACAGCCTCAACCTTCTGTGCTCAAGTGATCCTCCTGCCTCAGCCTCCCAAGTAGCTAGGACTATAAGTGCACACAAAGACACCTGGCTAATTTTTTACTTTTTGTTCAGACACGGTCTCACTATGTTGCCTATGCTGGTCTCAACTCCAGGCCTCAAGCAACCCTCCTGCCTTAGCCTCCCGAAGTGCTGACATTATAGGCATAAGCCATCTCACATCCAGCCTACACCTTTTTAAATGCCAACATAGAGCATTCATGAACATTGACCAATACATTTCAAAGGGCATAGCAAATATAAAGCAAATTCTTTATCCATAATGCAATAAAACTAGAAAGTAATACCAGGCAAAGCAAAAAAGACCTTCTTTCTGGAAATTTTTATATTTTATAAAAGAACTCTTCAGTCAAAGAGGAAGTATGAAATGAAATTTCAAAATGTCTTAATAACTATTATAATGAAAACATCAGAATTTATGAGATATAGCTAATGCAGTTATTGGTAGAAAATGTATAGCATTAAATAAAATAGCTAGAAGAGAATTGCAACAAAAATTATAATTTAAAAAAATAAAAATACCTAACTCGAAAAGCTAAAAAAAAAAATAAAAAGAAAACACAGGGAAGAAATGTAAGAGATAAAAAATTAATACACATTTTTAAATGTTAATGAGTTAGAAAACAGAAAGGCAGTACAAATGAGTTTTTTAATCCAAGTCAACTTATTAAAAAAATCAACAACATATAACAATTTGCTAACTTAAGTAAAAAAAGAAAGCACAAATGTACAAAAATAACTATAAAACAGTATGTTACCGAATGCAGGTTCAGCCAGTTGTAAAACCAATTAGCAAGATTGAGATATGTTAGAAGGAGAGTGACTTTATTATAAACCAAAGCTAGCAGTGGGGAAAACAGTCCAGGCTCTTGCCTTAATGGAACCACTTCAAATTTCCAAGCAAAATGCAACAGCTAAAGAAGGGGAAGCCTTGGCATGGAGGACACACAGGGGGCAAGGCAGTGCAGGTCTACGTGACTTGTTCCGATGACTTGTCTTGAGTTATTAACCCCTCTGATGAATGGGGTGGCATTATCTCAGGCTTGGTTGGGTTGTAAATTAACTGTATCCTTGAAGCAATCTCCTGGTCAGGGAGATTTCCACAGGTGCCTGTATTGTTTCAAGATTTAGTCTCTGAAACTTTTGTGTAAAAGTGAGATGTTGAGTGAGAGACAAGAAAAAGCACTTTTGTGTAAAAAAAAACATAGAATTAGATGCACTAGCAATGTGAGGGGGTGTCTAATGATAAAGTGAACACAAAGAAAAAAAAAACTTTAAAAATAGGGTACCCAGTTACAAAAGGAAAATTTAAAAATCATGAGAAGTTACTTTGCCCTAATTCTATGAAAATAACTTTGAAAACCTAGATGAAATGACATATTTCTAGAAAAACTTATCGAGATTGATCCCTATACAGACAATTCTAATAAACCAGTGTTTGGAAAATTTAAAGTAAAAAGATTACATAAAAACACCATAAAAACCATCAGGTCCAAATGATTTCACTTGGGAATTCTATCAAATATTTTTAAATTAGATAATCCATTGTTTGAAGTTAGGAAATCCAATATAATACAAACTGACAAATTCCAACTTCAAATTGTGAATCAGGTATAACATTAATCTCAAAACCTCACTGAGATTAAACCAAAAAACCATATACTAATGTCATTTATGGATTTCACTGCAAAAACTATAAATTATTTCTATTTGCAGACAATATCACAGATCTCCAAAACCCAAATGGAAAAGGTGCTACAGATGAGAAGAAAATTTTGTAAAGCAGCAAATTATAAAATCAACCTATAAAAATCTATAGCATTCATATACACAAACCAAACCAGTTTAAAAAGCCAGTGGGAGAGAATATTCCATCTATGATACCACAAAGAAAATAAAATACCTAGGCATAAACTTAACAATAAATATCCAAAATCTACATGAGAAAAACAATATTCCTGAAAGACTCCAAGTGGACCTAAAAAAAAAAAAAAAAAGGTAAAACAGATCACGTCCTTGGATAAGAAGAATATAATAAAGATGGCAATTTTTCCCAAGGTAATTTATAAATTTAATGTAATACTCCTAAAATACCACCAGGCTTTCTTCTGGAGCTACATAAATTGATAATAAGTTTCACTGTGAAGAAGAAAAGCTTCTTGAGCTAAGAAAACAAACAGAAGACACAGTGAGGGTTACTGGCCCTAGCAAATGTTAAAATATATTTAATTAAAACAGCATGATGTTAACATATGTGATAATGTGAGATATGTATTTGGTTTTTGACCCGTTTCCAGGCACACAACTCCTAAAATCCTCGAAATCCCCCAAGTGATGTCTTTTTGTATGCTAATAATGATTGACTGGTGGCTGGCAGCCCCTAAGTTGCTTCAGAACGAGGGCTGATCACCAGAAAGACCAAGGCAGGATTAGAGGGTTGGGACTTGCTGCCCCACCCCACGACCTCCTGGGAGGGGAGAGGGGCTGAAGGTTAAGTTGATCACCCATGGCCAGTGGTTTAATCAATCACGCCTCTGTAATGAAGCCTCCATAAAAACTGAAAAGGATGGTTTTTAGAGAGCTTCCATAGGTGAACACGTGGAGGTTCCTGGGAGGTGGTGCACCCAGGGAGAGCATGGCAGCTCCGCGCCCCTTCTCACATGCCTTGCCCTGTGCATCTCTTCGTCTGTATCCTTCATGACATCCTTTATAATACACTGGTAGATGTTAAGTTTTTCCCTGAGTTCTATGAGCTGCTCTAGCACATTAATTGAACTCCAGGAGGGAGTTATGGTATGGGACCCAATTTGTAGCCAGTCAATAAGAAGCACAGATAAAAACAATCTGGAGCTTGTTGTTTTTGGCATCTGAAGGTGGCGGCCAATTTTGGAGACTGAACCCTCAACCTGTGGGATCTGATACTATCTCCAGGTACATAATGTCAAAATTGAACTGAATTAGAGGACATCCAGCTGATGTTTGCTGCAGAATCGATTGCTTGCTTGGCGAGCAAGGAAATACCCTACACACAGCTGGTCATAGAGGTCTCTGTATTGATTGTTGTTGAGTGGGAGACAAGAAAAAGCACTTTGAGTTTGTGTTTTTCTACACACATGTATAATAAAATAAACAATGCAACAGAATAGAAATACAGAAGTTGGTTCGGTTGCAAATGGAAATTTAGAATATGAAAAAGGCAGCATCTCAAATTAGTGGCAAAAAGATGGCATTTCTAATTTACACTGGGATATCTACATAGCTACATGAAAAGATGACATTAGTTTCATTTGTTATATCATACACCAGAATATTTTCCAAATGGGTCGGAGATTTAAATATTTTTTAAATGAACTAATACAAATTAGTCTTTATAGCCCAGGAGTTGGAAAATATGTCCTAATTATGATTCAAAATCTAGAAATCATAAGGAAAAAGATAAATTTTATTACATCAAATTTTTTATGACCAAAAAAAGTGCCACAAGCAAAGTAAAAAGACAACCAGAAAAAAATGAGCATCTTTTATTACAAAAGGACTAATATTACAAATATGTAAAGAATTTCTAAAAATAGACAAAAGAAAAAACTTACAGAAAAATAGGCTAGAGATAAGGACAGTCCATCCGAAAAATAAATGCAAATAGCTCTTAACCATGTGAAAAGATGTTCAACCTCTCTCATAAGAGAAATGCAAATTAAAATACTCAGATAGCATTTCACACATGGGATTGGCAAAAATTCATGTTGGATTTTGTCAGGGTACTCCAGAGAAACAGAATCAATTGAACACATATAGAGAGAGAAAGCGAAAATAGATTTAAAAGGAATTGGTTTACATGATCATGGAGGCTAAAAAGCCCCCAGACCTGCAGGCAGCAAGCTGGAGACCCAGGAGAGCCCATGGCATACTTCTAGTCCAAGTCCAAGGGCCTGAGAATCTGAAAAATCAGTGGTATAAGGTCCAGCCTGAGTTTGAGTCTGAGACTGAAGGCAGGAGAAGACCAATATCCCATCTTGAAGAAACGTCGAGGGAGAGAATTATCTTATTGAGCTTTTTTGTTCTATTCAGGCCTTCAGTGAACTCAATTACTTCAGTGAATTCTTTACTCGAACTACTGACTCAAATATTAATCTCTCCCTCGTGGTCTAGTGGTTAGGATTCAGTGCTCTCAAATGTTAATCTCATTCAGAAACACCTTCAAAGACATACCCAGAAAAAAGTTTAAGCAAATATCTGGGCACTCCTGTGACCCAGTCAAATTGACACGTAAAATTAACCATCACAGGTAAGTATGTGGAAAAACATGTTCTCATTAATTGCTGGTAGGAATGCAAATTTTTATAACCACTATGAAAGGGAATTTGGTAATGTCTAACAAAATTACATATGTAGTTATCCTTTGACCCAGAAATTAAACTTTTAGGAATAAATCTTAAAGATACACTGGCAAAAATATGAAAAGATGCAAGCACAATGCTATTAATTACAGCACTATTTGTAATAGTAAAAGACCAGAAACAATCCAAAAGTTCACCAATAAGGGACTAGTTGAATACACTATGATACAATCATACAATGAGGTTCCATGTAATTAAAAAAGAAACAAGGAATGAGAAATTTCTCCACATACCATTGTTTAGTGATCTTGAGTATATTGTGTTTACTGAGAAAAGAAATACAGTTAAAAAGATTTAAAATATTCTACCATTTATCTAAGAAAAGAGAGCTACATATATATTAAATATATTTGTATATATTATATGCATATGCATTTATATGTATTAAAAACAATAGGATGATTTAAAAATCTTTGAATTCTTATGGGGGAAGAAAAGGAATAGGGCAGAGAAAACAGGATAGGAGTTAGACTTCTTGAAATATATCTTGTTTTATAGATTATACTTTGGAACCAATAAATAATTTATATAATTATAAAACAAATTAATTGGGTTAATGCTGTTACTAAAACTGAAAACTAAATGAAACAAGGAACTCTCACAGCATATCCAGTTTGTGGCTAACCTGACAGAAAGGAATTTTTCCAAGCGATTTTAAAAACCAGTAATTGACCTTCTAATACAGCAATCTATGTATCCTTATACATCCTTAATGGGATATATCCTAAGGACAAAAAGAATAGAAAAAAATACCTAAACTGTTTCTAGTAATGATATTGTTGTTAGTAGTGATGTTTTCATTCTGTCCAACACAGACTGTGGCTTGTGTATTAAGGGATAAGTCAAATGGGTAGTTAAGTTGGTGTCAACGAGAACTGAGATTTTCAACAAGATCAAAAGAGATACAGATGTACCATTTTGTTGGAGTTAAGTAAGAAAGCTATAGTTTTGACTTTGAATTGGTATTACCATCATAAATTCATAACGTATTTTATATATATTCTGTCAACATAAAACACCTTGAAACAATGATAAACCCCATAGCAATAACCACTTCTAGTCCCAGATTGTGTCTCTAAATACCATTTCCCATTAAAAAGAGTCAGGGTTTCTTTAAGGCTCCAAGTCTGGGACAGATATGTACAGAGTGAGCCTGAAATATCTTTTCAAACTACCAGAAGCAAGGAAGCAATCACAGACTATTACGATCATATCAAAAAGACTCCTGAGCTGGCTTGAAGGCTCACACTGGCCAATATGGGACCATTTTAGCATTGTGTTCCTCCAGAAACTGACCCCAAGACAAGTATTTGAATGTAAAGAGTTTATCTGGGAAATGCAAGAACCACTGGTAGGAGAACAGGGAAGAGAGAGAGAAGGGAAGGCAGCCTATAAAAGGTGTTTTATCAAGCTAGGTACCACAGTGGTGACTGGAGCTTAATCCTGTGGGGGAATTCTGGGAAACAGTGTAAGGTACATTCTTCAGAGTTATCCCACTCAAGAGGTGAGGAAGTGGGGTAGTTACACACTGACTCCTGACAGTCACTTATTGAGGCCTATCAGCGGGTAGGTGTTAACTCTCCAGCCCTTCTTGATTTTGTATGTAACCAATTTGTAATTTTCTGGTAATCGCCTTTAAAAAAATAAAAAGAAACAGACAAAATTATTTTTAATAATAACTTTTATTTGACCCATCACATCCAAAATATTCTCACTTCAACATGTAATCAATATAAAAATTATTAATGAGATATTTTACATTCTTTTTCCATACTAAATCCTCAAAATCAGTGTGTATTTCACACTTAAAGCACATCTCAGTTTGAACGCTAAATTTTCATCAGAAATACTTAAACTGTATTTAGATTTCATAAAATTTATGGTTGAAAAAGCAGATTCACACACCCAAGTTGTTTCAAACTTCAGTTTTCCAATAACTGGATCAAGTATCACTTTTAAATTTAAATGTATATTAATTAAAATTAAATACAATTTAAAATGGAGTCCTTCAGTCACACTAGCCACTTTTCAAATGCTCACTAGTCAAATGTGGTTAGTTGCTATTGTATTGGATAGTGTGCCGTTACAGGATAAACTTGCTCTCTTCAATATATAATAAAATAGAGTGGATTCAAAGTTCTCCATAATAGCCTTCAGATCTGTTTTCTTTCGTAAAAAAGAAAGTGTCCCCAAGATGGTGCATGACGTACCCATGCCATGCATCTGAATGCCATCTGTTGCATTCGAGATCCCTGTTCTTTCCGCACTTAATATACTGTGAGTGTATTTTTATTTGTGTATGTAGAGATCTACCTCATAATTATAATGGCTATATACCCTTCCATTGTGTGGATGTGTCATAATTATTTTAACGACTCCACTATTGATTGCTATTTGGGTTGTTTCCAAACGTTCATTAATATAAACAAGGGTTGTGATGAGCATTCTTCCTCATACATCTTTTCACATCATGTGGTTATTTCCTTAGGATTTGTTCCAAGAAGTGGAACTGCTGGGCAAAACAGTCATTAACAATTTTAAAAGCAGATCTTTGAAAAGATGAGGCCCACTGCACCAGAACTGGCCTACTGCCAGAGTTCTGTGGTTGTTCTAGGCCCCAGGAATTTGGTCCTGTGGCCACAGGGCACTGAGCTCCCTCTCTCAGGGCAGAGAATATCCTACTCCAGATTCTTACTCAGGAGGTCTGCAGTGGCGTCCAGGAACATGAATTTTTAAACAGAGGTCCAGCCGATGCTGATGCAGATGGTCCAGGATCACTTCAGTAAATGAACACTTGTCAACCCTGTTTTCTCATCAGTGTCTCCTGAGAAGCTCTGAAAAATACTCAGGCCTGGGTGTGACCCTGGGAAATTTATTTTTCAGTGGCTCTGAGGTAGGGCTGGTATACGAATATACTGACTATGTGAATGCAAACATGAGATCATATCATAATGCATGCTGCCTTCTCCTTAATACAGTCTTATTTTCCTCCCTTTTCTATTTTTGCTTGCCTCCTTTCTCTTCCTCTCCTCCCCATCTTCACCTCACCACCCTCCCAGGCAACCTGTGTTAACAACCTAGTTGTTAAACTGAATTGTGAATATGATATGATTTTCTCCATGCCAATGTATCATATGCAAAAATACTTTCCATTGATATACATATCAGCCAGCGTTCTTAGGAAGCAGCAGAAACCAACTCTGGCTAGTTTAAACAGAAAAGCAGTGCCTTAAAATGATACTGAGTAATTCACAAATTCTCTGTGTGGGTTGGAGAAGCAGCCAAGAAGGCCACTGATGGCCTTTTCTGAACCTGCTCAGGAGTGTGGGTAGCAGGGCAGAGATGAGAAGGGATTGGGAGCTGGTGACAGGCAGACTTAATGAAGGAAATTTCAGGCAGCCACAATTGGAAGAGGAAAATCTTGGCAGGAGAAGACATTTCATTTTGTTTGTTAGACCACTTGGGGGTCATCTGGAATAATAATTCCTGGGGAGGGGTATTTCTATGGAAAGAATGTGTAACGAGTCAGTCCAGGCTTTTTACAGTATGTTCAGAAACACAGAGGAATCTTGTTAGGTCCTCCAGAAGGCAGACATCAAGATAGAGTTAGTAGTGCCATCCTGTGCTGCCACTTAACAAAAGAGATATGTTTTGAGAAATGCTTCTGTAGGCTCAATTTCTTCTCGGACCCGCCATAGAGTGCACTTACACGAATCTAGATGGTCTAACCTACTACACGCCTAGGCTGTATGTATAGCCAATTGCTCCTAGGTTACAAACCTGTACAGCATGTTACTGTACTAAATGTGATAGGCAACCGTAACACAATGTTAAGCATTTGTGTGTCTAAACATAGAAAAGGTACAGTAAAAATGTAGTATAAAATATAAAAACGAGGCTGGGTGCGGTGGCTCATGCCTGTAATCCCAGCACTTTGGGAGGCCGAGGGGGGTGGATCACTTGAGGTCAGGAGTTTCAGACCAGCCTAGCCAATATGGTGAAACCCGTCTCTACTAAAAATACAAAAATTAGCCAGGCATGGTGGCACATGCCTGTAGTCCCACCTATTCAGGAGACTGAGGCAGGAGAATCGCTTGAACCCAGGAGGCAGAGTTGCAGTGAGCTGAGATTGTGCCACTGCACTCCAGCCTGGGTGACAGAGCAAGACTCTGCCTCAAAAAAAAAAAAAAAAAAATATATATATATATATATTATATATACACACACACACATATATACACACACATATATATATATGTCTGTATATATATATATGTGTGTGTATATATATATGGTACACCTGTCTAGGGTACTTACAATGAATGCAGCTCACGGGACTAGAAGTTGCTCTGGGTGAGTCAGTGAGTGAGTGATGAGTGAATGTTAAGACCTAGGGCATTACTGTACACTACTATAGACTCGCTAAAAACTGTACTCTTAGGCTACATTAGATTTATTTAAACATTAAGTAGTTGCATACAATGTTACCACGGCTATGTTGTCACTAGGTGATAGGAGTTTTTCAGCTTCATTGTAATCTTATGGGACCACGTCGGAAATAGGGTCAATCATTGACTGAAACATCGTTACCTGGCACATGGGAGTACAAAAGATTTAACGGAGTGTTACCTATAAAGAATAAAGGGTGAGAGGGAACAATAACAGGCAGGGAAGACCTCGGATTGCCATGCAGTTCTGACCTCTGTGGAAGGAGAAGGGAGAAGGAAGGGTTGGATGGGAAGAGCTTCAGACCACGGGGCAGCTTAGAAAGTCTCTGGCAGTCCAGTGGGGAGCTCCAGGACAAAGAGTGCCCAAGAAGACCTCCAAGTGGAGCAGAAGGTGGGAAGTAGTGCCTCTCCATGCTCAGCTATTGGCTGGGGGCTGCCCAGGAAGAGCCTGAGCTTACAGTGGGTCCCCAAGGCACTGCAGCTAGAGGCTGTCAGCTAACCCAATGCCTGTAGCTGATGTCAAGTTCCTTCTTGAAGGGGAGATCCAAGTGGCATGCCTCCATGACTGCCACAACAGGTTTTAGCCACATTTCCATTGACAAAGATTATAATTTTTTTTTTTGAGATGGAGTCTTGCTCTGTTGCCCAAGCTGGAGTATAGTGGCCTGATCTCAGCTCACTGCATCCTCTGCCTCCCGGGTTCAAGCGATTCTCCTACCTCAGCCTCCCTAGTAGCTGGGATTACAGGCACGCACCACCAGGCCTGGCTAATTTTTTGTATTTTTAGTAGAGACGGGGTTTCACCATGTTGGCCAGGCTGGTCTCGAACTCCTGACCTTGGGTGATCCACTTGCCTGGGCCTCCCAAAGTGCTGAAATTACAGGCTTGATCCACCACACCTGGCCGACAAAGATTATAATTTTAAAAAATCAAAGTGTGATGGTTAATACTGAATGTCAACTTGATTAGATTGAAGGATAAAAAGTATTGATCCCGGGTGTGTCTGTGAGGGTGTTGCCAAAAGAGATTAACATTTGAGTCAGTGGGCTGGGGAAAGCAGATTCACCCTCAATCTGGTGAGCACCATCTAATCAGCTGCCAGTGAATATAAAGCAGGCAGAAAAATGTGAAAAAGAGAGACTGGCCCAGCCTCTCAGCCTACATCTTTCTCCTGTGCTGGATGCTTCCTGTCCTCAAACATCAGACTCTAAGTTCTTCAGTTTTGGGACTCAGACTGGCTCTCCTTGCTCCTCAGATTGCAGACAGCCTATTGTGGGACCTTGTAATTGTGTAAGTTAATACTTAATAAACTCCCCTTTACATATATATATTTATTTATATATACATTTATGTATATATATCTCCTATTTCTGTCCCTCTAGAGAACCCTGACTAATACACAAAGCAACAAGTCATTGTGTCAAAGATCATTTGAAACATGATGTAGAGAAATATATGTAGAGAAACATGTCAAAATCATTTGAAACATGTAGAGAAATACAAAAAAATGAAGATTGTTGTTATCCCACTAGCGATTTCCTATATATAATATGTACAAATAAATATATATTTATTTAAAATAAGATCATGTGCTACATGCTGTTTTAAGCCTTTTTTACTTAAAATATATTATGAACATATTTATATTCCCTTTTAATTTATGGAAATCTATTTTTTTCTAATGAGTGCATAGTGTTCCTTGGTATGAATATACCAGCATCTGTTTAAGTGGTCCCCTATGGCTCAACAGTTTGGATGTTTCAAATTGTTTGTGACTCTAGCCATCACTGCAATGCCAATCCTGGTATATGTGTCCTGTTCTTGGTCTTGGCCTTGGTCTCTAGGGATTCCAGAGCCTGCCTCTGTGACTCTCTGATGCTGCACTGTCTTGACAGTTAAGATGTTGCCCTACCCGGGAGCTCCCCTGAAATGTTGCCAAGGATGCAGAGGTGCAAAAGGAATGACCCCAAGAGAAAGCCATCTGCGCCAGGTGGCTCTGAAGATCCTTCTGAAACAAAGAGCCAGGACTGGCATCATGGCTTGGGAAACCAGAAGCCTTTCTTACTGGTACATCCCTACCAAGACTCATGGCCCTATTGGGCTATTCGTTTGTTTGTTTGTTTTTATAGCATCTGCTGCTTTCAGAGATTTAATCCCCCAATTCCAGTGAGGAGAATTAAGGGAAGCAAATCTTCAGAAACTGAGGGCCGTTGGTAGAGTTATTACATCGTTGTAGGAGTGACTTTTCCCAGCCTTCACCTGGGAACCACCTGCCTCTAAGACCAGCATGGACAATCACCGTATCTTCATTTTCCATGGTGATTTGTAGGGCTAGCTCCCACGGGGTGCCCAAAGAATGTAGTCCATCCCTCAAACCCTCTCAGGTACCAGGACTGAACCCAACTGAGCCACTGGAAAAGGCTGGTGGTGGGGTGCACCCACAGTTGGGAATCAGAGGCCAAAGGAGCTGGAAAGAGAATACAAACTAGACTCCAGTGTTCTTTGTCTTCCTACCAATGAAACTGATTTCTATATCAAGTGCCATTCTACTGTGTTATGATTTTTGTTTCAGTTTTATGGGTTCCCCCCACCCTTTTCCCTGGAGTTGGAACCAAGTTCTCAGGGCTTATGTAGTGTCAAGCAGGAGAGTTCTTACCAGCCCTCAGACTTTGCTGTATGTCTCCTGACATCTGCTGAGCTGAACATGATCCCTGCTGACCCCATACAGATGTCCACCGAGACGTGCACTCCCCATCTGCCAGGCAGGCTGCCATACGTGCCGGTCACTCTGCAGCCTTCCTTTCCTGGTTTCCTAAGTTGTCTATGTTTTCCACTTTAAACATGTACCACTTTTGAAATCAGAAAAAAAGTTATTTAACTATTGTCATTACAATACGGCTTTAGTATTGCTGTACGTTGTGTTTCTGTCTTAAAAATATGGTAAGGCAGAACCCAGATGGGGTGGGAAATGGGCAGATTTGGAACATGCTCTAGATGAATGTCATCACTTGAGAGCAAAACCAGGACACTTCAACCCGTAATAGATGCAGAACAAACCCATCTGAAAATGTGTTTATCGACTTGTGTCTACAGAGTCTTGGAGGAGCCCCCTAGATTTAAGTGCAGGAAGGTGACTGGGATGTGGCTGAGAGACAACAAAGCTGCCCTGCCCTTTGGATTTATGATTAAGGTAGGGCTGTGTTATAGAGCAATGAACCAGATACAGGCTGGATCGGAGGAGGCTACCACCTTCCAGGAGAACCCTGACTACACATGTGCAAATAGACAAATGGACTTTCTCTTTTCACTCCCTTGAAACAGATACCCAGATTGGAGAATATGGTTACTATAGCCAAAAACCACTTTTGTCCTGTGTCTCTGACATTGTTCTGGTTCTCTTGGCTGGCTCTGGTGTGGAGATGGAGCCTTGGACTGATTGAGTTTGAGTACAATGTCCATTAAGATAAGCCAATCTGTTACAATTCTTTCTAGAAAGCAAAGTGGCAGCTTGTATTAAGAGCTTTGAAAAGTCCATGCCTTTGATCCAGTTACTCCCCTTCTAATAATTGTCAGAAATTCAAGCACACATGTATGCACAATAGTTTATGTTGTGGTGTTATTCAAAATGGTAAAAAAAAAAAAAAAGGAAACAACTTTAATGTTCAGTAACAAGGGAAAGAGGTTAATAAATCATGGTGTCCCCATACATTGGCCTAGTATGGAGCCATTAAAAATGATTTTCCAAGAATTTTACTGGTAATAGGAAATAGTCACAGTATAGCAAGTTTAAGAATTAGGATTCAGAATTAGGTAAATAGTATTTCAATTTGGTAAAATTATTACATGGAGAATCCTAAGTAAAATATTAAAAATAAATTTATTAATAATTTAGGTGTTTATGGCTGATAATTTTTATTTTCTTCTTTGTATTTCCCATCAGAGAGGAGAATTACTTGTTTGTTTGGTGTAAAGTTGTCCATTCTGGTTTTTATAAAGATAATTGAATATATGTGCCATTTTACCACGTTGTTGCATATTATAGAATTTTCTTTTTCTAAAGGCTGAGTAATAGTCCCTGTATCAGGTACTGCATTTCCTTTGCCCACTCCTATTTTAAGTTTACCATTGGGAGATAATACATGAATATATGTTTATGACCTTCATATTATTCATTATAAATTAATAAAATGGCCTGACAGTTGTGGTTTTTAAAAGCATGTTTCAAAAATGAGGAAAACCCCTGTACTTGAGGAAGATGGTATGTAATGAAAGGAGGTTTTAGAGAGAATACAAACATTCCGAACTATTTTCAACTGTCTGCCTATCAAGAAGAAATGCCATCAAATAAGAATGAAGGAAATGGAAGGCCAAGATAAGAGAGCAGATAGTGGAAAAATACTTTAACCAAATATACAAATCGGACTGTCTCCCTTTTGGCTGTAATATGACGAGAAAATATGAAGAGGCCACTCTTCAAATATTTCATAAGTGTCTTTGAATGGGTTGAATTTCTCTTGAACCCCTTAAAACCACAAGGGGTTTAAGGGTCAGGGGGTGGAGAAGGGATAGGATTTGAGAGGAAGGGTTATTGGAGAGAATAGTTTGCGTGCTGCGGGTATTTCCCCTTCATCTCAAGTTAAGAGGGAGAGAGCTTTCAAAGGAGAGCAGGTATGGGGAATGGGGAGAGGGCGGGTTGCAGTAAATTGGTGTCTGATTCTTGCCTGAAAAAATCGAAAGATTAAGAATGCTTGAAACACTTACTAGGCTCAGAGAGTGAAGAGCCATTTTACAAAAGTACCAAAGAAGAGCTTTCCTACTCCTCAGCCTCTCAGCACCGCCCCACCCTAGAGGAGTCAGAATTCTGGGTTTATAAGCTGATGTAGGAGAAGAGGTTAAAAGAAAAAGAAGAAACCAAATGCACACCGTTACCAGCTGTAAGCTTCCTGCCTGCAGCAGACTCAAACTGAAGAGGAAGATTGCACTTTAAAAAGTGTATAGTTTTGCTTGTTGAATAAAAGTAGATTTCTAATATCTAAATTAAGACTATATTTAGTGACTTAAGGTGATCATAGTACTTTTATTTATCATGAGTGATATGATCAGATAAGTCACAGGACTGGTAAATTTTCATCCATAGACAGGGAAAGGATATGCCTTACTGAATAAATTTTAAGGGACAATGGGAGACAAAATAAAGTTGCTTTCTGCTTATATCCCAGGATCACATTTATCCCATGACACTAGGTAGCTTGCTTCAGTGAGTTTAAGCCAGCTGGTGCAGACAGATGACCTCCCAGATGATGGCAAGGGTTACCTGTAACATCTTTGATAGAACCTGGAAAATCAGAGAGTAGCCAAAACAGTGAAAATGGAAAATGGTGTCCTGATTTTTAAATGGGGTGATAAATGAAATTTACAGTTTGATTGACGAGCACCCCCAGCGCCAGCAAATATCTAGAGGGGATTATTAAACAGATGGTTTTCTGAGTACTTGAAAAAGAAAGCAATGTTTGCCAGGAACTAGCGTGGACTCACTAAGAACGAGTCTAACCTCCTTTCTTTTTCTTTCTTTCTTTGTAAGTGATTAAATTAGTGGATTGGGGTATTTCGTAGACTCTGTGCCTTGATTTCTGTGATGGCTTCTCCTAAATCTCTCATGATTCTCTTGTGCAAAGGTGGAAACACGTCAATGAGGACTACGAGGTGAATTTATAGTTGGCTGAATAGTCATACTTAGAGAGTGTTGATTAATGAATTGCCGGCACCCTGGAGGGGAGTCTCTGGTGGCATTCCAGCGGGCTTTATTCTGGCTTTGTCCAGTTTAATATTTTTTATTAATAACTCAGGAGATGACATAGAAGCCAATTTTATCAAAAGTGTGGAAGACATGAAGAAAAGATAGTGAACACATTTGGGTGACTATACATTTTTTAAAATTTGCAATCCCAGTTGGGTGCAGCGGCTCATGCCTGTAATCCCAGCACTTTGGGAGGCCGAGGTGGGTGGATCACCTGAGGTCAGGAGTTCGAGACCAGCCTGGCCAATATGGTGAAATCTTGTCTCTACTAAAAATATAAAAATTGGTCGAGCATGGTGGTGCATGCCTGTAATCCCAGCTACTCGGGAGGCTGAGACAGGAGAATTCGCTTGAACCCAGGAGGCAGAGATTGTAGTGAGCCGAGATTGCACCACTGCACTCCAGGCTGGGCAACAGAGTAAGACTCCATCTTAATAATAATAATAATAAAATTTGCAATCACATGTGCTGACATATTTTTAAAATGAAAGTTTGAAATATCTGCAACCAGGACAAAAACTGTTTAGGGTTGATTCCAGAACAGTTTTCTTTCCTCTCAGACAAATGCTAACTTGCACAGCCCACTGACACTGTGAGACCTCTCAGTTACGTAGTTCTCCATGCCACTATCCCCAGAGGCAATCTCTGCCTTATTCTCCTCATTAATTGTAATGACACCCGCAGCTCCTCCCCACAAACTGGTCCCAACATTGCCAGGCAGGCCCCACTGAGCCAAATGAGCCCCTTCAAGACCTTCCCCTGCTTAGGCCCCTGCCCTGGCTCAGCAAGGCTTTAACTCCCTGGGCATCCTGCCAGCTCATGGCCCATTATCAGTCTCCCCAGAGCTCTGTGAGCAGGGCTGGGAATACCTTTCCCTCCTTCCACCAAGTGTCTACTTGTTCCAACATCCTAATCCCATATATCCCTGTGCATAAATACACATGTACTTCCTACTGGTATGAAATCTACAGGGATGAATGTCAAGTCTGCATTGTTTAAAAATTCAATTACACCAGTACAGAATGGGGGAAACCTGTCTTGACAAGAATCTATATTGAGCTTTTGGGCCAATTTGCCTAAGACCCATTTGCCTAAAGTCAACTTGCTTAAAGTCCCAACCATTGAAAACGTATATCCTCAGAGAACATTTGTAGCATTTTATATAAGATAAAATTACTTTATAAAGCATTTTGAATGTTAGATGATTCTTCCTATTTTACCAATTTTTTAAAAATATTTTATCAATAATTAAGCAAAATTTTTTAAAGTTCTTTTATTTCACGTGTCTATAGTTATTTCTAAACTTACTGTAGGCCACTTGGCAGTTTCTAATAAAGTTCTACTCCTAGGTATATACCAGTGTATTTTAAAACAAAAAGACTTCTGTAACAAGTATGAACAAAAAAACTCATAGCTGGTTTTTTTTTTTTTTTTTTTAATTTTTTTTTTGAGACAAAGTCTGGCTCTATCATGCAGGCTGGAGTGCAATGGCATGATATTGGCTCACTGCAACCTCCACCTCCCAGGTTCAGGCCATCCTCCCACCTCAGCCTCCTGAGTAGCTGAGACTACAGGCACACACCACCACGCCCAGCTAATTTTTTTTTATTTTTGGTAGATGCAGGATTTTACCATATTGGTCCAGCTGGTTTTGTTTTGTTTTGTTTTTGAAATGGAGTCTTGCTCTGTCGCACAGGCTGGAGTGCAGTGGCACGATCTCGGCTTACAGCAACCTCGGCCTTCCAGGTTCAAGTGATTCTTCTGCCTCAGCCTCCTGAGTAGCTGGGATTACAGGTGCCCGCCACCATGCCCAGCTAATTTTTTGTATTTTTAGTAGAGATGGGGTTTCACTGTGGCAGCCAACCTGGTCTCAAACTCCCGACCTTGTGATCCACCTGTCTCAGCCTCCCAAAGTTCTGGGATTACAGGTGTGAGCCACTGCACCTGGCCTAAAAAAATTTTTTTTAGAGACAGGGCCTTGCTCTGTCAGCCAGGCTGGAGTGCAGTGATATGATCATGGTTTACTGTAACCTTGAACTCCTGGGCTCATGTGATCCTCCTGCCTCAGCCTCCCAAGTAGGCATGACTATAGGTGCACATCACTGCACCTGGCTAATTTTTAAAATATTTTGTAGAGATGAAGTCTTGCTATGTTGCCCAGGCTGGTGTCAAACTCCTGGCCTCAAGTGATCCTCTTGCCTCTGCCTCCCAAAGTGTTGGGATTACAGGCATGAATCACTGTGCCCAGCCTCAGTTTTATTCTTAATAACCAAACACTGGAAAGAAAACAAATGTCCATCAACAGGTAAATGGATAAACAAATTCAGCTACATTCATACAATGGATTACTACTCAGCAATAGAAAGAAATTAACTACTGATATCTTCAGCAACATGGATTAATCTCCAAAACATTACATTGAGCAAAAGCTGCCAGGAAATTGATAAGTGCAATTCCATTTATGTGAAGTTCAAGGACAGGCACAAATTAAAGTGTGGTGAAAGAACTGGTACAGTTCTTATGGTGGTGGAGAGGCACTGGGAAAGTGTATGAAGGAGTTTTCTGGAATATGGAAATGTTCTATCTGTTCACCTGGGAAGTGGCCACATATGCAAAAAGTCATATATAACACAAAAAGTCACGGAGCTCTACTCTTAAGGTTTGTGCATTTTACTATATGTAAATTAATACTAAATCACTGTTTTTAAATTTTTATATTTCATATGTTTTCATTAAAAAACACATGAAGCTTTAGTATTTTTACCTCTAGTTTGCTGTTTAATTCAGTTTTTAAAAACTTTTTTGGAAAATGCAAATTTTTAGAGAAAATTAGCCACATGTTCAGGTTGAGACTTATTTAGTGAGCAGATGTCATTTGAACAGCAGAAGTGAGACAAATCTCTCAGAGCACATGCAGCTCCATTACAATTTAAGTTTCAGAACATCTAATTGGTAAATTTATGCTGGGCAAAGAAACTAAAACACACACAACTTCAGAACACAGCGTCTTGAGTTCAGGTAATTGTGGATATTTGCAGCTGGGCTTCAGCCACATGCAACTTTTTCTAGACTTTCCTCAGTCTCCATGGCCTCCATGGAGACTCTCACCCGCCGCCACAGCCAGTGTTGATCCTGATGGATGGTTGGCAGGCACCAGCTAGCATCCTGCTTCCATAGTCTCATTCATTTGGATCAATCCCAACCTACTGGGCATGCTTTGAGTAGCCATAAATTTCCTGAGGTTGCCAGAGTATTGTAGAGGTTGAAACTTTTGCATCTTCTCTCAGGTTGGCTTGGTGTGGCCAGGAAGCAGGCTCTACAGGACCCACCTGGCTGTCCATTCAGATTACCCACCTTCTCCCAGGATGATGGAAACTTGTATAAGGAATAGCCCATTCCCCTAAGCCCTCCTGCCTTAATCAGCATGCCAGATGCAACGCACATGTAAGTAAAATCCGAGTATTTCTCTGTGAATATTCACTTGAGGTTTTATTAATACATGCATACTGTTGTTGTGGGCCTGGTAAAATCCCCAACAGGAACCCGGTCCCACAGTTCTAGCCATGTAATATTTTCTTCCTTCTTGGAAGATGGGAAGGTGTTAATAGATACGATTATTGTTCTCGAGCAAGGTAGGCTGAGTCGTAGTGCTCTTTTTTGTAAGGAATCTGTCTGGTGACACTGAGCAGAATGAGCATAATTCAGTATTCCCTTGGTTAGAGACCCTCTTGTTAAGGAATCCTCTTTTCTTTTCTTTCTTTCTTTTTTTTTTTTTTTCTGAGAGAGTTTCACTCTTTTTGCCCAGGCTGGAGTGCAATGGCATGATCTCAGCTCATTGCAACCTCTGCCTCCCAGTTCAAGTGATTCTCCTGCCTCAGCCTCCCGAGTAGCTGGGACTACAGGTGCACGCCACCACGCCCAGCTAATTTTGTATATTTAGTAGAGACAGGGTTTCACCATGTTGGCCAGGCTAGTCTCGAACTCCTGACCTCAAGTGATCTGCCTGCCTCAGCCTCCCAAAGTGCTGGGATTACAGGTGTGAGCCACCATGCCCGGCCAGAATCCTCTTTTCTTGTTCTTTTGCTCCTTAAATAGATTAGGGAGAACACTGCTCCTCTGTGTACCAAATAAGGCAAAAAGAAGTTGTAAAGAGACTGCGTCATGGGCCATATGACGGTTCTGGCAAGAAGAATGAGAGAAATCAGGACTTCTCTCTTTATCTGAAGGGTTGCTCAGATCAGGCAGTGGGTGGAAAACAGTATGAACAATGCCGTTATTGATTTTTTTACCTTAGTTTATTATTTTTTTGATGCTGAATTGGATAGCAATTAAATGGCTTAGCCTAGACAACAGAGGGAGACCCCACCTCTACAAAATATAACAACAAATTAGCCAGACATAGTGGCATGTGCCTGTGGTCCCAGCTTCTTGGGAGACTGAGATGGGAGGATTACTTGAGCTCAGCAGGTTGAGGCTGCAGTGAGCAGTGAGCTGAGATCACGCCACTGTACTCCAGCCTGGGTGACACAGCGAGTCCCTATCTCAAAATAATTTTTTTTTTGGTGGGGAGAGACAGAGACTTGCTCTGTCACCCAGGCTGGAGTGCAGTGATACAATCTCAGCTCACTGCAACCTCCACCTCCCGGGCTCAAGCAATTCTCCTGCCTCTGCCTCCCAAGTAGCTGGGACTACAGGCGCACGCTACCACACCTGGCTAATTTTTGTATTTTAGTAGAGATGGGGTTTCACTATGTTGGCCAGGCTGGTCTCGAACTTCTGACCTCAGGTGATCCTCCTGCCTTGGCCTCCCAAAGTGCCGGGATTACAGTCGTGAGCCACTGCACTCGGCTAAATAAAAATTTTTTTCGAAAGAAAGAAAAGAGCTTTGGCCAGTCTCTCAAAGCTCAGCCTGGCTCCAGGGAAAGTGGTTACCACCTGTGGCAGGCCCTGAATCAGATGTCAGGGTGTCAGGCTCTGGGTGAAGGAGACAGCATATCATAAGGTTCTTTAGAAGCACAATCTCTGGAGTCAGGCTGACCAAAGGTTCAATCCTGGCAAGCTGTTTTACCTCTTTAAGCATTACTCAGTTTCCTCCTCTGTAAACTGGAGTTAAAAACGACTTCACCAGCTCATCATGAAAGTTTAAATGAGATAATAAGTGTAAAGTGCCTGGCATTTCATAAGTCTTAATGTTATTGTTCTCTCATGATAATAAGTCTTAATGTTATTGTTCTGTCATGACAAGAACAAGAACACACAGGAAGTGTTGGGTCCCTTTCTGAGATTTTGGAGAATTAAGAGGAAATATAAAGTGGGAAATAGTCAATATCAAAATGGAAGGACTTCCTGGCCATTGAAGGGGCTTTAGAAATCTTGAAATATGAGGAATAATTGAGGAAACCTAGGGTGTTTTACTTGGAAGAGAAAGAATTATCAAATATTTGAAGAGCTACCTTGTATTCAAATAGGGGCTAAAAAGCCCTTTGCTGGCTGTTACCTTTCAACTCTCAATGAAATTCAGATCCCCAAAGCGTCCTGTCCTGAAGCTAGCAGAGATTGGAGGGCAAAGGCCCTGGCTCAGGGTTGGCAGCCGATGATATCCAGGGACCTGGATTGGAGAATGCTGAGCAGATACCAGGCTGGCCCTCTGGCTGGGGCAGAAGGACCTGGAACCCAGAACAGCCCAAGGAGGGGGGCGGATAGTGGTTTATCCCAATTGGACAATAGCAGCCTTTTGGAGAGATACTAATGCTATTCCTAGTACTTTGTCTACATTTTAGAGAGGCCATTTCAGGTCACAGGAGCATTCCTCCTGGGTGGAGTGGAGTTTGTTTCCTTGTGGTCTGGCCAGGAAACGCCAAGCCGGGTGGCCGAGAGGCTGGCCGTCTTGGCTGGAAGGCGAAATGCCTGGCCAACTGGTCTGTCTCCAGAGAGCAGACTGGCCCGCCTTGACTGGCCGGTCCTCAGGCCGCTGTTGCTGCCTGCAGAGCATCTCCCCTCCAGCCAGTGGATTTTCTCATTGCTACACTTGTAAGTGGCGTGATTTATGACTCTGCTCATCCATGCTGGCCCCTGGGTATACAAGCTTCTGCTTCCAGGCTGGGAAGTGAATAATGAATTAATCACCCTGCCTCAGGTTCAATATGGAGCTGAGTGTTTGCAGATCTTTATTGTACTGTGCAAGCCAAGTCGAACTGCTTAATTTACACTTCTAATGCATTGGAGTTTGTGCAAGTCTGCCTGTTCCAGGAGAGCTGCAGCCTTGTGGCTGCTTAGTCTCTGAGGAAGCCTCACTTCCCCAATTCCCAGCCATTCCCTCCCTTTAAGAGTGAATGAATGCCCGAGACTTCAGGGTGCTCAGAGAAGCCAAGCCACTTCCTCAGAGACTCCTCTCTTGGATGCCTCTTGTCCTAAATGGTGTTTTTATGACAGTTCTCAGTGCAAAAGAGATAGCTGCACCGCCTGATGCCAGCCTGTGTGCATGGCATGGAGAAGGCACACAGGAAATGTTGGTTGAATGAATAGCCCTGGTGCCACCAACACAGATGTTTATCAAAACTAATGGTTTGCAGTCAGGGCTGGAGTCGGTCCTCTTTTCCTTTGCTCTAGTTCTCTAGGACTTGGGGAGAAGAGTTTTTACTAGGTCTCAGAGCTGATGAGATCTGAGTGATGAGATGGGGCAAATTCTCAAGTTCACTCAGAAGCAGTGGGAGGCAAAGTCTGCATTTGAAGATTTGGGGCTTCCCAGCTTTGGCCATTTTTATTCACCTCCCAAAGACATATGCAGGTACTTTTCACTCAAAGCTTGAATGTGAAAAGCAGGTGCACAGAGTAAGGCTGACCCAGGCTTTATCCTGATGGGCTCTAAGAAGGGGGCACATCTATTCTGGAGACACATTCTCCCTGAACGAGTGCAGCTGAGATGCTGCCTCATCCATCTCAGCATCCAACCTCACCACAATGCACACATCTGGTCCTGCAGCCCAGAGGGACCACCACACCCCCAGTGTCTCTTCTTGGGGCTTTTGTTCACCTTGTTCTATTCTCCTACTCCTTGCCTCTTTCCTTGCTACTTGTTAAGATTCCTCCTCCTCCACTCCTCAAGACCTGCCTTTAAAGCTATCCCATCTCAAACCTTTCCAAGCTGCTTCAAATCCATGTGGTTTCCTTTCCCTTTTGGCCTCAGCCACATGCTGCTTGTCCTTCTTTTAGCCCTTCTCTGACTCTGACCCATGTCCTCATCTCCTGGCCGACTGGGCATGGCTTCTGCATTGTCACTCTAATTACTGGTAGAAATGTGAGGACAAGAAAGAGCTGAGGGCAGCCCAACATCCACCATCAGGAACTTCCTTACAGATTAGCTACAACTACCATCTTCCATTCATCAGACACAAACATTTATAGAGCCCCCTACTCCACCCAAGCACTGGGGTTGCAACAATGAACATGACTTTACCTCTTCTTGTTTCTCCCCTCCAAGCTCCAGACACATCGACTTTCTACAATGCCCTCAAACCCACCATGTCCTCCTGCCTCAGGCCCTTGGTATATGATCTATGCCTGAAACATCCTAACTCTCCTTCTGTTCTTGTTTATTCATTCTGATCTTTTAGAGCTCAACTCAAACACCAATTATTCAGGGAAAGCTATGCAGGAACCCCCACCAACACCACTGCTCCTTGGTCTGGATGTTTTCTCTGAACCCCTAATCACAACTGTAACTACAGTCATTAATTATGTTGTCAGCTGTTTCCTATTCATCCCCACCCAAACCCAGGGTGGAAGCTCCCTGAGGGCAGGGCCATGCCTTTCTTGCTCACTGCTCTATTTTTATTGCCTACAACAGGTCCCTACATAAAGGAAGTGCTCAACAAATATATTTTAAAGAAATAAAAGGTATCATTAAAGACAATTTTAAAATATCATCTTGTATTCTAGTCTAGGAGACTTATCAATGGGAGAAATGTGGTCAGTGGGCATGAGATCCAGGCACTGGTGATTACCATTTCACATGCCATTCCAATTTCTAGAAAACACCAGAACAGTACGGAGGGGAAGAAAGATGCTGGTGAAGGTGCTTTCCTCTTGCAACACACTGTTCCCACAGAACACTATAGGCAGAGTCTGAGATAGGAGGAGTCCTGGTAACGATGCATGTTGGGGATTGAAATTTTTGGTGTGCTCCATCATAGAAGACACAGGGACTGTACCTTATGAGATTCAGCTAGCCATGGGCTGAGCTGTGCAAGTTCATCTGCTGTCAACTGAAGCCAAATGGGTTGTAGAGTAGGGCCTTTGTAGAACTTACAAAAACATAAGATTAGCAGAATATTATTCACCATAGAAATCAGAAAAGAATCCCTAACGTGATTCCATCCTGCATGGCTATTCTCTGGAGCAGTAGTCATTTATCTCTATCCACCTTCTCTCCCACCTAAGGGTGTCCCACCATCCCAAGGAAGATTTGATGGACATGGACATGGACATGAGCCCCCTGAGGCCCTAGAGCTATCTTTTTTGTTGCAAACTAAAGGCCAACAAAGATGATCACTTTAAGGTGGATAATAATGAAAATGAGCACCAGTTATCTTTAGGAACAGTCAGTTTAGGGGCTGGTGCAAAGGATGAATTGCACACTGTTGAAGCAGAAACAGTGAATTATGAAGACAGTCCAATTAAAGTAAGACTGGCAACTTTGAAAATGTCTGTACAGCCAACGGTTTCCCCTGGGGACTTTGAAATAACACCACCAGTGGTCTTATGGTTGAAGCTTGGTTCAGGGCCAGTGCATATTAGTGGACAACACTTAGTAGCTGTGGAGGAAGATGCAGAATCAGAAGATGAAGAGGAGGAGGATGTGAAACTCTTAAGTATATCTGGAAAGTGATCTGCCCCTGGAGGTGGTAGCAAGTTTCCACAGAAACAAGTAAAACTTGCTGCTGATGAAGAAGAATAAGAAGGAGAAGGAGAAGAAGAAGGAAGAAGAAGAAGATTTTGATGATGAGGCAATTGAAGAAAAAGCACCGGTGATGAAATCTGTAAAGATATTCCAGCTGAAAATGTACACAAGTCAAATCAGAATGGAAAAGACTCAAAACCATCAACACCAAGATCAAAAGGACAAGAACCCTTCAAAAAAACAGGAAAAAAAAACTCCTAAAATACCAAAAGGACCTAGTTCTGTAGAAGACATTAAAGCAAAAACGCAAGCAAGTATAGAAAAAGCTGGTTTTCTTCCCAAAGTGGAAGCTAAGTTCGTCAATTATGTAAAGAATTGTTTCTGGATGAATGACCAGGAGGCTATTCAAGATCTCTGGCCGTGGAGGAAGTCTCCTTAAGAAAATAGTTTAAACAATTTGTTAAAAATTTTCCATCTTACTTCATTTCTCTGACAGTTGCTATCTGGCTGTACTTTTTATAATGCAGAGTGAGAACTTTCCCTACCATGTTTGATAAATGTTGTCCAGGTTCCATTGCCAAGAATGTGTTGTCCAAAATGCCTGTTTAGTTTTTAAAGATGAAAATCCACCCTTTGCTTGGTTTTAAGTATGTATGGAATGTTATGACAGGACATAGTAGTAGCAGTGGTCAGACATGGAAATGGTGGGGAGACAAAAATATACATGTGAAATAAAAGTCAGTATTTTAATAAAAAAAAGAAATCAGAAAAAAATAGAAAATCACTTGGCATCCTTAATTAAGGGATGCAAGAAGACATCCCATTTCTGCTCTCTAAAGCTAGAGCAGAAAGTCATATGCAAAGGAAGCACTAAAATTTTTAAGAAATGCAATGACCTGTGTGCAAATTCAAATTAGAGATAGTGAAAAACAGAATTGACCCTGAGAAACCCAAATAGTGATGTCAAGGACAATAAAATCTGAGAAACCTTTTAAAAGAGAAAAAGAAAGTCATGAAAATGATAAAGATACACAGGGAGGATTTTAAAAATTAGGAATCTGGCTGAGTGCACTGGCTCACAGCTGTAATCCCAGCACTTTGGGATGCTAAGGCAGGTGGGTCATTTGAGGTCAGGAGTTTGAGACGAGCCTGGCCAACATGGTGAAAACCCATCTCTGCTAAAAATACAAAAAAAAAAAAAAAAAAAATTAACCGGGTGTGGTGGTGGGTGCCTGTAGTCCACTATACACACACACACACACATATATATATAGTGAGACATATATTTGTAAATGTATATTCCTCATCTACATACATATATATTATATATATTTGAGACTCTCAAATATATATATTTATATATATATAGTGAGACTCTCAAATATATGTAATATATATAGATTATGAATATATATTTACAAATAGAAACATATATTTATAATATACATTATTTATAAATATTTCATATATATATATTAGGAATCTGCCTTAAGTAAATTAGATGTTTTCAGGGCAACAGTCAGAACATTTGAAATAAGCAATAATTGAAGACCCACTAAAAAGATTTCCCTAAGTGGTAAAATGTCCTAAGCCTGCATATTGGAAAATTTTACTACATTCAAAAGGTAACACAGAGAATCAGCATCTAGGCACATCCTGATAACACTCTTGAATTCTACTAACAGAGAAGATTCCTTTAAGGATATAGGCACACAAAATCGGTTATCTACAGGGACAAAATTAGATTGACCTCAGACTCAACAACATTAAATGCCAGAGAACATGACAGTAATATCTACAAATATTTGAGAGGAAAGCTTTGTGTCACAACATGGTTAAGTGTGGCCACCGTGACTTCTATGGATAAAGGCCATGGAAAGATATTTTTAGAAAATATACCATCAACATCGCCTTCTTATATATCCTTCTTTTAAAAATTATCTGTAGATGTGCTCCTGCAGACTTCAAGATAAACCAAACCAAGAACTCAAAAACAAATGAGGGAAGAAGATAGTTTGGCAGCTTCTTACAAAACTATACATAAACCAGCAATTGCACTCTTTGTTCTTTACCTGAGTGAGTTGAAAGCTTATGTCCCCAAAAGCATACAAATGTTTATAGTGCCTTTACTCAAAACTGGGAAGCAACCAAGATGTCCTTCAGTAGGTGCATGGATAAATAAACTGTGGGACATCCAGACAATAGAGTATTATTTAGTACTAAAATGAAATGAGCTATCAAGCCATGAAAAGACCCACAGGAATGTTAAATGCATATTACTAAGTGAAAGAAACTAATCTAAAAAGGCTACATACTGACTGATTCCAACTATATGACATTCTGGAAAAGGTGAAACTATGGAGACAGTGGTTGCCAGGAGATTAGGAAGAGGGAGGGAGAGAAGGATGAATAGGTGCTACACAGGGAATATTTAAGGCAGTGAAGCTACTCTGTGTGATATGTAATGATGGATACATGGTTGTTACGCATTTGTCAAAGTCCGTAGAATGTACAACATCAAAAAGGAACCCTAAAGTAAACTATGGACTTTAGTTAATAATAATGTATCACTATTGGCTCATCAACTGTAATAAATGTATCACACTAATGCAAGATGTTCATAATACAAGAAATTGGGGTGGGGATAATGGGATATATATGAGTGAGGAGATCTCTCTTTACTTTCCTCTCATTTTTTTTTTTTTTTGTAAACCTAAAACTACTCCAAAAAAATATACTGATTTAAGTGGAAGTAATGATATCAACGGATTGGCAAGTCTTCTTAAATTAGATCCCAAATTCAGTTGAACTGCATGTATTCAGTGGTCTTCAGTAGCCTGAGGACAAAGCTAGACCCCAAAGTCCTTCCCTTGGTTTTCTGCTGTTTTCTTCAAGCTCTGCCATGCCAGAACGCTGTTTGTCATTTTTCTTGCCCTATTTGATGGCTCTTGAACAATCACAATTCTCTTCTGGTCCAGTTCTTACTAACAGAGGTCACATCCTTTATGTTGTTGGTATTCTATGCTGGGAGAATCACTAAACACTTTTATCTTTCCCTTTACAACGGTGGAGCTGCACATAGTGACACAGCAACCATTTTCACAATCAAGGAAGCTGAATAGCTGAGAAACTAGTCAATTTACATTATCCAATGCCCAAAGGCTCAGAAACAGACAGCACCAGATACCTTGGGAAGTAGGAGTAAAAGTTGATCTAAAAAGAGAAAAGTGAGTGAAAGTCTGTTAAAGAAGCACATATCCCCCAGATACCCTCATCCACTCAGCTCAGCTAGGGAGCAGTCTCTCCCTAACTGTAGAAAACTGTAGGGTTATTCTCTGGAGAGCACAAAACAAGTTCTCTACGCTAAAAAATACCAGACACAATTGAAGGCAAGGATGAGATAATGGAAGCTGATGCATCTAGCTTTCTTCTCACACCTGGATTTCAGAATTCTAGAAACCATATACACTTCCAGAAGGAAACTGGGAGAAACTTCTATGGGACTCTAACTAGTCTCTAAGAGAAAAAGAAAAACTAAGAAATTAATAACAGGATTATCTGCAAAATGACCCAGGAGGACCACTATATCGTGAAACCCTCAGTTGACAAGCCTTTTCCACTGGCCTGAATGTCTAACCAGCTTTTCAGTGCCCTACTCCTTTAAGTAGACAGTATATGAAAAAGCAACATCATTAATTATCAAGGAAATGCATATCAGAACCATAATGAGGTAACAATACACACCCTCTAGAATGTCTAAAATTAAAAAACTGACAATACCAAGTGTTGATGAAAATGCAGAGCAATTAGAATGCTCACATTGCTTTTTAAAATTTTTTTTATCATACTTTTAAGTTCTAGGGTACATGCGGACAACGTGCAGGTTTGTTACATATGTATACATGCACCATGTTGGTGTGCTGCACCCATTAATTCGTCATTTACAGACCTTCACTTATCTTCCTTTCTCTGTTCCTCTAATAACTTGATAAAGGTAAAACGTCAACTGTGTCTCTAGGCAACATTACTTTTGGTAGAAATAACTCCTATTGGATAAATTGCATCTGGACTCAGGATAACCATAAATGATTGGGACAATCATTTGGGACATCATATCTGATTGGGACATCATAGCTTTTGGTTCCCCTGAGTGTGGTGACTCCTGTAACTCCATATGCCTCCATAGGGACCCTGAAAGCTGTGTCTATGAAGCTATTATAAGATATTGGCTACTGTGGTGCATGGAGCTTCTAGGCCAGGGTGATTGTTAAACCTGCCTGATGTGGATCTTGTTGCTTCACACCTGAAACATCATTTGAGAAGCCTGGGAAGCGATGTGGCTGCTGCATGGCTGCTCCAAGAACTACTCCCATGGGAGAGGAGCTCCCAACAGTGCCTTGACATCAAGCTTTGACTTCTACCTTACATACCTCTGAATAAAATGTTGCCAAATGAGAGAAAAAAAAAAAAGAATGCTCACATTGCTGATGAGAGTGTAAAAGTGGTACAACCACTTTGGAAAATAGTTTGACAGTTTCTTATAAAGTTATGAATACCCTTGCCATAAAACAGTAATTTCACAACTTGGTATTTAGCCAAGAGAAATAGAAATGTTTTTCCATATAAAGAGTTGTACATGAATGTTCATAACAGCTTTATGCTCCAAACTGAAAGCAAGCTAAATGCCCACCAATAAATGAATGAATAAACAAATTGTGGTATATTAATATAATAGAATTAATAGAATAGAATAAAAAGGAAAGTAAACCACAGATTCACACATGATTGAATTTCAAAAACATTAGATATACTACATTCCTATGAAATTCTAGAGTCAGCTAAATTAATATATAATGGCATAAAGCAAATCAATGGTCCCTGGGGCTGGAGGTGGGGGCAGTGGGAGGGGGACTGTAAAGGGGCGCCAAGGGTAATGGAAGTATTTCATGTTTTGATTGTGGTGGGGGTCACATTTTATTTTTCACATGCCTGCCAATGTATGTCACATACCTGCCAATACATGTCAAAATGTATTGAACTTTACATTAAAATTGGAACGTTTGTTGTATGTAAATTATACCAACGGAATGAAAATACAAGTTATATCTCAGTGAGGTTGACTGAAAAATAATTCATAAGACAGCCAAGGATCACTGAACATTTAAGGAAAGCATGTAATATGGAAGGCAGAGGCCTAGGGAAAACATATAGAAGACGCAAGATGAAGAAAACAGACATTTTATGGACAAGAAAACATTAAAAAATAAAATCTCACCATTAAACTTCAGAGATAGCTTCTTCAAAAATGATACATCTACAAAACAAGAAACGTTGCTATAGGAAAAGATTATTCAGAGAACAAAAAAGAACTTTTGTAAATTAAAAATACAGTAGTAAAACTTTTTAAACTGAAAAAGGAAAATTGGAAAATTATAAGAAAATCTTCCGGAAAGTAGAAGGAGAAAACTAAAGGGATGAAAATAGAAAATAAAATTAGGGCCCAATTTAGGTCCAAGATGTGAATTAAAGGAGTTCCACAAAGAGAAAAGAAAGAAAACAGAGAGGAAAAAATCATCAAAGAAATAATTCAAGAAAGTTTTCCATAACTTGAGGCTAAGTGTTTCCAGATTGAAGGAGCCCATTGAATATCTAGTGGATGAAAACAGACTAAATCACATCATGACAAAATTTCAGAAACTAAAGACAAAGAGGAGAGGCTTCCAGAAAGGGGGAATAGTCGAGAACCAGAATTGCTTTAGGCTTCTTGGTTACAGCATTAGAAGCTAGAAGACAGGGACTCTTACAAAAATTCTGAGGGAGAATTCTAACTGACATAGAATTTTAAATCTAGCCAAATAGTTAATTATTGATGAGGATATAATACATTTTTAGACATGGAGGGTCTCAAAAATGTACTTCTTATATATTCTTTTTAGAATATGAGTAGTTAGGAAACTACTAGAGAGTGTGATTCATCAAAACAAAAGATTAAATGTAGAAAGAGATGGGGGCCGGGTGCAGTGGTTCATGCCTATAATCCCAGCACTTTGGGAGGCTGAGGTGGGTGGATTCCTTGAGCTCACAAGTTCGAGATCAGCCTGGGCAACATGGGGAAACCCCATCTCTACAAAAAATTCAAAAATTAGCCGGGCCGGGTGGCATGTGCCTGTAGTCCCATCTACTCAAGAGGCTGAGGCGGGAGGATCACTTGAGCCCAGGAAGTGGAGGTTGCAATGAGCCGAGATTGCACCACTGCACTCTAGCCTGGGTGACAGAGGGAGACCCTGCCTCAAAAAAAAAAAAAAAGTGGGAATCAGAGACTGGAGTATCTAGGAAGGAAATGAGGGGACTCCCCAGATGATGGTGAGGAGGAACCTGAGATAACATCTGTATCACAGCCAGCTCAAACTAGAGCAGGTCAGAGGGTTACAGGGGCAGGTACTTCAAGAAAATGAAGTTGAATAAATTGCTGATGCATCTGGAGATATCATGAGCAGATTTGGGGAAGCAACTGAGAATTTGGGCTTGAGTTGGTGACAATAATGCACAAAAAAGCTAAGCAAATAGAAAAATTAAGACAGGTTATTCCAGGGCAAATAAAACCTTATTCAGGAGCAACCCCAAGACACATAATTGTCAGATTCACCAAAGTTGAAATGAAGGAAAAAATATTAAGGGCAGCCAGAGAGAAAGGTCGGGTTACCCACAAAGGGAAGCCCATCAGACTAACAGCTGATCTCTCGGCAGAAACTCTACAAGCCAGAAGAGAGTGGGGGCCGATATTCAACATTCTTAAAGAAAAGAATTTTCAACCCAGAATTTCATATCCAGCCAAACTAAGCTTCATAAGTGAAGGAGAAATAAAATACTTTACAGACAAGCAAACGCTGAGTGATTTTGTCACCACCAGGCCTGCCCTAAAAGAGCTCCTGAAGGAAGCACTAAACATGGAAAGGAACAACCAGTACCAGCCACTGCAAAAACATGCCAAATTGTAAAGACCATCGAGGCTAGGAAGAAACTACAGCAACTAACGAGCAAAATAACCAACTAACATCATAATGACAGGATCAGATTCACACATAATAATATTAACGTTAAATGTAAATGGGCTAAATGCTCCAATTAAAAGACACAGACTGGCAAACTGGATAAGGAGTCAGGACCCATCAGTGTGCTGTATTCAGGAAACCCATCTCACGTGCAGAGACACACATAGACTCAAAATAAAGGGATGGAGGAAGATCTATCAAGCAAATGGAAAACAAAAAAAGGCAGGGGTTGCAATCCTAGTCTCTGATAAAATAGACTTTAAACCAGCAAAGATCAAAAGAGACAAAGAAGGCCATTACATAATGGTAAAGGGATCAATTCAACAAGAAGAGCTAACTATCCTAAATATATGTGCACCCAACACAGGAGCACCCAGATTCATAAAGCAAGTCCTGAGTGACCTACAAAGGGACTTAAACTCCCACACAATAATAATGGGAGATTTTAACACCCCACTGTCAACATTAGACAGATCAACGAGACAGAAAGTTAACAAGGATATCCAGGAATTGAACTCAGCTCTACACAAAGTGGACCTAATAGACATCTACAGAACTCTCCACCCTAAATCAACAGAATATACATTTTTTTCAGCACCACACCACACCTATTCCAAAATTGACCACATAGTTGGAAGTAAAGCTCTCCTCAGCAAATGTAAAAGAACAGAAATTATAACAAACTCTCTCTTAGACCACAGTGCAATCAAACTAGAACTCAGGATTAAGAAACTCACTCAAAACCGCTCAACTACATGGAAACTGAACAACCTGCTCCTGAATGACTATTGGGTACATAATGAAATGAAGGCAGAAATAAAGATGTTCTTTGAAACCAACGAGAACAAAGACACAACATACCAGAATCTCTGGGACACATTCAAAGCAGTGTGTAGAGGGAAATTTATAGCACTAAATGCCCACAAGAGAAAGCAGGAAAGATCCAAAATTGACA
The DNA here is from genome assembly GCF_028878055.3 of Symphalangus syndactylus. Taxonomy (NCBI): domain Eukaryota; kingdom Metazoa; phylum Chordata; class Mammalia; order Primates; family Hylobatidae; genus Symphalangus; species Symphalangus syndactylus. The sequence continues at coordinate 33,052,543 of NC_072427.2, forward strand.
CCCTAACATCACAATTAAAAGAACTAGAAAAGCAAGAGCAAACACAATCAAAAGCTAGCAGAAGGCTAGAAATAACTAAGATCAGAGCAGAACTGAAGGAAACAGAGACACAAAAAACCCTTCAAAAAATTAATGAATCCAGGAGCTGGTTTTTTGAAAAGATCAACAAAATTGATAGACTGCTAGCAAGACTAATAAAGAAGAAAAGAGAGAGGAATCAAATAGATGCAATAAAAAATGAAAAAGGGGATATCACCACTGATCCCACAGAAATACAATCTACCATCAGAGAATACTACAAACACCTCTATGCAAATAAACTAGAAAATCTAGAAGAAATGGATAAATTCCTCGACAAATACACCCTCCCAAGACTAAACCAGGAAGAAGTTGAATCTCTGAATAGACCAATAACAGGTTCTGAAATTGTGGCAATAATCAATAGCTTACCAACCAAAAAGAGTCCAGGACCTGATGGATTCACAGCTGAATTCTACCAGAGGTACAAGGAGGAACTGGTACCATTCCTTCTGAAACTATTCCAATCGATAGAAAAAGAGGGAATCCTCCCTAACACATTTTATGAAGCCAGCATCGTCCTGATACCAAAGCCTGGCAGAGACATAACCAAAAAAGAGAATTTCAGACCAATATCCTCAATGAACATTGATGCAAAAATCCTCAATAAAATACTAGCAAACTGAATCCAGCAGCATATCAAAAAGCTTATCCACCATAATCAAGTGGGCTTCATCCCTGGGATGCAAGGCTGGTTCAACATATGCAAATCAATAAATGTAATCCAGCATATAAACAGAACCAAAGACAAAAACCACATGATTATCTCAATAGATGCAGAAAAGGCCTTTGACAAAATTCAACAACCCTTCATGCTAAAAACTCTCAATAAATTAGGTATTGATGGGACGTATCTCAAAATAATAAGAGCTATCTATGACAAACCCACAGCCAATATCATACTGAATGGGCAAAAACTGGAAGCATTCCCTCTGAAAACTGGCACAAGACAGGGATGCCCTCTCTCACTGCTCCTATTCAACATAGTGCTGGAAGTTCTGGCCAGAGCAATCAGGCAGGAGAAGGAAATAAAGGGTATTCAATTAGGAAAAGAGGAAGTCAAACTGTCCCTGTTTGCAGATGACATGATTGTATATCTAGAAAACCCCATTGTCTCAGCCCAAAATCTCCTTAAGCTGATTAGCAACTTCAGCAAAGTCTCAGGATACAAAATCAATGTACAAAAATCACAAGCATTCTTGTACACCAATAACAGACAAACAGAGAGCCAAATCATGAGTGAACTCCCATTCACAATTGCTTCAAAGAGAATAAAATACCTAGGAATCCAACTTACAAGGGATGTGAAGGACCTCTTCAAGGAGAACTACAAACCACTGCTCAATGAAATAAAAAAGGATACAAACAAATGGAAGAACATTCCATGCTCATGGGTTGGAAGAATCAATATCGTGAAAATGGCCATACTGCCCAAGGTAATTTATAGATTCAATGCCATCCCCATCAAGCTACCAATGACTTTCTTCACAGAATTGGAAAAAACTACTTTAAAGTTCATATGAAACCAAAAAAGGGCCCGCATCGCCAAGTCAATCCTAAGCCAAAAGAACAAAGCTGGAGGCATCACGCTACCTGACTTTAAACTATACTACAAGGCTACAGTAACCAAAACAGCAAGGTACTGGTACCACAACAGAGACATAGATCAATGGAACAGAACAGAGCCCTCAGAAATGATGCCGCATATCTACAACTATCTGATCTTTGACAAACCTGACAAAAACAAGAAATGGGGAAAGGATTCCCTATTTAATAAATGGTGCTGGGAAAACTGGCTAGCCATATGTAGAAAGCTGAAACTGGATCCCTTCCTTATACCTTATACAAAAATTAATTCAAGATGGATTAAAGACTTATATGTTAGACCTAAAACCATTAAAATCCTACAAGAAAACCTAGGCAATACCATTCAGGACATAGGCGTGGGCAAGGACTTCATGTCTAAAACACCAAAAGCAATGGTAACAAAAGCCAAAATTGACAAATGGGATCTCATGAAACCAAAGAGCTTCTGCACAGCAAAAGAAACTACCATCAGAGTGAACAGGCAACCTACAGAATGGGAGAAAATTTTTGCAACCTACTCATCTGACAAAGGGCTAATATCCAGAATCTACAATGAACTCAAACAAATTTACAAGAAAAAAACAAACAACCCCATCAAAAAGTGGGCAGAGGACATGAACAGACACTTCTCAAAAGAAGACATTTATGCAGCCAAAAAACACATGAAGAAATGCTCATCATCACTGGCCATCAGAGAAATGCAAATCAAAACCACAGTGAGATACCATCTCACACCAGTTAGAATGGCCATCATTAAAAAATCAGGAAACAACAAGTGCTGGAGAGGATGTGGAGAAATAGGAACACTTTTACACTGTTGGTGGGACTGTAAACTAGTTCAACCATTGTGGAAGTCAGTGTGGCGATTCCTCAGGGATCTAGAACTAGAAATACCATTTGACCCAGCCATCCCATTACTGGGTATATACCCAAAGGACTATAAATCATGCTGCTATAAAGACACATGCACACGTATGTTTATTGCGGCACTATTCACAATAGCAAAGAGTTGGAACCAACCCAAATGTCCAACAACGATAGATTGGATTAAGAAAATGTGGCACATATACACCATGGAATACTATGCAGCCATAAAAAATGATGAGTTCATGTCCTTTGTAGGGACATGGATGAAACTGGAAAACATCATTCTCAGTAAACTATCGCAAGGACAAAAAACCAAACACCGCATGTTCTCACTCATAGGTGGGAATTGAACAATGAGAACTCATGGACACAGGAAGGGGAACATCACACTCCGGGGACTGTTGTGGGGTGGGGGGAGGGGGGAGGGACAGCATTAGGAGATATACCTAATGCTAAATGACAAGTTAATGGGTGCAGGAAATCAACATGGCACATGGATACATATGTAACAAACCTGCACATTGTGCACATGTACCCTAAAACCTAAATTATAATAAAAAAATAAATAAATAAAACCTTATTCAGGAAAGGAAAAATAGCCTTAATTATAGGACACTCATAGTTCAACTATGAATAATGCTTACATCATCAAAATATTATAAATATTGAATAATAATGTAACCAAATTTATGAAGTAAATGAATTGAGAGCATAAGGAGATGGAAAATATGCATGCTTATGAAAAATCTTGAAGTAGCAATAGAAGCATGTTATTTAATAATTTAGAGGAAAATGGAATGAGCTAAAGAGTTGAATGTGGTTGCTCCTGAGAAGCAAGAAATTAAGGGAAAGGGTAATGACTGTAATTTTTGTAACAAGTCTTGCAGACCTCTTAAAACCCAGCATGTGATACCTAGCTCCTTGGAGAAACGTCTGATTCCAGGGCTAGGACAGGATGGGTACAAGATAAGCCTAGAGCAGATCGTTGTGCCAGAAAGTAACAAAGTGCTTGAAGAATGCTGGAAGCAGGTCACAAGGACATGAGCCAGCTTGAAGGGGCTCCCTCTGGCCATCTCTGGGACACCCTGAACACCAAAATACTTAAATACAATAATGTGTTATAAACAGGTTGTTGTGAAAAATAATAATTAGCCTATACTGAAAATGATAAATAACAAATAATAAACACATAAATGGGAGAGAAGGGAGGTCTCTTGAAGAAGGCCAGAAGTCCACTGGTGAATGTGGAAGGAGTGCTGGGGTTAGAAAACCATCATTTTGTAATCATCATGCTAAAGATTAGATCAGGCAAGGATCATCAGTAGATACTAATTCTAGAGGAAATTTTGATGAGAAACAGAATATTTCTATCGTCTTAAAGTGTCTATCCACAGGCCACTTATTAGTTGCAATGAAGAAAAAAAGGAAACTAATTCTATAGTGGGAGAAATAGGATGACACCTTAACAGGATGATCAAAATTAAGCACAGCTATAAGGGATCAGTGAACATTGTGTGCTTCCAAATGTGACACCCTGAAAAGGACACAGTATCTCCAATACAGTATTCTGGCCATGAAGGCATAGCCATAATTTAATCAAAATGAAACATTTATATAAAGGAGTAACATCCTAGTTAAAAAGGTAGGTGGGAGGGACTGCATTCTCGAAAGAAAAGTCATTGTCATAAAAGTCAAAAAAAGCTATGAAAATGTTCCAGATTATGACAACTAATCACAGTACTTGACCCTAGACTAGATTCTGTGCTGAAGGAGAGAGACGCCACTACAGACATTATCAGAGCAACTGACAAAACTAGAATATGGACAGTAGATTAGATAAAATTATTGTATCAGTGCAAGTCATAAGTGTATGAAATTGATAACTGTAGCATGGTTATGTGAGAAAATATCTCCCTTCTTTGGAAAACCAAAGTATTTAGGGGTAAATGACCATGATCTATATAACTTACCTTCAAATGTTTCCCAAAAAAATATTCTGAGAGAGAGAGAGAGGAGAGAGAGAGAAAAACACGATAAAGCAAATGAGTTTAAAATGTTATCAATAAACAAATTAAGATATATGAGTGTTCCTTATTCTATTTTTATTTTTTATAAGTTAGAAATTATTGTCAGATTAAAAGTTTGAAAGAAACTATGCACATTTTAATAACTCCAAAATTTTAATTACAAAAGTAATAATACTAAAAAAAGAGTAATAATACAAGAACCACTGTGTTTCTTGTATTATTAAGAACCTTATAAACCTTAAGAAATAAAATATTACTGAAGGATTTGAAAAAAAATCACATTGAGCAACCTGAGTATTGAATATGTTATTTGGGAAAGGCTAATAAACCACAGATGTCATAGATACAGATAGAGATCAGTTATAGATTAGATAGATAGATAGATAGATAGATAGATAGATAGATAGATAGATAGATAGATTTCCATGTCCTGCTTCATGTTTTTTTCCATCTAGAATCTATTAATATGTACTCACAATGCTTAAAGTTCAACATATACTGTATGGTCTCAGTGATTTGAAAAACACTAAAGTATAGCTACAAAAATTATATTGTATTTAAGAAAATATATACAACTGAATTTCATTTTCTGCTTCATAAATTTATGTGTTTTCCAAACTTTCTCTAATAAGCATATATTACATTTATCAATATGGATGCAATTTTTAAAATCAGCCTTATAATTTTACATGTATTATATGATCACAATCATGTAAAACTACAGACAAAAAAGAAGAGATCATGTATAAAAATGATTATTTCTGGGTGGTGACAACATGATGTTTTTTTCTTCTTTCAGTGTTTCCATATTTTCCTAATTACTGCTATTATGATAAATCATTTTCTTTTTTATCAATAAGAGAGTTACAGATTATTTTTAAAGTGAGGTCCTCACCTCACTCTATGCACCAAAATTAATTCCAGTGATTTTAGAGAATTAATTTTACAAATTTTAGCGAACTAGGAGAACACAAAATCAAATACGAATCAAACCTCTTGAAGGGAGTGGTTTTCAAAACTCAGGAATATTAAAAGAAATCACAAAGAAAAAGATTTGCTATGTAAAAATTGTGTAATATTGTCTTCAGAAAAACATCTTACGTCCTGAGGGCGTAACTCCACACATTGGAAGATACGCTGACATAAGCCTCCTAACCATTCAGCCCACTGGCCTTAATCTTCGTCCAGTCCCCTCGCTTTCCCGGCTCAGGTTGGCCCTGGTCGTTCATTCCCTTCACTCCCACCTCTCCTGCAAGACAACCTAAGGGGTTCTGGTGCAACAGGCACCCTTCTTGACCTTGGCAAGAAGCAATTACAATTCTTGACACTCTCCATCCCTCTCTTTGCTTCCTGACTCTACTAAGGATGAAAACTACAGAAAGCCAGTATCCCTTTTTTTTTTATCCCACTTCCTGCCAGAAGGCTCTCTTCCCAGCTTGGCCAAGGACTCCTGCAGAAGGGCCAGCGCGGCATCCTCCTCTCTCCAGGACACGTCTTTGTCTCGATTGCAGTGCTGTCTCCGGCAGCGAGGCACACCATCTGCTCATGCCTCCCACCAGCTGCCGTCTCAGCTCTCTGTCTCCCCTGAGAACTCCCTGACTTTCAGGCCCATGGTATTCTCTCCTGCCCTTGCTCAGGAGGGGGCCTTATCTTCTGGGAGCTTTCATAATCTCTCCCCGTCACTTAGCATCGCCCTGGTTTCCCCGTGAGGCCTGAGATCTGGAGCCCTCCGTGATGAGTCCCCTACTGTCATCTATGCCATCACACGGGTGATAGCAGAGGGCATGCATCTTGGGAAGTACTTGAGAGAGCTCACAGGGGACTTATAGCTTCCGCCAGGAGGAAAGCAGATCCTGGGGCTCCAAGTCCCAGGGGATCTTAGTTTCAATTCCCATATGGAGTCTCAAACCTGTGAATCATATCCAAAGTTGAAATTTTACTTTGGTATCTGTGTAGGAAACACTCTCTTCACACCACGTCTTTCTCTGCTCTCACACCACCATGGCAACAGTCACCTACACAGAAGGCTTCTGTGACCAAAAGTTTCCCACAAACACACCAACCAGTGGACGCCAGCTGGGTGTCCTCCAATTCAATTCTGATGCTATCCACCTGGAGAGTGTGTCAGATCCCACAAGCTGGGGGCTCAGTGCCCAAGACTGCCCCCAATATCCGCAGACACCAGTCGCCAGTCTAGGCTTCTGGAACTTCTGATCACCTGGCTTCAAGTTGGGGTCTCCAAGATCCCCTCTTTAGGTTCAATTAATTTGCTAGAGCGGGCTCATGGAACTCAGGGCAACACTCACATTTGCTGATTTGTTATAAAGGATATTACGAAGGAGATGTGTAGGGTGAGGTATGGGGGAGGGGGTGCGGAGCTTCCATGCCCTCCCTGGGTGCCACCCTCCAGAAGCCTCCACGTGTTCAGCTCTCTGGAAGCTCTCTGACCCCAGTCCTCTTGAGATTTTATGGAAGCTTCATGATGTCAGTGTCCCTTCCCCCAGAGTATAGGGTGGGACCCTCCCTGGACAAGGTCCTAAGGCTGTAAGGCCCACCATCAGAAAGGTGGGGGAAGATCACAGTCCTGCCTTGAAGCAGGTGAAAGGAAGACAGGAGAAGGTTGGAGAGAAGAGCAAGTCCATTTAGCTCAGACTCTTTTTCCACCTAGAATGCTCTCCCAGGCATGTCTCCACATTTTTAAGTCAGGCACATCCGTCAGACCTGGAAGAAATGCTATCTCCTTTGGGAAGTCTTCTGTGCTCTTCCAGATGAATGTCATCATTCCTCCTCAAATTCCCTAGTCCTGTATTCAGACATCCCCTGGGAAGAATGTATGCCATGCATGCCCTGCTACAATGCCTGTCCCCTCCCTTTCTCAACCTGCTTCTGAGGTCTCAGCAGCTGCAAGGCCCAGCTTGGTCAAGTTACAGCATCAATCAAATTGACTGAGCCAAGCTGCTTGCAGACCCAGACCCATCATGGTACTCATTCTCAGTGAATGGCTGCTGAATGGATGGAGACATGAAATTCCTACCCAGACCAGAGAACTCTGTGTGCATGGCTGTCTCATGTCCTGCAACCCTGCAGTCTCCATCATTACCTGCTCTGTGCCAGGCTCAGGACACACGAGCCCAGGAGGTTTCTCATAACACAAATGGGTTACTGGCTTGGCTCACTTTCTTTCTCCCCTCATTATGGGTCAGGTCCCTAGAAGCAGAGTCAGAGATGGAGATTCTTACGCAAGTGATGTTTTGAGGGAGTGCTCTCAGGAGAAACCCATAGGGGAGTGAGAGGAGCAGGAGAAGGTAGGGGAAGGAGCTCAGTGAGAATGTCAGGGGAACTCCAGCCACAGCTTGATCCCCTGGGGAGACTTGGAGCACAAAGTGCACCATCAAGGTCATCCTGCCCAGAGGCAAGAGGGCTGGGCTGGTAGACCCCCCCATTATCAGCTATTGGCCGCAATGCCTCCAGAGTAGGGTAAGAGGGGACGTGTGACCTCCCACACCTCCAGCCTCCAGGGAAGGGTACAGGTGTGTGCAATTAGCAGCCAACACCCACAGCAGCTGGGGGCACTGGCTCGGTAAAGGGTGTCTAGGTGAGACACCAACAATGTCTATTGTACCTCCTTACTTTTTCTCAATCACACGTATTTTCTTTTGACATTTCTGTCACCAGCTAACTCATTTTTTTTTAAATCTTCATAGTTGGACATGAACACAACCAACTAATTCCAATCTTGATCAATAATACTGAAGTCCCAGACTCCTTGCTTCCATGGACTAGACAAGGGTTCATTTGGAATTGTTACCACCGAATTTTAGACACCATCTAGTGTTGTTTCTCCATTTCATAGATGAAGAAACCGAGGCACAGAGAGACACACTTTACCTTGTCCAGCAAATTTTGTGGCAGAACCAAGGCAGAGGCTGCCTGTCAGGCAAGAGCTATTCCATCATACCTCTATTTCTGCTTATAGCATTGCATTAGGACTGCTTTGCTAAGATTTTCCAATCAATCATTATTGGAAATGACTATTAGATGGAATGCTTGGGAAAAAGTTACATGCCAGGAGTAGTATTCCCTCCTGTGGGTTATGTCTTAGATGAGGACATGGAGTTAAGCCAGATATAGAACCTACTTTAAACTTTACAGAGTTTTTAAACCAAACTTGAACCTTCTGGAGTTCATTTATTTATTCTTGGCAACTTTCAGCTTCCTGATTCTTGGAAAGTTGCTGGCTCATTTAGAAGAAAAACTCATGAGACTTCTTGTGCATTGAGTAGCTCTTACAAAACAATCTTTTGAAGTGTAAAGTGTAAATGAATAAGAAGCAGAAGACAGACGTTCTCCTAAAATACACATGGATGTAATCATTAAGGCAAGAGGCACTCTAGCAAAATGCATAATTGTTTCTTGTGCCTGAAACACTGTGGAAATAGTCTTGTGCTCAGCAAATCTCAATCATGGTAGAGTATTTCCTTTGTCTGAGACTCTCCTTAACTATGTGAGTGACATAGGTTGATGCCAAAGGGCAGCAGAGGGGGCATGGCCAGGCCTAGATTCAGTCCACACTGTCTCCCAAGCATTTCTCTTGCAATAATATCCTCTATCAATCGAGCTTCTTTCTGCTTCCTAATTCAAATTGGTCAGAATCATGTGATGCCTAATTAGGACTACTGCTTTTCTGCATTTAAAGACCTAATACTCCGAAGTTTGAATGCCATGAAAGAAGGGTCTCCGAACACAGTTAATCTCTTTCGATACATATAAAAGCTTTTTGCTTCTTATTTGGCCTTTAGGAGACTAAGACTTGGTCTTAGTCCTGCTTCACACTTCGGGTTTCTTCTAGCCCAAGTTCAGTTCAAGTTTCATTAAGATTTCTTCCTTTTTTTGCAAGGGGTTGGGGGGAGATAGGGTTTTGCTCTGTCACCCAGGCTGGAGTACAATGGTGCAGTCATGGCTCACTGCAGCCTCAACCTCCCAGGCTCAAGCAGTCCTCCCACCTCAGCCCATGCCACTACCAAACCTGACTAATTTTTTTTTATTTTTTGTAGAGATTTTTTTTATTTTTTTGTAGCATTTCACCATGTTGCCCAGGCTGGTCTCAAACTTCTGGGCTCAAGCGATCCACCCGCATTGGCCTCCCAAAGTGAGATTACAGGCATGAGTCAATGCACCCATCCCAATTTCTTAAACGGTTCCATTGTGTTGTATGTCATAGAAGATGGCTTTCTTCCTTAATAGCCGGTCTATCTGTTGAGGCAAAGAGCAAAATAAGCAACTGTCTAGTGTCCGGAAACTCAGTTTGGTTGTTCTGGACAACTGGTTCCCAGTTCACCACCCACATTACTCCTCTTCAGCATGATCCAGGGAGAGTATTGTAAATTCTCCCTCCACTGCACAGTTAACACGGACCATCGCCTCTCCCACACAACTGCAAAAAATGTTCAAGGCCAGTTTTAATTATGTTCATGAGCTATTGAACATCCCAGATCTCCCTACTATTTTGAAAGCTGGCAGATGCAGCATAGCTGAGTAGATGGGGCACAGGCTTTGGAGTCAACTGACCCAGGTTTAAGTCCTGGTTTTCCTCCTCATTAGCTCTGTGGCTTTGGGTAAGAGACTTGACATTTCTGAACCTAAGCTTCCTCATCTGTATACTAGAGGTAACATTGCTTAGCTTGCAGGGTAGTCGTGAAGGTCTAATGAGTTAATGTTCAAAGATGACCAGCCCATAGTAGGTGCTCAAAAACTGGGAGTAGTTACTATTATTCTTGTTTTGGTGACATCTGTCCTTCACTGCAGATTGTGCAAGGGTACCCAAATCTTAAAGACCTCTGCTGGCATCTGGGGCCAACCTCTGAACCGTTGCTCTGAGCTACTAGCACCAGCCACTTACTGTGTTTTTTCTGTTCCTGCCCCCTCAACTCAGCCACAGTGAGGAGAGTGTAGACTCATGAAGGACTGGAATGACTTGCTCAAGGTTTCTCAAATGCGGTAGGCCCTCCTGAGTAAGGGGATCCCAGAATTATCATGACTTGTTATTTCTTGAGCTTTTCAATGGAGATGGGGAAATATTTTAAAGCATCAGCTCTTTTCCTTCTGATTTATGTCTACTTCTGACTTAAAAAAAAAAATAGCCATTGGCTGCTGTGTACTCTAGCTCCCACCAGACCTGGCTGAATTTCCAGGTATTTCCAACTACATATCAGGTGCCTGGAAATGTGGGCCTGGAGTTTGGAAAAGGGGTAGAAGATGGATACATGGATTTTGACATCCTCTAACTGAGATGTTAGCTGAGCTTCTGGTCAGTGAGTGCGGTCTCATATGCTAAGAGATCACGTGTAATATATAATATGATCTATTATGTAATAGCCAAGAAAATTTTGATAAAGAAATATAGTGTGAGAAGAGCACAGGATGTGAAGACATATATAAAGCTAGTTTGAAAGAAAAAAAATGGTACAGTGCCTGATAGAACAAGATAAGCAGTCAGACCATAGTACACGTATAGCAACTTAATATGTGATCAGTAAATGCCTCCGGGTCATGTAATTGTTGATTAGTTATTTTGAAAAATCCAGTTAAGTCTTGAGGCAGAGACAGATAGTGCTTATCAAATATTCTATGGGATCCTCCCAGCTGGAAACAAAAGACTTTGAGATGGTAGAGTTGCAGGTAGAAGCAGCCTGGGTCCCTGAGTCACTGCCTGGAAGAGCACCAAACAAGGAATGCCATCCAAACATCACTGGGCTTAATGTGAGAGAAACCTAAGGCTTTGTTGTGTTAAGGCATTAGATTTCAGGGTTTGGCCATTGTAGCAGCTGGCATTAATTATCTCAAATACCAACACGTTTGAGCCTTATACCACATATTAAAATCAAAATAAATTCTAGTTAGAATAAGAAATAAAATGTTGAAAACAGAAAATAAAGGTGGATGTTTATTCAGTCATTGGAAGGGGTTTTCCTAGGTCTGAAAGCAGTAGAAGAAATTAGAAAAGGGAAGATCCATAGTCTAACTAACTACATACACATTTTAAAATTCTGTTTGAGACAGATTTGAATTTCAAAACAGAATTGAACAACACTTGGGGAAAGTGTATTTGCAGCAAATATAATAAAGGGTTAATATCTTCAATATTTACTGAGCTCATAAAAATGGAGGCCAAGGGAGGGAGAAAGGATTATCTGAAGCAAAGTTTTAATCATAGCTAGCTTGTCCTGTTACCTGAAATGTTTCTGAGTTCCCTGTTGCTGCCAGTTGGTTTGCGTTCTGTACATGCAAGCTGTATTTAACATTGGCTCAAACCCAGCCTAATTAGTAAAGTCAATCTGCCGCAAAGAAAAGATCATTATAATGCTTCGTGCGGCCAAATGTCCATGATGTGCTGCATGTGTTATTGGAAGTTCTCCACATGACTGCTCCCCTCTGTTGGTGCAAGAAATTTAGGGCCGGTCATACGCCCCTTTCCAGGAGCTTAAGAGGAATGGTGGAATTGTCCCCTGGAACAGAGGCAGCAGAAAACAATGGAGAAATTTGAGGCAGTTTAAAAAATGCATCCTGCTTGTACTCATTGAATTATATTATGGATGCCATTGTGTGGTGCTACTTACTTTCTATGCATTACCTCATTTAACCCTCACAACAGCCCTATAGCTAGGTATTGTTTTCTCTTTTTCAAACAAGGAAACTGAGGCTCAAGCTGATGAAGTAATTTGGCCAAGGCTACACAGGAACTGGCAGAGCTGAGATCTGAACTCCAGTATGTATGACTCCAGGGACACATAACCAGTCCCTGCCTGTATTACCTGCTGCTGAAATATAGAAAGTTTCTAAATAAATGACATTTCTTGGCAGTAGCAGGGTTTCAGGGGCATAGGAGGATGTGGGAGAATGGATATAGAGGGAGGCAAGGGTACAACTTCTGTTGCCAGCTACCTTCTGACCTGAAACAACTAAGGAAATTCCAGACAAAATATATTAAACAGCAGTTTTCAAGATACTGGGTACTGGAAGAACAGTGATCCTTAGGAGATGGGAAACAAATTATATGTGTCCCACGACTGCCCCACCTATCTGCCAGGCCACGTTGCAAGAAGGGGGAACCCAGGCAGAACCCAGAAGTCCCCTTGAGATGAGGAGATGGAGGTGGGCTGCCAAGACAACTAGAATTCACACACCAGAGAATGAAAAATAAAAGGCTACACAGGCAGAAAACTCCAGCAATCTATAGAGAGTCCTCTTTGAGTCTTCAGCTACTTCTCATCAGTTCACATAAGTGAGGAAACAACCCAAGTCCAGGGAAAGAATAAAGGTTAGGGGGGAAATTCCTGGAGCTCACACAAGGCTGCATATGGTTCTTGCTTTCAACAGCCAGATTGGGAAACCACAAGATTTATTAGGCATTGGGTAAGAGACCCAAAAGGATTTTACCTAATTTGTGGGGGCAAAATTAGTCCTAGAATAAATTCTTTTCTGGTTCAAACAAAGCTTAAAAGCAACACCTAAAAAGGTCAAACTGTTTCCAATAACTTAACTGAATCCCAGAATAAATCTCAAGGATCTTATAAGAATAAAAAATATATATATTCAGTACCCAACGAGTCAGATTTACAACGTCTGATGTCTAATAAAAAATTAGATATGAAAACAAGTTGGACAATAAGATGCATAATAAGGAGAAAATCAATAAATTGAAACTGATGCAGAAATGACACAGATGATATAATTAATAGATGGGAGAATTAAAAGTTATTATAACTGCATTCCATGTCTTCAAGAAGCCAGAGGAAAAGAAAGATTGAGCATGTTTAGTAGAGATGTGGCAGATAGGAAAAAAAAAAAAAAAGCAATGTCTAGAGATGAAAAACTACAATGTATGAGACGAAACATAAACTGGATAGAATTAAACACCACAGAGAAAAGAATACTGAATTTGAAGATATAACAATAGAAACTATCTAAAATACTGAGAGAAAAAAAGACTGAAAAACAAACAGAGCATTAGTGAGCTGTGGGACAACTTCAAGAAGCCCAACACACAGGCAGTTGAAGCTCCCAAAGGAGGAGAAGACAAAAAAAAAAAAAGTAGAAAAAAAATGGCTGGAAATTTTCCAAACTTGATGAAAACTATATAATCACATATTCAAGAAGCTCAACAAACTCAAGCACAAGAAACATGAAGAAAACTACACCATATATTATAAGCAGTTGCTTAAAACCTGTGAGAAAGAGGAAATCTTTAAAGTATCTGAAGTAAAATACCTCTGTGTACAGAGGAACAAAGATAAGCATGGCAGGAGACTAATCAGAAACAATGTGAGCCATAAGAGTGAAACCACATTTTAAAAATACAGAAAAAAAAAGTTAACCTAGACTTTTATACGCAGCAAAAACATATTTCAAAAGTGAAGATGAAGTGAAGACTTTTAAAATCATACAAATGCTGAACAAATTTATCACAAGCAGGCTACAGGAATTTTAAAGCAAGTGCTTCAGGCAGAAGGAAAATGATAACAGATACAAATGTGGCCCTACCCAAAGGAATGAAGAGCACTGGAGAGGTTATAACTATGCATCTAAATAAACTGTTTTTCTTGTTTAATCTCTTTAAAACGCGGCTGACTCTTTTTTTGTTTTTGTTTTTGTTTTTTGAGATGGATTTTCACTCTTGTCCCCCAGGCTGGAGTGCTGTGGTGTGATCTCAGCTCACTGCAACGTCCATCTCCCAGGTTCAAGCGATTCTCCCGCCCCAGCCTCCTGAGTAGCTGAGATTACAGGCACCTAATTTTTGTATTTTTAGCAGAGACAGGGTTTCGCCATGTTAGCCAGGCTGGTCTCGAACTCCTGACCTCAGGTGATCCACCCGCCTCAGCCTCCTAAAGTGCTGGGACTACAGGCATGAGCCACCATGCCCGGCTGGCTGACTCTTTATAGCAAAAATGATAGCAAGGTATTTGGGAGGAAAAAATGGAATATATTGTTGTAAGGTTCTTATACTTACATGAAATGGTATAACATCATTTGAGGGTGGAATGTGATTATTAAAAATGTATACTATATACCTTGAAGCAGCCCTAAGAAAAGAATAGCTGCCGGGAAGAAGTGAGGAGCGCCTCTGCCCGGCCGCCCCCGTCCGGGAAGAAGTGAGGAGCGCCTCTACCCGGCCGCCCCGTCTGGGAAGTGAGGAGCGCCTCTGCCCGGCCGCCCCGTCCGGGAAGAAATGAGGAGCGCCTCTGCCCGGGCGCCCCATCCGGGAAGAAGTGAGGAGCGCCTCTGCCTGGCCACCCATCGTCTGGGAAGTGAGGAGCGCCTCTGCACGGCCACCCACCGTCTGGGAAGTGAGGAGCCCCTCTGCCCGGCCGCCCCGTCTGGGAAGTGAGGAGTGCCTCTGCCCGGCCGCCCCGTCTGGGAAGTTAGGAGTGCCTCTGCCCGGCCGCACCGTCTGAGAAGTGAGCAGCGCCTCTGCCCGGCCACCCCGTCCGGGAAGAAGTGAGGAGCGCCTCTGCCCGGCCGCCCCGTCCGGGAAGAAGTCAGGAGCGCCTCTGCCCGGCCGTCCCGTCCGGGAAGAAGTGAGGAGCGCCTCTGCCCGGCCGCCCCGTCCGGGAAGAAGTGAGGAGCGCCTCTGCCCGGCCGCCCCGTCCGGGAAGAAATGAGGAGCGCCTCTGCCCGGCCGCCCCGTCTGGGAAGTGAGGAGCGCCTCTGCCCGGCCACCCACCGTCTGGGAAGTGAGGAGCGCCTCTGCCCGGCCACCCACCGTCTGGGAAGTGAGGAGCGCCTCTGCCCGGCCGCCCCATCTGGGAAGTGAGGAGCGCCTCTGCCCGGCCACCCACCGTCTGGGAAGTGAGGAGCGCCTCTGCCCGGCCACCCACCGTCTGGGAAGTGAGGAGCGCCTCTGCCCGGCCGCCCCGTCTGGGAAGTGAGGAGCGCCTCTGCCCGGCCACCCATCGTCTGGGAAGTGAGGAGCGCCTCTGCCCGGCCACCCATCGTCTGGGAAGTGAGGAGCGCCTCTGCCCGGCCACCCCGTCTGGGAAGTGAGGAGCGCCTCTGCCCAGCCGCCCCGTCTGGGAAGTGAGGAGCGCCTCTGCCCGGCCACCCATCGTCTGGGAAGTGAGGAGCGCCTCTGCCCGGCCTCCCATCGTCTGGGAGGTGAGGAGCGCCTCTGCCCGGCCGCCCCGTCCGGGAGGAAGTGAGGAGCGCCTCTGCCCGGCCGCCCCGTCCGGGAAGAAGTGAGGAGCGCCTCTGCCCGGCCGCCCCGTCTGGGAAGAAGTGAGGAGCGCCTCTGCCCGGCCGCCCCGTCTGGGAAGTGAGGAGCGCCTCTGCCTGGCCGCCCCGTCCGGGAAGAAGTGAGGAGCGCCTCTGCCCGGCCGCCCCGTCCGGGAAGAAGTGAGGAGTGCCTCTGCCCGGCCACCCATCATCTGGGAGGTGAGGAGTGCCTCTGCCCGGCCACCCACCGTCTGGGAAGTGAGGAGCGCCTCTGCCCGGCCACCCACCGTCTGGGAAGTGAGGAGCGCCTCTGCCCGGCCGCCCCGTCCGGGAAGAAGTGAGGAACGCCTCTGCCCGGCCGCCCCGTCTGGGAAGAAGTGAGGAGCGCCTCTGCCCGGCCGCCCCGTCTGGGAAGTGAGGAGCGCCTCTGCCTGGCCGCCCCGTCCGGGAAGAAGTGAGGAGCGCCTCTGCCCGGCCGCCCCGTCCGGGAAGAAGTGAGGAGTGCCTCTGCCCGGCCACCCATCATCTGGGAGGTGAGGAGCGCCTCTGCCCGGCCACCCACCGTCTGGGAAGTGAGGAGCGCCTCTGCCCGGCCACCCACCGTCTGGGAGGTGAGGAGCACCTCTGCCCGGCCACCCACCGTCTGGGAAGTGAGGAGCACCTCTGCCCGACCACCCATCGTCTGGGAAGTGGGGAGCACCTCTGCCCAACCACCCATCGTCTGGGAAGTGAGGAGCGCCTCTGCCCGGCCACCTATCGTCTGGGAAGAAGTGAGGAGCGTCTCTGCCTGGCCGCCCCGTCTGGGAAGTGAGGAGCCCCTCTGCCCGGCCGCCCCGTGTCTGGGTAGAAGTGAGGAGCTCCTCTGCCTGGCCGCTCCGTCAGGGAGGTCTACCACAGAGGCCAGAAGCAATGTGGGGGCTGGACGTGGTGGCTCACGCCTGTGGTCCCGGCACTCCGGGGGGCGAGGCGGGTTGATCACTTCGGGCTAGGAGTTCGACACCAGTCTGGCCAACTTGGTGAAACATGAAGTATACAACAGACAAACCAACCAACCAACTCAATGACAACAAAACAGGTCTACCCTGGAGTCATACTCTAATTTTTTCTATTTTCCTCCCTTTCTGATCCTTTATCCCACTTTCTTTTTCTTCCTCTTCCTTCTCCCTCTTCTTTGTCAAATAGAGGATTGAGTTATTATCACTGATCCATATAAAGTCCCTCTCTCATTTATTTTAACTCCCACCCCCATTTCTATTCCCCGACTTCCCATGTGCAACCTTCCTAATATGTTTGATACGCATCTTTTTGTTTGTATGTATTTTTAGAAAATGTTTATTGTTTTTGTATGCAAAAAAATTAATTAAAAAAATAAATAAATAAAAAAAAAGAATAGCTGATAACTCTACTAAGGACATAAAAAGAAATAATTAAAAATACGCAATTAATTCAAAAGAAGACTGAAAAAGAATACAGAAAACAGCGAGTTATTAGAGTTTAAAAATTCTATCAAATCTAACCATATTAAAAAAATCACATTAAATGTATATGGTCTAAGAGTCCCAGAAAAAGGCAAAAATTATCAAATTGGATAAATAAAGCAAGCTACAACTATAGGCTGCCAACAAGAAACTCATTTTAATTATAAAGACAGAAATAGGTTAAAAGGAAAGGGAGGATGTGATGGTTAACTTCAGGTATCAATTTGTTTTTTTGTTTGTTTTTTGTTTGTTTTTTATTTATTTTTTAATTTTATTATTATACTTTAAGTTTTAGGGTACATGTGCACAATGTGCAGGTTTGTTACATATGTATACATGTGCTATGTTGGTGTACTGCACCCATTAACTCGTTATTTAGCATTAGGTATATCTTCTAATGCTGTCCCTTCCCCTTCCCCCATCCCACAACAGTGTGATGTTCCCCTTTCAGGTATCAATTTAATTGGATTAAGGGATGTACAGATGGCTGGTAAAGCATTATTTCTGGGTGTGTCTGTGAGGGTGTTTCCAGAAGAGACTGCCATTAGAATCCATGGAGTGGGTTAGGAAGACCCATCATCACTCAATGTGGGCCCACAGTATTCCATCGGCTGAGGCCAAGATAGAATTAAAAAGCAGAGGAAAGGCAAAGGTGAGTTCACTTTCTCTCTCTGTCTTCTGGGCCTGGCACCCTTCTTCAATGGCTCTTGGATATCGGAACTCCAAACTCTCCAGCCATTGGGCCCCGGGACTTGCACTAGCAGTCCCCTGGGTTCTTGGGCGTTCAGCCTTGGACTTAGTTACACTGTTGGTTCCTCTGGTCCTCAGGCCTTTGGACTTAGGCTGAGCTAACAGCGTCCCTGGTTCTCCAGCTTGCAGACAGTCTTCTGTAAGACTTCTCAACCTCCATAACCATGTGAGCCAACTTCCCTAATAAATCTCCTCTCCTCTCCTCTCCTCTCCTCTCCTCTCCTCTCCTCTCCTCTCCTCTCCTCTCCTCTCCTCTCCTCTCTCCTCCCCTCTCCTCTCCTCTCTCCTCCCCTTCCTTCCCCTCCCCTCCCCACTTTCCTTCCTCTCTTCTTCCTCTCTTCTCTCCCTTTCCTCTCCTCGCCTCCCCTCCCCTCCCTTCTTCTCTTCCTCTCTTCTGTCTCTCTCCTCTCCTCTCCTCTCCCCTCCCCTCTCCACTCCCCTGCCCTCTCCTCTTCTCTTCCTCTCTTCTCTCCCTTTCTTCTCTCCCTCTCCTCTCCTCTCCTTTCCTCCCTTCCCCTCCCCTCTTTCTCTCTCTCTTTCCTGCACCTCCCTGCCGCTGTCTCTCTCTCTCTCTCAGTTCTGCCTCTCTGGAGACAGAATGGTAATACCAATGGTAAGAGATACACTATGTCCTATTAGATTCCTAGGACTGACGTAACAAATTACCACAAACTTTGTGCCTGAAAAGAACATAAATTGTTTCTCTCACAGTTCTGGAGGCCACAAGCCTGAAATCAGGGTGTTGACAGGGCCATAATTCCTCTAAAGGCTCTAAGAAGAATTCTTCTTTGCCTCTTCCAGCTTCTGGTGGCTCCTGGCATTCCTTGGCTAGAGGCAGCACAACTTCAATATCCCCCTCATTCTTATTGGACACTCTTATTGGATTTAGGGCCCACTAAATTCAGTATGATCACATCTCCATCCTTACCTTAATTACACCTGCAAAGACCTATTTCCAAACAAAGGTTACATTCTGAGATTCCAGATAAACATGAATTTTGGAGGGACATTTTTCAACCCACTAAACCTGCTAACACTAAACAAAAGAAACCTGGGGTGACTATGTTAATACCAGATGAAGTAGATTTCAGAACAACAAATATTTCCAGGGATAACTAATGTTAACAACAAATATTTCCAGGGATAACTTTTATATTGGTAAAAGGGTCAATTAAGAAATATCAAAATTCTAAACATTTATGCACTTAATAACAACTTCAAAGTACATGAAGCAAAAATTGATAGAATTGGAAGGATAGACAAATTCACAATTATAGTCGGAGATTTCAACACTGTCTAAATTGATAGAATGAGTAGAAAGATAATGTGTAGAACATAGAAAACATGAAAAGCACTATCAACTGACAACTTAATTGACATTTATAGAACATTCCACATAACAGCAGCATGTACCTTCTTCTCAAGTGCACAGAGAATATTTACAAAGATAGACTATATTCTGTGCTATAAAATAACCCTCAGTAACTTTAAAAGGAGTCAATTTGGCTGAGTGCAGTGGCTCACACCTGTAATCCTAGCACTCTGGGAGGCCAAGGTGAGTGGATCACTTGAGGTCAGGAGTACTGGCTAACATGGTGAAACCCCATCTCTACTCAAAATACAAAAATTGCCAGGTGTGGTGATGCGCACCTGTAGTCTCAGCTACTAGGGAGGCTGAGGCAGGAGAATAGCTTGAACCTGGGAGGCAGAGGTTGCAGTGAGCCGAGATCGCGCCACTGCACCCCAGCCTCGGTGACAGAGTAAGACTCTGTCTCAAAAAAAAAAAAAAAAAAAAAAGAGTCAATTCATACAAAATATATTCTCACACCACAGCGAAGTTGGATTAGAAATCAATAACAAATGTCCCTAGAAAACCCCCAAATATTTGGAAACTAAATGATACACTTCTAAATAGCCCACAAGCCAAAGAAAAAAATCAAAGGGAATTAGAAAGTATTTTGAACTGAATAAAAATAAAAACACAATGTATCAGAATGTGTGGGATACAATTAAAGCAATACTTAGAGGGAAATTTATAACATTAACTGTCTATGTTAGAAAAGAAAGATCTCAAGTCATTGAACTAAGCCTCCACTTTAAGGAACTAAGAAAAAAATAGCAAGTTAAGCCCAAGGTAAACAGAAATCAAATTGATATCAGAGAAACAACAGAGAAAAATTAATAAAACCAAAAGGTCAGTATTTATTGAAAAGATCAATAAAACTGATAAATCTATAGCCACAAAAAAAAATGAAGATACAAATTGCCAATATTAGGGATGAAAGAGATAAATAAGAGATTCTAGAAAAGGATAAGAGAGTATTAATCTAGATAACCCTATATATATTAAAGAAATTTAATTTGTAGTTAAAAACATTCCCACATGCACAAAACAAATTCCAAGTCTAGATGGCTTTACTGATTAATTGTATTAAATCTTAAAAAAGAAGTAATTCCAATCCTACACAAACTTTTCTAGGATATTGAAGATGAGGGAATACTTCCCAATTTATTCAGTGATGAAGACATTATTACACTGATACCAGTCAGACAGACATTAGAGAAACAGAGGTGAGAACAGATAATTACCAATCTACATCTCTAGTAAATGTCAATTAAAAGCAAAATGTCAATTTAAAAAAAATGTCAATTAAAAGAAAAACAAAAACAAAATTATAGAAAATTGAATCCAGCAATACATTAAAAGGAAAATGGCTATGTTCTTAATGTTTGTATCCGAAATTCATATGTTGAAGTCCTAACTAATGAAATGATAGCATTAAGAGGTGGGGTCTTTGGGAGGTGATTAGGTCATGAGGATAGAGCCCTCCACCCTTCCTCCATGTGAGGATACAGCAAGAAGACCCTGTATGAACCAGGAAATGGACCCTCACAAGATACTGAAACTGCTGGCACTTTGATCTTGAACTTCTCAGCCTCTAGACCTGTGAGAGATAAACTTCTGTTGTTTATTAGCCACCTAGTCCATAGTATTTTGTTATAGCAGCCCAAACAGCCTAAAACAATAATATATCACAATAAGGTGCATTTATTCCAGTAATGTAATATTGGTTGAACATTAAAAATCATTGAATAAGTTGGGTGCAGTGGCTTGCATCTGTAATCCCAGCACTTTGAGAGGCTGAGGTGGGAGAATCACTTGAGCCCAGGAGTTTGAGACCAGTCTGGGCAATACAGGAAGACCCTATCTCAAAAAAAAAAAAAAAAAAGTTACCTGGGCATGGTTGCATGTGCCTGTGGTCTCAGCAACTCAGGAGGCTGAGGTGGGAGGATCGCTTGAGCCCAGGAGGTCGAGGCTGCAGTGAGCCCTGATTGCACCCCTGCACTTCAGCCTGGGTGACAAAGGGAGACCCTGTCTCAAAAAAAAAATACATTGACTAAAATGTGGTCATCTCTATAGATGCAGAAAAAAACATTTGGCAGAATCTTACATCCATTTCTGATTTTTTTTAAGGAAAAGAACTCTTCCAGAAAACTAGGAATAGAAGTTTCACAACCTAATAAAGGAGATTAACAAAAGTCTACAAAAACCTAAGTACATCATGTTTAGTGGTGAAAGACTGGATGCTTTCCTCCTAAAATCAGAAAAACCTAGGATATCCACTCTCATAACTTCTGTTCAACATTGTAGTAGAGATTCTAGCCAGTGAAATAAGGCAATGAAAAAAAAATAAAAGACATACAGATTAAAAAGGAAGAGATAAAATTGTCTCTGTTTATGGACAACATTATTACCTTATAAAAAATCTTATGCAATCTTCAAAAGTTACCAGAATAAACAAACTTAACAATGTTGTAGGACAAAATAAGTAAAGAAAAATCAATCTGTTTATACAAATTTTAAATTTAAATTTAAAAACCTACACCATTCGCAATAGCATCAACAAATATTAATAAAATGCTTAGGAGTAAATCTGATTTAAAAAAGGTATGCAAAGACTGTACACTGAAAATTATAAAACACCTGTGAAAGAAATTAAAGATAACCTAAATGAAGACATATGCCATGTTCATGGTTTAGATAATTTAATGTTGATATCAATTCTCCTTAAATGGATCCATAGATTCAATACAATCTCAATCACAGGCCCAGCACAGTTTGTAGAAATTGGTGTGCTTATTTTAAAATTCATGTAAGTCAAAAAAAGGACCTAGAGTAGCTAAAAACAACTTTTAAAAGAAAGAACAAAGTAGGAGGATTTACACTACTGTTACTGGTGGAGGCTGTCCAGGTTCTTGGCGAATTGGACAAAATGCACAAACAAAGCAAGAAAAGAAAAGCACAGATTTATTGAAACAAAAGTACACTCCACAGAGTAGGAGCATGCTTGAGCAAGCAGATCAAGAGCTCTGGTTACAGAATTTTCTGGGGTTTAAATACCCTCTAGAGGTTTCCCATTGATTACTTGGTTTATACCCTATGTAAATGAAGTAGTGGCCTGCAACCAGTCTGACTGGTTGTGGAAGATGACTAATCAGAGACTGAAGTGAGTTACAAAGTTACACATGAAGACTTGGCCTGAGACCAGTCTGGTTGCAGGAGGGGACCAGTCAGAGGTACTTTCATTTTTCATCTGCAATGCAGAAAAGTGAAGGGGTTACAAAGGGAATAGCCTCTGCTCCTTTTGTTACATGGAAATGGAGAGGTGGGGGGTTTTTCTTTTGATTCGGTTCTAGGAAGTCAGCATGAATTGGCCTTAGGTTCCCTGCCTCCAGACCCTATTCTCTTGCCTCACTACTGATTTCAAGACTTCTAAAGTTATGGTATTCAAGAAGGCATGGTATTGGTATAAAGACAGACAAATAAATTAATGGAACAAAATAGAGTCCTGAAGTAGACCCAAAACAGATAGGCTGATAGATTTTAAAGAAAGACGCAAAGGCAATTATGTGTGGAAATGATAACCTTTTAAACAAATGATATTCAAATTTGAATATTGATAACCTTTTAAACAAATGATGCCCAATTTTGGCCTATTAAATATTCATAGGCCAAAAAAAATCCCCTCCTCACTTCACACTATCTACAAGAACAAACTCAAAATGGATCATAAAGCTAAATGTAAACTTAAAACTATAAAACTTCTAGAATAAAATCCAGGAGACAAATCTTTGTAAAGTTGATTTAGGCAAAGATTTTTTAAATGCAACAAAAAGTATAATCCATAAAAATATAAAATTGATAAATTGGACATCAGCAAAATTAAGAACTTCTATTCCTTGATAGACATTATTAGGAGAGTCAAAAGACAAGCCACAGACTTAGAGATAATATTTTCAAAGAAGCATATCTGTTAGGACTTATAAACACAATATATAAAGAACTCTCAAAACTCAGTAATAAGACATACAACCCGATTTTTAAAATAGGTAAAAGGTTTTAAAGAGACACTTCACCAAAGAAGATATATATGGACGGCACAAGAAAACATTCTCAACATCATTAATCATCAGAGAAATGTGAATTATAACCACTACATCCCATTTGAATGTTTAAAATCAAACAGGCTGATCATACCAAGCATCAGCAACAAAGTGAAGCCATCACTGTAAGTCTCATACACTGCTGGTGGAAATGTAAATCATGCAACCACTTTGGAAAACAGTCTGGCAGTTTCTTAAAACACTAAACTTACACCCACCATATAACCTGTCTGTTCCACTCCTATATGTTTATCCAAGAAAACGAAAGCATATGTTCATAAAAAGACTTGTACATGAATGTCCATAGCAGCTTTATTCAAACTAGCCAAAAACTGGAAACAGCCCAAATGTCCATCAACAGGTGAATGCGTACAGAAATTATGATATATCCATGCAGTAGACCAGTTCTCAGAAATAAAAAAAGAATGAACCATTGACACATGCAACAATGTGAATGAATTTCAACATAATTATGTTCAATGAAATAAAAGACAGACAATAGGCCAGGCATGATGGCTCATACCTGTAATCTCAACACTTTGGGAGGCTGAGGAAAGAGGATTGCTTGAGCCCAGGAGTTCAAGACCAGCTTGGGCAACAAAGGGACAGCTCATCTCTACAAAAAATTTAGAAATTCGCCAAGCATGCTGGTATATGCCTGTAGTCCCCAGTTACTCAGGAGGCTGAAGTGGGAGGATTGCTTGAGCCCAGGAGGCCGAGGCTGCAGTGAGCTGTGATTGCATCACTGCCCTCCGGCCTGTGTGACAGACCAAGAACTTGTTTCAAAAGAAAAAACAAAAAAAAAACCAATAACAGTACATATTCTATGATTCCGTTTACATAAAATTCTACAAAATACAAACTATACTGACAGAAAATAAGTCAGTAGTTGTTTCAGGACTGGGGGCAGGAAGTGTAGGCAGGGAGGAGTGGGAAGGAAAGATTACAAAAGAGAATTTGGGGACATAATGGATATTTTCATTATCTTGATTGTAGTAATGGTCTCCAGAGTGTACACATACATCAAAACGTATCACACCATGCATGTTAAGACGCAGTTCATTGGATGTCTATATCTCAATAAAACTGTTAGAAATAGACACAGAACACTAGGAAAGGAGGGTCTAAGATGTTTGGAGAATATCACTGGAGAGAACGTTGAGATTCATGACTCTGGAAGGTGAAGGATCCAATAGGTAATAATAGAAATAATAATTGTTATTATAGCTAATGATTATTGTCTGCCTACTGTTTTATCATTTCACACAAGGGAAGGAACATGAAGCCCAGAGAAGCTAAGCAAATGGCACAGGGTCACAGAGCTGATGAGAGGTGGAACAGGGATTTGGATCCCACACAGTTAACCAGATCACTGGGGAGTTTCTGGAACAGATTGCAGGCAGCCCTGGGTTTTCTATAGCTCTGGAGAGATGCTGGCATAAGTTCAGTTGCAGTGACCCCCAGCCCTCCTGACTCTGCTGGGCCCTGCCCAGCCTCCACAAGCTCTTCTCCTGTTTCTGCCGCTGGGCCGTGCAGGCAGAGCCATCGCTGACAAGCTCAGATTTCGGCAGCATCGTTCTCATGAATTCCAAGCCAGGAGGCTGGGAGCCAGTGCTCCGAGAGACATTTGAGAAGATGAAGACAAAAGCTGTCGGGAAAAGTGACGCATGAGGGCATGCCTGAAATATCTGCAGGTTCAACTACTTCTCCAAATCATCCCAGAGCAGGCACGTGGCCCAGTAGTGACAGGTGCTCCAGCATGTCTCATGAGGCCTGGGAGAGCTTGCAAGAACCAGAAGAGAAAGAAGCAGACACAGGGAAGCCTCAAAGATCCTTTGCAGGAGGAACCAGACACCATGTAGGGGCTGAAGGCTTCATTAGCTCAGCATGGCTGGCACAGGAGTGCCCTCCTGCAGAGCCAGCTGTCCTGGGCAGTGAGAGGAGACTCCCATGCATCCTTGTACTCCACGGCCACAAGTCAGGATGTGGCCATTCCCAGCCTAGAACCCCATGGGGCTTTGCTATAGTCAGAAAGTCTGAGCTGGTTCCACTTCAGGGAAGGAAGGGAGGGGGTCCTGCCAGTTTTCTTGGCAGTAGAATTGTGTTCGAAAGATTGTTATCACCAATCTCCTTCTGCGACTGATGGTAGCTCAGGCCAGTATTTCATCAACAGTTCCCATTAGGGTAGCCTCATTGGAAACATCAAAAGGAATTCTTACCACCAATTCCCTCTCCAAACTCCTCCTCCTCCCCTATATTAGTTTCCTATCCGATTACCACAAACTTAGAGGCTTAAAACAACATGAATGTATTATCTTACAGTTCTGAGGTCAGAAGTTTGAAATGGGCTTCCCTGGGCTAAAATCAAAGCATTGGCTTGGCTGCTTTTCTTTCTGCAGGCTTTGAGTATAAACCCATTTTCTTGCCTTTTCCAGCCTCTAGAGATTGCCTGCATCCTTGGCTCATGCCCCCTCCCATCTTCAAAGGCAGCCATGTCTGGCTGAAGCATCTTTCTCATATCACCTCCCTCTCTGTCTTACAAAAACCCTTGTGATTTCATCTAGCCCACCTGGATAATCCACAATAATCTTATTTTAAGGGCAGCTGATTGGTAAATTTAATTCCATCTGCAACATTAATTCTCCTCTACCACATGACCTAACATATTAGGACAGGTATTAGGACAGGGATGTCTTTGGGGAGCCATTATTCTCCCTACCACAAACCTGCCAAGAGAACTATATGTCTGGTTAATTAAAAGCATTAAGCAAATCTTATGTTTCTAAAAAGTTTTTTTTCTTTTGAAAGGTGCATCATGAGAGCCTTCCTCAGATTTGCTTTGGGCAAGTAGGTTGGTGAACAGGAGAAATTTTGCTTTCGTTCTTGTTAGAAAACATCACCAATGACACCCCACTACCCTCTCCCTGCTGAAAAGAGCCTGGGAGCCACCAGGGAAATGTTTGACTTTGTAAACATATTTGCAGGTTTCAAATCCAAGCAGGAAGTGAAGCCAAATCCCCCAGGAAAAAAATTTCTAAAATGTCAAGAAGACTGCCATTTCTCAATCCTGAAAAGGTTGTCCACTTTGGGCAGCCAACCGATTGCCTGTTTACAAAGACCCCTCTCTGTTTATTGTAGCCATGGTTTTCTCTGTGTTAAGCAGCCAAAGGGGAAGGCGTGGCATCCCATGCTCGGGAGAGCCCTTCTTTGGATTCTAGTCTTGCGAGTTGCTGGTCACAGAGCCATGCTGGATCTGGGCTGAGCACTGAGGATATGTTTTAGTTACTTGTGGCTGCCATAACAATTTATCATGAGCTGAGTGGCTTAAAACAACAGAAATTTATTTTCTCACAGTTCTGGAAGCCAGACGACTAAAAATCAAGGTGTCAGCAGAGCTGGCAAGGCTCTGCACAGCGCCGTCTGGAGACTCTGAGGGAGAAACCGTTCCCTGCTTCTCTTCCAGCCTTTAGTGGCTGTTGGCAATCCTCAGTGATCCGTGACTTGTGGCTACATCATCCCAACCTCTGCCTCCTCCTTCACATGGTCTTCCTCGGGCCTTCTTCCATTCTCTTTGTCTTCTCCTCTTCTTATAAAGACACTTGTCATTGGATTTGGGCCCATCCAGTTAATCCAGTATGATCTCATTTCAAAGAACTCTTAACTACATCTGCAAAGACCCTTCTTTTCAAATAAAGTGACATTAACAGGTACTGTGAGTTAGGACTTGGACATTTTGGTTGGGGGGGGGGCACAATCCAACCCCTCCAGGGAGAGATCTGGCTCCCAAATGGCATTGGGTGGAGTCCTGCCACTGAGTTTAAACCCCATCCCTCCAGGTGCAGTGAACTACTTGAGGCCACCCTGCAGCATCACCACATGGTCCTTTCTAGCCAAAAATACCCTCTCCTCTGCCTAGAAAACTGGTTGTCCTTCAAAATTCATCTGAAGCATCACCTTCTGTATAAGGTCTTCCCTGGCCCAACCCCACAAGTGGTACTGATCAAACAATCTTTGTGTTTTGATTTCCCCAACAAATCAAATCTTATCTGTTCCTCTATTATAGCACCTATTACTATGGTTACTTCACATGTCTGTTTCTCCCACTAGGATGTGACAGCCTGAGAATTCAGAAATCCACATGTTCACATGCATCTATTCATTCAGCAAATACTTACAGAGAGCCCACTGTGCATTAGGCACATAAGAATGGCTAAAACTGTTCTTAAAAGAAGGCATAGGCCAGGCGCGTTGGCTTACGCCTGTAATCCCAGCACTTTAGGAAGCCGAGGTGGGTGGATCACGAGGTCAAGAGATCGAGATCATCCTGGCCAACATGATGAAACCCCGTCTCTACTAAAAAAACAAAAATTTGCTTGATGTGGTGGCCTGCACCTGTAGGCCCAGCTACTTGGGAGGCTGAGGCAGGAGAATCACTTGAACCCAGGAGGCGGAGGTTGCAGTGAACCAAGATCATGCTACTGTACTCCAGCCTGGCTACAAAGCAAGACTCTGTCTCAAAAGAAAAAAAGAAGGCATAAAAACTAAGAGATCTTATGATGTGGGAGCCCAACCTAACCTAGGTCTGGGAGACCAGAGAAACATTCCTTGAGGTGTCCTTTGAGCTGAAGGCTGAGAAATAAGTAGAAATGAATTAGAAAAAGGAGGGAAGAACATTCTAGGCAGAGGGACTAGCATGGACAAAGACTCAGTGGTGAGAGGAAGCTTAGCAAGTTCAAGGACCTGTAAAAAGCTAAGTGTGGCTGGTGCAGGGCTGGGAGTTCCTGTCATGGCAAAATGACAACGGGGGTGCAGGTCAGGATCAGAGTACACAGGGCCTGAAGTTCTCGTAAAGGCATCTAGTCATTATTCATCTTTATGTCTGATATGGTTTGGCTCTGTGTCCCCACCCAAATCTCATGTTGAATTGTGATCCCAATTATTGGAGGTAGGGCCTGGTGGGAGGTGATTGGATCATGGGGATGGTTTCTAATGATTTAGCACCATCCCCCTAGTGCTGTCTTGTGAGAGAGTTCTCACGAGATCTGGTTGTTTAAAAGCGTGCAGCACTTCCCCCTTCACTCGCTCTCTCTTTTATTGGCCATGTGAAGACGTGCTTGCTTCCCCTTTGCCTTCCTCCGTGATTGTAAGTTTCCTGAGGCCTCTCCTGCCATGCTTTCTGTACAGCCTGTAGAACCATGAACCAATTAAATCTCTTTTCTTTATAAACTACCGAGTCTCAGGTAGTTCTTTATAGCAATGTGAGAATGGACTAATACAACGTCCCTGCTTAATCAGTGTTGAATAAATGAATGTAAATTGACCATTGTCTATTGAGAGACACCAGAGTACTGTATGTGAAAACAAATAAAAAACGTTTATCCTTTCAAAATGAATTTGCATCCACTAGTGACTATTCAGATTCAGAGTTGAAAGGCTAGTTTCAAGCAAAAATGACCTCTGGTATTTAAAAAGTATTTATGAAAAATTACCAGTGTAAGTATTTATTTAAAATTACCAGTGTATTAAGATCTATACCAAATACTGAATTGGCCTTGGTTCAAATCAAAGGTATTTCTAACCTATAAAGGAAAGAGACTAGAACAAAGTGCTTATAAAACAGCTTAAAAATACCCACCCGCAAAAGGAGGTCAGGCTGCAGCCTGATCATCCAGGTCACAGACAGTGAGCTGCATCAGTCAACAGTTACCTGGGTAGTTGTTAAAAATATAGCTTGTTAAAAATAGAGTAGTTCAGACTCCACCCCAGACCCAGATCAAAATGTCCAGGGGTGGGACTCAGGCCACTACCAGATTGCTATTAAGCAACCCCTAAGCAAACCAAAGTTTAAGGATCCCTAATATAGTGACTTTTTTATTATGGTAATATATCTAGTTTTGTGTGGGTGTGTGGGTGTGTGGCGTGTTAGTGGTGTTATTTATAGTGGAGTTAGAAAGAGGATCAGAACTAGGGCAAGCAAGGTGGGGATAGCAATGGATATCAGGAAGGTTGAGAATAGAAAAGGGAATTGAGTAGGGATGTGAAGGTTAGGCTCCTGAAATAAGCAACCCAGAAAGTACTGATTAGTCTTTCTTATCCCTTGACCTCCCCTGGTGGTAGTGAAGATGTTTAGGTTTCTGGGATAATTTGAGGTCTTATTCCCTAGCCCTGTACCCAATAAGGCACCACCTTGACATTTCTCCTTCTTGCTCACAAAGTGTAATCACACCACCGAGAGTCTGAGAGGTGATGACACACCCCAAGCAGTGGGAGCCCAAGAGCCAAAAGTGGAGGTCAACCCAGAAGCCAGAGCTGCCCTGGCTCCCCATATAGCTGGGGTAGAAGTAGCGGTCAGTCCTATAGGACAAACACCAATCCTCCTGGGGGCGGATGGTGTCTATGGCTAGGGACTTGGTCCTTAACAGTGTCCACAGATTGACTGCTTTGCATCCTACAGGTTTGCTACCTGCGAGACTGATAGACCCTTCCGGAGAGCAGGAGGTCAAGGGGCCCAGAGGCTGAGCAGGCATAAAGGGGAGGGTACACAGAAGCAGCCCATGGACCAGTTCCTTCAGGGTCCCCTGGCTCTCAGCCAGCCCCTGGTGAAAATATTTCATATTTCCAAACACCCCCCCAAACTGTATTTTTTGACATATGAAAATCTTTAATACATGTAAATGCTTTCCTAGAGCCTGGTTGTCTGGCCTGGGCTCCCCAGCAAGGGAGGAGAGTTCACAGTCTACTTGAAGCTACAGACTGGGCAGAGGAGTCTATAGAATATTCACACATCAATGTTTGTTTCTGTGTTGCTGGTAAATGGAGAAGGCTTTGGGTAAAGGCTGAGGTCAGTTAGAGCCTCAGTTCTTCCTCACTTTTTCCTACTTTCAACACCCCTAGTGGGATTCCAGCTCTCAAACCAGCCTCCCTTTGGAGAAGCTGTGCAGACAACTTCAAATAAGGGAAACCTTCACCTATAAGCCAAGAAGAGACCTGGCTTTTCTCTTGTGTCCTGGGCTTCTTCCTCACCCTGAGGTTAAAGGACCAGAATTTGTGAGGGGGAGGGGAAGAGGATGCAGAGATGAAGCTCTTGATCACACTCTATGGCAGGACAAATACTGGCCTCCAAAGATGTCTACACTCCAATCCCCAGAACCTATGATATGTTATGTTACATGGCAAAAAGACTTTGCAGGTGTGATTACGGTTACCAATCTTGAGATAGAAAGATTGGTAAACTTAATCACACCTGCAAAGTCAAGTGTGAAAGTTCAGCAGAGAAAGGCTCCCAGCTTTTAAGGGCTCAGGAGATTAGACTGGGGCCACCCAGGTGGCTGGGAGCCTTTCCCTGCTCCACTCAGAGAGAGGCAACGAAAGAAAAGGCAGGATAAATGTAAACTGTGAGAGGACTCTACCCACCATTGGTGGCTTGGAAGATGGAGGAAGGGGACCACCAATCAAGGAATGCTGGCAACCTCTAGAAGCTGAATGTGACCCTTAGATGGCAGCCAACAAAGAACCCTCAGTCCTACAACTGCACGGAGCTGAATTCTGCCAACAACTTGAATGAACAAAAGCATGGATCCTCCCTTGAGCCTCCAGCAAGGAATGCAGCCTGCAGACACCTCAATTTTGACTCAGGGAGACAAAATTGGACTTCTGCCCTGCAAAATTGTAAGCTAAGAAGCAGATGTCATTTTAAGCTGCTGAATGTGTGATCATTTATTACAGTAGCAATAGAAAAACTAACACCCCCAACGCACTCTTACCCCTACCAGAGATCAGGAGGTCAATGGGTGCTGGGAACCAAGCAGGAACCGGCCTAGGCTTTATGGGCTCATACCTGACTGAAGTAGGTTGGGTGAAAATCAATACCCATGAAGGGGTTGGCTTCCTAGACTCTAGAAAGTGGGGATCTGGGCAAGATGAGAGTAGAATCAAAAGATGATCACCACCTTTACTTTCTATTCTTCTATCCAAATAGAGAGTGAAAGGGGTTCAGGAATGCTCCCTGATTCCATGGGTGGTCAAGTGGTCTTTCTCCTCCTCACTGGATTCAGTGCATCCTTGAGGGCTGCAATGATCCCAACTACACAGCTTCTCTCTCAGCTCTGGAAGAAGCCCTTGCTGGGATGGGGGATTAAGATTCATGATCCATTGAAGAAGCAGGGAGGCTTGGAAAGAGTGCACCCCAGAGTCCTTCCCCAGGCTCAGCATTCTTCCTACCCACTCCGGGCAGGGGGGTTTTGATCCACCCCCAGAGATGAGAAAGGCTCCCACTCACTTGTTTCCAAGGATGGGGGTGGGGTGGGCAGGGGAGGGAATCCCACACTGGGACTGGGACTAAGACTAAATACAGATCAGGGCTCAATTTGTGTCTCCAGGGTGAGCACACACAGTGCTGAGTGCCAAGATGGTGCAGAAAGAGCACTGTGGGCCCACAGGAGCAGCTGCAAAGCACCTTGGGAAGCTCCTTCTCCCCAGCCATGGCTGGGAGAAGCCAGAGGTCTGCTGCAGCCAGGTCTGCTGACAGCAGTTCTCTCCCTCCTTAAGTGTGTGCTAATGGCCTAAGCAAGAAGGGCTGTTCCCAGGAGACACCAGGGGCCAAGCTCTCAGGAGACAGCCCATGAGCCAGGGGCAACCCCGTCACCTAGAGTGCACACTCTCCCAGAGCCAGCATAGGCTCCCATGACTCCCCCAGAGTGGCCAGCACTGGGCAGTCTCTTATCAAGCAAGGTGAAGGGGATGTACGGACACCTGAGGCCAGGTGGGGATGTCCATGAGAGGACAGTCAGGATTTCTCCATCCTTTGCTCAGCTCCCTGAAAGTTGCACATTCAAGAACTTTCTCACCCTTGCCCCAACCTCCCTCCTGGCCACTCCTTTGCCACGCTTGATCACTTCTGCCAATGTACCATGCATACTAGGCCTCTCTGACTTCACTTATGCCAGACCTTTGTATAGAATGCCTTCCCTGTCTTGCCAAAATAAATGTGGTCTTCAAAGTCCAATCCAACCGTCACCCTCCCTGGGGAGCTTTCTCCAACTTTTCCTCATTTCCTACTCCATTTTAAGTAGAATTATTTCTTTGCTATTAAGAGTATTTATATTACTTGGCACAGCCTTTATGGGTACATTTGTTGCAGACTAAGATTTTGAAATATTAACCAATGAATTCTACCCCTGTCCCTGTATTTTCCTTCAGCCTGGATTTCTCTCCTGGTCTGAACCAGGTGAGTCATTAGTCATTGCCTTAGGCAAAAGTTGACACAGCAGAAGATGAAATCAATTCTCAGCCTTTGAGTTTCAAAAGCCTTGTCATAAAGAATTTATGGAAACAATTTGGTTGCTAGAGAGATTTGGGAGAATTCACAATTCACAGAATTCAAAGCTTTCTGCCATTCCCTTCACTCCCTTCCCTTCAGAGACTAGACCAGAGGCTGGACCAGGGCCAGAGCTTAACCACGTCACAGTCTATGACAATGGTGCCTGCTAGAATTGTGCAACACACAACCTACATGACTATACACAGCGGCCTTAGAACCAGGCCCTTATTTCCACCCATTCTCCTTAGCATCGAGTCCTTTATCACTGATCATTGATCATTCTTGCAGCCACATAGTTGCAGGACAGCTGTTGTACCCATTGGCTTTACAGTCGTGTTCCTGGTGGAAAGGAGAGAGAAAAGCAGAGAGCCCTTAGTGAGGACTTTTATTCAGGAAAGGATGCCCTCTCTGTGGACTTCTGCCTTGATCTCACTGGCCAGAACTGTGTGTCCTCTACAAGGAAAGCTGAGTCTTTGTTTTCTAATCTCTATAATAGGAAGGCAAGGGAGAAGATTGTGAGCAGTCAGTTCGCTTTGTCTACACAAGGGGAGAACATTCCAGGCAGGAGGTACAGCATGTGCAAAGGCTCAAGAGCAAGAGCATCCCTGCTGGGATCGTAGTGCCTGCCACTGCGGGGCATAGCAGGCACTCACCAGACACTCGCTGGAGGAGCGAATAGATAGATGAAATGAGATCATAGGTACAAAGGCCACAAGAAGTTCAGCCTGGCTGTATTGTAGCACTTAAGACAAGAAGTGGCAAGACAAGAGGCAAGGGATTACATGGCAGCCAGAGCATCAGGGGCCTTGTGTTTGGATCTTTATACAAAGAACAACAAAGAGCCTTGGAAGAACTGTCTATAGGGTGTAACTTGATTAGTCTGTGTTTGGGAATATCATGCTGCCTGCAGGGAGGGGCACATTTTGAAGGTGAATAAGACAAAAGGTAAGGAGTGCATCTGGAGCCTATTGCAATATCCAAGGTAGAAAAGAAGGTGGCCTGGAAGAGTATGTGGTAATGGGGACAGAAAGTGGTCAGAGTCAAGAGATATTCTGGAGGCAGAACTGACTGCATTTGATAAAGGATTGAACATGGGAGAAAAGAGAAAAGTCAAGAACAACTCTGAATTTCTGGCTCAAGTTACTGAGTCTCTGGTGCTACCAATCATTGAATCAGGAAGCACAGAAATAGCAGGTTTGTGTTTGGAGTAGAGGGAAGACAAATGCACTTTGGATGTTATACTAGGCCTTGTTATATACATACCCCAAGATTTGCTGATCTCCATCTACCCCACAGGTCTTAATCATTGGTCAATGAGGATCTCCAGCTGCAATCATGAGTGTACTCTCATCTTATCCCACATGAAGTTGGACTTGAAGCAGTGCCCTTTGGCAATTTGAACTGCTTATAGTGCAGCCATAACAAGGACACTGGCTTCTCATGTAGTAGGAAGGAGGTGGACTTGGGTAGCAATGCCACCAGCACATTCTCCACATGTTCCATGGGCAGCTGCCACAAACGCTTAATTCTTTTCCAGCCCAGGGCCTGCAGCTCATCCGCCAGGCTCCTAGGCAAAGCTGCATCTCTAGTTCTTTGTATACCATGATGTACTACAGCTTTTCTGCCTCATCCCACTCTGTCTGCATCAACAGCTCTTTCAGGCTCCAGTCATCCCTGGACTTGGCTGCACCCATTGGAGACTATGGCTTCTCTGATCACTTTTTGGTTCAGCTGAAGCACCAGACTGAAAGCTTGCAGTCTGGTTTCTCCAGTGGATCCCTGGAGGGGCCAATTAACACAACCCAGAAATGGGTGGGAGTTAACCATGAAACAGACCTGGCTTATAAGTACAGAAAGAAGCTACCAGCTAAATCTTTTTCTCTCTACCCCCAACCCCAAAGAAGTGTTCCAAGGCATGGTTCTTCTGTTAGTCCTGTTTATAAAACATTCCATGTGACCAAGCAACAGGCTGCATTTTTATTTTTATTTTTTTGAGACAGGGTCTCACTATGTTGCCCAGGCTGGAATGCAGTGGTGTGATCATGGCTCACTGCAGCCTCAAATTCCTGTGATCAAATAATCCTCCCACCTCGGCCTCCAGCCTCCAAAGTAGCTGGGACTACAGGCAAGCACCACCATGCCCTGCTAATTTTTTATTATTATTATTGTAGAGATGGAGATCTCACTATGTTGCCCAAGTTGGTCTTGAACTCTTGGCCTCAAGCAATCCTCCCACCTTGGCCTCCCAAAGTTGCCTGCATTTTTAATGAAGTTGTGGCTAGCTTGGTGCAGTCACTTCATAGTGGTGCCATAACAAAGTACCACAAACCGGGTGGCTTGAAACAATAGAAATTTATTCTTTCACGGTTCTGGAGGCCAGAAGTTGGAAATCAAGATGCTGGCAGGGCCATGCTACTTCTGAGGGCTCTAGGGGAGAATCCTTTCTTGCCTCTTACAGCTTCTGGGGGCCCCAGGTGCTCCTTGGCTTGGGGCAGCTTTACTCCATCTCTGCCTGTGTCTTCACATGGCTTCCTCCCCTCTGCGTGCCCTTTCCTCTTCTTATAAGGACACCAATCATACCCCATCTAATCCAGCTAGCCTTCCTCTTAATATAATTAACCACATCTGCAAAGACTCTATTTCCAAATAAGGGCACATTTGCAGTGCTAGGAGTTAGAACTTCAACATATCTTTCTGAGGACACAATTCAACCCCAAACATCCGGTAACACACCATCTCATGTTTGCTTCCCTCCTCCTCTACCCCATGTGCCTACTTCTCTTACACTTTGCTGCCCTGGATTTCTACCACCCAATACAGCCTTATCATAGGCATTTTGTGTAGGGATATATATTCTAGGAAATTTGTGTAAAGAAAGACTTGCTGAGTTTGCAATATCCAAATGAAGATATTTATAATTCTGAAATGCAGGGTAAAGGTCTGGACGGAAAAACATAAATAGGAGCTTTTATGGTAAATATCTGCTTTGCATCCTGTATTCCTCTCCCTTCTTCTGGCAGTAGTACTCTTTTTTTCTTTAGGGATCTGTTCTTCCACAATTACATGTGGTCCAGGGGGGCTGGCAATTCTTACCACCCCAAATTCATTCAGCTCCTTTGAGTCAGCATGTGATTCTAGTTGATCAACGACTGTGCTTTCCCAGGAATTGGGAGAAGAAGTTCTTTCTTTCCTCCAGAGTAGTTATCTAGGATGCTAAAAGCCCGAGTCATTTATGATCACTCCTGTGCCCTCCCCCGACTCCATGAGAAATCCTGTGCAATAGAAGAGAATGAGGCCAAGATAATGATAGAGACAGGGCTGGAGATGGAAATGGTGGGAGAGTGATATGTTTTGGCTGTGTCCCCACCCAAATATCACCTTGAATTGTAATAATCCCCACATGTCAAGCGTGGGCCCAGGTGGAGATAATTGAATCATGGCGGTGGTTTCCCCATACTGTTCTCATGGTAATTAATAAGTCTCACAAGATCTGATGGTTTTATAAATAAGAGTTCTCCTGCTCAAGATATCTTGCCTGCTGCCATGTAAGATGTGACTTTGCTCCTCATTCGCCTTCTGCCATGAAGGCAAATTGTGAGGCCTTGTCAGCTATGTGGAACTATGAGTCAATTAAGCCTCTTTCCTTTATAAATTACCCACTCTAGGGTATGTCTTTATTAGCAGCATGAGAACAAACTAATACAGAGAGAAAGAGGCCTGACAACATCATTTGAGTCCTTAGATCCAGACATGCCGAGTTTCACTTACTTCTAAACTAGCCTATTATGCTAGCCAAACATTTCTCTTTAGTTTTGCTTGAGCTAGTGTGAATTGGGTTGCTGTCATCTGCAACCCAAAGTCCTGACTATATAGATGTCATCATGGTTAGACGCTGACAGAGCCTGGTCAAAGTATGAAGGCTGACAAGAGCGGAGGGCCTAAGGAAGAGTCCCAAAGGGCAGGAACATTCAAGCAACATTCAGCAAAAGCATCAAAGGAGACAAAAAAATTAGTGACCAGAGAGATGGGAAGAAAACAGGGAGAGTGACAGAAGACAAAGGAAGTGAGACTCAGAAGAAGGGAGTGGTCCACAGTGCCAAGTGCAGCTGGTGGGTCACACAAACAGGAAATGGAAATGCCCATTGGATATAGCAGAAGCATGTCCCAGTGATTTTGAGGAAATCAATCTCAATGGACAGGAGGGGACAGAAATTTAACGACCAAGTGTTGAAGAGTAGGCATGGAAGGAAGTGAGACAATGAGGGCAGAAAACACTCAGGAAATGTGGTTGCAAAAGAAAGAAAAGAGACGACAAAGGGGGAAAGGTGGAAAGTAAAGGAGAAAACCTGAGGGGTTTTTTTTAAGATAATAAAGACTTGAACATATTGAAATGTTGATGGCAAGAGACCAGTAGAGAGGTAAAGCTTACAGATATAAGCAAGGGAGGGAAGAGTGGTCCCCGAAAAATGAGAGAAGGGCTCAGATTTATCTGTGGTGTCAGGAGAGAGAAGGAAAATATAGGTGCAAGTTCAGAGAGGTTTAGGTTTGATGGCAGGAAGTTGGGGCATTTGCAAGGTTATTGCTGATGGTGACAGGGGCTGCAGGGCAGCAGGCAGGGGAATGGTGGGGTTGGAGCCTGAGAGAAGAATTGTAATGGCCTGTGTGGAGAACAGGAAACAGAGGCCATTAGAGACATAGAAAGATTACTAGTCATGGAGGGAACCGTTGGAGACCATGAAGTTACAATGGCTCCAGTGCACATGGCCATGGGAGGCAATATAGGCACAAAGACAGCAAATGGCCGGAGTATGACAGAACTGAAGGACAAGGAGTAGAGGCTCTTGGAAAGCTGAGTAAAGATGGAAGGGAAGAGAGAAGGCGACCCTGAGAGGCTCGAAGTAGAAGGTCTAGGACCCGGATAAAAGCGGGGACTCCTACCTGGTACGTCCCCATATTTTGCCTGGGAGGCCGAAGAACAGGTGAGAAGGGCATGTGTCTGGGCTCAGATCACTCATGCAGCCCCTGTCTGACTCGGACTAGAGACCCACTGCCTAGCCCGCTGCCACCCGCACTAAGTCTGTCTTCACAACCTGTCCCTGATTTCACAACTTCTCCCCCCATGCTCTGCACATGGTCAGCTGTCTCCTTCCCTCCTCAGCCTACATTCCTCATCCTTACTGCCTCTGGGCCCTTCCTCATGGTCTCCCTATCCCAGCCCCCTGTATAACTTCTCCATACACACAAACACACACACACTTTTTGCCCATTCAAATTCTCTCTTACCCTCCAAGGCCCTGGTCAATCCCCTCTCCTTAATGAAGCTTTTATCAGCTATTCTGATTTCCTTTTCTGAATCCCTGGGGCATTTATAAAAGATATCTTAGCATAACTGTATAACAGTCTCATGGTATCTGTTAATTGTCTTATTTGTGATTTTGGTATTTGTAACTAGATTATGAGTTCCTTGATATGCAGAGCTGCTTGGCCATTGAAGATAGATAGATGACGATGGATGGATGGATGGGTGGATGGATGGATAGATAGATAGATAGATAGATAGTAGATTTTATTAGGGATTAGGTAGATAGATGACAGATGATCCGCATTAGGGAAAATTTTCAATTTCTTTACCTATGTGGGGACTTGCCAGGTAGGAGTCCCCACTTTTATTGCCTTTATAGATGGGCCCCAACTTATGATGGTTGGACTTAAGATTTTTCGAACTTAGATAGGTTTATCAGGATATTAAGTGCATTTTTTTTTTTTTTTTTTTTTTTTGAGATGGAGTCTCACTCTGTCACCTAGGCTGAAGTGCAGTGGCACGATCTTGGCTCACTGCGACCTCTGCCTCCCAGGTTCAAGCAATTCTCCCGCCTCAGTCTCCTGAGTAGCTGGGATTACAGGCACATGCCGCCACACCCGGCTAATTTTTGTATTTTTAGTAGAGATGGGGTTTCACCATGTTGGTCAGGCTGGTCTCGAACTCCTCACCTCATGATCCACCCGCCTTGGCCTCCCAACGTGCTGGGATTACAGGCATGAGCCACCGCGCCCAGCCGTGCATTTTCAACTTACAATATTTTTGAATTACAATGGGGTTGATAGGGACATAACCCCATCATAAGTCAAGGAGCATCTGTACACACAAACACACATAGACACATGGACACACAACGTGCTGGGTGCAGGGATCAAGGACGCAGGGACTGAGGCCATGTGAAGATTCACCACTGATTATACTAAAGCCATCCCAACTCTGCTTTTCAAACAAGACTCCAGCCCCACCTGGCCCTCTCCCCAGTGAATGCCTGTGACTCTGCTAGTGCCAATAAGAACTTTCCAGACCAGGAGGCTGCTACCTGAGCTCTTGGGATGGAAGCAGTGGCTCCACAGAGGTGACAGGCAACGAACAACAGCCTTGGAGCTGCCTACAGGAAGCGTCGGAGAGACAATCTTTCTAGAAGACTGGCCTGTGCTGCCCATTTCCACAAAGGAGGGTCATGGGGCCTGTTGGAAGAGCACCAATCTTCCCCATATTTTGCCTATGGAGAGCAGATTTAAGAGACAACAAGGTCTGAGAAAGCAAGAAGCAAAATGCCTGCAGGTGTCCCTCGACTGTCCTTCCCAGGGAAGCCAGCTCTAGACTCCAAATAGCTTCATTAGGCCCGGGACAAGGCAGGCCCTCTGGGTTAATGATAGGGAGAGAGGAGAAGAAATGCAGGC
The DNA here is from genome assembly GCF_028878055.3 of Symphalangus syndactylus. Classification (NCBI taxonomy): domain Eukaryota; kingdom Metazoa; phylum Chordata; class Mammalia; order Primates; family Hylobatidae; genus Symphalangus; species Symphalangus syndactylus. Next base: position 33,092,025 of record NC_072427.2, read on the forward strand.
TTTCTGGACTTTGACTTGTCAATAGCCTTCATTCCGCTCCCCACCCCTCAATAAAGGATACCGTGCTGCTGCTAGAAGATCTGCCTGGCTTAGGGTCTCTAAAAATTAGCCCGTCTCCATATCAGAAATGTGAGCCTCTTCTGTTACAGTTTAAGTGGTGGTCCTACTTACAGAAACAACCCCCGGAGAAGGGCCCTGTGAGGCCTGGGCCAGCAGAGGCTCCCCTCCAGAGCCTGGGGAGGCTGGGACAGGGCAAGTGAGGCGACAGGGGAGGGGTGTGCACTGCCACCGCCCAGTGCTGCCCTAGCGGAAGCTCCAGGCCGAGAACAGTTCTCTTTTATTTCCTGCACGCTGGCCAGGCCAGGCCTGCAGCTGACAGCAGGAGAGGGGCTGAGCCACAGAAGCACAGGCGGCCTTGTGTGAGGCAGACCTGGGCAGCTGGGGGTGCTCGAGGGACCACTTCCCCTGCAATTGCCCACCCTTGCTGCAGCTCCTTAGCCTTAACACTTAGTCTCTGTGATGAGATCACTGGGCAGTTGGTAACTCTGGCCTCAGTGGTGACACAGAAATGGACAGGAGGGCCCGTGAGGATGATGGGCTCAGCGACAGGCCAGGGGGTGGTTTCCAAGTGGGCCTGGCACTCTGGCCTGACACAGTGAGATTTTTGGGTGCTATCTATCTGAATGGGGTAGTAAGGTAGCAAAAATAGAGAAAGGGAGAGTACCTTTCAGAATGTGTGTGTATGTGTGTGTGCATGCATGCATGTGTGTGTGTGTGTCTATGCCAAACATTGCTCCTGTAGGGTAAAATGGTTGAGCTGTGAGGAGGGGCAGATTTGAATGTATTCAATTACATGATGAGGACAGGCTTCAGTACATGATGGGGTGTTAGTGGTTGTTTCTCAGTCATCCATTTGTGTAATAATCATCTATTGCTGCATAACAAATGACCCCAATTTAGTGGCTTAAATGAACAACAGTTATCATCTGGTAGTGTCTGTGGGTCAGGAATCTGGCAAAACTTACCTGGTCCTTTGGCTCTGATCCTCTCACAAAGCTCCAGTCAAGGGGCTGGTCCAGTCTGCAGTCATCGCAAAGTTTGACTCATGTGGTCATTGCATGGGTTCCTCATGGGTTGGTGGACTGAGGGTCTCAGTTCCTCACTGGCTGTCACCTGGAGGCTAGTCGCGGTTCCTTGCCACACAGGCCTCTCCATAGAGCAGTTTACACATGGAAGCCAGCTGCATCAGGGCAAGCAAGTTGAGGAGAGAGAGAGGACAGGATGGGAACCCGATCGCACAGGCAACACCTATCCCCATTTGGCTTAGTCCATTTAGGCTGCTGTTGCAAAGCACCAGAGACTGAGTGACTTATAAACAATAGAAACTTACTTCTCACAGTTCTGGAGGCTGGAAACGTGAGATCAGGGTGCCGGCATGGTCAGGTTCTGGTGAGGGTTCTCTTCTGGGTTGCAGACTGTCATCTTCTCATATCCTATACAGCAGAGAGGGCAAGACAGCTCTCTGGGCTTCCTTTTATAAGGACATTAATTCCATTCAGGAGGACCCTACCCTTACGACCCAATCACTTCCCCAGGGTCCCACCTCCCAATACCACCCCAGCAGGAGTTAGGATTTCAATATATAAGTGGGGGAAACATTCCATCCACTGCACCTTTGCTGTCTTCCATTCATTAGAAGTGAGTCACTCAAGGGAAGGGGATTACACAAGGGCATGAATGTCAGGAGGTAAAGAGCACTGGGTGCTGTTTTAGAAGTTGTCTATCACATCCATTAATTCATTTAGCAATTATTTCATGAGGACCTGCTATGTACAAGACAACATGCTAAGGGTGGAAGATAGAACAAAACTGTCCTTGTCACTTGCAGGTTACAGCCTGGTAGGTGAGACATGTATCATATGTAAATAAATGTCAAATTCCAAGTACAGAAAATGCCTCAAAAGAGGGAGGCACATGGTGCCATGAGAGCCTTTAACTAGGGGACTGGGCCCGGGGATTCCCTGAGAATGATGATTGAAAAGTGGACCAAGGCGTGACAGAGGACCAGGAGGTAGCCGGGCAGTATGGAGGGGAGGGGACAGAGAGGCAGCACTCCTGGCCCAAAGAACAGCATTATAGGTATGTGATGGTGATGGGTGACAGCCCAGAGCACGTGTGCATGTTCGTGTGCGTTCTGTATCTGGGTGAACTTGTGTGTTTACACTGTGTGAGTGAATTTCTTAGTCGCATAACGCTACTGGTGCACTTAAGGACTCTAGAAAAGGAACAGGAAGGTGGCAGAGAGAACCAAACCTGAGCAGCCTCTCTGCACTTTCAGAATAATGCTCCTTCACTTTTCTTTCTACTCTCCCACTTTCCCGATCCCCTCTCTGTTAAGGTTTCTTTGGGGAGTCATATATGTCCTCATAAAAGGCAAAAATCTGCTGATGCCGCCTAATGCATCATCCGGAAAGGCAGAGCTGTCTGCGAGGGCTGGCTCTGCACCCAGCCCAGCCTTGGAGGCTCCATTTTACAAACCAGCATCTCCATTGTTAAAGAGATGGTCTATTGATTGAGGCCAAAGTGACTTTTTATGGGGCCTTCAGTCCAGAGACAGGAAAGAGACTGGGAGGAGACTGGAAGGCAGGAGCCCCGGTGGAGGGAGGTGGGGAGAAGCCCTACAGCCAACGGGAAGGGCAGAGTGGGGTGGGAAGGGAGCTGGGAAAGCCCCTAGCCAGGACAGGACCCCTCTAGGTGTTAGGGGAGCCAATTTTTGAGAGGGCTGAGGCAGGACACAGTGTGACATGTGGCCCAGCCTCATACACCTGTGTCCGAAGCTGACGAATCCCATGCAAGACCCAGTCATGTAGAGACAAGCCCAGACCTGCTCAAATCAGCAAACATATGTGGGTCTTGTCTTCAAGGCACCCAAGGAGGAGGCTTTCCTCCTTCCAGTAGCACCTTGATGAACTATGCAAGCCGACCCAGGACCTGGGATTCTAGCTTCACTCAGCCAATGACTAACAGCATGACTCCCACTCATTCCTCTCTTTGTTTATTAAAATAATTATCCATGCCCCTGTGCCGGGCACTGCATTAGCCTCTGGGGGCACAGATGTGGTCCTAGCACTCATGGGCCTAGCAGTTTAGATAGAAAATAATCATTTAACAATATTCACATCACCACAGGATGACAGTTATGAGAGGTATATGAACAAAAAACACAGATCTAACATGGTTTGGAAGACATTATGGAGCCAGGGGGCACTGAGCCCTGTAGAGGTGACTAGGCCTGTCTGAGTGTCAGCCTTGGCTCCTCCTCCATTCCAGCAACAGTGTCCATTGCTGCATTTTCTCAGCAGATTAAGTGTATAATGGTCTACTTTCCTCTGACCCACCACCCAGTTTTGCAATCATGGACCTAGTCAATCCTCTGAGACTGAGCCTATCCTGCACGGGCCTGGAGCTGTCCCTCCCACTGTCTCTTGGGTTCCCTTGCACCACAGCACAGTGGATCCCAACATCAGCCACCTGTGTGACCCCTCTCTGGGGCCCAGGAACATTTTCTCACTCCCTTCGCACACTACTGGAAGGGAAAGGGTCTCAGGGTGAGATGGACTGAGAGGATGCTTCAGGTCCTCCCTGCTTCAATGTTCCCCCATTGATATTTGGGGATTCTGGAAGAAATGAGACAGCCTCCTCCACCTTTACATCCCAGCCCACCCCTAGTCTGAACCATGACACAGGGATTGAGGTGCCAGCCTCCTCCGTGTCCTCACTGATCCTCGTCTCTTGCCACGCAGCGACATTTGCATCTCCATCTGTGTCATGCTCTGTTTTCCTCCCTTTTCAGACACCCATCTGAGGCCAGTCATCTAAGCTTAGCATCTTCAGAGCCCATGCATGCTTTTTTCCACCCCCACAAAGCCTGGCTTTTACAAACGAAAGTCTTGCTTTTCTGACGATTGTCATTTCTATCGCTTTAAAGCAGTGATTCTTAACCTTGGCTTAACTTTTGTAGGGACCTGAAAAGTTTCCATTCCAAGAACTTCTGATGTAATTGATCAATTGATCTTAAAGTTCAATTGATTTAGTTGATGATTAAATCAATTTAATCAATTCTGCAAGGCAGGATTGATGATTCCGTCTTGCAGCCAGGGCCGAGAACCAGCTTTAAAGAGTTTCATTTAAGAATAGCAGTGACTTCTTTGTCGCTGCGGATCCTGCCCTCCCTCCCCATGAAGGAAGCTAAGCCTCAGCAGCATGCATTGATTCAACACATGTTAGTTGAGCCCCTTCTATGTGCCAGGCACTGTTCTAGGTGCTTGGGACATAGCAGTGAATAAAACAGGCAAAAATCCCTGCCCTGGAAGAGTCGTCATGAAAGAAAAGGAAAATAAGTTATCACGAGGGACCGAGAGGCTAACAGGTCAATGCTGCTGATAAATCAAATAATATGAGAATGGAAAGTATCTAATGAATTCAACAATGAGAGGGTAATTAGTGGCCCTGCTGGGGCAGTTGCAGTAGAGCAGTGAGAGAGGAAGCCAGTTTGGAATGGGATGAAGAAAGGATGGGGGGGGAGTAGGGATGAGACATTAGGATAACTTTTTTTGAGTAGCTCAACTGAGAAGAGGAGTTCATCAGCCCGTAAAAAGAAAATGGTAGTTAAAGTAGAGGAAGGTCAGGAGGTTTTGTTTTTGTCATTGTTGTTTGTTTGAGCTTCAGAATGATTGGAAGGTGTTTGATTGGAAAAGGGAAAGAATGAAGAGGTAGGAGAGAGAATAGCCAGCAAAGCGACCTGGCCCTGTGAAAGCCAAAGAGCTCCTAGTTCCTGCCTGGCCCCTCCTCCACTGCTGTGAGCCCTTAGAAGTTGAGGAAAGCAGTTGGGGCATGGTAGCTCACACCTGTAATCCCAGCACTTTGGGAGGCCAAGGCGGGTGGATCTCTTGAGGTCAGGAGTTCAAGACTAGCCTGGCCAACATGGTGAAACCCGTCTCTACTAAAAATACAAAAATTAGCTGGGCGTGGTGGTGCGTGCCTGTAATCCCAGCTACTTGGGAGGATGAGGCAGGAGAAATGCTTGAACCCGGGAGGCGGAGGTTGCAGTGAGCCGAGATAGCACCACTGCACTCCAGCCTGGGCAACAAGAGCAAAACTCCATCTCAAAAAAAAAAAAAAAAAAAAAAAGAAGAAGAAGTAGTTGGGGAAAGCAGACCCAGCCAGAGAAGCCTGCACCTTACCTTTCTCCTGCGGCAGGTGCAGTGGAAAAGGGTGACCTTCTAGAGCCAAACAATGCAGCTTAAAATCCTGTCTCTGCCTCTTCCTATGTGATCTTTGCAAGTGACTACCTCCAGAGTCTCAGTGTCCTTATCTGTGAAGTGGGAGACAAACCTCTCTTGTTCACAAGACTTGTGAGGATCTGATGCAGTGACATTCATACACCAGCCACAGTGTCTAACACATCAGAGATGCTCAGCTAATGTTAGATTTCCTCCTCCTTGTCTCAAACCATCCCCAGCCCAGCTACTTCCCAGACTTTGTCTTGGAAAAAGAGAAAAGAATCTCGGATAGAAACTTGACCTACATTTAGTGCCAAGTCTCTCGCCTTTCAGGAAGGGAAGAGAGGCAATTCCAGGGATGCATTCAGCCAGCTGGCCTGGACTCTGCCAGATGCATTGCTTTGGAAACTCCCAGCTAAGGAAGGACTCTGAGATTTCTTCTTCCAATCAGATCTTGGCATGACCCCTCTGGCTATCTGAACTCTGGAAGCTTTTGTCAAAACAAGAATTCCTAGCCTGTTTTGCCAGGGTTCTAGTATTATAGGAGGTTCTGTAGCATTATAGTGTTTGGAGGTTGTCTGGAATTGTCACCAGGTCACCAAACTTTCACCTCAGGAGATGACGTTTGTTTGTTTATTTGTTTTGAGACAGAGTCTTGCTCTGTCATCCAGGCTGGCGATCTCGGCTCACGGCAACCTCTGCCTCCCGGGTTCAAGCAATTCTCGTTCCTTAGCCCCCGAGTAGCTGGGATTACAGATGTGAACAACCACGCTTGGCTAATTTTTGTATTTTTAGTAGAGACTGGGTTTTACCATGTTGGCCAGGCTGGTCTCAAACTCCTGACCTCAAGTGATCTACCCACCTGGCCCTTCCAAAAAAATGCTGGGATTACAGGTGTGAGCCACTGCACCCAGCCCAGGAGGTGGTTTTTCTTTCACTCCTGAGAGCCCACAGAGATCAACAGTTCCCAGCACAAAGGAGGGTGTGGCCAAGATCGGGAGGCATGGCTGATGTAGGGTAAGGGACAGCGGGGCGGGGCGGGGGGGGGTAGCATCCACCATTACCATGCTTGTGGGGTCATCTGCACAGAACACCTGCCTCCTGCAGTCAACGTCTCAGGCTGCAACCCAGAGCATCCTGTTCTAAGCCTCAACTCCCCAGCCTGTTGTCTAGAAAACATAAAATGGATAGATTTTCCTGGCATTTCCTTGTCATGCCTGGCAACATGACTGCAGCCTTGGCTTTACACTCAGTTGGGAAAGCGTTTCATCATTTTGTACGACAAAAATCCTGTGAAGGGGACAAACCAGGTTGGTCTTTCATCATGAGAGATCAACTCAGCAGGCCAGGGAGGGAGAGAAGCCATTTGTTCTGGGAAGCAAATCAAAGTATCAAAGATGCCTCCTGCAAGTATTTAAATTAAATATTATGTTTCATTGAATGTAAGATATATAATTAATAAAGGTTCCCCACCTTCTTTATAGTCTTACTGAACTGCAAAGAGATCATTACCAAACAAACCTCTCCGCAGTGCTCAGAATGATGGGTGTGTGCGTATGTATGCACGTGTGAGTGACAATGTGTGCCTGAGTATTTCTGACAATCTGTGCCTCAGCAGTCATTTGACTACAAAAAGCCCACTCAAGCCAACTTATGTAAAAGAGAATTTGTTATAAGGAATTGGGAACATCTCACCGTAACAGACAAGTTGGGCATTGTCCCTACTCTGTCAGCGTCTTCCGACGGGACCTTCCGATGGGACCCTCCGATGGGACCAGACCGCTCCCCTCACCAACACCCACAGCTCGCTGGACCAGGACATCCAACCCATGCTGATTCAGTTGGCTTCTGACTCCCAGAAATTTGAAACTGGGACACGGACATGCAAATTAGTTAGTTGGTGGTGCTGTGACTAGGAGGGCATGTCTCGAAGGCACGTGTCAATGTTTGAATTATGTACCTCCTTAGCACAGTGGTTCTCAAGCTTTTGCATGTTGAAGGATCACCTGGGGCATTTGTTAAAAATGGAGTTTCTTCGGCTTCATCCCCAGAGATTCAGGGCTCTAAATCTTTAATAAATGCTTCAAGTGATTTGAATGTAGGTATTTTAGCAAGACAGAAGAGAGAAAGAAAAAAGAGAAGCAGATGACAGATGGAAGACCTTGCTGCCCCAGAATGATTTTAAAAAAAGAGAGAGAGAAACTAACTGCCTCGGTTGAAGGTGGCTTCCAGTTTTCAGTTAAAGTCCCTCGTAAGACCCTTCCATCATTTCTGCCCTTGTGTTCTGTGGATACCGCTGAGTCCTAAGAAACTCTAAGTTGGTTTCTGCTTCCTGCCACCAAAGAATTCCTAAAAGCACTGGTGCTTATGGAACCAACGGCAAGTAACCATCTGGTCCAATTAGAGGTGGCTGGTGGGAGCAGAGGCAGGACCGCCTGCTATAAACACAGCTACCTCCTCTACCTCTCTTGCAGGTACAGTGGCAGGTCCTCGCATCTACCACAGTAGATGTTTCTGAGCGTGTAAGGGCCCCTGAGTGTTTGTGTACCTGTGTGTGCATGCCGGTGCACAACTCCGGGTCTGCTGCCTGTGAGGCCTGGGTATGGTATTTTCTCAGAGAACAAGATTATAATTGTGAGTGGGTGTGTGTTACTGAATCTGTCTGTGCACGTGAGTGGGAGAGAACCAAGCCAAGCTGTATTCTAGGTTATAACTGTCTACATTCGAGACTCATTAACTGTATCGCTGCATCTACCCATAATACACCAGAATTATGTTTAGAAATTAGCTTCTTAAAGAGAGAACAGAGAGCCCCCTGTTATATGGGAGAGGGGAGTTCCAGACCATTTAGAAAAGAAAAGGTGGCCAGAGTTGCACTCAGAAAGACCTGGGGACTAGGCAGGGACAGACACCAAGGGTCTGCAGGGTCAACCCCAGACAGCCTGAGAAGGCACCAGGTTCCGTTGCCCTGGTGTGGGAAGCAAAGTTAGAGCACAGGGAACATGGCTCCAGCGCCAAGAGACAACAAGGACACAACGTGCCTGGTCCAAAGTCCCCAGGGTGTTTAGAACCCAGTCAGGGATCAGAGGAAGCAACTGCCTCCCACCTCAGCCTCCCAAGTAACTGGGACTACAGGCACACACCACCACATGCGGCTACTTTTTTGTATTTTTTTTGTAGAGGTGAGGTTTCACCAGGTTGCCCAGGCTGGCCTCTAACTCCTGGGCTCAAGTGATCTGGCTGCCTTGGCCTCCCAGAATGCTAGGATTACAGGTGTGAGCCACCATGCCTGGCCTTGTGCAGCATCTTAAGGGCACTTCTACATCTATGACAGTCACTACAGCAAAATTCTCATCACAAACCATAGCAGAGAGGCAACCTCTCCTTCCCATACAGCACCCCCACCCGTGGCACTTTGTCTCTCTCTGAGGTTGTGTATTGCTTCCTGCCTCCCACTTTATCACGTGCATGTCTATGGGAAAGGTCCATCATCCCCTCCTGCCCTCACACTCTGTGGCAGACATGCTCGGTCATCTACCCAGATCCCCCACACATCCCCTTTCTAATGCTGTGGTCCCACCCCCAGCTTATATGTGCTTTGCTACTCATTGTTCGCAGCTGTGACCTTCTCCAGAGGCTCATCCTTGGGCTCCTGGAGCATACAGGCATCCACCAGACTCAGAGCCAGAGGGCTACCCCATTCCCTCCCTCCAGCAAGGACTGACAGGTACAGGGTTAAAAAGCCCACCCTCTTGCCTGAGCAGGCACAAACTCTCAGAAGCAGTTTATACCTCAGACCTCTCCACCGGATCAAACGATGTTCAGTCTTCACCTGAAATCTCTCCTTCCATTGGCTTTTTCCCTTTCCAACACTGCTTCACCTGACTCTGTCACTGAGCTCTCCTTGGGACACTTTCTTTATAAATCACTTGCATGCAGGCTGGGCATGGTGGCTCACACCTGTAATCCCAGCACTTTGGGAGGCCCAGGTGGGCAGATCACTTGAGGTCAGGAGTCTGAGACCAGTCTAGCCAAGATGGGGAAATCCTGTCTCTGCTAAAAATAATATATATATATAATTTTAAAAAGCCAGACGTGGTGGTGCACACCTGTAATTCCAGCTACTTGGGAGGCTGAGGCACAAGAATCACTTGAACTCGGTAAGTGGAGGTTGCAGTGAGCCAAGGTCGTGCCACTGCAATCCAGCCTGGGCAACAGAGTGAGACCCTGTCTTAAAAAAAAAAAAAAAAATCTCTTGCATACAAATCCCTGGCTCAAGGCTGCTTCTGAAAGAACTCTCTTCTTAATGTCCCAGCCCTGCACACAGCCCCTAAAAAATCTAAAAGACCTTCCACCCCTCCTTGCCTTGTGTATCTGTGCTTGGCCCATTCTCCGTCACCTTTCTTCTGATCTGCAGGGCTGCATTTCTCAAGTTTCTCTATCATCTGGTTTTTTATTGTGTTTGGCCACTGGGGAGCATTGGCAGGAAATTGGGTGCTGGGCTGTTTCTCACTCTGCCTCTGCTTTAAGAGAATCTCGGACAGTTGCTGCGCGTTTTCCATGCCTACAGATGCTGCCCAACAATCCCGCTGTGGTTCCAGCTCTTGCTGGGTGACCCTGCAGCCTGGGGGTGACAGTGCTTCCTGCTGCTGTTACTTTGAATTGTCTCACTGTCCTCTGTTTAACTTCTCAGCTGGGCGACTGGCTATTACCTCTTTAACAAATTCCTGCATTAAAGTCCCTCTGTTTTTAAATATTCCAGAGGTTTCCATTTCCTGGTGAGACCCTGACTGATCCAACTCAGAATAAGAAAGGACTTTGTGGTGGGTTGAAGAAGACGGGGGTCAGGAGAGAGTTCTGGAGGAGAGACACAGGTTGGAGAATCACTGACATAGAGGTGGAGGATAAAACCAGAGAGTAATGAAGGACAAAGCCATGAGAGTGGCAAGACTGATCACACAGAGGGTAGGAAGCTCACTGCCTCACAAAGCGACCCATCCTGAATTAGTAAAAACTACTGCTTAAAATGAATTGGAATCCGCCTCACTGTAGCATGCACCAACTGTTACTACAGATCAAATCTGATTTTTTCCACATGCCAGTCCTTTGGGTTTTCAGTGAGGCATATCTTGCTCTCTTCCACATCTTCACTAAGATGACATCTCTGAATCTTCAGGCTTTTCCTGGCAGGGCAGGGTTCCTAAGGTCCTTGCTCCCCTGCCCTGGTGACTCGCCTCTGGACATGGTCCCATTTAGCAGTACTCCTTACAAATAGGGTCCTACGGGGAAACACTGATGTCATCTCACCTTCCTTGCTTCAGAAGGAAGGACACGAAACCTCTACAGAGGCATCCAAGACTGAATTCCAGCCAGGCACAGTGGCTCACACCTGTCATCCCAGCACTTTCAGAGGCCGAGGCAGGAGGGTTGCTTGAGCCCAGAAGTTCATGACCAGCCTGGGCAGCATGGCAAAACCCAGTATCTCCAAGAAAAAAAAAAAGCAAAAATTAGCCGGGCATGGTGGCACATACCTGTGGTCCCAGCTACTCATGAGGCTGAGGCAGGAGGATCTCGACCCCAGGAGGTAGAGGCCGCAGTAAACTGTGATCACGCTCCAGCCTGGGCAACAGAGTGAGACTCCATCTCAAAAACAAACAACCAAACAAACTGAATTCCATTTTGGAGTTGTAAGCCCAACTGCTGGTTTACTGTGGATTTGCAGACATGTCACAGAACAGGAGAAAAGATAGGTCTTCTATTTAATGTAAACTCGCCTTCTCCTGTCTGTGGTAGTTGGTTGGATAACTCAACATGCGTTCTAATCTCTTTTGCCTTGCCCACCTCCACTCCAGAGACTGGGAAGATGAAATACTTTCTTTCCCAGCTTTCCCTGAAGCTGGAGGTGAGAGGCCTATAACATAGCTCTGGCCAATTAAATCAGTGCAAATCTGTTGGGGCTTCTGAGAAAGTTTTGCCTTCCTAATAAGAGACAAGTATCTCTGGAGCCATCCCTTCCTGGTCCTACCTGCCTTTGACATAGTCATAATGTGACTGTGGGAATCATAATATGCCTGGAGAATCTCAGAAAAGCTGGCCCTGACACAGGGGGCCACAGAGCCAGTATGGACAGTCCCCACCTCTGGACTTCTTGCGTTAGGGAAAAAATCTGAACCAATACACTGAAGAAAAATAGTTTCAACTTCTAATACAAGGAGTTAATATTCCTGATATTTTAACAAAGCTCCTAAAATAGAAAAGACCTCAACTAGATAGAAAAATAGGCAAGGCAGATGCACAGACCATTAACAGAAAAGAAATGCAAATGGCTCTTGACCGTATGAAAAGATGCTCAACCTTGCTCTTAATAAGAGAAATGCAAATGAAAACTGAGATCTCATACTCACCTATTACTGGTAAAAATTCAAAGCTTTGACAACATAATCCTGTTAATGAAGCTCTGGAGAATAGACACTCTCATACTTTGGTGGCAGGAATGCAAAATTGTTATACAATCACCATGGAAAGAATTTGGCAAAATTCTCTCTGTCTTCACTCTTTGACTCAACAATCTCACTTCTAGAAACATATCCCAAATATGACAAAAAGAAAAAAAAACACATGTGCAAGCTTATTCATTACAGAGTTATTTGTAAATACAAAAGCCACCTGCCCTGACCCACCCAACAATAGGGGATTGTTGAATAAACTACGGTACATCTGAAATCCAAAATGCTCCAAATCCAAAACATTTTGAGCATGAACATGACACCACAAGTAGAAAATTCCACAAATGACCTCATATGACAGATGCAGTCAAAAGCAGTCAAAACTTAGTTTCACGTGCAAAATTATCACAAATATTATAGAAACTTACTTTTAGTCTCTGTGTTTAAGGTGTATATGAAACAAATGAATTTCATACTTAGATTTGGGTTCCATCCCCAAGATATCTCGTTATATATATGCAAATATTCCAAACCCTCCCCCCACACCACCAAAAAAATCCAAAATCTAAAACACTTCTGGTCCCAAGCATCTTGGATAAGGGACACTCAGCTTATATATCTATATAATGGAATTATATGCAGCTGTAGAAAGGAATGAGAACCATTTCTGTACATGACTAAAGAGGAGTTTCCAACACATATAAGTACATAAAGTAAGATGGCAAATGTGTGTATAGTATGCTACTACTTATCCGAAAAGGGGTAGGATACAATCATATTTTTAATGGAAGGTTTTTTTATTATTAAAATATGGCTTTTAAAGAGGCAGGAAAGAGACCAGTCACGGTGGCTCACGCCTGTAATCCCAGCACTTTGGGAGGCCAAGGCGGGCGGATCACTTGAGGTCAGGAGTTAGAGACCAGTCTGGCCAACACGGTGAAACCTCAACTCTACTAAAGATAAAAAAAAAAAAATTAGCCCGACGTGGTGGCGCATGCCTGAAATCCCAGCTACTTGGGAGGTTGAGGCAGGAGAATCACTTGAAAGCAGAAGGTGGAGGTGGCAGTGAGCTGAGATCGCACCACTGCACTCCAGCCTGGGTGACAGAGTGAGACTCAATCTCAAAAAAAAAGAAAAAAGGGCAGGAAAGAACGAAAAATGTGGCAAGGGCAGGGACAGAGCTGGACTTCTTAGAATGTCCCTGGTTTTGTAGATTTGACTTTGGAACCATGTAAACAATCTCCATAATAATAAAATTTAATGTTAAAAATAATATCTAAAAATCAAAACTGAAATGAAACAAGTAAAACAAAAATGAATCTCTGTTTCAGTAAGAAAAATTCTAATATTAAGTCAATCTTGCGTTCCTAGGATAAATCTGATTTGATTATGATGTATTATCTTTTTTACCCGTGTGGGATTCTGTTTACTGCTGTTTTGTTTGGGATTTCCACTTTGTTACCCACTCGAAATTACCCTATAATTTTCCTTTCTCATACTGTCCTGTCTGGTTTTGTTTTTTTTTCTTTAATCAAGCCTGCACAAGTCTCCTAAAAATTGTTTAAGGGTATGCTACCGTGTTCTATATGCTGGCAGAATTTACATGGCATTGAAATTATTGTTCTTTCACTGTTTAGTAGAATGTAGCCACATGAGGCCAGGCGCGGTGGCTTACGCCTGTAATCCCAGCACTTTGGGAGGCCAAGGCGGGCGGATCACTTGAGGTCAGGAGTTGGAGACCAGCCTGGCCAACATGGTAAAGCCCTGTCTTTACTAAAAATACAAAATTAGCTGGGCGTGGTGACAGGCACCTGTAGTCCGAGCTACTAAGGAGGCTGAGGCAGGAGAATTGCTTGATCCCGGGAGGTGGAGGTTACAGTGAGTCAAGATGGCACCACTGCACTGCCAGCCTGGGTGACAGAGAGAGACTCCGTCTCAAAAAACAAAAAAGAATTCAGCAACATGAAACAACCATATGAAACAATGGTTTTCAAGGCACTGGACATCAAGCAATGAAAGACAGGTCTCCCTCAGAGATAGGAAATAAATAAGGTCAGCCATTCTCTTACCCCAGCTTCCTGCTGCAAGGGAATTTCCAGACTCAAAACAGGGATGGGTCTCAGGCAGAGCCTGATAGACATCCCAGCTTGAGGAGATGGAGATGATAGTCTAGGAACATCAAAGTCTTTTGAACTGAGTGAAAATGAAAACATATCAACATACCAAAATTTGTGGCTACAGCTACAGCAGTACTTAGAGAGAAATGTAAGCAGTAAACACCTGTATTAGAAAAGAAAGGTTGACATAGAGCTATAGTTTTTAGAAAAAAAAAAGAAATGATTACAACTTCCACCTTAAGATACTAGAAAAAGAAGAGCATATAAAACTCAAAGTAAGCCAACAGACACATGAAAAAATGCTCGTGATCACTGGTCATCAGAGAAATGCAAGTCAAAACTACAATGCAATATCATCTCATGCCAGTTGGAATGGAGATCATTAAAAAGTCAGGAAACAACAGGTGCTGGAGAGGATGTGGAGAAATAGGAACACTTTTACACTGTTGGTGGGAGTGTAAATTAGTTCAACCATTGTGGAAGGCAGTGTGGCAATTCCTCAAGGATCTAGAACTAGAAATACCATTTGATGTAGCGATCCCATTACTGGGAATATACCCAAAAGGAGTATAAATTATGCTACTTAAAGACACATGAACATGTATGTTTATTGTGGCACTATTCACAATCGCAAAAACTTGGAAACAACCCAAATGTCCATCAATGATAGAATGGATTAAGAAAAGGTGGCACATATGCACCATGGAATATTATGCAGCCATAAAAAAGGATGAGTTCATGTCCTTTGCAGGGACATGGATGAAGCTGGAAACCATCATTCTCAGCAGACTATCACAAGGACAGAAAACCAAACACCGCCTGTTCTCACTCACAGGTGGGAATTGAACAATGAGAACATTTGGACACAGGGCGGGGAACATCACACACTGGGGCCTGTTGGGGGGCGGGGGACTGAGGGAAGGATAGCATTAAGAGAAATACCTAATGTAAATGACCAGTTGATGGGTGCAGCAAACCAACATGGCACATGTATACCTATGTAACAAACCTGCACGTTGTACACATGTACCCTAGAACTTAAAGTATAATAATAAAAATGCAAAGTAAGCAGAAGAAAGAAAAAAATAAAAATCAGAAGGCCAACGGATGAAACAGAAAATGGAAAACAATAGAAAAAAATCAATGAAAGCAAAAGCGATTTTTTTGAGAAGATAATAAAACTGATAAACCTCTAGCTGGGCTTCTAAGGAAAAAAGAAAAAGGACAAAAATTACCAATATCAGGAATGAGAGAGATGATATCGCTACAGATTCTTCAGATAAAGCAAGGATAATAAGGGAGTATTATGAACAAATTAACATTATGACACCTTAGATAAAAATGAACAAATTATTTAAAAGACACAAATTACCAAAACTCACTCAAGAATAATAGATAATCTGAATAGCCATATATCTACTAAAGAAATTTAATTTGTTAATTAAAAATTCACACAAAAAGGCTGGCCACGGCAGCTCATGCCTGTAATCCCAGCACTTTGGTAGGTCGAGGTAGGAAGATCGCTTAAGACCAGGAGTTTGAGACCTGCCTGGACAACATAGAAAGACCCCTTCTTTAAAAAAAATTTAAAAATTAGCCAGTTGTGGTGGCATGGACCTGTAGTCCTAGCTACTCAAGAGGCTGAGGCGGGGGGTCACTTGAGCCCAGGAGTCAGGATTCAACGTTACAGTGAGCTATGACTGCACCACTGTACTCCACCCTAGGTGACAGAGCAAGACCCTGTCTCTGAAAAAATTAAATTTAACTAAAAAATTTAAAAGTCACACAAAGAAAACTCCAGCCCAGGTGGTTTCACCAAACATTATAGGAGGAAAATTTCCTTCAAACATTATGCCACAGATTAAGGAGAAACATTATCAATTCTGCACAAACTCTTTCAACACATTGAAGAGCAGGGCATATTTCCCAGCTTCATTACCCTGATACCAAAACCAGATAAAGATATCAGAAGAAAAAAAAATGATAGACCAATATTCCTCATGAATATAAATGCATAAGTTCTAAACAAAATTTTAGCAAATCAAATTCAACAATATGTAAGAAAGGATAATACATCATGACCAAGTGGAGTTTATCCAAGGAAAAGAAAAAAGGCACCAGTCTTTATTGGCAGGTGACATGATCCCCTGTGTAGAAAATGTGATGGAATTTACAAAAATAGCTACTAGAATTCGTAAGTTAGCATAGTTGCAGGACACAAGATCAATATGTAAAAATCAATTCTACTTCTAAATACCAGCAATGAACAATCAGAAGTTGAAATTTTTAAAACACCATTTACAATAGCATAAATAAATATGGAATACTTAGGAGAAAGATATGAAAGATCTGAACACTGAAAAATGTAAAATATTGCTGAGAAAAACTAACGACAACCTAAATAAATGGAGAGATATATCATGTTTATGGGTTGAAAGACTCAAGATGTTTGTCCTCCCCAAATTTATGTATAGATTCCATGCAATCCCAATGAAAATTCCAGCAGGCTTTTTTGGTAGAAATTGACAAGCTAATTCTAAAATTTGTGTTGAAACACAAAAGACCTAGAAAAGCAAAACTTTGTAAAAGAACAAAGTTGGAGGACTAACGCGGCCTGATCTTAAGAATTATTTTAAAACTACAATTATCCATATAATTACTGCTGTAAAGACAAAAAATAGATCACTGAAACAAAAAATAGAATTTAGGAATAGATACACACTGATTTCCAGCAATGGTGCAAGGGAAATTCAATGGAGAAAAGATAATATTTTCAGCAAATGATGTAGGAACGACTGGACCATCCACACAAACAAAAATGAACTTCAACAGCTTGCACCATTTACAAAAATTAACTAAAAATGATCCTAGATTTAAATATAAACACTAAAACTATAAAAAATTTTAGAAAAAAGTATGAAGAAAATCTTTGTGACCTTGACTTAGGCAAAGATTTCTTTTTTTTTTTTTTTTTTTTTTGAGACAGAGTCTCGCTGTTTCACCCAGGCTGGAGTGCAGTGGCGCGATCTCGGCTCACTGCAGGCTCCGCCCCCCGGGGTTCACGCCATTCTCCTGCCTCAGCCTCCCAAGTAGCTGGGACTACAGGCGCCTGCCACCTCGCCCGGCTAATTTTTTTTTGTATTTTTAGTAGAGATGGGGTTTCACCGTGTTAGCCAGGATGGTCTCGATCTCCTGACCTCGTGATCCGCCCGCCTCGGCCTCCCAAAGTGCTGGGATTACAGGCGTGAGCCACCGCGCCCGGCCGACTTAGGCAAAGATTTCTTAGGTGTGACACCAAAAGTACAATCCGTAAAAGAAAAATTGATAAAATGAACTTCATCAAAATTGAAACATAATGTTTTTTGAAAGACACCGTTAGAGAATAAAAGACAAGCTGCAGACCAAAAGAAAATGTCTATAAACCATATGCCTGCCAAAGGGCATGTATCCAGAATATACAGAGAATTTTCAAAGCCAAATAGGAAAACAAATAACCTAGTTAAAAATGGTCTAAAGACAGACACTTTACCAAAGAAAATAAGTGAATAGCAAATAAGCATGGAAAGATTTTTAACGTCAGTAATCATTAAGGAAATGCAAATTAAAACCACAACAAAATAGCGCTACACAGCCACAAGAATGGCTAAAATAAAAAAGCCTGGCCATATCAAGTGTTAACAAGGAAACAGAGAAACTGAATCTCTCATGCACTGCTGACGGGAATGTAAAATAGTTCAGTCACTTTGGAAAATGGTTTGTCAGTTTATTAAAAAGGTAAATATATACCTACCGTATGTTCTAGCCTTTCCACTTCTAAATATTTACCCAAGAGAAATGAAAGCATATGTCCATACAAAGACTTGTAGATGAATGTCCACAGCAGATTTATTTGTAATAGCCCAAAACTACTAATAAATGGCTCAAATGTCCATCAACAGGTGAATGAATAAACAAATTGTGGTGTATCCATACAAATACTATTCAGCAATAGAAAGAATGAACTATTGATAAATGCAACAGCATAAATTAATCTCAAAATAATTATGCCAAGTGTAAAAAGATAGACAAAAAAGGACTACATCCTGTATGATTGCACTTATTTAAACTCAAAAAATGCAAACTAATCTATAGTAACAGAAAGCAGATCAATAGTTGCCTGTTGTGGTAGGCAATCTCTAAAGCGTCTCCCTACAATGCCCACCCCCTGGCGCTCACACCCTTGTGTAACTCCTTCCCCTTGAGAGTGGGCGGGACCTTGTGACCCAATTCTAATGAACAGAATATGGCAAAAATGATGAGATGTCACTTTTGAGATTAGGTTTCAAAGAGGTGGTGACTTCTGTCTTGCCTATAAAATGAAATCACAGCCCTGGCGGATCCCGTGGTCACAACCTCAGGAGAGACCCTGAGGCAGAATCACCCAGGTAAGTTATGCCCCACACTCCTGGCCCACAGAAGATGAGAGATGATAAACATTTGCAGTTTGCAGCTGATAAATTTTGGGGTTATTTGTTATACAGCAATAGATAAGTAAGACATCTGTAGATTGGGTATCACTATTAATTACTATTACTATTAATATTAATAGTAATTAATAATATATAATACTTATATAATAAACAGATAGCATATGGATTGCATATAATAAAAATATAAATTATATATAATAAATAGATCCAATTTTATAAATAGATAAGTAATACATCTGTAGATTGAGTAATACTATTAATTACTACTACTATTAGGTATTGCTATTAATACTCAGGTGTGAGAATTGGGGGGAACACAGGTGTGAAAGGCAGAAAAGAGGGGTTGCAAATGGGCATGAAGAAACTTTTGGAGTTAAAGGATAGAGTCATTACCTTGATGACCATGATGGTTTCATGAGTGTATGCATATGTCAAAACTTACTAATTTATACACTTTAAATATGTATAGTTTATTATATGTAAATGATATCTCAAAAAAAGTTGTGTTTTAGAAAGGTGCTGTGAGGTCCAAGAGAGAACTAAGAATTTATCAATGGGCCACTCACGGTGGTTCACTCCTGTAATGCCAGCACTTTAGGAGGCTGAAGTGGAAAGATCGCTTGAACCCAGGAGTTTGAGACCAGCCTGGGTAACATAGGGAGACCCCATCTCTACAAAAAATAAAAAATTACCTGGGTGCAGTGGCGTGTGCCTATAGTCCCAGCTACTCAGTAGGCTGAGGCGGGAGGATCACTTGAGCCCAGGAGGCGGAGGTTGTAGTGAGCCGAGATCATGCCACTGCACTGCAGCCTGGGTGACAGAGTGAGACCCTGTCTCAAAAAATATATATATATATCAATGGATGCAGCAATGTGGAAGTCATTGATCTAGGGTGACCTCCAGTCTGGATTCACCCAGGACTGTGGTGGTTCCTGGAACACAAGACTTTCCATTTTAAAGCCTGGAAATGTCCCAGGCAATCAGGGATGAGCGGGTTATTCTGCTGCTGATGCTGACAGGATGAGAGGGGCATCTGTCGTGGAAGTCAGTGGCAACCGTGACAAAGGCTGTTTCAGTGGGACTCTGGGGACAAAAACCTTCTGGAATAGTTCAAGACAGAATGGGAGAAGAATTGGGGATGCTGAATATAGACAACTCTTTTGAGAATTTTTGTTGCAGCAGCAAGGAGAGAATTGTGGTGGTAACTGGGGAGGTGGGGGGGATATGGTGTCCAGCAAGTTAAGTTTTAAGATAGGAGTAATTACAGCCTGTGTGTGTGCGGATGGAAACAATCCAGTAGAGAGAAAGTTTTTGATAATGCTGCACCATACAGACAGAGATCACTACAGGAGAAAAGCCTCCAGTAGCCGACCTACTTCTCAAAGCAGAGTTCCCACATGTGGTCTGCAGCTCCCTGCCAGGCCACAGGAGCTCCCACAGTGGGTCACAGTGACCCCTCACGTCTCTTCTTCACTTCTTACAGGCAAGTGACTCCTGTTTCTATAGACTCTCATACTTTTGGCTTAGAAGGGTTACTTACTAGTAACCTAATAAGTGAGTCACGAAAAGTTACTAAAATGTGCTATCCATACACTAAAATTACCTAGGACTCTGACTGTGTCCTTTGCTAAAAAATCTGGCTGCCACACAACACTTGGCAACATTGTCAAGCTCCTACTCTGCAAGCACGCTTGCAGATGGTTAGAATTTCAAACTTTCCGGAAGGGCTCACGGCTACGACTTCATTAGTGTTGCCCACTGGCTGTGGTTTTGTTTCGTTACTGATGGCCTTGCTATTTTTATTATAAAAGCTTCTTTTAGTTTAGCTTTAATGTGACCATTCACCTTTTTGTGGGTTGCTAGGTTTATTTCACAGTCTACAATAATCCAGATTGGCATCGATAATATTTAACCTGCAATTTTCCTATATTTCATCAAGGCCGTCTAAGTTTGGTGTTCAACCCTTAATCACTCATATCCCTATGATGGGCTGTTTGCAAATACCAGCTACTTTCATAAGTAAAACAAAACTATTGAGAGTTATTTTTAAGTTTTTAGGAAATTGTTTTATTATAGTACAAAAGTCCTTTAGTATGTTCTTTTTTTTTTTTTTTTTTTTGAGATTGAGTCTCATTCTGTCACCCAGGCTGGAGAGCAGTGGCACGATCTTGGCTCAGTGCAACCTCCACCTCCCGGGTTCAAGTGATTCTCCTGCCTCAGCCTCCTGAGTAGCTGGGATTACAGGCACCTGCCACCACGCCCAGCTAATTTTTTGTAATTTTAGTAGAGACAGGGTTTCACCATGTTGGCCAGGCTGGTCTCGAACTCCTGACCTCAAATGATACACCCACCTTGGCCTTCCAAAGTGCTGGGATTACAAGTTTGAGCCACTGCACCCAGCCTAGTATGTTCGTATTCTAAAGTAACTACTATGTAAATCATTTATATATTGCTAGCAGCATGACAAATCCAATCTGTTTTATTTCTTTCCATTCTTTATAATCCTTGAGTTTTTTCCTGAGTGGAAATTTCAGGGGAAGGGAGAGCATGAAGTCTTATACCCTGCCTATGAGTGCCACAGTCAAAAGGTTCAGGGGCCCCAATTCTACAATTCTAGAAGGGGTTTTAGGACTTTTCAGGACAGACCTTCGTGCCAGCACAGGCAGAGTTTATAGCTCTCCAAATCCTGTGAGCAGCCGTTTTCCTAATTCCAGCCTGGCCCCCACAAGTGCCTACAGCTATTCCTTCCTTCTTTTAAGAACCAGCCCAGAGTAGGCTGTGGCTGTGCACAACAGGGAATAACATCCCATTTTTCTGGGCTGCATCTTTCATTTTTTTCTTGTCCCTTTGGCTTCTCTGTCCTCCTTGCCCCAAGATTTAGACTTACTGCTCTAAATATAGCTTCCAACAGGTGTGCAGCCAGGGCGGGGAGGCTGTGGTCCAGCTGTCCCCAGACACATGGATTCTCTCCAACCGCCTTGCTGGGTCACGGCATTGGGAGGGACAAAAGGAGGCACAGCTTCCCATTCCCAGAGCAAAGCTGAGCCCAAGAGAGTGTGCAAGCTACCTCCAGACTAAGGAGAACTACTCCAGGTCAACAAGGAATCAGGAATTAGGTCCTATGTTCCCATTCGTGGCAGACGTTGCCAGATGTCTACTCAATATCCGTGTCCTCCTTTCTTGTTAGTATAAACCTCATTTGGCAGGAAGGTGGGGGTGGAGAAAGGCATCAACAGAAGAGTCCCAGCTAAAGACAAAACTAAATTAAACAGGCCAAGCGCAGTGGCTCATGCCTGTAATCCCAGCACTTTGGTAGGCTGAGGTGGGCAGATCACTTGAGGTCAAGAGTTCAAGACCAGCCCGGCCAACATGGTAAAAACCTGTCTCTACTAAAAAAAAAAAAATTAACCAGGCGTGGTGGTGCACGGCTGTAATCCCAGCTACTTGGGAGGCTGAGGTGGGAGAACTGCTTGAACCCAGGAAGTGAGGGTTACAGTGAGCAAAGATTGCCCCATTGTACTCCAGCCTGGGCGACAGAGCGAGACTCCGTCTCAAAAAAAAAAAAAAAAAAAAAAAAAAAGACTAAATTAAACATTATATTTTCTAGCCTAGCTCCGGCCAGTAAGACATACATACATTAAAGGTTTCTAAGAAAGACTAGCTTTCCTCTCTTCCTGCCCACGTCCTGATAAGTGGAGCTGCAGCAGCCGTCTTATGACCATGAGGAAATGGCCAAGAGAAACAGAGACTGCGGACCCAAATCTTTGAACCACTAAAACACTATCGCTACTTATCTCTCTTGTTGTGTGCGGTTAAAAAAATAATAAATACTTACAGGTTTAAATTCCATCTCTTGACTGAATGCAAGTCCTAATGGGTAAACCATCTGATATGGTATGGTCTGGCTCTGTGGCCCCACCCAAATCTCATCTTGAATTGTAATCCCCACATGTCGAGGGAGGGACCTGGTGGGAAGTGACAGGATCATGGACACAGTATCCCCCATGCTGTTCTTGCAGTGGTGAGGGAGTTCTTATGAGATCCCATGGTTTACAAGCGTGGCACATCCTCCATGTGCTCTCTCTCCTGCCACCTTGTGAAGAAAGTGCGTGCTTCCCCTTCGCTTTCCACCATGATTGTAAGTTTCCTGAGGTCTTCCCCAGCCATGCAGAACTGTGAGTCAATTAAACCTCTTTTCTTTATAAATTATCCAGTCTCAGGTAGTATCTTTATAGTAGTGTGAATATGGACTAATGCACTATCTTTCACCCAGGGCATGGGGCTGGGCAGGTAACTGAGGACATGCCTGTTTGATATCATCCTTCCTTCCTCCCCTGCTCCTCTTCCCCCTCCTCCCATATCTCCTTCCTTTCCCCCTTCCCCACTGAGACTGTACTCTGCACCAAGCTCTGGGCCATGCCCTGAGAGAAAGGAGTGAAGCTTCAGGTAGCCCTGGGGAGAGCCTGCCACCTGCTCTACAGGGCTGATCGTATCCCCAGAGATAAGCTTGGGTCTCCTAGGTGATTTCTGTGGCTTCTCCCTCTGCATATGGTTTCTTTCTCTTCTTAGGGGGGCAGGAGATAGAGAGGGAAGAGCATAAATCTCTGTGTCACAGCCCTGTGTTTGAATCCCAGCTCTGCCCCCTGTTGGCTGTGAGATCCAGGTGAATCACTGAGTACAGTTTAAGTGTGAGCTCCTCTGAACAACGAACTGCACTGCGGATTAAATGACACAGAGAGAGTTTACCCTTAGTGGGTGCCTATGCTGGGCCAGATGACTTTTAGACATGATTTCTGATCGTCAGAGCCAGTGCTTTTTAAATTTGAAGGTGCAAAGAATCACAAGGATCACACGGAATGTGCAAGGATCTTGTTTAAAGGCAAATTTGATTCAGGAGGCCTGGGGTGAGGCCCGAGATTCTGTACTTCTAACAAGCTCTCAGGATGCAGCTGGTCTACAGACCACTCTCTGAGTATCCAGGCTTACGTGTAAATACACGAGGCAGGTCAGAGGTCACAAACTCAAATATCTCCAAGGGCCCAGCAGCAAAACTCACTCTGAGCAAGAGGTGCTGGTGGGACCACGGCAAACTGAAGCAGGGATGCCTTGTCTGAAGGAGGTAGCCCTCTGCAGCCTCTCAAGAAGGTGGGCTCAGCACTGCCAAATATTTCCCCTCTTTTCCCCCAAAGAAACCAACATTCCAGCGTTCCTGATTGTAAACACCATCAACAAATTCAACTTTTAACAGCTTCATTGAGGTATAACTAACATACAGCACACTCCAGATATTTGAAGTTTACAAGTTGGTAAGTTTTTATATTTGTAAACATCCATGAATAAGCTCAATTTTTTCAAAAAAACCACTCAGTCAGCTGACTAAACATAGTTGCAGATCAGATACAGGCTGTAAACCTCCAGTTGCATCCTCTGAAATAGGACTAGTACTTCCACTTTAAGATGTGGTCACTGAGGACTGGAAAGGTGAGGTGACCATCCTAAGGTCACACAGCCTGCAAGGAAGGTGTCAAGGTTCAATCCTGGATCTGACTCCACAGTTCATGCCCTCCTCCTTCATCCTCTGCCACCAAGGAAAGTCTCTCATGTCACCTGTCTCTGGGACTATAACAAATAAAGGATGACTGCCTGCCCCCTTCTCCACTTCTCATTCTCAGGAAATGATCTCTAAAGTACAAAGGCTCAGCTCACACATGTAACCCCAGGAGAAATAATAAAACAGGTTCTGCTGAAATCATGAACGCTCCTAGAAAATGGATCCAACTCCAGGAGTCTCTGCTCTGACTCCCAAAGCACAGCTCTGGGGGGCTCTCTGCAGCCTAATGACTCCTGTGGGAGAGCCCAGGTCCCCAGAACACACACAGAGGGCAGGAACTGACCAAAGCCCTCAGGGAGCAGATTCCAAATCAGGGAGAATGTTACTTCAGCTACAAGTAACAGAACGCCTCAACTCAAAGTATCTTAGCATGTAAGGGGGTTTATTACCTGATAGATCAGGAAACCCGGAGTTGGGAAGACAGGATTCCAGACAGGGTACTTCAGCACTCTGACTCTCTTCTCAGTGGTGTTCTGAGAGTTGCCCCACTCTGTGTATTGGCTAGAAGCAAGGTGGCTGCAGAAGTTCCCAGGCATCACAGCTGGACAAAGAAGAGAAACCACGTTTTCCTGAGCTATTTATTAGAAGTGAGGAAACCTTTTTCAAAAGTCCCCCTGCAGACTTCCCCTCATGTCTCCTGTAGTCTTTCCATGGCCTGAACTTCCTCACACTATGGAGATTAAGTTCCAAGGGCAAGCACTGAGAGAGAGAGAGAGAGAGAATATGAATACGCAAGTGGGACAGATGTCACATCTCCTTTCATGACCTAGCCTCAAAGTCATGCAGCGTCACTTGCACCACATTTAGTTCATCAAGGCAGTCACAAAGGGCCACCCAGCTTCAAGGAGAGGAGACACAGAATCCACATCTTGATGGAGCAGTGGCAAGTTCTCGAAAAACAGGAAACAGATTGTGGCCACTTTGGGAAAATATAATTTTCCACATAAAGGGATCTCATCGCTGTTTGCATGGCCCCCCTCACACAGCTCACTCCCATATCCAAGTCTTACTGGGCAGGGTGGAGATCACCTGCAGAACACTCCTGCAAGGGTTCCCTTGTCAACACCCACATTTCCCTGAAATGAATGGCTGGTTTCCCTCAGGACTAAAGTTCTAACCATGGCTGATGTTGAGAAAATATTACATGTAAATCTCCCAAAACAAGGGGCTAATGTTGGCCGTGGCACTGGAATTTAACACTGCTATCTTAAGCTAGACTCTGTTGTCTACTCTTGTCAGTCTCTGTATTGTATCTGGGGATGAACTTTCTCATCGCAGAGGCCAGAGCCTCCAATTTGCTTTGTTTAGTGCCAAGTTTGTCCAGATACTGTTGATACTGGTCTGTTTCAGAATTTTACACTTATTTGAACATTTACTTACTTTTACTAATCTCTACTGCTAAACTCTGAGCAGTTAATACTATATGTAATATCTAGGTACCAAGGTGAGCTTTGTCTTGTAATGATTACAGAGGATTTATGAAAGAAGGTTCAGGCCCGTCTCTGATGTCTTAAGTTTCCTGTCTAGCTGGCTAACAAGATATGTATGTGGAAAGGGGAAGTACGAAACACACTACTTCTTTTTCAAAGTCCTTATCACAATTATAAATAATTATTTGGAATAATTATGTGTTTAAGACGGTAGTGCATAGGTTCTAAAATCCCTATCAGTCTTGTTCAAGTCTAGCTTGCCTGGAACATGGAAGGTGTTCAATAGATGTTTGCTGAATATTACAGGATAGAATGAAGCAGTAGAAATTAGGAAGGTAGCAGACCCTGTCGGTCACTTCCCTGTCAGTTATTCCTTCTTTCTTAGCTGTGGCAGGCACTGTAAGCCTATGTGGGATAACCACACAGGGCTCCATCAGCAGCTAAAGCAAGTGCAGTGTTGATGACATTGTAATATATATTAAATCGTATGTTATTTCCTCAATTAATAGATTGAAGGTAGGGGAATAAACAGCACAGCCTCACACCCATTCTCTTCCTCTCTGATGTTTCCTTCTTAAGAAACAAACACATGGCTTCATTACCAACAAGCTTAGGATAAATTAATAGGAGCTGAAATCCGTGAAATTAGATTCACTTTTCTAATTAGCTGGAGAGTTCACAGAACCAGGGCGGTCTTTATCACGGGCTCTCTTCTTCTTAGGATGGGGATAGCCATTTGTGATCTCAGAAAATTAAACCCTCCCCCCTTACATTCTACAAAAAAAATTCTGATTGAAGTGTAAATGTGAATTTCCTTTGGCCACCTGGAAGATCATTTTGAAGTTGTGAATCTTGAGCAAATTGCTCATTAATTCCACCCTGTGGTTGGGAGATTGTGTGATACAGCAATTTCCATTTTCAAAGGAATTGTCTTATGCTAATAATGTCCTCAGATTAGTTGGCACCCTCCATGGAGTTCAAAGTGATTTTGAGACTTTGTCTTTAATTCCCACATGCCAAAGAGAGAAAACGGGGGGCCAGGAGAGAAAGTAACTGCTTTCCAGATAGCCAGGTGAAGGAGGCTGAGGTCAGGGAGCCAGGGGCCAGGAGAGACAGAACAAAGTTGTCAAGATGACCCAATGGGTCAGTGGCAGCCCCAGAGAATCCCAACTCTTATTTCATTTCCTCCTCCAGCCAACCAACCACCCCAATTATTTCCTAAGATTCTGAAACTGTCCAACAGACCCATGAGGCTCAAAGCAAGGACTCTGGAGGCCTGGCCCTGCCTCTTCTAAGGGTTCACTACATGAGTAAAAATGGCAAAATTTTCCCAGTGAAAGAATGGGCTCCCTGTCCACAACAGCTAGATGCCCAGTTTCCAGGAGTCCTTTCATTCACGCATGCATTCAGTTATATGACAACTTTTTATTGAGCACCTACTATGCAGCAGACACTGTTCTGAGTGCTGAGAATATAGAAGTGAATACATGAACAAAAATCTTTGCCCTCACAGAGGCTATTCCAGTGGGGAAGGCAAACAATGAACAAAAGAAATAAGTAAAATATAAGTTTTGTTACTAGTGATAAATGCTAGAAAGAAAATAAAGCAAGGACAAGGGGCTTAGTGTCAATCCCAATCAGGGTACCAGAAGGGTTGAATTTTTAGTTGGGGTAACCTGGGAACACTACACTGAAAAAGTCCAGGAAGAGAAGAAAGGTCACAATGAATACTATGGAGGGTATCGCAGCCTTGGACCAAACATGGGACCAGGCGTTTCCTACTGTCTCTTTTGAAATAAATTCATTCCTCTCTCATGCATCTATGCAAGTATTCTTCAGAGGGTTGTAGGAGTTAAGAAATTAATTAATTTTTGTACAGGGTTGAAGAGTGTCCCCCCAAAAATGCATGTCAACCCCAGGACCTCAGAATGTGACCTTATTCGGAAATAAGGTCTTTGCAAATGTAATTTGCTAAAATGACATTATATTGGATTAGGGTGGACCTTCTGGTATCCTTCTAATTAGGCCATAAAGTGACACAGAGGACAAACATGGGGAAGACAGTCATGTAAAGATGGAGACAGACATTGGAGTGAGGCAACTACAAGACATGAAATGCCAAAGGTTGCCAGTGACCACCAGAAGCCAGGGAGATGCATGGAACGTGTTCTCCCTCACAACCTCCGGAAGGATCCAACCCTGCTGACAGCTTAATCTTGGACTTCTGACCTCATGAACGGTGAGACGATAAACTTCTATTGGTCTAAGCCACCTAGTTGGTGGTAATTTGTTACGACAGCTCTAGAAAACGGATACAGATTTTGGTATCAAGAAGTGGTGCTGCCTAAAATGTACAAGGGCTTTGGAATTGGGTGATGGATAGAGGCTGGAGGAATTTTAAGCCTAGACTGTTGAAAGAGATTATCAGTACAAATATAGGCATTAAAGTATATTCTGGTGAGGACTCAGAAGGAAGAGCACAGCAGAGAAAGCACCTATCATCTCAGAGAAAATGTATATTGTCATGAACAAAATATCGGTTGAAATATGAACATTAAAGATGTCTTTGGTGATATCTGAGATTGAAATAAGGAGCCTATCATTGGAAACTGGAGGAAAGAGTGGCAAAGAACTTGGCTGAGTTGTGTGCTAGTGTTGGGTGGAAAATAGAACTTGTAAGTAACTTGGATATCTAGCTGAAGAGATTTCCAAGCAAAATATGGAAGGTGCAGTCTGGTTTCTCCTTGCTGTTTTTAGTAAAATGCAAGGGGAAAGAGATAAATTGAGAAGGAGCTACTAAGCAAAAAGGAACCAGAACTTGATTATTTGGAATATTCTCAACTCATCCATATTATAAAAGATGCTAAGGCATGCTCTAGAGAGAACACCAAGGGTGTGGCTGAGCAATCTTCTGCCGGAGCCGTTAGATGTACAAATCATGAATCCAACTAACCATCTCAGCAGGAGCCGGAAATAGAGATGGGGCTACCGAGGAAGGATCTGTAAAGAACTCTGTGTCTAATGAAGTGGATCCTCTTAATATACACAGGAGCCCCACCAGGATTTTGAGAATGTCATGTCACCAACAACACTACCAGCTTGGACTAAATGGAACAGAGACAGGAAAAAATGAAAGAAAGCTGCCATTATTCTGGGATTCTATAGGCAGGAAACCAGCCAATAGAGTGATTCAGCTGTGAACATGTAGTATCCTTCAAAAAAGGAGATGACTAGGGGGACCCATCAGGGCTGCCTGTGCTTCCCCTATAGAAAGTGTCACCCAAGATATTAGGGCTCCTGTGAAGTAATTCTTGTTCCCTACGTATAGCACAAAAGCAGGGGAACATAAAGGAACCACAGAAGCAGAGACTGATGGGAGTCCTTAGGCGTAGTTCCATGGGTAGAGCTTATGTTGATCCAAAGACTTAGAAATTAAAAAGACAAGTTATTTGACCTCGACACACTTAACATACCATAACAAGATGGGGATAGAATATCCCTCAAGAGAAACCCCCATCTAAAAGGGTGGGGGGTAGGCTATGCACCGTGACTCATGCCTGCAATCCCAGTATTTTGAGAGACTGATGTGGGAGGATCACTTGAGGCCAGGAGTTCAAGATCAGCCTGGGCAACATAGCAAAATACTGTCTCTACAAAAAATAAAATAAAATAACAAAAAATAAATTATCCAGTCATGGTGGCATGCGACTATAGTCCCAGTTAGGGGGATCACTTGAGCCCAAGAGTTCAAGGCTGCAGTGAGCTATGATCCAGCCACTGCACTCCAGCCTTGGTGACAGAGCAAGACCCTGTCTCTAAATTAATTAATTAATTAATTTAACAAAGGGGAGGGGCAAGTGGGAGGTACATGTAGTCACTATTCCATAGTGATTTTGAAATCTAGCTGAGCAGATGTTGTCAGTTCCCTCTACTCTAAAGGCAGGAGTTTTCTTTGACTAGGACCTATTTTCTGCTTCCTGGGAGTGATTTCCTAATCTATTGTTCTCTTTGGTTCTTGGCTTCATACTCTGGGCTCCACTATCTGAGACATCTCCCTTTTCAAAAATGAATAGATCGGCCAGGTGCGGTGGCTCATGCTTGTAATCCCAGTACTTTGGGAGGCCGAGGCGGGCGGATCACGAGGTCAGGAGATCGAGACCACGGTGAAACCCCCTCTCTACTAAAAATACAAAAAAAATTAGCCAGGCATGGTGGCGGGCGCCTGTAATCCTAGCTACTCAGAATGCTGAGGCAGGAAAATTGCTTGAACCCGGGAGGCAAAGGCTGCAGTGAGCCGAGATTGCACCACTGCACTCCAGCCTGGGTGACAGAGCGAGACTCCGTCTCAAAAAAAAAAAAAAAAAAAAATGAATAGATCCTATTTACAGCTGGATCTCTGTTTTCTGCCTGTAAAAAGTTGGAAGCCTAGAGATCTTTTTTCATTTTGTTGTTTCTGTCTTTTTATTTTTTGAGACAGCAATGCCGGAGCCGTTAGATGTACAAATCATGAATCCAACTAACCATCTCAGCAGGAGCCAGAAATAGAGATGGGGCTACCGAGGAAGGATCTGTAAAGAACTCTGTGTCTAATGAAGTGGATCCTCTTAATATACACAGGAGCCCCACCAGGATTTTGAGAATGTCATGTCACCAACAACACTACCAGCTTGGACTAAATGGAACAGAGACAGGAAAAAATGAAAGAAAGCTGCCATTATTCTGGGATTCTATAGGCAGGAAACCAGCCAATAGAGTGATTCAGCTGTGAACATGTAGTATCCTTCAAAAAAGGAGAAGATGACTAGGGGGACCCAGGCTGTCTCTGTCACCCAGGCTGGAGTGTTGGAGTGTAGTGGTGTGATCATAGCTAACTGCAGCCTCAAACTCCTGGGCTCAAGCAATCCTCCCAACTCATCCTCCCAAGTAACTGGAACTATAGGTGCACGCAACCACAGCTGGTTAATTTTTTTTAAAAATTTTTAGTAGAGACAAGTTCTTGCTATGTTGCCCAGGCTGCTGGTCTCAAACTCCTGAGCCCAGGCCATCCTCGCACTCCAGCCTACCAAAGTGCTGGGACTGCAAGTATGAACCACCACACTCAGCCTCTGTCCCTTTTAATCCAAGTTAGCATATTTTTTTCCCAAGACAATTCTCTTTTTTGTGTGTGGATTTCCCATCAATCTGGCTGGGAGCGGCTCCATGCTTCAAAAGCCACATTTATAGTACTTTCCAAGCTACATCTCTTTCTACTTTGGGTTGGTGTCCGGATTGTTTTAGAAGCTCCTTTGTCTAGCTAAGAGGATCTACGAGGTACTGGCTTAAATCTTTCTGAGGTCTAAACAGAGTCTTACAGCCACAATATTGATTCATTCTTTACCCTGGGACCATGTCTTATTTTGAGTATCTTTTGCTGGAGAGACTGTCCTAGACTGTCTATATTGCCTCTAGATTTTGCTGGAAAACTGAATGGCTCCTTCTTGAATTCTTCTCTCCCTTATGATGTCTTATCTTATGCTGCTAAAAGAAGCCAGTAGCCACTTTCAATATTCTCTGTGGAAATGTCCTTAGCCAGATCCACAGGTTTATTAGCTACATTTTCTATCCTCCAAACAACACTAATTGTGTTATATAACACAGGTTGCCTTTTCTCCAGCCTCCAATAACAGCTTCCTCACTGTTCTCCCATCGTCCACTAGCAGTTTCTTTGTCATCCTTCCATCCTCCAGCTGCCATGAAGTCCCAAAGTCTACCTGTGTATTTTATTTTTATTTTATTTATTTACTTATTTTTAGAGACAGAGTCTTGCTCTATCACCCTGGCTGGACTGCAGTGGCAGGATCACAGCCCACTGCACCCTCAAACTCCTGGGCTCAACCAATCCTCTTGCCTCAGCCTTCCAAGTATCTGGGACTACAGGGGTGAGCCACCAAACTCAGCTAATTTTTTTTTTTTTTTTTTTTTTTAGAGTTGAGGTCTTGCTGTGTTTCCCAGGCTGGTCTCAAACTCCTGGCCTTAAGCGATCCTCCTGCCTCAGCCTCCCAAAGTGCTGAGATTGCAGGCTTGAGCCACTGTGCCCAGCTGCCATATGTTTTAAATTTTTGCTACAGTAGCACCTCTACTCCTATTCCAAATTTCTATTTCAGTTAGCTTCTGCTACATGAAAAAAAAAAACAAAACTATTCCAAAACTTAGTGGCCTAAAATTAGCAATCTGGGCTGTGCTCAACTGAGCAACTTGTTTCTGCAACAGATGGTTTCAGCTGACTCACTCCTGCACTTGCAGCCAGCTGATACCTCAACTGGAGGTGGAGGAACCAAGACAGCCTCACTCACCTGCTTAGGCCCAGCTGGGATGACTGACATGGCTGAGAGTGGGCTGGGCCTCACTCTGTTTCCACAGGGCTTCCTATACTCAAGGATGTTAGCATGGGCTCCTTTACAGGGAGTCCTAGGGCAACATGAGACTGAAAGCAGAGGCTGTAAGGCTCCATCGTGCCTCAGAACTTGCACAATGTCCCTTTTGCTGCATTCTGTTGCCCAAGCAAGCCACAAGACTGGCCCGGATTCCACAAGAAGAGAACTACAGAAGGGCGCAATTCAAGACCTTCATTTCTCGATATACCAGGAGCCTCAAAGATTGAAAATAGTCTGGGTTCTCTGGGCCAAAGGAGAGTCTCTAGCCCAGAGTAAGAGTTCAGTCAACATTAGACGAACGGGCCAAATAAACATGTGCAATGTGCTCTCCTCGCTGGCTGAAGAGTCACTTGTACCAGGAGGAAGGCGTCATCTAGCCCCACCCTTGTGGCATCCTCATCCCCTCAATGTGAGCCCTAGCATGTGGCTCCCTCCTCTACCCGCTCACCCCCGGATGTAGGACCAAGCCCAGATGGATCATCTAGGTAACCACAGGTTCCTGCCCACTCGCTTCTGGGGTGTCATGAGGCCTGGACTATCCCTATAGGAAGGGACTCTTCTGCAAGGCCCCCCGGCACAGCAGCCTCACTCTTGTGGGGCAAATCACAGAAAGGGAAAGGAGGGGAAGAGTATGCATAGGGGTGTCCCCACTCCTCCTGCTCCCAGAAAGGCCTTACCTGCCCCAGGATCATAGATGGGCAGATCAGGAAGGGCCCTATCCACTGCACAGGAGGAAATAGAGGCACAGAGAGAGAAGCCTCTGGTCAGAGGTCAGTGGCAGAGTCACACCCCAGGATAAGGGCCTGATCTCAAAGTTCATCAGTTTTCTCAGGCAGTCACATAGGAGACACCCACCCAGATGAGAAGACCTGCAAGGATGGCCCAAGACACTGAGAAGACAGTGCAGGGGAAAGGTGAGGAAATGGAGAGGAGTTGTCCCTTCCCCAGGGAAACCCCCAAACAGACCCTTTCCCCACCCAGGGCCTCCTGACAGCAGGGCCTGGCAAGTAGGGTCAGGGCTGGGAGCGTCTCTAGGTGCTGAGCGTGCCATGTTCCTCCTGGCCTATTAGTAATGAATGGGGCCCCATCCCACCCTCAAGGCTCACCCATTATCCCCGGCCTCTTGCCCCAGCTGCCAACTGAGGCAGCCCCAACACAACCTCCACCAAGCCAGTTCCCTCAGCCCCCACCTCTCCTGACCCTCCCACCTCTTCCAAGCTGCAGCCCACCCCCACCAGGCTGCCTGCCTGTGTCAGCCCCCAGGGTGAACAGCCTGCCAGCCCCTGAGCTCATCCGTCACTTACCCTACTTGGTGCTGGGCCCAGGAGACAGAGATTACTCAGGTCCATCCCTGCCCTCGGGTCCTTCCAGACAAGGACAAATGGCCATTTTCCCTTTAACAAGCAGATTGATGCTTTTCTCTCAGGAGAAGCTCTTAGAGCCTGGGAAATGTTGTCCCCTCTGGCTCCAGAGCAGCTCTGAGGCCAATGAGGCTATAACTAAGGGTCTCCCTCCCCAGCCACCACCTCCATCCTGGAATTTTCCATAAATCCTTGGGTAAAAAAGATTAAGAAGAGAGAGAGAACTGGAAAGAAGCGCACACACTGAGGCATCCTCATGCACACATAGGCACAAGCCCCACACACATCCCAATCGGACATGGGCACACACATGCCACAAGCATGCACACACAGGAGACACAGGCACACAAACACCATGAGCATGCATCACGCATAGACACACATACCATGAGCATGCACACAGAGACACATACCATGAACATGCACACAGAGACACATACCATGAACATGCACACAGAGACACATACCATGAACATGCACACAGAGACACATACCATGAACATGCACACAGAGACACATACCATGAACATGCACACAGAGACACATACCATGAACATGCACACAGAGACACATACCATGAACATGCACACAGAGACACATACCATGAACATGCACACAGAGACACATACCATGAACATGCACACAGAGACACATACCATGAGCATGCACACAGAGACACATGTGCCATGAACATGCATACACAAATACACATGCCATGAGCATGAACACACAGTGAACATGCACACACAGGCATACAGACACACATGTGAGCATGCATGCACACAGGCACACCCATTATGAGCATGCACACACACAGATACACAAGCACACAAACACCATGAGCATACACGCACAGAGACACATTCATCATGAGCATGCACACACAAATGCGTGCCAGGGACAGGCACACACACAGAGACACAGGCACACAAACACCATGAGTATGGATGCACACAGCAATGCAAACACCAGACACACAACCACAGATACAAACATACCAACAGACACACATGCATACTTAGACACATGAACGCCTACAGAAAGTCACACCCAAGTGAACATGCATGCATAAACACACATAGAAGCCCACGAGCACCCACCTCATCACACAGGATCGTGTGCAAACACAAAGATGACATGGAGGCCCACACATGCTGCAGCCATGGCACACAGACACACACACACAGGCATTCATACGCAGGCAAGTTCGCATGAGGTCCCCAAAGTCTCATGATCACGATGTGAGGTGAGTGCATCACATTGGCTCCATCCAGTCCACTTTGCTCCACCTGGGGCTGGGTGGTGCCCCTGCCTGCAGTCTGGGGTTTAGCTGCCGTCCATACCTGGACGGGCTGCAGCCTACTGACAGGAGGATTAACGGAGATCTGGAGGCATCTTTGAGAGGAGGAGAATGCCCTCTGAGGGAGTCCTCAGCCAAGCTGGGGCACATTCAGTGGCCCTGGGTGGGCTTCAAGGGTGTCAGATGTCATTACAAGCCAAGCTCGCCACACTTCCCCACTTGCAGATCAGGAAACTCCAACACAGGGCCCAAACCATGAGGCTGCTCCCTGGAGAGATGGGGAGGCTTCAGCATCCCTCCACTTGCCTCTGCTGAGAGGGAGGGAACCAAAGCCACCCTGGCCCCTGCCCTGCCCCATGCCCTTCCAGCTAGGAATCCCAGACAGACTGCTGCTCCAGCAGATTTCCGGAGATGGGAGTAGAGGAATCGATGATGCTCGGAGCATTTACAGCCAGTGGGAAAAGTCGCCCTGGGCCTCCCTGACACCAGAAATAAATGATTCCGCGAACAGAAAACCACTCAGACGTGGACGAATGACCCACTGGAGAGTACTTTCACCTTGAGAAATTGCAGGCACTGGCGGCAGCCAGGGCTATGAGCTGGGTGGTCTGCGCAGCACAGGGTCAGATCACATTGCATGCAGGCCCCAAGACCCCGGCAGCCCAAGCCACAGCCACCGGCAGTTCTGCCAGGCAGCCTCTCACCTCTGGGGTACATGTGAGGCAGGAACCTACAGGCTCAGCCCTTCTACAGGGCAACTGCTTGGAAGGATCCGTCTGTGGACAAAAATGGGGTTCTGTTTTCTTCAACAGAAAACCTGGTTTCTTTTTCTTCTCATGTCATTCCAAGGCTGCTGACAAGCAAATCCCCCAACCCAAAGTGTTTCTGGGAGTACCAGCAGGTGTCCCACATATGTTCATGGACGTGGCTGGTCAGTTGCTATATGACAGCTGATGTATTTCTCTTCTGCTGGTAACTGTGTCTGTCTGACATTGATGCTTCTGCTGGGTACCGCTGGGTCCATCTGGCACCACTGTGGGGCCAGGGCCCATTCCTCCAGATGCAAAGCTGAGCCCCCAGCAGTTGGAAGCAGAGCAGAACCTCCCTCCTCCCATGCCACTCTATCAAAGGGATCTGGAGCAGGGCTGCTTGTGCCTCACTGTCTCACAAGATTTTAGGAAAATGACTTTTGCAATTCCAACCACGCCACCCATCTGCTCTCCCATACCTTAACATCCAGACATGAGTCCATGGAAGTCAGTGATAGAGACAGAGGACCCAGAACTTTCCTGTCCCTAATGACTTCTGCTGAGCAAACCTATTGGCCTGGCCGCCTATTCCCCTAGGTGAAGACTCTTCCCAAAGGACCATAATCCACACAAAAGAGGATCCTGTCCCACTGTTGCCAGAAATATCTAGCGTCACCTGAATTCAAGAGATGGACACTGGTTTGGCTCAAGAGAACCCTGTTACACCCAAATAGATGTTCAGCCTGCAAAAGTGATAACGACACCCTAATAATGACGGGGCAAGAGCCGGGCTTGGGGCTGTTTACCACCAATTCCACCTGCAATGGCCCAAAAGGCAAGAATATTGTCTGCCCTGGGCAGATGATTGTGCTCTGCTAAGGGCTAAAATGGGACCACGACCTCTCAAGGTCTTGGTGTTTCCCACTCCCACGACCCTCACCCCACTTGCTGCATTTCCTTATAAAGTGAAGACTACTGGTGTGGAAGAAGGGAGGGAATACTAACAGCTATGGTCTCAATGTTTGTTTCCCCCCGCAAAATTCATATGTTGATTTCCTAACCTCCAAGGTGATGGTATTAGGAGGCGGGGCCTTTGGGAAGTGATTAGGTCATGGGAGCAGAGCCCTCGTGAATGAGATTAGTGCCCATATAAAAGATGCCCCAGGCTAGGTGCAGTGGCTCATATCTGTAATCCCAGTACTTTGGGAGGCCAAGGCAGGCGGATTGCTTGAGCCCAGGAGTTCAAACCAGCTTCAGCAACATGGCAAAACCCTATCTCTACAAACAATAAAAAAATTAGGTGGGGGGAGGGGGGAGGGACAGCATTAGGAGATATACCTAATGCTAAATGACAAGTTATTGGGTGCAGCAAAACAACATGGCACATAGATACATATGTAACAAACCTGCACATTGTGCACATGTACCCTAAAACCTAAAGTATAATAATAAAAAAATATATATATATAAAAAGAGAATCTTATATGTGTGTACTAAAAAAAAAAAAAAAAAAAAAAAAATTAGCTAAGCATAATGGTGTGTATCTGTAGTCCCAGCTACTCAGGAGGCTGAGGTGGGAGGATCACTTGAGCCCAGGAGGTCAAATCTGCAGTGAGCTGTGATTACACCATTGCACTCCAGCCTGGGTGACAGAGCAAGTCCCCATCTCAAAAAAAAAAAAAAAAGCCAAAAACCAAAATATAAAAGATGCCCCAGAGAGACCCTTCCTTCTTCCACCAAGTGAGGACATGACAAGAAGTCCATCTAGGAGGAAGCAGTCTCTCACCAGACATCGAATCTGCCAGCACCTTGGTCTCAGACTTCCCAGCCTCTAGAACTGTGGGAAATAAATTTCTGTTGTTTATAAACCATCCTGTTTATGGTATTCTGTTACAGCCTGAAAAGACTAAGACACTGATTCATGCTAGAAAACAACATTCTTCCTCCCCAAGCTTCCAGCTCCAGCCTTCAGGACACTTGCTCCGTCTTCCCAGCCCCTGCACTGCTGCTCAGAGACAGGCCACGAAGACTGACGACCCTGCAGTTTTGGGAACTGACCTCCCCCGGGGGCCCTGCTTACACTCCAACCTCATTTCCCCTTCAGACTGGCCTGGAGTGATTCTGTTCTGAAAGGCTTAACCCCGTTACCTTTGGTTTCTGCATTTACAGGGAAGTTCCAGTACAGAGCCACTGGACATCACCCAAATATCCATACTCTTCTTGAATATGATGCTAACAACATCCCCAGTGGTGTTCTTCTGAAGCTCAAGAAGCCTGATGAGGCTTCCTGGGAGAGAAGAGGCCTCTGGAAGAGTAGGATTGTGTTGCAGCCAGCACAAAGAGAGAGGAAGGCCTCACAGTGAGCGGATCTCCACCCCTGAGGACGTGGAGTCAGCCCAGGGCTATGTTCCCCCAGCCTTTGACCAGCTGAGGACCATGATCCCCAAACCCTGAGCACCATGGGGACCAGCCCAGGGATATGATACCCTAACCCTGAGGACCATGGGGCCAGCTCAGGGATATGACCCTCCAGCTGCCCTGAGGACCGGACCGTGGAGACCAGCTTGAGCTTAACTTGGTTAAGCTCTGAGACTAGCACTACAAGGGACATGGAAAGTGCCCTAAATATGAGGAAACAACACCCAGGGTAGGGCCCTCCACTGTAGCCTGTGCTGAGACACTAGCCTGCCTTTGGGTCAGCCCAGATGGGGAACTAGGAAAGGCTTCCAAAAGGCAAAGCCCAAAAGGGGAAACCGGAACCAGGAGGGTCATGGAGGATAGGGACGGCAGGGCCCACGTAAACTGCGCAGGAAGAAGGGCACTTGGCTGTGGCCTTGAGGAGATTCATGCATGAAGGTAAAGGCAGGAGTTGGGAGCAGCAGACCAAGAGCTCTTCCAGACCTGAAGGGCAGACATCTCTCATCCTGGGGTGGAAGCACCAGACATTCCGTCTACCTGACTCCACATTCGGTCTCTACCTGCAGACACAAAGAAACTGCCAGCCACACATGCCTTCCTGGAGTCATGCATTCTAGTAAATCAACCCAGCAGCTTCTGGTTACAATCTGTTCCACCTGTACCTCAACCACAGAGAAGAGATGCCTGATGTTTCTGTCTCTCTTTCTCTCTCTCTCTCTCATTCTTAGTTCGTGTGTGTGTGTGTGTGTGTGTGTGTGTGTGTGTGTGTGTGATTATTTTTAAATCTCACCGCAGTTGGAGAGGGTTGTCCTAAGAGGATGATAGAATTCCTCTGAGGGAGAAAACTGCTCTTTTGTTTGGGAAAACACCTTAATGGATCTTTTAATTATGCAAAGAGAGGCCCCAGGGCTCCTTTGGACTGGAAAGGATGAGACAAAGAGGAAGCTAAATCACACTGCATAATAAACTCACAGAAATTTTGAAACTCTCCCAGGAGGTAGCCTGAAGAAAGGGGCCCCCAAGAAGAGGAAAACTCAGGGACCTAAGGAAAAAGGTGGCCAGTGAGGAGCACAGGCTTCCCCCACCACCCTGTTCCCCTGCCGATGGCACCGCTGGGGACAGCACTGGTTTTCCCACAGCAGGCTGGCATCCTTTACCTAGATGTTGGTGGAAAGGGCACCCTAGGAAGCTGGAAGGCTGAGATGTTTGGATTACAGATTTCAACTATTTCACGCTTGGGTCTGCCCATTTTTATGAAAAGCAATAAACTGATGTTCCGGCACCCACCTCAACCTTTCTGGGAGGTAGCAAGGGGAATGATGAGCTGGAGATGAGGTAACTGGAGATGAGGTCACCAAGGAGAAGTTCACAGTCACGGCGAGGGGGGTTCACTTTAGTTCTGTTTTGTGGTTTACAAGGCCACTCTATCCCATTGCTTCACCAAATCATCAGTAAAATCTGCGTTACTTGCTAATGATTTGCAGAATCCTATTTGACTTTTGGGGGATGTGATCAAACGTCAAGTCCTGCTCCAGCGTGGATGTGGGAAATAGACTCAGTCAGTTACACCTGGGTTCCACTTAAAGCTAAATGTGTTCCATTCAAGGGTTGTCCTTCATCTTAGATTATGCCCTTCCTATTTTTATGAAATGATGGAATGATGTATTTTTCATGTCCTTAGTTGGCAAAATAAAAATTTTCAACCTAGTATTACCTCCCTTTTTAAAAACATTTTTTACTCGTTTTTGAAATCCCAAAGTCTGACATTGTTAGCAGTGGCAGATCCAAACAGGTCTGCAGCAACCTCAATTCTTGCCTTCTCAGAAGAAAGAATTCGACCAAGGGGCATAAGGAAGAGAAACCGAGGCAAGTTTAAGAGCAAGAGTGAAAGTTTATTAAAAAGCTTTAGGTCCATCATAGAAAGAAGTAAAGTATACTTGGAAGAGGGTCAAGCGGGCAACCTAAGAGAGTCAAGTGTTCTGTTTGAGCTTTGACTTGGGGTTTTATATGTTGGCATACTTCTGGGCTCTTAAGTCTCCCTTCTCTCCTGATTCTCTTCTTGGGGTGGGCTGTCCACATGCACAGTGGCCTGCCAGCACTTGGGAGGGGCTGCATGTGCAGTGTGTTTACTGGAGTTGTACACATGCTCACTTGAGGCGTTCTTCCTTTACCAGTCACCTGTTCCTAGAAGGTCGTATACCAATTAAACTCTGACATATTGCCTCTTAGTGCACATGCTTGAACCCACTGGCCCAATTCCTGAGATCTTATCAGGAAGCTGCTGATCACCAGTTTCAGGTATTTCTGTCTATTAGGAGAATGCTTTTCCCTGGAGCTTGCTGTGACAAATTATTATTTTAGAGAGACAGTTAACAACAACCTGACCATCACCTGATGGTTGCCTGACATTCTCGGTTTGTGGAGAGCCCTCTCCTGCCCTGCTCCTGTCTAACTACCTGCGGTAACAACTTGAAGCCACATTCCTGAAGGCTCCGCCTTGCACAAATCTTACCCAGGTGGGAAATGCAGAGACCCCTTCCAACTAGAGAGGCTGTCCCTTCCCTAAAGATTTCTGCAGTGTCTGCGTCAGCACACAGCTTTGTTACTCACTATGACATCAGGACAATCTTTCGATTAAAGAACCTGACCTTACAGGCAACAAACAAGGTTTTATAGACACCTTATGTTCTTCGGCAAACTTC
This sequence comes from Symphalangus syndactylus, assembly GCF_028878055.3. Taxonomy (NCBI): domain Eukaryota; kingdom Metazoa; phylum Chordata; class Mammalia; order Primates; family Hylobatidae; genus Symphalangus; species Symphalangus syndactylus. The sequence goes on from NC_072427.2 coordinate 33,132,323, forward strand.
TTGAGTTTTTCCTCAATAAGCATCAGACTTAGAGGCACATGTATTTTAGTTTGGTGCTCAGTTCCACAATCTTAAGAGTTTTTCATGTCTTTGATCATGCTTAAATGCTTCCTAGTCTTTACTATACTTCATGGTGAGGAAAGCCTTTTCAGGGCCTCTTTTTTTTTTTTTTTTCCTAATCTTTGTCGTGAAGTGCCGTGGCCTTTGCTTGCCCCTCATGTTACAGATCTCTAGCTCCCCAGGCGCCCATAACTCAGCTAGCTCCCTGCATCTCCATGAGGACCTCTTGCATTCAAACTGTCTGGGCAGCCTATTGAGTGCCTGGCTGCCTCCTGCAGGGCTCAGAACCAGCTAGCTGAGAACCAGCTAGAGCTGGAGATAGAAGGGACCTAAATTATACAGATCCATCTGGTCCAACAGAGCCTCAGTGGGTGACCACTTGCAGCAAGGCTCCTGGAGGCACATTTATCCCCATCACATCTTTTGAGAAATCTTCTCACAGCCAAGTTGTCTAGTGCCCTTTTCTTCTCTCCTCCACAATCAGCAAGAGCCTGTCTGCAGTGTTGCACTGGATCTTTGCAGCTTTTAGGTTCAGGACAGTTCTCCAGGTGTCCAGGTGGCCTTGGATTGAGCCAGTTCTCTCCCCTTTTTCACTTATAATTTTCAAATTAACTGTAGAGGCCAGGTGCAGTGGCTCAAGCCTGTAATCCCAGCACTTTTGGAGGCCGAGGCAGGCAGATCACTTGAGGTCAGGAGTTTGAGACCAGCCTGGCCAACATGATGAAACCCCGTCTCTACTAAAAATACAAAAATTAGCTGGGTGTGCTGGCACGCACCTGTAATCTCAGCTACTCAGGAGGCTGAGGCAGGAGAATCACTTGAACCAAGGAGGCAGAGGTTGCAGTGAGCCAAGATCGTGTCACTGCACTCCAGCCTAGATGACAGAGCAAGACTCTGTCTCAAAAAAAAAAAAAAATTTTTTTTTAAAAGATTAACTGTAGAATGTCCTGGGAATGCAACATCCTGAGATAGGGAGGAAGTGGTCGCAACAGTTCTGGCTCTGTTTTTCTCCCTCGTAGAACAGGATATCCTTTAACACTTTATCCCAGCAAGTCATGTTACCATGGGGTAGAAAAACCAGAGCAGGCTGCTTTCAGGGGTCCCTCAGCTGCAGTGCAAGTGGAGCCCACTCAGACAAGACTCCATCCAATTTTGCTTCTTTCCTGAGCCATGGGGATTGGCTCACCATGAATCCTAGGCTTCTGTTGTCCCTTGCTGCCTATCTATAAGTAATAATCCTGCTCCATGTAACTTGTTATGTGAGAGTGTCCTGTTCACTGGACTCGAGTAAGTAATGGAAATTGGCCAAGGTGCAGTAGACAACGTGATTGATACTGGTGCATAGTGTTATCTGCCTTGCCTTGGGTATTTAAGTCCAAGGTCCAGCAGGCAGTTTCTCAGCTGCTTGACTCTTCCCAGAAGCTCTTAAGAGGTACAGGATCAAAAAGATCAAAAAGACCAGTCCAGCCCCAGAGTTACCCCCACCCACAAGACAGCTTCCATTGGCCAGATTTGCAGTCCCCTCACCCCCAGCTCAACCCTGAGACACTCTGCCTCCTGGACCATCTCATTCACATGCACTTAGGAGAATAGCCCCAAGGCAGGGTGAGGGTCGTGCAAGGCCTGGAAGCTCAGTGACCAAGATGCTACAACATTAGGAAGCAATAGTCTGAAAGGGGTCTTCCTGGGAGGAGACAGGCCAATTCTAGAGTTTTATTTAGCTCTGTCAGAAAAGACCGAAGGGAAGTCCAGGAAACACTGGGCTGGGAGTGGAGGGAGTTTGGAACCAAGGGTTCCGGTTCCTTGTCCCTGCTCAGGCCTCTGGCCTCTGGAAGGAGGTAAATTATCAAATATTTACCTCCCTGCAGAACACAGGCTCTGGGTTCTGTCAGAAGTGAAGGCAGGATTGGACCACCACGAATGGAGCCTCCACACCAAGAAGGATGGAGGACTGTGTGGCCTTTCACATTTGACCCAGAACCCCTCCCTCCACTTTGCGAACACACACAACATGCATGGGGCACATGAACACGTTGGGGCTCAGGAAATGATGCCCCAAAGCGAAGACCTCAGCAGCTGCCTCAAGAGCAAAGTTTCTCTGTGACATTCCCCTTCCCTCCTGTCTCTTGCCTCTCATTCTCTCCTGAGGCCAGCCATAGAAACTAGAAGCCCTCTTCCCGCAGGTGGGTCATTGAAGAAACCAAAACCCCCTTACCCCAAAGCCAGCCATAAAGCCTAAAACTATTACTCTCACCTCCCCCTCCCCGCCACCTTTTGGTGTAACAGCTGGCCATAAAGAAGTTCTCTGACCTACCTTGTTTGGGAGTCATAAGACCCCTATTCCAGAAAGGGTCCTATCCTATACCTGGGAGAGGGGATGCTGCACAGAGAGGCCCAGCAAGAATCTGGACAGACAGGTCCTGCTGGGTTTCCCCACTAAGTCTATTAGCATGAGATCATACCCTTTTTGTGCAATCCTATTTCTACATGGCTGTCCCAGCTTCATCAAACCAAAGCATAAAAATAGATCGTTTTTCCCTGTATTTTGGAGTTTTCATTTCTGAAGTCTCCCATGTCACATAAAACTTTGCTTAAACAAATCTGTTACGCTTTTCTCTTGTTAACCTGTCTTTTGTTATAGAAGTGTCAGCTGTGAGCCTTATGATGGTGAAGGAAAGATCTCACATCTTTTCTGTTCCTTCATACATGTATATAGCCATGTGTGTTTTGGGGGCATATACTGCTTTATTGCGATGTTGGTGTGTATCTATGTACTTACATGGCATGTATGTGTGTCTCAATGTGAAAGTGATTGTATGAACATGGCTGTGCACAAGCATGTGTGTGTGTTGTGTGCAACTCACATAAAGGACAAGGCAGAATGAAGTGCCACCGTGCGATAAATGAACAATATGGAGAGATCATAAGGAAAGAAGAAAAAAGAATTAAAGTTGTGTTTTCCGCTTCTCCTCTTCCACGATTCCTTCTCTGACTTTCAACACATGATGACTCAGAAAAGCTCTGAAAAGCTCAAGGTTGGAATGAACCATCTAATGCTGGAAACATTTCTGCAACCTCCCCAACAAGTCACTGTCTGTCTTCTCTTTAAGCACCCCTGTTACTGTTTCTGGTGCTCACTGCTGCTCCAGAGAATATACCCTATCATCAGTGGCTCTAATCACTGGAAATACCTCCCTTATATTGCTTGAAATCAGCACCCCTGTAAATTTCTCTTACTGATACAGCTCCTCCTTGATGAGTTTCATAAACTAAGTGTCCCTTCTCTGTCCCAGGCTCATCATGGTCTCTTAAGATATGAACCTCAGAACTCAACACAATTCTCAGACTAGACAAATCAGAGTAAGCAGGACCATTGGAAAGTATTTGCCTTGTCCAAAACCATGTAGAGATAGGGACTGATATCTAGGAAATTCTAAGAACTCCTGAAAATTGATACAAAAAGACAGGCATCTCAATAGAACAATGAGCAAAGGATAATGACCAGACAATTTATGGAGTAGAGAACCCAAAGTCTCAGTAGCATTTGAAAATATGCTCAGGCGAGGAGCAATGGCTCACTCCTGTAATCCCTATACTTTGGGAGGCTGAGTTGGGGGGATCGCTTAAGCTCAGGAGTTTAAAAACCAGCCTGGGCAACATAGGGAAAACCCGTTTCTAATAAAAGTAAAAAATGTGCAAACCACGTCAGTAATCCAAGAAATGCAAATGAAAACAACAGTGAAATATGACTATACCTGTTACACTGGCCAAAACAGAAGCTGAGTAACAAGTATTGGCAGCAGGGTGTGGGAACAATGGAGCTCTAACCACTTGTGAGAGTGTTGAATAGTGCACCCACCTGGGACAACAACCTAGCACTGCCAGGTAAACTAAGGATGCACTACCCTCTATTCCTGCAGATCCTCACCTGAGCATATATCTCAATTCCATTCTCTTTCAGATTCATAAGGCACATGTATAAGGATATTCATCACAATTGTTTGTGGTTGCAGGAAATTGAAAGCAATCTGGGTGTCCATCACCAGGAGCATGGATAGGTAAAACGTGGAGGAGGATTCAGCATTTAGAAGCAATGAAGTTGGTATACTCATGGCAACATAAGTAGAAATTAACAACAAAATGCTGGATGAGAAAAATAAGAAATCGAATGTGCTCCATGACATCACACCATTCACACAAATTCAAAACAACAGCAATACAAACTTTGTAAGTATAGGAAGACATACAGACAAAAAATGTAGTCCATATGGGAATGGAATGGAGATAGAAGGAATACACAAACAAACAAAACAAGAAAGGGATATTGTGTGGACTAACGATGGTGGTGTGCCAAGAATCAGAGTTTAAATAGTAAAGAGATGGGGAGAAACAGTATATTTCCATTAATGTGGCCCAAGATTATCTTAGCATTTTTAGGTAGCCACATAAAGACAACTAAGCATCTTTTCCAGATACTCCTACCACCCCCACCCTATACCCAAACAAACGCTTTTTAGACCTCGATATAGGGCTCCACAGTTAGTTCTATTTCAGTTCATCTTGACAGATTTGGTCTATTTTTCCAGGCTACTGAGCTCTTTATGGATTCTCACTCTGTTATCCATGATCCTGGCTATTCTTCCCACCTTGATGACCTGCAGGATTAGGGCCCATGTGATATCCACATTCTCCTTATAACTGCTCTCATTCAACACTTAATAGGGACCCACTCTAGGCCAGACCCTGTACCAGATAGAGGCAACATGGAAATGTAAAGAAAGAGTCCCTGTCTTCAAGGAGCTCACAGTCTAGAAGGGAGAGGCATGAAAGCCCAAAGTTACAATGTAGCAGCATCACTGCTGCAAAGCAAAGGACCCTGGGAACAGCGGGAGGCGGGGCCTCCTAGTCTCTGGGGAGCTAGGGAAGGAGGCCCCAAGGAGGAAGCACATAGGCTGCAACTTGACAGAGAAGGAGTCAGCCAGTGCGGAGAGCTGGAAAGAGACCTGGCAGGAGGGGCGGGCCTGCAAGAAGGGAGGGTGCAGTGCTCGCCTGTGTTGGCCAGCCCATTCTCCATTCCGTCTGCTCCTAGAGTTACTTCTCCATTGTTTCTGGGGAAAGCTGCCCTCCCCAACTCTTACTCTATGTGCTTTGGGAAAAGCTGATTCCAACCTGCTCTGGGGATGAGCATACGATTCAGACCTGGATTACCAGAGCATCGCCTTCCTCTGACCACTGTGACTGTTTAAGGGGTGCGCACCTGACCCAAGGCAAGCCAATCAGGTCCAAGCAAAGGTAGTCCTGGTACTTGGTTTGAGCAGCAATGGGAGAGGGATACTCTTTCTGCTGGATTTGTTCCTGTGAGGAGGTAGCAGTCTAGAGCTGCTGGCAGCTGTCTCACCACAACATGAAAAGAAGCCTGCCAGAGAATGGAGCTAACAAAGCAAAAAGCAGAGCTGAGAGATGGAAACAGCTTTCTGATGACATTGCTTGAGCCCTTGGATCCAGCCATGCCTGAAACCGAGCCAGATCTTTCCCTGGATGTTCAGTTGTGTGAACCAATATATTTCCTTTTTGCTTAAGTCAATTTGAGTTGGATTTTCTCTTCTTTGCAATGTTAAGAGTCTTAACTGGTCCAAAGTGACAGAAGATGAAGTTAGATAAGTCAACAGTCACCAGATGGGAATTTAGATGATATCCAATGGAGAGATGTTGTGGAAAGTGGAGAAGCCAGAGCAAGGAGTATAATTTTGTGATCTGCATGGTTCACATCAGATATCACTACGGTGGCCAGGGTGAGAGATAAGACCAGAGGCGGTGAGGCCAGTTAGGACACTCAATACAGTAATTCAAGCAAATGAGGATGGCATCCCAGGCCAGGAAGAGGAAGAAAAGGGAAGAAATGATCTGAGAGAGATTTAAGAAGTGGGATTTACTGGATTCCGGAATAGAGTAGAATGGAGGGAGATGTGAGGGTAAGGGAGAGGGAGGATTCTGAAGTAACCCTTGGGTTTTTGGTTCTGATGACTAATCTGCTGTATTTAGAAGGTTAGCCCCATAGTGCCCTGCCTGGAAACGCAGAGCATGGAAGAAGAAGCAGGTTCAGAGGAGAAGAGAGGGAAGGGATGAAGGTGGAAGGGAGAGGGCAATGATGCACTTTGTTTGGGACATGCTGAATTTGAGGTGCCTACGAAATATCCAGTGAAATGTCTGATATTAATGAGTGCACAGGTCTGGAGCCCCAGAGACGAGTCCATGGCTATGGATATTGACATGGGGTCAGAGAAGACTTCCGCAACTGCAGCTGAGAACCCAAGCATGACTTAAACAGAGCCTGGTGGCCGGGCACAGTGGCTCACACCTGTAATCCCAGCACTCTGAGAGGCTGAGGCAGGTGGATCAGCTAACGGCAGGAGTTTGAGACCAGCCTGGTCAACATGGTGAAACCCCGTCTCTACTAAAAATACAAAAAAATCAGCTGGGTGTGATGGTGCTCGCCTGTAATCCCAGCTACTCAGGAGGCTGAGGTAAGAGAATCACTTGAACTCGGGAGGCCGAGGTTGCAGTGAGCTGAGATGGCACCATTGCACTCCAGCCTGGGCAACAGAGCGAGACTCTGTCTCAAAAATAATAATAATAAAAAAATAAAATAAAATCAAAAGAGCCTGGTAAGAGGAAGGAGAGAGAGTGCTTTAGGTAAAGGAATGGGGTACACAGAGGCACTGGGTACACAGAGGCCCAAAGGCCCAGGAAGGCTTGGCCTCTACTCTGATAGTCTGGCCATCCTTTTGAAGATAATGAAGAGAATGGAAACTCCTGGAAAATGCAGTACATTCACCTTTGCACATATCTTCTGCTGGTCCCTAGGAGAGTTGGTAGAGAGAACACAGCTGGTATACAAGAAACCAGCCATGGGAACTAACAGGCAGAGGTATTTTCTTGTCAACCTTGAGCAGCAAGGTGGAGACATAAGCGAAAAATAGTTGAAGCTGTTGCAAGAATGACATTCCTTTGAAACATCACAAATGAAAAGCAAAATCCTCTTAACTTATTGACAGTTCCCAGTGGAATAAAACCCTTTCTCTGAAATTACCTCCAAATTAGCAAAACCATAATTAGGATTACTAAATGAATAGATCAGAATTCCATAGAGAAAATACTTACTCCAGCAAAACCTCCCTAATTCAATAGCTCTTTCAATGAATTTCTTCTAAAATTTTGTATTTCCATTGACTAATCTGCTGTATTTAGAAGGACTCGTAAGCCACTTGCCAAGTAGCTAAAAGGTCTAAAATGTCTTTGCCAGGAAGCTCTTTGAGGACCTTAGCAAGAACATACAGAGAGGCAGTGGGTTGTCCGAAATGCCTCCCTGCAGCGAACAGCCAACAGGACACCACTTTTCCCAGTGCCCGTCCATCTGCCACTGGGGTATGCCTTATGAACCATCCAGAGCAGCCTAGGATTGCCCAGTGCCATGGCCAGTTCCTAAGGTGGTGGTTGCCCCTGCAGGTGGGAGCCTTCTTACCCGTAGAACTGAGGGTTCCATTTGGAAGAAGCTAATGGATTATAAGAGACAATATGAATTGCACAATGAAGGTGAATTGTGTTGCTTTGAATGTGATACTGAATCAAGCCTGGGCCTCATGGAGCATTGAGGTGTATTTGGATTATCCTAAGATTTTGAGTGGTGGGACAGCTGAGAGGACCTCTGATGTGGAAGATAAGCAAGGCCCTACCTGGAATCCTAACCTACTGTTATGAGCGGGATGTTTGTGTCCCCACAAAATTCATGTGTTGAAACCATACCCCCCAGTGTCATAGTATTTGGAGGTGGGGCCTTTGAGAGATAATTAGGATTAGGTGACTTCAAGACAGTGGAGCTCTCAAGAATGGGACCAGTGCCCTTATAAGAATCCCAAGAGAGCTTGCTTCTTGGGATTCTCTCACCGTATGAGACTACAATTAGAAGTCAGTAGTCTGCAACCAGAAGTGGGCCCACTGTAGGAATTCAGCCACCAACCATGCTGGTACCCTGATCTTGGACTCCCAGACCCCAGAACCATAAGAAATAAATTTCTGTTGTTTATAAGCCACTCAGTGTATGGTGCTTTGTTACAGCAGCCTGGATGGACTAATTCACCCATTAGCACCATCTTCTGCCTCTGTTCCTCACCCCGTTTTCCAACAGACTCACATATATTCCCCACCCACTCTGGTCTCTCCCTCCCTCTCCCAACTTACCTTTTTCTCTGGTCGTGCCCTCTACCTGAAATGTTCTTTTCCTTAAAGAAGGGAATGGCCAGACTGGAGAGCATAGCATACAGGTACCTAGTGCTCCATGTAACCCTGAACCTAGGCCTGGCAGCTTCCACTGGGAGCCTCTGATCCACGCCTCACCAACCTCAAAGCAAGACTCAGCATTCCTCTTCGTTCCTTCGAAGAAAACCCAGACCACAATGCATTCGAGTAAGAAACTGATAGTGTTCTGAAGTGTCAACAGGAGAGATGTAGTAAAGGATCACATCGCATAGAAGAGAGCAAACTCTAACTTTTTTTGTAACTCTCCCTGCAACATTTCTCCCCAGCCATGCGCATTCCCCTCCCAGTTGATTCTCCTCCACAAAGCTTTAGCCTCTACTTCCCACCCCTCCCCATGTATTTCCCTCTCCTTCTGCAGAACAATTTAACTCTTCCCCACCTTGCTTCCAATTTTGTATTCTCCCTTCTGTGACCTTCAACAAATAGTCTTGGGGCTTTATTTTCTTTAGAAAGCAATGAGGGGTTATAAATAACAAATATTATATTTCTTCATCACACCTTTTCCAGGTGAACAAATGTCAGAGCTCTGGGAGGATCACAGGGCACGGCCTGGGCTGAGGATGAGTGAACAGCTTGAATGGTCACTCTGGCCACCAGGCTTTCCAGAAGCCACCTGGGCATTTCTGTCCTGGCAGCCCAGGACAGACATGAGGCTTCCCAAAGTTCCTTCTGAAGACCTCAGCAGAGACAGCTCTCCCAAAAGTGTTCTCAGGCCCCACATGTACAAAAGTCTCACCAGACCACAAGAGCAGAGTCCCAGACTAAAGCATAAAAGTAGAATAATCCATTTTACAGGAAAAGACGTTCAAGCTTCAAGGGCAGTTCTGAAAACTAAATAAGTCATAAGACATGCTGGCTGGGTGGCAGCTGGCTTCCCACAGACTGTGGGAAGAGGCACTGACCACACCCTTCCCCTCCTCTTCAAGCCTACCCATCCATTTCTGTGTGAGTAAGCTGGGGTTGCCATGCTGATCCGAGTCAGGTAACACACTCCCTCCAATGTCTGTTTCCACAGGGGTGGGCCTGAGAGCTGCTGGCAGTAGAATTCAGCTGAGCCTTTAGTATCTAGCCTTTAGTGTAGTTTGCACCACACACTGCTATGGGACAAGCACAATTATCATTCTTGTCCCTTTGAGGACAGAAAAATATGTCTTATGGACCGGGGCAGCCCCAGACAGAGCTTCATTTCAGGAAGGCACAACAGTACTCCTAGGAGGGGCTCACCTTAATGCCACCTGAACTGAGGGCTGTGAGTTAGAGCTCCCAGGGCCTGGGGTGAGAGTAGGCAGCAGTGGCTTGGAGTCCAGGCTTGTGGGGAGTAGCTGAGTCTCTGCCCCACCAGCAGGATGCAGATAGCTGTAAAGTGTCATTTTCTCCAGAGCCATCAAGATCATTCTGAGACCTGGACTTTGCCTGAAATTTCACCCTTAACTGACTTTCTCCCCTTCCCTGTCCTGCTTCCCTGCTTCCTTCCCCTGTTTCTCTCGGGAGCACTTCCATAACAAATTGCTTGCATAAGAATCCTCATCTCAGGGTCTGCAACAGGGAACATGAGAACATTTCAGCTACACATCCTAGTCTCACAGGGAGCAGACCTCAGTGAATGTATTAGAACAGATGGGCTTGGGTGGGAGAAAACAGGGTGGAAAAGGAGACACTGCATACAGACAGCTCTTTTGAGGGGCTTTACCACAGAGGGGCTAAAAACTAACACGGTCATTGGAGAGAAATGAAAGTTGTATTATATTGCTATGTAACACAGAACCTCCCAAACTTAGCAGCTTAAATTTATTTATTATCTCATAGTTTCTGAGGGTAACGAATGCTTCAGAGCAGTCCTGACTCAGTTTCTCATGAGGTTGCCGTCAAGATGCCAGCCAAGGCTGCTCTCTCATCTGAAGGCCCAGCTGGGGCTGGAGGACGTGCTTCCAAACACTCACGTGGTGGCTGGCCAGAGTCTTCAATTCCTCTCCACTTGGGCCTCTCCACAGGGCTGCTCATGATCCTGCTCCCCCAGTTTGAGTGATGAGAGAGATAGGTGTTTTGAAATGTGTAGGCAAGAACTGGGAAGGGCATGCTGTTAATAGTTGCTAAAAGTCCTTAACTCATGGAAATGGGATTGAGGAGCACAGGCCTGTGAGGATGATGAAGGCAGACTTCCACATTCTATACTTCTGAATTCCCTTGTTATTTTAAAACATTAAAGGTGAAAGCTTAAGTGAATTGGCAGCAGTTGGTAATGAGTAAAGCTACATCTACTGGAAAAATATCAACGAGAAGGAGAAATGATAAGGGCAGGAAATTGGAACTGGGTCCTTAAAAAATGTAGGTGACAAAAAAAGATACATGGCTGATTTTAGAAACATGTACGATTTCCTGGGAGCATGCGGTAAGCTCTAGAACTGCTGCTGACCCCTGGCAGAGTGGGAGTTCCTATCTCTGCTAAGAAATCCCAAGGCCTTCTAGGGAGCTGCCCCATCCTTTCTCTTCCCCCACCGCAGGAAGGCATCAGCTCTACGTGGACTCCCTGGTGCTGACAGCTTAGCCCAGGAGAGGTCCTGGCTGGGTGCAAGGCCACATCACATTCTCAGAGTTGACCCCCAGCTCAGAAGCTTCCTCTCTTGGCATGACATTCAAGGCCCCTCATCATACACTGATATGGGGCCCTCAGGAAGGAGCAGGGGCTGCAAGGCTGGTGGAAATGGAGGGGCCATGGGGAGCTACACTTGTTATCAGGACAGTAAGAGAACAGAGAACTTGGCGTGAAATGAGAGCCGCATGGCACAGGTGCTCACACAGAGACTGAAAAAGACTGTGGGGCAGGATTCAGCCTCGTGGTTACCAGGTTACCAGTACCACTCTTAGACAGAGGCAAGAGGGGGTCCCTACCCTGAATCTGGTGACTCCAGTGACTCGAAGCAGTCCTCCACAAAGAAGTGCAGTTGGTGGACCAGTGCCAGCCTACACGTGGTCTGTTACTTGTTCTTGATGAGTTACACACAGAAACTAACAGTAAAGTTATATCTGTTGAATCTTTAAAACTTGGGGATTGTAACTTGTATAGATTTTTTTTTTTTTTTTTTTTTTTTTGAGGCAGAGTCTCACTCTATCGCCCAGGCTGGAGGGCAGTGGTGTGATCTTGGCTCACTGCAGCAGCCTCCTGGATTCGAGCGTTTCTCCTGCCTCAGCCTCCTGAGTAGCTGTGATTACAGGAACCCACGACCATGCCTGGCTAATTTTTGTATTTTTAGTAGAGATGGGGTTTCACCATGTTGGCCAGGCTGGTCTCAAACTCCTGATCTCAAATCATCCACCCACCTCAGCCTCCCAAAGTACTGGGACAGGCGTGAGCCACCCCACAGGTCCTCAAACAGATTTTTTTTTATTTCATTTTTCTAGTGAATTATTTCTAGTGAATTATTGAATCAAGGAATTGATCTGTATTGGGTTGGGAAATTAAAAACTAATAATTAGAAACTGAGAAGCTCTGCTTGAAAAGGTTGCATATATCACAAACACCCATAAAATGTATTGGTTATGGAGCACATGGGATCGAGTGCTCAGCGCTGGCATAGGCTGCCAGCAACAGAAACGTCAGTTCCAATGACAACACCGGTCAGGTCCCAGGGAAATGTGGCTCCTCACTTTTTGCCCTGTGTCCTCAAAACAGAAAGCAACCATGTCTGAACATCACGAAGGTTTCTGGGTTGTGCTTCTGCCAATATTGGAGACAGACACTGCTTCAGAGAACAGGGAGGATTTCAGCGGCGGAAGCGCTTAGGTAAGGGAAAAGACAAATTAATTAGCTTGTCAAATCCTTTATCTCTGACAGCAAGAATGCAATCGTTTCTTGCACAGTGAAATACCATTTCCCAGTAGAGCCACACGTCCATTTTCATGTTTCTCTTTGTGCTCCAGCTCGTGGTTCAGGAGGTCTCACGAATTCGTGTGGTATTGATTGTTGCACGGTGGCTGAGGAACATGTTTGCAATTTAAACACTTTATTTTACCTTCAAATCGGTAGAGGTATGAGTGTAGATGTAATATGTATGAAGTTAATTCTTCATGTTAGTGCATAAACTATTACCTTAAAAGATAGCAAAAATTGCAGTATGATAGAAATTTCTATTATGAAATTAAAATATTTTGTAGTATTTTCTGCAATAATTACAGTTTACCTAAACCAACTCCACTAAAGTATTTGAACAGGAGATGGAAAATTCATGGTTCATTTCCAAATGTAAACATCATTTTAAGATTTTACTGAAAATTCCATTTATTACTGAAACTTTCTCCAAATTGAAATTAATTTTTTTAATTATCTAAGAACTACAACTCAAAAAAGGTACGAATTTGGCATCATCATCAATATTTTTGCACAAATTGTGCAAAAATCTTGATTATAACAACATAATTAGGTAATTTTGCAATAAGGAAGGTAAGAAAAACAAATTTAATGAAAAGATAAATAATAATTTGAATGATTTACAATATAAATTAGGTATATGTTGATTTTATAACTTACCAAAACATCACCAGCCCATCAACAGACTATCCAAATAGATGCACAAATAATTAAATTCTATTAATTCTGTCTACAAATAATTAAATTCTGTACTATTTTACCAATTTTTGTTCATATAAAAATCATAGTGCTATACTTTTTAAAAATTTTTATCTTAAGAGGGTATATTTTTCAAGACAGAAAGATGGAACTTTTTATCTAATAGTTTATTGGCCTAGTTTATGATTTTAAATATTTATACATGTGCTACGGGGGCTTTCACTTTGTGTTAAGGCCTGCTTAGGGCTACCTTCCTAAGCTAGGCCAGGGCTGCCCAACAACTGACCAAATGCTAGGGAATTGACTCTATATTTTAATTCACCTAAGAGAGAGTGAATTTTAGGTAGACAGAGATATGACAAACACAAACTTCAGAAGAGAGGCGTGATTTTTAGAAATAATTATTTGCAATTGATTCCATGTCTCCTTTATTCTTCAGTTAGTAGAGATGTTTGCCTGCCTTTGGCTTAAGAAAGCCATTTTAAATGAGATCCGCAGTGGATGTCAATAAGAGCCACCTCTGTGATCCTTTGTTGATGTCACTTCTTTGATACTGGAGGGATAGGAACTGAGTCCCGCCAAGAGGGGACATGGGAATATCCGAACTCTCAATAGTCACTTCTCCAAAGCCTGCTCTGGAATCAATGCTACTGGCTCAGGCTGGGAGGAAGAGGGCTTCTGATCATCCATGACTCTGCCCACCCCACTCCCAGACCACCCCCTCCAGAGGTGAAGACCTCCTGTGAACCCGCAAGAGTTTACCCCAGCCCTCTGGACTGTGAGCCTCAAGGGAAAGTAGCACCATTTATACCGTTTCCCTGCTGAGAGGTACAGGCTTTGTTTTCTGTGTGTGTGCGTGTGTGTGCATGCATGTATGCACACCGTGAATGCACCTCTGCAATCAATGCTGCAATAACCACCCTTCCACATGGACTCTTAGGTGGATCCTTCTATTTCTGTGGAATAGATTCCCGGGAGTGGGATCACTAGGTCAAAGGATATATGTATTTTTAATTCTGGTGGATTTTTCCAGATTGATTTGCAAAAAGGCTGTAATAATTTCCATCTCCACCAGCAATGAATGAGAGCATGCTCCCCACAACCTCACCCGCAATAGGTATAGAAACTCTTTTTAATTTTGCCTGCCTGAAGAGCATAAATGAGTATCTTATTACTACTTTAATTTGCATTCAACTGAATTCTAATGAATCTGAGCATCTTTCCATCAGTTGGATATTTTTCTTCTTTGAATCACCTACTCATATCATTTTGCCTATTTCATTATTGGGTTGTTTGTCTTTTTGCATCAATTTATAAGAGCTTTTTGTATACTATAGCTATTAGCCTTTGTCTATCATCTGCATTACACTTTTTCCAAGTCTTCTGCTTGTCTTTTGACATTGCTTACAGTATCTTTTCCCACAAAAATGCTATATATGTGTGTGTATATATATGTATATATATGCAAAAATACCTATCTTTTTCATCTTCTAGGTTTCCAACCTTGGTTGAGAAGGTATTCTAACCCTTAGATTATATGATGCCTCCTTGCCAAAATTTTTATTGAGATATATGTATGAAATAATGCACACCTTTTTATGGTCAATAAATTTTCACGAGGTGAATACACTCATGTAGCCAGGACTGAAATCAGGAAACAGAATCTTACCAGTACCCTAGACATTCCTTCACTTCATGCCCCCTTGCCAGTCACAACCCACCTCAAAGATTAACCTCTACCCTGACTTCTAACATCATTGGTTAGTGTTTGAACATTATTTAAATGAAATATCCATGTGTACTCTTTTGTATCTAGCTTCTTTGACTCAGCATTATGTTTGTGAGATGAATTCATGTAGTTCATTCATTCTCGTTGCTGTACAGAAGTCCTGTATGTAACATACCACACTTTATCTGTTTTACTGTTGATAGACGTTTGGATTGCTTCCAATTTGGGGCTGTTACAAATAGTGCTGCTATGAACATTCTTGCAAACTTTCTTTGGTGAATTTATGTCTGCATTTCTGTTGAGTATTTACCCAAGAGTGTAATTTTTGGGTCATAGAGAACATGTATGTTCAGCTTTTGTGGATATTGCAAGTCATCCAAAGTGGCCGTATCAATTACACTCTCCCCAGTAATGTAAGAGACTTCTAGCTGCTCTACATCCACCCCAATATTTTATATCATCTGACGTTTGCATTTTAGCTATTCTGGCAGGTATGCACTAGTGTTGCATTGTGGCTTGCCTTGACAGATAGTTAACATTTTATTTTTTACATTTTTAAGACCTTAATCCCTCTGGAATTTTATCTTTGTATATGGCTAGAGATGGGGGTTCACTCTGATTCTCTTCCAGGCAAACAGCCAGATGTGTTAGACTAAATACTATGTCTTTTGTCCTGATATGTTTTGAGGTACAAGTGAGCATTTGCCAGGTGCAGTGGAGTGGGAGAGAACATTCCAGGCTGCAGGAGCTGCACGAGCAAAGGTAAGGAGGCATGAAGTATCACAATGTGTGCAGGAGATTGCATGAGTGTGGCAAAAATTAAAAACATGTGGCCATGAGTGGCACAGGAGGGCAGGCAGGATTGGACTTTGCCATTCTCACAGTAGTACACAGGCACAACGCTGCTGTTGAATGGACACAATAAAGGAAAAAAGACTCCCTCCTCCTCTAATGTTTGGGGATGTTCTTTGAGATCCTCATTTTGAAAAGGTGTGATTATCAAAACGTCACTCTTAAGAGAGGGAACTTCTGTGTTGACTGAGACGCTTATTAAGATCTATGATACATATTGTTATATTTACTCATCACGATGACTTCATGATGTGAAGTCATGAAGTGTGGACACATGCCAGTAAGTGGCAGAATTAAGGATGAAACAACCTGTTCCTCTTCCTGTATTCCCGCTCTTTCCCCTAGATGCACTGCCAATAGATGCGTGAATTGAACTTCCAGCCACTTCCCAAATAATGCACATGTGATGAAGCAGAGATTTACAATCCTTGCATCAGCCCCTGCCAGCAGACCTCTTGACGTCTGTTTCCTTTTCCCCAGTCACACAGAAAATTTGATTCCTTGGGAAACTGAGTGACTGTTGCAGGCAGCAATTGTTCCTTCAGCTGAAAGGCATGCAGAGTCAGACCAGGGTGGCTGGCTTCGGCCCATGGGCAAGTTGATGGGTCCGCAGAGAGAAGGCAGCCTCTGTCCTCTATCCCTTTCCCATATGCAGTTCTTGGTTACAGAAAATCCAGTTGCTCTTCTTTTCCCAACTGGGAGAGATCTCTGTATCCTACAATCAACTTCTTGGTAACCTGGGCTCTTCCGAGTAGGTCTCTGATCCTCAAGGAAGGGAAAGGTAAACACTCACTAACATGAACACACTGGCAGTCAGACACACATCACACACACAGAGGTGGCACACAAGCTACACACCGACACAGAGCAGAGACAAACACACACTTGCAGAGAACCTGCCTCCTGGAATATGAGAGCTCAGGGAATCTGTCGAGATCAAGGGTTTTCGAACTATGCCGCGTGAGTTTTTCTGCAAAGGGAAGTCACAGAAAATAATGAAGCAATTTCCTACCAAAGGGAATATTGTAACAGCTAGAGATAATTGTAGAAAAGTACACTGAAATTATGAGGTGTCATTTTCCCTCTATCAGACTGGCTAAGATTTAGAAGTTTGATAATACACAACGTAGGCAGGGGTGTAAAGATACAGCATGTAGCAGAAAAAGTAAATGATTGCAATTCCAAGGAAGAGAGCTCAGCAAGGTATATCAAAATGTTAAATGCAGCTACCCTTAAACCTAATGATTTCACTCCTAAAAAGTTTACACAAACACACACACACACACAATACTGATTAAGGAGGTTCATTGTAGCATTTGTTTATATTACCATAAAATTAGAAACAACTAAAAAAAAGTCTATTAATAGAAACCTAGCCAAATAAGTTAAGGGACAGCCATACCATGAAATACTCTTAATCATTTAAAATGCTGAGGTGGACCTCTATGTTCTGATATCAGAAGATATCCACAACATATTTTATCCTGTTTGTGTTTTTAAAAATATATGTTTGCAGCTGGGCGTGGTGGCTCATGCCTGTAATCCCAGCACTTTGGGAGACCAAGGTGGGTGGATCACTTGAGGTCAGGAGTTCGAGATCAGCCTGGCCAATATGGTGAAACTCCATCGCTACTAAAAATACAAAAAATGAGCCAGGCATGGTAGTGGGTGCCTGTAGTCTCAGCTACTCAGGAGGCTGAGGCAGGATAATTGCTTGAACCAGGGAAGCGGAGATTGCAGTGAGCCGAGATCACGCCATTGCACTCCAGCCTGGGTGACAGAGCAAGACTCCATCTCAAAAAAAAAAAAAAAAACATATATATATATATATATATATATATATGTGCGTGTGTGTGTGTGTTTGCTATGTGCAGTGGCTCACGCCTGTAATCTCATCACTTTGGGAGGATCACTTGAGCCAAGGAGTTCTAGACCAGCCTGGGCAACATGGTGAAACCCCATCTCTACAAAAATTAGCTAGGTGCGGTGGCGTGCACCTGTAATCCCAACTACTTGGGAGGCTGAGGTGGAAGGATAGCTTGAGCCCAGGAGGTAGAGGTTGCAATGAGCGGAGATTGGGCCACTACACTCCAGCCTGGGTGGCAGAGCCAGACCCCATCTCAAAAAATATATGTAAATGTTTGTATATATATCCGTAGATTGTCTGTCGGGTACATAAGAAACTGTTATAGTAGGTGGCTCTGGAGGATGAGAAGCGGACAGGGAGAAAGGGGAAGAGAAGGGAAACGAATGTTTTACTTAACTTTCTGTACTATTTGACATCTTTACGGTAAGCATATATTAACTGTATAATACATTATTTTAACCCTCTGAGATGTTAAAAAATATATTCAGGTCAAGCGCAGTGGCTTATGCCTGTAATTCCAGCAATTTGGGAGGCCAAGGTGGGCAGATAGCTTGAACTCAGGAGTTCTAGGCCAGCCTAGACCACATGGCGAAACGCTATCTCCACAAAAAATACAAAAATTATTTCTGGGTGTGCTGCCATGCGCCTGTACTCCCAGCTACCTGGCAGGCTAAGGTGGGAGGATCATCTGAGTTTGGGGAGGTCAAGGCTGCAGTGAGCTGAGATCATGCCACTGCACTCCAACCTGGGCGACAGAGTGAGATCCTGTCACAAAAAATAGAAAATTAAAAATTAAAAAATAAAGTATCTATCTATGTATTAGATAGATGATCGATAGATAGATAGATAGATAGATAGAGAGTTCCACCACTAAAAAGTTTGAAAAGACTTTATGCAACTCAAGCCTGTTGTATAAGTGGCCAGGAAAAATTGTGAAAGACTTTTGAAATGGGGAGAAAATGTACCCTATGGAATGCAGGCCTGGTGTGCCCTTCCAGGTTATGTCATTCTATGGTAGTCTCCATTTCTCATTGTCTTTGAATCTGTAAACTGTAGAAAACTGAAAATAATACAAATTATTATTGTCCATGGCAAAGCAAACAAGTTTTGTCAGGTGGAGATGCAAGTGATCCCCCACACCCCCCCACCCCCCACCAAACACACACACACACACACACACACACACACCCTGTGGATAAAGCCAGTTTTGTATCAATTAACAAACTTATTTCATCATTTCTGATGCCAATGTGTGTATCTGGCCTTTGTGTTGTCCTTTGAATCAGTTTTTAACTTCATTAGCTAATGAGTTAAATAAAATCTTTGACACTTGTTCACTTTTTATTTGTATGACAGGCATGATTTCTCCCTTGAAAAAATAATCATTTAGTGGCACGTGCCTGTGGTCCCCAGCTACTAGAGAGGCTGAGGTAGGAGGATCACTTGAGCCCGGTAGGTGAGGCTGCAGTGAGTGGTGATTGCGCCACTGCACTCCAGCCTGGGCGACAAAGTGAGACCCTGTCTCAGAAAAAAAAAAAAAAAAAAAAAGGATCATTTAACAAACCAGAAAAACAAACAAACAAACCAGAGACAACGAAGACTATGAGGAAGAGATTTGCCCAAGGTTAGACGCCTGTTGTAACAATTACAGCACCAATCCCTAACCCTCAAATGTGAGCTTCCGGACTGAATTCCTTGGCTATTGTATTTACACCATCAAGTGACAAGTATTGAAGTCACTTTCTATTTGACTTGACCATTTACCCTACACAGATATATTCTTAATTTAGAAGATGCTTTCCCACAAATATATACACACAGAGACTTACACATGCACAAACACAAACACCTGCGGGCATCCACAGGCCCCCGCTGACACGCTGCACAAACTCCCACACAGATCCAGAGCTCCCCTCCCCGCCACTGGGGCAGCCGCCCTCCCAGTGCCAAGCCTGCTCTTGGTTCCTCCATCTCAGCGGAGCTTAAGATTGGGGATGGAGCAAGGCCGCTTCCTGCGGACCCTCGCCTGTGCCACGCAGGGAGAAGAGGTGGCTCCCTCACTTATAATTATTGGCCAGGGGTCAGAGTGGCTCTGGGATGCGACGCTGAGGGGTTCAAGGGGATGGAGGCCAAGCTCCATCCTCAAAGACTGCCGGTCGTGGAAGAGGCCCGCACACGGGCGGAACTAGGCCCGCTGTGGAGCCACGTCCCCGAGTCCTGGGTAGTCCGGGAAGGCTGCCCGGAGGCGGTGACCTCAGGGCTGAGATTTGAAAGCGTGGAGGAAACACTGGGAGCCTGGGAGCCGCAAAGCCGCGGCTGGGCCGAGGTGTTTGGTGGAAGGACTGAGCCAGGGCCTCCTAGCACGAATCTGTTAAGTGGATGGCGTTTTTGGTTTTGCGGAAAAAGAAAATCTCGCGGAATTCAAGGACCTCCCAGGCGCCAGACTTGACCCGCGGGTCGGGAGCAGCGCGGCGCGCGGCCCGTGCGGCCCCCGCCCCGCGCCGCGGCCGCTCTCGCAGTGGGCTCGCGGCGCCCCCTACGGGCTCCGAGCCACTCTCCCAGCACTGCCACCCCGGGGAGGCGCCGGCGGGAAGAGGCGGGCCGGCGGGGGCTGCGCCCAGCCTGCGGGCCAGGAGGTCCCGTCTTCCGTCCCCACCAGCCCCCGAGGTCGCTCCTGCAGGCCGGCCTTGGTTCTGTGCACCCCCGAAGGCGCCGCGTCCACAGATCCCCATCACCAGGAGATCCCATCCCCATTCTGCAGATGGGGAAACCGAGGTTCAGAGACGGAGCCTGATGCATCCACGGCACGAAGAGGAGTCTGTGGGATCCCGAGGCCCACCCTCACCCGTGCTCGTCTCTCTCCGCCTAGGTATGGCCACAGACTCAAGGGCTTGCGGTGCACCCCACGCACCCTCTCTTCTGGTTCTCTCCGGGCCGCAGCGTCGCCTGGTTTGGCCTTTCAAGAGCTGTGTGGACAGGAGTGCATGTGGGGTGGGGTTACTCATCCACTTTACAGGAGGGAAATCTGACAACCGCAGGGGAGCGCCCTGGGATCTGATAGTTTCACTTGCGTGGTCTATACTAAGGAGACAATTCAGAAACTCAGCAGATTTTGCTGTGTGAGTGCTTCTCCCTAGTTGTTCATAATAGCAAAACTTGTGAATAGTCTAACTCTCTACCGCTTGGTTAAATAAATGGTATTCTACGCAGCCATGAAAAATCATTCTGGGTAAAAAGTTTGGATATATAAAAGACGCCATTCTATTGTTAAGCAAATAAGCAGGTTACAATGCAGCATATGCAATAACAAAGTTCCATTTCTGTGAAGATGCATGTGTGTGCACATATTTTTTTAAAACTCTGCAAAGATATACACCAAAAACTTGAATATTAATATTGAGTTATTATAAAATAAGTATTTGTACCTTTCTGCATTTTCTAAATAGTATTATACAGTGAATATGTATTGTTTTGTGTTTGTTTTGTTTTGTTTTGACAAGGTCTCACTCTGTCACCCACGCTGATCAAGTGCAGTGGTGTGATCGAGCTCACTGCAGCCTTGACCTCCTGCGCTCAGATGATCCTCCCACCTCAGCCTCCTAAGTAGCTGGGATAGCTAATTTTTGTATTTTTGTAGAAACGAGGTTTTGTCATGTTGCCCAGTTTGGTCTCGAACTCCTGAGCTTAAGCAATCCTCTCATTTTGGGATTTGAAAGGAGCCACCATGCCCAGCTCCCTATTTTATTTTCTGTCTAAACTTACCAATATCTGATATTTTTCATTTGTTCATTATTTATTTGTTGTGACCTTACCCTGTTAGAATATGAATTCCACGAGAACATGGACCTTGTCTATCTTAGTGACTAATGTCTGGCACTCAATAAATAATTGTTGAATAATAAAACAATGAATCCTCCAGCAACCACATTATATGGATGTCATTCTTTCCATTTTACAAATGGGAAACTGGGCTGGAAAAGATTAAGAGACTTGCTCCAAGCTGCACTGTTAATGGTAGTGGTGGTGGGGATATAGGGTGCTAAGATTTGAATCTCGGATTTCCAAAGACATACCATATTTCTTTTTTTAAAAAATTCTGTTGGGAGGCCGAGGTGGGCAGATCACGAGGTCAGGAGTTTGAGACCAGCCTGGCCAACATGGTGAAACCCCATCTTCACTAAAAATACAAAAATTAGCCGGGCGTGGTGGCAGGTGCCTGTAATCCCAGCTACTTGGGAGGCTGAGGCAGGAAAATTGCTTGAACCTGGGAGGCAGAGGTTGCAGTGAGCCGAGATCACGCCATTGCATTCCAGCCTGGGCAACAAGAGCAAAACTCCATCTCAAAAAAAAAAAAAAAAAAAAAAAAATTCTGAGACAGGAAGCAGGATAGACTGAAGCTAGTTGTGTCTATCTCCTTTTATGGCAATAGCCCTTCTTTATACCACAGACCCAGACCACAGTGCCTGGGCTAGGGGCAGCTAACATCCCAAGTGGTCAGCCCTTGGGGTCACTGGCTCTCAGCAGCAGTGGCAAGGCCTGCAGGTTTCTCATAGATGTTTCTCCCCACCCTCCCAGAAAGAGCAGACAAATCATTCTCCCCAGCTTGTCCCCATTCATGCTTACATTTTTTTAAATGAATTAATACTTTTAATAATTTATTTCTAAATCTTTCTTTAAAGGGGCATTACAGTCTATTGTGAACAGATCTGCAAGCAAGTCAGCCTGACGTTGAAACTATAATACATGTTTTTCTTAGTTTTGGCACTATTTACTGTTTAGAACAAAAGAGAGTAACTTTTAAAATAACAAATGGATAGTACTTCACTGGGAACATCATCCAACAAATAGATTTTCTTTTCATACCACAAATCTACATATCTTTAGTCAAAGTTATATTAAGAATTTAATTTCCCAAAAGAAACAAGAGTAAACAGTCATGATGAGACTTAGCTGGGTTTTCTTGAGAAATGAAATTAAAAACAAGCTGTACTGTTTACTTTTCAGCAAATTCCACTTTGCCAAGTTTCAGAAGGAAAAGCCTAACATACTGGAAACTACCACATGTAGTTTCCAGTGTTGTCCTCTTGCCCGGGAGAATCTGGGGGACCCACTTCTTCCTGACAGCCTGCTTTGTCACCACCAAATCCATCAGCATGATGGCTTCACTCCCTACCACAAGCAGCCTAGCACCTGGGTCGGAGTAGATAAATTCTGCAAACCTGGATCGGAGTAGATAAATTCTGCTGCCTCTTCAATGGAGCTGTGGATTTCAGGGCACCATCTATGTGCTTCAGTCAGTTTGAATGGAGCTAGTTACTTACCGCAAGTTTGCCAGCTCTCTGCAACAAAAATCCGGCATATCAGTCCATTTCTCTCCCCATTACAACTTGAGTAGGTACTGAGTAGCAATTTTTTTTCCAGAGCTCCTGATGTCTGTCCACTCTATGATCCACCAGTTTGGTCATGTTGCAAACTCTGTTACAATCAACATTTTGGAAAATTTACCATCACTGTCATATTATTCAGAAGCAGCAGCTCTTGGTGACCATGATTTCTATGGCTATTCTGGGATTGGGGGAAAGGAAATGCCCCAGAAATTCCCTTTCCTACTTCCTTGATCCAACCCTTTCAGCCTCTCTTTTCCTTCTGCAGTATGTAAGTGAATAGTGGAGCTTTTCTGTGTAAGAAAAAAAAACTGGCTGGGCATTGTGGCTCACACCTGTAATCCCAGCTACCCAGGAGGCTGAGGTAGGAGATTGCTTGAGGCCAGGGGTTCAAGACTAGTGTGGGCAACATAGTGAGACCCCCTTCTCTAAAAAAAAATTAAAAACAAAACATTAGCCAGTCAAGGTGGCATGCACCTGTAGTCCTAGCTACTCAGAAGGCTGAGGAGGGAGGATTGCTTGAGCCCAAGTGTTTGGAGTTTGAGGCTGTAGTGAGCTATGATGATGCCACTGTACTCCAGCCTGGGTAACACAGTGAGATCTCATCTCTAAAAATAAACAAATAAATAGGGAGAAGCAATAGAGACCTACAGGCTTATATTGATTGGTCAGTGTAGCCCTTTTTGAGGAAATTGTATTTGAGCGGAGATATGAATGACATAAAGCAGCCAGGCATGCAAAAATCAAGTCACAGAGTATTCCAGATGAAAGTAAGAGCCAGAGCAAAGACTCTTAGGAAGGGTAGGCCAGGTGCAGTGGCTCACACCTGTAATCCCAACACTTTAGGAGGTTGAGGTGGGCGGATCATGAGGTCAGGAGTTCAAGACCAGCTGGCCAACATAGTGAAACCCCGTCTCTACTGAAAATGCAAAAAATTAGCCAGTGTGGTGGTGTGCGTCTGTAATCCCAGCTACTCAGGAGGCTGAGACAGAAGAATCGCGTGAACCCAGGAGACGGAGGGTGGAGTGAGCCCAGATCACGTCATTGCACTCCAGCCTGGGCAACAGTGAGAGACTCCATATCAAAAAAAAAAAAAAAAAAAAAAAGGATGGGTATCAGGTAGCTTTTGTTCAATAATAAACCACTTCAAAATTCAGTAACATAAAAATAATAACCATTTATTGATTATTATTTTGTGGGTCAGTAATTTGGGCTGAGCTCAGATGGGCTGTCTTCTGGTCTCAGATGATCTTACTTTTGTGTCAGTGGTCAGCTACTAATCAGCTAGGTGACTTTGCTTCTTAGGGTTGGCTGGCTATCAGCTGGTGTGATAGGAGCAAGCGGGCCATATATCTTTCATCATCTACCAGGCTATCCCAGGCTTGTTGATAAGTCTTGTTAATATGCGGCAGTGCAGGGTTGCAAGAGAGAGTGGAAGCATGCAAGGCCTCCTCAGGCTTTGACTCAGAACTGGAAAAATGTCACTTCTGCCATATTCTATTGGCAAGGCCAGCCCAGATTCAAGAAGTGGAGAAACAGACATCACTCCTTGATGGGAGACTGAGAGACATGGTCACAGAGAAAAGGAGAATTATGATATTTGTAACACACCATGAGCGAGAATGAATAAAGAACAGAAAAAAAAAATTCCAGCATGTCCAGAGCAATTGTTGGGGAGTGTTATGGGCTGAACTGTATTCCCTTCAAAATTCATATATTGAAGTCCTAATCCCTAGTACCTCAGAATGTGACTGTACAGTATTTGAAGATAGGGTCTTTAAAAAGGTAACTAAGTTTAAATGAGGTCAGTAGGGTGGCCTCTAATCCAATATGACAGGTAAGGGAATGAAAAGACAGACAAGAAAATATTTGCAAATCACATGTCTAATAAAGGACTTGCATCTAGAGTATATTTTTAATTCAGTAATAAGAAAAAAAAATCTAATAAAAATGGGCAAAAGATATGAACAGATACTTGACCAATGAAGATATGAAAAGATGCTCAACATCATTAGTCATTAGGAAAATAAAAATTAAGACAAAGATATACCTACATATTTATTAGAATGGCTAAATTTAAAAGACTTACCATACCAAGTCTTGGCAAGCACATACAAGAACTAGAACTCCAATAGAATGCTGGTAGGTATATAAAATGGTACAACCACTTTGGAAAACAATTTGATAGTTTGTTAAAAAGTGGAACATACATCTGTTACATGATTCAGGTATTCCATTCCTAGATATTTCTCAAGAGAAATTAAAGGCTACAAAAAGACCTGTACACAAATGCTCATAGCAACTTTATTTGTAATAGTCAAAAACTAGAAAGAACCCAATGTCCATCAACCAATGAACAGATAAACAAATAATGGTATATCCATACAATGGAATACTATTCAGCAACAAAAAGCAATAAACTAGCACAATCTATAGAAGCAAAAATAATCAACACATTACACTTCATCAAGAAGAAAAACTTTTATTCTGTGAAAGGCTCTATTAAGAGGATGAAAAGACTGGAAGAAAATATTTGCATACCATGTATCTGGCAAAGGACTTTTATCTATAATATATGATATATATTCTCAAAATTCAATAACAAAAAACAAACAACTCAATTATAAAATGGGCAAAAGGCTTGAAGAGACGGCCAGCCGTGGTAGCTCATGCCTATAATCCCAGCACTTTGGGAGGCTGAGGCAGGCAGATCACTTGAGGTCAGGAGTTCGAGACCAGACTGGCCAACATGATGAAACCCCATCTCTACTAAAAAATACAAAAATTAGCTGGGTGTGGTGGTGCGCACAGATAGTCCCAGCTACTTGGAAGACTGAGGCTGGAGAATCACTTGAACCCAGGAGGCAGAGGTTGCAGTGAGCCGAGATCGCGCCACTGCACTCCAGCCTGGGCAACAGGGTGAGACTGTCTCAAAAAAGAAAAAAAAAAAACCTGAAGAGACATTTCACTGAGGAAGATATATGGATGGCAAATAAATACATGAAGAGATGCTCAACACTACTAGCCATTAGGGCAATGTAAACTAAGACCACAAACAGATGTCACTATACACCCATTAGAACAAAACCTAAATTAGTGACAGTATCAAGTGCTGGTGAGGATGTGAAGAAACTGGATCTCTAATATGCTGCCTGTGGGGATGTAAAAGAAAACTAAACATATGACCCAGCAATTGTATTCCTGGGCGTTTCTCTCAGAGATATGAAATATGTGCACCCAATACTCTGTACATGATTGTTTATTGCAGCTTTATTTGCAATTGCCCAAAACTGGAAACAACCAAAATGTCCTTCAATGAGTGAATGACTAAGCTAACTGTGATCCTTCCATACCACAGAACATTACTCAGTCAAAAAATAAAAGTAAATAACAAAAATGAACTATTGACACATGCAACAGCGTTGGATGCATCTCAAGGGTATTATGCTCTCAAAAGATCACATACTGTATGATTCCATTTATAACATTCTCAGAATGACAAAATTAGAGTGATGCAAACCAGATTAGTGGCTGCCAGGGTCTAGGAATGGTAGAGGATGGGGGCTGGGTGTGACTCTAAAGGGATAGCATGAGGGAGATCTTAGTGGTGATGGAACAGTTATTGCAACTTGATTGAGTGGTGATTACCCGAATCTCCATATATAAGAAAACGGCACAAAACTATACACATACCTTGCACCAATGTCTGTTTACTGGTTTTGATGCTGCACTATGATTATGTAAGATATATCCATTGAGAGAAACTGGGTGAAGGGTACACAGACCCTACCATTTTGGCAACTTCCTGTGAATATATAACTGTTTTGAAATTAAAAGTTTTTTAAAGAGCAATTAACAATTGATATTCACTATAACCTAGATAAATCTTAAAAATAATTATGCTGTATGAAAAAAGCCACATCAAAAAGAGTATGTACTGTATGATCCCATTTATATAAAATTCTGTAAAGTGTAAACTGAACTATAGAGACAGAAAGCAGATTGCCTGGGTACAGGGAGTGGGGGGATGTACAGGCAGGAAGGAGTAAGAGGGAAGGGTTACAAAGGGCCATGAGGAAACATTTGAGGGTGATGGATATGTTTACTATATTACCTTGATTGTGGTGATGGTTTTGTCAGAGGCATTCGAACCACAGCAACTCCATTTTGAGTGAGGGCTAGGAAAATGAGGCTGAGACTTGCTGGACTGAATTCTTAGAAGGTTAGGCATTCCTAGCCTCTAGATGTTTACGGTTAAGGGAACAAATTAATAATGTTTACTAAAACAGACCCAGACTTGGGAATGTCCAGATATCCCAATATCTGGGGAACAAAGGCATTCCTAATTTTGCTTGAAAGATAATAATATTGATTCTTGCCAAATATCATAATTAAGAAAATTAATAGTTTATCACAAACCCTTGTAGCAGACCACATCTCTCCATATATACAAGCATTGTACCTAGGGTGGATGCGTTCCCCCTCTTAGTTTCGGGAATGTCCTGCTCTGTCTATGGAGTAGCCGTCCTTTCACCACTTTGCTTTCTTAATAAACTTGCTTTCACTTTGCACTACAGACTAGCCCTGAATCCTTTCTTGCATGAGATCCAAGAATCCTCTCTTGGGGTCTGGATCAGGACCCCTTTCCTGTAACAGTTTCAGGGTGTATACATATGTTAAACTTATTAATTTGTACACTTTAAATATTATGCACTTAATGCATATCAATTTTACTTCAATAAGCATACTAAAAATATTAAGTGCCTAGTAATAAAACTTACTAAAGATGTACAAATCCTCCACAAAAAGTCTAATATGCTATTGGGAGACATTTAGGTAGATCTAAATAAATGAAGGGATCTACCACAGTCCTAGAATGATAAAAATCCTAATTGGGTTTTTTTTTGGGAGGGAGGGCGACAAGTTGATTCAAAAATGTATATGGGAATTTTAAAAGGCCAAAGACAGCCAAGACACTCTTGAAGAGTAAGGCGAAAGAATTTACATTAACAGATATCAAGACAGTGAGATGCTGATAAACAAATAGACCAATGGAACAGATTGAAGAGCCCCAAAACAGATTGACACATACATAGATACGTGGTATTGGACAGAGGTGGGAATGCAGAGTCATTGAGAAATGACCAGTAAAAGGCACTAGGTCAATTGGGTATCTATAAGCATTCTTCTCACAACACACAAAAATCAATTCCAAGGTAGATTAAATACCTAAACATGAAATGTGAAAGCCTACAGCTCTTAGAAGGTTGTACAGGAAAATACCATCACGATCCTGAGTACAGAAAGATTTTTTAAATAAGTAACAAAAAGCACCAATGATAAGGGGAAAGCAGTAATAAAACAAGAACAAAATGTTAACTACATTAAAAACTAAGAACTTTAAGCCTGCGCATGGTAGCTTTCAACTGTACTCCTAGCATTTTGGGAGGCCAAGGCAGGAGGATCTCTCGAGGTGACGAATTCAAAACCATCCTGGGCAACATAGAGAGACCCTATCTCTACAAAAACACATAAATAAGAATAATTTTTCATAGAACTCTACTCACTAAAGATATTATAAAAAGAATGAATAGACAAGTGACTGGGAGGGAGGCAAGATACTTGCAAATAACCAACAAATAGAAACTTGTCAAAACCACAGTAAGATACCACTACACACCCTACAAAATGACAAAGCTTTAAGAATCTGTTGGAGTGTAGCTGGAGCAACAGAAATTCTCATATGCTGCCAGTGGGAAGATAAACTGGCATACCACTTTGGAAAGATGTCAGATATTATATAGTAAAGTTGAAGACAGGCAGATCATATGACCCAGAAATGTTACTTAGTTTCCATCCTGAAGAAATGGCTATACACGTGTACCACAGCATATACATAGCAACACTGTATGTAATAGTAAAAAACTGGGAAAACTCCAAATGGTCTATTCATAGTACAATAGATAAATTTTAGTATTTTCATTCAGTGGGATATTATATAGATGCTAAGCAGTCAAAAAATAGGAAAGGCTACTGCATAGTGACCTATGCAGAAATGGCTGTCTTCCTTATAGTAAGAGAGTGACAGACCAGCAAGAAAGACTAAAAAGAAAATTAAATATAGCTCTCAGAACCAACCATAGCAACAGCAGGGAGTGTTTTGAATTCCAACATGTAGCAGACACTGTGCTAGACTGTCTTAAGATAACTCTACCTCCCACAACCATTCTGCAAAGTAGGAATTATTTTGCATATAAGGAAACTGAAGAAGACAAAAGTTAAATGACTTACCTGAGGGCACACAGATAGCAGATGACAGAGTGAAGATTTGTGACCAGGAATCAAATCCCACCTTCTTTCCATTGAAGTATGAACTGTTGATTGCAACAACCATTCACCACCCCTCCCTTCTTCCAGAACCCTGATTTTGTTAAGATGTACTGCCTCTTCTGTGCTGTCCAGCCTAGGGATGGCAGAGCAAAAGACAGAACAAGCCTGGGCCCCTGAGGTCTCTGGCAATGCTGCCAGGCTATACCAGTTAGATGTTTTTGCTTCCTTTTATTTATTTTTCCTTTATTTTAGTTTTAGGCCCAGTGGTTGTAGAACTCCTAGGGTTCTTGAATCAAAAAGAAAATGTAGTTAGAAGGCAAACTTCCCATTTCCTTCCAAACCATTGCAAGCAATACTGAAACCCAAACCAGATCACTACAGCAGATGCTACAAGGGCTACAACAGGACTGGTTTACGCAGCCTGCAGAAGAGAACCCAAGCAGGAAGGCCTGTGTAAAGGGCTCCAGCAGGCAGCCTGGTAGCAGTGTTCCGGGAAGCCTGAGATGGCTAAGAGCACTGTGAGGGTGGAGGCCTATGCTTTATCCTGCCCCCGATTCATTCGCCCTATGAAGCTCATATGTCCCTGCCAGACAGAAGCCCACACAGTCCTGTGCCTCCTGCCTTTCTAGGCTCAGTGCTTCTTCCTGGTCCAAAGCAGTTAATTCCAAAGTGAAAATTCTGGGCCACTATGTTGTCACATCCCCTCAGGCTAGAATCCAGTTCCCAGTCTGTGTAGGAAGTTCTATTACTATCAAGAAACTCTCATGTTCTTCTTACTGCTTTGCTGCTGACGTTCCTCTCATCTGGCTCCTGTGCCTCAACACCCCTGCCTCTCCCCTGCACTGGCCAGAGGCAGTCCATCCTCTGAGCATTTCTAGTCCCCTCCTGACCTCACATTAGTGAGGAGGATGTCTGATTGCTGAGGGCTATGGCTACAGACACAAAGCTTTCTCTTTTCGGGGGCTGGGATCCTTTATTCCATCTCTTTAATCTCTTTGGAGTTTTCTGTAATCTTCAAAATTGTGCTCTGACTCTGGCCTTTGGGTATGGCCTGTGGTGGGCTGTGTCCCTGGCATCAACAAAGGCTTTGACACAGTGCGGCCTTCAAAGAGCAGCTTGGATGGAAACCCCAGAGGCCTGGAGCTGCAAGGAAAGTGGGTTAGCTCAGCTTTCACAGGAACTGTTTGGTCCCACTTCAGTTTCTGCTCCACGCGGGAACAAATGTGCCCCTTAAGGTCTTTCAGATCGCGGGGGTGGTGCTGATGGGTATTTATGTTAAAGCCAACACCTTCAGCTAATTTGGAAGCTGACAGGATTCTGCTAATTCTTTGTGTTAATACAGGATCTGCTCCCTGGCCTTCCAGGTCAGGATCTTGGATGGGACACCTGGAGCCTCCATTTGCCTCTGAATTTTCTAGAACCAAATTGCTTTTCTTCTCTCATTTCAAGATCCTAGGAGAGAGAACCAATAGCAAAGGCCATGTCTGGAAGCAATTTGGGTGGGGGCGGGGGGTGTCTTGAGGCCTGCCCAGCCCAGCCCTTTTCTCTTTGTTCAGCCTAGGCAAAGGAGCCACAGCTGCCCACTCAGAGCTGTTTTAATTGTCCCCAGAAACCTAACTTCTAGAAAAACAATTGGCTTGCAAAGGATTCCAGACTGTCTGAACAGACAGATGATCAGAATCTTTTCTGACTTTTCATTAAGGAAATATTTCAAGAGGGACTGTGGCACCAACACAGTGAATGCCTGCCCCTGAGCCACTGATGAGAAGGAATTAAGGGCCCTGTGACTATGTATGTGACCAGAAGCCACATCAGGTTCCACCAGGCCTGGCAACTGTCCCTGGTGTTCTGTTCTTCACCTCCTGCGGCTCCTGACTCTTCAGTTCTCAGCTGGAATTGAGGTCAGCTCTCTCGTTTCCTTGTCTGGCCCCTTCACCACCCACAATGCAAACCCACACTGAGTGACCAACCAGCAAGAGGCCCACAGCAGGTCCCATAGCAACCAGAGGGGGCCAAGCTTGCTACCACAGCCCACAACATGCCAACACCCCATTTAGACTTTTACATGAGAAATAAACATCCACTTTGTTCAACTGCTATTGTTTTGTCTCTGTGACTAAATCAACAGTTCTGGAAAATCTAGAAAGAAGCAGAAGAATTAGGTGCAAAGTGCTGGAAGTTTAGCAGCCTCTCGTGGGAGCAAGAAAGCCCCAGGCAGTTTTCTGTCCACATCACTTTGATGTGGAGCACTCTCCTAGTCCTCTAGATCTGTCTGTTCTACGGCCTTCCCACAGTTCAGCTTCCTGTGCTCCCCAAAACTTCACCTTGGAAACATATTTAACTTGTTCTGACCTTCAGCCTCGTGTGACTTTGTGGGTCCACAGTCAATATCAAATAACTACAGACAACAGACACTTGGTTAAAATTCTCAATAGAGGGAAATGGTCGCTGGACAGCAGACTCGCTGTTTTCAGGTCAGCTGCTGGCTCAGTCTCCTCTGGGTGCCAGGGAAACCTGACAGCTGAGGGTTGTGAGAAGAAGCAGTTTCTCTAGGAACTGACTGACATGTCTCCCTGAGGAGAGAGAAGTGACAGGCAACTCTAAGGAAGATGGCTTTCATGGCTTCATAAAGATCTGACTAGCTCTTTGGCTTCTTTTCCAAGGTAGCCCAAATCTGTTCCTGTGTCTAAAGGGATAGCATGGTCAGGTAGGCTGGGTAGGATGAACTGCGGGAAGGTAGATGACCAGGATGGGGAAGTTCTGATGAGGTGGGGCTGAGGAGAATGAAGACTAATGCCCAAGATCAAAGTTAGGGGAGTAAAGTTTCGCTGCCAAGTCCAAAGGTCAGGGTCACAGTGGAAAACTGGACACAAAGCCAAGGTCAGGAGCCGAGCCCACAGAATTGGAAAAGTGGAAACAGACCAGGGAACAAGACTAGGCCAGGCATTGTGGCTGATGAGAATGAGTCGGTACCCAGCCTAGCTTCACTGTCTCTCAGCCTCGCCTCATGCACAGAAAAGTATCAACGAAGAGAGGCTGGGTTTAAGTGATGTCACCAAGGGGGAACAAAAGAAACCAGCGTTTCTTAACTCAGGTCCATAACTCTCGTGTTGTGCACAAGATTGTGTACATTTTCCAGAGTTTGTTAAAGGGAACAGCGCCCCCAAAAGGGTTAAAGTTTGACTGTGGAATAATCTGGTTATCCAGAAGAGAACGATCTCTGCGGGCTCTCCTGTCTCGACGAAGTACTTTAGTGGCTGAGGGTCTCGGCCACCTTCCAAAGGGGCGGAATCCCCCTGCCTCGCGTACCCCAGGGGTCTCGGCAGCGCCGCTGTTCTGTGAGCCTATTCCTCTCAGAAGCGCCGAGCACTAGGCCTGGAAGAGGACGAGTCTAGTAAATGAGGGGACACAGGGGCGGAGGGAGGGATGGCCGGGGGCGGTGGCTCACGCCTGTAATCCCAGCACTTTGGGAGGCCGAGGCGGGCGGATCACGAGGTCAGGAGATCGAGACCATGCTGGCTAACACGGTGAAACCCCGTCTCTACTAAAAATACAAAAAAAAAAAAAAAAAAATTAGCCGGGCGAGGTGGCGGGCGCCTGTAGTCCCAGCTACTCGAGAGGCTGAGGCAGGAGAATGGCGTGAATCCCGGGGGGCGGAGCCTGCAGTGAGCCGAGATCGCGCCACTGCACTCCAGCCTGGGCGACAGCGAGACTCCGTCTCAAAAAAAAAAAAAAAAAAAAAAAGATGGGGGTGTGATCCGTGCCAATGGGGACACCCACTGGTTCGAATATTAACGCGAGGTTTGTCTGCTTCTTCACAATCTGTCCATTTCGTTTTACTGCGAAAGCAAATGTATTCCCATCCCTCTCTTTGGGGATACGGTTAGAGTTCCGGGAAGGGACAACCGCCGTTGTCCCACCTCCTCAGGGTCCACAACACCGCAGTGCCAGGACTGGGACTGAGGCGGCGGGGTCCCCACCCGCTCCGTCCTGGCACCGCCCGTCGCCCCGCCCCTTGGGGGGCCCGTGGCGCACCCTGTGACGTAGCGCTTGTGTCGACATCGGCGCGCGCCGAGCCCGGAAGAGGCGCGGGCTAGGAAAGGAGCCGGTTCGCGCAGGTGCGGCGCTTCGGTCCCCATGGCGCTGTGGCGCGGCTCCGCGTACGCGGGCTTCCTGGCGCTGGCCGTGGGCTGCGTCTTCCTGCTGGAGCCAGAGCTGCCAGGCTCGGCGCTGCGCTGTCTCTGGAGCTCGCTGTGTCTGGGGCCCGCGCCTGCGCCCCCGGGACCCGTCTCCCCCGAGGGCCGGTTGGCGGCCGCCTGGGACGCGCTTATCGTGCGGCCAGTCCGGCGCTGGCGCCGCGTGGCAGTGGGGTGAGTGCCAGTGGGGCCTGGGTCTCTGAGCCTCCGAGGTCCGCCTTGGAGGTCGGGCGGAGCCGCGCAGAAACAGGGCTTCTCAGAGGTCCACGGGAGGCGCTGCTGTCCGCGCTGGCCCCTTGGCGAGAAGCGTCGGACGTCTGAGTGGAACCCGGTTCGTCACCGCTGCTCTTTCCACTCGGCTGGCCTCTGCGCCTTTCTCTCATCCCGGTAGGACCAGCCCTAACAGCTTCTTGCTAATCTCACTTTGTCTGACACCTTTCTCCGAGCCTTCTTCCTCGTTCCAACTTTTAGCTCCTTCTCTTCTGGCGACTTGTTTTGCAGTCAAAGATACTTGACCTTACCCACTATAATAACACTCTTCTTCCTCTTTCTTCTGAACTTCTTGAAGACGCGTGATCTCTGCCTTTACCCACTTTCATTCGAAACGCCGTGTAGTCTAGAAACCACACGACTGTACTGCAACTCCTCTCTGATTTGCCTTTTTGAGTCTTCAGTATCTCTGCAGCCTTCCACGCATTGAACACGCCCTTCTCTGTGAAACTCTTTTCTTCCCCTGACTTCAGTGACACTGCATATTTAAGGTTCTTTCAAATGACACTACCTCCTTTCTTTGTACTTTTCCTTGGGAATGTAATTATTCCCTTCATAGTATTGATACTGTAAACACTAACTTTAGTCCCTGTCTTAGTTCAATTTGACTTTCTTGCCATAACCTCAGAGTTATGTATAACCACCACATTAAAGCAGGCCCTCTACCTTGTAGCTCACTACTTTCTGTGTAGTGTCGGGGCTGGGAGGGGTAAAGTAGAGCAAACTTGTCCTGAAGATTAAATGACATCATTCATGTAATCTCTCTAGCATAGTGCCTGCTTTAAAAAGCATTCGATATTAGCTATAATTTTTTCGTTTTTTTTTTTTTTTTTTGGACACAGGGTCTCTGTCTCTCTGTCGCCTAGGCTGGAGTGCAGTGGTGCAATCACTGCTCATTGCAGCCTCGAACTCCCGAGCTCAAGAGATCCTTCTGCCTCAGCCTCTGGAGTAGCTGGGACGACAGGCAAGCACCACCACGCCCAGCCAATTTTTTTATTTTTTTATTTTTTTTAGTAGAGTCGAGGTCTTGCTATATTGCCCAGGCTGGTCTCGAACTCCTGAGCTCAAGCCAACCTCCCATCTTGGCCTCCCAAAGTGCTGGGATTAAATTGTCCTTCCTTGCTTTATGCGCATTCATTCAGCAGATATTAACCAACTAAATGGTTAGTCAGGTCTGTGCTAGGTTCTTAAGATACAGAGATGGGTGAAGCAAGGTCCCTGCCTCACTTGTTGGAAACACATATTATTGTATCAGTCATTTGGGCTGCTATAACAGAATACCACAAATTAGGTGGATTAAACAACAAATCTGTTTTCTCATGGACCTGGAGGCTGATAGTCCAAGATCAAGGTGCTGGCAGGATTGGTTTCTGATGTGGCCTCTCTTCCTAGCTTGCAGCCAGCTGGCTTTTCAGTTAGTCTGCGCATGCACACTCCTGGTGCCTCTTATTCCTCTTTTATGGACACTAGGTCCTTTTGGAATAGGGCTCACCCGTATGGCCTTATTTAACCTTAAATACTTCCTTAAAGGCCCTATGTCCAAATATAGTCACATTGGGAATTAGGGTTTCAGCATATGAATTGGTGGGCGGTGGACAATTCAGTCCATAACAATTATGGTTAGAAGAGGAACAACCCACGAGAACCAGGCAGAAGCCTTAATGCCTTTTTACGACCTAACCTTAGAAGCACATAGGAACTCTTCTACCAGAGTCACAGGTCCACCTGGTTTTAAGGGAGGGGACATAGAACAAACCTTGATGGGAGGAGCATCAGTGTCACATTGTGAAAAGAACATGTGGAATAGGGCATCTTATTGCGACCATCTTGGAAAATATATTTTACTACAGTGACTTTCATAGGACAGACAATAAATGAGATTTCTTCAAGCCAAAGGTCCACCTAGGCAAGAGAACCAAATGTGAAAAAGTACATGGTTTGTTGGGGAACAGGTGGGCCTTGCTTTGGAGCAAGAATCTTATGGTAGAGGGTTGTAAAGAGATGATGCTGAGAATGAAGGGCTGGACCAGATTGTGAAGGGCCTTTTATGGGGAAGCCATAAAGGTTTGTAAGCAGTTAACTGATGACAAGTTCTTTGTTGAGAATTGGTGGGAATGTGAAGGGTGGATTTTGAGCAGTGGTTCTAAACTGCTTCACTGCTTCTCATCATTTATTACCCAAAGAGGATTTTTAGCCCAAAGATAGGGGGATATAGGAGGGATGAGGGAGAGCAGGTGTAGTACTTGTATCAGAATCTCATTTTGAGGTTGTAGTTTGACTTCTCTAGAGACACACTCGTATTCACTCTCTCACACAGACACACTCAAAATGCAATTTAATGTGATTCATAAGGAGGAATATCTTGACATCCTGACACTGGTTTAAGAGGCCGTTGTAGGGTTTGTGTAAAGGGAGAAAGGAGCCTGAACCAAACTTGGCAATGATGTAGAAGAGGTGAGATTTGAGAGATAACCTGAATAATAGGTTGGATGTGGTGGAGTAAAGAAAGGTAGTCAAAAACGACAGGTTTTTAGTATTGGATATCTTGTTTAGTTTTTGTTTTCTGTTTGAGACAGCGTCTCACTCTGTCACCAGGCTGGAGTGTGCAGTGGCATGATCAAGCTCACTGTGGCCTTGACCTGTCATGCTTAGTGTCCCAAGTAGCTAGAACTACAGGCATGTACCACCACACCTGGCTAATTTTTGTATTTTTGGTAGGGACAGGATTTGCCAAGTTGCTCAGGCTGGTCTTCAACTACTGGGATCAGGCCTTGGCCTCCCATCTTGGCCTCTGAACGTGCTGCAATTACAGGTGTGAGCCACCTCACCCAGCCCAGTATTAAATATCTTATAACAACTAATATGGTTAGGCTTTGTGTCCCCACTCAAATCTCATCTTGAATTGTAATCCCCATAAGCTAATCAAGGGAGAGACCAGGTGGAGGTAATTGAATCATGGGGGCGGTTCCCCATTCTGTTCTCCTGATAGTGAGTTCTCATGAGATCCTTCGGTTTTATAAGGGGCTCTTCCCTGCTATTCACTCGGCACGTCTCCTTCCTGACACCTTAAGAAGAAGGTGCCTTGCTTCCCATTCACCTTCCACCATGACTGTAAGTTTCCTGAGGCCTTCCCAGCCATGCTGATCTGTGAGTCAATTAAACCTCTTTCCTTTATAAATTACCCAGTCCCAGGCAATTCATTATAGCATTATGAAAACTGACTAATGCAACAACTTTATGAGGGAGGCAGATAACAGATATTGTCACCGAGTCTTCACACATTGATTTATTTGCCCAAGATCTTGTAGCTGTCAAGTGCCAGAGGAGCAATTGAAGCTTGGTCTTTCCCATTTCTGGTTCCTTGTTGATGCCACGTTGCCATTAAGAGAGATTTAAGAAAAACAAGTTTAAGAAGATAAATTGGATTTCAGAGGAGGAGAAATGTACATACATTGTTATGGGATTTCAGATGAGCTTTTCTGTCAGCTACTGAAAATGAGAAACTGGTTTTTAGGAATATATTGAGAAACAGGATTGCAAATTTTGGAGACACTGGCACTTAGGTTGAAGCCAGAGACTGGATAGATCACCCAGGAAGAGAAGAAGAGGAGAAGGTAAAAATGGTAAAGGTGGAATTCTGGGAGGCACTAGCATTTAAGGGGCTGGTGGAAACGGGTCAAAGAAGTAAAGGATAGGAGGAGTTTTAAGGCGTTTCTAGGAAACTTCCCCTGCTTCTAAATCAGACTCTGGTACCTACTGTTCATTGGTTTAAAAATGATGAAACCCAGCAGGTACGGTGGCTCATGCCTGTAATCCCAGCACTTTGGGAGGCTGAGGTGGGTGGATCACCTGAGGTCAGGAGTTCGAGACCAGCTTGACCAACATGGAGAAACCCCGTCTCTACTAAAAATACAAAAATTAGCCGGGCATGGTGGCGCATTTCTGTAATCCCAGCTACTCAGGAGGCTGAGGCAGGAGAATCGCTTCAATCCGGGAGGCGGAGGTTGTGGTGAGCCGAGATCGTGCCATTGCACTCCAGCCTGGGCAACAGGAGTGAGACTCCGTCTCAAAAAAAAAAAAAAAAAAAAACCCTCATGCTAATATTTATTGCCCCTGGAACTGGCTTCACCTGGAACTTTGAAACATATCTTGGTCTTCTCCCCTGTATGAATTCTCCATTCTAGCTAGATAATTCTTTATTGTATCCAAACACAAAGTTAATCCCTTCGTGTACAACTTTGCTTGTGTATACTTCCTGTGTGGGTTTCAGCATCAGATAAATCTGGGTTTGAATTTCAGCTCCGCCTGTCTGTGGCCTTTGGAATGTTAGTTAATCCACAGCCTTACTCTTCTCAGCTGAAAGCAGTGATGACTAATTAGCGATTTTACAGCATTTTGCAAATAGGTTTAATCTATCTGAAAATGCCTGCCTAGCATGGGGTGCTTCTTAAAGATCAGCCGCCTTTCTTCTGTCTAGATGGAGGAGCTAGGGTTCCGCCCAGGGACCACTGCCCTAGCCTTTTTTTCCCCCGCCTCTTTACAGTTCTATGTCTTAACAATTATAATTAGCTCTTATAACAGCTGATGCACATAATGTAAAGCTAGAGAAAACCTTAGAAAACATTTTACAGGTGATGAAACGAAAGGGAGGAGATAGGAAACATCGTCTTTGCCTTAGAGGCACTTATGGTCTAGAAGGGAGAACTATGCCCTCTTTGCCAGCCCCCCCAACCCATTTTGACCTTCAGCATCTATTGTCTTGACCTATTTTCTAGTTGTTTCATCTGTGTTTTCTCCAAAATCACAGTCATCTAATATACATTTTTTACTGAAGTGTGAGCTTCTACTTGCATGTCAGATGAGCATAATTTTGCCTTCTGATTCTTTAACTGTGTCTCCCTTTATTTCCCCTTGACAATACAGCACCTTAGGTAATATGCTTTTTACATTTTGGAATGCTATTGAGTTGAGAAAGTGCAGAGAAAGGTTCTTATTCTGGTTAAAGTATTATAAAACAGAACAAGAAAGTACATGTAAAGTACTTGTTTGGCATCTGGCATATAGTAGATGTTCAGTGTTTTTTTGAGACAGGGTCTTGCTCTCTCACCCAGGCTGAAAAGCAGTGGTGCCATGTTGGTTCACTGCAACCTCTGCCTCCCAGGCTCAAGTGATCCTCCTGCCTCAGCTTCCTGAGTAGCTGGGGCTACAGGTGTGCACCACCACACCCGGGTAATTTTTGTATTTTTTGTAGAGACGAGGTCTTGCTATATTGCTCAGGCTGGTCTGGAACTCCTAGGCTCAAGTGATCCACCCACCTTGGCCTCCCAGAGTGCTGGGGTTACAAGTGTGAGCCACCGTGCTTAGCCTGTTTTTTTTTTTAATTATAAAAAGTTATCAAGTAAACCATGAACCAGTCTGAAAAACTGATTATTTTCCCCCAGTATTCCTGGTGTGATTAGGTGAGGGATGGAAAATGTTCCATGATAGTGGTATTTTGTAACTCAAAATTAGTTCTGTTGGGTTTTGCCTTGTGTTACAAAGTATACTGAACAGCTTTCCCCATTCTCATCTTTAAGGAGTCAGACTGTTTAAAATCTCAGCAGTACTAGATATGGAGAGTGGGGTGTTTATAGTTTTGTTTTTTTGTTTTTGAGATGGAGTCTCGCTCTGTCGCCCAGGCTGGAGTACCATGACACGATCTCGGCCCACTGCAAACTCCACCTCCCGGGTTCAAGCGATTCTCCTGCCTCAGCCTCCCGAGTAGCTGGGATTACAGGTGTCCACCACCAGGCCCAGCTAATTTTTGTATTTTCATTAGAGACGGAGTTTCACCATCTTGGCCAGGCTGGTCTTGAACTCCTGACCTCATGATCCACCTGCCTCGGTCTCCCAAAGTGCTGGGATTACAGGCTTGAGGATGTTTATAGTTTTTGAAGTAGTTATTTTCAAAGACAGGTTTCCCTCCAGTTCTGAACCTTTACTACTCTTCAGACTCGGGACCCAAATCCATTTGGATACAATTTTTTTAGACTGGGCTGTCTGGAGGAAATGGTATCCCTCCTTACTCAAGCCCTCACTGTCTGAAACTTAGGAACCTACTGGCATCTGAGAGCTACAGATACTTGTATTCCTATTGATTCTACCTACCAATCTAATGTTGCATTCATTAGAAGTAAAGGGCACCATGTCTGAGGTAAAATTGAGACCAGTTTGCAAGGTGTGTTTGGTTTCTTAACATTGAAGGTTGTGAAAGGAAAGATTTTAAACATATCTTTAAGCAACTGCCACGTGCATGTCCAGAATGGCACCTTCTGTGTGTGTCATGGAGAAGTTCTGGCTTATATTTTCAGTGTTTCTTTACTATAAATCATCCCTGTTTTAAAGAGAAGGGCCAAATACAGTAGCTAGATGTTTTATGCACTGAAAGGCATAGTAACTCTTAGGTTATGCTTCTCCAGTTGACCAGAGTCATTATGTATGTCTTGAACAAGAAACTGAGTATTTAAATGCTATTTGATAGGCAAAACTCCTTTCAAAACATGAATCCCTAGGGGAAGAATTACTAAAAAGGACCCTTATAATGAGGATGCAGTCTGTTTGTGTCTTGAGGGAGGATGTCTCTTCCTTGCCCTTGTAAATCTTCCTTAAATGATGTAAATAATATCTAGTCTGCATACAAACCTTTTTAAAGTTATGTCATTTTAAAAATTATAAAAGGAATACATGCGTGTTAAAAGTAGAAATATACCTGGTAAAATTCCTCTTCATCCCAGTCTCATTCCTCTTCATTTTTGAAAGAGTCTAAAAGGGAAATACAACTATGTATTTTACACCAAAATCTCATCCATTGAGACATTTTTATTAATGAGTTTACCTTGTGGTTTCAGAGCTGCTCAGAATTAACTCTGAAGCCCAGTCACCCGTATCACTAGGGGCCGTCTCAGTTGGCTGGCTGGGAGCTGCCTGTATGGTAATCCAACCTCACTGGCCAGAATGACATCCCAATAGGCAAAGGCAGGAATAAAAATGACCATGATAGGGGTAGGGGCAGGAAGACCTCATCTAGCTACCTTAATTATTTGAACGTTCTCTTTAAAAGAGGGATGACTTAGCAAAGAAACCCTGAAAATGTAAGACAGACCTTCTCCATACACACATAGGAGAGGCCATGCCAGACAACGTTAGTACAAGTTGAGCATCCAAAATGCTCTGAAATCCAAAATTTTTGGGGCACTGACATGATGCCACTGATGTATATTAAGTACTTAAATGTGAAAATTCCACCCACATGTAAGGAATAGAAACTTTATTTCATGCACAAAAGTATTTAATACATCGTATAAAGTTACCTTCAGGCTGTATGTATAAAGTATATATGAAATGTGTTTGGACGTGGGTTGCATTCCCAAGATATCTCATGTATATGTAAATATTCCGAAATCAGAAACACTTCTGATCTCAAGCACTTCAGATAAGGGATTCAACCTATACTTTATAATTTCCATCGAGACAACCAGGAGTGGCAGGTCTTTAACATTCATGGGTCAGTCCTGTGAACACTGGCCAAAGGGTGAGTTCTTAAAATGCCGCAGGTGTGCCTAAGTCTGTAAAATACCACTAAATTCTAAGAGGCAGGGTTTCAGCTGGGAGTACTCAGGCATTTAGGAATTTATTGTATCTTACCACCATCATTTGTCTTTGGAGGGAAGATGCCTGATACCTAGCCTTTGACTGAAACACATATTTTGCTTACTCTGCGCCAATCGCTGTTCCTAAGTATACATTCACATATTTAATCTTAACCGTGGCTCTATGAGTTAAATGCTCATATTATTGCCATTTTGTGGATGAGGAAACCGAGGCACAGAGAAATTAGTGACTTGCCCAAGTCACACAGCCAGCATGAATCCAGTTTGGCTCTGCCAGCGTTTTCTTAGAAATGTTACATTTTTGTTACAGTAGCTTTGTTCTGAAACGCTAAGCACCTATCTTCTCACTTTGTAACTAGTGTAAAAGTTTGCCAAATTATTGAAGAGTCCTGTGTTCTGATCCTAATACATACATCCAGTTAAAGTAATTTTTCTCCTGCCATGTGCTGTTTACTTGCCAATTCAGGTTTCAGATCTACTTCCTGTTTTTCTGTTGAATAAGGTTCTGAGAAACATTTTCCTTTTGTTAAATTCAAAATGGCTACTTGGTGCTTCTGCTGCTTTCACACAGTTTTTTTCCTCCTTCTAGAGTCAATGCATGTGTTGATGTGGTGCTCTCAGGGGTGAAGCTCTTGCAGGCACTTGGCCTTAGTCCTGGGAATGGGAAAGATCACAGCATTCTGCATTCAAGGAATGATCTGGAAGAAGCCTTCATTCACTTCATGGGGAAGGGAGCAGCTGCTGAGCGCTTCTTCAGTGATAAGGAAACTTTTCACGACATTGCCCAGGTTGCGTCAGAGTTCCCAGGAGCCCAGGTCTGTTTGGTTCAGCAATAGTAAATTAAGGGTGGAAAAAGATGCCTTTTTCATATGGTTCCTAGAAGTAAGCAGGCAACTTTTCATTCCAGTTTGAAGAGGAGGGGAGCAAAATCACCCCTGGTTGAAAACTGTGGGTCTAGGTTGATGGTTCTCAGACTTGAGCATGTGTCAGAATCATTTGGAGAGGCTGTTGAAACACAGATTTCTGGGCCTACTATCAGAGTTCAGATTCAGTAGATGTGGGATGGGACCCAAGAATTTACCTTTCCAGCGAGTTTCCTGGTTGATCCTGTAGGTCTGAGAACCTTCTTTTGAGAACCACTGGTCTGCAGGGTAGAACCTGTCGGAGTTAGAACCTTAGTGGTTTCCAAGCTCACCTGGTGATTATATACAAAGCCCTGCATGGTCCAGGCACTTCCTGGAGGTTCACGTGGAATAAGAGGCAGTGCTGGGGCTGGAGACCCAACCATGGCTCTTCCGACCTCACCCCAGTATGCCTGCTCCTGCATGTACCCTCATGCCTCTTGAGGCTGAGTTTTGGTTGGTTGGTTATCTCCCGTGTCTTGCCCCCAACCCATTCTTCCTCTTCATTTAAACCTCCCTTTGGCTGGGCACCCAGTCTGGTTTGGTAGTTCTAGCCAAGGAAGCTCTTAATGCCATTTTTAATTGGCACCTTTCACAGGCAAACCTTTGTGACTGCTTTTATTTTGATGACTTAAGATTTTAGGCCGGGCACAGTGGCTCACGCCTGTAATCCCAGCACTTTGGGAGGCTGAGGCAGGTGGATTGCTTGAGCCCAGGAGTTTGAGACCAGCCTGGGCAACATGGTGAAACCCTGTCTCTACAAAAAATACGAAAAATTAGCTGGGCATGGTGGCATGTGCCTGTGGGAGGATCACCTGAGCCCGGGAGGTCAAGGCTGCAGTGAACCATGATCGTGCCACTGCACTCCAGT
Organism: Symphalangus syndactylus; assembly: GCF_028878055.3. NCBI lineage: Eukaryota > Metazoa > Chordata > Mammalia > Primates > Hylobatidae > Symphalangus > Symphalangus syndactylus. The sequence continues at coordinate 33,175,313 of NC_072427.2, forward strand.
CTGGGCAACAGGGTGTGACCCTGTCTCAAAAAATTTTTAAAAATAAGTTTTTTGTCTTCGAAGCTGCCTATTTGAACATTAGAAATGGACATAGGCATTACCTAGCTGAGTTTCTAAAGGTGACAGCAAGTTAAGATTTCAGTTATTATCATTTTCACAGCTGGGATCAGTAGTGAAATTCTTATCTCTTATGAGAGAATCTCAATAGTTCTAACATGATGAGTTCACTGCTCAAAAGTCTTTATGATTATGGAATTTAAACCAGTTTGATTTCTCTTCTCTCTTGATTCTGCCTTTATTTCTTGATGAAAAAAATTTTTACAGCAACTTTATCTAGCTTTGTGATGGTCCAGGTTATTTCTTAACATTGTAAAACCCCTTTCACTAGGGGAGTGCCTTTTCATACTTCCTTATAGTTTAAGGCAGGTTGATAAACATTATATGAAAATTCTGAAATCCACTTTGTAGGTATCTTACTATTTTCTCAATATTTTTTTTAGTAAATTCTAACTATCGTGGTTAAATAAAACATTAAGGCTGACATGTTAAAGGGCCAAATTTCAGCCTACATGTCACAGAAAGTTTTAAATTATCTCTAAAAAGCTATTACCGTCCCACCTGAATTCGGAGGTTAGTCAGCACAAAATTGGGATAAGAGTGATGTCTACCATCTAGAATTGTTTACTCCAAGTTTGTCCAGTCTGCAGCCCAGGATGGCTTTGAATGTGGTCCAACACAAATTCATAAACTTTCTTAAAACATTATGAGATTTAACCCCCCTCCACCCTTTTTTTTTAATAGCTCATCAGCTGTCGTTATTGTTAGTGTATTTTATGTGTGACCCAAGACAATTCTTCCAGTGTGGCCTAGGGCGGCCAAAAGATTGGACACCCCTGGTTTAGTCTATGCCTCTGTGTGGGCTGAGGACTAGGAAGCTGGGATAGCAGCATTCCACCCAGGTAACACTATTAGGCTTTTCAACTTTTATAACAGAACAGCAACCTTAGCTGTTATGTGTCAGATTTCCAAGGCACATGGATCCATCCTTAGCAACATGGAACACCAACCTTGAATTATTTGTTCTCCGGATCCTCAGCTGAGAGATGTGGTGTTTAAGGGAAAGTACTGTCCTATATTAGGGGCCCATTATCTTTAGAATTTACTTCCAGGAAAACTTTTATATTTCCCAACACATCAGTGTGTTTCTTCATTTCTCAAAATTTAGCAACAAACATTTACTGAACACTTCAGAAGAAGACAGTCCCTGCCCCGAAGGACCTAGTTGTGTACCCAGGTGATAGTAGCCCAAGTGGACAAGAGCTGCATTAGAGGTTTGTTCAGGTTATAGGGGTAGGAAGAGATCTGTAATCCCATCTGGTGAGGGCGGTTGTGAAGGCTGAGATGTCAGTGGGGTAAGGGGAACAGAGAAGGCATTACAGAAGAGGTGACACTGCAGCTGATTCTTGGAAAGTGATCAGGGTTTTGCCTAGTATATGAGAAGGGGAGGGTGTCCTAATGGAAGGAAACAGCATGTGCCAAAGGCACAGAGACAGAGGAAGGCTGACTTGGAGAGCTGTAAGCAGGGTGTGGAAGGGAAGGGCAGGAGATGAAGGTGGTAAGGAAAGCGTGGGTTAGATAAAGGCTGTATGTGCCTCACTCAAGAGTTAGATTTTAGTTCATTATAGTATGTACTGAATGATTTTCCACAGGATAGTGAAATTTTTCTTCATTTTAGAAGGACTGTAATGTAGAAGATAAGCCCTGTCCACACTTCCTGTTTCCTATGTCTCTTCTGGCTGTCTGTAAGCTCAGAGCTGAATTTGATCAACAGTTAAAGCATTCAGACTCATTTTCATGGTTGTCCTGTTTATTTTCTTCACCTTATTACTCACTTTCTATTTCTGTATTGCATTCACTTCATCTGTGTGTCCTTTGATGTAAAATCACCTCAAAATGTTTTTGGGAAAATGGACTATAAATTAATTTTTTAAATAAAAAATGATTAAACTTGGGTGATATAGTTGTATTAAAATACTGTCTAAAAGCCTTGAACTCTCTTACAGCACTATGTAGGAGGAAATGCAGCTTTAATTGGACAGAAATTTGCAGCCAACTCAGATTTAAAGGTAGGTCAAATTTTTAGATTAAAACCTGTGCCTTTCCCTAGTGTTTCAATAATTTTAGGAGCAAGAATGAGTATCTATTCCTTGATTCAACTTAGGGATCACCATGTCCCAGACCCTGGGTCTTTTGTTAGGAAGCAGTAATAGTAGGAGATAGTAGTAACTAATACTTTCTGAGTGTTTACTCTGTGCCTGACATTGTCTTTAGTGCTTTGCATAGATTATCTAATCCTTGCAACAAACCCTGTAAGGCTAGTCGGTACTGCCATTGTTCTTCCTTTCTACATGAGAAAACTTGAGGCAGACAGAGGTTCACAACTGATAGGTAATGGAATGAGGAATTTAACCCAGGCAGTCTGACCCAATAACCCATGTTCTTAGGCACCATATCATGTAATAGTTAGGAGCATGTGGGCCTTGAGACTGAGGATTATACAAGTCATGAAAGAAAACACAGTTGGCCGTGTTGGTGAGCCTGGATGTTGGTGAGTGCCAAAAATAAAAGCCACTAGATGAGAGTCGGTAGAGGAGTGTCTTCAAGACTTAAATTGTTTGGTTTAAGTAGAATTAAAAATTGTTGCCATGTTCACAGTAACACCTGAGTAAGAAGTTTCTCTTGCTATGAGTAGAATAGGCCTGAAGGGGGAGGCCAGCAAGAAAGTTATTGCTGTTGTCCTGTAAAATGATTAAGGTTTGGATTAGAGCAGCCAGAGAGGAGAAACATATATCTAAAACCTACTGCAATACATGGGGAACAAAAAAAAGATTTAACAAAGATGATTCTGGAGTAAATAACCTTGATCAGTGCAGAATGGTTGTGGCCGCTAACACTAGAGAACAGACTGTGAACAGTCTTCTAGTTTTGGGGGACAAGCCTAAAAATAGAAATGTGAGGCAGAGTGGTGGAACCAGAAGCCAGAGACGAACTCAGAAATACGGATAGGTCATCAGCAGTTTCAGGGAAAAATTCATATGAAGCCACACTATACACCTGGAGATAGATGTGCTTTCAGTTTAGAGAGGATATTAAAGTGTGAACATTCATATTTTAATAGGAATCAAAGTTCTCATGAAATATTAGGGTAGAAAATACTTCTAAGAAAGAATAATAAAATAAAAAGAAAATATAGACTTTTGCAGTCATTGTGTTTATACATTGTAATTAACTCCCAAATAGAGAAGATTAGAAATTCCAGGGCTGACCTTTGGAACTATTACCAGCTAATGGGTGGAAGAAAAGGAGATTGATCATAAGCCCTTTAGAGAGAGCCCAGGCCATTCCCATCAGAATCCCAGGAGTTTTCATGGGTTCCTAAGAGGCCACCCTCCTGATCCTGAGAAATAATTCTGGCCTCTGGGAAGACAATACCCTGGACGGTCATGGCTGAGTACAAGATTGACCTTTCAGTATTGACCTCCCCTGGGACCAGCATTTGCTCTTGGTCTCTGGAGTAGCTGGTCCTGGGACCAGTCTGATTGGAAGGCATTCTAATAAAACAGGTATGGCTTTGGTAGGAGATGAGGAAAGAGAAGCGTTCTGTTACTCAATCCTCACAACAATCTTATGATTTCAAAGATAGAGGTCTGGAGAGGCTAAGTAAGGGGCACCTGGCTAGTAAATGATAGAGCCAGGATTCAAGTGTCAGGCTCTGCCTTTACTTCACCCTCTCTCTCAGAGAGACTCAGTTTAACTTGCTGAAATGCTTCTCAACATGGACTGAGAGATCATCTGAGAACTACAGAGATTAAGAACTAGGTATTTTCCAGAGGTGGTAATCATAGCTAGCACTTCCTTCTATAGTTTTTTACCATATACCAGGCACTGTTTTAAGTTAGGTACTTTAAATGTGTATGAACCAATTTACATCTTCATAGGGCCCTAAAGGGAAGTCTTTTTATTATCCCCATTTTGCAGATAGGAAAAATGAGGCGTGGAGAAGTTAAAACTGGTGAAAATCACATACCTAATAATGGGTAGAACTGGGAATTGAACCCAAGTAGTCAAGCTTCAGAATCCATTCTCCTAATAGCCATGCTATATTGCATCTTTGAAATAGACGCTGGTGAATATAGTAAAGGCAGGTTTCATGGAATGATCGAATAGAAACCTAATTTCAGGAGAGGAACCGTGCCTTTAAAAAATATACTTGTGTAATCCCAGCACTTTGGAAGGCCAAGGCAGGCAGATTACCTGAGGTCGGGAGTTCAAGACCAGACTGGCCAACATGGTGAAACCCCATCTTAACTAAAAATACAAAAACATTAGCCGGGCATGGTGGCAGGCGCTTGTAGTCCCAACTACTCAGGAGGCTGAGGCAGGAGAATGGCTTGAACCCGGGAGGCGGAGGTTGCAGTGAGCCGAGATCATGCCACTGCACTCCAGCCTGGGCGACAGAGCGAGACTCCATCTCAAAAAAATATATACTTGTGGAATTTAGCCAAGAATTAGGAATAGTTATTTTATTTTGTCAAATGCTGCTTGTGTCAAATTCTGTATTTACTGAGGTTATTTTGTGGTTTTTTGTTTTTTAGTTTGATATATGGTAATTATATTGACTTTCACATATTAAACCAACCTTGCATCTCTAGGATAAAGCTTACTTTGTTCTGATGTATTCATTATCCTTTTCATATATTCGGTTTACTAAAATTGTGTTTAAAATTTTTACGTCCTCTGTATTTTTCTTTTGTTGTAATGTCTGTGGTTTTGCTGTCAGGGCAATACTGGCCTTGTAGAGTAAGTTGGAAAGTGTTTCCCCCTCTTCAGTTTTTTGAGAGACGGGATCTGGCTTTGTCACCCAGGCTGGAGTGCAGTGGCATGATCTCGGCTCACTGCAACCTCTGCCTCCTGCGCTCAAGCCATCCTCCCACCTCAGCCAAGTTCCCGAGTATTTAGGACTGCAGACACATATCACGACAGCCAGCTAATTATTTTGTATTTTTTTGTAGAATTGAGGTTTCACCATGTTGCCAGGCTAGTCTCAACTCCCGACCTCAAGCAGTCCTCCCTTAGCCTCCCAAAGTGCTGGGATTACAAGTATGAGCCACCACACCTAGCTTCTCTTCAATTTTTTTTTTTTTCTTAAGATGGAGTCGTGCTCTGCCCAGACTGGAGTGCAGTGGTGCGATCTCAGCTCACTGCAATGTCTGTCTCTCAGGTTCAAGTGATTCTCATGCCTCAGCCTCCTGAGTAGCTGGGACTATAGGTGTGCGCCACCATGCCCAGCTAATTTTTGTATTTTTTAGTAGAGAGGGAGTTTCACTGTGTTGGCCAGGCTGGTCTCCAACTTCTGATCTCAAGTAATCCATCTGCCTCTCAGCCTTCCATAGTGCTGGGATTCATCCACCACACCTGGCCCTTTCTTCAATTTTTAAAACAGAGTTAGTGTCGAATTGGTATTGTACCTTCCTTAAATGTTTATAGAATTTAAGCCTTCTAGTGAAGCCTTCTAGGCCCAGGGTTTTCTATGTAGGAAGATTTTAAATAACTGATTTCTTCAGTAGATATAGGGAAATCCAGATTTTCCTTTTTTTTTTTTTAAATGAGCTTTAATAGTTTGTATCTGTCAAGGAATTTGTTTCATCTAAGTTGTTGGATTTATTGGCATAAAGTTAATTATGGTATTCTATTATTCCTTTAAAATCTCTACAATTTGTAGTGTTTTCCTTCTCATTCCTGATATTGGTCATTTGTATCTTCTTTTTTTTCCTGATCAGCTTGGCTAGAGGTTTATAAATTTTATTGCTCTTTTTAATAAGTAATTAGCTTTTGGTTAATTGATTTTTTTCTCTGTTTTTCTATTTTCATTGGATTTTGCTTGCTTCAGATTTAACTTGCTCTTTTTCTAGTTTCTTAACATGAAAAGCTACAGTCATTGATTTGAGACCTTTCCTGTTTTCTCATATAGGGGTTTAGTGCTATAAATTTCCTCTTAAGTACTGCTTTAGCTACATCACAAAGATTTTGATACATTATTTTTATTTTCATTCATTTCAAAATACTAATATCCCTTTGATTTATTGAGAGGTGCCATTTAATAGCCCATTCATGGACTACTTAGAGGTATGTTATTTAGTTCCTAAATATTTGGGGATTTTCAGATGTCTTTCTGTTACTGATTTCTATTTCCAGTATGGTCAGAAAATACGCTTTCTATGACCTGAATCCTACTAAGTTTTTGAGACGTTTTTTATGGTGCAGAATATGGTCTCTCTTGGTGAGGTTCTGTGTGTACTTGAAAGCTTCAAGAATATACATAAGCCTTTCTGTTGTCAGGTCGAGTGTTCTGTAAATGTCAATTAGATGAAGTTGATCTATAGTGTTGTTCAAGTCTTCTATATTCTTACTGGTTTTTTTTTTTTTTTTTTTGTCTATTTGATCTGTCAGTTATGAAGAGGGATGTTGACATCTCCAACTGTAATTTTGGATACTTGTCTATTTCCTTTATAGGTCTGTAACTTTTTGCTTTATGTATTTTGAAACTCTTATTAGGTACATAAATGTTTAGGATTGTTACATCCCTTTCATGAATTAATTCCTTTATCATTACTAGGGATAAATAAAATCATTTCATAATATTCTTTGCTCTGAAATCTATTTTGATTGAAATAGCCATTCCAGCTTTCGTTTGATTAGTATTGGCATGGTATATCTTTTTCCATCTTTGTGCTTGTAATCTATTTGCATCTTTTTACCTTAAAGTGTATTTTTTATAGACAGCATATAGTTGGGGCTTGCTTTTTAATCCACTTTGACAATCTCTGCCTTTTAATCAGAGTGTTTAGACCATTTACATCTAATGTGATTATTGTTATATCAGGTTAGGTTTAAATCTGACATCTTGCTATTTGTTTGCTGTGTGTCCCATCTCTTTTTCCCTCTTTTTCTGTACTCTTTTGGATTATTTTCTATGATTTCATTTTATCTTCTCTGACTTATTAGGTATAATTCTTTTTTTCTTAGTGGTTGCATTAGGGTTTATATTGTACATCTTTAGCTTATCACAGTCTACTTTCAAGTGATAACAGGCATACCTCAGAGATACTGCATGTTTGGTTCTAGACGACTGCAATAAAACAAATACTGCAATAAAATGAAACGCATGAATTTTGTTTCCCAGTGCATTAAAAGGTATGTTTACACTGTACTGTCATCAAGTAAGTGTGCAGTACCGTTATATCTGAAAAAAAGTGTACATAGTTTTAGAGTACTTGGTTGCCAAAAAATGTTAACAATCATCTGAGCTTTCAGACAGTCATAATCTTTTTGCTGGCAGAGTGTTTTGCCTTAATGTTGATGGCTGCCGGCTGATCAGGGTGGTGGCTGAAGGTTGGGGTGGCTGTGGCAATTTCTTAAAACAACAATGAAGTTTGCCACATCAGTTAACTCTTCCTTTCACAAAAGATTTCTCTGCAGCATGTGATGCTGTTTGAAAGCATTTTACCCACAGTGGAACCTCATTCAAAATTGGAATCAGGCCAGGTACAGTGGCTCACACATGTAATTCCAGCACTTTGGGAGAATGAGGCAGCAGGATCACTTGAGCCTGGGCAACATAGCAAGACCCCCATCTCTAAAAAAAATTTTTTTTTAATTAGCTAGGCATGATGGCATATGCTTATAGTCTCAGCTACTTGGGAAGCTGAGGCAGGAAGATCTCTTAAGCCTAGGAGTTTGAGGCTGCTGTACTGTGAGCTATGATTGTGCCACTGCACTCTAGCTTGGGTGATAGAGCAAATTCCTATCTCTAAAAATGAAAAATTAAAAAACTTTTAAAAATTGGGGTCAGTCCTCTCAAGCCTTCCTGCTATTTGCCATTATCAACTAAGTGTATGTAATACTCTAAATCTTTTGTTGTCATTTCAACAATATTCATAACATCTTTACTAGAAGTTGATTCCATCTCAACCACTTTCTTTGCTCTTCCATAAGAAGCAACTCTTTATCCGTTCAAGTTTTATCATGAAGAATACAGTAATTCAGTCACATCTTCAGGCCCCACTTCTAATGCTAGTTCTCTGGCTGTTTTCACCACATCTGCAGTTACTGCAGTTTACCGAAGTCTTGAATCTCAAAGGTGTCCAAGAGGGTTAGCCTGTTAATGTTGATATGCTGACTTCCTCCTATAAATCATAAATGTTCTTAATGGCATTTAGAATGGTAAATTCTTTCCAGAAGTTTTCAGTTTACTTTGCCCAGATCCATCAGAGGAGTTATTACCCATGGCAGCTATAGCCTTATGAAATGTATTTCTTAAATTCCAGCCAGGTGCAGTGGCTCACGCCTGTAATCCCAGCACTTTGGGAGGCCGAGGTGGGCAGATCACTTGAGGCCAGGAGTTTGAGACCAGTCTGGGCAACGTGGTAAAACCCTATCTCTACTAAAAATACAAAAACTAGCCAGGTGTGGTGGTGCACGCCTGTAATCCCAGCTACTCAGGAGGCTTAGGCACAAGAATCACTTGAACCCAGGAGGTGGAGATTGCAGTGGGCTGAGATCACGCCACTATACTCCAGCCTGGGCAACAGAGGCAGACTCTGTCTCAAAAAAAAAAAAAAGTCAAAATAACTTCTTAATTTATGGGTTGCAGAATATGGGTTGCAGAATGGAGGTTGCATTAGCAGGCAATGAAAACATCATCCTTCTCCCTATACATTTCCATCAGAGCTCTTGGGCGACTAGGTATACTGTCAATGAGCAGTGATACTTTAAACATTTTTTTTTTCTGACCAGTAGTTCTGAACGGTCGGTTTAAAATACCTATTAAACTGTAAACAGGTATGCTGTCATTCAGGCTTTGTTCCATTTATAGAACACAGGCAGAGTAGATTTAGCATCATACTTAAGGATCCTAGGATTTTTCAGAATGGTCAGTGAGCATTGGCTTCAACTTAGTCACCAGCTGTGTTAGCCCCAACAAGAGTCAGTTTGTTCTTTGAAGCTTTGAAGGTAGGCATTGACTTCTGCTCTCCAGCTCTGAAAGTCCTAGATGGCATCTCCTTACAATAATCTTATGTACTTATCCAGCATTACCCTCCAACAGAAGGCTGTTTTGTATCCATCAAACCTGTTGTTTAGTGTAGCCATGTTCATCAGTGATCTTAGCTAGATCTTTTGGATAACTTGCTGCAGCTTCTACATCAGCACTTGCTGCCTCACCTTGCATTTTTATGTTGTGGAGACAGCTTCTTTCCTTAAACCTCATGAACCAACCTCTGCTAGCTTCTGACTTTTCTTTTGCAGCTTCCTCACCTCTCTCAGCCTTCACAGAATTGGAGAGAGTTAGGGCATTGCTCAGGATTAGGCTTTGGCTTAAGGGAATGTTGTAGCTTGTTTGGTCTGCTATCCAGACCATTCAAACTTTCTCCATATCAGCAATAAGGCTGTTTTGCTTTCCTTTTGTTGTTGTTGTTTTTTGTTTCTGTTTTGTTTTGTTTTGCTTTCTTACATTCGTATGTTCACTAGAGTAGCACTTTTAATCTCCTTCAAGGGCTTTTTGCATTCACAACTTGGCTAACAGCATAAGAGGCTTTTCTCAGCTTTCTACATGCCTTCCTCACTAAGCTTAATCATTTCTAGCTTTTGATTTAAAGTTAGAGATGTGTGATTCTTCCATATTCACTTGAACACATAGAGGGCATTGTAGGGTTATTAACTGGCCTAATTTCAATATTGTTATGTCTCAAGAAATTAGGCCCAAGGAGAGGGCGAGAGATGGGAACAGCCAGTCCATGGAGCGTTCAGAACACATAAAATATTTATCGATTAAGTTCACTGTCTTATGTGGGAATGATCTGTGGTGTCCAAAACAGTTATAATAGTAGCATCAAAGATCACTGATCACCATAACAGACATAATAATGAAAACCTTTGAAATGTGAGAACTACCAAAATGTGACAGAGACACGAAGTGAGCACATGCTGTTGGAAAAATGGTGCCCACAGGGGACCACAGGGTTGCCACAAACTGTCAGTTTATAAAAACTGCAGTATCTGCAGAGCACAGTAAAGTGAAGCACAATAAAATGAGGTATGCCTGTACTTCTCTCCCTCCAATCTTTATACTATTATTGTGATATATTTGACTTTTACGTGTTACAAACCTCACACTACATTTGTTAGTACTTTTCTTCAGTTATCTCTTAAAGAGATTTAAATAATCAGAAAAATAATCTTATGTACTTATCTAGCGTTACCATTTCTGTTGTTCTTCATTTCTTTGTTTAGATCCATATTTCTGTCTGGGCCATGGTGGCTCATGCCTGTAATCCGGCACTTTGGAAGGCCAAGACGGGCAGATCACTTGAGGTCAGGAGTTTGAGACGAACCTGGCATGGTCAGGTTGTTTCAGCCAACATGGTGAAACCCCATCTCTACTAAAAATACAAAAAAAAAAAAAAAAACAAATTAGCCGAGTGTGGTGGTGCGTGTCCGTAATCCCAGCTACTTGGGAGTCTGAGGCAGGAGAATCGCTTAAACACAGGAGGTGGAGGTTACAGCGAGCCGAGATCACGCCACTGCACTCCAGCCTGAGGACAGAGCAAAACTGTCTCAAAAAAATATAAAAACATATTTCCATCTCGTGTCATTCTCCCTTCTGCCAGAAGGACTTCTTTTAACATTGCTTGTGGTGTGAGTCTTCTGGTGATAAATTCTTTCAGGTTCCGTATACCTGGAAATTCTTCTACAGTAATATGCTAAGACATTTGTAGGGCTCACTAAGTTTATTCCTGTTTCCTTTTTTTTTTTGGAGACAGAATCTCGCTTTGTTGCCCATGCCAGAGTGCAGTGGCACGATCTTGGCTCTCCACCTCCCAGGTTCAAGTGATTCTCCTGCCTCAGCCTCCTGAGTAGCTGGGATTACAGGTGTGTGCCACCACGCCTAGCTAAATTTTTTGTATTTTTGGTAGAGATAGGGTTTCACCATGTTGACCAGGCTGGTCTCAAACTTCTGACCTCAAGTGATCTGCCTGTCTTAGCCTCCCAAAGTGCTGGGATTACAGGCATGAGCCATCATGCCTGGCCAGTTTATTCCTGTTTTTTAGGGATCATCCTTTATAGTCTGATGTTCACACAATGTTTTGAAAACCATTGTTTCATATATTTTGTCTTTTTTGTTGTTTCAGGCAGGAGGGTAAATATGGCCTATGGCCTTTGTTGTCTCATCTTGGAAGTGAAGCACTAGCCAAGAATTAGAGAAAGGAAGTAAAGTGGTTGGGGAAAGACTTTTTCAGAATTGGCAAGTAATGGGCATGTGTCAAGGCAGAAAAGAGAGAGGAGTATGTTTTTATCCAGAAGCTGGGATTTCTTAGACAACACGAAAGTACCTCTGTACAAAGCAGTCTGTATAAGCAGTTAATTAGCAAGTTAATGCCTTTTGAAGCTTCTGGGTGGGACATATTAAATCTGAAATGGGCCGAGTATGTTGGCTCATGCCTGTAATCCTAGCAATTTGGGAGGCTGAGTTGGGAGGATCTCTTGAGCTCAGGAGTTCGAGACTAGCCTGGGCAACATAGGTCTTGTCTCTATTAAAAATAAAAAATTAGGCCAGGTGCAGTGGCTCATGCCTGTAATCCCAGCACTTTGGGAGGCCGAGGCAGGTGGATCACAAGGTCATGAGATTGAGACCAGCCTGACCAACACGGTGAAACCCCGTCTCTACTGAAAATAATTAGTTGGGCGTGGTGGCACGTGCCTGTAATCCCAGCTACTCGGGAGGCTGAGGCAGGAGAATTGCTTGAACCTGGGAAGCAGAGGTTGCAGTGAGCCGAGATCGTGCCGCTGCACTCCAGCCTGGTGATGGAGCGAGACTCTGTCTCAAAAAAATAAAAAATTAGCCAGGTGGGGTGGCTCATGCCCGTAGTCCCAGCTACTCGGGAGGCTGAAGCAGGAGGGTCACTTGAGCCTGGGAAGTCAAGGCTGCGGTGAGCTATGATTGTACCACTGCACTCCAGCCTGGGCAACAGAGCAAAACTCTGTCTTAAAAAAAAAAAAAAAAAAACACACACACATGAAGCAGTGCTGATAACCTCTGTGGACTTTCCTTTAAATCTCAGTGCAGTCCTCATTGCTCAGTGGTTTTGAGTCTGCTAGCCTGGCCTTGAATGTTGTGTCAAAAACAGCGGTTTATTGGAGTTGAGGAACAGGAATAGATACGAAATGGCTCCTAGAAAGAATAGCCAGAGGGAGGCCCTGGTTGGAGTTGAAGAAAAAGGTTTTGGAAAAGTTGCAGAGCACCTTCCCCTGAAGTCTCTCAGTTGGGATGCTTTTTAATTCTCATATTGGAAAGGCTGTCCTATTCACTTAACAGTTGAGTAATGGAAGAGAATTTTATTCCACAAATGAGGTCACCCGGTTGAGGATATGGTGATCCAGAAACTTTTTTTATACTGTATAAAAACTCAAACAGTTTTCATCTGGCAGCTTTGTTGCAGACAACATCCCATGTCTGTTTGCCTGCACAAGGTGGAGTGAGTAAAGAAAGTGGGGGTAGGGTCTGCTTTGGCTGCCATAGTAGCACAATACCATAGACTTGGAGGCTCAAGCAACAGAAGTTTATTTTCTCACAGTGGAGACTGGAAAGCCCCAGAACAAGGTTCCAGCAAGGTGTGGCTTCTGGTAAGAAGTCTCTTCCTGGCTTGCAGGTGGCCACCTTTGCAGTGTGTTCCCACATGTCCTGTCCTTGGTGCATGCTGTGGGGGGAGAGAGATTGATCTTTCTCTCTTTTCTTATAAGGCCACCAGTTCTATCTGATTAGGACCTCACCTCACCCTTATGACCTCATTTCATATTAATTACCTTCCAAAAGCCCTATCTCCAAATAAGCCACATGGGGGTTTGGGCTTCACCATCTAAATTTGGGGAGGTGACACAAACGTGCAGTCCGCAGCAGAGGGAATGAGATGCAGCAGCTGCATAGGTGCCTGATGGCTGTGACACAGTTCTTTTGTCAGCCTCTCAGTTCTGGGTACATTATGGCCATACCCTCCAGAGGTCTTAGCCCTGGTGACATGCCTTCTGCCGCACACCTCCAAACCAACAGCTTTCAAAATTAGATTTGGATTCCAATATTTTGTTGAAATGATTAGAACCAGCCTTAATGTACTGTCCTGGGGTGCTGTTGAGGTTCTGTGGAGAAAGGAACAGGGCTCCTGATGGACTTCGTGTTGCTTGTCTCCAGGTTCTTCTTTGCGGTCCAGTTGGTCCAAAGCTACATGAGCTTCTTGATGACAATGTCTTCGTTCCACCAGAGTCATTGCAGGAAGTGGATGAGTTCCACCTCATTTTAGAGTATCAAGCAGGTAAGGAAATGAGTAAGTAATGGTGGCAAGACCAGTCAAGGGACTGTGTATTGTCAGATTGGGGTGTGACTGTGCCAGAAATTTACCTTTGTAAATTAGCAGGATCCTGTTTTTGCCATACTGAAAGCTTCCTGACCTATTGGTTCTACTGAGCTGATACTGGCCATTGTCTCAAGGGAGACTGATAGAGTATTACAATGGAAGAAAATCCCCAGGTCTACAAGCAAATTGCTCTGAACCTAAGATAAATCAGGCCATAGGAAAGCAAGCATCTCAAATAAAAGTGAAAATGTGTTAAACACACATATATAAAGTTTTCATTTATGACGAAGACAAGAGAAAGGCAGGTAGCATCCATTCAACTCTGTGCTGGATTCTGCCCTAGGCCTTTCTGACTGACTCTTCCAAGCTGCTCGGGGTTGATTCCAAGCTTCTGGCAAGTTTCTCTGGAGCATTTTATTTTTCCTTGGGTGTGTGAGTGGAAGTGTTTTGTATTTAACATCACTATATTGTTTCCCATCAGATGTTCTAATGTTAATAAATCCACATCCACTGCATCCCATCCCCTCTTCCCAGGAGATTTTATATGTTACATAGATTAGGCATCTAGTTTCTGAGAGAATCTTAAATACTTGGACATACTTTGATCCTGTGTATTTGCTGCTGTAATTTTCCCTCTGCTCAGAACTCAGACTCTTGAGTTTCTGATTCAACACATTGTTAATACACATTAAAAACTCAAGCATCTAAACAGACTAATTGGTACCTTAAAGCAGCACTTAATACTCTTCAGTGAACTACTTCCAAGTCAATTAAGAGAATCTTCTCTACTGGAGTAATTAACTTTAACATAAGATATGAACTATGTTGTTTCTTGAGAATTATGCCTTTCTCCAGGTAGAAAAAAGAGTTGTAACATGTTCTGGTTCTCTTTCGGGTGCTTACTAGAATCAGTTGGGAGTTAAAGAAGGATAGGGTCTGAAAATTAGGGACACAGCGTTGACGTAGGCAATTCATACTTAATGCTACACAAGTTTTTGAGTTTCTCAGCTTTAGTTTTCCCAAATGGGAAGTAAGAGTGATATTTTTACTGCCTGATCATTGTGGTAAGGATTAAGAGATTGGTTGGTGTGCGGAAACACTGTGAGCAGCTTGGATGAAAAGATGACCTGGCCGCGTGCAGTGGCTCACACCTGTAATCCCAGCACTTTGTGAGGCCGAAGTGGGTGGATCACGAGGTCAGGAGTTCAAGACCAGCCTGGCCAAGATTATGAAACCCCGTCTCTACTAAAAATACAAAAATTAGCCGGGTGTGGCGGCAGGCACCTGTAATCCCAGCTACTCGGTAGGCTGAGGCAGAGAATTGCTTGAGCCTGAGAGGTGGAGGTTGCAGTGAACTGAGATTGCACCACTGCACTCCAGCGTGGGCGACAGAGCGAGACTCCATCTCAAAAAGAAAAAAAATAATAAATAAATAAAAGAATGACCTGACTGTGGACTGGGAAGGGTCTGGAATTACTAAAGATGAGCCTGAGGTATTGCTGCCATGAGTTCCAGATTCATGTCACTTTTTTTTGGCACCCACAGCAGGAACTGGGGACCTTTGTGATTCCTGGTTTGTCATTTTTCCTGGTGACTACAGAGTGGAGAGTCTTATGTCTTCAGCAAGACTTTGATGTTGTATTGGACAGCTGTGCCTTGTATGTAGTTTAAAGAGACAGCACAGTTCACCTCACAAAGAGTGTCTCCATCCTTGGGTTTATAAGCTTCACACTTCGGTTTTTCTTTCCTATGCCTTTTCTGCATACAAAGCAGTGGACTTCCATTAAACTTTGTGAGGTGACATTTTCCTAGGTCCAAGGAGGGAGCCTAGTCTGGTGGCAGCAGCCCTGGGCTCAGCTCTCTCAACAGAAATCCATTCCCAGCTTCTCTCTGACCTCAGTAGGGAAATTCCAAGGGATTTGTCCACTTTTTTTTCCACATTCTCTCTTACCAGATCTCCCCAGAGAAGCCCATTGTCAGGCATGGGCTAGGAATCCAGTGAGTCACTACGCAGAGGTTTTGCTGACTTACTGGCTGAGGGCAGGATGATACATTGAGAAGAGATTGCTTGCAGAAATGAATACAACACTTTGTGAGGAAAGAGGGGCGCTAACTACCATTACAGGCAGAATTAGATCCATTTGCGTCTGCCCCCTGCCCTGGCCTCTCCAACGGGGCCATGAATATGCTGGAGGTGTTTGTGTCTAGCCTGGAGGAGTTTCAGCCAGACCTGGTGGTCCTCTCTGGATTGCACATGATGGAGGGACAAAGCAAGGAGCTCCAGAGGAAGAGACTCCTGGAGGTAATGGCACTGTTACAGAATTTCACAGATCTCAGCTGGTGGTTTTCTTTAGGTTCCAGCCTCTCTTGGCATCTGCTGCCTTGTTTCCTGTGGAAACAGCAAGCAGCTCTGCATGGTTCTTCTCATCCTTGCCTTGCAGAAGCCTGTTTATTTTTGCCTCTCACTTCCTGAAGAAATCAGTGTATTTTGAATACAGTGTGGCTCCTTTCTCCTAGGTTCAGTTAGGTCGTGTTTCCCAGCAGTGTCACTATTCAAGGGTTGAGTCCACCTCTTGCTCTCTGGAGAATATCAATGTAATATATTTTTCCCATCATACAGAGTCTTTGTTGATTTGCAAAATGTTGGATTTAGGGTTCATACCCATATTTTTTGTTGTCATGGGCATTTAGGTCATCAGTCTCTTCTCTTACTTGCTTGTTCTTTTGTTAATTCATTCTCATGGCTATATGCCAGACAACAGCATGATGCAGAAGGAATATGATAGAGGATGACACAGGCCCTGCCCTCAGCTCAGTTTACTGCCAGAGATAGACACTTGGAAAAAGTAATTGCAGGCCAGGCATGGTGGCTCACGCCTGTAATCCCAGCACTTTGGGAGGCTAAGGCAGGTGGATCACCTGAGGTCGGGAGTTTAAGACCAGCCTGGCCAACATGGTGAAATTCCGTCTCTATTGAAAATACAAAAATTAGCCAGGCGTGGTAGCGGGTACCTATAATCCCAGCTCCTCGGGAGGCTGAGGCAGGAGAATCGCTTGAACGTGGGAGGCAGAGGTTGCAGTGAGCCGAGATTGCGCCATTGCACTCCAGCTTGGGCAACAGGGCGAAACTCCATCTCAAAAAAGGAAAAAAGAAAAAGTAATTGCAAAATCATGTGCCTCAGTCCTGTATTAGGGTTAGTGGTGGCCCTGGAAAGGAGGTAATCAACTCTGCTTAGGGGTGATAGAGTTAGGAAAGGCTTCACATTTAGGGAGGAACTAGCACTTGAACTTGGGTCTTTAAACAGTCATTCCTCTAAAGCAACTCACATAGAAGAAACTGGAGCAGCCAGATAGTCTGACCCTTTGGATCAGGTGCCCAGAAACCACTGATGGGCGGCAGGGAAGAGGAGATGCAGTGAGCTTGGCTGTTGGGAAGAAATTCAGCCTGCTTAAGTTCCAACTGAATGAAAGATGCTCAGGGCAATGCTGTGAGGAAGAATGTGCTTTAAACAATGACAGCCTGTACTGTCTGCAGGGCGTGCGTGCTGCGCGCTGTATGCTGGTATTTGGAAGTCATGCTGCCGTTCTGTACTGTCTTTCCTGTGTCTGAGAGCTCAAGTAGGGCTCTCCTGGGACTCAGGGGGAGCTAATTACCTTGAGAAAGGCCTATAGCACCCATACTGTGTTTCTATTTCTTAGCTGGGTTTGGGTTTAGGTTTTTGGTTTGTTTCTTGCAGTGCCATGCTGACCTTAGACCATTGTTGCTGGGGTCTCCTCAGCCAGAAACCAGCCTGCTTGGAGCCAAGGCTCCTGTGAGGTGCCTGAAAGTGCCCCCACAGCTAGGAGACCTAAAGCCTCTTCCTTTTCTTCCCATTCTGTTGACTGGGTTTTTCCAGGGGAGGAGTGGGGCCAGTTAAAAGCTCCCCATGCCAACCGATTCATCTTCTCTCACGACCTCTCCAACGGGGCCATGAATATGCTGGAGGTGTTTGTGTCTAGCCTGGAGGAGTTTCAGCCAGACCTGGTGGTCCTCTCTGGATTGCACATGATGGAGGGACAAAGCAAGGAGCTCCAGAGGAAGAGACTCTTGGAGGTAATGGCACTGTTACAGAATTTCACAGATCTCAGCTGGTGGTTTTCTTCAGGTTCCAGCCTCTCTTGGCATCTGCTGCCTTGTCTTAGGTCCTGGCCTCCCAGGGACATATCTTGGCAGCTGGCTGTGGAGCTTGCCTCCTGCTGCAGTGAGGCACCTCACTGTATCCCTTCAGACGTGGGCAGCAGCTTGAGTAGGACAGGTCAGAACATCTTCTTGCCTGAGCCTCTGCATCCTGTGCTAAACCGGCCATGGCTGCAAGCTGCAGGGTTTGTAGTTTGTGTCCTTTGTGTTATTTGTATCATCTCACTTCACATCAGCTATGCTGCAACTCCTACAGATTCGTACAGCAGTCGAAGTGAACTGCCGTCTCTGATTCTGTATCCCTGATGGCTCTGCACAGCCTAGTCTTCCCTGGTGGGAAAAGTGTCCCTTGTCCACAGAGGCGGTGGGGGACCCACATTGCTTGTAGCTCCCGTGAGCATGCAAAGAAGGCCATTACCAGGAGGAACCGTCTCTCAGGATCTGATCTTTTCTTCCCCCTTTCTTGACTTCCTTTTATTTCTAATGGCAGTGCTTATCTTCTTCTCTTTGCAGGTTGTAGCCTCCATTTCTGACATCCCTACTGGTATTCCAGTTCACCTAGAGCTGGCCAGTATGACTGACAGGGAGCTCATGAGCAGCATTGTCCATCAGGTAACCTCATGGGACTATCGTTTGGCCCTGATCCTCATAGAGCCTTGCAGAGAAGCGTTTTTGTGCAGTGGGACCATCTGTTTGGGCTCAGGGACTGGCTCACTGACATGTAGGTTTGTGTCACTCAGACCCAAGTCCATAGAGATCCAAATAAGGATCCAGGACTGTTCTGAAACAGCAGTATCTCCTACTAGGTTAAAGTTATGGCAGTGTAACTGACAGATTGTCGATCGTATTTCTCCTCTGGAATGGAAAAGTTGAAAGTGAGTGGAAAAAACTGAAAGCCCAGCTCAGCTGCTTTCAGTTGAACTTCAAGAAGTTCAAAGCAAAGAAACTTTGAGGGAAACTCCCTCCTTCCTCAGGCATCTGGGTGTTCAGTGCCTGCCTCTGGGCAGCAGCATTGATTAGTATAAATCTGAGCAGGTGAAGCTTCAGAACACAAGCTCTGGAGACCTTGATTGGCATGCCAGCCTTGCACTCACGGGCTTCATGAACTCAGGCAAGTTACCTCACCTGGCAGTCTAGTGTTACCTAATTTTAATTGGTAATATATTCATTTGGTTAAAAAATAACCAAAAACTATGAAAAGATATACAATGAAGTCTCCCTCCTACTTCCTCCCCTTCCCTACTTGTACCCTTCATCAGTTTATTTCCAGAGTTCTTTTGTACAAGTATAAGAAAATACAGAAATATATCCTGATTTTGTTTTCCATCCCCTTTTACCCAAAAAGATAGCATAGCCTACTGAATACTCTGTTCTTCACTTTGCTCTTTTTTTTCACTAAATATATCTTGGAGATCTTCCTGCATCACTAACATGGAGAGTATCCTCTGTCTTTTCACAGCTACATGGTTAAAATGAATGTGTAGATGTGCCTCCGTTTACTTAACCTGAACCTTCTTGATGGACATATTGGTTATTTACTGCCCTTTGCTGTTACACACAGTGCTGCAGTGAACAACTTTATACATGGTTTTATTTTGCCTGTGAACAAGTCCATATTTAGGAGAAAGTCTCAGAAGTAGAACAGCTGGACTGGAGCATAAAAAAGCATTTGTAATTTTGAGATTGCCAGATTGCCCTCCATAAGAATTACACCAGTTTACTTCCCACTGGCAATAATTACAAATACTTGTTCCCTCATATCCTTGCCACCAGAATGTTAAAATTTGCATTTATATCAGTCTGACAGATGAAAAAATGGCATTTCAATATATACATCCCTCGTCATCAGCGGTGTGTGGGGCAGGGGGGTGGTTCCAGAACCCTTCCCAGATACCAGAATCTGCAGATGTTTAAGTACTGCAGTTGGCTCTGTGGAATCTGTGGATTAGACAAGTTGGCCCTCCCTATCTGCAGGTTCCACATCCTTGAATAGTCTGTTTTCCATCTGAAGTTGGTTGAACCCATGGATATGGAGGGCTGACTGTCGTTCGTTTTTTTTTGTTTTTTTTTTTGATAGACTTCATTTTTTTACGGTAATATTAGGTGCATAGCAAAATAGAGAAGAATCCAAGAGAGTTCCCATATACTTCCAGTCCCCTCACACACACAGCCTCCCCAACTACCAGCAGCCTGCACCAGAGTGGTACATTTGTTAGAGCTAGTGAGCCTACACAGGCACATCATCAGCACCCAAAGTCCATAGTTTACACTTGGGTTCACTCTTGGTGTTTTTCAGTATAGCTTTTGTTTGGGTTTTTCTTCTCACCTTTAAAAAAAATGAGCCATTTCTATTTCATTTTCTCTGTAACTGTGTACTTAACCCTTCTAAGGCTTAGTCTGTACAATGGAGGCAGTCCATCCTTCCCTCAGAAGATTACAGTAAGAATTGGATGAAATAAAGCCTTTAGCTCAGTACCTGACACAGAAGAACATGCAGTGAAGGAAAGCTGCTATTGCTCCAACAAAGATAGAGGCCATTAAATTTTTAAAACCATTTTATACATGCACACATACATACAAGGACTCCTCTCTCCTGCAAAAATTGTTACCTTAAGTGTGGTTCTCTGGTTCTAAGGAGGGAAGTGCTAAGTAAGAAACACAGGGAGGTGGATATAGTGGTTCCCCATCAGACAGAAAACAGGGGCACCTGTTTGGTAATCTTTTTCTTACAGTGTTAATTGCTAAATTCAGACAGTCTTCCTAACCCACACCTGCTTTTAAAAAGCTTAGCTCTAACATGAAACTGTATGCTTTTTGCTTCTTGGTGTTTTGTACAAAAAAATCATAACCCTGACAGTATGTTGCTTGAGGTCTCCATTTTACTGGTCTAATACTGCTGACATTCAGGAACTGAGAGCCATGCCCCATCAGTGGTAAGAGTATCTCGTATGTGTGCAGTGGCAAAAGCTAGGGACCATGGAAAGAAACACAAAATATAGACACCTCTGCCTTTTGTCTTACAGTGGCATATCACAAAAGACTGAGTCTGAAACAATGTTACTGCAGCTTTCCAATTTCTCCCAAATGATGATGAAGGTGAAGATAGGGGTGTGATAGCTAAAACACTGACTTCAGGGCCAGGGAGTCCTGTGTCAAGGAAGAATGCTGCCTGCCTGTGTTCTCTGTCATTTAGTCACTGGCTGTGTCATAAGACATCTTAGGAGCCAGGTTATCTCCATCAGAAAGATACCTGTTGTTTTTGTTAGCAGGTCTTTCCCGCGGTAACTTCCCTTGGGCTGAATGAACAGGAGCTGTTATTTCTCACCCAGTCGGCCTCTGGACCTCACTCCTCTCTCTCTTCCTGGAACGGTGTTCCTGATGTGGGCATGGTCAGTGACATCCTCTTCTGGATCTTGAAAGAACACGGGAGGAGTAAAAGCAGAGCCTCGGATCTCACCAGAATCCATTTCCACACGCTGGTCTACCACATCCTGGCAACTGTGGATGGACACTGGACCAATCAGCTGGCAGCCGTGGCTGCAGGAGCTCGTGTGGCTGGGACACAGGCCTGCGCCACAGAAACCATAGACACCAGCCGAGTGTCTCTGAGGGCACCCCAAGAGTTCACGACTTCCCATTCGGAGGCAGGCTCCAGGATTGTATTAAACCCAAACAAGCCAGTAGTAGAATGGCACAGAGAGGGAATATCCTTCCACTTCACACCAGTATTGGTGTGTAAAGACCCCATTCGAACTGTAGGCCTTGGAGATGCCATTTCAGCCGAAGGACTCTTCTATTCAGAAGTACACTCTCACTATTAGGAAGATTGTTAGGGGTAATTTTTCTGAGGAAGGAGAACTAGCCAACTTAAGAATTACAGGAAGAAAGTGGTTTGGAAGACAGCCAAAGAAATAAAAGCAGATTAAACTGTATCAGATACATTCCAGCCTGTTGGCAACTCCATAAAAACATTTCAGATTTTAATCAGAATTTAGCTAATGAGACTGGATTTTTGTTTTTTACGTTGTGTGTCACAGAGCTAAAAACTCAGTTCCTAAATCCCCAGTTTATGCAGCGCCATCAAGTATTTTAAGCCAAACTTCTTCACCCCTGAGAGCATGTCAGCTGGAGAAAAGCACTTCTTCTTGCCCATTTGAGAAGTGCACGCCCACTCACCGAACATCCTGGTCTCTAGGAAAGCCTCATGTGAGCTTCCTCTCTCTCTCAGCCCAGTGCCCATGGGCAAGGATCATGATTTCTATTCAGTGTTACAATGACAATATTTAATGAGCATAACCTTCTCAGTCTCCTGCTCTCAAATTGAGGACAGAGCCGGTAAGGACAAAACAATCCCTCCTGTGCTTTATGATGGCAGCAGGGGCTGGGGAGCCTCTGAGGGACTCTTTCATTCTGCAGTTGTCTGGAAGCCTGGGTGGCGTCATGAGCTGAAGGATCGTGCTTTCCTGTCCTGGCTCCATAGGTTATAGGCTGGCTGGTGAAAGGTTCACGTGGCCCAGGCTGAACTTCATTGCCTAGCTTTGGATGTGCTTTCCGCCATAAAGACTGATTTTTGTTCGTTCTGAGCCTTCAAGGAATTTGCTTGTTACAACTGGAATATGCTCCTGTGTGTATAACAGATCATGGATGTTTTATGTTTTCATTGATCATTAAAGAGTTTGACCTCAGAGCTCCAGGATCATCAGTAAATTTGTCATGTTATATATTTATTTTTTTATAAATCAAGACTCTGTGTGCTCTTAAATATATTAAAAACAATTTACATTTCAGGAATTCTGTCTGTAATTGATTTTTGTCTCCATCACCACTCTGGAACCAGATAAGATAAAAATCTTTCTGATCTTCATTTGTGATGTGCATGTTACCTTGCTCTTGAGGTGCTTGCAGTCCCTCATGCTGAGCCTGAGCTATAGGCCTGTCCTGTGGGGTTGAAAGTGACACAAAGTACTAGTATGAAGTAGCCCAGTTAAAGCTAAATTGGAACATAGCAGTTTGAGAGCATAGTGAGCCTTTTCAGCTTGTTGGGAGGGCAGTATGAACATGGCAGCTGGTGGTGGGCCTGCCTAGTTCAGGGGTCTTCATTTCCCCTGGGCCCACAGCAGCTTCTGGAATCTCAGAGCTACCTCAGGCTCTTCATTTGTGACCTCCCTTTCCCTGCTTTGGATAAGAAAGCTTGATTACTCCTTCAAGGTAAATTTAAGCCTAGAATGCAGCTTGTAACTCAAAGCTGCATTCTAGGCTTAAATTAAGGAAATCTCTGGCTGCTACCTCTTCCTTCTGTTTCCCAGATAAGTTAAAAATAACCACCAACCTTCTAGCCTATTTTTATTAGAAAGGCTCACATGAAATTTTTATTTTCTCAAGAATTGAAATATTTATATTCTAAACCTAAGAAGACTTTATCAGGAGTCCTGAAGTGTTCACATGATCTTTTCTAACGTCTAAGTTGACTAAGCCCCTGGTCCTGAGTGTATATTCTTAACTAGTTCTCCATTTTTTGATTGGTGATGCCAATAAAGACTAGCTCAGGGAGTATAGACTACACATACCCTACAGCAGTGTTTTTCAAATAATGGATCTTGAACTAATAGCCACTAAATCCATCTGGTGTTTATCACAAAAAGTATAAAAACACATCATACATTATAAGGGTAAGTATAAGTAAGCATTGTTTTGTAAAATGTCAGTGACTGAGTGTATATAGATTTGAACATACATACATCCCCCTGCAGAATGTCCATTTTTTTGTGTGAAGCAGCTAAGCAATAGAAGTGATGGGTATTTATCACACAAGACAGATTATGCAGAGGTGAGTTGGAAGGGTAGGATAAGCTGAACAGGTAGGGGCTTCAGGTTTCTCAACCCTTTGCTTTGGTGTTTTACAAAGGTATTTTACATATGATTTTATATGAAGAAATGTTTGAAAATCCATTGGCCTAAAAAGGATGCCTGGTGAAGAGTGAGTCTTCCTGAAAACCGCTGGTACACTCCCTCTGGCTTTCATTTGAAACTGATTTTAGTTTCAGGGAAAAGAAAAGCTGCAGCGTACAAAGCACTACCAAGAAGTAAGAGTACAGCCAAAAATCCGTCATCTTATCATGCAGGTACAGTTTGCATTGTATTCTCTCCTGGCAAGTTTGAGAAGAAATCCAAATTCTACAAAAGGTTTTGAGGTGGTGAGTACTGAATGATGTTGGACAAGTTACCCTTACTGAGCCTTCCTTTGTTCATCTGTAAAATGGGGTTAATGATGGTACCTACCTTCATAGGGCTGTTGATTAAAGGAGACTGCCATGTGGAATATTTAGCACAGTATGGGGCACATATTTAAGAGTTAAATAATTGTCAGTTATAACTAAGCTGAACAGACAATTTCCTGGGTCTCTTTAGAACTATTTTAAATCACTGAAAAGCTACTTGTAATAATTTAAGATTTTGTTTTCTGGTCTTTTTAGGTAAAAATGTTTATATAGTGAAACTGCACAAATTTTAAGTGTGCCATTTGGTAAATTTGTTTTTGTGTTTTTGTTTTTGAGACAGAGTCTCGCTCTATCGCCCAGGCTGGAGTACAGTGGTGCAATCCCAGCTCATTGCAACCTCCACCTCCTGGGTTCAAGTGATTCAACTGCCTCAGCCTCCGGAGTAGCTGGGATTACAGGCACCTGCCACCACGCCCAGCTAAGTTTTTTGTATTATTAATAGAGATGGGGTTTGACCAGGTTATCCAGGCTGGTCTTGAACTCCTGACCTCAGGTGATCCACCCGCCTCGGCCTCCCAAAGTGCTGGGATTACAGGCATGAGACACCATGCCTGGCCTTTTTGTTTTTGAGACAGAGTCTTGCCCTGTCACCCAGGCTGGAGTGCAGTGGCTCGGCCTCCCAAAGTGCTGGGATTACAGGCATGAGACACCATGCCTGGCCTTTTTGTTTTTGAGACAGTCTTGCTCTGTCACCCAGGCTGGAGTGCAGTGGCTCAGTCTCGGCTCACTATAAATTCCACCTCCCAGGTTCAAGCGATTCTCCTGCCTCAGCCGCCCAAGTAGCTGGGATTACAGGTGCCTGCCACTAGACCCGGCTAATTTTTGAATTTTTTGTAGAGATGGGGTTTTACCATGTTGGCCAGGCTGGTCTTGAATTCCTGACCTCAGGTGATCCAACCGCTTTGGCCTCCCAAAGTGTTGGGATTACAGGCGTGAGCCACCACGCCCAGCCAGGTAAGTTTTGACAGATGCATATACTTACCTAACCCAAGTAGCTATCATGATTCAAAGTGGGCCAGGCGCAGTCTCTACTAAAAATACAAAAATTAGCTGGGTGTGGTGGTGGGTGCCTGTAATCCCAGCTACTGGGGAGGCTGAGACAAGAGAACTGCTTGAGCCCATGGGGCAGAGGTTGGAGTGAGCCAAGATCACGCACTTCTGCCTGAGCAACACAGCCAACTCTGTCTCAAAAAAAAAAAAAAAAAAAAATTCAGAATGGACAGCCCCAAGCACATTGCCTGAGTTAGTCTTGATCTGCAAAGAGCAGCAAAAATGAAAAGTCTCCATCACCCTAGATAGTTCCTTCGTGCCACTTCCAAGTCATCCCCACCCCATACCTCAAGCCCCAGAACAACCAGTTATTTTTTTCCACCATAAATTAGTTTTGCCTGTTTTCAGAATGCAACTTAAAAATGGAGTCATTCAGTATTTAGTCCTTTGTATAGAGCTTCTTCCATTTAGCATAGTATTTTTTAGAGTAATCCATGTTGCATGTAGTTGGTTGCTTTTTATAGCTAGATAGTACTCCACTGTGAGTACAGAGCATTCCACTTTGGAATTATTATGAATAAAGCTGCTGTCAACAAGTGTTTGTGTAGACGTACTGTCATTTCTCTTGGATAAAGGCCTATAGGAGGGAAATTGCTGGGTGAAAGGCCTTTTTTCCAAAATGGTTGGACCATTTACGCTCCCTAAAACAGCATATGACAGTTGTGGTTGCTTTTTTCCCCCACAACCATCTGGAGTTGTCAATGTTTAATTTTACCCATTTTGATAGGTATACAGTGGTATTTCAGCATGGCTTCAATTTGTATTTCCCTAATGACATATGAGCACTTTTTCATGTGCTTATTGACTATTCGTATATCTTTCTTTGTGAAGTGTCTAAATCTTTTGCCTTTTTCTCCCCCAGTTGAGTTGCTTGCTTTGTGTATATTGTTGTTTGGGTTGTTAGGTTTTTTTGAGTAATAAGAGTTGTATCCAAAATATTTTGGATACAAGTCCTTTGTCAGATATGTTTTGTACTTTCTCCAAGTCTGTGGCTTGATATCCTTTTTCTTCATGTCTTAATGTTCTTCTCTATGCCCAAAGAAATATTGGACCACGCCTATGTCACAAATATAGTCTTACTTTGTATATAAAATGTGTAAGTTTTTATCATGTACAGCATGTTTTGAAACACGTATATATTACCTTTACATTAGCTATAGGTATATAGCTATATTGAGCTAATTATGCATTGTCTCAGTTACTTTTTTGTGGTGAGAACACTTGAAATCTTCTGCTGGCAATTTTCAATAATTTTTTTTTTTAAATTCTTTTGTATTGTATTTTTATATACATTATTAAGTAGAGTCACTGTGTCGTACATCTCCCCAACCCCTGCCCCCAGATTGTTTTTCCATACAGCTATCCAGTCGTTCCAGTAACATTGGTTGAAAAGACTTTTCCCATTGCATTGCTTTGGTACTTTCATCAAAAATCAAATGACTGTATAACTGTAAGGTCTATGTATGCACTCACTTCTGTTTTATTGCTCTATTTGTCTATCTTTATGCCAGTGCTACATGAGCACTATTATAGTAAGTCTTGAAGTAAGGCAGTGTAAGTCTTCCAATTTTGGTTTTTTTCCATGATTGCTTTACATGTTCTTGGTCCTTTGTATTTCCATAACATTTTAGAGCCAGCTTGTCAATTTCTTCCCCAAAACCTGCTGGGATTATGATAGGATCTATAGATGAATTTTGGAAGAATTTTTATCTTAACAGTGTTTAGTCGTACAATGCATGAACATGATATATATTTCTACAATGGCTTTCTGTTTCACACCAGTGCTTTTGCCGTTTTCAGAGTAGAAGTCTTACGTGTAGTCTGTTAAATTCCTAAGTATTTCATATCAATAGTATTTGACACTTTTGTGATTTTATTTTCAAAATTGTTCCTTGCTTGTATATAAAAATACAATTGATTTTTGTACATTGACTATCTTGTGACCTTGCCAAATCCACTTGAGTGTAGTCACTTTTATTTTAATAATTTATTTTTAGGATTCCTTAGGATCTTCTACATAATCATGTCATCCGTAAAGAGTTTTATTTCTTCCTTTCTAGTCTTTATGCCTTTTTATTTCTTGCCTTATTGCACTGGCCAGAACTCTAGTTCAGTATGATGCTGAATAGAAGTGGTAAGAGCAAACATCTTTGCCTTGGTCCTGATCTTAGGGGCAAAGTAGTCAATATCTCACTAAATATGATGATATCCATTGCATTTTTTTCTCATGGATGCCCTTCATACGGTTGAAGATGTTCCCCCATCTATTCTTTAATTGCTGACAATTTTTATGATTTTGTTCTGTTTTTACTTTCTCAGGGGCTGAGAAGGGTATTGAAGTTTTAGGTTCATAGCAAAATTGAGAGGAAATACAAACACTTGCCATATACCAGCTGCCCCAACACATGCATAGCCTCCTCCCTCCCTATCAACATCTCCCACAAGAGTGGCACATTTGTTACAACTGATGAATATATACGGACACATCTTTATCACCCAAAGTCCATAATTTACTTTAGGCTTCAGTCTTATACATTCTGTGGCTTTGGACAGAGTCTCACTCTGTCACCCAGGCTGGAGCACAGTGGCGCAATCTTGACTCACTGCAACTTCCACCTCCTGGGTTCAAGCCATTCTCCTGCCTCAGCCTCCTGAGTAACTGGAATTACAGGCGTGCGCCACCATGCCTGGCTAATTTTTGTATTTTTAGTAGAGACGGGGTTTTGCCATGTTGGCCCGGCTGGTCTCAAACTCCTGACCTCAGCCTCCCAAAGTGCTGGGATTACAGGTGTGAGCCACCACACCTGGCCTGGACAAATATATTAATATAACAACATGCATCCACCACTATGGTATCATACAGGGTAATTTCACTGCCCTAACAACCCTCTGTGCTCTGTTCATCCTTCCCTCCCCGCTAACCCCTGGCAACCACTGATCCGTTTGCTGTCTTATAGTTTTGCCTTTTCCAGAAGGCCATATTGTTGGAATCATGTGGGATGCAGCCATTTCAAATTGGTTCCTTTCAATAGTAATATGCACTTCAGTTTCCTACATGTCTTTTCATGGCTCATTTCTTTTTAGAATTGAGTAGTAGTCTTTTATCTGGATGTACCACGGTTTATTCATTTATTCACCTATTGAAGGACATTTTGGTTGCCTCCAGGTTTTGGCAACTGAATAAAGCTGCTGTAAACATCCATGTGCAGGTTTTTGTGTGGACATACATTTCTAACTCCTTTGGGTAAATAGTGTGATTGCTGAGTTCTAACATTAAAAGTATGTTTAGTTTTGTAAGAAGCTGCCAAACTGTCTTCCAAAGTGGTTATACTATTTTGCATTCCCAATATCGATGAATGACAGTCCATTGCTCAGTATCCTCACCAGCATCTGGTGGTGTCAGTGTTCTGGATTTGGGCATTCTAATAGGTATGTAGTGGTATCTCATTTTAATTTGCATTTCTCTGATGACATATGATGTGGAGCATTT
Organism: Symphalangus syndactylus; assembly: GCF_028878055.3. Lineage (NCBI taxonomy): Eukaryota > Metazoa > Chordata > Mammalia > Primates > Hylobatidae > Symphalangus > Symphalangus syndactylus. The sequence continues at coordinate 33,203,774 of NC_072427.2, forward strand.
TTAAGTATGTTTGCCATCTGTGTATCTTTGGTGAGGTGAGGGGTTTTGGTCCATTTTCTAGTCAGGTTGTTTTTTTTTGCTTTTGAGTCAGTTTCGCTGTTGCCCAGACTGGTGTGCAGTGGTGCGATCTCCACTCACTGCAACCTCTGCCTCCCGGGTTCCAGCGATTCTTCTGCCTCAGCCTCCCAAGTAGCTGGGATTACAGGCACACACCACCATGCCTGGCTAATTTTCGTATTTTTAGTAGAGACATGGTTTTGCCACGTTGGCCAGGCTGGTCTCCAACTCCTGACCTCAAGTGATCCACCCACCTTAGCCTCCCAAAGTGCTGGGATTGCAGGCGTGAGCCATCGCTCCGGGCCTCAGGTTGTATTCTTAATGGAGAGTTTTTGAAGTTATTTGTATATTTTATGTAACAGTCCTTTATCATTTAAGAAACATGATGGGTTTTTTGTGTGTTTTAAGACAGGCTCTCGCTCCATCATCCAGGCTGGAGTGCAGTGACATGATCACAGATCATGGCTCAGTGCAGTCTCAACCTCTCAAGCTCAAGTGGGCCTCCTGCCTCAGCCCCTCAAGTAACTAGGACCACAAGATGTGCCACCACGCCCAGCTAATTTTTCTTTTAAATTTTTTTTGTAGGGATGGGGTCTCACCATGTTGCCTGGGCTGGTTTTGAACTCCTGGCTTCAAGTGATTCTTCTGCCTCCACCCCTCAAAGTACTGGGAATACAGGTGTGAGCCACCATGCCTGGCTATGCTGGCTTTTTAAAAATTTATTTTTTCCTAGCTTGAGCAACAAAGTGAGACCCCCATCTCTTAAACAAAATTAGCTGGGCATGGTGGCGCATGCCTGTGGTCCCAGCTACTTGGGAGTCTGAGGCAAGAGGAACACTTGAGCCCAGGAGTTCAAGGGTGCAGTGAGCTGTTTGAACCACTGCACTCCAGGCTGGGCAATAGTGAGACCTTATCTAAAAAAAAAAAAAAAAAAAAAAAAAAAAATTGCTTATTAGGTGTGGTGGCTCATGCCTCTAATCCCAGCACTTTGGGATGCCAAGGCAGGTGGATCACTTGAAGCCAGGAATTTGAGACCAGCCTGGCAAACATGGCGAAACCGCCCCACCGCCCCCCCCAGAAAAAATACAGAAATTAGCTGGGCCTGGTGGCTGACACCTATAGTCCCAGCTACTTGGGACACTGATGTGGGAGAATCACTTGAACCCAGGAGGCAGAGGTTGCAGTGAGCTGAGGTTGCACCACTGCACTCTGGCCTGGGCAACAGAGCAAGACTGTCTCAAAAAAAAAAAGAAAAAAGCTTTTTTTCTGTATCTACTAAAATCATATGACTTTTCTCTTTTGTTAATGCATGTGAGTACTTTGGTTTTCAATACTGAACCAAGCTTAGGGTCCTGGGATAACTCCAACTTGGTCATGATTTACATATTCACCTTTTTATATATTGCTGGATTGATTCGCTAATATTCTCTTGAGGATTTTTGTACCTATGTTCATACAGGGTAATAGTCTATAGTTTTGTTGTTTTGTAATGTCTTTGGTCCAGTTTTGACATCAGGGTTATTGCTAGCATCATACAAACAAGTTACGTTCTTGCTCCTATTTTCTGAAAATTTTTGTAAGGTTGAATTTATTTTGCCCCATAGATGTTTGACAGAATTTACCAGTATAATCATCTGAGCCAGGAGTTTGCTTTCAAGGATAACTTTTGATTTACAAATTCTGTTTCTTTAGTAGGACTTAAGATTTTACATTTCATCTTGTTTCTGTTTTGGTTTTTTTTTTTTTTGAGACCAAGTCTTGCTCTGTCACCCAGGCTGGAGTGCAGTGGCACGATCTTGGCTCACTGCAACCTCCGCCTCCCAGGTTCAAGCGATTCTCCTGCCTTAGCCTCTTGAGTAGTTGGGACTACAGGCGTGCGCCACTATGCCAGGCAGTATGTTGTATTTTTCAAAGATTTTTGTCTATTGCATTTGTCAGGTTTATTATCATAAAACTGTTCAAAACATTCCCTTTTTCATGTCTGCAGAATCTGTAATGTTATACCCGCTTTCATTCCTGATACTGGTAATTTGTCTTTTTCTTGATCAGTTTAGCTGGGGATTTTTTTTTTTTTTTTTTTTCAAGAGAGAGGGTCTCATTCCATTGCCTAGGCTGGAGTGCAGTGGCACAATCATGGCTCATTGCAGCCTCAATCTCCAGGGCTCAAGCAACCCTCCCACCTCAACCTCCCAAGCAGCTGGGACCACAGGTATGTGACACCGTGCCCTGCTAACTTATTACTTTTTAAATTATTTTGGAGAGACGTAGGTCTCACTGTTACCCAGGCTGGTCTTGAACTCCTGGGCTCAAGCAGTACTCCCCCTCCCAAAGTGCTGGGATTACAGGCATGAGCTACCCACCGTGCTCAGCTCTTGGTGGGGATTTATCATAAATTTTTTTTCCATAGAATTTGGGGCTTCTCAAATTTTTCTTTAATACTTGTTCCTTCTACTTACTTTGGGTTTTTCTCTGCTTTTTCTCGCCTAAGATGGAAACCTGTATCACTGATTTTCTCCTTTCTTCTGATAGAAGCATTTACAATTCTAAGTTTCCCTCTAAGCACTGCTTTTAGCTGAATCCTACACATTTTGTTTTCATTATCATTTAGTTCAAAGTATTTTTTCTTTTTTTTTTCCCTTGATTTATGAGTTGCTGTGTGTGTGTAAGAGACAAGGTCTCCCTCTGTTGTTCAGGCTGGAGTGCAGTGGTGCCATCATAGCTCACTGCAGCCTCAAACTCCTGGGCTCAAGCAATCCTGCTCCCTCAGCCTCCTGACTTGCTGGGACTACACACGTGTGCCACCACACCTGGCTAATTTTCGTATTTTTAAGAGAGAGAGGGTTTCACCATGTTGGCCAGGGTGGTCTCAAACTCCTGGCCTCAAGTGATCTGCCTGCCTTGGCCTCCCAAAGTGCTGGGACTGCAGGCATGAGCCACAATTTCTTTACTCACTCATCAGTTGATGGGCACTTGGGCTGGTTCCATATTTTTGCAATTGCAAACTGTGCTGCTATAAACAAGCATGTGCAAGTATCTTTTTCATATAATGATTTATTTTCCTCTAGGTAAGATATTCAGGGGTGGTATTGCTGAATCAAGTGGTAGAACTACTTTTAGTTAAGGAATCTCCACACTGTTTTCCACAGTGGTTATACTAGTTTACTTTCCCACCAACAATGTAAAAGTGTTTCCTTTTCACCACATCCATGCCAACATCTATATTTTGATTTTTTTACTATGGCCATTCTTGTGGCAGTAAGGTGGTATCACATTGTGGTTATGATTTGCATTTCCCTGATCTTTAGCAATGTTGAGCATTTTTTCACATTTCTTGGCCATTTGTATATCTTTTGAGAATTGTCTGTTCATGTCCTTAGCCCACTTTTTGATGGGATTTTTTCTTTCTTGCTGATTTGAGTTCCTTGTAGATTCTGGATATTAGTCCATCAGATGTATAGATTGCAGAAATTTTCTCCTCTGTGGGTTGTCTGTTTACTCTGCTGATTATTTATTTTGTTGTGCAGAAGCTTTTTAGTTTAATTAAGCCCCATCTATTTATCTTTGTTTTTGTTTCATTTGCTTTTGGGTTCTTTAGTCATGAAGTCTTTGCCTAGGCCAGCGTCGAGAAGGATTTTTTTCAATGTTATCTTCTAGAATTTTATGGTTTCAGGTCTTAGATTTAAGTGTTTGATCCATCTTGAGTTGATTTTTGTATAAGATGAGAGATGAGGATCCAGTTTCATTCTTCTATTATTTGTGGCTTGCCAATTATCCCAGCACCATTTGCTGAATAGGGTGTCCTTTCCCCACTTTTTTGTTTGCTTGCTGAAGATCAGTTGACTGTATTTGGTTTTATTTATGGGTTCTCTATTCTGTTCCATTGGTCTATGTACCTGATTTTATACCAGTACCACACTGTTTTGGTGACTATGGCCTTGTAGTATAGTTCAAAGTTAGTTAGGTAATGTGATGCCTCCAGATTTGTTCTTTTTACTTAGTCTTGCTTTGGCTATGTGGGCCCTTGTTTGGTTTCATATGAATTTTAGGATTGTTTTTTCTAATTCTGTGAAGAATGATTTTGGTATTTTGATGGGAATTGCATTGAACCTGTAGATTGCTTTTGGCAGTATGGTCATTTTCACAATATTGATTCTACCCATACATGAGCATGGGATGTATTTCCATTTGTTTGTGTCATCTATGATTTCTTTCAGTGATGTTTTGTAGTTTTCCTTGTAGAGGTTTTTTACCTCCTTGATTCAGTATATTCCTAAGTTGTTTTTTTTGTTTGTTTTTGCAGCTATTGTAAAAGGGGTTGGGTTCTTGATTTCTCAGCTTGGTTGCTGTTGGTATATAGCAGGGCTACTGATTTATGTACTTTAATTTTGTACCCTGAAACTTTGCTGAATTGATTTACCAGTTCTAGGAGCTTTTCGGATGAGTCTTTTAAGGTTTTCTAGGTATACGATCATGTCATCAGCAAACAGCGACAGTTTTACTTCCTCACTTCCTTACTGATCTGGATGCCCTTTATTTCTTTCTCTTGTCTGATTGCTCTGGCTAGGACCATGTTCAGCTTTTCACAAACTAGGATTAGTTTTGTGTCCCACTATGTAAAATATTAAAACCTTGCAACCATATATGCTTTTAGTTGTCATGTTATTTATGTATGTTCAGCCTCACAATACACTGTGATATTTTTTCTTTGAACAATCATATGTATTTTTAAAAAGTTAAACTGAGAGAGTATTTTATATTTACCCACTTGTTTACATTTGTTATTTGTGGAAGGATTGGTCCAACATGAACTACTAAGCCATTATCAGACAATAATGAGTTTTCCTTGAAAACAGAATAATCATTGTAGTGACACACTCCAAAGTGGTTTACTGTCTTTGGAATGCACAGTTTTGCCCAATATTATTCAGCAAGAAGGATACTTTTTTCTCATTGCTAGTTCATACTTCTACTTTCCTGCCTCTCTCTTTCAGTTTTCTAAAACCACATCCGTAGCTGTGATTATGTTCTTGGTTTCATTTTCCTAATTCTGTTACAAATTCTGATGACATGAGCAACCAACCCCCATATTGAAGTTAGATAGCTCCTATCTCACCAGAGTGAATGAAAAATTGCAAATTCACATGCCCAAAAGACTGACCCTGCACACCCTAGTAGAGTTTATTTTTAAAAGAAAATCTAAGCCAAATTAATGTGGAAAGCATTGCTTCTTTACTGCTATCCCTGGAAGCAAAGCACCATCTTGCCCCCAAATGTGGAAAAACTCAAAAGCCCTGCTCTTGCATTCTGTTTCCACCATGCTATACTTAAAAAAGACTACCTTTTTACTCTTCTCTCCCCAAATATTAAAAGTTTCTCAGATCAGGGTAATGAATACAGTTCTGTCCACTGAAAACCTCTTCCTTCTACATCAAAGCTTTCTGAAATAAAAGTAGTCCAATATCTACTCATTCAGTCTTCAAGTCCTTAAGTTTCTGTTGCCACCACTGCTTCATCAAAGATACATCACTGCTTGATTATTGATGGTTAAGAGCAAGAGCTCTGCATCCAGACCTGGATTAAAATCCTGGTCCTGCCACTTACCTTTGAAAATTTGTTTTGTCTCTCCTAACCTCAGCTTTCTCTTCTATAAAATGGTGATAACAGTACCTCTCTGTTGGAAGTGTTCATTGAGGCTGACCATTCCCTTCCCAAACCTTTCTTCGTTAGCTTCCCATAATACCACTCTCCTGGATTTTTTCTTTTATCATATGCTCCTTTTTTGTGGGCTCTTCTGCTTCTCCCTCTAAGTACTTATTTTCTTTCTTTGGTTGCCTGTTGTCTTATTCCTAGCTTTCCGTGGATTTCTGATGATTCCTCAAATCTAAATTATTCTTTTTTTTGAGATGGGGTCTTGCTTTGTTTCCCAGGCTGGAGTGCAGTGGCATGATCATAGCTTACTGCCACCTCAAATTCCTAGGCTCAAGTGATCCTCTTGCCTCAGTCTCCCGAATAGCTGCAACTACAGGTGCGCACAACCACGCCTGGCTTTTTAATTTTTTGTAGACATGAGGTCTGAGCCATCTTGCCCAGGCTGGTCTCCAACTCCTGGGTTCAAGTGATCCCCTGGCTTTGGCCTCCCAAAGTGCTGGGATTATACATGTGAGCCACCATATCTGGCCTACTCCTGAATCTTTATCTTCAAACCAGGTTTCATTCCTGAAATCCAGCTATTCAGGTGTCTGATGGATATCATCATTGGACATCTTCAACATCTAAAACTAGATTCCACAATGAACCCTCGACCCTAGTCCAATATTCCTTTACTCTCCCTGGTTATCTAAGCCCCGAAATGGGTACCCGATTATTAACCTGCCACATCCAATCAATCCCCAATTCCTGTTGATATTAGCTCCTAAATCTCTCATATTTCTCGCTTCCTCTTTTTTCACTAAGACTTTTCCAGTTTCAGAAAGTAACTAGACCATTTCATTCTAATATACTAGACTCCATGCTGATGTAGAAGTGTTCTCAATTGTTCAGGGTACAGATCCAAGTTTGCCACATACCACCAGCTGAATGACAAAGGCATCACTTCTGATACTTTTTGAGATACAAGAAATGAAGGGGGTCCTGCTCAGTTAGCTGCTTCTTCAATGTCAAAACAGACCCTGTAATAAAATAAAGAACTCCAAACAGTTTGGTAGGTCAGTTTTCTATCTTTAAATTACGGTGATTAAAGGGCACTTTCAGTGCAAAATGGGGACTGGCCCTCAGTAAGCAAACTGCTGGCTTATCATGCATCAGGGTTGCTGCAGAGGCCATGCCTGTACCAAGCAGGAACTTGGCCTTGAGGTTCCTCCTCCAATTTCAAAATAGGCTTAGACACAGGAAAGGGAAGACTGTGATCATAGGTTCTTTTAGGTTTTTATTGTGATCTCGTTTTTATACCTGAGTAACAGTTTTCCCCAAAGGAATGATGATACGTAATCTTTATTCTAAAAAGGACACATAGTGTATTGATAGCATCTGGTCAGTGGTTATCACTGACTATCTTCAATAACAATTACTCATCTAAGAAACTCTTCCTTTTTTCTTTAAAATCGTTGGTGCTGATCCAGACAAGCCCTGGGCTGCTCCTCCTCATACTGATAGGATCTAGCTCCTAAACTGACCCCTCTCAAGAACAAAATACAGGGAGGGACTTGTTCTGGATTCCCTTTAGGCAAATGCAGCTGCAATACTCAGCAGGCTGGGCCTCAACTTACAGGGCTTTTGTTTTTTTTCTTTTAAATGTATACTATTAAAGTTGGATTATTAATCTAATATTTGTGTTTGCCTTGGGGACGAATAAAACCTCACAACCTGAGGATCACCTCAGTTAAACCAAGGCTTTGTCATCACAGGGCTACTCAGCAGAGGTCTGTCTCAGCTGTTCCTTGAACTAAGGAAGGAGTCAGTCAGCTAGGAGAGAAAAGTCCTTTTGAAAGCAGACAGCATCATGTACCTTGCTGACTCAGCTACATACACAGAGCCTCAAGCCTTGCTGCCAGTTCTTAAAGGAACTGTGTTGTCTTTTCACTTTTCCTAGCTTATGGGGCAATAGAGGGTTTCCGACCTCAAATGCCAATACCAGGTAGGCAGAAGGACCTTAGGCTCAACTGCTGGCTCCTCGTAATCATAACACACACTGTATTCTGTGGTGGGTGCCACTCTGCCTGTGTCATGTCACCTTTCCTAATCCAGCAGATCCTTGCCCAAGAAAACCCTATTTTGGGGTCATTCATTCTATTCTTATTTCTCTCTCATTTGTTCTGATGTTTCAGTTGGAATTGATTCCACCGCAGGCTCTGGCTCCAGAGGAAGAGATGGGGGCTTTGTGAACTGTGTTCCTCCAGCACCTAGTAACAAAATAAAAACTTGAATCCTCATGTTCCACAATTTCAGAAGAAATCATTCTTTTTTGCTGTTAGAGTTCAAGAGGAAACCCCATACTTTCTGGAACCAGTGGGACTGACCCATTAGCTATGAGGGAAGACTATAACTGAGAAATAAAGCAACAGTCAAGTTTGCCTTCAATGAGTCACTGAAAAATATTTAATTACATGTCAACTTCTGATAAAGCAGTAAAAATTAAACATTGCATGACAGGATATACTTAATAACATACTGCTAAAATTGGAAAGACCAGTGTATTGACCATTCAACTAAGTCTGTGAGTAGCTGTTACCTACTACATAGCTCACCTTAAGGAAACAAGTGCCAATTTAGCCACCCTGTGTTTTTTTCTCCCCTTGTGGCCAATACTACATTGGACATATGAGTCTGAAGAGAACCTCACTGAAAGCTATAATCTTTTTGCTGACACATGTGGCTTGTACCTGCCAGGTCTTCATGGAGCTCTGTATGGTCCTACCTGAGGGGAGCGTCCTGTATGCAGCTGCTGAAGACATTGCCTGTCCTAGAGCTTGATTAGAGCCCAGAGGCTGCTGGAAACTGGCAGGTTTGCTGGTTGAAGTGGTCTGGTGCTTTGATTTGGGATCTTTAGCTGGTTTAGTCCAGACCAGTGCCTCCCCAACCTGGAGAGCAGCTCCCAACTTCTGAGCCATCTCCACCATCTTGTGTCCATAAAGGAAGTAAAAGAATCAAAAGCATGACTGTCAGAGACAAGCCAACCCACTTCTTTGGTCTTCCAGCTGGGGTTTTAGCTGAAATAGTGTCTGGTCGTACTAGCAGTTGAGGCAGGAAGTACTTATCAAACAGTAGAGAATATAGATTGCCTTTACTGGATGGCACGGTGGTTCACATAGGATCTCAAAACCCAACAATTCAAGCCTGGTGCATTACTGGGCCAAACAGTGCATTTCCTACAACAAGTGAAATAGGGCTGGGCACGTGGATCACGAGGTCAAGAGATCGAGACCATCCTGGCCAACATGGTGAAACTCCATCTCTACTAAAAATACAAAAATTAGCTGGGCGTGGTGGCACGTGCCTGTAGTCCCAGCTACTTGGGAGGCTGAGGCAGGAGAATTGCTTGAACCCAGGAGGCGGAGGGTGCAGTGAACTGAGATCGTGCCATTGCACTCCAGCCTGGGCAACAGAGTGAGATTCCGTCTCAAAAAAAAAAAAAAAAAGTGAAATAGAAGGAAGCTACAGACAGACACAGACCTCAACTTTGATGAGTTGAATTAGCGATAACAACTCAGTAAGCCTGAATTTCCTTTTGTTATTATTCTAGGAAAGTTTTTCTCAGGCTGTTACTGATGAACTCATGCTGCTAGGAATATCAAAGCCACAACAGCCAACAGCCATGAACGTGTAATATCTTGGATTTGGATGATTTGGGCTTGATTTTTAAAAGTCTCCTGACAGCTTACTTATGACTCTTGGGAGCTAATAAAAGACATACCTCAGAGTCAAATTCCAGAGAGCTATTGTCCTTGAGTAGGTTGACTTTCTTCTCCATCTCCTGATACTGGGCCAGGGCGTTCTTCTTCTCACCCTGGTTGTACAGCAGCACAGCATAGTTCAGGTTTACTAAAGGGTTACACCTGTGGCAGACAGAGATTGCTGGGGGCTCTGCAACAAATGGTCATTTAGAGATCCTTCTCATTACACAAAAACAAAACAAAACTGGTTAAGTAGAGATTTCTCCATTATGCAGCAAGGTAGGTACATACGTGCTAAACAGACCTGTGGAGAAGAATCAAGGAATTAATGGCCTAACAAGCAAAGCTGGTATTGGGACCAAATCTGGCATCTTAGCCCTCAACAGAGACTACCTAGGCCAGGGTTGAAAAAGGGATCTCTACCCTGCTGTCTAGAAGATGCCAGTGGAGTAAATCCTGGAAGAGTCAAGTTTTATCTTCAATTAAACAGCCCAGAGTCCCATCTGATATTCCAACTAGCCCACAGCTATCAGCAACCCAAGCCCACTGCCAGATCTGACATTCTCTAGCCTCCTATTACTCCGTTTAGGACTGGAAACATTTTCTCAGAGTGTCAATTCCTGCTGAGCCACCACACTTAGGAGACACATCCCTCCACACCGAGGTCTGCTGTGTAATAATGCCACAGAGGAACAGCTGGGCTGACTCAGGCAGCACCGATGCTATGGCACCACCTCATGGCTTTGGAGAGTCCAACCCCTCCCAGTACCATTCTCAACAAAGCGCATACTTATCCAGATGGACTGCTTCTGCGTAGGCTCTCTTGGCATTCTCTATATCTTCCAGATTGGTCAGAGCCACTGCAACAAAGAAAGCACTGCAGCTGGAGAGCTCAGCTTGGAAGACAAAAGGAATATTAAAGACTGCCCCCAAAGTAAACTTCACCCTCTCAGCTCATGGCACCAGAGTTTACTGAGTCAGCTTAGATACCTGATGCTATCTTCAACAATCTCTTCTACAGTCAATCAGTTGCCAGGTTCTATGCATCCTTTTTTTGCAGTTTCTTTCTGACACTGCCCTTGTTCAGGCCCAAGTAGTTTCAGGCTTTCCATTTATTCCCCAGTGTCAAAGTCCCCACCTGCCTCCATTCCACTTTCCACAGCGCTGCCAGGTATCTCACTGACTTACAAATCTGACCACATTACCATCCTACTTAGGAATCCTCACTGGCTCCCCACATCTATAACCAGGATCTTTACACTTTCATTTAGCAGTAAAACACTCCCCCCACTTTTTAAAATCAGTATTTCCTTGACACCTAATATATAAAACAAAAACAGCTGCTCTGGAAGCCCTGCCCATTCCACCTCCCCACCAGCTATGCACTCACTCCTAACCAGGCACCCAAGAGGAGAATCTAGGAAGACAGCTGGACAAACATGACCTCTAAGATAAAGTCCTTGCACTGTATGCATGACCTCCATAATCTGACCCCAGAATATCTTTCCTGACTCATCTCCCATCATATTCTCTAACACTACCCCCGACTAACAGCAAGGGACACTGCAGTTTCATGGCTGCATGCCTTTCTTCACAGTGTCTCCTCAGCCATTCTGTGCTATTCCATTCTAGCTTGTTATTCAGGATCCAGTTTGAATGCCATCTCTACTTTGTAAAGTTAGCATTGCTGTTATGTCTTACATCATGGCTGTTAACATTTCTGTGTCCCATTAGAACCCAGCTATCTAAAAGAAACTACCAACACAGTAAACAGACAACCTACAAAATGGGAGAAAATATTTGCAAACCATGCAGGTCTAATATCCAGGATCTATAAGGAACTTAAGCAAATTTACAAGAAGAACACAATCCCATTAAAGTGGGCAAAGGACGTAAACAGACACTGTTCAAAAGACATACATGCAGCCAACAAGCATATGAAAAACTCAGTATCACTGATTAGAGAAATGCAAATCGAAACCACAATGAGATAATCATCTCACACCAGTCAAAATGGCTATTATTAAAAACTCAAAATATATCATCCTGGTGAGGCTGCAGAGAAAATGGAATGCTTACACACTGTTGATGGGAGTGTAAATTAGTTCAACCATTGTGGAAAGCAATGTGGCAATTCCCCAAAGAGCTAAAAACAGAACTACCCTTCGACCCAGCAATCCCATTACTGGGTATATGCCCAAAGGAATATAAATCGTTCTGCCATAAAGACACATGCATGTTTGTGTTCAATGCAGCACTATTCACAATAGCAAAGATGTGAAATCAACCTAAATGCCCATCAATGGTAGACTGGATAAACAAAATGTAAATGTACACCATGGAATACGACACAGCCATACAAAAGAACAAGATCATGTCCTTTGCAGCAACATAGATGGAGCTAGAGGCCACCATCCTTAGCAAATTAATGCAGGACAGAAAACTAAATCCCGCATGTTCCACTGTAAGTAAGAGCTAAATGATGAGAACACATGGAGACATAGAGGGAAACAGACACTGGAGCTTACTGGAGGAGGGGGAGGGCCAGAAAAAAATAACTATTGGGTACTAGGCTTAGTACCTGGGTGATGAAATAATCTGTACAACAAATCCCCATGACACACATGTGCCTGTGTAACAGGATGCACATGTACTCCTGAACCTAAAATAAAATTTTAAAAAAAAGAGAGAGAGATGGAGTCTCACTGTGTTGCCCAGGCTGGACTCCCAACTCCTGGGCTTAAGCAAACTTCCTGCTTTAGCCTCCCAAGTAGCTAGCACTACAGGTATGTACCATCACACCCCACTTTAGCCTTTTTATTCTGATGTTTTGACATCTGGGGCCTTACTGACCCTGGGGAGACTGTCCCTCCCAGGGTCAGTTAATTCCTAGATATAACCCCTACAAGAGTGCCTTCTGTATGCAGACCAATCCAGTATTCATATTCTTAACTGCCTCCTTTATTAGGCTCTGACACTGGGCCAATATTCCCTACCTAGTCACCCGAGGGTCAGGTACCAGACACCTAGAGACAGCCCTATACCCCAGAGCCTACTGAAATTATTCAAACTGGCCAATCCTCAACCTGGTTAACCTGCTTTCCCGGTCTTGCCCCGGGGAGGGCATTTCTACCCCTGAAAACTACAATAAAGAATCGTGCCCACATTTACCCCTTGTTCCCTCCACCTCCTGATTGACCTGGTGCTTCCCCATGTGGCCCTGCATGGTGTAGCATGCCCTCCTTCTCAGGAATTGTAACAGACTATCTTTCCAGTGGCAGATGTCTTCTGATCTGTTGCCCATACCATATCTGAATAATAATAAAACCTATGTTTTTTTTTTTAAGTTATCTTTGTATTCAGGCAACCCTCAAATAACCACAATTGCTTTTGCAAGCTTTCTCTTATAAATAAGAACCCACAGTAATGAACAAAAAGCCACTGGAAGACGACTGCCAAATGAGGACATGGAAATCTGCTTTGGGTCTTACATTTAGTAAGTAAATGTATATGGAGAAAAAAATTCCTAGGAAGACTATTTAGTCAGTACTTTAAAATTAAGATGGTTGTGCATAATTTTTAAAGTGTTTGATTAATTTTAACTTATTTTTATGATCAATTTTAGTATTTGCATGGCATAAAATGGAGTTTCAGTAAGAGAACGGCATTCTATATAACATGCTCAGAAGAGATAAGGGTTTCAACATAAGGTAGCTTGACTTGGAAGTATCACCTAGGGGCCAGTTATAGTAACAACAATATTGATAATAATAGACAAATTATATAACCACAGTAAAACCAACAGTTTTCAAAAATCAGTATTTCAACAAAACCAGTATTATTGTGAGTGCTTAATCATGGCAATCCTCACATCAGCCCTAGGTACATATAATAAGTAGTAGAGGCAGGACCCCACCTAAAACCCAAGCTCTTAACACTTGCTGTCTGGAACTTAGTTGGACTGAATATATACATAAATGAATTGTCAAGGCAAAAGGAAAAAATTGGTAAAAGGTGAAGTACGGATGATCTTTATTTAACCTGTTGGTCTCTGAGTGAAACTCCCCCAAGTTAGAAACAACCAAGTTCCTTTGTCATCTTTTTCTACTTCTTCAAGCTCCAGGACAGTAATCCAGATTCCTATAGGATCCCTAAGGGAATGGCTCCTATGAGACAGTCACTGATCTTCTATGATTCTAATCCATTTTTCCCTCATTACAGATGGCAGACAGAGTTTTCCACATAAATGTTTCTTACCTGCCAAGAGCATGTAGAGCTCCCCCATCTTTGGCTGGAAGTTGATGGCCGCACTGAGAAAATGAAAAGCTGATGCATACTGCTGCATGGTCAAATGGACAAGGCCCAAATTATACAGAATCTTCCAATCGAAGGGTGCCAAGTAGTTGGCTCGTTTCAGGCAGCTGATGGCCTATGAGAGAGAAGAGGCACTCAATGAGAGAGGCAAGCTAAACAGACCCAATAACCTCATGTAGGAATGCAAACAAAGAACACGAGGGGACACTCACCGCCACATATTTCTTCTTGCCAAAGAAACACATTCCAATGTTATTCCAGAGTGGAGGACTTTCTGGAACAGCACAAGCCACAACTCTGTATTTGGTGAGGGCAACATCAAAGTCCCCATGGGTCTGCATTATGCTGCCTGCTGCCAAGATGGCCTGAAAACATGGCACACAGAAAGTCAGTCATTCCCAAAAGGCTGTAGCAGTGAGGCAGCCTTCCTGAGTCTATACTCAGCAGGCCCATCAGCATAGATGGGACTGAAAAATTTCTTCCAGGGACATAAATATATCCAAGCTACTGGGACAAATTTTTCTGAGGAATGTCCTTGCACCCTACACTGTGGCTCTCTGGCACAGCACAAAAAAAAAAAAAAAAAAAAAAAAAAGATAAAATGTTATTTGCTTTACCCATCTGTTTCCTACTTCTAGCCAGGAAAGTCAGTATTTCAGAATGAATACCAGAGCCCTTTAAGTAAAAACTTCCTTCAATCTGTTCTCTGCAGCCCCTATTTGGTACACCAAGTGTTCTAGATACCTGAAATACACCTGTACGTGGCTACTTAAGGTAAATTTCTTTCTACCATAGAACAGAGGGTGAGTCAGCTTTAGGCTTCATTAGCCCAGCCCTTTCATTTCTCTAAGGAAAGGTATCAAGGTGGGAGCTGACAGGCTATGTTACCTCCTAAATCAGAATTTAGTTTGTATCCTTTAATAAACAGCTTGTCTTGCTGCATCTCCTCAATGATATTCATCCATTTGATGCTATTCCTTCTCATTCCCAAAGTCACATCTAGACAAAAGTTGTAATATCAAATCATTAGGACTCTAGAAGTCATTTCAACATAATTATTGTTTCCTTTTAGAGACAGGGTCTCACTCTGTCACCCAGGCTGGAGTACAATGGTGCCATCATAGCCCACTGTAGCCTCAAACTCCTGGGCTCAAGTGATCTTCCCTCTTCCACCTTCCGAGTAGCTAGGACTACAGGTGTGTGCCACCACGCCTGGATAATTTTTTTTGTAGAAATGGGAGTCTCACTATGTTGCCCAGCCTGGTCTTGAACTCCTGGCCTCAAGTGATCCTCCTGCCTCAGCATTCCGAAGTGCTGGGATTACAGGAATAAGCCACCATGCCCAGCAGATTTATTTTTGACAATAGTTGTGGAGGCATTGCTAATTTCCTAAGTAACACATAAACTTTACTAGCACTATGATCTGCTTTCTGCAGGGGTTACACATCTATTCTAACAAATATGCACTCTTAGAAGGTAAGTAGAGCATACTTGACAATATTTTCAAATAAGAAGAGCCACCTTTTATTTATATTTTTTCTATTTCTCAGGTATCCAAATTTAAGAAGCTATTCCTTTGCTTTCCAGGGTCAGATCACCTCTAGGAGCAGTGGGACCATCTATATGAAGGCCAGAGCCTTCACAGCCTGTAATACCTTGTAGTTGGTAGGGTCATAAGTCAGTGCATTGCCAAGATGTTCAAATGCCTTCTGGTAAATGCCGAGCTTGGAAAAAAAGCAAACAAGACAATTTACATCAGCAAGGAGATGGCAGTTAAAAAGAGTCTGGCCAGACCGGGCATGGTGGCTGACACCTATAATCCCAGCACTTTGGGAGGCTAAGGTGGGTGGATCACCTGAGGTCAGGAGTTCGAGACCAGCCTGACCAACATGGAGGAACCCTATCTCTACTAAAAATACAAAGTTACCCGGGCATGGTGGCACATGCCTGTAATCCCAGCTACTCGGGAGGCTGAGGCAAGAGAATCGCTTGAACCCAGGAGGCAGAGGTTGCGGTGAGCCGAGATCATGCCATTGCACTCCAGCCTAGGCAAAAAGAGTGAAACTCCGTCTCAAAAAAAAAAAAAAATCTGGCCAACTTCACCCAGAACAGAAACGCTCTGGCTTTTTTGAGTTCTCTTGACCAAAAAACAAAACAAAATAAAACAAAACAAAAAAAACCAGCTACAGTTACCAGATAATAACGAAAGAAAACCGAAAATCCCCACAGTCATGGTTGTCCTTCTATTTTTGTTAATTTGTCCCCTGATAAGGTCAAAGTATCTATTTGATAAGAACCATCTCTGCCACACTAGTACTGTTCCACATTAATGCCTCTTGGCAGGAAATGAGCTCGGTATCCTCATCTCCCGTAGAGCCAACCTTCAAAGCCAAAGCCCAGGAAGACCCAGGGTTAAGCTCCTAATTCCTTTTAAAGAAAAATGAAATAGACATAAAGGCCACCATAGAGGCAGGGCTGGAGGCAGAATCAGCTGAACAAGGAACTTGGCAAATGTGTATATTGGGGAAGGGGGAAAAGCCCCTTGGATACCTGGGCCCTGGGTCCTCAGCCAGAGAATCAATGGAGCTAAAAGAATCCCATTCACATTCAGGCATGTGGAGGGGACAGAAAACTTCTTATTCTAGATAGAAGTATACTTTGCCTTCTCTCTTTCCAATAAGACTCTGGCTGGGAAGAAAGATCAAAAGAAATGGCTTTGCCCCAAAGCCCTAAGTGCTCACTTGTATCTGTTTCTCTCCTCACAACAAAATAACAGCCTCCAAGACCAGAGTTATTTCTCATATATGCTCTTTCCTGGATAGCATAAGAATTTTTTTTTTTTTTTTCTGAGACAGGATCTGGCTCTGTCACCCAGGATGGAGTGCAGTGACTCAATCTCAGCTCACTGCAACCTCTGCCTTCCGAGTTCAAGCAATCTTCCCATCGCAGCCTCCCAAGTAGCTGGGACTACAGACGTATGCCACTATGCCTGGCTAATTTTTGTATTTTTTGTAGAGACAGGGTCTCACTATGTTGCCCAGGCTGGTCTCCAACTCCTGAGCTCAAGTGATCCACCAGCCTCAGCCTCCCAGTGTGCTGGGATTACAGGCATGAGACCACACCCAGCCTGGATAAGAATTGTAAGTGCACTAGGCTAAAACAGAATTGCTTCCAATTTAAATGTAGCAAAGAGTATCAAATAGAGAGAGTGTAGTTCATGAATTTTATATGACCTTTAGTAAAATAAATATCAATGCAGGAAAACCACCATACACACAAACCCAAAACCATTTCTAACATCAGTGCATGAATGAGTACAGAGTTTTCATTACCTGTAAGTAGAGTAATCCTAAAGTTGTAAGAAGCTGTGTATTTTCTGGTGAGAACCTGCAACATAGAGATGCTCAGAGGGAAACAAGATGTAGATGAGAAACACGGAGACACATGCACGGTAATATGCCCTCATGCAATACTTGACAGACCCCACTGAGCCTCTTCCTCCCCGTGGAAATACCTGAAGGCAATTTGGGAACTGCCATCAAAAGTAGGTCATCTCAACCCTGGTGATAAGGAGAACTGCTCAGCAAGAAAAATGGGGCTTAGAATTCAGATTCCTTTCTTAGGGCAAAAGTCCTAAGAAAGAACCTATAGAATGTTTTGCATCACTGTCTTGGTCACACTGATAAAATTAAAGAACAATGCTTTATAAACCAAGTCAGTCTAGAACACATACAGTTTCACCAGTCCTATCTTGTGGGATTTTTTTTCTATTCTCATTGTGCTCACAATGCCAGGCAGCATAATTTTCTATGTAATTTAGGATCCCAAGGCCCCTAATGCTGTTCTCTCCACTTAAACAAAGAGCTATACCAAGTAGCCAAACTAAACAAAAGAAGGAAGATACATACCAATCCTAGGAAAGAAGGTGCTACTGACCTTTGGGAGTAAACACTGATATAAGTAAAATACTCACATCAGGGATTGCCTGCTCAATCCCTCACTAATATTTGTCTTTGTCACAAAACCAAGGCAACACTGAGTTGAGATGATCTGATTATAGGACCATCAGACAGTTTCAACAGTAAAACACCAAAGGGCTATGAACAATGTCTTCTGCTTCTAAGGAATGATATAGGGCACTGGTTACCTATAGGAAGACCTGAACCAGAAGATGCAAAGCCCCAGCCAGGGGAAGCCTGAACTGACCAAACAGAGCTTTCTCAATTCAACTGGGAATCTGCCTTTCACTTTCTGCCATAATAAACATCCATTTTGATCACTTCCCTCCCCAAAGCCAGGTAACTTCTGTAATTCTAGCAATATCGGCTTCCCCACTACAACATGACTACTCTCTTCATAGCTGTAGGTCATGAACAATGGTCTCTATCTTCTCAGTAAGGCTTCAGATTTCAGCTGTCCACATTTCTCCCTTGGGAAATTTAGTGACCGAAGTCCTTGATCGGTTACTGGAAGAACGTTCCCCTTGGGATTTATGTATGCTATTCTCAAAGAGCTAACCTCTAGAAGGCAGGGGTCAGGGATCAGGGCTACTACCTAGCACCACAGAGGCACTTAACATGTGACATGGCTCCTTACTACTTGCCCATATATACAGCCTCTTGATGACAAACGTCTCTTCTGTAGCTTAACAAACCAAGTGATTTTTCTGTTTTAGACACAAAATATGGTCGAAGAAAATTCAGAAAGCAGTGCTGTGACTGACATAACCAGAAAATGTACTACCATGGTAGAAGACAAAGATGATTAACAAATTAATAGAAATCTAAGTTTAGTTCAGAATCTAATTATTAGGAATAATAAGCCTTGAACCACAGACCAGACATTCTATTAAGTGACCAAACAAATGAGACAAAGCATTTTGCTACAGCTATCCCATTTAAAAGAAACAACACAAGGCCGGGCACAGTGGTTCGTGCCTGTAATCCCAGCACTATGGGAGAACAAGGCAGGCAGATCATTTGAGGCCAGGAGTTCGAGACCAGCCTGACCAACATGGTGAAACCCTGTCTCTGCTAAAAAATACAAAAATTAGCCAGGCGTGGTGGCGTGCTCGTGCAGTCCCTGCTACTCAGGAGGCTGAGGCATGAGAATCTCTTAAACCCAGGAGGCAGAGGTTGCAGTGAGCCGAGATTGCGCCATTGCATTCAAGCCTGGATGACAGAGTGAGACTGTTGAAATAAATGAAAAAAAGGAAAGAAAGAAAAGAAAGAAAGAGAGAGGAATGGGAGGGAGGGAAAGGAAGGAAAGAAAAGAAAGAGAAAAAGGAAGGGAGGAAAGGAGGGAGGGAGGGGAAGGGGGATGGGGAAAGGGGGAAGGGAAAAGGGAAAAGGGGGAAGGGGAAGGGAAAAGGGAAGGGGGAAGGGGAAGGGAAAAGGAAAGGGGGAGGGGGAAGGGAAGGGGGAAGGGAAAAGGGGAAGGGGGAAGGGGGAAGGGGAAGGGAAAAGGGAGAAGGGGAAGGGAAAAGGGGAAGGGGGAAGGGGAAGGGAAAAGGGAGAAGGGGAAGGGAAAAGGGAGAAGGGGAAGGGAAAAGGGGAAGGGAAAAGGGGGAAGGGAGAAGGGGAAGGGAAAAGGGGAAGGGAAAAGGAAAAGGGGAAGGGAAAAGGGGGAAGGGGAAGGGAAAAGGCGGAAGGGGAAAAAAAGATACTGGTCTCATGCTAATAAGGCCAAATGTTTTTTTTTTTAACTGAATCAGGAGATTTCTGTCCCTAATATCTCTGAAAACAGAAGATCTGTTATTAACATATGATACCAAAATGGCAGACTGTCAGCCAACTTTTAAATCTGTTATTTCCTTCTTCTTGAGTGCATGTCTGCCCACTTCCCTTGTAACTATCATGTAGTTTTGAACCATGGAATGTAAACAGGAACGATGTGTGCAATTTCTAGGTCATTTAAAACTTATTACCAAGGCCACACGCAGTGGCTCACACCTGTAATCCCAGCACTTTGGAAGGCTGAGGCAGGCGGATCGCTTGAGCCCAGAAGTTTAAGACCAGCCTGGGCAACATAGCAAGACCCTGTCAACACAAAAACAGTGTTTTTAAAATTAGCTGGGCATGGTGGCACATGCCTGTAGTCCCAACTACTTGGGAGGCTGAGGTAGGAAGATCGCTTGAGCCCAAGAGGTTGAGGCTGCAGTGAGCTGTGTTCTCCACTGCACTCCAGCCTGAGTGATGGAGTAAGATCATGTCTCTCTCTCTCTCTCTCTCTCTCTCTCTATATATATATATATATATATATATATTGCCAGATGCTTATTCCATGCTTAGCTTCCCAAACCATCTCCTTCCACCACAGCCTGGATGTGGATGTTACATTCAGCATCAACCATGCAGGTAAAGACAACAACCTAAGGAATGGTGAGTTAATAAGGAAGAAACCTGGATCCCTGACTGACCTTGTAGAATAGAGCTGCCCAGCTAACCTAAAGCAGCAGCCATCCTTATAGGTAAGAAAGAAACACAGTCTACCTTATTGAAGCCATTGGGAGCTCTTAAAACTTCAGCTTAACCTTTAACTCATACAGTAAGTAATTAATCAAACATATTCACTCTTTTAGGCTTGGGAGTTCACATATCCACTCAATTTTTTTTTTAGTTTCTCATTGTTTTAAAGGAAACAGATACACTTACTCCACTGCTTTCTTGTAGATTTCAATGGCCTTGTCCAAGTCTCCCTCCAGCAAGTGGATCTTCCCCAGCATTATGTAAGTCAGATCGTGCCTATTAAGATTCAGGGCATTGTGCAACTGGTCTTGTGCCTGACAAGTTTGACAAAGTAAAGAAAACCAAATCACTACCACTGAACGAACTATACCTTTATATGGCTAATGTAAAGACACTTTCTGCTGTATTGACATAGGAACATCACATTTCAGCAAACAGCCCCCAAAACCCAAAGACCAAAACATACCAAAACTGTCCTTGTTGAAAACAGATCTAACCTGGAGTCATACTCTAATTTTTTCTATTTTCCTCCCTTTCTGATCCTTTATCCCACTTTCTTTTTCTTCCTCTTCCTTCTCCTTCTTCTTCTTTGTCAAATAGAGGATTGAGTTATTATCATTGATCCATACAAAGTCCCTCTCTCATTTATTTTCTTTAATTCCCACCCCCTATTTCTATTCCCCGTCTTCCCATGTGCAACCTTCCTAATATGTTTGATATACATCTTTTTGTTTGTACTTTAAAAAAAAATAAAAAATAAAAATAAATAAATAAATAAATAAATAAACAAAACTGTCCTTGTTGAAAAGACAGCTGTCAACATGGGATATCTGCTTCTGGAGCCACTTGGAAGAATTTATACAAGACGATTTATCTTTCTGAATGTTTTCTGCCTGATATTCACACCAATGACTCATACTTCATAAGTCAAAAGGGCCATCATAGTACAGTGTAGAATACTAAACTAAACTAAATCCCAGCTGTAACACTGACCAAGTGCACAACCTTCCCTATGGTGGGCCCAGATTTCCCCACCAATGTGATGATAAATGAATAAATAGATTGTTCTCATTTATTCACTCAACTGCTTGCTGTTCTAGATGCTAAATATATTTGAGTTAATAAAACCAACTCCTTGCTCTGGAGGAGCTTACCTTCTCCTAGTAAACAAAAGGGCTTTGTTTAGTCATTCACTGATCCAACAAGTATTTATATAAATGCCAGGTATTGTATTTGCCTAGCCTTTTAGCTGTACAGTAAAATCTAAATATATTTCTTCTCAGCACAGATCCAACCAAAGACTAATCCTTCTTCTCCCCTGACTCAGGATAATCCTGTGAATAGAAATGTGCCTGTTTGAAATTGTCTCTGAAGAGAAAAATCTCCTAACCAAGTATAAAACTATACATCCATCTACAAAACCTAAGGAGCCCACTAAATGTATTTTATGTACATATATTATCTCAGGAGAAAAGTTACTTTTACACCCCAACTGCTAATGTGCATATTTTTTTTCACACCAGTGTGGGATACTAGTTACACCAGTCTGCAAATTGACACAAACTAAACATTGTCAAATGGGTACTAACCAATTCAGATTCTCAGTCCTGGTGGCACTGGAGAAAGGAGAATAAAACTTTACAATCACTAACTGTGAGCTCTATGAAGGAAACTACCCAATGCTCTCATCACTAAGTTTTAGAGCTCTCAGTAATTTTGTCTACTCTTCAATTATGATATATACTTTTTCTTACCTGAGTATCAAATTTGAGGTAAGCTCAACTTGTCTTCTCTGATATAGGAGCCTATAGCTTAATCACAGTGAAATATAAATTCTCATCATGGAAAATAACTACAAAATTAAAACTGAAAACTCAAATCAGATCCACTTAAAATTTAAAATTTATTTTCAACGACCCTAAAAACTAAGTTGCTGTCAGGGCATGGAGATAGCTCACATGGTCATGATTACACCTTTAAGACTTAAGGGTCCACTTTTTGATATTTATGTTTTATTAAGCATCTGTTTCTGAACTGGGAAATTTAACTGGAGGTAGAGAAAAAGAAGAAAGGAGAAAAACTGCCATTCCCTCATATTTCTAGAACTTTCCATGTTCTTATTAAAAGCAGAAAACAACAGATGAATAATGACAAGTGAGAATTAAAACAGAAAAAAATGTATAAAGGTACTTTCAATTTTCAGTTCCAAAAGCCTCTGCAAGCACTAGGGATAATACAAAATGAGCAATGTTAACAACTTCTGCAACAAGTGCACCCTCAGTGAAATCTATTACCACTTCTAGAAATTACCTTGTTGAACTGCTTCAGGTATATGTAGCAAACTCCTAGGTTATGGCTGATCTCCTAGGCTCATAAAAAAAAAGGAAAACAACTCAGGTGTAATTCCACAGTAAGTATTAGAGTGAAACAACAGACATCTGGAGATTGTTATTGCTCGGCAAAGTTTAAACTTTAAACCATGCATTAGTCAGCTTTTTATTGGAGTTCATACTCAAGTATATTTAATTGTTAAAAATAAGTTCCTCAATATAAAAAAATACAGATTATAAGAAATAAAAGCGGAATAAACAGGTGATCTTCCTGGATCTATGGGGAACCCTGGGGCACATACCCAGCCCATCCCTCTTTTCTCTAAGAGTTGCCCATCACCCATACCCTTTGCTCCTTCTTCTCAGGAGAGACTACCCACAGCCCCTGCTGAGAGGGCTGCTAGCCACACATTTCCGCCCTTAAGGCAACACAGTTGGATAGTGACACCTGACTCAGTTGAAGTCCTTTCCCTAGGAATCTGGAATTGGAAGAGAGCTAGTTAGTTACAAGTACTAAATGTACTAGGTGATGTGGACTTGAGGACTGACAGCGCCACCTGGAGTCTGCTATGATGGAATACATGTAATTGGAGCCATCTGCAGAAGTCTAGAGCTGACATGGGGAAACTATGGTCCACGGGCCAAATCCATTCCCTGCCCTTTTTTATAAGTACAGATTCATTGGAACACAGACACAACGATTGTTTTTGTATGGCTCTTTTGCATTAGAACTGCAGAGTTAAGTCGTTGCAACAGAGTCTGTATGAAGCTACACAAATTAAAATATTTATTAACTGGCCCTTTACAAAAAGTTTGCCAACCTCTGATCTATAGAAAGAAAAGATGAAGCAGAAAAGGCAGAGTAGCTACCTTGGATGCTGAAGCGTTCCAGTTCTGCTTCACTAAAAGACCAACCTGCATCTCTTGATACTGTTTAATGGACTCTCAAATTCCTTTATAATAAACCTCCCTTTATTTAAGGTAGCTTTGGAGAAGGAGAAAGCAAGGGTAAGGAAAATGCTCTTGGGAAACATAGTAAGAACTACCCTATTAGTAGTGGAGATGTGTCCCTGTCTGAGGAAACATGGACCCCCAGGCTCAGAGATAACAACTGATTTAATGTTTTCCAAGTCTCCTAAAATAGTAAAAACAACAAAACAGCAACCATTGGTTGAGCACCTAACATCAGGCTTTATGCCAGATGTTTTCATAGATGTTACTTTAATTTTCAGCAAACCTGCAACATAGTTATAATCTTTCCAAATTTACAGATAAGGAAATTGAAGCTCAGAGAGGTTGAGTAGATAACCTAACTTAAGACAGAGAGTACTGGGATTTTTTTTTTCTTTTTTTGTTCTATATCCTATGGAGAATTTCAATCATACGTAAGTGCAGACAGCTATTCATCATCCTGTCCCAACAACCATCCAATCCACACCTCATCTACTCCCACAACTTTTGTAAGCAAATAACAGCCCAACGTTTTATCCACAAATGTTTCCGTATGTATTTCTAAAAGATAAGGCCTTTTTTAAAACCT
Source organism: Symphalangus syndactylus (assembly GCF_028878055.3). Classification (NCBI taxonomy): domain Eukaryota; kingdom Metazoa; phylum Chordata; class Mammalia; order Primates; family Hylobatidae; genus Symphalangus; species Symphalangus syndactylus. The sequence goes on from NC_072427.2 coordinate 33,227,871, forward strand.
ACCCACATCACCATACTTGAAAAAAAGTAGTGACTGCTTGATATTAGATATTCAATTACGTTAAAATTTCCAATTATCTCACAAATGCCTCACATTTAAAATTTTTTTTTATTCAACCACAAATCATGTCCATATTACAGAACATTGGGATTTGAATTCAGGCCTGCTTCCAAAACTTGTATACTTCCAACTTTGTCATGCTATAAGAATGCATGCATGGAGAGAGACAAGGCAGAAATAAAGCCTTTCTTGTCCTTTAAATGTCCTGCTCTGCAGTAGGAATTGTCAAGGTAAGTAAATAGATGTCCTGAAGGCTAACCTCTGACCTTTTAAAATCTTTGACATAGGCCGGGCGCGGTGGCTCAAGCCTGTAATCCCAGCACTTTGGGAGGCCGAGGCGGGCGGATCACGAGGTCAGGAGATCGAGACCATCCTGGCTAACACGGTGAAACCCCGTCTCTACTAAAAATACAAAAAATTAGCTGGGCGTGGTGGCGGGCGCCTGTAATCCCAGCTACTCAGGAGGCTGAGGCAGGAGAATGGCGTGAACCCGAGAGGTGGAGCTTGCAGTGAGCCGAGATCGTGCCAGTGCACTCCAGCCTGGGGGACAGAGAAAGACTCCGTCTCAAAAAAAAAAAAAAAAAAAAAAAAAAAATCTTTGACATAGATAGTTGAGAAGACAGCAATATACCTTTAACAAACTAACTGCAAAAGAAATCTGGAAAGGGCAACAGAACAAATCAGACTTAAATCCTATATTTCAGGAGGTAAGGGAATCCAGCAGACATCCTGCAAAGGCAGTTGGTACAGTGGAAAAGATCACAGTCTTAAGATGAGGAATCTTAGATCATCTTAGATCACAGGTCTGAATTCCAGTTCTGGCTCAGCAACTACCTCACTGTAGCAACTTCCTACCCTTCAGCAAGATATTCCATCTTCCAAAGCCTTAGCTTCCTCACTTGTCAATGAGGGAAATTCTCCCTACTTAACAGAGCTGTTCCAAAAGTCAAATAAGATAATGGCAGGAGGAATTACCATTCCCCTGTTGCAGCAAGACTGTGGAATACCCTGATGAGTCCAAGAAAGTAGGGCTACAAGGTTTTTTGTTTTGTTTTGTTTTGAGACAGGGTCTTGCTCTGCTTTCCATGCTGAAGTGCAGTGACACAATCACAGTTCACTGCATCACTGCAGCCTCAACCTCCCGGGCTAACGTGATCCTCCTACCTCAGCCTCTAGAATAGCTAGGACTACAGGTGCACACGACTACTAATTTTAATTTTTTTTATTATTATTATTTTTTCTAGAGACTGGGTCTCTATATTGCCCAGGCTGGTCTCAGACTCCTGGGCTCAAGTGATCCTCCCCCCTCAGCATCCTAAAGTGCTGGTATTACAGGTATGAGCCACCATGCTCCAGCTACTATAAGGTTTTCTACAGGTACTTATGAAATATGTAGGGTAGAGAAGGGCTGTTAATAAAAGTAAAATTAAAAATCATTAAAATATTCTAAAAAGAAAATAAAAATGCCATGAAGGGGAAAATTTTAAGGAAAAATTTAAGAGTTAAAATAAAAAGCGGTGGTGGCTCATACCTGTAATCTCAGCACTTTGGGAGGCCAAGGTGGGCGGATAACAACATCAGAAGTTCAAGACCAGCCTGACCAACATGGTGAAACCCCATCTCTACCAAAAATACAAAAATTAGGTGGGCATGGTGGCAGGTGCCTGTAAATCCCAGCTACTCAGAAGGCTGAGGGAGGAGAATAGCTTGAACCCGGGAGGCAGAGGTTGCAATGAGCCAAGATTGAGCCACTGTACTCTAGCCTAGGTGACAGAATGAGACTCTGTCTCAAAAAAAAAAAAAAAAAAAAGAATAGTTGTTTTGTGAATTACCATATCTACTAGTAACAATGGGATGGTTATCCCAAGTGAGTCAGTAATACCAAATGAGCTCTTTCAACCAACTGGATAGATTAAGAAATACATTCCATTCCCCCTGTGACCCTGAGCTCTCCTGTTAATACCTCTTCCCTATCTCCCTCTATGGGTTCTCTTCTTCTGCTCAGTCCTTCAAAATTGCTTTTTGCTGGCTCACACCTGTAATCCCAGCACTCTGGGAAGCTAAAGCAGGAGGATCACTTGAGGACAGGAACTTGAGGACAGGAGCTTGAGACCAGCCTGGGCAACATAATGAGACCTCATTTCCACAAAATAAATTTAGCCAGGCATGGTGGCACGTACCTGTAGCCCCAGCTACTCAAGAGGCAGAGGCAGGAGGATCACCTGAGCCCAGGAGTTGGAGGTTACAGTAAGCTATGATCACCCCACTGTACTCCAGCCTAGGCAACCTTGTCTCTTAAAAAAAAAAAAGTTTAGAAAGTAAAAAACTGCTAGCATCCAGGGATGTTCCAGGGATTCCTGGCGGGCCCTGGCTCCTCCCTGGCCTGTATGGTGACCATTTGTGGTGCTGGCCACCCCCATGGTCCTGGCCCCCATACAGAGTGCAGGGCTTCCTCCCTGCATTAAAGCAGTAACTTTTCCTGTGCTGTCTCAAACAAAAAAAAAGTAAAAAACTCTTTTTTTCCAGGGTTCCATCCTCAGCTCACTGCAGGGTAACGTCAACCAATCTAATGGTTTCAATTACCACCTTTATGTTGTTGACTCCAGAATGTACATCTCTACTCCAAAACACTTGAGTTTCAGATTTCTATATCCAACCATACTGGACACATCTCAATTTAGATATCCCCTCAGAACCTAAAACTTATTATATCCAAAATCCTCTGAAAGACAGGATTTAACCCTGATTTCTTACCATCACCCTCTTCCCAAACTGGCTCCTCTTCATTCATTTCCTATTCTAGTTGAGTATCTTATAATCTAACAGTCCATCTTTGCATCTCCAAGGCATAGACCAGTGCTTGGCATATAGCAGACATACTCATTTTTTGAAAAACCAACTGAATGAAAAGTACATGAATTTTTCTTCATCTGTAGCTTCACTCTGGCTGTTAGCTATAACATACTCCATGGCATAAAGACTCAACTCAAATCTTCCGACATACAGAAGAAAAGCGACTGACAAATTGAACACACTTCAAAAATAATAGTGCCCCATAAGAACTGCAAAGGAAATCCAAGCTAATTCTCTGTACTAATAAATCTAGTCCTTCACTCACAGATATCAATGTCTCTCCAAGAATCATCAAATACTTGAAAAATACCAACAGCATAAAATAGAAGAACCAAAATGCAGAGAGGAAGAAAAAGAAAATTCTGAGAAGCAGAAAAGAACTTCAAGAATCAGAGACATTGAAGAAAAGACAAGATTTCTGGAAATTAAAAATACAATAAAAGGAAATGAAATAAAAAATATTGGATGGATAGGGTATATAACAGAATACAAACAGCTAAAAACAAAAATGATGATATGGAAGATAAGACTGAATACATGTCCTGAACATATAATAAAAGGACAAGAAGGGTCAGGCGTGGTGGCTCACACCTATAATCCCAGCACTTTGGGAGGCCTAGATGGGTGAATCACCTGAGGTCAGGAGTTGGAGATTAGCCTAGCCAACATGGTGAAACCCTGTCTCTACCAAAAATACAAAAATTAGCCAGGCACCTGTAATCCCAGCTACTCGGGAGGCTGAGGCAGGAGAATCACTTGAACCTGGGAGAAAGAGGTTGCAGTGAGCCAAGATCACGCCACTGCACTCCAGCCTGGGTGACAGAGTAAGCCTCTGTCCCCGCCCCCCGAAAAAAGGACATGGAGGTAGAAAATGAGAGGCAAGTTAAGAGTATAGTTAGAGAACATGTCTCATAGAGAATGGAAAACAGTGTGGCAGATGCTGCTAGTTACCTGCTTGCCTACCTGCTACCTACTCTTCTGTTTTTCCTTACTAAAAGAACCCTAATTTTGTTTAGAGTGGCAATGTGACCAGATTAAAAACTACATTTAACCAGCCTTCCTTATAGAAGGGGAGCTGATATGACGTAAGTGGAAGTCTGTGGGGGACTTCTGGGAAAGTTGTGCTTTCCCAATATAGTCTCTGTCCTTTTCTCCTTGTTGTTTCTTCCTCCCTCTCTAGAATGCAGATGTGATGTTAGATGCAGCAGTCTTCTTGTCACCATGAGGAAAAACTCTCAGCCTTGACATCCTAGGACCGCCAAATCAATGCCAGCAACTACTTACCTGGACATCTTGTTTCACGAGAATTAAAAAAAAAACAAAACCCTAATTTGTAAAGCCAATGTTTAGTCAAAATTTCTGTTGCGTTTACACACAATCCTCAATTGATACAAAGAAAAGGGGAGGGGAAAAATAAAGAACTACTCAAAGGCCCTGACCCAGAGAAAGGCAAGGGTCTTCAGAATGAAAGAGTCAACTGAATGTCACACAGATGGGGATGGGAAAAAGATATGAAACATAACTAGATGCCTATTGCTGATATTGTGGAATTCCAATGATGAAAAAAATACCCACAGCTTCTAGGGGTCATCAACAAGAATCAGACTGGTAAGAGACTGCTCGTCAGCAAACTGCTAGAAAATCATGCAGCAATGCCTGCAAAGTTATGAGGAAACATGGTTTTTGATTCTATACTTAGACAAATCATGAATTAAGTATGATGATAAAATCAAGACATTTTTGGAATGCAAGAATTCAGAAATAAGACAGCCATATGATAAATGGAACCATTAGCATGTTTACTAATAAGAAAGAACTGAAAGTTCTCTACTTACCCAATCTTTCTGGTTGAGTTTAGCTGCTTCATTATATACTTCAATGGCAGCTTTATGTTTTCCCAAAAGAAATCTGTAAAAGATATATTTTCCATAATTATTACCTCAAAATTCTTAGAAGACTAACCCTACTAGTCCCACATTTTACTCATATTTCATCCAGCAGAGAATTCTAGAAGCCTTTTCTCCATGAGCTGGTTGTGCTGGTTTGGTCAGTGAAGCTGCTATACACCAACAGCGGAAGCTCTCTTAGTAGGGATTGCACTGGCAGCTGTTCCAAGGCCTTGGTCTCATTCTATACCAATTTTAGTGAGAGTCTTGTGGAATTTTCCTTCTACAATGTACTATAAATGCAGACCAAAAAAAGAAATAAGCCTAATGATATACCATGTTAAGCAGTAACTATCATCATTTATCAACACCCATTAGGGACATGTCCTTTCCTTCCAAGACTAAGTCTCTTTCCATGATACTGGATCCTGAGTTTAGAGAGAAACAGGGAAAACCAAGCTCTATGCAAAAACAACACAGGTATGAATGGCAATGTGACTAAGAAAGGGGAGATAGGAACTCCATGGAACAAAGGACTGAAAAGGGAGTACCTAGTAGTTTATAAAGACTTGAGATTCTTTCCATCTAGGAACCTTTAGGACATTCACTCAACAAATAGAGATGCTCCTCAACTTATGATGGGGTTACATCCCAGTAAACCCATTGTAAATTGAAAATACTGTAATTCAAAAATGCAAGTAATACATCTACTCTACCAGACATCATAGATAGCCTAGCCTATCTTAAGCATGCTCAGAACACCTACTCTGTTCCATGGAGTTCCTATCTCCACTTTCTTAAATACATTTGCTGACAGTTGGGCAAAATCATCTAACATAATGCCAATTTTATAATAAAATACTGAATATCTCACGTAATTTACTGAATACTATGAAAATGAAAAACAGAATGGCTGTATAGATACTTGAAGTACAGTTTCTACTGAATACAAAACAATTTTACATCATTGTAAAGTTGACAAATTATGTAAGTTGAGCCATCAGAAGTCAGGAACTCTCTGTCCTTACTAAAAACTTACTGTGTGACAAATATTAAGTGTTAGAAGAGAAGATGAGAAAAATTCCAAGGACTGCCAATAAGTTTAGAAGACTTAGGGTACAAGGTGTCTCTATTTACATGATAAACAATATCGGTCCCCCATCAAACTAGAATGCACAGTGTTTAAAAGGCTTAGTTCCTTAACACTAGTTATCTCAAATTTCAAACTTAATCCATGCTCTTCAGAGTGAATCCCATTATACCTATTAAACCATTCCCCACTTGTGTATCAGGCTGATGCGGCTGCCAGCAGCAGGCTGTACCTAAGAATGCATTTTACAATGTTCTCTGTGAGTGCCCTAGGGCCTCCAGGTTGCCAATACTCACAAAGATCTGGCCACCTGCTTGAGGTTATCTGCACTCTGAGGGCTAAGAACTGCACATGTCTGGAAGAGTTCTAGGGATTCTTGGATATTTCCTTCCAGGCGAGATATCAATGCTGCCAAGAAACAGAAAATACAAAAAAAAGTAAAACCATGTTCTGGGAAGAATGGAGCCTGGGGTCAGAAAAATTGGAGAAGAGAAAACTGGGAAACCACATCAAGTAAATCCTTTGGACAACTGTATCCTTAATACAATCAGATATGACTTTGGACAGGCTGAAACAACAACCAAAACTGCTGACAAGCTCAACTCTCTTTTAGTAAGGTAGCTCAAACCTACCTACTTCTCTCTCTACTCCCAGGATCCATCACATAGATAATCAGTTCCTTTGCAAATTATCACACAAACTCTTCACATTAAGAACATTTTGGGGCTTCCCCATCAGATGCTTCATTTATCATAATTGACTTCTAACTGATAGTTTTCAGAGCAAACCCCCAAATGGGGCAAATGGAATCAATACCTCAAATTCAACACGGAGATTTTGGCAAAGAATACAATGACATTTAAGACTTCGGTTGTCAGTATGACAACCAATTAGAACCAGAGGTTTTTCCTAGGCCTATGTTTTCAGAAGAATTTATCAGGCACTGAAAGTCTGATACTTGTGACGCTGGGAATAAGAGCATTTTTTGCCATGATGTCCTAAATTTGTCAATATCTTAACAACAATGTCAGAAAATTATATGTTAGTCTGAAGACTACAAATGCAATGAATGGTAAACAAAACCATTCATTTACACCCAGGAGTCAAAAAGAAAGTTCCTGGAAAAACTAAAGAGGAAAATTGCCACTAAAGAGGAAATTTTAAAAAAACTAAAAGGAAATTTTTAAAAAACTAAAGAGGAAAATATGCCACTAAAGAGGAAAATTTAAGTCAGTGGGCCAGGTACAGTGGTTCATGCCTGTAATCCCAGTACTTTGGTTGGCCGAGGCAGGTGGATCACCTGAGGTCAGGAAATCAAGACCAGCCTGGCCAACATAGCGAAACCTCGTCTCTACTAAAAATACAAAAACTAGCCGGACGTGGTGGCATGTGCCTGTAATCCCAGCTACTCGGGAGGCTGAGGCAGGAGGATTGCTTGAACCTGGGAGGCGGAGGTTGCAGTGAGCTGAGATCGTGCCACTGCACTCCAGCTGGGCAACAGAGCAAGACTCTGTCTAAAAAAAAAAAAAAAAAAGTGAGTGGTCCTTATCTTTGGTTTCTAATGAGCTGAATTTATGCTCTGCTTTATCTTGTTTATTTCTAGGCTTCTTCCCCCATCCTGATTCACCTTACAGAAATCCTCAAGCTCTTCTTCATCTCTTTTAGCTTGATTACAAGGAATCCTTCCAAAAGCATCTTCTGGCCCTGAAATCACTGTATTAGGCAGGAATCCTAAGCATCCATTCCAAAAAAAACTAGCCAGAAACTAAAAAATGGGTAATCATAGCAATTTTTTAACATTACTAGTCATTTCTGAAGTCAAATCCAACACAGTAATTATATTCAGATTCCATAAAAAGATTAATACTGAATAAAACCTTTCTAGAACATTTACACTCATGCACCTGTAATGACATTTTGGTCGACAGATGTATAAATGACGATGATCCCTTAAGATTATAATGAAGAGGAAAAATTCCTATTGCCCAGTGACGTCATAGCAATCAAAACAGTGCAATGCATTACTCACCTATCTGTAGTGATGCTGGTATAAACAAACCTACTGTGCTGCCAGTCACATAAAAGTACAGCATATACAATTACGTATAAATAGAACTTAATACTTGATAATGATAATAAATGACTACATTACTGGTTTATGTATTTACTACGCTATATATTTTAATCTTTATTTTAGCGTGTACTCCTTCCACTTACTAAAAAAAGTATAACCACCTCAGGCAGATCCTTCAGGAGGTATTCAAGAAGGTATTCCTATTGTTATAGGAGATGACAGCTCCATGTATGTTATTGCCACTGAAGACCTTCCATAAGGAGGTGGAAGACAGTGATATTTATAATCTTGACTCTGTGTAGGCCTAGACCAGTGCGTGTGTGTGTGTGTGTGTGTGTGTGTGTGTGTGTCAAAGACCTTAGATGGGTCACAAAGCTCTGAATGCCAAAAAAGACAACAAGGATACATTCTGCATGTTAGTACTACCACTGTAGTAGTGTGTCTTAGTTTTTAACAAAAAAGTTTAAAAGTAAAAAAATAAAAAGTTTTAAGAATAGCATAAAGAGCCGAGTGTTGTGGTTCATGCCTATAATCCCAGCACTTTGAGAGGCTGAAGCAGGAGGAGTGCTTGAGCCCAGGAGTTCAAGACCAGCCTGGGCAACATAGTGAGACTCTGTCTCTCTACAAAAAAAAAAAAGAAAAAGAAAAAAGCTTATAGAATAAGGACATAAATAAACTATTTTTGTACAAATGTACAATGTTGTTGTGTGTTTTAAGTATTACCCCAAAAGAGCCAAAAAGTTTTAAAGTTTATAAAGTAAAAAGTTACAGTAAGCTAAAGTTAATTTATCATTGTAGAAAAAATATTTTTAAATAAATTTAGTGTAGGCTAAGTGTACAGTGTTTATAAAGTCTACATTAGTATACAGTAATGTTCTAGACCTTCACATTCATTCACCACTAACTCACCCAGAGCAACTTCCAGTCCATCCATGGTAAGTACTCTATACAGGTATACTATTTTTTATCTTTTATACCATATTTTTACAGTACCTTTTCTATGTGTAGATACACTTACCACTGTTTTACAACTGCCTACAGTATTCAGTATAACACCTGCTCATATAGGTTTGTAGCCTGGGAGCAATAGACTGTATCATATAGCCTATGTGTATAGTACACTATATCATCCATCTATGTTTGTGTAAGTACACTCTATGTAATGTTCACACAATGACAAAATTGCCTAACAATACACTTCTTAGAACATATCTCCGTTGTTAGGCGGTGCATGACTGTACTTGAACTTGTTTCTTCAATTGCCTGGTCTTTTTCAAGAACCTAGGAAAAGTGTATTTCTCTAGCAAGAAGACAAGAAGTGTGTGTCTTACCTTGGACATAGATAGCATATTCACACAATCCCTGAGTCTCCTGAAGCTGTTCTTTGATAACAGCCTGAAAGAGGAAGAAAAATGCTTCTGAGCAGTGGTTAAGTTTCTCCAGGTGTCTTTAAGAAAAGGTAGACATGGACAGGCCAGGTGTGGTGGCTCATGCCTGTAATCCCAACACTTTGGGAGACCAAGGCAGGCAGATTATGAGGTCAGGAGTTCAAGATCAGCCTAACCAATATGGTGAAACCCCATCTCTACTAAAAATACAAAAATTAGCCGGGCAGTAGTGGCACATGCGTATAATCCCAGCTACTCAGGAGGCTGAGGCAGGAGAATCGCTTGAACCCGGGAGGCGGAGGTTGCAGTGAGCCAAGATCACGCCACTGCACTCCAGCCTGGGCAACAGAGCAAGACTCCATCTAAAAAATAAATAAATAAAATAGTAATGAAAAAGTAGACCTGGATAAGAATCATATGTAAAAAAACCTAGAGTATTAATAATGCCTAGTAAAGTACTAGTTCATTCAGTTTCTTAAAATTTCAACTCCCTTGTTATGACTACTTATTCTAGAACAGGGATTTGCAAACTACAGGGCTTACAGGCCCTGTATATTTCTGTACAGCTCTCAAGCTAACAGTGGTTTTTATATTTCTAAAGGGTTATAAAAAATAAGATAACAAATATGATGTAGCGACTGTATGTGGCCTACAAACCCTAAAATATTGTTGGCCCATTACAGAAAAAGTTTGCCAACCCCTGTCTAAAATCTAACTAGGCAAGGTAAGAAAAGTATGAAAAGATTTCCAAGTATTATCACAGATGAAAAAGAAAGAGAACCTTTCAAGATTCATACTGGTGGCTGGGCGCGGTGGCTCACGCATGTAATGCCAACACTTTGGGTGGCCGAGGTAGGCGGATCATCTGAGGTCGGGAGTTTGAGACCAGCCTGACCAACACGGAAAAACCCCATCTCTACTAAAAACACAAAAAATTAGCCAGGTGTGGTGGCACATGCCTGTAATCCCAGCTACTCAGGAGGCTGAGGCAGGAAAATCGCTTGAACCTAGGAGGCGGAGGTTGTGGTGAGCCAAGGTCACGCCATTGCACTCCACCCTTGGCGACAAGAGCAAAACTCTGTCTCAAAAAAAAAGAAAAGAAAAAGAAAAAGATTCATACTGGTATCTGCTTTCAGATCAGTGGTATCAAAAAAACACTGGTATGGGCCAGGTGCAGTGGCTCATGCCTATAATCCCAGCACTCTGGGAGGCCAAGGCAGGTGGATCACGAGGTCAGCAGTTCGAGACCAGCCTGACCAACATGGTGAAACTCCATCTCTACTAAAAATACAAAAAAAAAAAAAAAAAAATTAGCTGGGCGTGGTGGCAGGCGCCTGTAATCCCAGCGACTTGGAAGGCTGAGGCAGGAGAATCACTTGAAATCAGAAGGCAGAGGTTGCAGTGAGCCGAGAGTGTGCCACTGCACTCTTAGCCTGGGCAATAAGAGCAAAACTCTATCTCAAAAAAAAAAAAAAAAAAAAAAACTGGCATGAATCTTTGTCATACCAGTATGAATTAGTTCTGTGCATTGCCATAGGTATAAATGCCACAGGTATAAATTAAAAACCTTAGATGGGTCACAAAGCTCTGGATGCCAAAAAAGATGACACCAAGGATATGTTCTGCATGTTAGTACTACCACTGTCTGCCCGCAAGTTTGTAACATATATGGTATGTTACCAAAGATACAGAGAAAGGGAAATACAAATGGTTTTTAAATATACACATGATGATCAACCTTGCAATAAGAGGGAAATTAAAAAATAAAACTCAGGGCTGGGCACGGTGGCTCACGCCTGTAATCCCAGCACTTTGGGAGGCCAAGGCGGGCAGACCACGAGGTCAGGAGTTCGAGACCAGCATGGCTAATATGGTGTAACTCCATCTCCACTAAAAATACAAAAAATTAGCTGGGCGTGGTGACGCTCATCTGTAGTCCCAGCTACTCAAGAGGCTGAGGCAGAAGAATTGCTTGAACCTGGGAGGCAGAGGCTGCAATGAGCCAAGATCGTGCCATTGCACTCCAGCCTAGGTGACAGAGTGAGACTCCATCTCAAAAAAAAAAAAAAGAACTCAACAAAATACCATTTTTCATCTATCCAAAGATAAAAAACTTAATGTGCTGAGCTGAACATCTGCCTCCACCAGAAGACCAACATATCCCAGAGAGTTGTTTGCTCTTGACATGAGAAGACACATGGAACACACCTGAACCTGACCCACAGCCTGCAGTCAAACCCAGCCAACCCACAGCTGATCTGAAAGCCCATGAGCAATTAATAAATATCTGTTTGTTGGGGGCCACTGACATTTTGAGGTTGTATGTTAAACATCACTACCATAGCAAAAGATAACCAGTGTGTGAAGTATGGGGAAAAAGGAATTCATATTTTATCACTGAGATATAAACTGCCACATGCTGTTCAGCAGGCACTGTTAGTTGCCTACCCAACATCCTGCCTTCTCATTTTTATTATCATGGCAATCTCTTACCTTGCAGGCTTCATAATCTTTCTGGATATAATGAAGATGAATCAACCAGTTCTGTTTCTCCAAAATAGGAAACTCTGGAGCTAGGTAGCATATTTTCACAAAACAAACAACACAGTCATCAGATTTTCTCCTTTAGCACTATCCTCATGTCTAAACTAACCATAAACATACTGCAATATCACATTAAAATTTTGATCCTACTGACTACAAGAATATATTATAGTGCATCAAAAATATATAGACTATTAAACTAAGATACTTGTTCTACTACTACATGTTGAATACATATCTTGAGTTTTTGAAGGTTGTAATATCAGTTTCTCATCAAATAATGACTGGGACTGAAAAACATAAAATCATCCTTTGTCTCTTCTTCTCAATCTCTCCTTCCCTGGTTATAGAAGGTGAATAGAAAGACTTTCTAAAGGAGATTGCAGGAATGTCACTAAGGAAATATACGGGGAAGCTGCCCCCAATATTTCAACACAGGTTCTTTCTATTTTCCACAAGTGTCGGCTGGCTGAGAAATAAAGAGAAAGAGTACAAAGAGAGGAATTTTACAGCTGGGACTCCGGGGGTGACATCACATATCAGTAGGACCGTGATGCCCACCTGAGCTGCAAAACCAGCAAGTGTTTTTAAGGATTTCAAAAGGGGAGGGGGTCTAAGAACAGCGAGTAGGTCACAAACATCACATGCTTCAAAGGGCAAAAAGGAGAACAAAGATCACATGCTTCTGAGGAAACAGGACAAGGGCAAAATCAGAAACTCCTGATAAGGGTCCAACAAAGATCACAAGGCAAAGGGCAAAAGCAAAATTACTGATAAGAGTCTATGTTCAGCGGTGCACGAATTGTCTTGATAAACATCTTAAACAACAAAAAACAGGGTTCAAGAGCAGAGAACTGATCTGACCTCAAATTTACCAGGGTGGGGTTTTTTCCCCACCCTAATAAGCCTGAGGGTACTGCAGGAGACCAGGGTGTATTTCAGTCCTTATCTCAACAGCATAAGACAGACACTCCCAGAGCGGCCATTTATAGACCTCCCCCCAGGAATGCATTCCTTCCCCAGGGTATTAATTATTAAAATTCCTTGCTAGGAAAAGAATTTAGCAATATCTTCCCTATTTGCATGTCCGTTTATAGGCTCTCTGCAAGAAGAAAAATATGGCTCTATTTTGCCCGACCCCACAGGCAGTCAGACCTTATGGTTGTCTTCCCTTGTTCCCTAAACCACTGTTATTCTGTTCTTTTTCAAGGTGCACTGATTTCATATTGTTCAAACACATGTTTTACAATCAATTTGTAGAGTTAACACAATTATCATAGTGGCCCTGAGGTGACGTACATCCTCAGCTTACGAAGATAACAGGATTAAGAGATTAAAGTAAGACAGGCATAAGAAATTATAAGAATATTATTTGGGAACTGATAAATGTCCGTGAAATCTTCACAATTTATGTTCCTCTGCCACAGCCGGTCCCTCTGTTTGGGGTCCCTGACATCCCGCAACATAAATATATATATAAGATAGTTAATATCACATCTGGCCAGGCGCAGTGCCTCACGCCTGTAATCCCAGCACTTTGGGAGGCCAAACGGTGAAACCCCATCTCTACTAAAAATACAAAAAATTAGCCGGGCATCGTAGCAAGCACCTGTAGTCCCAGCTACTTGGGAGGCTGAAGCAGGAGAATCACTTGAACCTGGGAGAAAGAGGTTACAGTGAGCCAAGATTGCGCCACTGCACTCCAGCCTGGTGAAAGAGCGAGACTCCGTCTCAAACAACAACAACAAAAAATCACATCTGATGAACAGAGTACCAAAAATATTTTAGTTAAACACAATCCTTAGAAATAGCTCAAATGAGAACATTATGCTGTTGCCCAGAAATGAGAAGTCAACGATGAAAAAAATCTAGTTGAGTCATTGAAAATGGCTCATGATACAGAAACTAAAAAATGAGTTACCTGCCCACTGAAATCAGAAGTTTAAAATATGGTCAAATTCATTAAGAAATTACTTTTCTGTGGTAACAAGGAGTAGAAAGATCCAAATTAACCTCAGAATAGTGAAGATCTCAAGGAAGGAAGAGAGAAGAACAGAATTATGAAAAGATAGAAAGGAGACTTCAACTCTTTAATGCTTATTTCTCAAAAAAAAAAAAAAGCTTTAAAGTAAACATGACTAAATGTTTTTTATTAAGCCTAGCCAGTCGGTACATGTGTGTTTATATTATTTTTTGTGAACTTTAATATGTTGGAGACAGTCCTTTTTAAAAATGGAAAAGAGGCCAGATGTGGTGGCTCATGCCTATAATCCTAGCACTTTGGGAGACCGAGTGGGGCAGATCATTTGAGTCCAGGAGTTTGAGGTCAGCCTGGACAACATGGTGAAACCCCATCTCTACAAAAAATACAAAAATTAGCAGGGAGTGGTGGCACATGCCTGTCATCCCAGCTACTAGGGAGGCTGAGGCACCAGAATCACTTGAACCTGGGGGCGGGGAGGTTGCAGCGAACCAAGATCGTGACACTGTACTCCAGCCTGGGCCACATAGCAAGATTCTGTCTCCAAAAAGAAAAAAGGAAAAGAAAGGGAAGAGCATGGGGAAGAGAGGAAAATGACTGTAATCCATTTCTTGATGTTCTGCAACTAAGGAGAAACAACCTAAAGAAAACCAAAAAACTTCTATGTCCATAATATAACAGGAAGAAAAAAAGCTTACTGTGACTCAGAGTTAATGTTGCCTGAACACAAAAATTACAAGGTACAACCAGACACACTGGCTCGCAACTGTAATCCCAGCGCTTTGGGAGGCTGAGGCAGGAGGATCAGTTGAGCCCAGAAATTTGATACCAGCCTGGGCAATATAGCAGGACCCTCATTTCAACAAAAAATTTAAATTTTTTTAAAAAATAAAAAAGAAGTAATGCTGCTCGTTGCTATCCAAGAATAGGGATTATCAATGGAATTTGTAAGAAGAAATTATAACAAAGTATGGATATGACTTTACATGCCAGGAACAAGAAAAAAAGTAAAATTTTAAGCAACTGACTCTTCATTTTCTGACTACACACATTCTCTTAGTAGAACCGCCCTTCTAGTCGTTGGGGCCTATCTGAAATTCTTCTAAGACTTGTGTTTCCTTTCTTCTCTTCCCCTAAGGCCTCACCAATGACCAGACCTTGGCCATTCACATTCTACTTAACCACTTCCAGAATCAAATCTCCTTTGAAAAAGCCACACGAGTCACCAAGCTTAAAGACGTGTGAGTGTGTTAAGTGCATAAAGTGCACCGTCATAAATAGCTCTGGGGTCCGGGGGCAGTGTCTCACGCCTGTAATCCTAGCATTTTGGGAGGTCCAGGCAGGTGGATCATGAGGTCAGAAGATCGAGACAATCCTGGCTAACACAATGAAACGAAGTCTCTACTAAAAATACAAAAAATTAGCCGGGCGTGGTGGCAGGCGCCTATAATCCCAGCTACTCGGGAGGCTGAGGCAGGAGAATCGCTTGAACCTAGGAGGCAGGGGTTGCAGTGAGCCGAGATCACACCACTGCACTCCAGCCTGGGCGACAGATCGAGACTCCATCTCAAAAATAAGTAAATAAATAAATAGTTCTGGGACAAGTAGCTTACTGAGTAATCTTGGACCAAGTCTCAACTGCATGACCTAGTCCTCTGTCACCTACCTACTAAAGGGAAAGAATAAAAAAGAATGAGGCACTGAACTCTTCTGAGTTTATATTAAGTATTACAAACCTCAGATACTTAGTATAATATCACTAAGTAGTCTAAAAGAAAATTTATAAAATGTTAATTTTCAAGTCTTAGCTGTTATTAAAATCTCACAATAAAAGACAATCGGGGCTAGCCATAGTGGCTCATGCCTGTAACCCCAGCACTTTGGGAGGCCCAGGTGGATGGATCACTTGAGTCCAGGAGGCCAGCCTGGACAAACCCCATCTCTACAAAAAAATACGAAAAAATTAGCCAGGAGTGGTGGCACAAGCCTGGTGTCCCAGCTACTCAGGAGGCTGAGTTAGGAGGATTGCTTGAGCCTGGGAGGCAGAGGTTGCAATGAACCGTGATCGTGCACTGCACTCCAACCTGGGTAACAGAGTGAGACCCAGTCTCAAAAAAAAAAAAAAAAAAAAAAAGGACAAGCCACGTTTTGTGTTTCCTGAGTGAAAGCTGGAGAAAAAAGTGTTCAATTTGTAAGGTAGCTCAAGAACCCAAATGCTCATTAAATGGAACTCTAGGGATTAGAAAAAGGAAAATCCACCAAATCCAATGCTGAAGGTCATTTCACACTCTTGGAGATGTAGCTGTCCAAAAGCTAAAAGAATTTTAGTTTCATCAAATATTTTAGAGAACATTTCAGTGAACACAACTGTCCTATTACCAAATGTGTGACCTGGGAAATTTATAGTTTCCTCATCTGTAAAACCAAGACTCATTCATTCAACCAATATTCGCTGGGTACCTACCATGTTCCAGGCACTGTTCTAGGCACTTGGAATACAGCAGTGAACAAAACTAACTCCCTGATTTCATGGAGCTTATAATTGAGGGCAGGGGCTGCTACCACACAGGATAGATAATAAAGTATCTTACATTTATGAGTGATATTTTTCTATGGAGAAAAATAAAGCAGGAAAGAGAAACAGTGACGGGTTGGGGGTTTTACTTTTAAATACAAGGGTCAGGAAATAAAATACTCATCCTCATAGAGTTGTGAGGATCGAATTACCTAATATATAAAGAGGTTCAAATAGCGCCTGGTACATAGCAAGCCTTAAAGAAATGTTACCTATTATTGTTGCTGTTTTTTTGCATTTTGTTTTGTGTTTTTTGAGATGGAGTCGAGTTGTGTCATAAAGGCCGGAGTGCAGTGGCGCGATCTTAGCTCACTACAATCTCTGCCTCCCAGATTCAAATGATTCTTATGACTCAGCCTACTGAGTAGCTGGGATTACAGGCACATGCCACTATGCTCAGCTAATTTTTGCATTTTTAATAGAAATGGGGTTTTGCCATGTCTGCCAGGCTGGTCTTGAACTCCTGACCTCAAGCGATCCACCTGCCTCAGTCTCCCAAAGTGCTAGGATTACAGGTGTGGGCCACTGTGCTGGGCCTGTTGCTGTTATTTTTATTACCATTATTATCTATTTATCGTCAAAGATGAAGGAATTCTGGATACCTCAGAAATCCCTAGAATCTACGAATCCTGAATTTACAATTAGAATTTTACCTGTAAATGTATTACGTTGAATTTCTGGTATTCCAAATCATTGCTCACTCCAACTCCCCCTAAAAATGGAGATACTGGTTCTTATATGCTTTCACAGGTATTATGAGAATTACTAGTTGAAAGATCCTCCACAAAACATAAGCATGTAAATGCAGAA
This sequence comes from Symphalangus syndactylus, assembly GCF_028878055.3. Classification (NCBI taxonomy): domain Eukaryota; kingdom Metazoa; phylum Chordata; class Mammalia; order Primates; family Hylobatidae; genus Symphalangus; species Symphalangus syndactylus. The sequence continues at coordinate 33,245,132 of NC_072427.2, forward strand.
CAGAGTCTCCCCTATTTTGCAATAAAGCAGAGTGATCATCTCCAATGCCACATTTCAGGAGCCTATGTTACCACAGAGGTCAGGTAGGCAGCTGATGAGATGAAGACAAGGTAATGGCTTTTAGTGAATTACAAAAAAGACCTCATTCATATCCCAGCTACCACACTACCCTTCCACCATCACCAAGACAGTGGGGGCAGAAGGCTGGCAACCTAGCAACAATACTCCCTTGCCACTTCTCTTGCCCCATTCTACTCTTTTGTAACATCTCTTCCCCTTCTTTCTCCCTTTAAGGATGCACCTGACATATTTTATACAATTCCAGAAGTGAATAAACATGACACTTCAAGAATTCTCCCCTGCAGTTTGCCCTAGGTGGTAAACTCTCTTAGAAGAATTTCAAATTCTGCTTAGGCTCAAAAATCACACCTTTACATGACACTTTGATTAATGCTAGGGATAATATGCTAGCTATATAAGTACTAAGTAGAAAACTATTATGGTTCAGATTTTTCATTGCAAAATTTACTATATAACTAAGGCTTTTGTAAATACATTGCAAGTAAAGCCTTTAAAAAAAAAATACTCATCAAAGAAAGGATTTCTTCCGGGACTAGCAGACATGTGGCACATAAAAGTTTTCACGTGTAGAATTACAATCTTGATTCAACACCAGCCTTCTATGGGGCCTAGGGCAAGTTATTTCACTTCTCTGGGCCTCCATTTATCCCCCCTATAATTTTCACCTGAAAATCCAAAGAATCTGAAAATGGTCATTCAATAAATGTTAATTTCCTCATGCCAAACAGGAATTAAAACACTTTTCTACCTCAATAAGATATTTGGGGCATCAAAAGAAATAACAAATCTTGAAAAGAAAATAAATGTAAGACATTTTCATTACTACCATTTGGAGCCCTGTATCAGTCAAAGCCTAACAAAAAAACCACTTGGGGATTTGAAACACAAGGACTTTAATGCAGAGAACAGGCAATGGAAGAAATGAGAGGCCCAAGAGGGAATGGTGAGACAAATCAGAAGTCTGCATGAGCAAAAAGCCACTACGACTCTGAGGCCTGAAGGTGGGGGAGGGAAGCCCTGTCTTCTTCCTCTTGCCTTCTAATCTCCTGCCAGTTCCTCCACTTGCTAATCCAGCCAGAAACTGCTGACACAGAAGCCTGGGAAGAAAAGGAGGCTGCAAGAGCCAGCTCCTCACTATACCAAAAAGAGAAGAGAAGGCAAGGAATGGATCTGAGGGCAAACAGGCCCAGGATCAAGAGAAACATCTACTCTGTTCAGGGACATAAATGATGATGAAGGAAGAGGAAGAGACTAAGCTGAATCAGTATTGACTCAAGAATACATGCTAGAAGCTGGCCTTTAATTTTTTAATTATATTGCTGCTATCCAGTTTGTTTGCTTCTCATTAGCTTGAAATGAGGAAGAAAAAAGTCATATAAAAGATTAGCTAATTATGGTTTTACGTTATAGCTTAGATTATTTTATTTCCTCAAATCAAAATTTAACAATTAGATCCTTGTTAAGGGTGTGTGTGTATGTATCTCAAAGTTTTTCTCTCTTATTATTCCACTGAATATTCACATAAGGCCAGTGAGTTATGCAATGCAGAGAACATCCTCACATTACAAAGGAGGAAATTAAGGTCCTAAAGGTTAAGTAAATTGTCTACATCCAACAAGTAGTTAATGGAAGAGGCGGGACTATAACCCAGGTCTCCAAGGTGACCCATTAAACCAAGTTTCTGCCCAATCATAAAGGATTTTCTAATATTAAAATGTAAATGTTTGGGCTGTCAATTACACATAACTGAGCAACACAACATTAATGATTTTAAAGTGGCCAGGCACAGTGGCTCATGCCTGTAATCCCAGCACTCTGGGAGGCCAAGGCAGGCAGATCACGAGGTCAAGAGATCGAGACCGTCCTGGCCAACATGGTGAAACCCCGTCTCTATTAAAAATACAAAAAAAAAAATTAGCTGGGCCTGGTGGCACACACTTGTAGTCCCAGCTACTGGGGAGGGTGAGGCAGGAGAATTGCTTGAATCCAGGAGGCAGAGGTTGCGGTGAGCGGAGATCACACCACTGCACTCCAGCCTGGCGACAGAGCAAGACTCCATCTCAAAAAAATAGTAATGATTTTAAAGCTTTTCTATTTTTTTTTTTTTACAAGCAGTGCTTTTCATATACCAAAGTAGGAAGACTTTCAAATGATTTTTAAAAATAACTAGTTGGTTTTCTTAAAAATACATACTTACAGTAAAACAAAAGTCAAAGGGCACATAAGATACTAAACAAAAGACCCATTCCATTCCTATCCCTCACCAGAGGTGAAGCATTTCTTGAGTTATTTCTATGCACATATAAGCATATGAGCAAGTGTGTGTGTGTGTTTGTACACCTTTATTTTACACATGGGGATTATATTAACCGCATTTTAAAAATTGCTTGCTAATATTTACTGAGCCTAAATATATCCTTCCTGGTGACCCTGAAAATCCTACTCCTAAGTATGTATGTGTACCAAAAAACATGCACAAGACTCTTCATGGTGGCATTATTCATAATACATCACAATAAAAATATCCCAAATGTTCATCAAGTATAAAATGAATAGACTTAGGTAGAGCCCCATAATGGAATATTTATAACAAGGAAGAAAACAACCAGCCACTACTACATGCAACAACACAGATGAATCTCACAAACATAATTCTGAGCAAAGAAGCCAGATATTCAAAAGTACACACTGCATGATTCCATTTACATTAAATTCAAAAGCAGGCAAAACTGATCTAGAAGATAGAAGTTAAGGCCGGGCACGGTGGCTCACGCTTGTAATCCCAGCACTTTGGGAGGTCGAGGCGGGCGTATCACGAGGTCAGGAGATGGAGACCACGGTGAAACCCCGTCTCTACTAAAAATACAAAAAAATTAGCCGGGCGTAGTGGCGGGCGCCTGTAGTCCCAGCTACTCGGAGAGGCTGAGGCAGGAGAATGGCGTGAACCCGGGAGGCGGAGCTTGCAGTGAGCCGAGATTGCGCCACTGCACTCCAGCCTCGGCGACAGAGCGAGACTCCGTCTCAAAAAAAAAAAAAAAAAAAAATAGAAGATAGAAGTTAAATACAAGTTATTATCTTTGGGAGGGGTGGTTAATGAGTGGTAGGGAATAAGGAGGCGGCCTGGAGGGCACTGATAATATTCTATACCTTAATCTAGATGGTGATTACATGGGTATGTTTACTTTGTAAAACTTCACTGCACAGTACAATTATGATTTATGTATGTACTTTGCTGTATATATATTTCAATAGAAAGATATCAAAAATTACTGATTGAGCCAAATTAGACATTTTCTAAAACCAAAAAATTAATTTCTGCAATATTAATGCAGAAAAGGGAGGGGACACACAACTCAGTCTGGGGTAAGGATCAAGATTTCCTAGACAAGACACAGAAGGCATTAATCACAAAAGAAAAATAATAGTAAATTGGCCTTCATCAAAATTAAACTTTTGATCATCAAAAGATATCTTAATAAAATGAAAGTAGTAAAACACAGGCTGGGGGGAAATATCTACCACACGTATAACAGACAAAGGACTTACATTCAGAATATATAAAGAAGTCTCACAAATCAATAATAAGGAAAAAGGAATTTAAAAATAGGCAAAAAACTTGAGCAGGCACTACACAAAAGATATGATCAGTAAGTATATGAAAAGGTGTTCAACATCACTAGTCATTAGGGTAATGCAAATTAAAATCACAATAAAACACCCACCAGCAAGTCTAATATGAAAAAGACTGATAGTAACAAATGTTGGCAAGAACATAGGCAAACAGAATCCTCACACGTTGCTGGTGGTAGGGTAAAATTGAACAACCACTTTGGAAAATACTTTGGCAGTTTATTATAAAGTTAAAACAAACAGTTCACATATGACCCAGCAATTCCACTCCCTAGGCACTTATTCAAGTAAAAACACATGGCACATGCACACACAAAAAAAGACCAGTAAATAAATGTTCAGGCCGGGTGCGGTGGCTTATGTCTGTAATCCCAGCACTTTGGGAGGCTGAGGCAGGCAGATCATGAGGTCAGGAATTCAAGACCAGCCTGGCCAATATGGTGAAACCCCGTCTCTACTAAAAATACAAAAATTAGCCAGGCGTGGTGGCACGCACCTGTAGTCCCAGCTACTCAGGAGGCTGAAGTTGAAGAATCGACTGAACCCAGGAGATGGGGGTTACAGTGAGCTGAGATCGCACCACTGCACTCCAGCCTGGGCAATAAAGTGAGACTCCATCTCTAAACAAATAAATGTTCATAGAAACTTTCACAGTACTCAAAAACTAGAAACATTGCAAATGTTCATTAACAGGAGAATGGACAAACGGTGGTATAGTCATGCAACTGAATACTAAACACCATTTTTTAAATAAAAGAACTACATATAACAACATGGATGAATCTCCAAAACAACATGTTGTATAAAAGTTGCCAAAAGCTAAATAGTAGATACTGTATGGCTCCCTTTGTGTGAAGTACAAGCACAACTTACAGGAAAGTTCAAAATCAATTTATACAGGCAGAAATCAGAATGGTGGTTGCATCTGGTGAAGTGAAGCAGAAGACTTACTGGAAAAAGGCATGAGGAAACTTTCTAGGTGATAAAAATGTTTTAGTTGATCTGATAATTACAGGTATACAAATATGTACATGAGTATACATATCTGTCAAAATTCAAGTGTGTACTTCAGATTTAAAGATTTACTAGCATTGAAATTAAAAATAATAGGGAAAAATTATATATACTACCTTCCATTTAAATTAGAAGTTAACATTGTTCCTCAAAAATTAAACAGAATTGGGCCAGGCGCAGTGGCTCACACCTGTAATCCCAGAACTTTGGGAGGCCGAGGCGGGTGGATCATGAGGTCAGGAGTTTGATACCAGTCTGGCCAACATAGTGAAACCCTGTTTCTACTAAAAATACAAAAAATTAGCCAGGCATGGTGGTGGGCACCTGTAATACCAGCTACTCGGGAAGCTGAGGCAAGAGAATCACTTGAACCTGGAAGGCAGAGGTGGCAGTAGGAAAAAAAAAAAAAAAAAACCCTTAGCTCATCAATTTAATCAGTGGAGTGGTGGGGCAAAAGCCAGATTACAATAGACAAACAGACTCGGAGGTGAGGACACCAAGCCAAGCAAGATAAACTATTATTTCAAAAAGCTAATCAATGAAAGTCATTCACTATCACAGTAGAAATAGTGAGATTTGGTAACTACTTATCAAAGACTGTAAGAGTGGTTTCATGTAGACTTTAGGGTGAATTAGGTAACAAATAAATTACCTTGTAACTCTACAATTCTGTATACACAGGAACCAAAATTAACAAAAGGAAAAGATTAATGAAGTGAAGAGCATGTACAGCATCTACAAAATCACGTCTGAGAACCAAATATATACACAGTAATTAGTCTGTAGAATAAATTATTATATACAGTATAGGAAATGACATATTTCTAGAATATCTACAAAATTCCTAGTTTCTACAACGTTTAAATTCTTTAAGAATTACTTACATATAAAGACTCTAAGGAAAACAACCCAAATGCCCATCAACAGACAAACAAAATGTGATATATACATACGCTAGAATATTATTCAGCCTTAAAAAGGAATGAAATTCTGACACATGCTACAACATGAATGAACCTTGAAAATGCTGAGTGGAATAAGCCAGACAGATAGGGCAAATATTGTATGATTCACCTTACATGAAAAACCTAGAATAGTCAAATTCATAGATACATAAAATAGAATGGAGATTACCAGGATCTAGGGAGGCAAGGGGATGTGGAGATTTACTGTTTAATGGGTACAGTGTTTCTGTTTGGAATGATGAAACACTTCTAGAAATGGACAGTGGTGATGGCTGCACAACTTTGTAAACGTACTTAATGCCACTGACTTACACACTTAAAAATGGTAAATTTTACGTATATTTTACAATAATAAATTATTCCATTAAACAATTACTCTAAAACCAGATATCAAGCTGAGATCATGTTTCTTACATAGTGAGTATGTTGTCTCAGGTTGTGGACAAAACTCATCCTCAGCTATGGCCACCCCAAAATGGGTAAAGTTTTCCATGAAGACTCCTTTAAGGAAGGAAATAGACTCAAGCAGTAAATCAGTTCACTCACCTCGATGACGGGTAAGATCTTCAGCTGAAAGCCAGAAGAAAGTCACCTAAGGTCACATCATGGGGCAAAAGGAAGAGGACTTCAGTAGCCTCACGTAGGATATTATTTTCTCAGAACCATCAAGTAATTCTGATCAACAATTTCATTGTCTGTTCTTGAAAAAGTCCTGATATATTTGGACAAAAATACCAAATAGAAATCTGTTTATCCCTTCCACAGTTGGCAGTCATCACCCTCAAAACTAAAGAGTCGAACTAGGATATGGACCTCTCAAGCTGAGGAGGAAAGGGTGAGGGAGAGGGACAACATCCATTCTCAGTCAAAATGCCTCCAATTGCTACTTGTTCAAATAACGTCTCAGCTTGCTAATCCAACTTCTGTGTGAATTCTTTATGCATTTACCAACTTCCTGCCTTCTATTTCCAAGTATTATACTACTTGACCAGAGCAGTGGTTCTCAAGTGGGAACAATTTTGCCCCAGAAGGAATAACTGGCAACATCTGGAGACACTTTTGGTTGTTACAATTAAGTGCTACCGTCATCTACCAGGTAGAAGCCAGGGATGTTGTTAACCATCCTACAATATACAGGACAACTCCAACAAAGATTTATCTTGCTCAAAATATCATTCATGCCAAAGCTGAAAAAACCTGAACTAGAGGTTTTAAAAAAAAGTCTAAGGATTTCACAGTAAAATGTGACAGCTTTTTATTCAAAGTACTACTTTTTTAATTTGTTAAAGTCCCATTAATCCTTAAGGATGATATTTCTCCTGTTTTCTTAATACTTCCCTATATTGGGCTGGATGCAGTGGCTCATGCCTGTAATCCCAGTACTTTGGGGGGCCAAAGGAGGTGGATCACTTGAGGTCAGGAGTTCAAGACCAGCCTGGCCAACATGGTGAAACCCCCATCTATACCAAAAACAAAAAAATTAGCCAAGGATGGTGGTTCATGCCTATAATCCCAGCTACTTGGGAGGCTGAGACAGCAGAATCACTTGAACCCAGGAGGTGGAGGTTGCAGTGAGCCGAGATCGCACCACTGCACTCCAGCCTGGGTGACACAGCAAACCTCCGCCTCAAAAACAAACAAACCAACATTGTATGAGGCTTAAAAGCCACTGAAAAATTTACATAACCCAGGTGCAATAGCTCATGCCTGTAATTCCAGTACTTCAGGAGGCCGAAGATGGAGTATCACTTGAAGACAGGAGTTCAAAACCAGCCTGGGCAACAGAGCCAAACCCCCGTTTCTACAAAAAAAATTTAAAAATTAGCCAGGCATGGTGGCATGAACCTATAGACCCAGCTACTGGGGAAGACCATTTGAACCCAGGAGTTTCAGGTTGCAGTGAGGTATAATCACACCACTGCACTCTAGCTTGAGTGACAGAGCGAGACCCTCTCTCTCAAAATAATAATAATGTATGATTCCATTTATTTGGCATTCCAAGAAAGGCAAAACTAGGAAGAAAGACACAGATTAATGGCTGCCAGCAATTGGGAATGGAAGAAGTGGTTTACTACAAAGTAAAGGTGACTTTTGGGGGAGTAATTAAACTTTTATAACTTGATTATGGTGCTAGTAGTGGTTACATGACTAGTTTCATTTGTCGAAACCCAGAATTTGTACTAAAAAAAAGGGAATTTTACTCTACGAAAATTATACGTTGATACCATTCAAAGACTGGCCAAAACAAAACTACAATAGCTAAATAAATAACTAAAACTAAAATATTATCAGGCAAAGTAGACTTCAAACAAGGAATATTATCAGAAATTGAAGAGGAATATTACATAATGACAAATGGGTCAATTTACCAAGAAATCAGACAATCCCAAATGTATTGCATCCAACAACATATCTTCAAAATACACAAATCAAAAATTGATAGAACTGAAAGTAGAAACAAATCCACAATTACATTTGCACACTTCAACACTTCTGTCACCCTTCCAATGAGTAACTACACATCAGTAAGAATATGAATATCTGTAATTTTAAGTATATACAGAACACTATCAACCAACTTGACCTAATTGACATTTACAGAATGCTACCTCCAATAAGAGCAGAATACACATTCTTTCTAAGTGCACATGGGACATTCACCAACACAGGCCACATTGTGGGCCATAAAACAAACCATATAATGTTCTCTACCCACAATAGAATTAAACTAGAAACCAACAAAGCAAAAAGATATCTGGAACTTCACAGAGTGGTTTTGCCCGAAGCAGAAAATTAGTACACACTTACATAATAATCAAACCCCATTTAAATAATTTCTAGGTCAAACCAACCTCCTAATATCTAATAACTCTATTAAATAAAAGCTAGATGTGACAGAACATTTAGACTATTACTTCTTTTCCCAACACTCATTTTGACATCATATAGAATAGATAAAAGAATCAACAAGAGAGAGAAATCTGGCCGGGCACGGTGGCTCACGCCTGTAATCCCAACACTTCTGGGAGGCCAAGGTTGGTGGATCACCTGAGGTCAGGAGTTCGAGACCAGCCTGGCAAACACAGTGAAACCTCATCTCTACGAAAACACAAAAGTTAGCCAGGTGTGGTGGCGTGCACCTGTAATCCCACCTACTTGGGAGGCTGAGGCAGGAGAATTGCTTGAGCCCCAGAGGCAAAGGTTGCAGTGAGCCGAGATTGTGCTACTGCACTCCAGCCTGGGCGACAGTGAGACTCTGCCTCCAAAAAAACAGAGACAGAGAGAAATCTGTGCAAATATACACATACAATGAAATTGCATACAGACCTTTCTTCTGCCGGGGTTTTTGAGACTCAGTAGATACAGGAAATACAGTTCTCTGAAATGAAATAAGTAGTCTATATTGAAGCACCACAATATAAACTTGCTAACTTAAAGAAGCATCTAAATAACAAGAATAATCAGTAGCTCACCAATTATGCAACTAATCCATTAAATCCATATTCTGATAGAGTTATTTTAAATACGGTTTAAAAAACAAATGTCAAGTCATACTTTTGCTATCCAAACTATTAATAATGTATAATGCATATTTATAATATTTACAACATGCATTTTTAATGTATAATTATAGCATATAGTAAAATGTGCATAAGAAATATACTAAGTTCTTAAACACCTCATATTAGTATTATACTTGATGCCATACTTCTCAGCAGCCAAACCAAAAAAGTGACCACTGTTTGATAAAAGGAAGCTTATGAGATCATCTACACAGAAACTGTCTAGCACTCAATTCTAAAAGGGAGATCGTTATTTTACACTATAATCTCGTAGAAAACCATCAAATGAATTTTTCTTTTATCAACTTCCTATGATATACCACAATATAAGCAAAAATAATGGCTCAAATTTTTCCAGATGTAATGAGAAACACCAATCCTTAGTTTCGGGATACTCAACAAATCCTTACCAGGTTAAATGAAAATAAATACATACTTAGACACATCATAACGAACTGCACCAGAAACAAGAAGAAGCTCTTAAAAGCAGCCAAACAAGAAAATATATCACCAGATTACCAACAAAGAAAGGACAGTTATTTGGGAGGCTGAGGCGAGAGGATCACTTGAGGTCAGGAGTTCAAGACCAGCCTGGCCAACATGGTGAAACCCCATCTCTACTAAATAAACAAAAATTAGCTCGGCGTGGTGGCACGTGCCTATAGTCCCAGCTACTTGGGAGGCTGAGGCAGGATAATGGCTTGAACTTGGGAAGCAGAGGTTGCAATGAGCCGAGATCATACAATCGCCCCCCCAGCCTGGGTGACAGAGCAAGGCTCTGTCTCAAAAAAAAAAAAAAAAAAGAAAGAAAAAAGGCCAGACGCTGTGCCTCGCACCTGTAATTGCAGCACTTTGGGAGGCCAAGGCGGGTGGATCACCTGAGGTCAGGAGTTCAACACCAGCCTGGCCAACATGGTGAAACGCCATCTCTACTAAAAATACAAAAATTAGCTGGGTGTGGTGGCAGGCACCTGTAATCCCAGCTACTTGGGAGGCTGAGGCAGGAAAATCGCTTGAACCCAGGAGGCAGAGGTTGCAGTGGGCCAAGATCACGCCACTGCACTCTAGCTTGGGCGATAAGAACAAAACTCCATTTCAAAAAAAAAAAAAAGAAGAAAACAAAAAAGACAGACAGCTGGCTCTTCAACAATTAAAAATGGAAGACAATATCACAATAAGACATCATAAGAATAATTACTCCAGTGTCAGGTACTACGTAAAATGAATGTTAATTTAGACCAGAGGTCAGCAAACTATGGCCCACAGGTCAAATCCATCCTGTTTATTTGGTCTACAAGCTAAGAATGATTTTTACATTTTTAAATGTTAAAAAAAATTCAAAAAATAATATTAACACATGAAAATTCTGAGTCAAATTTCAGTGTCTACAAACAAAATTTTGTTGGAACATACCCACACTCATGTTTATATAATGTCTATGGTTGCTTTTGTCCTACAACAGCATTGTTGAGTAGTTGTCACAGAGACTCTATGGCCACAAAGCCCACAATATTTACTATCTGGCCCTTTACCAAAAAAGTTTGCCAACACCTGATCTAGATTCTCTCACCCATCAAAACTAATTTTCAACAATAAAGGCAAATTTTTAAAACTTTCAGAATTTGAGAGTTTTTAGATTCTCACCAAATAAACTTTTAATGAAAATATATTAGGAAAAAGAAAAATAATCCCAGAACGAAGGAGTAGAATGAGCAAACGAATTGGTAAAATAAGCAAGTATTCTAAAAATCTACTGACTGAATAAAACAAACAAAAAGCATAATTTGTGGTGTTTAATTAAAATACATTAGGAACTACAAAACTAAACAACAATGGCATACATTCGCAGATGGCAATAGATGGTAGTAAAGCATTTGATTGTCCCTGTATTAGCAACATTTAGGCCTCGACTTACAGTAAACATGTATTTTTTAATTTCTTTGGTACTCACTAAAGGAAGGCAAAGTATAACTTCCAAGGAATGAAATAAGAGGAGCAGAAAGGGAGGGGGAACAGATGGAAATTCAGTTTTTTAAAAAAAAAACAAGAAAGGAGGTAGAAAAAAAATGAAATTCTCTAGTTTAAGACAGATCAGCCAGGTGTGGTGGCTCACACCTATAATCCCAGCACTTTGGGATGCTGAGGCAGGAGGATCACATGAGCCTACAAATTTGAGACCAGCCTGGGCAAAATAGCGAGACCCTGCCTCTATAAAAAAAAAACTTTAGAAATCAGCCAGGCATAGTGGCACGTGCCCTTAGTCCTAGCTACTCAGGAGGCTGAGATGGGAGGATCTCTTAAGCCCAGAAGGCCAAGTTGCAGCAAGCCATGATCGCACCACTGCACTCCAGCCTGAGGAAGAGGCTCAAACCAAACAAACAGCCAGGTGTGGTGGCTCAAACCTCTAATCCCAGCACTTCGGCAGGCTGAGGCAGGCCGATTGCTTGAGTTCAGGAGTTTAAGACCAGCCTGGGCAACACGGTGAAACCCTGCCTCTACAAAATATACAAAAATTAGCCAAGTGTGGCCTGCGCCTGTGGTCCCAGCTACTTGGGAGGCTGAGGTGGAAGGATCACTTGAGCCCAGGAGGCAGAGGTTGCAGTGAGCCAAGATCACGCCACTGCACTCCAGCCTGGGTGACAGAACAAGACTCTGTCTCAAAAAAAAAAAAAAAAAAAAAAATTGCAATGTAAATTATCACATTAAGACATAATTTCTTTTTTTTTTTTTTTTTTTTTTTTTTTTTTTTTTTTTGAGACGGAGTCTTGCTCTGTCGCCCAGGCTGGAGTGCAGTGGCGCAATCTCGGCTCACTGCAAGCTCCGCCTCCCGGGTTCACGCCATTCTCCTGCCTCAGCCTCTCCGAGTAGCTGGGACTACAGGCGCCCGCCACCACGCCCGGCTAATTTTTTGTATTTTTAGTAGAGACGGGGTTTCACCGTGGTCTCGATCTCCTGACCTCGTGATCCGCCCGCCTCGGCCTCCCAAAGTGCTGGGATTACAAGCGTGAGCCACCGCGCCCGGCCAAGACATAATTTCATATCCACCATAATGACTGGTGGTAGAAGCATAATTGTTACAACCACCATATAGTTTCCTAGAAGTAATAAAGTTACTCCATTACCTAGCAATCTATTTCTAGGTATACCTTAGAGAAACTCTTAGATACTGCATCAGAAGACCTACATAATAATGCTCAGGAATAGGACTAAAGTGAGGCATGTGAAGAACCTAGGGTACAAACCTTAAGAAGGTACTTACTCTTACTCCATAAAATGTGAACCCTAAGCACCTCACTTACCTTTCCTTAGTCCTGGCCCTATTTATAGCAGCTTTTTTTGGTTTTTTTTTTTTTTTTTTTTGAGACGAAGTCTTGCTCTGCCAAGCTAAGGTGCAGTAGCGCAATCTCGGCTCACTGCAACCCCCCTCCTGGGTTCAAGTGATTCTCCTGCCTCAGCCTCCCGAGTAGCAGGGACTATAGGTGCGCACCACCGCATCCAGCTAATTTTTGTATTTTTAGTACAGACGGGGTTTCACCATGTTGGCCAGGATGGTCTCTATCTCTTGACCTCGTGATCCACAGCCTCAGCCTCCCAAAGTGCTGGGATTACAGGTGTGAGCCACTGCACCCAGCAGCAGCATTGTTTTTAATAACTAAAAACCAGAAATAATCCCGATCTCCATCTAGTGGAATGGATAAGTTAATTGACATACTTTACTACAATAGGATACTATACAGTGTTGAAATAATGAATAAACTGAAGGTTAATAAACAAATTTTAAAAACTAATATATTGTTTAAGGATATATATATAAAATATGGTAAAACTATAAAAAAATACAAAATATTAACATAAAATTGAAGAAACACTACATCTGATTTGGAGGAAGGAAAATGCAGTAGGAGAGAGGCATTTAGGAGGTTTCAAAGTTATTAATAACCCATTTCCTAACCTGTGCAGTAGGAACACAAGTTTCCATTATATTATCATTTAAAGCATACATACAACATTTTAACCACTCTTTTACAGGTAGGATATATTTCACAACAACAAAAATTAATCCTCAAAATAGAATACTTATGTGAGGCAGGCCGATTGCTTGAGATCAGGAGTTTAAGACCAGCCTGGGCAATATGGCGAAACCCCGCCTCTACAAAATATACAAAAATTAGCCAAGTGTGGCCTGCGCCTGTGGTCCCAGCTACTTGGAAGACTGAGGTGGAAGGATCACTTGAGCCCAGGAGGGGCTCATTTGGTTAATGATCTTGATTTAAAAACACACAAAAATTTACAGAGACATTTCTCCAAAGAGATATGGGTGGAAAATAAACATATAAAAAATCTTCAATGTCATTATTCATGAAGAAAATACAAATTAAAACCACCATACACCATCACTACTCATCCACTACAACGGCTAAATAAAAACAAACTGACAAACCAAGTGTTGACAGAGATGTGGAAAAATCACAACCCTCATGCATTGCTCATGGAAATGTTAACTCGTATATAGCCTGCAGAAAAGTTAGGCAGATTTGTTTCTGTTTTTTTTTAAACAAATACTTAAACAATACAACCCAGCAATTCCATTGACACAAGGAACCTTTTGGAGTGATGGACATGTTTTAAAAGTACCCTCTGATGACAGCTGTGCAACTACATAAGTTTACTAAAACTGATCAAACTATGTACTTAAATTGAGTAAATTTTATGGTATGTGTACTATACCTCAACAAAACTGTTTTTTAAATTTTAAAGAACTCAATTTTTTTAAATCTAACTAGAATTTCTTAACTTTGGGGAATATGTTAGTAAAGAATGTTAAAGACTCAAAAAGCACCTTCAAAGGTCAGCAACCCTTCTTTCTGCACAAAGCAGAATTATTTTTTTGATGAGTCTTGAAAGACTTTCTAGAACATTCTGAGATGGAAAGGATTATATTAGCCCACTCAATCTCATTCATAGGATTTATATAGAACACATTATTTTATTGTTATTTCTTCATTTTTATATAGTTTTATGATCATTTATTCATCCAACAAATATTCATGGAGCACCTGATACATAGGCACTATATCTGAGGCAGATCAACTAGTGTACTAATTTCTGTTTTCTGCTCTTATCAGTTTAATCCTTTAATTTACAAGATGACAGATATTTATCCAAATACATCAAATAATGAGAATCAGGGCATTATAAAAAAAATTTATAGGCCAGGTGCAGTGGCTCGCCTGTAATCCCAGCACTTTGGGAGGCTGAGGCGGGCGGATCACGAGGTCAGGAGATCAAGACCATCCTGGCTAATATGGTGAAACCCTGTCTCTACTGAAAATACAAAAAATTAGCGGGGCGTGGTGGCGGGCGCCTGTAGTCCCAGCTACTCAGGAGGATGAGGCAGGAGAATGGCGTGAACCCGAGAGGCGGAGGTTGCAGTGAGCCAAGATCGCACCACTGCACTCCAGCCTGGGCGACAGAGCGAGACTCCATCTCAAAATAAATAAATAAATAAATAATAATAAAAAAATAAGATTTATAAGCACAAATCAAGAAAGCCAGAGCTAGTTGCTCATTCATTTTTTGTTTTTGTTTTTTTCAGACAAGGTCTCACTCTGCCCCTGCTGGAGTCCAGTGGCACGATCTCGGCTCACTGGAGCCTCAACTTCCCCAAGGCTCAGACGATCCTCCCCAGTAGCTGGGACTACAGGCGCATGCCACCACGTCTGGCTAATTTTTGTGTTTTTTGTAGAAATGGGGCTCCAACATGTTGCCCAGTTTGGTCTCAAACCTCTGGACTCAAGTTATCCTCTCTCCTCAATTTCCACAAGTCCTGGCATTACAGGCATGACCCACCAAGTACAGCCTGTTTGTTCATTTTTTAAGAATTCTAAACTATACTGAAAATACAAATATCTGTCCTCAGTTTTCCTTCTAAGGAACTGGTAGCAACCCGTAAGTAATTTTGGTAGCATATTAGAATTTCTGTGTCCCACACTGGGCTAGTTTTACTCAGTTTTGATGGGGTGTCTTCTGGCCTCAAGGCCTTGACTGTAGCCTTCCTAGATTTTTACCTATACATTTCTTCAAAAATTCTCTGTGAGTTTTGAGTCTTTTCCTTTTCTCTCATCCATATCCATATATCCTTATCTACAGATCTATATGTTTTCCTTTGTGTTATGAAATAAAGATCACATAATATATACCCCACTTCACATCTACCTTTTATTTAAATGTACACCATGGAAGTCCCTCCAAGGCAATTAGTCGTAATTTTTTTTTTTCTGAGTTTAGGAGCAGAGGTTTAATAGGCAGAAGAAAGAAAGGAGAACAAACTTCTCTAGTAAGACAGAAGGGCTTCTGAGAGGAAAAGCAATTAGTTGTAACATTCTTTTTAATGACTGCATAATATTCCACAGTATGGAAATATCTAAAGTCATCAATTACCCTATTAATGGGCATTTAATTTGCTTCCAGCGTTTTGCCACTACGGATAGTACTACCACGAATGCCCTAGTACTACACGCTCATGTTTAACATTTTTTTCTATGGGACACAGGTCTAGGAGTAGGATTACTGGGTTCTTTTAATTGTATTAAAAAATAAGGCTGAGGGTGATGGCTCACGCCTGTAATCCCAACACTTTGGGAGACTGAGGCAGGCAGATCACGAGGTCAGGAGTTCAAGACCAGCCTGGCCAACATGGTGAAACTCCGTCTCCACAAAAATACAAAAATTAGCCAGGCATGGTGGTGAGGGCCTGTAACCCCAGCTACTCGGGAGGCTGAGGCAGAAAAATCGCTTGAACCCAGGAGGTGGAGGTTCCACTGAGCTGAGATCACACCACTGCACTCCAGACAGGGCAACAGAGTGAGACTCTATCTCAAGACAAAAAAAAAAAAGATAAAATACCACTTCCAAAAAAGACAGAAATTCAAATTTCCATGCATTAGTAACTGGAAAAGATGAAAATTACTATAAACATAACACTACTAGCAATAAATTTGATAACAATGAAAACAGTTAACTTCAGGCTTAATGGTTAGTCAAATCAAAGCAAAAGCTATTCTCTTTAAAACAGTATTAGACATTCAAATGTACAGGACAATTCTGCCGTCACCGACTCAAGTTCATATTCTATTACACAAACACCTGTGATGAGCACTAGAGGATAAGCTGTATTTGTAGCAATGTTATGTTACCCGTTATCTTTTACACTTTAAGATTACGTAGAAGTATTTTTTCTTATGTCTTTAATATTTAAAACCCAGTAACATTAACCATGCTATTTATTTTATTTTATTTTTTTTTTTTTGTGATGGAGTTTCGCTCTTGATGCCCAGGCTGCAGTGAAATGGCACGATCTCGGCTCACTGCAACCACTGCCTCCTGGGTTCAAGCGATTCTCCTGCCTCTGCCTCCCTAGTAGCTGGGATTACAGGCGCCCACGACCACGTCCAGCTAATTTTTCGTATTTTTTTAGTACAGACGGGATTTCACTACGTTGGCCAGACTGGTCTCGAACTCCTGACCTCAGGCGATCCACCCACCTCAGCCTCCCAAGGTGCTAGGATTACAGGCGTGAGCCACTACACCTGGCCTATTATTTTAAAATCTGTTTTTCTTTCTTTTTTTTTTTTGAGATGGAGTCTGTCTCTGTCGCCCAGGCTGGAGTGCAATGGCACGATCTTGGCTCACTGCAACCTCCGCCTCCAGGGTTCAAGCGATTCTCCTGCCTCAGCCTTCCAGGTACCTGGGATTACAGGTGAGCGCCATGATGCCCCGCTAATTTTTGTACTTTTAGTAGAGACAGGGTTTCACCATGTTGGCCAGGATGGTCTCAAACTCCTGACCTCAAGTGATCCACCCGCCTCGGCCTCCCAAAGTGCTGGGATTACAGGTGTGATGCACGGCGTCTGGCCTAGCTATTTTAAATTTCTTAGCTTAATAAAAATATTTCGGCCGGGCGTGGTGGCAGGCGCCTGTATTCTCAGCTAATCCGGAGGCTGAGGCAGGAGAATTGCTGGAACCTGGAAGGCGGAGGTTGCACTGAGTCGAGATCGCGCCATTGCACTCCAGCCCGGGCCGACAACAGCGACACTCCGTCTCAAAAAAAAAAAAAAAGTTTGTCTTCAGAGTTTTCTAATTAGACTAGAATGATATGACTACTCTGCAAATGAGAGTAGAAAACAAACAAAAGGCCCTCTAACAATAACACTAGCCTTGCTACATAGCCAAAACTAAGTTGTAAAACAGCCAAAGGCTGCTCTTGTACTGTTTTCCAGGGCGTTTTTCGAAAGACAATAAATTCCGAATACCTAAAATCATTCTAACAAATGGACAGAAGAGGCTTCCAAACCCAACACTAAAGCAAGGTAAACAAGGCTTCACACTTGGCACTTTACCGAAATTAGATCCAATTATGGATATATGCCTCAAAAAACAGCGACTAGGTCATCCTGAATTCATCGGGTTTCTCTATATTAGCAATTCTGTGGAGTTAACGCCCAACTCAGCCTTCAGCTGAATTCCAAAACCGTACTTTCCTAAACTTAATCACCACAGAAAAAACATAGTCCTGCTCCACTGGCAGAAGGCAGTGACGCTGCAAGCTTCCAGGCTGTCGTCATGTTAAATTCCCAGTTCACGGGATTAACAGAAACTGTCTACACAAGCGCTAGTTATTACCTTCCAAACCCCCGAGAGAGAAAAAGATGGGACTAAGGTAAGAGCCATTACTGGTGAAAAGTCTCCCTTCTCCGTCCAGCGCACCCCAAGAGGGACTACAGTCCTAGAACAGGACTTGTGCTGCTAAGTATCCAGACTTGCCCCAGGCGACCAGGTGCCGGGACAGTAGAAAGAGGACCGTGTCGCCCCACCCACCCTGAGCCGCTCGGCACCCAGCTCCGCCTCTCTCCATAAACCGCTGCATGGGACAGAAGCCACCCGCCAGCCTGCCTTGCCCTGCGGCCGGGCAACAAAAGAGAATCTCGGCGCTCACCGTAGCGACTTTCTCCTCAGCCATTTTGGCTCAGCCCACCGCTGCACGGCCGGAAGTCGGCTGCTTCCCAGACGACTAGGCAAGCGGAAGTCGTAGGGCTGTGGAGGACTGTGAGGAGCCGGCGGAGGAAGTAAATCGCCGAGTGACCTAAGGAATCGGCGGGGAGGATTAGGGTCTGCTGCACAGAAGGCTTACATCTGAAAGAGTCAGGGAGGGAATGCGCAGCCACTCGCTGCCTTTATCCGGAGAAGCCCCTAACACCCCTCGCCGTGGTCTGTACATGGTCTGTACCTCCGGCCGCGCTGGCTGGATAGGCCAGTCACTTGGGATAGCAGCCTAGTTCTCCCGCCACCTTGCCCTGCCCTAACTCTGATCTGCATTTAATTCAGTCCTCCTTCCGGGACCCTCCTGCGTAGAATTTCATTCTCGCCTTAGGTACAAAACTCCCCGTTTCTTGGCTATCACTATCGAGCTGAGGTACTCACCTCATCAGCTTCCCACTCTTGTTTACTCCAGAGTTTGCAAACACGCTCCCGGTGGGCTGCATTTGAACCGCAGTCTTTTGATTGGAAGTATTTAAAAGTTAGGAGATTTCACAAGAAATCGGCCATGGGATAAACAGACGACAGTCGGCCTTTTCTGCAAGGCAGTGAAATAGATCTGAATAGGGGCTGCGACTGTAGATAAACATTTCTTCGCCTTTTTACCACAGTCTTCCCTTCCTAACATACTTAAGGCGTTATCCATTACCTGTCTGGCCCCCGGTGCGGTGAATTAAATGTTTAGTGTTTCTAAACTGGGAAAACGTGTGGGCTTTGGAATCAAACGTGAGTTCTGGATTTGACTACTGCATGACCTAAGCCCGTCGTTTCTTTGAGCCTCATTTATTAAAGTGCCAGGAGCTGTGTGATGAACAAAACGGAGGATCCCTGCACCTGAGCACTGACGTTAGCCCCAATTCATACTTTTAAGTCTCGCCCTTGTAATTTAGACATAAAATCTGCCTCTCCCAATTCATTAACTGGGAAAGCATTTAAGACAAATATCTCCAGGCCTCTAAGAGAAGGAGAACCCCACTGACAGAGTTACATAGAAGAAACAAGTACGGTAATCTATCCAAATACAAGGGGAAAGGACAGCAATAGAATAACAGCTCTTCTAAGTATTTCAGTAACACTCTGTCTTTTAATCTTTATAACAATCCCATGATACTGTTGGTCTCCCACTTTTTTCAGATAAATACTCTGCCTTTCACTTATTAGAAAAAAAAATTTTCCAGCTTGGCCAGCATGGTGAAACCCCGTCTCTACTGAAAATACAAAAATTAGTCGGGCATGGTGGTGCCCGCCTGTAATCGCAGCTACTCGGGAGGCTGAGTCAGGAGAATCACTTGAACCCAAGCGGCAGAGGTTGCAGTGAGCCGAGATCGCACTTCCGCGCTCCAGCCTGGGCGATAGAGGAAGACTCCGTCTAAAAAACAAAAACTTGCTGGGCTCGGTGGCTCACACCTGTAATCCCAGGACTTTGTGAGGCCGAGGTGGGCAGATCACCTGAGGTCAGGAGTTCGAGACCAGCCTGGCCAACATAGTGTAACCCTGTGTCTACTAAAAATACAAAAAATTATCCGGGCGTGGTGGCTGGCTCCTGTAATCCCAGCTACTCAGGAGGCTGAGGCAGGAGAATTGCTTGAACCCAAGAGGTGGAGGTTGCAGTGAGCCGAGATCATGCCATTGCACTCCAGCCTGGGCAACAAGAGCAAAACTCTGTCTCAAAAAAATTTTTTTTCAGAGACAGGGGTCTCACTATGATGTCCAGACTGGAGTTGAACTCCTAGGATCAAGTAATCCTCCTGCAGCAGGAAAATAGGGTCTGGAGGTAGGGAACATAAGGCCAATTCACACTTCAGCTATAACAGGTAATATTCTGTCCATAGGGCATAGGCCATAAATGCCTTTGTAACTTTACTTCATCTTCTCCATTTACATAAGGCATACCGGAAGGAATCATGGAATCCTCTGGGGGCATTTAAACTCCCCAAAATTCTGTAACGGACCCATTGAAGTTCTAAGCTCAGGCCCGCTGCCACACTGGAGTGTACTTTCACGTTCAGTAAATTCCTTTGTCCCTTCCTTGCTTTGTGCATTTTGTCCAATTCTTTTTTCAAGACACCAACAACCTGGACGCACTCCACCTTTAACACTTCCACCTCATCCTCTCAAGTAGTTAGGATTACAGGCACCAGGCACCATGCCTGGTGCTAAATTCTCCACTTTTCAGAGATTAATTAAACACCTGGCCTAAGTGAGCCGAGATTGTGCCACTGCACTCCAGCCTGGGAGACAGAGCAAGACTGTCTCAAAAAAAAGATATAAAGATGAAAAATTATTCATTTCTAATCCACAGTGCTTAGTTTTTTTGTTTTTGGGACAGGATCTCACTCTGTTGCCCAGGTGAAAGTGCAGTGGGACAATCATGGCTCATTGCAGCCTCCACCTCCCAGGCTCAAGTGATCCTCCCACCTCAGCCTCCCAAGTAGCTGGGACTACAGCTTCATGCCACCACGCCCAGCTAATTTTTGTATCTTTTGTAGAAATGGGATTTCATCATGTTACCTAGGCTGGTCTCAAGCTCCTGAGCTCAAGCAATCCAGCCACCTTGGCCTCCCAAAGTGTGGAATTACAGGCATGAGCCACCCTGCCCAACCCACAGCGCTTAGTTTCATGCAGTTTTTCAGTATTCCAGTCCTCTTCATGGGTGGGGTTACTATGCAACACTGGCAGTCTAACTAGGAAGAAATCATTCCCAAGGATCAAAAAAAAAAAAAAAGAGGAATTGAAGCTAATATATTCTGCCCTATGCTTTTTATCTTCTACCCTATTTTTTCTTTTAACACGTATTCTTTTTGCCACTTTCAAAAGACTGATTCTCAATCTGACATGTCACTCCCTGTTCTCTTCAGTTACCCTTTAGTTCTACTGATTTGGGGAATCCCCAACACTCCTCTGCAGAGAATATACAACATCTAGAACAAAATTTTCCAAAGGCCTCTTCACTAAAGTGTAAGAAACTACTTTCGTCTTTTCCTTCAAAGATGCAACAATTTATTTCAGGGACTAAATGTCCAAGGTCTCTTTAACCACCGGATCAAAAAACATTCTAGAGAAACTCCTCTGTTATTTCCACAAAATAATAAATAGAAAGTAGAAGCCATTACGTCTCCTTTTTCAGAGCAAAGAACTACAGACTCAGGCCTAGTCCATTTACATGACTGTCTAGGGGTGCCTACTGCAGTCAGGGGGGCCGGGTGGCAGCTTGGTCAGCGGTGAATAGCGAATGGACTGCAGCATTCTCCTTATAAAGGATTTACCCCTCAATTCCAAACTTTTCCTCAAGGGATTAACAGAAGAGCCAGTAGATGGTGAAACTTAAGTGCGGAATGGATTACAAAGGCTAACTGGTATCTGTAGATGGCTATATGAACATGTAACTTGCAAATACAGAAGAATACATAGTTAAAGTGTTGTCTAGACATCTGGATGAAGTTTTCATTTTATTTTATTTTATCTTATTTTTAGACAGAGTCTCACTCTATCACCCAGGCTGGAGTGCAGTGGTGCGATCTCAGCTCACTGCAACCTCCAGGTTCAAGCAATTCTCGCGCCTTGGCCTCCCAAGTAGCTGGGATTACAAGCGTCAGCCACCATGCCCAGCTAATTGTTGTATTTTTAGTAGAGACAGGATTTCACCATGTTGGCCAGGCTGGTCTCAAACTCCTGACCTCAAGTGATCTGCCTGCCTTGGCCTCCCAAAATGCCAAGATTACAGGCATGAGCCACCATGCCTAGTGTGGATGAAGTTTTAATAAGATTTAATAATGTCCTTTATATCAGAGATGTGGAAGAAGAGGAATAGGATGGGGAAATGAGAGAAGAGCATCTTTTCTGGGGGATTTTTAAAATACATATTTCTACACAATAAAGATTTGTTTTTCAAATAAATAAATTACTCTATAGCACCCTTATATACTGTCAGTTCGATAAGTTGTTAACATCTTTTGGAAGGCATCTGGCATTATAAATCCTTAAAAATACACATACCCTTTGATCAGTTCTATTTCTGAAATTATATGCTAAGAAAACAAAGATTTATAAGACGACTATTTACTACA
This sequence comes from Symphalangus syndactylus, assembly GCF_028878055.3. NCBI lineage: Eukaryota > Metazoa > Chordata > Mammalia > Primates > Hylobatidae > Symphalangus > Symphalangus syndactylus. Next base: position 33,267,548 of record NC_072427.2, read on the forward strand.
CATTTGTTTTGGATAATTAAAAATAATACTTTAAAACTGGAAAGACAGCTGGGCCCAGTGACTTGCGTCTATAATCAAGGTAGTGCCACACTCCTGCCTGGGCAACAGCACGAAACTCTGTCTCAATAATAATAATAATAATAATATTAATTTTAAAGGAGTCCAAGTGTGGTGGCTCATGCCTGTAATCCCAGCACTTTGAGAGGCCAAGGCAGGCAGATGGATCCCTTGAGGTCCGGAGTTTGAGACCAGCCTGGCCAACCTGGCAAAACCTCATCTCTACTGAAAATACAAAAATTAGCAAGGTGTGGTGGCGGGCACCTGTAATCCCAGCTACTTGGGAGGCTGAGGCAGGACGATCACTTCAACCCAGGAGGTGGAGGTTGCAGTGAGATGAGATCGCGCCACTGCACTCCAGCCTGGGCGACAGAGCAAGACTTTGCCTCAAAAAAAAAAAAAAAAAAAAAAAAAAAAAAAAAAAAAAAAAACATTTTGGTTCAAGGTAACACAGGAAAACAAGATTTTCTATTCACTGGGGAGAATGTTTTGCTTGGAGAAAAAAGTTCACGTTTATTTAGCTTGTATGTTCCCTATGGATAATAAGGAGTCACTGAGGGTTTTAGGAAAGGAACAAATAGCATAAAACCTAAGTTTTAATTATGTTTAGCTGAGCGGTTGTCTTGTGGGATCTAATACTCACTGAAAAAAGCGAGATGTGGCCACCTCCATGGATCCTGCCATGCCTACTTAGAGAGTTCTGACTCTAAGCCTCCGAGGGAGGAAAACCAATACTGGATTTTCTGGAAAAGGAGCCTCTTATTTATTCTCCTGAGCTATAGAATTTATAAGGAACTATATACTGGAAATTACACCTGAAGGCTAGTCACAGGGAAGAAGAGCTAAGAAGTCTACACTTCTGCTTGGAGAGTACAGGACCACTGAGACTACTGGTCCACACTCCCTGGCAACTTCTCCTTTTCAGAATAATGCTGTCTGTGTGGTTTAGGTGTATCTCCCACTGAGTGTCAACAGCAGACGCTAAGTACTATCAAAGTCACATAAACAAGGCAGTAACAAGTGAACCAGACAGGCATCCCCACCTCAGACAGTCCCTTAGCTATTCCCGTCCTGTCAGTCCTGCTCTTCCCATCCTGTCAAGTTGTACATCCCTGTCTCTCACTATCTCAGGTCTCAGTCCTCAATATAGCACTTTTTTTTTTTTTTTTTTTTGAGACAGAATTTCACTCTGTCACCCAGGCTGGAGTGCACGATCTCACTGCAACCTCCACCACCTGAGTTCAAGCAATTCTCGTGCCTCAGGCTCAGCCTCCTGAGTAGCTGGAATTACAGGCACCCGCCACCACGGCCAGCTAATTTTTTGCATTTTTAGTAGAGACGGGTTTTCACCATGTTTGCCTGGCTGGTCTTGAACTCCTGAGCTCAGGTGATCTGCCTGCCTCAGCCTCCCAAAGTGCTGGAATTATAGGCGTGAGGCACTGCGCCCAGCCCTTCATCTTTATATCTTGTGTGGATCAGGGTATCTCCTTTTTTTTGACCTCATTTATCATAGTGCACGTCAGATTATATTTATTGATTGGTAAATACATAAATGAATTAGTACATGAAAAAATAAATGATTATAATACACAGATATTAGATTGAAAAGTTATGAAAGATAAATTTTTTTAAATGCTCAGTTTATTCATGATCTCATCTTTCCTTCGAGTTTTAATAACAGAATTTTCTAAGAGGCATATATGTATGCTGATGTGTGATATGTGTAGAATATCTGTTGAGATGAAAAGTCAGAATAGTTTTTGATCCATAAAGCTTACTGTAGACAAGAACTTAAGTTTGTTATTTTAAAAGGTAAATCAGCTTCTGACTTCTTTATTTTGTTTAACCCTTTCTAACTTCTTTATTTTGTTTAACCACTTTTCCTCTAGCTACCGAGGTCAAAGCTGAGTTAGGCTGTAGACTCCACCTGCTGGGTAAGAATGGGAAGAAGAGCAGAAAACCTAAACTTTGGTTGATGGACTATTTTGCCCAGGCAAAAGCAGGGAATCTATAAGGAATATGAAGACATTCGTCGGGAGAACTCTGTTGGCACTTTGCACTGTTCCATGTAAGTAGGAAATGTTTGGACCAGCAGTTGGTTACCAGGATGATTCTGGCGGGCTCTGGCAACAGCTCCTTCCACCCCTCACTTGCTTAATGGAGACCCTTTCTTGTGTTAGGGAACATCACTCTCACATAAATGGTTTCTCGCATGCAGAAAGAGGTACTTTCTGCTTTGGTGCTTCTTACCAACATCATATACTCTGAAATTTCTGAAGGTTTTTGGTACCAACAGGACAACCCTGTTGGACACATTTTTTTTATATTTTCCCAAAATGCAAGTGTTTTTTAAAAAGGTAGTCTCAAAATAGTCTACTCCCTATTCCTGTTCTCAGTGTGAGTGCTGGTCTGTTCATTTGGGCAGTTTCTCCCCATAACATTTATGGTATAACATTACATCTCGAGGAGGGGTATCTGGTGCATTTAAAATAATCCATAGTTAGTAAGAGAGAAGAGTTGCCTCTTAGGAATTTAACCTCTTGAGATTTTCATTCTACCCAAATCCTATCACAAAACCATCTGGCTAGTTTATAACTCTGGCTCATAACTACTTAGTAACTATATCCTTCCATCCCTTCCTTCTTTCCTCTTCCCCCCTCCCTCCATCCTCCATCTTTCTTTCGTCTTTCTTTCTCTCTCTCTCTTTTTTTTTTTTTTTTTTTTTTGAGACACAGTTTTGCTCTTGTTGCCCAGGCTGGAGTGCAATAGTGCAATCTCAGCTTACTGCAACCTCTGCCTCCTTGGTTCAAGCGATTCTCCTGCCTCAGCCTCCCTAGTAGCTGGGGCTACAGGAGTGTGCCACCACGCCCGGCTAATTTTTTGTATTTTAGTAAAGACGAGGTTTCACCATGTTAGCGAGGCTGCTCTCAAACTCCTGATCTTAGGTGATCCGCCCACCTCGGCCTCCCAAAGTGCTGGGATTACAGGCGTGAGCCACTGTGCCCGGCTGCCCTCTTTGTTTCCTTCTTTTTTTCTTTTTCTTTTTTTTTTCCCTCCTTCCTTCCTTCCTTCCTTTCTTTTCTTTTTCTTTCTTTTCTTTTCTATTTTTGAGACAGAGTCTCTTGCTCTGTCACCCAGGCTGAAATGCAGTGGCACAATCATGGCTCATTGTAGCCTCGAATTCCTAGGCTCAAGTGATCCTCCTACCTCACACTGCTGAGTAGCTGGGACTACAGGCATGCGCCACCATGCTCAGCTAATTTTTTATTTTTTGTAGAGATGGGGTTTTGCCATATTGCCCAGGCTGGTCTCAAACTCTGAGGCTTAAGTGATCCTCCTGCCTTGACCTCCCAAACTGTTGGGATTACAGGCGCGAACCACTGCACCCAATCAGATTATTTCTTACCATGTTGCTCTAATTTCTCTATGTTTTAATTGGCTGCCCCCAGGAATCTCTTTCTCTCCAACTAGTGAGCTCCGTCTGTTGAAAATTATAGAAACTAGGGCTAGGCGCAGTGGCTCACGCCTCTAATCCCAGCACTTTGGGAGCACAAGGTAGGAGGATCACTTGAGTCCAAGAGTTTGAGACCAGCATGGGCAATATATCCAGACCCCATCTCTACAAAATTAAAATACAAAAAAATTAGCCAGGCATGGTGGCACACTCCTGCATTCCTAGCTACTTGGGAGGCTAAGGCAGGAGGATCACTTCAGCACAGGACGTCAAGACCACAGTGAGTTTTGATCATGCCACCGAACTCCAGCCTGGGTAACAGAGTAAGAACCTGTCTAAAAAAAAAAAAAAAAAGAAAAGAAAAGAAAATTAGGGAAGCTATCCTAGTGGGTCCCAGGCTCATATTCCAACTTTACCAAAAATTCCCTCTGTGAGTGACACAAGTTATTTCCCTTCTCAGCACTTCAGTTTTCATCTGTGTAATATGTGACTATTGGACTCTGATATTCACCAACCTTTGTAGCTTAAGTGTTTTAGAAATCCAGGATTCTGTGAGTACCTCTTCTCTCTTGTAACTCCTGTCCAGTGCAGTCAGTGTGCTCTGAATAAGATGCACGGATAGAGTCTTTTAGCAAAGCAAAGAGGGAAAATAATGAGTTGAGGAAAATAATGACACAGGGAAAGTCAGAGAGAAGAGGCACTTGAGAAAGAAGTCAGTCAGAGGAAGAATGCAAAAGAAAATAAGAGGAGAAAAAGGGGACACCGACCATACATCAACAAGGGAAAGTATTCTTTTCTCCCATACAGCTCTGTTTCTTCCCTACCAGCTCCAGATCTGTATTTTTAATTTTTATTTACTCTTTCTCAAGTGCCTCTTCTCTCTGACTTTCCCTGTGTCATTATTTTCCTCAACTCATTATTTTCCCTCTTTGCTTTGCTAAAAGACTCTATCCGTGCATCTTATTCAGAGCACACTGACTGCACTGGACAGGAGTTACAAGAGAGAAGAGGTACTCACAGAATCCTGGATTTCAGTGAGCCAGGGTTGCACCACTGCACTCCAGCCTGGGCTACAGAGCGACAGAGCGAGAGTCCTTCTCAAAAAAAAAAAAAAAAAAAAGGATTTTCTCCTGCAGCTGTGGCCTGGGCATGGCGACTCCCGGCTTTGTGACTCCGGAGGCCACCTTTGAATCATCGAAGCCTCCCATCTTTGAGGGGTTTAGCCCCACTGTTTACAGCAATTCTGAGGGTTTCAAGGAAAAGTTCCTTCGCAAGACCTGCGAGAACCCAGTTGTACCCATAGGTTGCCTGGGCACGGCGGCCGTCCTCACCAACGGCCTCTACTGCTTCCACCAGGGCAACAGCCAGTGCTCACAGCTCATGATGCGCACCTGGATCGCCACCCAGGGCTTCACCGTCGCAGCCCTCTTGCTGGGTCTAGCTGCCACCGCTATGAAGTCTCGACCCTGAGCCCAGGGTCTTGAAAACTCTGCAGAAATCATTCCAAAACCCAGGAGCAACCACTGGCCCTACCGTGGGACTTACTCTCTCCTCTCCTTTGAGAGGTCCCTGTGTCGTTGGGGGAGGAAGTGACCCTTCTGTAACCGTAACTGAAAGATTTTTTCAAAAATCCCAGATTCTGTTGTTTGAATGTAACATACTTCTATTTGTGCCACATCTCCCCTCCACTCCCCTGCTTAATAAACTCTAAAAATAAAAAAAGTAAAAAATTACATTCATACTGTATGTAATCTTTTAGGATTGCTTTTATGAACTAGGCATATTTGTATGGGAAGGGGGAATTTTTTTTTCTTTTTTGAGATGGAGTCTCGCCCTGTCACCCAGGCTGAAGTGCAATGGCACAATGTCGGCTCACTGCAACCTCTGCCTCCCAGATTCAAGCAATTCTCCTGCCTAAGTCTCCCGAGTAGCTGGGATTACAGATGCGTGCCATCACACCCGGCTAATTTTTTGTATCTTTAATAGGGACGGGGTTTCACCATGTTGGCCAGGCTGGTCTCAAACTCCTGACCTCGTGATTCGCCTGCCTTGGCCTCCCAAAGTACTGAGATTACAGGCATGAGCCACCACACCTGGCCAGGAAATTTTTTAAGATACAGGAAAGTACAGAGCATGATCTTGCAAACAACTATGTTCCTACCACAGAGTCAACACTGACTATTGTTAATATTTTGTTATACTTGCTTCATTTTTTTTTTTAAAGAGAGACAAGGTCTCACTCTGTCACCGAGGCTGGAGTGCAGGTGCAGTGGCACTATCATAGCTCACTGCGGCCTCGACATCCTGGGCTCACATGATTTTCTTGCCTTAGCCTCCCTAGTAGCTGGGACTAGAGGCACAGGCTACCATACCTGGCTAATTGTTTTAAAGTTTTTGTAGAGATGGAGTCTTGCTCTGTGGCCCAGGCTGGTCTCAAATTCCTGGGCTCGAATGATCCTCCCACCTCAGCCTTCCAAAGCACTAGGGTTACAGGCATGAGCTACTATGCCTGGCTGTCTTTTTCATTGTTATTATATAAAGGAAAGAATGTATTATAAAGTTGAAATTGCTTCTAATCCTCATCCTTACTTCTATTAGTCATAAGCAGCTACTAGTATGAATATGGTCTCCTTCCTTCCTTCCCTCTTTCTCTCTTTCTTTCTTTCTTCTTTCTTTCTTTCTTTCTTTCTTTCTTTCTTTCTTTCTTTCTTTCTCTCTTTCTTTCTCTCTTTCTCTCTCTCTCTCCTTCCTTCCTTCTTTCCTTCCTTCCTTCCTTTCTTCCTTTTTCAGACAGAGTTTTGTTCTTGTCGCCCAGGCTGGAGTGCAATGGCACGATCTCAGCTCACTGCAACCTCCACCTCCCAGGTTCAAGCTTTTCTCCTGCCTCAGCCTCCCAAGTAGCTGGGATTAGAGTCACTCTAGTGAGTGGTCATGCCCGGCTAATTTTTGTATTTTTAGTAGAGATGGGGTTTCACCATGTTGGCCAGGCTGGTCTCGAACTGCTGACCTCAGGTGATCCACCCGCCTCGGCCTCCCAAAGTCCTGGGATTACAGGCATGAGCCACTGCATCCCGCCTGTCTGTGGTATATTATACTCTATACACTTTGATTTCTATTATTATTATTATTATTATTTTTGAGATGGAGTTTACTTTTATTGCCCAGGATGGAGTGCAATGGCATGATCTCCGCTCACTGCAACCTCCGCCTCCTGAGTTCAAGCAATTCTCCTGCCTCAGCCTCCCAAGTAGATGGAATTACAGGCATGCACCACCACGCCCGGCTAATTTTGCATTTTAGTAGACATAGGGTTTTGCCATGTTGGTCAGGCTGGTCTCAAACTCCCAACCTCAGGTGATCTGCCCACCTCAGCCTCCCAAAGTGCTGGGATTACAGGCGTGAGCCACCACGCCTGGCCTGATTTCTATTATTTCCACATAATTTTTACAACAAATCTGTAAAACGAGGTTTCCATTTACAGATCAGAAAACTAAGAGCCTTGAAATGATTTTCTCAGTGGTAGGTGGTAGTGGTAGGTTAGAACTGGGGAAACAAGCTTACGGTTTGATGTTTACCCACTAGCACTACCTCCTTCAAATCATGATAGTGAAAGAAGCTTTGAAACTACAGATCTCTAACTCCCTTTTATAGGACTGGAAGGGACCTTAATTAAGACCCTTCTATTTACAGAGGAGGAAACTGAAGCCCAGAAATACTAAGAGTTGGCCCAGGTCACACCTTGGTGATTGTGGAAGGACTAAGAGAACAAGCCTGGCTCTGACTCCCGCCCTTTCTCCATCCCACCTCTTACTGCCCCAGCCAGGAGGCTAGATCTCAGAATGCAATCAGAAAAATCCCTCACTGAGAAATATTAAGACTAGAATGCTAAGAAGAAATATTAACAGTTCCATAGAAAATGACAAAAAGTATGCATATATAATTTATGAAAAAACAGAACAAAGTTTTTTTGGAAAGTTTGACTTACCATTGCCAAGTAAGAACTGCAAATTAAAGGAAAAACCATTCGAACTCAGTTGACAATGACTTTTTTTAAGCTAACACTCATTGTTTTGAGGTGTGGGCTTTGCTCTATGACTGAAAGACACTCTTGCAGCTGGTAGAAGTAAAACTATTACAGTCTTTCAAGAAAGCAGTTGAGTATTGTGTATTTAAAATCTTAAAAATATTTAAGGCTTTGATCTAACAATCTGAATTCTAGGGAAGTTTTCAAAGATAATCAGGTATGTGGCCAAAGAATATTACGTGCAACATTATTTATAATATTGAAAAATTGATCATCTTATTATGTCCCAAGTAGAATGGTTTAATAAATCAGTGTAAATTTATATGATGTGATGTTATGCAGCTGTTAAAATCATAGCTTGGAATATTATTTGATAACCTGGAAAAAGGCTTATGATATATTAGGTGAAAAGGAGATTTCAAAACTAAATAATCTGATTTTAAAATTATTAGTAGTAGTGCACTGAGAAACGGGTTGGAAGGGAATCAGTTAGAGGCTACCATTTCTGGATAGTCAGTCTTGGAACATGCCCTGCTCTTAAGGTGTGCACTTTTATTTGTTGCTCAAATAAGCAAATGAATAAATTGTGGGATTATGGATAATTTAAATTTTCTTCTCCATAGGTTTTGGAATTTCCCAAATTTTATGAGAATATTTTTATTGTCATAAAAATTAACCAGGCAGGGTGTGGTGGCTCACGCCTGTAATCCCAGCACTTTGGGAGGCTGAGGTGGGTGGATTGCCTAAGCTCAGGAGTTCGAGACCAGCCTGGGCAACACTGTCAAACCCCGTCTCTACTAAAATACAAAAAAAAATTAGCCAGGTGTGGCAGTGTGCGCCTGTAGTCCCAGCTACTCGGGAGGCTGAGGCAGGAGAATTTCTTGAACCTGTGAGGCAGAGGTTGCAGTGAGCCAAGATTGCGTCACTGCACTCCAGCCTGGGCAACAGAGCAAGACTCCATCTCAGAAAAAAACAGGCTGGGCACAGTGGCTCACGCCTGTAATACCAGGACTGCGGGAGGCTGAGGCAGGCGGATCACCTGAGGTTGGGGGTTCAAGACCAGCCTGACCAACATGAAGAAACCCTGTCTCTATTTTAAAAATACAAAATTAGCCAGGCGTGGTGGTGCATGCCTGTAATCCCAGCTACTCAGGAGGCTGAGGCAGGAGAATCACTTGAACCTAGGAGGTGGAGGTTGCAGTGAGCTGAGATCGCACCATTGCACTCCAGCCTGGGCAACAAGAGTCAAACTCCATCTCAAAAAAAAGAAAAACCAAAAAAAAAAAAAAAAAAATTATGAAAACTTACAGCATGTTGACACTAACTGAACAAGATAGAAAAAAAAACTAGAATTTTTGTTCAATATCCTTCATTTTTACCACTTTCCAAAAGTTTAGAATACTGAAACTCAACATTGGCTTATTTCCTTTTCATGGAGGGGCTGGATGGATTCTTTAAAGCTGCCAAATCTTTTGTCATTTCTGGACTTCAGTTCCCTCCTTTGTAAATAGAAGGAATTTAATTAAGGTCTCTTCTAGCCTTAAAAAAGGTAGTTATAAATTCATTCCTCCTCAGTGATCCTGGTTGATAGAATTCTTCCTTTATCAAAAGCCTCTGCTAAAGAGCACCCTCAAAGTTAAAGTCATTGTAAAAAAAACTCTCCCCGGTTTTGCAGAGACATTTTTGTTTTGCTGCATGACTTTCAGACAAGCACTAGACTTGTGTCATTTCCATATGAACAGACACATGTTTTCCGGAGGGCAGGCTGTAGTTAGGGCTGTGTCTGTGCTACTGTGTCTCTGCATAACCCAACGGGCTTGCATGAGAATAGGATTTTTCATCTCATTTCCATTGGTTTCATACATTAAGCAAGTCAATTCGCATGTGCTACAGGTCACAGTGGGAACTCTCCATATAAGGCTATAGGTGGTTCAGCTCAACCCATTTCTTATTTCTGAAAACAACTTGAAGCATGCAGCCTATGGCTGGAAGGCAATTGAGTTATATTTATAGAAGGGCAGCTTGATCTCTTTGCGTGATATCCTGTCTTTAGAAAGTGAAAAATAAGTTGCTATGTGTCATCATCGGGTATAGGCAACTAGATGCAGAAATTTAAAAAGAACAGATCTCTTTACTGAGACCCAAATATGTCCCCTGACATCACCCCTCCAAAGTGCACCACCTCCAGTGAGTCTCTCTGTCATGCCCAGCCAGTGGACAGCCAGCCCCCACCATTCCTCCAGCACTCCCGTGGCCAAGCATGGGGGTGCTGTGCTGGCAGCCTGTGGCCTGACATCTCTACCAGTCTTCCTGTCCCTCGTATGACAGGGAATGTGTCCTCTGCTGGCTGTGTTCTTTGTGGAGCTCAGGGGAGGGAAAGGGCCAAGCCATTTCTCTGGTGCTTTTGGGAGCAGTGAAAAGGCCACACCCTTTTCAAGGGACACTTTTCCTGGAAAGCCCCTGGATCTTAGCTGGCTGTTATCCTGTGAAGCCGGCTCTGGCCACTAGGGGCAGGGCCATGAACTCAGCCTCGAGGAGCCTTCAGGGCAGCCGGCACTCTGGAGGGACAGACAGAACAGGCCACCAGGTGCAGACAGGAGAAGGAGGCAGGGGGACGGAACGGAAGACGCCTGGGGTGGATGGCAGTCAGTGCCCTTGGGTGCTGGCATCTGTCTTCCCAGCCACCGCTAGATCAGGCTTCTGAGCCTGTTGGCTGTCAGGGCTAGACTGTGCCCCATAGGCGCCATGGCAGTCCCCATGAAATCCACCAGGTGTCACTAGGCAGCATAAAGGTAACAGGCCTGGAAGGTCCCCAACAGCCCAGCCGGACATGCTCAGGTGACTCTGGGGCTCCTCATTCAGTGGCACAAACTCCAGGACCCAGTGAGGGAAACGGGAACCCACCAGGCTGAGCAGTATGGCTAAATCCATTTATTCCAAAATCAAAAGCAAAATAAACAGGAGTCGCATCACCAGGGAGCCACAACCCCATCCCTGCCTCCTTCCTCTGTCCTATGCTAGCAATAAATACGTTTCCCAGATGCAAATAATGATTAGAACCTCCTCCCCATATGCCAGCTCCAACCTCCACTAGGTACAATACAGGGGGCAGCCCTACCCCCCGGAATATACAAAATGTTACACAGATACTATATGTACACTGGGGAAGGGGGTCCACCCCAGCAGCCCGTGCCCTCGCCTGCTCTACAGTTAGCCCCACTGTCCCGCCTCAGCTGCCTCTCTGAAGAAGAAGATGGGAGCCCCCTGAGGGAAAGTTGCTTTGGTGAGAGTAGGGAGGCCATCAGGCCTCCTCCAAACAAACCAGCTCCACCAGCCTCTGGCTCTTCAGTAACAATCATCATCATCCAGAAATTGAAGGACTCAGCCCTGGTCAAGGTGGCAAAGGGTCTGTTTTTCTCCCCCCATTAGACAGGGGTCTTGTCTTGCTACCCTAATGGTAAAGGGGTGACTGGGAAGGGGTAGTAGGGACATGGTGGGGGAGGAGACTCCAGACCCACTTCTTCAGGCTTATGCTGACAGGGGCCTGCTTTTATTTATTTTTATTTATATCCCGTGACTTTTTTTTTAATCTCATAACTTCTTTTTCATAACTTTTAAAATAACTTTTCATACAACTTTTTTCTACTTTTTTTGACACACTTTTCCACATTTTTTATCCCATAACTCTTTTATCCCATAACTGTTTGTTCTTTTAATAAACACACTTATATAGTTACAATTTTGTAAAAATAAAAACAGATTATCTCATGCCAAGCGTGCCCATTATTTGCACGCTATAGTATTTAATACTATAGTTTTCAAGACACACAAAATTTTAAGGCAAAAACAGCACTTTGCAACAATTTAATAATTACATTACAGTAACATCACAGCAGTCAACAATGCCACTTTAGGCAAAAGTCAGTATTTCCATTATACATTCTGTTTGTAAGAATTCATAAATAGGTAAAAGTCATTCTAAGAAAACTTGGCAAATAAAGCTTTGGACTGGAATTGGCATTTCTTTCTTTACTTTTCCTTCCCCTGGTTTCTTTCTTTTAAACTACAGTATTCATATTTAAAATGTTTTAACTTATTTCAAAACATTAAGATAGCAGTTACATTTTTGAATAATTATTTTAAAATGACTAAGATAAAGTTTTAGAGAAATTATATTATGGATAGGGCTGATTTACATTTTCACATTTTCAAAAAATTAGCTTTGGTTTTAGAACTGATTTTTTTCATTTCGAGAAAACCTATCAGGTTTAATCAAATACTTTAAAAATAATTATCATATATTGCAGTCTTTAGATAGGTATTTTGATTCTTTACTTCCTACAGAAATTCACATTTATTCAGTTAAACTCACATTTTAAAATTCTGTTTCTGATGATCTCTAACCTTCTAATGTTGCCTTCCAAGCAAATTGAAAGCTGCCTTATACTGAATGAGGAAGAGAACAAATACTTGGCTGAATGAGGTATTGCAAAAAACTGCATGCACTTTGAAGAAAGACTTAAGTTACTGTCACACGATTTCCATTCTTTTTAGTTTTTTGTTAAATATATGACAAAATACCTACACAAAGAGTGGTATTTCAGTTAATATAGTACATTTATTTTCCAGACTGACATTCAGCTTAAATATGCCAGTGCGTGATTTAATCCATAGGTACCTGATGAACACATTATTGTCAGATTGGTTACAGATGCTGAACTCTATCTGACGGTCATTCCTAGTCATTTATATGTGTCAGGGTAAAAGTGAAGTGATTTGAACTATAAAAATACCTTTGAAATAATTTATCAATGTATTAGGTAAACCCAGTTTCAGAATGATAAAGAAAAACTGTTAGACCAAATAATGTGGCTAATTAACAGTGGTAGGATTTCTAGCCCAAGGGTTTAAAATGGACTTAAAGTAACTGTCTTTAAACTGAACTCAAAGAATGCAAAAGCGGCAAGTTCAGAAAATAAAAGGCAAGAGCAGGACCTTAAGTCCATTTTAAACCCTCGGGCTGGAAATCCTGCCACTGTTAAGTAGCCACATTATTTGGTCTAACAGTTTTTCTTTATCATTCTGAAACTGAGTTTATCTAATATATTGATAAATTCATACAATTTGGAAGAGTCAGTTGAAGTCACAAGGACTTAATATTTGTACTCTTTCAGTGAATGCAGGCACATCTGTTATTCCATCTGTAAAACTGTACTATTGCTCTCCTATTAATGTCATATTTATAAAAGCATCATGAGGATGCCAAATGCTAAAAATGGAGATGGTCTAGTAACTAGAAATGCCCACCCCAGGGAGCGCACATACATCTCTCCCTGCATCCTAATAATGTGATGTATTTTGGAACACAGACATTAGAACTTCATGAGGTTTTAGCTGTTGATTCTTTCCCAAGCATCTTAAAGTCATGATTTAGGCAATGTATGACTGAAATAATTCATTCATCATGTATAGGCACACTAACATAAATATGGCACAAAATATGCCTCTAACTGAAACCAAGAGGTATAAAAACATATTTCACTCTTTGTGAAGAACTTTGTGAGGAAACATAACTCTGTGATTGTATAGACACTTTTCCTCGTAATACTTTGACATTCACAAACATTAGATTGCATTGTGGCTTGTAAACATTTTAAGTTGCATAAACTTCGCCTTGATTTTCATATGTAGTATAGTACTGTCTACTAAAACTCCTTTTTGTTTCAACTAAGTACTCTCACATATATTGGTTTATAATAATGGTTGTTATTATTTTTAAAGTGTTTTCCATTCAAAGAAAAGAAGTAAATTCCTATGTCAGAGTAACCAATGTGGCTGACGAATAGGTATGAGCCAGAGAGGTCTAGATGGTAAAAACCAATCTTCTAGCCTCAAAGAAGCTCCATGAACATAGAGGAAAGCCAAGTGTCACACAGCTTTCCTTCACTCGAATTCATTCTTGACTAGAGCCTGTATGCCTCTTCCAGGGACATTTAAGCTCTTAAAGGATTTCTTACAATCTTTACTAAATACATTAAGAAGAATGCCAACCAGTGCCCTTTTGTGGACTGGGACATATACTCATGTGATTAAAACAGGTAACATGAACTCTGACTTTAAAATGTATTGTAGATATAAACGCTCTAAGCTAGAAAAGGTTTTCCACATCCACAGTCAATGATGGGAGCCTTTCATTCCTCAGAAATAATCCCTTTTCAGGTCATCGAGAAAGGGTACAACTGCTGCAGCTCATGATGCAATATCCTCATGAGCCCAGAGCACATACAAATCCTAAGGGAACTACCATAGTACAGCGCTCATTCTTGGCACCAGAACAAATGAAACACTCTATCCTGCACACACCTGCCAGAGCAGGCCACTTTCCTCTTCCGTGAGATTTAAAAAGCTCCCCAAAATGTTATTATTCCCATCCCCAATACACAGAAAATAGGAGAAAGGCTGTTTCCAGTTCTCAGCCTTTAAACAACTCTAAAGGTCAGTACTCACAGTGGCATATTACAAAGTAATAAACGACGCGCACTTGAGGGCAAGCCACATATTGAGCTAATGAAGAGCTCACTGTGGTTAAGATTCAATCAAATGTAATAGCAGAATATAAGCAAATTTTATCTGAATTCTGTAATGAATATACATGCTGCAATAACATTAAAAAAGCATGGCAGCCTGTTCCAAACCAGTAAGAATAGTTTTGTGCAAATAGTGGGTCTTTGTGTGTTTGAATTCCCACCACCTAAGGGCAAACTCGATCTGCGTGCTAATGACCTACAATTATCAAATTAAAAACAAAAATGCTAAAGGATGCCAGAGTGAACATCAGGGAAAGACCAACTCTCCCTTAACTTTTTACAAATAAATTTAAACGGTAAATTAGAAACACAAATAAATGTGAGTGGCTCTAACATTCAAATGGAGTAAATGAATTGTGTAGGAGATTAACCCCATCACTTTTTGTTGTTGTTTTTAAATTTCTTGACCAGCTCTTAGATGATGATGATGTTTGTCTCCCTGTTCTTGGCTGCCCGGTAAAAGAATGGCACGCAGGGTTTGCTAGGCAAGCCTGGGTGCTCCTGGGTGTCCTGCATTACAGGAAGCAGCTTCACGATCTGCTGTGCAGTGGGGTTGTCATGGGGAGAACCCTCCCTGGCCGCTCCTGGTGCAGGCTCCACGCTGTCGTCCAGGCTCACCTCATAAAAATCTTTGGAGAGAAGGAGGCGGGTGTCTGAGCACAATGCAAACCTCCCCTGCTCCTGCCTTCCCACCCCGCCCGTGGGCTCCACTCGCCATCCTGCTCACCGGCAGCCCCAAGTTCCTGGGGGGCTGGGGCCCCTGGAGCGGGCTCATCAGCAGGGTTCTGGGCAGCGGTGAGGAATTTGCCATGACTCTCGTGGTTGCCCACAAGGGGCAACACCAGATCTTGCAGCTCCAGCAGCTCCAGCAGCTTCACCTGAAGGGAGGGGTGCTCAGCTCCCACCCTGGAGCCTGCGCCAGCACCCATGCCGACCCCCACCCCCGCAGAGATGTTGCACGCCCTACCTTGATCTCCTTGTTCCAGGCCAGCCTGATGACATCCTCCATCTGCTGGTGCCGCGTGTTTGGCACTGCCCCCTGGCTTTCATATACGGTGAAGGACTCTCCTGCGAGAGGACACGGCTCAGACACTAGGGTCCCTCCGATGGCCCTGCAGCTCCCCGTGCCCTGGCCTCCCACTCACTCATGCCATCTGTCGCTCCAGAGGGCTGGATGACTTCAAGCTCTAGTTTCTCCACCTGCTCCTTCCCGTCCGCCTTCTCCTTCAGGAGGTCCATAAAGCTGCTCTGGAGCCAAAATAATGGGGTCACATCTTGGGAGTGACCTGTTGTGCCCCGCCCCCACTTTTCTAGGCCCATGCCAGGACTCGCTCACCTTCACCTTCTCCATGGCCTCCTTCAGGGCCCGGTAGCTCTCCCCACACACAAACTCACCCCCAGTCCTCCCTGGGGCCGGGGCCTCTGCCTCTGGCTCCTTCCAGGCCAAGGCCACCAGATGAGCCAGGTGCAGGCAGCACAGCCTTCGCACCTTCCACTGCCCATATAGCCGTGCCTGCTCCTCCTGGGAACTGGCTCCAGCGGAGTTGAAAAATGCCACTTGAAGGCAAGAGGTGAGTATTCTTGTAGGGGCATAGACAGAACAAATGAGGCAGGGAGGTGAAGCACAGCCCCTTCCCTTGGGGCCTCAGAGAGTGCACCTGTTGGTCACAGGTGACAAGGTGTCTGACCACTGGCTCCCAGAAGGGGTGAGGGGCCAGAGAAATCCGAAGGCGGGAAAACCAAGAGCATAAGGGGGTCTGGGAGGGACCACAGAGGAAGGTGGCAAAGTGGGGCAGGGAAAGTCAGGCTCACCGTGGCCTCCCGGCTCTCCAGGTCCTCCGGGATGTTTGGCGTGGGCCGAGGCGCCTCCTCCTCCTCACTGTCCAGATGTTCTCCATCTCCTGTAGGGAGGTGGCCAGAGGGGTCCTCAGACAACCCAACAAAGGTGGTACTGTGGGCCCACCTCTGTCCCCACCCTCACTGTGTAACCCTGAGCCAGACCCTCCCCAAAGGGGAATGAGCTGCTGTTATTTTTCCTTTTAAGAACCAAGATCTTGCTATATTGCCCAGGCACAGTCCCACTACCAGTCGGTGCGGGAGTCCTGACCTGCTCCCTTTCTGATCTGGGCCAGTTCATTCATCCTTAGGCAACCTGGTGGCCCCCTGCTCCCAGGAGGTCACCATATTGATGCCGAACTTAGTGCAGACACCCGGTTGGCATAACTACCAGCTGTTCTAAAGGTCTCTTCCAACCCTTCAATCCTATGCTGCTAACAGTCCCCCATTCCTCGTGGGCTCTCTCCTCTTCCTCTGAGTGGTCTCCTGTACCTTCTCCAGGGAGAGCCATGAGGCTCAACTGGGTCTCCAGCAGTTGGTTCCGCTGGCTGGCAGCTTCTAGGTGCTCCTAAGGGGACAAGAAGCAGAGTGAGAAGGCACAGAGGTTGCCAGGTCATCCCCCTCGGGGCCCCGTCCTCAGCAACTCCCTCCCCTGGGTCTCCTGCAACTTTTGGCGGGCCATCTCAGCCACTGCTTTGCCCCAAGCTTCCTGCTGCTGCAGCTGGTCCACAAGCTGGGTCTGCAGCAGTAACTGCCTGTGCAGCGCCTCCTTCTCAGAGGTCAGCTGCTGATAGGTGGCCACGTACTGCTGCAGGTGACCCAGGTACTAGTCTCGCTGCTGCTGCTGCAGACTCTGAGACTCTTGGCTCTTCAGCTCCACCTGCAGGAAGACCCTGGGCATGAGGGCACGTGGTGGCTGGCTTCCAGATTCTGGGACCATTAATAGGGTAGCAAGGGCACTGTGGGGCTCTGTCACCTGCCCAGGACCCTGGCCCCTTGCTCCAGGCCTAAGAGGCTTCCTCCCTTGCCTAGAACCCCATACCTCCTTCCCCAGCCTCAAATCTCATGTCCTTCTTCCCACCGTTTAAACTGTAGGCCACAGACTGGTGGAAAAGCAGAGGGAGCCAACCACCATCTGCTAAGTGTGCTACATGCCTAATGCTTTCCATGTATTCTCTCATTCAATCCTCAGCACCTCTGCAAGGAAAATGCTAACTTCCTTTTGAAGTTACAGAAACAGAGACTAAGAGATGAACAGTAGTTGAACGGTGACCAGCGGAACCCAGGCCAGAATCCAGTTTGAATCTAAGGAGGCTTTTTTGTTTTGTTTTGAGACAGTGTCACTCTGTGTCCCAGGCTGGAGTGCAGTGGTGCAATCTCAGCTCACTGCAACCTCCACCACCTGGGCTCAAGCGATTCTTATACCTCAGCCTCCTGAGTAGCTGGGATTACAGGCATGCGCCACCATGCCTGGCTAATTTTTTGTTGTTGTTGTAATTTTAGTAGAGGTGAGGTTTCGCTATGTTGGCCAGGCTGGTCTCAAACTCCTGACCTCAAGTGATTCTCCTGCCTCAGCCTCCCAAAGTGCTGGGATTACAGGTGCGAGCCACCATGCCCAGATAAGGAGCCTCTTGTACCACTGTCTCTTCCCCTATGACTGGGGGGCTCCATGCCTCTAACTGGGATGATGATGTCCAGATCTGGGAGGAGCCCAGGGCTACCCACCTCTAAAAGTCAGAGGGCAGGAAGCAAGAAACAGTCATAGGGCTGCCCTGGAGGGTGCTGGGGTCACCTGCCCCCCAGCTAGAGCTGCCTTTGGCCTGGCACCTCCCCTCCCCAGAGGCTGGTGCCCGCCTCCCAGCCCTTCTTGGATGGGGTGGAGGTTACCATCTCCTTCACCTTGTCTAGCTTCTCCTGCAGCTTCTTTACTCCCTGCTCTAAATGCAGTGCGCTCTTGTTCTCGTTGTTCTGCACAGAGAGAAGTAATCAGTGGCGACCCACTGCAGCTGGAGACACCAGAACTTGGTGTCTGCCTCCCATGTCACCGGGAAGGGTGGAGACAGGTTCGAAAAATCATCCCTTCTCCCCCACAGCCATCAGAGCAGGGCCTGATGAGCTGTAGCTCACAGGTGCCTTTAGAAGTACCATTTCATGTGAGGGCTACACTGCCCCATTTTACAGGTGGGGAAACAAAGGCCTGGAGGGACAGGGATGAGGGCAGGCTCCCCAGGTGGGGCAACCCACCAGATCCTCGAAGCCGCGCTGTGGCTCGGCCAGCTGCTTGTCGAGCTTGCGGTTCTGGGAGAGCGCGAGTCTCTCCTCCCGCTTTCGCAGCCTCTCCTCCTGCTTCTGTAGCCTCTCGTCCTTCTCCCATAGCCTCTCTTCCTGGACCCACAGCCTTTCCTCCTGCTTTCGCAGCCTCTCCTCCTCCTTTCGCAGCCTCTCCTCCTCCTTTCGCAGCCTCTCCTCCTCCTTTCGCAGCCTCTGCTCCTGCTTTCGCAGCCTCTCGCCCTGCTCCCGTAGCATTTCCTTTTGTTGACACAGTCTCTCCTGCTCCCGCGCCCTCTGCTCCTCCTGCTCTCGGAGCCTCTGCTCCTGCTCCTGGAGCCTCTGCTTTTGTTCCTTGCTCAGGAGACTCAAGGCCTGATTGTTTTGCACCTGGGATTGGAGCTTTCCCTCCAGACCCTCCACCTCCTTCCTCAGCTGTTTGGCCTCATCTTGTAGCTGCTCCACCACAGAGGTCACTGCTGGGGGCGCCAGGGATGGGGGCTCAGCTGAGAAACGAAGCAGACAATAAGGGCCTCTGGATTCCCCACCCCCCTACCCACCCACCCCTCAAAAAAAAAGCCCTCCTCTTGATGCACAGCTCCTCTCAGGGTTCCCAAACTTGGCCTCACTGCTAATGATTCCTCGCACCCGATGGTAGCCAATTTCCAAGCCACTTTCACATAGAGAGCACTGTGGGTGGCTGACAACGGGCACTCCTTCCTCTTTGCTGATGGGGACCCTGAGGCTTATGGAGATGACAAAACTTGCCATCTCCTGGCACAGACCTCTTTCCCTCTGCCTCAAAGCCCTTCCATCCATTCACCTCCCTGGGGCATTCTAAGCCACCCCCACAGACCTCTGATGCCAGTCCTGCTCCCAGGTCACACCAGCACCATCTTACCCATCTGATTTTGGAGGCCGGACAAGCTCCTCTCCAGCTCCTGTATCCCATGTATGTCATGCTTCTTCTCCTCCTTCAATAGGAGAGTCTGCCCAAAGCACAGGGGAAAGGGCCCTGGAGAGAGGGGCTGGTGGCTGGACAGGCTACCATCTCCCTCTCTGCCCCCATCTCCACAAAGCCCAGACCCATGACCACCTCTGGCTGTACTATTCCCATTTTACAGATGCCCAGAAAGATTCAGTGACCTATCTAAGGTGGGGGGCTGAAGGGTCAGGTCTCACCTCCACCAACACTTTTCTCATCCTCTCCTGCCACCGGGCCCTCTCTGCTTTTATACAATGAGCATACTCCGCTCTTTGTAGATGGACTTGTTTAAGTGACTCTGTCACCTGCAAGAAATGGGCACAGAAGTTAGGAAGGGCTGTCACTGGTCCTCACCTGCTCCTGGCCACCTGGGGTCATCTTCCTTCCACATCCCTCCCTCTGCAAAGCCTCACCTGTGTTACATGGGCATTCAGCAGCGCCCGCTCCTTTATGGTCTGCTGTAACTGCCGCTGGAGGATCGCTTCACTGCAGCTCAAGGACTGGATGGTGAAGAGTGAGAAGTTTCGATCTGGGGAGCCCAGGCAGTGCCCCTTAAAAGGGCTAGGGCTAGGCTCAATATACAACTCGGTTAGTAAAGATCAAGGCATTTCCAAGCCCATGGCCTGGTTATTAAAAGAACTCAGTAAAGTTGGAAGGGACAGGGAAAGAGATCGAATTTACAGCTGGCTAACAGAGGCCCAGAGAGATCAGATAATATTGCTATTGTTATTGCTGTTATTACTACCACTGTTTGCACCGTTATGGAGTGCTTCACCAGGTTCCATGCTAGCAATCCCATTTAATCCTCACAACCACCATATGAGAGTTACTAGGATTACCTCTATTCTGTAGATGAAAAACATCGAGTGTTTGAGGTTAAGTGCTTGCCTAAGATCACTTAGACAGAGCTGGGATTTGAACACCCAGGTCTATCCTATTCTCTAAGCCCATTTTTCTTGCTGGGGGTGGGGGCACAGATAGGAAGGGGGAAATTAATCTTTTGTTTGCTTTTTGAAAGGATCATACATTCATATAGTCCCAAACTCAGAAGGTATAGAAGGGAGGTGTCTCCCAGGCACCCTGTTACTCTCTCCTGAGTTTTTTATCAATGCTTGCAGACATGTTTTTGTATATTATCATAGTACACACACACCTTTCCTCTCTCTACAGAAACGGTAACATACTAAAAGTACTCTTCTGTACCTTCACAGAACAACTACCCAATACCCCACCTAGGACTTGGCCAAGGCCACAGCCAGGAAAGGGCAGGGCAGGCACTTGGCCTCTGAGCTCTGCATCCAGTGCTCACTCCCTACAGTGCCCCCCAGCTCACCCACAGCAGCTGACTCAGCCCCAGGCTGCCTCTAACAACCATACACAAAAGTAGTGAGAAATGAGCATGCTGCCTTCTGGGCAGGACACTCCATCCTGCAGAAGGGAACTTTAGGCTCACTCCTCCATCTGGGAAGCCAGGCTGCCAGGGGATGGGGCAGCCGGTTGGACTCATCCTGTCCTCTTCCTGCTGCTGTGTAGACACAGCACAGAGAGCCCGCTCCAATTCTTGAATACGCTGTAAGGAGCATTGCAGGCGGCCAGCCAGATCCTTGGACTCTTCTGTAATGAGAGAGGTTGATATGGGGCCCAAAAGACTCCCCCTAAAGACCTGTCAAAGTGCCAGGTTGAAGGATGATGGGATGCCCAGATTCCCACCTTCGAAGTGTTGGGCAGCACGTTTAGTATGGTAAAGGGCGGTCTTCAAGTCTTCCTTTTCCAACGTGAGGATGTTGATTGCCTGGAATTGAATGTTTGGGAGAAAAGCCAAGCAAGTGCTGAAAGGAAAGAAACATTCTCCAGAGGACAGGAGAAAGATCCCCACCCGCCACTCACCTCTAACTGCTCCATTTGTGCTTTGTGTATTTCATTGTTTGCTTTCTTTGCCTATAGGAAGAGGAAGACAGAGCTCTTACCACAGGGAGGCAGAGATGGCACAGCAAGAGACACACCCCCAGAATGCCACCAATGCCCCAGGACAGGCCCACCCATGAGACCAGGTTATCAGCGACCCTGTGGGGATGGGGTGAAATCTGAGGGGTGAGCCTTCTTCCCCAGGCTGGGAGTGGGCAAGATGAGACTGGCGCCTCTACATCTGAGTGCCCCTCAAACCCAGCAGTCATGTTGTGAGCAAACAAAGAAATCACGTTACTTCTTCCAGCTGATGTTCCAGTTGTTCCTTCTGCTGTTTCTGTGGGGAGAGTCAAATTCAGGTGACTGAGAGTGGCCCCCTCAACTCTATTCCCCAGACCAGGAAGCGGTAGGCAGGGGCCAGCAATGGATTTTAAAGGCAACATTCTCAGACCCAATGGCAACATGAACTGGTCAACTCTCCTCAAGCTCCCAAGGACAGAGGAATTGGGTCTTTGTTGGTTTTTGCCCACAGCCACAGAACTCAAAGTCTGAATCTGGATTCTCTTGAAAGGACAGTAACATAAACCTCTAGAGAGGGAGTCTCAGGAAGACCCACCCTTCTGCCAGCTTGTGATTTAGAAAGGTTCCTTCATTCAACAAACATTTACTGAGCACATACGGGCCAGGTATGGTTCTTCACAGCAGATATAGGATGGAAAAGGACAGACAGGAGCCCTTGACCCTGAGCTTTCCATTCTAGGGGCCTTTAAATCTCAGACTCTCAGAGCTAACAGAGACCTTTGATGCTCTACCTCCTCCAGAAACACGAGCCCAAGGAGGACAGGTGGCTTGTCCAGACTCAAAGCAAATTAGGGACTGAGTCAGGGCAGAAATACAGGGCCCCTGACAACCAGTCAGACTAGCACTTCCCTGAGAGGTGACAACCCCAGGGCGTGTGTGGCAAGGACTGGAGCAGGGGTGTCTGGAGAAGAGAGAGTCGGCAAAGAGGGCAGCAACAGAAGAGCCATGCTGCATGCTCCGTGCTCTGGGGTCCCTCCAGATGAGGCCTGGGTGCTCCAGCTCCCCATTTGCCGTTGGCACCAGGGGCCCCCAGCCCCTTTCTTCAGGGCCCCAAGGGGAAACTAAAGGCCAGGATTGGCAGCGTGGAATCAGGGGACCCCACTGGACTCTTATCAATGATTCTATGTTTTCATTGAGTTGATTGTCACGGAGCTTGACTGCAGGGCTGTTGCTAGTTCTTGGTACTGGCTCTGAGGCACATGCAGAGAGGAGGAGTTGGAAGAGGATTGTGGGGAGAGGTAGAGAGAACAATCATTAGGGCTGGGGTGTGTGTGGGCTGTCTCAGCTGGCAGAGGGTCACCCAGCCCCCACTGTGAGAGGAGGTTGGAAGGCTGGCCTGCAGAGTCACTGCACCTCAGCCTAGGGCCTCTTACTTCCAGATCTTTCAGGGTAACAGATGATGCAGGAGTAATAAAAATGAGAAATTTAAAAAAAAACTTACATGGGAAACAGTTATGTATATAGAGAAAGTATAAAAACAGCAAGGAGCTGGGCACAGTGGTTCACACATGTAATCCCAGCACTTCGGGAGGCTGAGGCTAGTGGATCACTTGAGGTCAGGAGTTCAAGACCAGCCTGGCCGACATGGTGAAACCTAATCTCTACTAAAAATACAAAGATTAGCCAGGCGTGGTGGCAGGTGCCTGTAATCCCAGCTACTCAGGAGGCTAAGGCAAGAGAATCGCTTGAACCCGGGAGGCAGAGGTTGTAGTGAGCCGAGATCGCACCACTCAACTCCAGTCTGGGAGACAGAGTGAGACTCTGTCTCAAAAAAAAAAAAAAAAAAAAAAAAAAGGCCCAAATCCCACATGCCTGCTCTGTACATTATTCCCAAATTACTTTTAAACTTTAAGGTCTCACCATTTCCAAGATGATAAAAGATGCAGGGAAGGAAAAAACCCAATCAATCAAGCGGGTGAAGAAGCAGACAGAAACAGGCTGAAGGTTAATGGCAGCAACATAAAACAAGGCAGAGGCCAAGTATCCCCCAAACCAGAGAAGCCTCAGGGCCATGCACAGCTGCAGACAGCAAGCCAGAGAGGGGTCTTGGCACTGCCTCACCTTCCACTTGTCCAATGGGGGAGCGCTACCCCATTGGAGTGGTTAAGGTTGGACACCAGCACCTTCAGAATGTCCTGAATCTACAGGAGGTGACAAGGGAAAAACAAGGACAGGGGGTGAAAGACAGAAGTGGCTTAGAGAGAAGCAAGAAAGTCAGGGTAGGAGGAAGATGTGGGTTCAGGAAAAGGGAACGCTGAAGAAGAGCAGAAGAGATTAAAACCATGGCCTGTGCCATTCTTCCAAATGGCCACCTGCTGCCTTTCCAGGGACAGGAACAAATAGATAGAAAAGTCCCCTGAGTGATGCAGTCACAGAGTGGAGTCAGCTGACCAATGCAGCTCTTAATACGCTCACTGGACCCCTCTCCTCAGGCCCAGGACATGGGTGATGAATCTGGTAGAGCGCCAGACCTCCACCTCCATTAAAAAAACAGACTCCTGGGTAAGAGTTCACTTGAACTAAGGGGGCTCCAGCTAAAAAACAAGTTTGAAAGACACTGATCTTATCCAGTATCATCTTATAGAGGAGGAAACTGAGGCCCAGCGGAAGAAGTGATTTTTCTGTGGTCACTGAGCAAGCTGGTGGCAAGTTAGACCTTCTCTTGCTCCGAGTGCCTGGGGCTCTCCTCACCACACCCTGGGCCTCCTTCAGTGACTCCTAAAAGGACAGCCTTATGGCAAGCGGCTGTACTCATTAGCCTAGCTTCCCCTTGAGAGTGGGGATCAGGAAAATCAAACAGCAATGACCATTTCCTGGGTATCTGGAATCTCATTTAAACTTCACAAATGGGAGTCAAACAATACTACCCTTATTTTACAGATGTGAAAAAAGAGGCCCAAAGAGCTCAAGCAACTTGCCATAAATCAGATCCCTAGAAGATGGAGAAGCAGGATTCAAACCCAGAATTCTTAACCAGTACCCAGCAATCTCAACAATCACCCTCTACTGCCCCTTGGGCCCCCTGTCACCAGGAGCCAGGCCAGCCAAGACTCACATCCCCAGGTGAGTGGCAACCACTAGAAGTGGTTGTCTCAGGGCTACTGCCAGTTTTTTTCTTTTTTGTCTTCGCTCCTGCTGGAACAGCAGGGCTGTTCCTCTGCTGATATTCTTTTAGCTGTGGGAAAGAAGAGCAGTAATACTCATGAGAACTACCGGCCCCTACAGCCACACCCTCCTTACAGTTTTTGCAAAATACTCTTATACACCGTCTGATTTAGTGCCACCAACAACTGTACAAGGTGTTGTCACAATCACTTAGTGATTGAGCGGGATGGATATTATGGCTAAAAAAAAAGTGGGGGGGGGAATAATGGAACTTAAACTCAGTCTTCTGACTCCAAGCTCTGGGGTTTTGCCACGAATCAGCCGCTGCCAGGGACCAAAACCAGAGGCAGAGGTAGAAAAGTAAACATTACATAGGCAGGAACTACACGCTGTGTGGTTTAGAGTCACACATCCTCACATGTCTGTTAGTGGGAAGAAGTGCACCAGTATCTCCCAAACTTTTATATCAATGTGTCCTCATGGCAGATGGCAGCTTTTTTGTTAAATCTGGGAATTTATCAGAAAGAGGACAACCCAAGTCTCTTTTCAGAGAGAAGTCTGGTATACTCTTAGAAACCTATGTGAGGGTCATCCCTAAGTACATTAATGTTTTTTCTCTCTCAAGAGAATCAAGGGAAACTGATGCTTCACAAAGATCTCCCACATTTAACCTGTGGCACTCAATGTACCCCAAGTTGAGATGATATGAGGAAGATTCAAGCTGTCAAGTTCAGTTTCCCAAGATCTATTCCACAGAAGATGAGCAAATCTCACTTCAGAGACCACTGACTGAAGGGCAGTCTGGTCCCAGAACTGTAGAGAATTAGAATATGAGGTGGAGAACTCAGAAAAAAATGTTAAAGTCTCTCTGGAGAGTAGAAGCCTGGGAGAAAAACAAACCAAACCCATTCTCCCATCACCACCCAGAGATACTGTCAACGTTTTGAGCTCACAGGGGAAGTGGAGGCTTTTCACACTGTCCATGTCTATGTGAAGGGAGTAAGGCAGCCTGAAACCTCTTGCTCTAGGTCCCGTAGTCCCCATTTCCCTTCTAGCTGGAAATTTGTGCTGTGACCAGAGGAACCAGAAATGGGGTGAGAATGCTTAGGGGACTGGGTTGTAAAATCAAAGGCCGGTCTTGCAGCAGTAATGACAGTTCCTAGGGGGACTGTGACATCACTACATTCCACTCCTCCTGGGGGTGGGGGGAACCACACCAGTGCAATGGCTGAGTTGCCAATCCACGATGGGGGAGGGGGGCTTAGGGCGGGGACCCAGGTCCTTGGAGATGCCAGTCGAGAGAGCCCAGGGAGGTCGGGCTTGGGTCAGCAGGAGGGGAGAGCAGAGTCTGCTCAGGGAACCCCAGGAGTCACCAGCCCAAAGTCACCCAGGGATGACTGGCGATGCTGGGGAGTTGGGGCTGGGGGGCCCAGGTCCTTGCAGAGGTGAGCCCAAAGAACCCAGGGAGGTTGGGCTTGGGGTGGCAGGACGTGAGGGCTGAATAAGGAGCAGGGAGCCCCAGCAGTCACCCACCCAAAGTCACCGCAGGGTGACTGGCGAGGGCAAAGGCTGGGCTGCTTGCTGAAGGGGCGGGGCTGACTGACAAGACTTTGGTTGGGGGAGCCCAGAGGCACCGGGGTGGGGGTGCGAGCCCGGTGTGCCTCAGGAGTGGTATGGACTCTGGGAGTGGTCTTGTCATCGGAGGGAATCTCTGGCTAGGTTGCGGGGGCCATGACCTTTTTCTTGGCTTTTTACCTTTTTCTTGGCTGCTGCCAATTTTTTCTGTCGAGTTTCTTCTAACATCATGGGGTGGGAAGGGAGGTAGGGTTGGGGCCACATCAGCAAACACCTCCAGTCACCTACCAGGCGGCTGTGTGACTGAGCCAGAGGAGGCGTAACCAGGGCCACACTAGAACGCAGAATAGGGGTGTGGCCTTAATGCTCCAATCCCATTGGTCAATGAGAAAGATGAAAGGGAAAGGAGGCGTGGCCAGGCAGCAGTGTGTCCAGAGGAACCTGTGACATCACAAGGAATGCTGCCCATGCAACTGCTGTCCCCGCCCACTTGGGGAGAGGGGTGGGGCCTGCCTACTCCGGGAGAGGGGAGGGCCGGCTTTTGCTTTAAAATGTTAAAAATAAACTTTAAAATATATATGTGTTTATACCTTATATATATGTGTGTCAGTATGTGTGTGTCCACATGTTCCTCCAGAGCTGTCTTCATTATCCAGCTTCTATGCATGGTCTATGATTTTGGCCTACGTTTTTCATCTTCAGATGGAGTATAAGAATTACCAGTATTACCCCAGTTAAGACACAAATCCTATAAAAATGGAAAATCCATAGCATGTTTGATGATTAATGAATGAAGTGGACTATATTATCCAACATTCCAATAAGGTAAAATAATCACAATGATTTCTCTGCTTTGGAAAAAAACATTTCCCTTATTCTCCTACATTATTAAGATTTTTTAAAAAACAAGAAACATGTCTAATATCTTTAAAAACACAAAGTTTTGGGCCGGGTGTGGTGGCTCACACCTGTAATCCCAGCACTTTGGGAGGCCTAGGTGGGTGGATCACCTTAGGTCAGGAGTTCAAGACCAGCCTGGCCAACATGGTGAAACCCCGTCTCTACTCGAAATACAAAAACTAGCCAGGTGTGGTGGTGGGTACCTGTAATCCCAGCTACTTGGGAGGCTGAGGCAGGAGAATCACTTGAACCCGGGAGGCGGAAGTTGCAGTGAGCCAAGGTCATGCCACTGCACTCCAGCCTGGGTGACAGGCTGAGACTCCATCTCAAAAAAAAATAAAATAGTCAATAATAAATAAAAACACAAAGCTTTCCATTTAATAAGCACTCAAAGCTCTTCACTGGTTTAAAGCATATACAAGGCCTATTTTTCTAGAATCACCTGGTCTAAGCCTTGCAAATGAAACTGAATTTCTCACTTGATACTTGGCTATGACTTGCAATCATGAAAACCAAGAATTGTGTTATGTCACTGTGTATTGCCTGTTACCTGAATTCCACACTAGGCTGGGATCAAGGGTTCAATCTTTCATGATTTGCTCCATAACCTGTGAGCTTCTTTTCCTACACCAGACTAAGCTTTGTTCTAGAGTTCTACAATTTACAGTTAGTAGATAAGAGTGGTTCTCAAAAATGTAGTCTCTGGACTAGCAGCACCAGCAGAACCTGAGAACTTTTTATAAGTGCAAATTCTCAGGCCCCACCCTGGACCTGGTGACTCAGAAACTCTGGAGTAGGGCTCAGCAATCTGTGCTGCAATGATCCCTCCAAGTGTTCAAGAACCTCCGGCATACAGCAGGTAGAAAAACGTGTTTCCTTCTGTAGGTCCAAAGCCAGGGATGCCATATGTTCTGTCTTGATATGAAACAATGGCATGCAATTAAAAGACATAAATCTCCTTCCTACTCCCACCCTCCACCCAATGTGTTTTATTTTTATGAGTTAAATAAGAAAACAAATGGCAATCAGAGATTCAGCCTAAAAAGTATATTTACAAGTATCAGTTCTCATCCAGTCTGATCTCATACAATACCATTTACACCCTCTTACCTCTCAAGTTTTTTAAAAAGTGTCTTCACAATGTAAGTCTCAGGCACACTAGCAGTTTTATAATAAAACACCAAGTAGATCAGAATGTCCAAACTTACTAGAGAAGAAAAGTGGAATCACTGGCTGTATTTTCAAATTGCATTCAACAGGAAATGTAAGTTTTGAATTCTTTTCACCTTCACACTTCCAAGTTAATAGCATTAAATCAGAATACACCATTCTTCCAAAGCCTCTAGCCAGGCAAAGTTTTACTGTATTACTTCTTGCTTTCAATGGATATAAAGCACAGTCCTCCTGGTAGGCACATTTTGTATGCCTGCAAAGATGCAGAACTAAACAGTTCCATCTATTCAATATTAAAACAAAAGTCCTGCAAACCTCGGATGGTGAGTGTAATACTTCAGCACTAGCAGTAAAGCCTCAAATATAAAAAGATACCAAGATCACCACTAGCAAACAAAATGAGCTCTCGGCCAGGAGCAGTAGTTCACGCCTGTAAGCCCAACACTTTGGCAAGCCAAGGTGGGAGGATCACTTTAAGTCAGGAGTTCAAGACCAGCCTGGGCAGCATAGTGAATTCGCATCTCTACAAAAAATTTTAAAAATTAGCTGGGCGTGGTGGCACACACCTGTAGTCCTAGCTACTAGGGAGGCTGAGGTACGAAAATTGCTTCAGCTCAGGAGTATGAGGCTGTGGTACCTATGATCAAGCCACTGCACTCCAGCCTGGGTGACAGAGCAAGATCTAGATAATTACAGTCTGTCCTGCTCCTGTTTATGTTAAAATGCTTTCAATCAGCAGGATAAAAATTAAGTGAAACGTGACTTGGGAGCTTGGCCAGAAAATAGGCAATGGAGAAACAGGCACTTCCCACAAGAATAAAAATGGCCAACAAGCATATAAAAAAGATTCAAGGCCAGGGCCGTGGCTCACGCCTGTAGTCCCAGCACTTTAGGAGGCCGAGGCGGGTGGATCACCTGAGGTCAGGAGTTTGAGATGGGCCTGACCAACATGGTGAAATCCCATCTCTACTAAAAAATACAAAAATTAGCCAGGCATGGTGGTGGGCACCTGTAATCCCAGCTACTCGGGAAGCTGAGGCAGGAATCACTTGAACCCAGGAGGCAGAGGTTGCAGTTATCCGAGATTGCACTGTTGCACACCAGCCTAGGCCATAGAGCAAGACTCCATCTCAAAAAAAAAAAAAAAAAAAAAAAAAAAAAGTTTCAAAAGCACTAGAAATCAAAGAAATGTAATGAAAACAATGAGATTTTCTCCTTAAATATCAGCAAAGGACAAATAGAAGGGGGACACTGGAGCTCTGCCCCTGTTGGGAGTATAAACTGAACCAATTTTTCTGCAGGATAATTTGAAAATTTCTATTAAAAATCTTAAATCTATTTTATGTTATTTTCCTCCAGAAATTCTACTTCTATGAATTCAGCCCCAAAATGCTTGCTTGCGTCCATTAAAATATATATATGTGGTCTCGTCTGGCTTTTTTACTTAGCTAATGTTTTTGAGGTTGGTCTGTGACATATAACAGGTTTTGGTAGTTTGCTCCTTTCATTACTAAATAGAAGTCCATTGATGGATATATACCACATTTTGTCAGCAGAGAACATTTAAACTTTGATTTCAACTTCCTGTGGTCTAAATGAAATGCTTGGAACACAGGACTTAACAGCGAAAGCTGCTGTGCATGTCAAAATAACTACTTAACAGAACCAGCTTTGTCATCAGGAGCCTGAACTGCTGCAGAAATTTTTACCATTTTGCAACTTCCTTTTTACAAGCAACTTTTGTGCTACTACATACACATCAGGACTTCTGAAGCATCTGATACATCCATCTGATAAGTATGAGCATGTGTCTGAGTGGACAAGTAAAACCATCTATGCTACACTGCATATTTTTTCCTCCCCCAGACTGGACCAGGGAATCTCTCAACTTTCTAGAGTATCCTCTCTCCATTGACAAAGCTGAACAGTATTAAAGATCCTGCTGCCTTTGTTAGGCAGATTTGGAAGGGAGGCCCAAGAGCCAAGGGTGGAGAGGAAAAAGAGAGGGGAGCTTGTGGAACAGGAAGCCCCCCGGGGTCTGCACATGGCTCCCAGCTGTTGAGGATGTTGTGGATGGGGAAGTGCTGATGGTGTCCCGAGGCAAGCCTAGCACCTCCATTGGGCCCAGAAGGTCTTGACTTTGGACGCTTACCCAAGTTCCAGAAGTGTTTACAAGCTGTTTTTGCTTTTGTTATTTTCCTAAATAATCATTACTTGGTAGTTAGTTATTAATCTTTCTTTGGGAGGGAGACAGAGCTTTAAAGCTGAAGAACATAATTTTCATTAAAATATCAAAAATGGAAACAAGTTACTTTGTAAACAATTTGCTATACAAACCAAAGGCAGCTGTTGAGAATCTCAATAAAATGTTAAATGCATTTGCTGCTGTTAGAAGAAATACAGAAAAAAAATTTAAAGAAAAAAATGCATTTGCTGGCAGTGGTACCATTTGCCCAAGATTGGGTTGCCGTGTCATCATACTGTGGTGGGGGGTATATGTGGTGTATATGTGTGAAACTTTTCATCTCAGGATGGATCATAATGTGAGCTGCAGTTTTCCTTCCAAATAGGGTTACAAAGTAGTAAAACATGGGCTTGGAAGTGACAGACCTGAGTGAATCAGCCAAGCTTAAAGAAAAACCCAATAAAATTAACTTTTAATAATCCTGAGGTTGGTTTTTGAAACAATAGATACAATGAGTTACTCTAAGCATCTGGTTATGATTTTGAATCAGTAATACATACTGTCTCGACCCTTTTTTTTCTTATGGAAACAGAGGTTTCACCCAGAAAACCCCAAAACAGTGACTTTTTTTTTTTAAGACAGGTGTCACTCTGTCACCCAGGCTGCAGTGGAGTGGTGGATCTCAGCTCACTGCAGCCTCGACCTCCCACCTCAGTCTCCCAAGTAGCTGGGACCACAGGCACCACCGTGCCTGGCTAATTATTGTATTTTGTGTACAGATGGAGTTTTGCCATGTTGCCCAGGGTGGTCTCAAACTTCTAGGCTCAAGCCATTCACCCACTTCAGCCTCCCAAAGTGCTGTGTCTACAGGTGCGAGCCACTGTGCTCAACCTGCAGTGACTTTTTAAAATATAAGTTCAAGCATCTCTTCTTAACACCTTTAATTGGAGGTATCTCTTCTCTCATTCTCCTCATCTTTGGTGTTCCCCCAGAGTTTGCTGCTGTCTGGATTTACAACATATATTTCAAAGTCAAGGCTGGACTGGGTGCAGTGGCTCACACCTATAATCACAGCACTTTGGGAGTCCAAGGCAGGCAGATCGCTTGAGTTCAGGCAAGGTAAGGCAGGCTCCCAAGGCAGAGACTGAGGCTGACCCCTGCATCCCCCTACTGCAGGGGGGCACACCAGATAGGCAAGGGTCTTAACCTAGAAAGCCCCAGCAATTCCTGGGCCCATCAAGACACCATTGAGGCTTGGCGGTGGTGGAACCCAGGAATGGTCTTTGAACCCACCACCTGGAAGGGGAGCCAAGGATAGTCCTGGCCCAAAGGCTCCCCTATCTGCAGGCAGTGGGGAGGCCCAGTGAGCAGACCCCAGGAGCCCAGACCATGAGCTTACCTGGCCAAAGACAGCAGCCTGCAACAAGACGCCAAAGAGGGTGGGTAGAAAGATCATCACATCGAGGTTGACTGCAGCCGGCACCAGGTTCCTCTGTACTTCTGGAACACACAGGCCTCTCCTTCCTATCCCTGAAGCGCCTGTGCCCCCACCCCAGCACCCCGAAGACCAGCCTAATATATGCATTTGTCCTGGGTCAGCCCCACTGTCCAAGCAACTGCAATTTCTCACTAGAGAGCCAGGGCAGGACAGGGTATAGGAGGGGTCCCTGGAAGATGCCCCCTAGAATGCCCTGAGGCCTAAAACGTTCCCCGTTGGGACTTCTCAGGGAGGGAGGGAGGGTTCAGACAGCCTTGTTCTCTCCAGCTACCTCCATCACCACTGGAGCCCTTACAGGTGTCAGGGGAGAGAATTGGCTCACTGGAGCCAGGACCAGCATGGACACAGCCCTGGGGCTGAGGCTAAGTGGGCTCTGGGAGACCATCACTCTGTCTTCAAGCTTTGGTCTCCTGGCCCTCTACAAGCCAGGCTGTTTCAGGCTTTGCGTTAGGCCTTGCACAGAGACAGAGTTCAAACACAGCTGGTGGACACGGTGGGCTTTAGGGAGGCGGCACATACCTGGGGGTGGAGGCTGGGTAACACGGAATGGAGGCCCTGGGGTTAGCATGGCCTGTCTGGAGGTGGCGCAATGCGACCTGCACCACATGAGGACAGACGGTCCACCTGGAAGAGTGGACCAGCCAGATGGCCACCAAGCTGGATGGCCACTGCCAGAGCCTGCAGGACAGCAGAGGGGGCTGGGAAGGGACAGAGGATAGCTGAGGGGCAGGGAACATGGGTTCCTCCAT
Organism: Symphalangus syndactylus; assembly: GCF_028878055.3. Lineage (NCBI taxonomy): Eukaryota > Metazoa > Chordata > Mammalia > Primates > Hylobatidae > Symphalangus > Symphalangus syndactylus. The sequence continues at coordinate 33,299,930 of NC_072427.2, forward strand.
ACAGACACATGAGTCTTCCCTAAGTGGGTCTTCCCCGTGGGGGCGAGGGGGCATTCAAGACACCTCCAGCCCACCTCAAACCATCTCAGGAGGCCACCACCAACTCACACAGGCCAGTTGCATTGTCACAGTGACCCCAGAACAGCACAGCCCTGTCCTTCAGATAAATAAATGGAGAGAGTGATGCATATCACAGCCAGGAGCTGGGACTCAGACCCAGGTCCAGCTGCAGTGCTGCCTCGATGGCTCCACCTGCACCTCCTCCGGGACTCAGTTCCTGCTAATAAGTGAGCACCTGAGTATGGGTGAAATAGGTGCTATTATCCCCGTCCGGCTGCTGGGGAAAGGGAAGCAAGGCACAGATGACTTTCCCAAGGCCAACATATCATGGCTGGTTCAACCCCATCTGTCTCGGCCAGCACATCCCCATGGCAGAGGCTTTACTGTGATCCAAGCCTCGAAGGTGGAACTCCTTCCAATGTCCCACCCAGGGCACAGAGCATGCAGCCCCATGTCTGGGGAGGTGACAGTGTGGGAAACAATCCGGCTAGGCCAAGGCCTCATGGAGCCCAGGGTTCCCTAGGGCCAGGAGAGCACTGGAGCCCATCCCGACACCAATTGGAAACCTGGAATCCGCACCTGCAGGAGATCAGGAGTGGGGTTGGCCTCTGATGCACCTGCAGCAAGGTGAGAGGCACATGTGGGTGCCCTGCTTCCAACCAGCGTCAGGTGGGCAGTAAGCAGATCTCCTGCCTGACCTTCCTCTCCTGCCTCCCCCAAGCAGAGGGGAAGGGGCAGCCGCCCATCAGGCCATTGCCCACATTGAAGCCGCTGAAGCCAGGTCCCAACAGGCGAGTGTGACCCCTGACTATCCCAGGCCCAGTCCAAGGCAGTCATGTCTCTGGTGAGGACCTTGTAGACAGGAGATGTGATGTCCCCAAGTGGCTCTATAAACCTCTTGAGGATAATCAAGGAAATGGGCAAGACCATCACGCTCAGCCAAGAACCTGACAGGCACGAGGGGGACCAGGGGCAGGTAAAAGTCAGTTTGGGTTCAGGCCTGGCCCCTGGAAGGATGGTGGATGAAGGGCCAGCCACAGTGAAGGGGAATGGATGGCCACGAGCTGGGTGGCCAGGACTGTCAGCTCCTGCAGCCCCTGCAGAACATCCGCCCAGGCCTGGCTCCGCACTCAGCCTTCTGGAGCCACAAGTGCCTGGACACCAGCCTCAAGTAGGGATGGTGGTAGGAAAGGCACTTGTGGCCACATGTGGGCACCTAAGCATGGGGCAGAGGGGTATCATGCCCCAAAGAAACCACAGAGGCCAAAATCAATTAAGTCAGTGCCTAACCTGACCCTGAAGCTGCAGTTCGGTCCGGTCGAGACTCACAAAGAGATGTTAGTGCTGGGCAGGGGGACTGGCCCAGCCTGCGATGTCCAGCAAAGCTGTGGGCTGGACAAGAATCTCTGAAGATTAGTCCAGGACAAGGAGAGCTGTGTCTGGGCAGGGAGTGGGGGCAATGCCCAGGGGGGCAGGAGACCTGAGGACCTTTAGGTAGGGTGCCAGGTCAGGACGTGCAGAAGAGAAGGTGGTATGGCAGCTGCCCGAGGCCAGGCTATAAACCTAGGGGCCACCCTGTCTAGCCTAAACCATGCTGCTGCCCAGATGCTATCCTTCAAATGTGAGGCCGGGCTGGAAGAGCCCCCAGACCCCTCATCCCTCCCGCCCCAAGCTGGTTCCCATCCCTCGCCAGAAGGAAAGTGAACTCTTCTATGGGGCACAGCCTGCCAGGTTCTCTATCACCTGGTGGAAGGGGCAGGGGGGAGGGGAAGCTGCAGCTGAGTGAGAAAGAACCCAGGTCCCACTCTTTCCCTACCTGAGAGGTGACCTGGGGCAAGCTGCTTTCTTTGCCTGGGGCCAAGGAGAGTCACAGGGGAGGGGTCAGGTTAAGAGGGCTCCACCCTGGAACCCAAAGCTACCCACAGAGAAAATCCCCCATCCTCTCAGTTCTGCTCCCAGCTCATGCTGCTGGGGTAACATCCTCCCCATCAGAGAGGCCGTGGGAGGCAGAGGCTGACCCCTGCTCCTTCAGGCACCTCAGCGGGTTTGGGTCCGCCTTCATCATGATCAGGGAGGGGGTCCCTAGGATCACAAAGGTGAGGGGCAGCTTCTTGGGCTCCAGGTGCTCCAAGGTAGACCCTGCAGGGCACCAGAGCTAGAAGGGTGTTAGGGAGACCGGGTGCAGTGGCTCAGGCCTGTAATCTCAACACTTTGAAAGGTTGAGGTGGGTGGATCACGAGGTCAGGAGATCAAGACCATCCTGGCTAACACAGTGAAACCCCATCTCTACTAAAACTACAAAAAATTAGCCGGGCGTGGTGGCATGCGCCTGTAGTCCCAGCTACTTGGGAGGCTGAGGAAGGAGAATCACTTGAACCCGGGAGGCAGAGGCTGAACAGTGCTAGGACCTGAGCTCTGCCTGGCCATGGTGACTCTGAGCCAGGTAACCCTACGTTAGTCTCAGTCTGTCACTGTGTCTCACGGGGGATGTCAGCATTACCTTTGGAGTCAAAGTAGGTAAGCCAGGGTAACCAGAGTTCCCAGCAGGGACCAAGACCAAAGGATGCAGGGGTTGGGCCTGTCCCGGAAGGTCAGGCTGGACGAGGGGCTCCATGAAGTTGCGGCAGCTGAGGGCCTGCCCTTCAGGTTACAGGCATCTGGGTCCTGGTCTAGACCCTCATACGCCATCCAGAAACCCAACCCTAGGGATCCTACCCAGGCTGGTAGCAGAGAGTCAATCCTTGTACTCACCCCACCAAAAGCTCTGAAATGAGGGGGCCTATGGGTGGGGGGAAGACTCTTCAGAAAAAGGTTCTCAGGGTCAGGGAAGGTTTGAGCTGGGCCTTAGGGCAGCCAGAGAGGTAGGTGACAGGTCCCCTCACAAAGCCTGCCAGAGAACGCAGGAGGAATACAGGTGTAGTGGTGGGAATGTTCTGGAAGACAGCAGGAAGCCTCCCACTCACGGATGGGGCCGAGTGAGGTCAGGTCCACACACGAGGAGAAGCTGGAATCCACACACTGGTGCACTTTGTTTTTTGTTTTAGAGACAGGGTCTTGCTCTGTTGCCCAGGCTGGAGTGCGGTGGTGCAATCATAGCTCACTGCAGCCTTGACCTCCTGGGTTCATGCGATCTTCCCACCTCAGCCTCTTAAGTAGCTGGAACTATAGGTGCATGCCACCATGCCTAATTTTATTTTTTTCGAGACAGAGTCTGGCTATGTTGCCCAGGCTGGTCTCAAGTGATCTTTCCACCTCAGCCTCCCAAAACACTGAGACTACAGGGACAAGCCAGCACTCCTGGCCATGCTGGTGCATTTTGGCTGCCATGGTGCTCAGGAGGTATGAGCTGCGGGGCAGAATCTGCTCCTGGACCTCTACCCAGGCCTGCACCCAGACTGACCCCTGGGCTGCAAGGAGCAGGTGTGGAGAGAATGCAGCAAGCAGAGCAGGCTAGCCAGTGATGGAGACCCAGGCTGGGACTAGGAGAGATAGGGCTCCAACCCTCGGCCTAGTGGCCCTGCCCAACCCCATGGGGCCAAGATGACTTCCTGGGAGCCAGGCATGGAGGCCAGCAGGCACCTGAATTGAGGACAGAAGATTCTGATGAGAGGGAGGGGGAGGCCTCTGACATAGTTTGGATACTTGTCCCATCCACATCTAGTGTTGAAATGTGATCCCCAATGCTGGAGGTGGGGCCTACAGCGTGAGGTGTTTGGGTCATGGTGGGGGATCCCTCATGAATGGCTTAGTGCCCTCCCCATGGTAATGAGTGAGTTTTCTTATTTTTTTATTTTTTGAGGCAGAGTCTCACTCATAGCCCAAGCTGGAGTGCAGTGGCATGATCTTGGCTCACTGCAACCTCCACTTCCTGGGTTCAAGTGATTCAATGAGTGAGTTTTCTATTAGTTCACAGGAGAGCTTGATGCCTCCTCTCTCTTGCTTCTTCTCTCACCATGAGACATGTCTGCTCCCCCTTTGCCTCCCACTAGAAGTAAAAGCTTCCTGAGGCTTCACTAGAAGCCTAGCAGATGCTTGTACAGCCTGCAGAACTGTGAGGCAAATAAACCTCTTTTATAAATTACCCAGTCTCAGTGCCAGGAGCAGTGGCTCATGCCTGTAATCCCAATATTTTGGGAGGCCGAGGCGGGTGAATCACTTGAGGTCAGAAGCTCAAGACCAGCCTGGCCAACCTGGTGAAACCCTGTCTACTAAAAATACAAAATTAGGCGGGCATGGTGGTGCATGCCTGTAATCCAAGCTACTTAGGAGGCTGAGGCACGAAAACTGCTTGAACTGGGAGGCAGCGGTTGCAATGAGTTGAGATCACACCATTGCACTCTAGCCTGGGCCACAACAGTGAAACTCCATCTCAAAACCCTGTCTGTACTAAAGATACAACAAATTAGCCAGGCATGGTGGTGCATGGCTGTAATTCCAGCTACTCAGGAGGCTGAGGCAGGAGAGTAGCCTGAACCCAGGAGGCGGAGGTTGCAGTGCCCTGAGATTGTGCCACTCTACTCCAGCCTGGGCGACAGAGCTAGACTTCATCTCAAAAATAAATAAATAAATAAATAACCCAGTGTCAGGTATTCCTCTAGAGCAATGCAAAGCGGACTAATACAGTGTCCACTGGACCTGACACTCAGGGAAGGGCTGGTCTTGACTCTGCCATTAACAGCCAGACTATGACAGTGTTGTTCCCCTGCTCTGCCTCAGTTTGTCCTCTCTCAGCTGAGCAGAGCAGGGATAACTGCTTCTCATGTGGGCCACAGGACAAAACAAAGCCCTGAGTCCCACAGGAAGGTAGATGGGCTATGTCCAAGGGGAGACAGACCTGGGCAGTATTTTATGTCCCCGGGGTGGCAGAGGGACATGGAGAAGATGCCTCCTTTGTGGGCAAAGGAGAAGGGAAGATAAGCAGAGAGGCACCAGACACCCGCCTCACCCCCACCTCCCCCACCCCACACCAGGTCCATTCCCACTTAGCCCCCAACTCAGGCTGCACCATTCCCCTTTGGTCAGCGTGACTTCCCAGCCAAGCTGACAGAAGCTGACAGCTTGGATTCAACAGGGATTCATCAGGGACAGCACGTAGTGTAGGTAATGTGCAGGATGGAAGTGGAGGGGGGAGATGGGAGCCGTGGTGTCAGGTCTGGGGCTGCCAACATGGTACCTGCCCTGGCCATGGGCAGACCATGCTGGTCCACCCTGTCAGATGTGGACTCTAATTCTAAGGTCTCTGAGTTCCAGGCCAGGACTGGAGCCATACTCCCCTTGGGGACAGGGGACACAGTACACATAGACATTACTTGTGCTTTGGGCAAAGCCAGCTGGACAAATGAATGAAAGGGGCCCTGCTGGAGGGTAAAACTGGGCCTGGACTACTCAGACCTGCCTCTGTGACAGGACGGTCCCATCCTTCCAGTCAGACTCCTGAGCTGGAAGCCCACCCAGCCAGGGAGTGGGGAAGGGGTGGCCTGCAGTCTCCCTTGAGTCTGTAGCCCCTCCCACCCAAGGGAGCTCCATAAAAAAAGATGCAGAAACACCAAGTGCTCCTCTCAGCTGTTGGCTGCTTCCTGACATGGCCTCCAGGACCCTGGATGAATCAAGATGGGGCTGCCAGCAGCTGGGGGCAGGGGGAAAGCTGGGTCCCCAGGGTGGATGCCTAGCAGGAACGTGCAGGTGTGGCGAGTGATGGGCCCTCAGGGCTGAGCTCCTTCTGCCCAAGGGACCTTGGTGACACACTTGCTGCTGAGCTCAGCCCAAGGAGTCAGGGCCTGGTGCCAAGCAGCCTCTCTGCTTGCGAAGACAGTCCCGGGATCGTTACCCCTCTGCCCAGGGCTCAAGCATCCAGGCTGGGGAAGGGCCAGCAGTCAGAAAGAAGGAAGCCATGGGTGTGGGTTCCCTAGCAGTCAGAGGCCTTGGTGGACAAAGCCCCTATGAGGGGGATGAGGGGGAAGGGAGACAGAGCTGTACCTCTCACCCTGAGATCTGTGGTGCCAGGCTCCAGAGGGGGCCCCGGGGGGAGACCAGCATGACAGGAGCGGCTACGATGCCTTTGGGCACCTACTCTGCAGGGCTGGGCCAGCCTGAGGTTGGCAGCAGAGGGGTGGGCCAGGCGCCACAAGGAATGAAGCTTTGTTTGGTAGAGCTGTGACCCTCTTCATCCTCTCCTGACCCCCAGCTGACCCTCGTCCTCAGACCTCTGCAGAACTTTGACCAAGTGGTGGTGGAGGAATTCCAGTGGGTCCAGGGTGGCCCTGGGTGACCCAGGGCTCAGACCAGGGTTCTGGGGTTGAGGACAGGAGGCTGGAAGAGATGACCTCCCCTAGTCCCCGCCAAGGCTGCCCAGCCCCCTGATGTCTGTGATAATCCTCTCAGCAGGCCAGACCCACTGACCGCCAGAGTGGGTGCCACCTTCTTCAGGGCGGCGCCAGCCCAGGCCGTCATGTGGGACTGTGCACGCCAGGGTCTGCACACCCTGTGGAAGGCAGAAGGCCTCTTGGTAGACACGGTCATCCCAGACCAAGGTCAGTACCTCCTTCCCTCTGCAGGCTGCCTCCCTCTGTCCCTCTGCCTCCTCCCTTGGGCTTGCTGCCTCCACATGCCCTGATTTGAAGCCTGCCTCCCCTCCTCATGGAGCCCTCCAAGGTGCTCCTAGCCCCAGCTCTCTGGTCCCACAGCAACTTCTGGGCCCAGATTCTGTCTTCTCAGAAGCCTGAGAGGCAGAGCCCTACCCGGCCATAGCCTTCTTGCCCTGCTCCAGGCAGTCCTAGCCCCAAAGCCTCCAACCTGCTGGATGCCTTTATCTCCAGCTATGCCGCGGCTCTCCTCATCCTGGGCCTCCTGCTTGTCACAGGTGCCCTTGTCCTGGTGAGTGTCTGGCTGGGCCAGGGCTCCTTCCTGAGTGGCAGGCTGAGCCTTTGACGCCTTGAGCCTTTGAGCCAAGCTGAGGGGTGAGCAGGCCCCTTTACACCCGATTTCCCCATCCAAGCCCAGCATCTCCTCGTCCTCCAGCTGGGGCCGCAGGATTTGGGGCCAGAGGGTTGGGCCTGATCCCAGTGTCCCCGCCCTTCTTGTCAAGGTGCTAAACTTGAGGGCGTGACTTGGGTGCTGACTTTCCCAGGAACTCACAGCCAGAGAGGGCCAGGCACGAGCCTGAGGTCACACAGCCAGGGCTTCTTCCCTCCTAGACCCCCAAGGACTGGACTTGCAGGGCTGGGACAGAGGTGGGGTGGGGGAAAGCAATGCCTTGTCAACCCAAGCAGGGAGCCCCGCTGCCATCCCCAAGGTGCATAAAGTCGAGAAACACCCCTGCTCCCGCGTCCATGCTCACTCAGGGCCCTGCTCCAAGTGCTTGGCACTCACACCGGCCTCCCGCCCTCCATGCCACAGGTATCGGTCTTGTTTACAGAGGGGGAAATGGTGGCCAAGAGCCTCCCCCAGGACACACAGCTAGACCACACAGAAGACGTAGGTGCAGCTGAGGGGTCCACAGTCTCTGCTGCCCCTTCTGCCACTCGCGCTGCCAGGGACCACACTTTGGAGAGGAAGGAACGAGAGTGAGCTGGGTGCTCACACATGGGGCACGGGGGACTAAGGAAGGGTCAGCCAGGAGGAAAGGGCAAGGTCTGATCCTGTACATACACATCACAGAGTCCGCGGAGTCAGGAGACCCAGGGCCAGGTCCCAGCTCTGCGGCTGCTTGGTATGTGACTGTGGTTAAGTCGTCTCCCTGGACTCTCCATGCACTTTGCATGCTGCGTCCACCTTCTAGAATGAGCCCAGACCCTGGCTGGCCTCATACTTACTGCGCAGGCTGCAGACCTGCAAGTACTTCTACAAGGGGCTTTGCTTCTCCTCATAACAGCGGCATAGGCTGGCCATGTGCTCTGGGGGTAGAATGGAGTAGCTCTGGAGGTAGCAGGTGGGGGCTGGCCTTGGGTTCCTGGCCCAGACAGGGCAGGGTACACCTCAGGGTCACAGGGCCTGTTCCCTTCTCTAGCAGCCCTTGGCCCACAGGCTGCCCAGCTGCCCACCCACAACCCGTACCTTTGGGCAGCCCCAGCTGCTGCAGTTCACTGGACAAGGATTCGCCATCGACACTGTGCTTGGCCGCACCGGAGAGCATGAAACAACACTGCCACTGTGGCCTTCATATCGCCTGACTCTGAGGGACCCATGGGTGGGACAGGGGGTGTCACTGTGGCCCCAGCCCCCTCCCAGTTGCCCTATTAACTTCAGCTCAAGGCCCCAAGGCCTCCTGAGGGCTACGGGCACTGCTACTGCTCCACCAGGAGCTGGCAGAGGACAGGAAGGTGGGAAGGTCAATGTCTTCCTTTCCCTCATGCTCCTCCACTAGGGAAGGCAGGTTAAGGATGCTGCTCGGAGGGGTGGGGGGCCCCTCTGTACCAGGCACCATGCCGAGGTCCCAGGGTTGCCTGGGGCCTGTGGACTCAGCAGGGTACTCACCAAACTTAGCATCAACCGTGAGCTTCAGGATCTTCTCACACTGTGGTGAAAGGAGACCTTCAGGGGGTGCCAGGCCCCTGCTCACCAGCCCTTCACCCCTAGCCTGGATCCTGCAATAAGGAACAGACAGGCTGGAAAGAAGGAAGGGAGGTGCCCAGAGAGGTTGAGAGGCTGGTTCACCCATCACCCTGGGCCTAGTGCAGAGTTTCAGGGCACCGGGGGTCATAAGGTCATGGGACAATGGGGTGCTGGGTCTTGTACTCACATCAATCCCCTGTCCCAGCAGCTCCTTTAGTACCTGGCTGCAGAGCAGCCGCAACTTCACAGAGGACTGCGAGGGAAGTCCTTACATCAGCCAGGCTGGCAAACCTCACCCCTCCTTCCTGGGGACAAGCTCAGAGCAGGCCAGCCACTGATCAAGGTCACAAAGCATGGTAGCACAGGCTGAGAGCACTGAGGCCCTAGCCCCAGAGAAACCTCACCATTCCCTACACCCGCAATTCCCAGACCCAGCACCCCTCCTCCACCCAGAGTAGACCCCGTGCACTCAACCATCTTGGCCAGCGTGCTGATCTCTGCCAGGACCCAGTCGGGACAGTCCAGATCACCACAGAACCGGAACCTCTGCAAGGGAGGGAGGCAGGTAATCAGGCTGGAGGGAGGTCTGAGGTGTGGCCAGGATCCGTGTGTCTCCCACACTGCTGCCCAGCAGGGACCCCTGGTCCCCGACATAGATGGATACCCTCTGGCCACTTGTTCTCCCCTATCACCAGGCTGTTGAGTTAACTCTCTCCCTGACCCACCCTGCCACCAAACCCTGCTCTGAGGTCTACTCCAGGCATTCATCTGCTCAGCAAACATCAATTGAGTGCCTTCTCTGTGCTAGCTCCCACTCTAAGTGCTGGGGGTACAGCAGGGGATAAAACAAAGTCCTGGGCCTCACAGAGACGAGTGACCTCTCTCCCTTCTTCCCCATACCCACACAACTCCAGCCACTCCAGCTTCCCTGCTGCTGCTCAGGGACACCAGCCTTGCTCCCGCTGCACTCTCTATGTGGCTTGCTAACCTTTATTTCATTCCACTCTCTGCTCAAGTGACATCTCATCAGACCAGCCCTTCTTTTTTTTTTTTTTTAAAAGACGGAGTCTTGCTCTGTTGCCCAGGCTGGAGTGCAATGGCGCAATCTTGGCTCACTGCAACCTCCACCTCCCGGGTTCAAGCAATTCTCCTGCCTCAGTCTCCCAAGTAGCTGGGGCTACAGGCACGCATCACCACACCCAGCTTTTTTGTATTTTTGGTAAAGGCAGGGTTTCACCATGTTGGCCATGCTGATCTCGAACTCCTGACCTCAGGTCATCTGCACACTTTGGCCTCTCAAAGTGCTGGGATTACAGGCATGAGCCACTGCACCCTGGCAGGCCGGCCCTTCTTGATCATACTTCCTAAAATAGCCCCTAACACAAGGAAATTTTGGGGGCCAGTGGATATGTTCGTTATCTTGATTGTGGTGATCCAACAGCCAGGAAGATTTGGTCTTTACTTGTCCAGCCTCATCTTTCCCTAACCTCCAGATGACATTCTCCCAGCTATGGGAAATGCATTCATTCCTGGGGAGCCATGCTCTCTCTCATCTGAAGTCTCTGCACATGCTGTTCCCTGTCTGAAGACACACGCCTCCCACCCTTGCCTCCCAACCCCTGGTACACAAACTGTACTTCAGCCAGCCAGCTCCTGCCATCGCCTTTAAGGCTGATGGCATCCTCAGGAAGCTCCCTTAGCACTACACACAAGGCGCAGTTAGGTCTCTGCCCCTGGAGCCTTAACTACGGCTGCCAATTCAAGCCTCTGATTTCTCCTTCCCTCGGCAGCTCAAGTCCACCCAGTGCCTAGCACACTTCATGGTATAGACTAGGCACTTTGAACATAGGACGGATGGATTGGATGGATGGATGGATGGATGGATAAGTCTCAGCCCCAAAACTACTACTTTCTGGATCTGGAAAGAGCGGAGTGGATTCCTAACAGTGTGCAAGAGTGAGCCTGATTCTAAGCACGTTGTTGTCCAAGTCCTACAGCAGGGCTGGGGAACGGGGTGTCCTTGGGAGGTCCTCTTGGAGCTAGGGAAGACCTGAAAGGACTCCCAGCTCCAGACAAGCCCTAGTTCCTGCCCCGGGAGTCAGGGGCCCTTCCTTCCGCCAGGGAAGCATGGGGACTGTAAGCCCGCCGGCCTGCTCTGTCTTACCCGGCCCACTCCCGGAGCGGGATGGCAGTGGACTTTTCTCCACCGGACCTGCTAACCTCACGCCCGCACACACTGTGCGGAGCCGCCAGTGCAGACAAGCTCCGCCCGTTTCCAGAGCCACTGGCGCCCCCTCATTTCCGCTCCAGCAGCCCATGCCCGCTTCACCCCTGGTGCCTTATCATCGCGCGAGGAAGCCAGGGCCCGGGAATTTCTTTTTCCGGTCCCGTCGGGTCAGCTGAGTCGACGATCACGTGACTTGGACTAACGGCCTCTGGGGGGGCGGGACCTGCTCGAGTGAGGCGAGGGGAGGACCGCAGATTACTGGAGGTGCTGGGGGCGAAATGCTGGCGTCTCCTCCTCCGTCTCCCAGAATCCTTCCCTGGAAAAAACCAGCGCCAACCGCCAGTTTAACTGAGGACCGATTTAAGGCATTACGAAAGACAGTGGAAGTTATTTCATTTACTTTTATTTTCATTAACTTAAGGGGGTAGGATCCCGGGAGCCAGGGGGATTCAGGTCATTGCCATGTTTTCCACTGTTAAGCGAATAGCATTATACATAGCTGCAGGCTGTGGCAAGAGACATTTTAAAAACTTTTCAAATATACTACGCATACAGAAAATTGTACCTATTAGAAATATAAAGCTTAATAAGTTTTCATCAACTGTAGACCTCACATAACCAGCACCCAGATAAGGAAATAACCAGGTAACTTCTTGAAGTGCATGGGTATTTTATTTCATTTTGATGAATCGTCTAGGTGCCTAGCAAAAAGGGCTGTCATAATTAACATGCTCAGGAAAACTCCCTACAGCTTCAACATCAATAGATGCTTATCTTAATTTTTGCCAATCTGGTGGGTTAAAAAAAAATCGGTTGCTTAGATTGCAGTGGTAGTCTGATTACTGGTAGCTTTGAGCTAATGGGTAATCTAGAACAACTAAGTTTCCGACGTTGACTTGAAGAGGCAAAAACAAAAAGACAAAACAACAACAAAAATTACATTAAAGAATAAACTAATAACCAAAGAAGAAACTGAATACAGTCGTCCCTTAGTTAACCTCAAGATATTGGTTCCAGGACCCCAGAGATACCAAAATTCACAGATGCTCAAGCTCCTGATATAATATGGCATAGTATTTGCATATAACCTATGCACATCCTTCCGTATACTTTAAATCATCTCTAGATTGCTGTAATACCTAATACAACATAAATACTTCGTAAATAGCTGATATAAAGTATTTTTAAATTTTTGTGTTTCTTGTTTTACTTTTTCCAAATTTTTTGATGCACAGTTGGTTAAATCCAAGGATCCAGAACCCGAGGATACAGAGGGCTGATCATAGTTTGAGCTCTCTCCTCAGTTGCATGCCTATCCCATGCACCAGGTGCAGCTGGTTTTATTGTTGCAGGCTTTCAAGTTTTCAAAACACAGAGCTCATGACAAGTAAACTGCTCTATAGAATAGAAATAGAAAGTGTCCCAATTCATGGTAAAATTGAACTCATTTCTGAAGAGTTATTTTACAAATCGTAAGCACTATCCTGTTGAAAGCAACAGTATGTTAAGTTACTAGACTATCCTATACCATGTCAAAGAAAAATTTTAAGAACATAAGACCTGTAATCATAGCACTTTGGGAGGCCAAGGCCGGTGGATTGCTTGAGCCCAGGAGTTCTAAACCAGCTTGGGCAACATAGGAAGACCCCAGTCTCTACAAAAAATTAGCTGCTTGTGCTGGTGCACACGTGTCGTCCCAGCTACTTAAGAGGCTGAGATGGGAGGATCTCTTGAGCCTGGGAGGTGGAGGCTGCAGTGAGCCATGATGGCGCCACTGTACTCCATCCAGCCTGAGCAACAGAAGGAGACCATCTCAAAAAAAGGAAAAAAAGGAAAAAAAAGATGCTGAGTGCAGTGGCTCATGCCAATAATCCTAGCACTTTGGGAGTCCGAAGCAGGCAAATCACCTGAGGTCAGGAGTTGGAGACCAGCCTAGCTAACATGGCAAGACCTGTCTCTACTAAAAAATAAAAAATAAAAATAAAATAAAAAAATATATATATATATGGCAGGGCGTGGTGCCGGGTGCCTGTAATCCCAGCAATCCCAGCTACTTAGGAGGCTGAGGCACAAGAATCACTTGAAACTGGGAGGTGGAGGTTGCAGTGAGCCGAGATCGCACCACTGCATTCCAGCCTGGGTGACAGTGAGACTCAGTCTCAAAAAAAAGATGTAAGAATGGCTCAACTTTTGTTTCATCCTATCAATAGCTTAAACAAGAGAAAAATGGATAGATTTGGAAAACCATTTTTTATTTAAAAAGAGAAAATTAAGAACAGATGAAAACTGTCTCAAGAGTATTTGAAAAACAAAACAGCAAATTTAACATCAGACACACAAAATATTTAAATTCAGAAATAAAGTTAAAGGTGGGTGGCGTGCCCTTTTAATGTCATACTGGAGTATTGATTCATAGATACTTGTTTTACAAATAAAGATTATTTGACTATTTAGAGCAGTGGTTCTCACACATTAGAGTGCACCATCATCACCTGCAGGGCTTGTGAAACGGGCTGCTGGGCCCCACACCAGAGTTTCTAACTCAGTAGGACTGAGGTGGGGCCTGAGCATTGCATGTCTGTGTTCCCAGGTGACGCTGGTGCTTCCAATTTGAGACCATGCTTTGAAAACCACTAATGTAGGGAAATATACTAGAGAATATGTTATGAACATACTTGAGAATATGTATACATATTAACTTACAGATTTCTGTCCAGTAGAAAAGATAATTCCCAAAGATGACAGTTCTATTCCCTATACGACTTTTTTTTTTTTTCTGAGACAGAATCTTGCTTTGTCGCCCAGGCTGGAGTGCAGTGGCATGATCTCGGCTCACTGCAGCCTCTGCCTCCCAGGTTCAAGCGATTCTACTGCTTCAGCCTCTTGAGTAGCTGGGACTACAGGTGCCCACCACTGTGCCTGGCTAATTTTTGTATTTTTAGTAGAGACAGTGTTTCACCATGTTTGCCAGGCTGATCTTAAACTCCTGACCTCAGGTGATCCACCTGCCTCGGCCTCCCAAAGTGCTGGGATTATAGGCATGAGCCACCACGCCCGGCCTCCCTACAGGATATTAACAAGTTTTGTCTCTATCTCAGAATGCATTTCGGAATGCCCTTCCTGGAGCACTATAGACACTGTCTCTCAAAACACCCCTTGAACTAGCTTCACCGTGTTGCTGACTCCCTTGTAAATTAAAGAAAATATCTTATACATATTCCTTCATTATTTGTATGAAAGTCAAGCTTTTCACATTGTGAAAATTATACTTCAGGTTGGGTGCAGTGGCTCACGCCTGGAATCCCAGCACTTTGGGAGGCCAAAGTGATGGGATCACTTGAGGCCAGGAGTTTGACACCAGCCTGGCCAACGTGTCGAACCCCATGTGTACTAAAAAAAAAAAAAATTAAAATTAGCTGGGTGTGGTGGCACACACCTGTAGTTCCAGCTACTTGGGAGGCTGAGGCACAAGAATTGCTTGAACCTGGGAGATGGAGGTTGCCATGAGCTGATATCGTGCCACTGCACTCCAGCCAGAGCCAGAGCAAGACTCTGTCTCAAAGAAAAAAACAACAACAACAAAGAAAATTATACTTTGATACAGTATGCTAATATAAAGGGTATGATATGGTTTGGCTCTGTGTCCCCATCCAAATCTCACCTTGAAATGCAATAATCCCCACGGGTCAAGGATGGGACCAGGTGGAGATAATTAAACCACGGGGGCAGTTTCTCCCATGCTGTTCTCGTGATAGTGAGTGAGTTCTCACAAGATCTGATGGTTTTATTACAGGCTTTCCTCTTTGCTCGGCTCTGCTTCTCTCTCCTGCTGCCCTGTGAAGAGGTGTCTTCTGCCATAATTGTAAGTTTCCTGAGGCCTCCCCAGCCATACAGAACTGTGAGTCAACTTAAACATCTTTTCTTTGTCAATTACCCAGTTTTGGGTATTTCTTCATAGTAGCGTGAGAATGGACTAATACAGTGTACTAATAACAGCCCAGACAGTAGTATGCAGGTACTACTACACTTTGATGCTAGAGGTATTCCCATTAAGGTCAGGAGCAGTATGTGCTATCATTACCATGATCTAACATTGTTCCAGAGGTTTTTAGGTCAGCAGTTCTCAACTGGAGGTGATTTTGCCTCCCTGGGGATATTTGACAATATCTGAAATCATTTTGGCTGTCACACTGAGGAGTGCTACTGCCATGTAGTAGGCAGAGGCTGGGGATGCTGCTAAACATCCTGCGATGCAAAAACAGCTCCATAACAAAGAATTATCCAGCCCAGAACGTCAATAGTACTGCTGTTGAGAAACCCTAGTCTAGACAAATAAAACATGGGAAATCCATTAACATAAATGTGGGAAAATAATAAACTAGTATTTGCCAATGGCAGTCTAGCTAGGAGGTCCAAAAGAAGCACCTGAAGAACAGTTAGATTTTGCAGGGGCTGCATGGTGGCTCATGCCTGTAACCCCAGTGCATTGTGAGGTCGCATTGGGAGGATCTCTTGAGGCCAGGAGTAGTTCAAGGCCAGCCTGGGCAACACAGTGAGACCGCATCTCTACCAAAAATTTAAAAATTAGCCAGGTGTCATGGCGCGCTCTGAGAGTCCCAGCTGCTGAGGTGGGAGTATTGCTTGAGCCCGGGAATTGGTGAGCTGTGATCATGCCACTGTACTCAAAAAAAATTTTTTTGAGACAGGGTTTTTCTCTGTTGCATATGGGGTCTTGCTGTGTGGCCCAGGCTGGTCTTGAACTCCTGGCCTCAATCAGTCTTCCTGCCTCAGCCTCTGAAACTGTTGAGATTACAGGCGTGAGCCACTCCCCCGGCCTTAGAAAATAAAAATAAATTACAAGGTGTTATGTGGCCAGCTGAAAGATGTTAGAAAACAGTTGTGCCTGTGACTCCACTATAACCAGTTATAAAAGTATCAGGATTAAGAAATGTACTGTGTCTGGCTTTCCCAAGTTTAAGTTCTTGCTAAAAGAATGAGATGGATCTTTTCTGCCTCCGCTCCTCACCTCCCTGCAAGAACCAGGACTGTGCATTTTGACGGGCAGGCTCTTACCTCTGGCAGGCCACAGGGGGCACGTAGAGCCTTTCCGCGTGTGTTTTCTGGGCACTCGGATAGAGATCTCCTGTCCAGGCCTTTGTTTAGGATATTTGGCCCATGGAGGAATGAGGGTGGAATCACCTGGGAGGGGCAGAGGCTTTGACTGGAAGGAGGAGTGACCTGAACTCCAGGTTCTGGGCCTACACTTTGTTCCCATGCAGCACCCTGTTAGTGGTGATTGGGGCCTGGAAGTCAGGGGCCTTGGTGGCCAAGTGTTGGGTGGACAGGAGGAGCTGAGGGAGGTGAGGAGCATCTCTCCAGCACTGCCCCCGGGGCCCATCCCCAAGTCAGTGCCCTCTGACGGCTCAGACACAGCCCTGGCCAGCAGCAGTGCAGGTCAGGAAGGGCGAATGCACTCAGCACGGATCTGCTCCATAGTCTCTGCCTCACTTCATCTCGGGTTTTGGGGAGTGAGTCCCTGCAGCACTGATAGGATATCCTGTCAGCTGAGAACATTCAGCTTGATTTAGAAAGATAAGGTGGGACATCTCTTGGGCATGGCATGTGGAGCAGTGCCATCCTCTGTGGCAGCGAGCCAAGCAATAAACCAGAATGTGCAAAACCTGCGTCCCAGAATCACCATTCCTGGAGGAAAAGCCTATATTGTCAAGATGCCCACAACTAAATTAACCCAAACATTCCACCCGGCCTCGAAAACCAGTAGAAGTTTGACATTAATACACTAACCCTCAGGTCTATACAGAAATGTGTAAGAATGGCCACATACTATAACCTGCGGTCATTGAGACAGGAGCCAAACATGTCTGTCTAGGGGCAAGATGCCAGCATGTGTGTCAGCCAGGGAAGCAGACCAGGGGGAGATATTTATTAAGATTTAAAATGAGGCTCCGTAGCTCAGGCCTATAATTCCAGCACTTTGTGAGGCTGAGGTGGGAGGATCACTTGAGCGCGGGAGTTTGAGGCAGCAGTGAGCTATGATTGTGCCACTGCATTCCAGCCTGGATGACAGAGCAAGACCCCGTCTCTAAAAACAAACAAAAAAAGTGCTCAGATGCACCCTTACATGAAGCCACCTTTGGCACAGCTTCCAAGACTGGTGAGGCCTCACTCAGGACCAGGGGGCCCAGCAGTAGCTCGGCTTCCACCACCTGAGTGGCACAGTGTCCTCAGTCCAGTCTCTGTTGGGTCTCAGATCCCCCGATCATGCCCCTTCTGCCCAAGCTCTGCCTCATTATGGCCTCCACTGACCGCAGCCTCTTCCACCTTGCCAAAGCGACCCTTACTCATGTTCTCCAGCCCACAGGAGTGCCTGCTTCTTCAGGAAACCCACCCTGCTGGCTCTGGGCTTTATGTAGGAGAGCTAGGAAGGCTGGATCCTGCCACTGAGTTCAGTCTCGGGGGTCTCCACCCATGCTCGGCTTCCACTGATGGGACATAAGTGGCCGGGGGGTTCTTTACAACCACACAAGAGCCCCATGGTGACCAGGAGTGGGGTTCCGAGAGGTTAAATGACTTGCCCCGGGCCCCAGAGTGGGCTAGAATTCCTGCACTGCTACAACCAAGGCCGCGTTTGGGCCTCCCACTCGGAGATCCGGAAACCCCTCTGCATCTACCAGGCTGGGAAACACATCGGCTTCAGCTTCCTCCCAGTGACTTACAGCAGCTGCAAGTTTCTGGGGGGCCTTCTACAGGGCCCACCACAGCAGGGAGCCGAGAACTCTTACAGAGCTCTGCGTTCTCTCTCCACCCCCTTCAGCTCTGAACTCATATACTAGCTGCTCCGATTAAGAACAGGCCTTGGTGAGGGTGTTGGGGCTCTGGTCAGTAGCCCAGGCCTTCAGGAATCAGGTGATGTCAATCTGGAGAGGAGGTACCTGCTGGGGGAAGCAAGCATGGGCCAGGGCCCTGGCCCTTTGCAGGGGCAGCCCCTCTTCCTTCCCAGGGTCCCCTGAGAATCTGAAGGCATCCAGGGTAAAGTGCGGTGTTCAGCTGTGTCCTGGGGTCCAGGAAAGCCAAGAAGTTGCTCCACCTGCTGTCCACCAGGCACCCCGGCAGAGAACAGCCTCAGCCCACCCCAGCCCAGCACCAGATCCCAGGGACTGATCCACCTGTAAGAGGGCAGCATGAGACTGCCCCTGTTGTCCCCAGAGAGTCCCCTCAGTCATGGGCTCTGACCAGGGTGCAGGTGGGCCCAGCAGGCAGGCCCAGTGTGGGTGTGGCTGTACACTGGTCCTCTGAAGAGCCTCAGGGGCTTGTGGCAGCTGGTGTATGTCTGGGCTTGGAAGTAGAGGATGTCCCCCAGCCAGAAGGCAGGGGACACTTGTTTTGCATTCCAGTCCTCTGCAAGGACAGGGACCCCAGGCTCGGGGCACCTCAGCTCTGCCCACCCTGCCCACAGCCTACCACCGTTTGGCCCAGGCAAGTCACCCCGGCTCCCACAGAGGGAGCCACCCTTCCCACCTCCTGATGTTTGCCCGCACCAGTCAAGTTCCATTTTGGAAAAACCCTCCACGTCCTTGGGAAGGCACTTCCTCCTTGACTCCTTTTCAGAGCTGTCATCCCCAATTCCATTTTCTACCTGTCATTCGATGCAGAGACCAGCTTCTTCCCTGGGCCAGGGCTGCTCTGGAGGCAGGGAGGTCGTGGCCAGGCCGTGGGGTGTAGCAGAGCACCGGGTATAGACCAGGCTCTCCAGGCACACCTGGGCAGAGAAGTCAGAACCCACAGGTGAATGCCCCGCCTTCCGGCCCCACCCACCTCACAGGCAGAAAGAGGGAGGCTTCACAAGGAGGTTGAGGTAAACAGGAGAGCCCGGGTCACCTCTGTCTGATCTCCTGCCCCCTTAGGAGAAAGCCAGAGGTTGGAGCTGGGAGGTGTCGAGAGCCCTGGCCCAGTCCTGGTTTCACTGATGAGGCTCAGGGAGGGGCTGGGTCAGCCCAAGTCACTGAGTCCATAAGGGAGGGTTCTGACCATAACCCAGGACCCTAGAGTTAACCGAGGCCGCATCCCTTTCCCATATAGACCAAGGCAGGGCTTCTGGCTTCTAAGGCTGAGGCCCAGCACACCTCTCCCTCCCCTTGTCTGCAGCTGTTGTCACACATCCAAAGTGAGCTTTTCCCCAAGGGGCTGGAGGCGCAGCTCCCTGGCTAGACCAGGTGGCCAATCCAAACAAGTCCCTGTGTGTCCCCACCAGCCAGGAATTCTCACGCCACGCAGCAGCTGGGGGCACCAGGATACCCTGGGGGATTCCAGGGAGGAGCCCTCCCTGAGGCTCCCACAGCAGCACTGCTGCCCCCAGACCCACCACAAACCCCGTGTCCATCCAGCCTTCGAGAACCTGGCCCCTCACACACACCTGCCCCACTCCTCACACCTGGCTTTCCTGTGAAAAGTGGAACTGGTTCCACCTGGGCCAGCTGGAGAAGGGCCTCAGGAAATTGCCATTTTGGGGATTCATTCCAATCATCCATTCATTTATTCACCAAATACCCACTGTCCACCTTTCTGTACCAGGCCAGGGGTGATGGGTCAAGTGGAACACATGTCCCAAGGAGCTTTCCTCTCTTTAGAGACAGACAGGCGGACTCTCAGACCATGAGGTGCCCTCTGGGCTAGGGGGTGCCCAGGGCTGGATGCAATGGAGGGCCTCGCCCACAGGAGGTGCTGGTGGGTACAGATGTGGAGGCCACCATGGGGTGAGGGTGTTCAGACAGAGGACCTAGCATGTGCCCAGGCCCAGGGTGTGACCTGGGGCAGGTGTGGGCCTGCTCTATCTGGAAGGCTTCCTGACTCTGCCAACAATAGGCTGTGGCTGGATAAGGCTTCATGTCGATTTTTAACATTTAATACATTTTGATTATGTAACTAAACATTATTGTGATAAAAATTATGAAATATGGAAAAGTTAAAAACACAAACCAGCAAACCCCTTCTCTCCCTAAATAACTGCTTCAACAGTATTTTCTGACTTTTTTCCCCATGTATCTGCAGCTATAAACGTAAGTTGCACAAGATATTATCCTTCCCCATATTCTATTTTGGAGCTGGATTTTTCACTCAGCAGTGAACAGAGGCAGGCTTTAAACAGGCCAGGCATTGTGAGGGCCCTGAGAAAGGAGACTGACCATGTTGCTGGGTGACCTTGGGCAAGTCTCGCCCTCCTCAGAGCCTGGATTTTCTCAGTCCAGTGAAGGGCAGGAAGGGCTGCAGTAGGACTACATCAGTGCTTCCCAAACTCAGGACTGCCACGTGGAGCTGTGTGAGCTGTCACTGCACAACCCCAGGGGCAGGAGCATTCTTGTCATAGCCTCTGTGAGTGGGACTCCTGTCCAAAAGTGTGCTGTGCAAACCTGGGACCCACAAAAGGATTTTAGGCAATATTCAGATGCATTTATTTTTACCATTACCTTCTATTTGTAGTAAATGAGACTGATTCTCACCAGGAAGGCTTGTTAAACCACGGGTCGCTGAACCCACGCCTCAGAGGTTCTGATTCAGGAGGTCTGGGGTGGCACCTGAGAATCTGCATTTCTAACAAGTTCTCAGGTGATAGTGATGCTGATGCTGCTGGCTCAGGGACCGCACTTTGAGAACCACTAATCACAAATTTCCTTTAATTCATTTATTTAAGGCAGAGTTTTGCTCCGTCTGCCAGGCTGGAGTATAATGGTGCAATCACAGCTCATGGCAGCCTCGACCTCCCAGGCTCAAGCAATCCTCTTGCCTCACTTCCCAAGTAGCTGAAACCATAGGTGCATGTCACCATGCCTGGATATTTTTATAATTTTTGTAGAGACAGAGTTTCACCATGTTGCTCAGGCTGGTCTTGAACTCCTGGGCTCAAGCAATTCACCCGCTTTGGCCTCCCAAAGCAAAAGTTTCCTTTTTAAATACATGTATTTAGGTTTTAAAAATGAGTTGACTTAAAGCACATGAATAGATCTTCAACACTAACCACTGGGGAAATGCAAATTAAAACCACAGTAAGATATCACTATATATCTATTAGAACAGCTCAAATCAAACATAGTGATAATATCAAATATTGGCAAGGATGCAGACAAAACTAACTCTCTCATACATCACTGATGGGAATAAAAAATAGCACAGACACTCTAGAAAATAGTTTGACAGCTTCTTTAATTAAACATACACCTCAGTATATGACCTAGCAATTGCTTCTCGGCAATTGTACCAGAAAATAAATAAACTGATGTCTGCACAAAAACTCATAGATGATTGTTTATGGCAGATTTATTTGTGATAGCCCCAAGCTGGAAACAACCAAATACCCCCCAATAGGTGAATGGTTAAGCAAACTGCTACATCCATTCTATGAAATAGTATTCAACAATAAAAAGGGGGCCAGACACGATGGCTCATGCCTGTAAACACAGCACTTTGGGAGGCCGAGGCAGGCGGATTGCCTGAGGTCAGGAGTTTGAGACCAGCCTGGCCAACATGGTGTAATCCCATCTCTACTAAAAATACAAAAAAATTAGCTGGACATGGTGGGGGCCCCTGTAATCCCAGCTGCTCAGGAGGCTGGGGCAGGAAAATTGCTTAAACTCGGGAGGCAGAGGTTGCAGTGAGCTGAGATTGTGCCATTGTACTGGGCAATAAGAGCAAAACTTCATCTAAAAAAAAAAAAAAGCCAGACATGATGGTGGGTGCCTATAATCCCAGCTACTCAGGAGGCTGAGGCGAGAGAATTGCTTGAACCCAGGAGGTGGAGGTTGCAGTGAGCTGAGACCACGCCACTGCATTCCAGCCTGGGTGACAGAGCGAGACTCCATCTCAAACAGAAAAAAAAAAAATAATAAAAAGGAACATGCCCAACTTGGACAGATCTCAAAGGGCATTTGCTGAGTAGAAAAAATAAAAAGCCAGTCTCAAAAGGCCACATACTGTGTGATTCCATTTATATAATGCTCTTTTTTTCTTTGTTTGGTTTTGTTTTTTGTTTGTTTTGTTTTTGTTTTTTGTTTTTTTATGTTGTTGGTTTTTTGTTTTTTTGTTTTTTTTTTTTGAGACAAAGTCTCACTCTGTGGCCCAGACTGGAGTGCAGTGGCACAATCTCGGCTCACTGCAGCCTCTGCCTCCCGGGTTCAAGTGATTCTCGTGCCTCAGCCTCCCAAGTAACTGGGAGTACAGGCACGCACCATCATGCTGGCTAATTTTTGTATTTTCAGTAGAGAAAGCATTTTGTCATGTTGGCCAGGCTGGTCTCAAACTCCAGGCCTCAATGGTTCCACCTGCCTCGGCCTCCCAAAGCACTGGGATTATAGGTGTGAGCCACCATGCCAGACCTTCATTCATTCATTCATTCATTCATTGAGCGTGTCACCCTGTCTCTCAGGCTGGACTGCAATGGCAGGATCACTGTAGCCTCCACCTCCCAGGTTCAAGTGATTCTCCTGCCTCAGCCTCCCACATAGCTGGAACTACAAGCTGATGCCACCATGCCTGGCTAATTTTTGCATTTTATAATGTTCTTGAAGTGTGAAGATTATAAAGACAGCAGATTGGTGGTTGCCAGGAGTAGGAATAGTGGAGGGGAAGAGCCAGGAATGAGTGCAGAGGAATAGCAGGAGGGGGATTTTCATGGCGTCGGAACAGTTCTGTGTCTTGATTGTAGCGGTGGTTAAAGGAGTCTACATATGTGATAGAATGGCACAGACCTAGACACGTGACATTGTTAGATATTGTCCTACATTTATACAAAATAGAACCTTTGGAGGAAACTGAATGAAGAGTACATGAAACCTCTCTGTACCATCTTTGAAATTTCCTCTGAATCTATATTTCCAAATAAAGGGTTAAAATTTTTAAAGTTGCTTTAGACAAAAATATTAAATAAAAATAATGTTGATTGTATGCAGGTCTGGCAAACCTTTGAATGACTGGCATCTCTAATCCATCCAATGCACAATTGCCCCTGGCCAGGGCCTGTCCTAGGCTAGGTCGACTCCTGGAGGGTAGGACTCTAGATTCTCTCTTTCTTGGCTTTGGGGTAGAGATGCCAGATAAAATATAGGATGCCCAGTTAAATTTAGACTTCTGATAAAAAATAAACTATTTTTTAGTAAGTATGTACCATGCATATTTAGGACATACTTATACTAAAAATTATTTCTCTAAATTCTTTTTTCACCATCTTCACAGGTGTTGATATTTCTCTAAGTTCTTTAATGTATGTATGTAGTTACTTTAAAGCTCTTGCCTGCCAATTCCAATGTGTGAGCCATTTATGGGCCCCCCCCCTTTTTTTTTTTTTTGAGATGGAGTTTCGCTCTTGTAGCCCAGGCTGGAGTAAAATGGTGCCACCTCGGCTCACTGCAACCTCCACCTCGCCTGGCTGGTCTTGAATTTCTGACCTCAGGTGATCTGCCTGCCTCAGCCTCCCAAAGTGCTGGGATTACAGATGTGAGCCACCATCCCTGGCCCTTTTGTTTGTTTGTTTCTTTGAGATAAGATTTCACTCTGTTGTCCAGGCTGGAGTGCAGTGGCATGATCTCAACTCACTGCAACCTCCACCTCCCAGGCTTAAGCCATCCTTTCACCTCAGCCTTCCAAGTAGCTGGGACCACAGGCACATGCCACCAGCAGTCCTGACTGGTTTTGTGGAAGACAATTTTACCACAGACAGGGTCAGGAGCGGTGGTTTTGGTATGAAACTGTTCCACTTCAGATCATCAGGCATTAGAGTCTCATAAAGAATGTGAAACCTAGATCCCTCGCATGTGCAGTTCATATTAGGGTTCATGCTCCTATGAGAATCTAATGCCTGCTGATCTGATGGGGGGCGGAGCTCAGGCAGTAATGCTTGCTGCCCACCACTCACCTCCTGCTGTGCAGCCTGGTTCCTACCAGGTCACCAACTGGTACGGTCCACAGCCTGGGGGTTATGGGCCCCTGCACACCCCCACACCCAACTCAGTTTTGAATTTTTAGTAGAGATGGGTTTTTGCCATGTTGCCCAGGCTGGTCTCGAAGTCTTGAGCTCAAGTGATCTACCTGCCTTGGCCTCCCAAAGTGCTGGGATTACAGGCATGAGCTGCCATGCACGGTGGGTCGGTTCGCATTGACTGGTTTTCTCTTAATTGTAGGATATATTTTCTCACTTTTTCTCATGTCTAGTATTTCTTGAGCTGTTGGACGTTGTGAACCTTCATTGTAGAGATGTGGGTTATGTTATCCTACTCTAGTGTTGAGTTTTGTTTTGCAGGGAATTAAATTGCTGATGGGTTAACTTGATCATGAGTGTCAAGGCTACATTTTAGGCTTTGTTAGGGTGAGCTGTTCTTCAGTTTTGCCCTTATTCCCAGGGAATCTTCCTTAATCCCAAGGCAGGGCCTTCTAGGCCCTCTGTGAATGTCTGGAATATTCATCAAGACCTGAGATTCCAAGAGTGGAGATGCTGGCTGAGCCAGAATTCAGATGTTTCCAGCACTCTGTGACCACTGAAATCACTGTTTAGCTTTCAGCTCCCCATCGGCTGTTCTGTGCTGGGCCTTGCAGAGTCTCAATCCACACATTCATAGTTTGGGATTTGGCCAAGGACCTGCAGCAACCTCTATAAGATTTCTGGGGCTTCTTCTCTGCAACTCCGTCCTTTCTGATACTCTGCCACACACATTTTAGCAGCCCTGAGCAGCAATCTCTGTTTCCTCCACCAGACAAGACTGATCCTCTTTGCCTGGACTCTGCTTCCTCGTGCTGTCATTGAGAGTTTAGAAACTTTCCCCACCAGAAAAACACAGCAGTCACTTCATGTGATTCCCTTCTCTCAGATTGTACCTGGATCTGCTTATTGCCCAATGCTTGAAGACAATTTCTTCATGTACTTTGTCCAGCTTTATAGTTGTTTATGCTGGGAGACTATCATCAATACAAGTACTCTACCATGGCCACAATTCGAAGTGTGATCAATATCATATTCATTCTATTCTAAAAGTAAAGAAGACGAAGACCAACAATTCTAAGAAAAATGGAAAGTTCAAACTGGAAAAATGAAAATTCAAAGAAAAAGAAACACAAATGCTGCTGACACACGGGAAAAAATGTTTAACTTCTCTGATAGTAAGAAAGATACAGTTTCAGGCCGGGCACAGTGGCTCACACCTGTAATCCCAGCACTTTGGGAAGCTGAGGTGGGAGGATTGCTTGAGGCCACGAAGTGGAGGTGGCAGTGAGCTGAGATGGTGCCACTTGGGGTGACAGAGCGAGATCCTGTCTCAAAAAAAAAAAAGATACAGATGTAAACAACATCCTGCAACCTCTACATGTGGCCATGACTGATAATACGGACCAGATTTGCCTCCCACCTTTAATAACTAGAAAAATGGAACAAAATATAAAACAATAGCTTTCGGACATTGGAGAACAGGTCTAGCAGAACTATGATCCCTAACAGAAGGTGAACCCTACAGTGTCCTCCGTTTACTGCCGGAAGCAATTACAGGCTTCAACACAGGGAGGGGAATCCAAAGTCCAGTGGTCTTGGTGGATTGAGGAGACAGAGATCGGAGCTTGGGAAGATCTTCCAGGCCGGTAGAATTTGTGAGGTAGAGTACCAGGGAGGAGGTGGGAGAAGAGAGCGCATGAACTCTGGAGAGCTATGGAAGATGCCCTCAAGCCTTTAGCAAAGGGCTGATAATGGACATACGTGAGAAGAAAGTACCCAGGGAAAGAACTGCCAGAAAGCAGACAGAAGAATCCCCAGAGCTCACAACAGGCTAGAGAGAATTCATATTCTCACTAGTCAGAATGAAAACACCTCCTAATACTTAGGAAATGGAAGGGAAGCTTTAGAAAGTATTGCCTTCATAGTGGGGCTAAATGAGCACTGGAGTAAAGGCTTCTCTGAAACTGTCCTAACAAAGATTGAAAGCAAACCTTTGTAGATCCAACTTATTTCAAATAACTAGTGCCGGAACAGAGTCCCACACTATTTAAAGGAAAACAAAATCCAGCAATCACAACACAAAAACACGGTCAGTAAAAAATTACCAGGCAATGGCCAGGCGCAGTGGCTCATGCCTGTAATCCCAGCACTTTGGGAGGCTGAGGCGTGCATATTGCCTAAGGCCAGGAGTTCAAGGCCAGCCTGGCCAACATGGCTAAATGCTGTCTCCACTAAAAATACAAAAATTAGCCAGGCGTGGTGGTACACAACTGTAGTCCCAGCTACTTGGGAGGCTGAGACACGAGAATCACTTGAACCTAGGAGACAGGGATTGCAGTGAGGTGAGATCATACCACTGAACTCCAGCCTGGGTGACAGAGTAAGACCCTGTCTCCAAAAACAAACAAACAAACAAAACAAAAGAAAAACACAGGCAAAATAGGGCCTATAACCAGGAGAGAAATAAATCAATGGAAATAGGCCCAGAAATGACAGAGATGATGTAATTAGCAGATAAAGACATTAAAAAACATATTATAAATATGCTCTGTATGTTCAAGAAGGCTAGAAAAATCTGAACATGATGAGAAGAGAGAAATGGAAGATGTATTGAAAAAAAAAAAAAAAACCACAGGCTGGGTGCGGTGGCTCACACCTGTAATCCCAGCGCTTTGGGAGGCTTAGACACAAGGATTGCTTGAGCCCAGGAGTTTAAGACCAGCCTGGGCAACATAAGAAGACATATCTCTATAAATAATTTAAAAATTAGCCAGGCATGGTGGCATGAACCTGTAGTCCCAGCTACTCAGGAGGCTGAGGCAGGAGGATCGCCTGAACATAGGAGGTCGAGGTTGTAGTGAGCTGTGATTGTGCCACCAGACTGCAGCCTTGGCAACACAGTGAGACCTTGTCTCAAAATAAAACAAAAAAGAATTACCAGACTTGAAAAAGTTAACTCTGCAGATATGGGATTAAAATGAGTTTAAAAAAGTCAGTGAGGCCTGGTGTGGTAGCTCATGCCTGTAATCATCCCAGCACTTTGAGAGGCCGAGGCAGGAGGATTGCCTGAGGCCAGGAGTTTGAGACCAGCCTGGGCAACACAGTGAGGCCTCATCTCTACAAAAAAAAATAAAACAGAATAAAAAATTTTCAAAAAATTTAATGAGGACAAAATAAAGACTTTTCCACACAGACAAAAGCCAGCAGGCCTGCACTCTACTGTAAAGTGTTAAAAGCAAGTTCTTTGGTCAGAAGAAAAATGACACTGGATAGAAATTTGCATCTACACAAAGGAATGAAGACCACTGACATAATAAATACATGGATAAATAGAAAAGATCCTATTTTCTCATTTTTTGATGTCTAGAAATAATTGAGGCAAAAGTAGTTACATATTGTCGTGTTTATAACATGTGGAAGTAAAATGATGACGAGAATAGCACAAGGGACAGGCGGGGAAGTGTAAGAATACTATCATTATAAGGCTGCGGTCACAGTTGAGGGAGGTGATAAATCCCTGTGATTCCACCTGGAATACGGCATTGCTCCTGGAAGTGGGAAGAGGGAGTTTCAGAGACTTCCCCTGGGCTCTTCCTACTATAGTGGCTCATACCCACAGGTCAGGGAGTAAAGTGAGAGTTCTGTTAGCTTCTAAGCATACTCATATCAATTGCATATTTAGGGACAGAGAAATGACAACTGGATGGGGCTGTGGCCTCTTCATCCAGGGATCCATTTATTACCTGTCCTTCACATGTCCTCAGTCTTGTTGAGGAGGGGACATCGTGGCATTGTGGATCTTATGGTGTCAGGATCAGCTCTAATCCTATATGAATGGCCCTTAAACAGTCTGGGTATTCCCTTTTCATCAGCTACAGTTACTTTCATCAATGATCCCAGATCCCTTTGGAGAAGGATTGAGGTAATAATTAATGAATACCATGTGGTAATGTTGCAGGATCTTTCTCCAAGAATACCCAGCCTCCCCTACAATCCATGAGCTATAGGTCTCAATTGTCTCAGTCTGAAAACTGGCTAGGAAATTGTGATTTTTTGTTGCAGCCTTCCGTGTGCCAGACCTTGTTGTTGTTGTTGTTTCCTGAATACACAAATCAGGAAATATCGTAGGGCTCACACCTGTAATCCCAACAATTTGGGAGGCCAAGGCAGAAGGATTGCTTGAGCTCAGGAGTTTGAGACCAGTCTAGGCAACATAGCAAGACCTCATCTTCACTAAAAATTAAAAAAAAAAATAGCCAGGCATGGTGGTGCATGCCTGTAATCCCAGCTACCTGGGAGGCTGAGGTGGGAGGATCTCTTGAGCCCAGGAAGTTGAGGCTGCAGAGAGCTATGATTGTGCCACTGCACTCCAGACTGGGCTACAGAGTAAGATCCTGTCTCAAAAAAAAAATACCCTAGTCAGCTGCCTGTATAACTCTCCCCAGGAATGCCATCAGTTTTTAGCCAACACAACACATCCCTAGAGGTCAAGGCATCCTGGTTATCACCCTAGCCTTCCTACCAATTAAGTTAATTACATCCACCTTGTTGATGATGGTGAAGTGCCACCACCTGGCATCTGCTGTTCTCGCCTTCCACCATTCCCACTGACACCACGAAGCCTGGTCTCATGGCAGCATCTCCTCTTGTCGATCCTGGCCTACCAAGGATAGTGCCACTGAGTCTCTCAAAGATTCAGGTGCCCTTCTCACTAGTGCCTTCCTTGTTAGCCTAGAGAGAGGAGTTCCTGTGAGCCCTCCAAGGGCACATAGTCAAATGGTGGATTCTGAATCTGCTGGCATGTAACGAACCATTCCAACATTCCTACCTCCCTGTACTTTCCGGCTTCTTTGATGCTTTGCGAATGCAGTTCTATAATCTCCTCCTAATTCACGGCAGCAACTGTTCCATCCACATTTGAAGGAGTCACTCCAGCAGTGTGTTGGAGCCCCAGGTGTCCTTGCCAAGCCATTAAATCCTGAGAGTGCTCCCAGGTGAGTGTATATTCTTGTGTATACAGCCTTTACTCTCCCCCTGATCCAACACTCTTATGTCCACTCCTCCACCTCCTCTCCCAGATTCTGCCGGTACACACTTTGTGACACTTTTGGCAAAAATATTATTCTCCCAGAGCAGATTGTGTTTGTGACCTTGGGCCATGATGAGGAATGACCATAGTCTGGTGTCAATGTGGGGCAGCAACGACGACACACCTCATCCTGCTGTAAGACCTTGTTGGAGGCTCTTTGCCCAGTCTCCAGGCAAGGGGCAGGTGCCCTTCTCTTAGCAAGGAAAGGGGGCTACTTCTTTTAGATCAGAGCACTTAGTAGAAACTGGAGGTTCAAAGTTCTCAGATGTATCCACTTAAGTTTTCCCATACCAGATATCAGGATCCCATTGTTCCTTTCCCCTCCTCTCCTCCCCTCTCCCCTCCCCTCTTTTCTCTCCTCTCTTATCTCTTCTTTCCTCTTTTCTCTTCTCTTCTTTCTTTTCTCCTCTCTTCTTTTTCTTTTCTCTTCTCTTTCTCTGTCTTCTTCTTTCTTTCTCTTTCTTTGTTTTTGAGATGGGATCTCACTCTGTCACCCAGGCTGGAATGCAGTGATATGATCTTGGCTCACTGCAACCTCCGCCTCCCGGGCCCAAGGGATCCTCCCACCTCAGTCTCCTGGGTAGCTGGGACCACAGGCACATGCTACCACATCTGGCTAATTTTCATATTTTTTATAGAGATGGCGTTTCACCATGTTGCCCAGGCTGGTCTTGAACTCCCGGGCTCAAATGATCCTCCTGCCTCAGCCTCCCAAAGTGCTAGGATTACAGATATGAGCCACTGCACTCACATCTCCTTTTCCTTAAGTAATTCTAAATAAATACAAGACTAAATCATAAAATAAAATTTGTGTTTTTTGGGGAAATGACACAAAACTTCCATGACAGCTGAAATTAAAATAGTTTATTTCTAGATTTTCTGCTGCGTGTGTGTGTGTGCACACATGTTCACACTTGTCCTTGCTTGGCGCCCTATGTGTGTACTTGTTGTAGCTACTGGGTCAATCTGCACAATGTCTGACTGCACAGTTTCCAGCAAACAAAAGCTCTACACAACCTCATTTTCAAGCGGTCGAGACTGAAGCAGCAGTCTTCTTCTTGTTTTAATTTGAATTAACTGCCAGGCTGTACTTGTGTGGGAAACTGACAATTTTCAGCAAGAAATTTCCAGGTGAGGCCTGTCACCCTCCAGTGTAACTCTAGGGTCTGCTTGGCAGGGGGACCGGCTTTGGCTGGAGGCTGGGTCAAGAGGGCTCTCCTGGCATGGCACATTCCCATCCCAGAGAGGGAGCTCTGTTGGGAGTATGAGATGGACCAAGAAGACCCATCCATTAGGAAAGTGGCCCTTGGTCTGTCCAGTTTTAATGCAGGAGGGTGACTGGTGCAACAACCACTTCAATGGGGAAACTAGTCAGAGATATGGGCATCCACGGTCTTTCCCACATGTGCCCCATTGGGACCCAAACTGGGACCCAAACCTGCTGGTGGCTTCCTGCAACAGAAGCACATAATTTTCTAGTTCAAGAGTCTACCAAGTGACTAGCACAGTATAGGTAGAAAGACCTATAACAAGGCACATCATTGAGAAATTCCAAGAACCCAAAGATAGAAAATCCTAAAATCTTCCAGAGAGAAAAGACAGGTCATATGTAAAGAGCCAAGACTCCGCATGACACCGACTTCTTCCCAACAACACTAGGAACTAGAAAATAATAGAGCAATATTTCCCAATGTGAGGAGAAGTTACGTTTAAATTAGAGCATTACATCCAGCCAAACTAGTAATCAGGAATTGGGGTAGAACAATGACATTCTAAAATATGTGAGGGTCAGAAAGCTAGGCTTCCATTCACTCTTTTTCTGGAAGCCACTGGAAGATGTGCTGCAACACAATGAGAGGATAAACCAAGGAAAAAGAAGATCTGGGGCCAGGGAACAGGAGATGCACCCAGAAGTAAGCAAGTAGAGTTGATCTACTGCCTGCTTGAAAAAACTATTTAAAATTCCCAACACAAAGAAGGCCAGAGCTCTCGTGAATCTGACCCAACAAATTTCGAAGCCAAAGCTGAGGGCATTTGAAGCCAAAGCCAGGCCAGACAGAGATGAGGCTCCTGGGAGGGAGCTGCTCAGGCTGCTGTGTGCCCTGGGCTACAGCTGGACAAGGGCTCCCTCTGGGCCACAGCTTCTAGGGACAGAGTTTGGGGCAGGTTGACTATCTGATGTGTAGGACTCTGGTGATGAATTCAGCTAAGAAACTGTGTGGTAATGGGAAGGGAATGTTTTTGTTTTTCCAAATATACCCGCTGCATGCTTGGATCCACATTGGAACTCAGTGTGGAAACTGCCTTTGAATATCCTATGCCTGAACTCTGGTCCGTGTGTCCGGTTTCCTGGCCTCCAGCTTTGTTCTCTCCTTACCCCCACCCATCACTGATTCCAGATCCATCCTCACAAATATCCTTTCTTCATGTTACCCTCCCCACCACCTCATGGCACCTTCTACACAATAGGAAATGCCTCTCACCTCAGCCTGGCCTTCAAGGTTCTTTTGATGTGGCCGCCACTCACCATTCCACCACATCTCCCTGTGGGCCCTGCCAACTTGGATCAATTTTTCCTATCTATGAGCTGAGCTTTCCCACCTCCATACTGTTGCTTACACTGTGACCTTCCTGTGACATACACTGTGAATGTTCTCTTCCTCCCTCTTCCGAAGTCCAAATGCTATAGACTGAATTGTGTCTCCTCAAAATTCATACTTGGAGCCCTAACCCCCTATGTGATTGTATTTGCAAACAGGCTCTCAGGAGGTAAAGTTAAGTGAGGGAGGAGAGGCAGAGCAAGATGGATGAACAGTAGTCTCTACCAATCATTCCCCCTGCAGGAAAATCAAATTTAACAACTGTTTCCACCAGAAAGCCATCTTCATAAGAAACAAAAATCAGGCGAGGACTCACAGTACCTGGGTTTAACTTCATGTCGCTGAAAGGGGCACTGAAAAGGTAGGAGAGACAGTCTTGAAACACCGTCACCCTTCCCCCTCCCCCAGCAGTGGTCGCTGTGGTGCTGAGAATCTGTGCACCTGGGGGAGGGAGAATGCAGCAACTGTGGGAGTCTGCCTTGAACTCAGTGCTGCCCTGTCACAGCAAAAAGCGAAACCAGGTGGAACTCACATGACACCTGCCCATGGAGGGAGTGTTTAGACCAGCCCTACCCAGAGGGGTTCACCCATCCCAGTAGTTAGAAGGCTTGAGGCTTGGGTTTTGACAAGCCTTGGCATGGCAGGCTATTATGCTCTGGGGCCCTAAATACACTTGAAAGGCAGTCTAGACCATAAGGACTTCAACTCCTAGGCACATCCTAATGCCATGCTGGGCTGAGAGCCAGTGGACTCAGGGGGCACACAACCTAGAGAGACACCAGCCAGGGCAGCCAAGGGAGTGTTTGCACCACCCCTCCCCCAAACCCAGGCAGCGCAGCTTGCAGCAACAAAAGTGACTTCTTCCTCTTGCTGGAGGAGAGGAGGGGGAAGAGTACAGAGGACTTTGTCTTACATCTTGGATAGCAGCTCAGCCACAGCAGGATAGAGCACCAGTCAGAGCTGAGAGGCCCCCATTCCAGAACCTAGCTCCTGAGTTACCTTTCTAGATACACCCTGGGCCAGAAGGGAATCTGCTGCCTTAAAGAAAAGATTCTAGTCCTGGCAGGATTCATCACCTGCTGACTCAAGAGCCCTTGGGCCCTGAATAGCCAACAGTGATACCCAGGTAGTATGCTATGGGCCTGGAGTAAGGCTCTGTGACATGCTAGCTTCAGGTGAGACCCAGCACATTCCCAGCTGTGGTGGCTGTGGTGAGAGATTTCTTCTGCTTGAGAAAAGCAGAAGGAAAGGTAAAAGGGACTTTGTTTTGCAGCTTAGGTACCTGCCTGGCCACAACGGGGCAGAGCACCAAATGGGCTCGTGTGGTCACAGATTTTAGGCCTTGGCTCTTAGACAGCATTTCTGGGCCTGCCCTGGGCCAGAGGGGAGCCCACTGCCCTGAAGGGTGAGCCCCAGGCCTGGAAGCATTCACCACAAGTGACTTAAAAGCCCTTGGGCCCTAAGTGAACATTGACAGTAGCCTGGCAGCACTCCCTGTGGGCCTGTGGTGGTGGCCACAGGGTGGGGCTCCTCTGCCTGTGGAAAGGGAAAGGCAGAGTGGGAAGGACTTTATCTCATGGTTTCAGTGTCAGCTCAGCCGCCTTAGAATAAAGCACCAGGTAAATTTCTAAGGTTTTTGACTCCAGTTCCTGGCTCCCAGACAGCATCTCTGGACCCACCAGGGTCTGAGAAAACTCGTTGCCCTGAAAGGAAAGACACAAGCCTGGCTGGCTTTGCCACCTGCTGACTGTAGAGCCCCAGTCACTTGGCTTTGAGTAAACATAGGCGATAGCCAGGTAGCGTTGACAGTGGGCCCTGAGTGAGACCCAGTGCTTTGCTGGCTTTAGGTCTGACCCAGTGCAGTCCCAGTGGTGGTGGCCATAGGGATGTTGTGTCAGCTCACCCCCAGCTCCAAGTGGCTCAGCAGAGAGAGAGATAGACTGTTTTTTGGAGAGAAATTACAGGTAGAGAATAAGGGTCTCTACTGCCTGGTAGCCCAGAGAATTCTTCCAGATCTTATCTGAGACCAACAAGGCAGTTCCTCTATGAGTCTGCAAGAACCTTAGCATAACTGGGCTGGAGTGTATCTAATAAAGATACACTTTAGATCACAACACCCACATCCTTTCAAATACTTGGATAGACTTCCCAAGGGTGGGTACAAACAAGCCCAGGCTGAGAAGACAGTGGCAGTTTGAAATCAGCCATGGAATATTTGCACCACCGAAAATGGCAAACACTACAGAACAGACTTCTGTTCCCTCCCCGACAGACAGCCCCTTGTGTAACAACAGCACACCACTGCCCCATCCCTGAGCAGAGCGCTGTGTGTTGCAGCAGAGTGGGGGTGGGTGTCTTCTCCCTTGGGCTACAGAATACACATTTTTTTCCTCAGCATATGGATCATTCTCAAGGATAGACCATGTCTTAGGTCAAACAACAAGTCTTAAAACATTACAAAAGATTGAAATAATATCAAACATCTTCTCTGATCACAATGGAATAAAACTAGAAATTAGTAACAAGAGAAATGTTGGAAACTATACAAACACATGGAGATCAAATAATATGCTCTGAAATGACCAGTGGGTCAATGAAGAAATTAAGAAGGAAACTGAAACATTTCTTAAATGATAATGGAAACACAACATGCCAGAACCTATGGGATACGACAAAAGCAGTACTAAGAGGGAACTTTATGGCTATAAACACCTATTTTTAAAAAGTAGAAAAGCATCAAATAAACAACCTAACAATGCACCTTAAAGAAATAGAAAAGCAAGAGCAAAGCAAACCCAAAATTAGTAGAAGAAAAGAAATAATAAAGATCAGAGCAGAAATAAATGAAATTGAAATGAAGAAAACAAAACATCAATGAAAAGAATAGTTGGTTTTTGGAAAAGATAAACAACATTGACAAACTTTTAGCCTAAGAAAAAGAGAAGACCCAACTGAATAAAATCAAAGATGAAAAAGGAAACATTACAACTGATACTGCAAAAATTCAAAGGATCACTAGTGGCTATTATAAGCAACTATATACAAAGAAATAGGAAAACCAACTAAAAATGGATCAATTTCTAGACACATCCAGCCTATCAAGATTGACCCATGATGAAACCCAAAACCTGAACAGACGAGTAACAAACAATGAGATCGAAATGGTAATAAAAAGTCTCCCAGCAAATAAAAGCCTGGGACCTGGTGCTTCACTGCTGAATTCTACCAAACATTTAAAGAAAAACTCATATCAACCTTACTCAAACTATTCCAAAACTAGAGACCTTACCCAAACTATTCCAAACTCATTCTACAAGGCTAGTATTACCCTGATACCAAAACCAAAGATACATCTAAAACAGAGAACTACAGGCCAATATCACTGATGAATATCGATGCAAAAATCCTCCACAAAATATTAGCAAATTGAATTCAACAACACATTAAAGTTGGGGTGCAGTGTCCCAGGTTCACTCAACCCTTCCCCTTTTCCTGTGTCTAGTTTGGCTGTGCTTCCAGGTGGCAGCAGTGGTGGCAATGTTGGTGTGTGGGCCTCCCAGGACGAGGGGAAAGTGAGTGTTGCCCTTCTCGCCTCCTGCCAGGCATCTGTAGCCTGGCACCAGCTCTGGCCAGTCTTCAAGCAAGAGATCTGGAGATGTTCTTTTCCAATTTCTGGATTGGGAAATGGAGGCAAATTCTGGGTACTAGAGTCAGAACTAAGACGAGGCTGAATCAGGGAAGCCTGAGATCCCGAGAGGCAGAGACCTGAAACCCTCTAGATCGTGTGGGGAACTGGGTGTGTGTTCTGGCCAGTTGCTTCTTCCTGTGCCTCAATGTTCCAGGTACCCTTGGAGGGGCTGAGATCCTGGGGATGTCTGAAGCCTGGCTGCATGGCCTGGCCACCCTGATGCCCTTCTTGTAGGGGCATACACAGAACAAACGGGGCAGGGTGGTGGAGTGCAGCCCCTTCCCTTGGGGCCTCAGAGAGTGCACCTGTTGGTCACAGGTGAAATGGTGTCTGATCACTGGCTCCTGGAAGGGGTGAGGGTCCAGAGAAATCAGAAGGTGGGGAGACGAAGAGCATAAGGGGGTCTGGGAGGGACCACAGAGGAATGTGGCAAAGGGGGTACAGGGGGAGTCAGCTCACCATGGCCTCCTGGCTCTCCAGGTCCTCCAGGATGCTCGGCAGGGGCTGAGGCATCTCCTCCTCCTCACTGTCCAGATGTCCTCCTCCATCTGTGGGGGTTGGCCAAAGGGGTCTTCAGACAACCCAACAAGAGAGGTACTGTGGGCCCACCTCTGCCCCCACCCTCACTGTGTAACCCTGAGCCAGCCCCTCCCCAGAGGGAAATGAGCTGCTGTTCTTTTTTTTTTTTTTTTTTTTACTATTTTTTTACTTTTATTTTTACTTTTAAGAACCAAGATCCTGCTATATTTCCCAGGCACAGTCCCACTACCAGTCAGTGTGGGAGTTCTGACCTGCTCCCTTTCTGATCTGGGCCAGTTCACCCATCCTTAGGCAACCTGGTGGCCCCTTGCTCCTAGGAGGTCACCATATTGATACCGAACTTAGTGCAGACACCCGGTCGGCATAATGACTAGCTGTTCTAAAGGTCTCTTCCAACTTCTCAATCCTATGCTGCTAACAGTCCCCCCTTCCTCCTGGGGCTCTCTCTTCTTCCTCTAAGTGATCTCCTGTACTTTCTCCAGGGAGAGCCATGAGGCTCAACTGGGCCTCTAGCTGCTGTTTCTGCTGGCTGCCAGCTTCTAGGCGCTCGTAAGGGGCCAGGAAAGAGAGTGAGAAGGCACGGAAGATGCCAGGTCGTTCCTCTTGGGGCCCTGTCCTCAGCAACTCCCACCCCTGAGTCTCCTGCAGCTTTTGGTGGACCATCTCCCCATTGGTTTGCCCCAAGCTTCCTGCTGCTGCAGCTGGTCCACAAGCTGGGTCTGCAGCAGTAACTGCCTGTGCAGCGCCTCCTTCTCAGAGGTCAGCTGCTGACAGCTGGCCACGTACTGCTGCAGGTGACCCAGGTACTAGTCTCACTGCTGCTGCTGCAGACTCTGAGACTCTTGGCTCTTCAGCTCCACCTGCAGGAAGACCCTGGGCACGAGGGCACATGGTGGCTGGCTTCCAGATTCTGGGACCATTAATAGGGTAGCAAGGGCACTGTGGGGCTCTGTCACCTGCCCAGGACCCTGGCCCCTTGCTCCAGGCCTAAGAGGCTTCCTCCCTTGCCTAGAACCCCATACCTCCTTCCCCAGCCTCAAATCTCATGTCCTTCTTCCCACCATTTAAACTGTAGGCCACAGACTGGTGGAAAAGCAGAGGGAGCCAACCACCATCTGCTAAGTGTGCTACATGCCTAATGCTTTCCATGTATTCTCTCATTCAATCCTCAGCACCTCTGCAAGGAAAATGCTAACTTCCTTTTGAAATTAAAGAAACAGAGACTTAGAGATGAAAAGTAGTTGAATGGTGACCAGTGGAACCCAGGCCAGAATCCAGTTTGAATCTAAGGAGGCTTTTTTGTTTTGTTTTGAGACAGTGTCACTCTGTGGCCCAGGCTGGAGTGCAGTGGTTCAATCTCAGCTCACTGCAACCTCCACCCCCCAGGCTCAAGCAATTCTCATGCCTCAGCCTCCTGAGTAGCTGTGATTAAAGGCATGTGCCACCATGCCTGGCTAATTTTTTTTTTTTTTTTTTGGTAATTTTAGTAGAGATGAGGTCTCACCACGTTGGCCAGGCTGGTCTCAAACTCCTGACCTCAAGTGATTCTCCTGCCTCAGCCTCCCAAAGTGCTGGGATTATAGGCATGAGCCACCGCCCCCAGCATAAGCAGCCTCTTGTACCACTGTCTCTTCCCCTATGATTGGGGGGCTCCATGCATCTAGCTGGGATGATGATGTCCAGACCTGGGAGGAGCCCAGGGCTACCCACCTCTAAAAGTCAGAGGGCAGGAAGCAAGAAACAGTCACAGGACTGCCCTGAAGGGTGCTGGGGTCACCTGCTCCCAGGCTGGAGCTGCCTTTGGCCTCACACCTCCCTTCTCCAGAGGCTGGTACCCGCCTCCCAGCCCTTCTTGGATGGGGCGGAGGTTACCATCTCCTTCAGGTCACCCAGCTTTTCCTGCAGCTCCTTTACTTGCTGCTCCAACTGCAGTGCGCTCTTGCTCTCTTTGTTCTGGACAAAGAGAAGCAAGCAGCGGCCACCCACTGCAGCTGGAGACCCCAGAACTTGATGTCTGCCTCCCATGTCACCGGGAAGGGTGGAGGCAAGTTAGAAAAATCATCCCCTCTCTCTCACAGCCATCAGAGCAGGGCTCTGGCTCAGAGGTTCCTTTAGAAGTACCATTTCATGTGAGGGCTACATATGCCCATTTTACAGGTGGGGAAACAAAGGCCTGGAGGGCTAGGAAGGAGGGCAGGCTCCCCAGGTGGGGCAACCCACCAGCTCCTGGAAGTCATACTGTGGCTCGCCCAGCTGCTCGTCAAGCTCTTGGTTCTGGGAGAGCATGTGGCTGATGGTGGTGCAGTCATTCCGCATGGTTTGCATGTGTGTCTCTGCCGGCTTGTCCCAGAGCTTGGCTTTCTGCTCCAGTTCCAGCAGCCTCTCCTCCTTCTCCTGCAGCCTCTCTTCCTTCTCCCACAGCCTCTCCTCCTGCTCCCCAGCCTCTCCTGTTCCAGGACTGTGTGGAACAGTTCTTTTAAAAACCAGACGACGGGCTTGGAAATGACTTGATCTTTACTGACCGAGTTGTATATTGAGCCTACCCCTTGCCCTTTTATGGGGCACTATGTAGAATGGCCTGGGCTTCCCAGATCGAAACTTCTCATCTTCACCATCCAGTTCTGGAGCTGCTGTGTGGCCTCTGAGCTCTGTGTCCAGTGCTTGCTCCCCACAGTGCCCCCCAACTCACCCACAGCAGCTGACTCAGCCCCGGGCTGCCTCTAACAACCATACACAAAAGCAGCGAGAAATGACCATGCTGCCTTCTGGGCAGGACACTCCATCCTGCAGAAGGGACCTTCAGGCTCACTCCTCCATCTGGGAAGCCAGGCTGCCAGGGGATGGGGCAGCTGGTTGGACTCACCCTGTCCTCCTCCTGCTGCTGCATGGAGACAGTAGAGAGAGCCCACTCCGACTCTCCAATACACTGCAAGGAATATTGCAGGTGGCTGGCCAGATCCTTAGATTCTCCTGTAATGAAAGAGGTTGAGATGGGGCCCAAAGGACTCCCCCTAAAGACCTGTCAAAGTGCCAGGTTGAAGGATGATGGGATGCCCAGATTCCCACCTTCAAAGTGCCTGGCAGCACGTTTAGTATGGTAAAGGGTGGTCTTCAAGTCTGCTTTTTCCAACATGAGGATGTTGATTATCTGGAATTGAACCCTTGGGAGAAAAGCCAAGCAAGTGCTGAAAGAGAAGGAAAGAAACATTCTCCAGAGGACAGGAGAAAGATCCCCACCCGTCACTCACCTCTAACTGCTCCGTTTGTGCTTTGTGTATTTCACTGTTGGTTTTCTTTTCCTATAGGAAGAGGAAGACAAAGCTCTTACCAGGGGGAGGCAGAGATGGCACAGCAAGAGACATGCCCCCAGAATGCCACCAATGCCCCAGGACAGGCCCACCCATGGGACCAGGTTATCGGGATAACCTGGGAGGATGGGGTGGGATCTGAGGGGTGAGTCTTCTTCCCCAGGCTGGAAGTGGGCGACACGAGACTGGCACCTCTACATCTGAGTGCCTCCCAAACCCAGCATTTATGTCATGAGCAAAGAAATCACATTACTTCTTCTAGCTGATGTTCTACTTGTTTCTTCTGCTGTTTCTGTGGGGAGAGTCAAATTCAGGTGACTGAGGGTGGCCCCCTCAACTCTATTCCCCAGACCAGGAAGTGGTACGCAGGGGCCAGGAATGGATTTTAAAGGCAAAGTTCTCAGACCCAGTGGCAACAGGAACTGG
This sequence comes from Symphalangus syndactylus, assembly GCF_028878055.3. NCBI lineage: Eukaryota > Metazoa > Chordata > Mammalia > Primates > Hylobatidae > Symphalangus > Symphalangus syndactylus. The sequence continues at coordinate 33,339,403 of NC_072427.2, forward strand.
TCAACCCTCCTCAAGCTCCCAAGGACAGAGGATTTGGGTCTTTGTTGGTTTTCGTCAATAGCCACAGAACTCAGTCTGAATCTGGATTCACTCGAAAGGACAGTAACATAAACCTCTAGAGACGGAGTTTGAGAAAGGCCCACCCTTCTGCCAGCTTGTGATTTAGAAAGGTGCCTTCATTCAACGAACATTTACTGAGCACACACAGGCCAGGTACAGTTCTTCATAACAGAGATACAGGACAGAAAAGGACAGACAGGAGCCCTTTGCCCTGAGGTTTCCATTCTAGGGACATTTAAATCTCTGACTTCCAGAGCTAACAGAGACCTTTGATACTCTCTACCTCCTCTGGAAACACGGGCCCAAGGAGGAGAGTTGGCTTGACCAGACTCAAGGGCAAACTAGAGACTGAGTCAGGGCAGAAATATGGGCCCCCTGACAACCAGTCAGGCTAGCGCTTCCCTGAAAGGTGACAACCCCAGGGTGTGTGTGGCAAGGACTGGAGCAGGGGTGTCTGGAGAAGAGAGAGTCAGCAAAGAGGGTAGCAATGGAAGAGCCATGCTGCATGCTCTGTGCTCTGGGGTCCCTCCAGATGAGGCCTGGGCACCCCAGCTCCCCATTTGTCCTTGGCACCAGGGGCCCCCAGCCCCTTTATTCAGGGCCCCAAGGGGAAACTGGAGCCCAGGATTGGCAGAGTGGAATCAGGAGACCCCACTGGACTCTTACCAATGACTATGTTTTCAATGAGTTGACTGATTGTTGCAGAGCTCAAGTCCAGGGCTACTGCTAGTTCTTGGTACCAGCTCTGAGGTGCATACAGAGAGGAGGAGTTGGAAGAGGATTGTGGGGAGAGGTAGAGAGAACAATCATTAGGGCTGGGGTGTGTGTGGGCTGTCTCAGCTGGCAGAGGGGCACCCAGCCCCCACTGTGGGAGGAGGTTGGAGGGCTGGCCTGCAGGGTCACTGCACCTCAGCCCAGGGCCTCTTACCTCCAGATCCTTCAGAGTAGCAGATGATGCAGGGGTAATACAAACGAGAAATTCAAAGAAACAAAAACTTTCATGGGAAACAGTTATGGATATAGAGAAAGTATAAAAACAGCAAGGGACCGGGCACAGTGGCTTGCGCATGTAACTCCAGCACTTTGGGAGGCTAAGGCTGGTGGATCACTTGAGGTAAGGAGTTCAAGACCAGTCTGTCCAACATGGTGAAACCTCGTCTCTACTAAAAATACAAAGATTAGCTGGGCATGATGGCAGGTGCCTGTAATCCCAGCTACTCAGGAGGCTAAGGCAAGAGAATCGCTTGAACCCGGGAGGCAGAGGTTGCAGTGAGCAGAGATTGCGCCACACTACTGCACTCCAGTCTGGGTGACAGAGTGAGACTCTGTCTCAAAAAAAAAACAAAAACAAAAAAAACCCAAATCCCATATTCCTGCTTTGTACATTATTCCCAAATTACTTTTAAATTTTAAGGTATGTCTCACCATTTCCAAGATGATAAAAGATGCTGGGAAGGAAAAAAACCCAATCAATCAAGCAGGTGAAGAAGCAGACATAAACAGGCTGAAGGTTAATGGCAGCAACATAAAATAAGCCAGAAGCAAGTATCCTCCAAACCAGAGAAACCTCAAGAACATGCACAGCTGGAGACAGCAAGCCAGAGAGGGGTCTTGGCACTGCCTCACCTTCCACTTGTCCAATGGGGGAGCGCTACCCCATTGGAGTGGTTAAGGTTGGACACCAGCACCTTCAGAATGTCCTGAATCTACAGGAGATGAAAAGAGAAAAACAAGGGCAGGGAGAGAAAGACAGAAATGGCTTAGAGAGAAGCAAGAAAGTCAGGGTAGGAGGAAGATGTGGGTTCAGAGAAAGGAAACGCTGAAGAAGAGCAGAGGAGATTAAAACCATGGCCTGTGTCATTCTTCCAAATGGCCACCTGCTGCCTTGCCAGGGGCAGGAACAAATAGATGGAAAAGTCCCCTGAGTGATGCAGTCACAGAGTGGAGTCAGCTGACCAATGCAGCTCTTAATACGCACACTGGACCCCTCTCCTCAGGCCCAGGCCGTGGGCGATGAATCTGGTAGAGCTCCAGACCTCCACCTCCGTTAAAAAAACCAGACTTCTGAGTAAGGGTTCAGTTGAACTAAGGTGACTCCAGCTGAAAAACAAGTTTGAAAGACACTGATCTTATCCAGTATCATGTTATAGAGGAGAAAACTGAGGCTCAGGGGAAATAGTGATTTTTCTGTGGTCACCCAGCAAGCTGGTGGCAAGTAAGATCTTCTCTTACACCATACGCTGGGGCCCTTTCAGTGACTCCTAAAGGGATAGCCTGATGGCAAGTGGCTTTTCTCATTGGCCTGGCTTCCCCTTGAGACTGGAGATGAGGAAAATCAAACAGCAATGACCATTTCCTGGGTGTCCTGTGTGTTTACAGCAGGCCATGTACTAGGGATTCACATAAAAACAACAATAACAAATCTCATTTAAACTTCACAAATGGAAGTCAAACAATACCACCTCTATTATACAGATGTGAAAAGAGAGGCCCAAAGAGCTCAAGTAACTTGGCCTAAATCATATCCCTAGCAGACAGAGAGGTAGGATTCAAACCCAGAATTCTTAACCAGTACCCAGCAATCTTAACAATTACCCTCTACTGCCCCTTGGGCACCCTGTCCCCAGGACCTGGCCAGCCAAAATTCACATCCCCAGGTGAGCGGCAACCACCAGAAGTGGTTGTCTCAGTCCTTGGAGATGCAAGCCCAAAGAGCCCAGGGAGGTCAGGTTTGGGGGGGGCAGGAGGTCAGGGCCTAGTTTGGAGCAGGGAGCCCCAGGAGTCACCTGCCCAAGGTCATCCTGGGGTGACTGTTGAGGGCAGGGGCTGGGCTGCTGGGGGAACAGGGCTGGCTAACAATATTTTGGTGGGGGAAGTGCAGAGGCAATGGGGGGCCCAACCTGGTTTGCCTCAGGAGTGGCACAGACTCTAGCAGTAGTCCTGCCGTCAGAGGAGGTCTGCAGGTGGGTCAGGGGCTATGACCTGGTGGTTTTTACCTTTTTCTTGGCTGCAGTCAATTTGCTCTGTTGAGTCTCTTCCTACATGGTGGAGTGGGGAGGGAGGCGGGGTTGGGGCCACATCAGCGCAATCCAGGCAAGACTGCTAAACACCTCCAGTCACCTACCAGTTAGCTGTGCAACTGAGCCAGAGGAGGGATAACCAGGGCCACACTAGAACACAGAATAGGGGCATGGCCTCAATGCTGCCAAGCCCATTGGTTGATAAGAAAGATGAAAGGGAAAGGAGGTGTGGCCAGGCAGCAGTGTGTCCAGAGGACCTGTGGCATCACAAGGAAAGCTGCCCATGCAACTGCTGGCCCCTCCCACTCTGGGAGAGGGGAGGGGCCGGCTTTCACTGGGTGTCTGCTTAGCTTTCTGCAAGACTATTCACACTGGCGGTCAGAGTTCCTTTCCAAGAAGACCTGAGAGGCTGCTTTCTGTCTCCTGCCCTGGACCCTCCTGTGCCACTGAACCCTCTTTCCTGGGGGCCTCAGACCCCAGGGCTCAGGAGGTGGGTGAGGAACGGACTCCACAGTTTCTTTCCTGACTCCTCACAGCCCTGCCCCAGACTTCCCCTTCCCAGAAATCACCTCCAAGGACCTCCATACAGTGCTCCCCACAACCTCCCTCTCAGAACGCCCCCTTCCTAGAGGGTCCCTACCCTGATCCTGGGAGCATATCTGCCCCCTTTCCAGTTGGATCCAGTCCTAGGCACTCCAAAAGTTTAGCTCCACTCCAACTTTTAATTTTTGCCACTGCACATTCTCCAACAGGCATCATTGTTCAAAATACTGATCTTGTAGAGTGGTCATTCCTTCCTCACAGTACAATTAAGACTTTTACATTGTACTTGGACCAAATAGCTACATTAATTAGTCAGACAAGATTACGAATAATAAAATTGTGTGGTAACGACCCAGACAAAATAGTTGTTCCTTTAACCAAGGAACAAGTTAAACAAGCCTTTATCAATTCTGGTGCATGGCAAATTGGCCTTGCTGATTTTGTAGGAATTATTGATAATCATTACCCAAAAACAAAAATCTTCCAGTCTTTAAAATTGACTACTTGGATCTTACCTAAAATTACCAGACATGAACCTTTAGAAAATGCTCTGACAGTATTTACTGATGGTTCCAGCAATGGAAAAGCGGCTTACACAGGGCCAAAGGAGCGAGTAATCAAAACTCAATATCAATCAGCTCAGAGGGCAGAGTTGATTGCAGTCATTACAGTGTTAGAAGATTTTAATCAACCTGTTAATATTATATCAGATTCTGCATATGTAGTACAGGCTACAAAGGATGTTGAGACAGCTCTAATTAAATATAGCATGGATGATCAGTTAAACCAGCTGTTCAATTTGTTACAACAAACTGTAAGAAAAAGGAATTTCCCATTTTATATTACTCATATTCGAGCACATACTAATGTACCAGGACCTTTAACTGAAGCAAATAAAAAAGCTGACTTACTGGTATCCTCTGCATTCATAAAAGCACAAGAACTTCATGCTTTGACTCATGTAAATGCAGCAGGGTTAAAAAACAAATTTGATGTCACGTGGAAACAGGCAAAAAATATTGTACAACATTGTACCCAGTGTCAAGTACTACACCTGCCCACCCAAGAGGCAGGAGTTAATCCCAGAGGTCTGTGTCCTAACGCATTATGGCAAATGGATGTTACCCATGTACCTTCATTTGGAAAATTATCATATGTTCATGTAACAGTTGATACTTATTCACATTTCATATGGGCAACATGCCAGACAGGAGAAAGTACTTCCCGTGTTAAAAAACATTTATTATCTTGTTTTGCTGTGATGGGAGTTCCAGAAAAAATTAAAACTGACAATGGACCAGGTTATTGTAGTAAAGCTTTCCAAAAATTATTAAATCAGTGGAATATCACACATACAACAGGAATTCCTTATAATTCCCAAGGACAGGCCATAGTTGAAAGAACTAATAGAACACTCAAAACTCAGTTAGTTAAACAAAAAAAGGGGGGAGACAGTAAGGAGTGTACCTCTCCTCAGATGCAGCTTAATCTAGCACTCTATACTTTAAATTTTTTAAACATTTATAGAGATCAGACTACTACTTCTGCAGAACAACATCTTACGGGTAAAAAGAACAGTCCACATGAAGGAAAACTGATTTGGTGGAAAGACAACAAAAATAGGACATGGGAGATAGGGAAGGTGATAACCTGGGGAAGAGGTTTTGCTTGTGTTTCACCAGGAGAAAATCAGCTTCCTGTTTGGATACCCACTAGACATTTGAAGTTCTACAATGAACCCATCGGAGATGCAAAGGAAAGTGCCTCCACGGAGACGGAAACACCGCAATCAGGCACCATTGACTCGCAGGATGAATCAAGTGGTGATATTAGAAAAACAGATGAAGTCACCACGCACCAAGAAGGCGGAGCTGCCAACCTGGGCACAGTTAAAGAAGCTGACACTGTTAGCTAGAAAAAGCCTAGCTAGCACAAAGGTGACACAAACCTCAGAAAAAATGCTGTTTGCAGCTTTAATGGTTGTATCAACGGTGGTAAGTCTCCCCATGCCTGCAGGAGCAGCTGCAGCTAATTATACCTACTGGGCCTATGTGCCTTTCCCGCCCTTAATTCGGGCAGTCACTTGGATGGATAATCCCATTGAAGTATATGTTAATAATAGTGTGTGGGTAGCTGGTCCCACAGATGATCGTTGCCCTGCAAAACCGGAGGAAGAAGGAATGATGATAAATATTTCCATTGGGTATCGTTATCCTCCTATATGTCTCGGGAGAGCACCAGGATGTTTAATGCCTGCTATCCAAAATTGGTTAGTAGAAGTACCTACTCTCAATCCCACCAGTAGATTTACTTATCATATGGTAAGCGGTATGTCACTCAAACCACAGGTAAACTATTTACAAGACTTCTCTTATCAAAGATCATTAATATTTAGGCCAAAAGGAAGACCTTGCCCCAAGGAGATTTCCACAGAAACAAAAGATTTAGTTTGGGAAGAATGTGTGGCCGAGAGTGCCGTGATTTTACAAAACAACACATTTGGAACTGTTATAGATTGGGCACCTCGAGGTCAATTCTACCACGATTGCACAGGACAAACTCAATTCTGTCCCAATGCACTAGTGAGTCCAACTGTTGATAGTGACTTAACAAAAAATTTAGACAAACATAGGTACAAGAAATTTCAGTCTTTCTACCCTTGGAAATGGGGAGAAAAGGGAACCTCTACTCCAAGACCAAAAATAATAAGTCCGGTTTTTGGTCCTGAACATCCAGAATTATGGAGGCTTACTGCGGCTACATACCACCTTAGAATTTGGTCTGGGAACCAAACTATAGAAACAAGAGATTATAAAACATTTTACTCTATCAACCTAAATTCCAGTCTAACAGTTCCTTTACTAAGTTGTGTAAAACCCCCTTATATGTTAGTCATAGGAAATGTAGTTATTAAACCAGACTCCCAAACTATAACATGTGAAAATTGCAGATTGTTTACTTGCATTGATTCAACTTTTGATTGGCAGCACCGTATTCTGCTTGTGAGAGCAAGAGAAGGCGTGTGGATCCCTGTGTCCATGGATCGACCATGGGAGGCCTCGCCATCCATTCATATTTTGACTGAAGTATTAAAAGGCATTTTAAATAGATCCAAAAGATTCATTTTTACTTTAATTGCAGTGATTATGGGATTGATTGCAGTCACAGCTACAGCCGCTGTGGCAGGAGTCGCATTGCACTCTTCTGTTCAGACAGTAAGCTTTGTTGACAATTGGCAAAAGAATTCCACAAGGTTGTGGAATTCACAATCTGGTATCGATCAAAAATTGGCTAATCAAATTAATGACCTTAGACAAACTGTCATTTGGATGGGAGATAGGCTCATGAGCTTGGAACATCGTTTCCAGTTACAGTGTGACTGGAATACGTCAGATTTTTGTATTACACCCCAAGTTTATAATGAGTCTAGACATCACTGGGACATGGTAAGACGCCATTTACAGGGAAGAGAAGATAATCTCACTTTAGACATTTCTAAATTAAAAGAACAAATTTTTGAAGCCTCTCAGAGTCACTTAAATATTGTGCCTGGAGCTGAGGCGTTAGATCAAGTGGCAAAAAATCTTTATGGATTAAACCCCACGACTTGGATTCAGTCTATTGGAAACTCTACTGCAGTAAATTTTGGAATTATGTGTCTCTGTTTGATCGGTTTGTTTTTAGTGTGCCGGACCAGTCGAAGAATCCTGCGCCAAAATCGAGAGAACGAACAAGCCTTCATCGCCATGGCACATTTATATAGAGGAAAAGGGAGGGAGAATGTTGCGGGAAGTCAGGGACCTTGAACTGAGGGACTGGCTGAAGCCACAGCAGAAAAGCATAAAATATGAAGATTTCATGGACATTTTATTAGTTTTCCAAACTTTATACTTTTGTAATATCTTATGTCTTTACTTTAATCTCTTAATCCCATCATCTTCTTTGTAAGCTGAGGAGGATATATGTCACCTCAGGACCCTGTGATGATTGCCTTAACAACACAAATTGTTTGTAAAGGACGTGTGTTTGAACAATACGAAAACTGGGCATCTTGAAAAAAAAAAAGAACGAGATAACAGTGGTGTTCAGGAAACAAGGGAGGTAACCTTAAACTGGCCGCCGGTGAGCCGGACGGAACAGAGCCATATCTTTTCTCCTTTTGCACACAAATAGGAGAGATATCGCTGAATTCTTTTTTTCAGCAAGGAATATCCCTGAGAAAGAGAATGCGCTCTGAGGGTAGGCCTATAAACGACCCCCTTGGAGGCGTGCCGCCTTTTACGGTTGAAGCCGAAGGGATGAAATAAGCCCCGGCCTCCTGTAGTGCTCCCAGGCTTATTAGGATGAGGAAATTCCCACCTAATAAATTTTGGCCAGTCAGGTTGTCTGCTCTCAAACCCTATTTCCTGATAAAATGTTATCAATGACTATGCGTGCCCAAAAATTTCATTGGCAATTTTAATTTCAATTTTAACACCGACCTGTGAACTCATCCTGCCTCCACTTGCTTTGTGATATTCTATTACCTTGTGAAGTATGTAATCTCTGTATCGTGATGACAATGGTAGTCTTGTTGAAAAGAAAAGGGGGAAATGTGGGGAAAAGAAAGAGAGATCAGCCTGTTACTGTGTCTATATAGAAGGAAGTAGACATAAGAGACTCCATTTAGTTCTGTATTTGAGATGCTGTTAATCTGTGACCCTACCCCCAACCTTGTCCTTGCAAGAGACATGTGCTGTGATGACTTAAGGTTAAAAGGATTTTGGGTGGTGCAGAATGTGCTTTGTTAAACAAGTGCCTAAAGGCTGCTTATGGTTAAAGGTCATCACCATTCTCTTTAATCTAGAGAAAAAGAAAAACATTTGTCTTCTGCCCGTCCCTGGGCGATGGAACATCTCAAAGCACAGCACCGGTGATGGTAAAGATAATTGTGAAAACCGCCTTTAGGAATAAGATGGGGCTTGCTGGAGCAATACTGCTAAAAGGTTTATGGAGAGGTTCGCATATACATCTCAAAGCACAGCACCGGTGATGGTAAAGATAATTGTGAATAAATACCAAGGGAACTCAGAGGCCGGTGCCGGTGTGGGTCCTCTGTAAGCACAGCACCGGTCCCCTGGGCCCCGCTTTTCCTTCTCTACACTTTGTCTCTGTGTCTTATTCCTTTTCTCAAGTCTTTCGTCCCACCTAACGAGAAGCACCCACAGGTGTGGAGGGGCGGGCCACCCCTTCAACTTCCCAGCTGCTCTTCCTCCTGCACCCCCACAGTACCCCTTTCTCTAAGAGTGGGCCATGGGTCCAATCAGGCATTTCCCTCAGATTCCTCTCCATGACTGAACCAGGACTTACACGAAGTTGCCACGGGGCCTTCCAATCCCCTGCAAGTATGTCTTTCCCACCCCCCATCCCACCCCCCACCGCCAAAGTCCCCATCCCCGACCCTCCCTCCGTGTGAGTCACTGCCTCCCCTGGCCCTCCTCTCCAACCCAACAGCAGCCAATCCCCCCTCTTCCAGGTCTTCTCCCAGCTGACTGAGGACCTCCAGGTCATTTCTCAATCTCTCCCCTTCCTTTCCTCTTGCCCACCAGTCTTCAAATAAGTGCTGTCCTGTCCTAGGCCAACTCCTCTACCTCCCCATCTTGTCTCCTGCCTCTACAGATGCCTTTCACTCCAGTCCAGTACTAGCTATCTCTCCTGCTCACTGGTTTCACCCCTTACCCAGCCCTAAACAAACCCACAGCTCCCCAATCAGGAAAATGCTTGGTGTTCACCCTGGCCACTCCTTTAGCTGCTAATAGTCTCTCCTCTTCTCTTGCAAGCCACCCCCAAAACTCAGCCTCCACCTTCTCTCATCCCCCACATGGAGTTGCCACTACCCCTACCTCCACTCTCAAGTTACATTGTGAAAGACTTAGTATTTGTTTGTTCACTAATTTAGCAACTGTGGGGATGCAGGTTTGTGCCAGATGGCCCCTGCCCTCCAGGAGGCACAGGCAAAAAAAAAAAAGCAGTTCCAGGACAAGTATGCACATGGTTCTGAGAAGGGGAGCCCAGGCTTGGGTTTGCAAAGAAGCCTCCCCAGAGATGGCAAGGTCAGAGGCGAGGCCAGAAGGGCGAGCCACAGTGAGCCCAGATGATGATGACAGGGAGGCAACCACAGTTTGCCAAAAGCACTGGGCTGATTTCGTTTCGCTCTGAGAATGAGTTGGTATCTGCTATCTTTGACCATGGGTGACTGACTGCAGATCATGCCTTTCTCATTCATGCTAATTTATTTCCTTCCCCTCCCCTCCCCCTTTTTTTTGGGGGGGACAGGGTCTCACTCTGTCACCCAGGCTGGAGTGCAATGGCACAAACTAGGCTCACTGCAACCTCTGCCTCCCAGGCTCAAGCCATCCTCCCACCTCAGCCTCCCCAGTAGCTGGGACCACAGGTGTGTGCCACCACACCTGGCTAATTTTTTTTTGTAAAATTAGCCCCAGTACAGATGGGGTTTCTCCATGTTGCCCAGGCTGGTCTCGAACTTGTGAGCTCAAAGCAATCTGCCTGCCTCAGCCTCCCAAACTGCTGGGATTACAGGCATGAGCCACTGCGCCCGGCTTGGAAAAATAATCCACTTCTAATTTAGCAAATGTTGTGTTCTTGTTTACTATTTGAGCATTAATAACGCCAAGTGACTAACATTGTCCTCATGAGCTGTATGCTAGGAATAAAAGCTTGCCACAGTGGAATTATCTAAACTAGAAGAAATCAATACCATGGATCCCAACAAAAATCACCAAAAGGGACCACATGTTTATTTTATTTGATATATTTCTGGAAAAAAAGTTTGCCATAGCAAAATGGAGACGGGAGCCAAGCAGCAAAATACATCCGTAGTGAGGTAGAGAAAACGGTACCCACTAGAAGTCTTTTCAGGAAGGGTGCCATTTTGGGTTGGAGAAACTCATTGAAAGTTAATTTGGGGGAGAAGGAGAGTCCTTGAGGGACCACGGTAAGGTCAGAACGTTTCCTGGGAGAAAGGGGAACGTTTCTCTGGCTAATAAGGGCACAGTGCTGGACAGGGTGAAGAAGAAAAAGTCAGTCAAGAGTGGTACATTTCAGAGCATGAAAGGCCTCACACTGCATAAAATGGACTACATCTTAAGACTTTCAATTTTCAGTAAGACTCTTAGGCCCATATAAAATTCAGGAGCCTGTGGATTTTTTGGTGTGGAAACCACTGAAGAGGCAGATTGTACATCTAAATTGCAAGGGCGAGACTTAAGTATGAATTGGGAATTTAGAGTGTAGCAAATTAGTCAGACATTAGATAATAAGTAAGCAAAGTTTATGAACAATTCACCAAGAAATACAAATGGCTCTTTAACATATGAAAATATAACTGTGCAAGGAAAAAAAACATGCAAATTAGTTTCCAAGAGATACTTTCCATTTCTTGCATTGGCTAAAAACAAAAATTTCACTGACATAATTGTGAGGACAAATGCATTCACTAGTGGGAATTGGTAAAACTTCCATTGAGACCAGTTTGGCAATAACTACCAAAATTTAAAATGCACATAATCTTTAACTTAATTATTTCAATTCTAGTAATTTATTCTATAGGCATAGATGTGGGAAATGACTTTACATACAAAGGTATTCGATGCAGCATTATTTGTAATAACCAATGCCTCAAGCCAACCTAGATAGAGGTTAAATAACTTATAAGTCCATACTATATGGCGCATGAAAAAGAAAGAGGCAACTATTTACATATTAATATAGAATAATTGCCAAGATATAATATTAACAGATAAAGTGCAGAAAATGCATATAGTATCTGTATTAATAAAAAGGCAAAAATAAAGAGGAATATTATATACATAATTGCTTGTATACTTAGAAAATATTCCTGGAAGGATATTCAAAATGCTAACAGTGGTTCTAAAGAGGAGAACTGGGTAGCGCGGGGACAGGGAAGAGAAGACTTTTTACTCTATACCTTTAATGCATTTTGAATTTTGTACTATATGGATGTATTACCTACTCCAATAATAGCGACTAAGAAAATGAAAAGCACAACATATCAAGAATTGTGATAAATGCTAAGAAGGAGAAATATAGAACAGTTAGAACAAACAACGGGAGCCAATCTAGACTTGTTTGGACAGGGAAATTTTTCCTGGGTAAGAGATGTTTAAAATGAGACCTAAAGGGTAAGGCATTAGCTTAGGGAAAGGGGATGAAGACGTGCGGGCCAGGAAAGAATTCTAAGGCAAAGGAAGAACTTGTGCAAAGGCCCTGAGGATGGAAGAATCTCAGCCAGTTTGCAGCACAGAATGAAGACCAGTGTGAAAAGAGAAAAAGGTAACAGGGTTGGTTGCAACAGGAGAAGAGGTAGGAGTGCAGATCCACAAAGGCCATATGAGGAATTTTATTGTAAGGGCATTGGGAAGGCACTAGAGAATTTTGAGCAAGGAATGGCATGGTCAGAATGAACACTTAATAAACGCATGTTAGCTCATGAGTAGAGACTGAATTGGGAGGGGGACAAAAATTGATAATCTAGGGTAAACTAAAAGATACTGCAAATGAGATGATGAAACACTTCACTTGGACTAGTGTGATGGCAAAGGAGATGGAGAAAAAGTAAATGTGATCTCAAGTTTAGAGGTGGAAAAACCTCCAATATACATAATTGGATATGGGGGAATGAGGGAAAGGGAAATGGATGTTAAAGGAAGACTGCCAGGTTTCTAACTTTGAAAGCTGCTGGATGAGTGGTACAGCCAATTACTGAAATGGGAAGACTTAAGGACAAAGATGTTTGTAGAAAGCTCATGAGGCTGTTTCCCAATATATAAAATCTCCCTGAAAGGGGTCCTGTGAGGAACAAATGACATTCTTTATCCAATAACTAAAAGCCATTGCTATAATGTTTCAAAATCTCTTCTTTGATCCCAGATCTTGTGAGGAAGATAGAGCACTTTCTGCACAAGGGCATTTTTCAGTAAGAAAGGACATTGGTTTCTCAAATTGCAATCACTAAACTTAATGTGCTTTAATTATATACATAATTAGAACAATCTCTTTTTAAAAAACAATAGGTTGGATACTGTGGTTCACACCTGTAATCCCAACACTTTGAGAGGCTGAGGCAGGAGGATTGCTTGAGCCCAGGAGTTCAATACCAGCCTGGGCAACATAGTAGACCCATCTCTACAAAAAATTTTAAAATGAGCCTGGCATGGTGGTATGTGCCTGTAGTCCTAGCTACTTCGGAGACTGAGGAGAGAGGATCTCCTGAGCCCAGGAGCTCAAGGTTGCAGTGAGCTATGATTGCACCACTGAACTCCAGCCTGGGTAACAGAGTGAGATCCACTGTAAAACAAACAAACAAAAAGTATGTTCATAGGAAAATCCCAGAAATCACATAGAACATGTTTCTTGTGTCACAGATGGATCTTCATTTCCCTTAGCAAATATCCTCAAATGTGACCCTGCTTATCAAGATTATTCAAATCATATAGCTGTGCTGGGCATAGAAAAAAAAATGGCATTTATCTATTTTTATGGTGGGGGCTGAGGACATAGAAGAGGAATCAGGCATCGGTAACTTTTCAACACCCCCAATGTATGTATAAATAAGGAGCTACAGTTGAGTTTTTACATTTTTAATGTTTTATCATTTGTACTGACAAGGTTCATAGCCAGATTTGTTCTGATGCCACCTGCTGGGCAAGTCTGTAACACCTTATTCCTCTTCGGAAGTGTCCAGTCCTCCCAAAACCTATACCACAAACTCTTGAGAGTCCAGCCAACACTTTGGGAAATATCACTTCAAAATAATATGAAGCTTCAGTGGACTTCATGAAGCATTTTCAGTATGCCTATTCTTGATACTACAGATATACTCAATAGCAATCAATGGTGAATGTGGACAAAGGCATAATACTGCATTGTTTGTGAGAAAAAATACTGGAAACATGGAAATGTCCATCACCAGTTACTGTTTAAATAAACTAAGATACATCTATACTAAGACATATTATGCAGCCTGTAAAAGTCCTTAGGTTGTTAAAATAGTTACATAAAAGAAGTAAAGTGTAGAAAATATAGTATGCTTCCATTCATGTTTAAAAAAATAATAAGGGGGAGGCCAGCTGCATTAGCTCATGCCAGAACTATGGGAAGTCGAGGTAGGAGGCCAGGAGTTTGAGACCAGCCTAGGCAACACAGTGAGACCCCCTGTCTCTACAAAAAAATAAAAAATGAAAGGAAGAGATATTGGCACATTTTAGAAATACAGTTTGGAAAAGAAAACACAACAAACTGGTAAGATATTTGTCTCTGTGGAGGGAGTAGAGGCACTAGGGGAGTTAAGATGGGAAGGTGTTGCTTTTCTTTATGATTCTACAAAATTTAACTTTGTATTATCCATGTACTTTAAATTTTAAAAACAGTTAATGAGGCCAGGCGCGATGGCTCACACCTGTAATCCCAGCACTTTGGGAGGCTAAGGCGGGTGGATCAACTGAGGTCAAGAGTTTGAGACCAGCCTGGCCAACATGGTGAAACCCCGTCTCTATTAAAAATACAAAAATTAGCTGGGTGTGGTGGCGGGCGCCTGTAATCCCAGCTACTCGGGAGGCTGAGTCACAAGAATCACGAGAGGCGGAGGTCACAATGAGCCTAGATCGTGCCACTGCACTCCAGCCTGGGCAACAGAGCCAGACTCTGTCTCAAAAAAGAAAAAAATACTAGCTAATGAAATATGTAAATAAAACCATTGTTTAAACTCCCATTCCTAACCAGGCGTGGTGGCTCATGCCTTTAATCCCAGCACTTTGGAAAACCAAGGTGGGAGGATCACAAGCAACATAGCGAGACCCCAACTCTACCAAAAAAAAAAAAAAAAAAAAAAAAGCCAGGCATGGTGGCATATGCCTGTGGTCCCAGCTACTCAAGAGGCTGAGGCAGGAGGATCACTTGAGCCCAGGTCAAGCCAGCAGTGAGCTATGATCATGTCATGGCACTCCAGCCTGGGTGGCAGTGAGACCTGTTTAAAAAAAAAAAAAATTTTTTTTTTTTTTTTGAGAGGGAGTCTTGCTTTGTCACCCAGGCTGGAGTGCAGTGGCACAATCTCGGCTCACAGCAACCTCCACCTCCCAGGTTCAAGGGATTCTCCTGACTCAGTCTCCCAAGTAGCTGGGATTACAGGCGCCCACCACCACACCTGGCTAATTTTGGTATTTTTAGTAGAGTTGGAGTTTCACTATGTTGGCCAGGCTGGTCTCAAACTCCTGATCTCAGGTGATCCACCTGCCTCGGCCTCCCAAAGTGCTGGGATTACAGGCATGAGACACTGCGCCCGACCTAAAAATTTTTTTTTATTAAAAAAAAAACTCCTACTTCTGAAATTCACTACTGATATGAACAAAATCACAAGGGAATATACCTCCCACGCTAGCAAACAACAACAAAAGGCCAGATTAGCTAGAAAATAAAAAATATGTTTAATTCATCAGAAAGCTAAGGATTAATTCATCAGAAAGCTAAGGACACAAAGAAATCTAGGTTGGGTACAGTGGTTTATGCCTGTAACCCCAGGACTTTGGGGCGCTGAGGCAGGCAGATCGCTTGAGCTCAGAAGTTTGAGATCAGCCTGGGCAATATGGTAAAACCCTGTCTCAACAAAAAATACAAAAATTAGCCAGGTGTGGTGGTACACGCCTGTAGTCCCAGCTGCTCAGGAGGCTGAGGTGGGAGGATCAACTGAGCCAAGGAGGCAGAGGTTGTAGTGAGCTGAGATCACTACAGGCTGTACTCCAGGCTGGGTAAGATTGAGACCCTGCCTCAAAACAAAAACAAAAACCAAAGAAACCTAAATGATCCAAACTCCAGAAAGTGCCAAGTCCTTCAAAGGAGAGAAGAGACACCCTAGCTGTTGTTATTCCTAGTTGAACTATGGTAGGAAGAGGAATACTACAGGGGGAGAAAAGAGAAACCTGCTGAAATTTAACAAAACTTTCACAACCCCTTGGCGGCTGGTTTGACATTAGAACCTAGATGACCCAAATCCACAGAGGAAGGCTTCCCACCAATCTTACCCCTTAGATGATAACCAGGTACAGGAAGGTGTAGTACACTAAAGGTGTGGATAACAGAAGGAAAGCTGAGAGAGCTTGACTTCTCCCAAGGGCAAAATACCCTTTAAAAACGAAAGGGGAGGCAGGATTGTTGTGAAATCCAACAGAGGCACTCTTGGAGGCTAAGTGGGGTCAGAAATGCTGAGAAACCCATCCCCTAGGCATTGTGGGCATTCCTCTACAAAAGGGCAGGGCACACGAGAGCTGAGAAAAATATCCTACTGTCCCCAGCCCATTGATAAAAAAAAAAAAAATCCTGGCAGCAAGGTTGTAAAGTAGGGAAAGATCTCCCACATTGATAAAAGCTGGCGGCTTAGCTATGAAGCAAAGTCAGATCTGTGGAATCTTGCCAATGCCCAAAACTCAGGCCCTGGTGATATGAGAGTTCTGATTCTACCTTCATTCAAATATCTGAAGCTAGAGGCAAACTGAATCAAACTAAACTAAAACTGCGTGAAGCCCCAGTCTAGAATTCATATATATCAGATTGAGCCACCATTCAAGTGGCTGAAAAAAAAACAAAGGGCATGCCCTGTTTTGGAAGTAAATACTTGCTTCAATTTCTTTTTTTTTTTTTCCAACATAAAACGTCCATCATCCAATCAAATATACAAGACGTGCAAAAGCAAGAAAATAAGATTCATGGTAAGGGAGAGGAAGGGCTCAATAGAGGCAGAACTAGAAAAGACCCAGATGTTGAATTATCAGTTTGGATCTTTAACTGATTAAAAATAAAAGAAAAAACAAGAAAAAAACAATAAAATAACTGATTAAAATGCTAAAAAGTAGAATGGAAAATGTGGAAAACATGCATGAAGAAATAGCAAATTTCAGCAGAAAATTGTAACTATACAAATATAATGAAATGCTAGAAATAAAAACATTAGAAATGAATAATTCAGTACAACTATGTATCCATAAATAACTAAAAATAAAAAATTTTAAGTGGAGAATTCAATAAACAAGTTTAACAGGTTAACATTGGAAAACATCAAAAAAACTTAAAGACTGTTAAATGGAAAGTATCCAAACTGAAAACAAAAAGAAAACAGGGCAGGGGAAAAATCATCTGAGATCTGTAGGTTTATATCAAATCATCTAATATACATGTAACTAGAATCTCCAAAGAAGAGGAGAAGCAAGAGAGTATGAGACAAGAGAAAAATGTAAACAGATAACGGCCAAGAAAGAACCAATATTAATGAAAGACATCAACACAGATCCAAGAAGTTCAGTAAACTTTATACGAAGAAAAACATACCTAGACATACCCTAGTCAATCTGCTGAAAAGTAAATATAATGCACAGATGCAGCCACTGAGAATAACCACACATTACGGAAAGGGAAATAAAAATTAAAATGATGAATGACTTCTCACCAGAAACAAATGAGGCCTGAGTACAATAAAATAACTTCTTTAAAGTACTGAAAGAAGAAATAAAAGGTCAACATAGAATCCTATATCCAACTAAATAAAAGTAAGGACATTCTCCTACAGATAAAAGCTGAGAGAACTCATCTCTATTAAAAACTGCAATAGGGCCAGGCGCAGTGGCTGACACCTGTAATCCCAGCACTTTGGGAGGCCAAGGTGGGCAGATCACCTGAGGCCAGGAGTTCAAGACCAGCCTGGCCAATATGGTGAAACCCTGATTCTACTAAAAATATAAAAGTTAGCTGGGCTTGGTGACATGTGCCTATAATCCCACCTACTTGGGAGGCTGAGGCAGGAGAATCGTTTAAACCTGGGAGGCAGAGGTTGCAGATCGCACCACTGCACCACAGCCTGGGAGACAGAGCAAACCTCAGTCTCAAAAAAACAAAAACAAAGATTAAAAAAAAAAAAAAACAGAAAAAACAAAAAACACTGCAATAGGCTGGGCACTGTGTCTCATGCCTGTAATGCCAACACTTTGGGAGTGCAAGGCAGAAGGATCACTTGAGCCTAGCAGTTCCAGATCAATCTGGGCAACATATCAAGACTCCATGTCTACAAAAAAGAAAAAGAAAAATTAGCCAGCTGTGGTAGTGCACACCTGTGGTCCCAGCTACTCAGGAGGCTGAGGCAGGATGATTGCTGGAGCCAAGAAAGTTGAGGCTGCAGTGAGCCACATTCATGCCACCACATTCCAGCCTGGATGACAGAGACCCTGTCTCAAAACAAAAAAAGTCCATGAAAGCCAAGTGTGGTGGCTCACACCTCTAATCCCAGCACTCTGGGAGGCCAAGGCAGGAAGAGTGCTTGAGGCCAGGAGTTTGAGACCACCATGGGCAACAAGGCAAGATCTACAAAAAATTTCTTAAATTTGCCTGGTGTGGTGACATGCACCTGTAGTCCTAGCTACTCAGGAGGCTGAGGCAGGAGGGTCGCTTGAGTCCAGGAGCTCAAGGCTGCAGTGAGCTATGATCATGTCATTGCACTCCAGCCTGGCAGCCTGAGCAAAAGAGTAAGACTGTCTCTAAAACAACAACAACAAAACAGTCCATGGGCTGGATCTGGCCCATAGGCCACAGTTTGCCAACCCCTATAACATACCATCTTAACAAAATAAAAAAGAGAAATACATAATAATCTTATTAAAAGCTAAAAACGCATCTCACGAAATTTAATAACCCTTCCTAATAAAAATTCTCAACAAATTAGGAATAAAAAGGAACTTCTTTGGGCTGGTCTGTGAAAAACTTACAGTTAACATTATACTTAGTGATGAAACATTAAAATCTTCATCCCTAAGATTGAGTGAACAAGGCAAGGTGTCTGCTCTCACCACACGTTAAACATTGCCCTAGATATTGTTGCCAGTGGAGAAAGGGAAAAAAAAAAAAAAAAAAAAAAAAAGAAGAAAAGGCATAAAATCAGAAAAAGAAGTAAAAACATTATTTGCAGACTACACTGTTGTGTATCTACTTAATATAAAACTGTATGGAATCTACAAGAACTATTTCTAGAATAAATGAATTTAGCAAGGTGGCACGATTCAAGATCAGCGTACAAAAATCAGCCAGGCACACTGGCACATGAATAAAGTCCCAGCTACTTGGGTGGCTGAGGCATGAAAATCCCTTGAGCTCAGGAGTTTAAGACCAACCTGGGCAACATAGTGAGACCCATCTCTAAATAAACAAACAAAAAATCAATTGTATTTCTAGATACTAGCAACAAACAACTTAAAAATGAAAATTAGCCAGGCGCGGTGGCTCACGCCTGTAATCCCAGCACTTTGGGAGGCCAAGGTGGGTGGATCACGAGGTCAGGAGTTCGAGACCAGGCTGACCAACATGGTGAAACCCCGTCTCTACTAAAAATACAAAAATTAGCCGGGCATGGTGGTGTGTGCCTATAATCCCAGCTACTCAAAAGGCTGAGGCAGGAGAATCGCTTGAACCCAGGAGGCGGAGGTTGCAGTGAGCTGAGATCGCGCCACTGCACTCCAGCCTAGCCAACGAGAGCAAAACTCCATCTAAAAAAAGAAAAAAAAAAGAAAGAAAAAGAAAAAATTAAAAATATTTTTAAAATCAAATGCTTAAGAAAAAGTCTAATGTAAGATAAGCAAATATTATGCAAGGGAAGCTACAAAACATTGCTGAGAAAAAAATTTAATACCTAAATAAATGACAAGACTTAATATGTTCATGAATTAGCTGACTCAATACTATTAAAAATATTCATTCTAAATTGACCTATAGGCTCAACAAAACCCCATATCAAGATTCTAGCAGTTTTTTTTTTTTTTTTTTTTCCGACAGGGTCTTGCTGTCACCCAAGCTGGTATGCAGTGGCATGAACACAACTCACCCAGCACAGCTAAGTTTGAAAAACAAGATGAGCTCATTCTAAAACTTTTATGACAATCCAAAGAATCGAGAATAACCAAAGCAATCTTGAAAAATAACAAAAGGGAAGGATTTACTAATTTAAAGACTTACTAGAAAGCTTCAATAATCCAAAGTGTGGTACTGATGTAAGGATACACAAATAGATTAATGGACCAGAACAGAAAATGTAGAAATACACACACACATGTGATCAATTTTTAACCAAGCTACCAAGTCAATCTAATGGGTAAAGAAAAGTCTTTTTAAGTAAATGCTGCTGGAACAACTGTATATCCATGTTGGAAAAAAACCAAACCTCATTCTGTTCACAAAAATTAATTTGAGATGGATCACAGACCTAAACATAAAATCCCAAACCATAAAACTTCTAGAAGAAAATATGTTCTTTGTGACTTTGAGGTCATAAACCATAAAATAAAAAACTGATAAAGTGGATTTTATCAAAAAATTTGTTCATCAAAAGATCCCAATAAGTGAATACATAGTCTTTAAAAAAATCATAGCATATCTATCTATCAAAGGATTTATATTCAAAATACAAAGAATAATACCTACAATAAAAAGACACCCAACTTTAAAATGAGAAAAGACATGAAAGACACTTCTTGAAAGATATACAAATGAAAAATAAGCATATGAAAAAGTGCTCAACTCATTAATCATCAGGGAAATGTAATGTAAATTAAAATCAGTTATTTCATATGTGCTAAAATGGCTAATATAAAAAACACTGACAGTGTAAATGTTGACAGACACGTGAAGCAACTGTAACTCTCATACATCATTGGTAGGAGTACAAAATGGTAAAACCACTTTGGAGAACAAGAGGGCAGTTTCTTATAAACATGCACTTACCATATGACCCAGTAATTTTCTACTCTTATTTATCCAAGACAAATGAAGATGTATATCCACAAAAAACAAAAACAAAAGGCTGTGTAAGAATATCGATAGCATCCTTATTCATAATTGCCCCAAACTGGAAACAACCTAAAAGTCCTTCAATAGGAGAATGAATAAACAAATTGTGGTATATTTATAGAATGAAATACTACTCAGCAATAAAGAACAATGTCCTAATACATACAATATGCATGTCTTTAAAGCATTATCAGTGAAAGAAGCCAGATGCAAAAGAGTACATTATTATATGATTCCACTTATATGTAATCCAAAAGCAGGTAAAACAAATCTTTAGTGATAAAAACCAAGAAGTGATCATTGGAGTGGGGAGGTGCTCAGGGGTGATTTATAGGTACTTGAGAATTTTCTGGGTTAATTGTAATGTTTTATGTCTTCTTTTGGTAGTTATTACACAGACATATACAATTGTCAAAACATCAAACTTAACACTTAAGATGTGTGTATTTTGTAATATTAATTTCTATATATCAATTTAAAATAAAGGTGAGTAGTGGATTCCTATTCCGGGAGTGTTTGTCTCCGACTCTTTACTGGCCTATTATCTCTTTGCTTCAGTGAGATTTTTGGGCTCCAATCTATTCAGGGCCAGGCCCTTGATTATGGAATTTATCTTAAAGAGCACACAATCCAGTGTCCCAGAGATAGCATTTAGAATCTGTAAAGCAATTTTGTGGAAACAACAGTCATTTATTTCCATTGGTTAGTGAGCAACCATTGTTAAGGCACTGGCTTGTACATGGACTTCCTTAAAGTACAGCATTTAACCTACTTTATTGCAAGCTAGTCAAAATGGAGTAAAAATTAATTATTCAAAGGCATGCAGAACACTATCACTTTTCATTAATCCCACTCTCTAGCATTTGCTGCCCTGACCTTTACAACACTCCAAATTAGTACTAGGATTTTTGGATACAAAATCATTTCCTATCCACGGCAGACATCTTTCCCAAAGCAGGTAGACACTCAGATCATTCTTCCTTATTGGAAAACTCTTTAGTGCTTTCCCTAGTTAGATAGAAATAAACCACAAGTCTGGGTATGTGGTAGGAATTTATTAACAAGCAAACATCTTTGTTCATACCAGGAAGACCAGCAATTAGATTATAAATGACTTGAGAGCAAGTGCAAGAACTTAACAATTTTAGAGCATTCCATGAGAATGTCTATTTGCCCAAGAAGGCCCACAAGAAGTGCTCTACAAATGCTGGTTATTATTTTATGCTGTACTTCCTCTGAGAAAATGATTTGACATACAGAGTTGGGAGTATACATAGCAAGGAAGTCTCCCTGTAAAAGGAAGCTGGGAAATTCAAGTAATGGTGTTTTTGGATAAGATCCCTAAGAAAACTTAGGACAAAATCCTGCTGTGTGTGTGTTTGCTCAGTCCTCAGGAATCCCACTTGACCAACTGACTCCAGAGAACTAGAGCCTCACTGCATAAGCCTCAGATTCATAATTCTAAGAACAGCCATTTAATGTGCACTGAACTGGCTTATAGGGCACTACTCTGTTGTTATACAGAAACAAATTTTAGCTATCAGAAGGAAATCCGAAATCTATAGAAACGTTTTCAGCCTAAAAAGCTTTCTGGGTGATAAACTGTCTACTATAAAGAGTTGGTTTTGTATTTCTTCTTCTTTTTTTTTTTTTGAGACAGAGTCTCTCTGTCGCCCAGGCTGGAGTGCAGTGGCGTGATCTTGGCTCACTGCAACCTCCACCTCCCGGGTTCAAGCGATTCTCCTGCCTCAGCCTCCCGAGCAGCTGGAATTACAGGCATGCGCCACCATGCCCGCCTAATTTTTGTATTTTTAGTAGAGACGGGGTTTCACTATGTTGGCCAGGCTGGTCTCAAACTCCTGACCTCGTGATCCACCTGCCTCAGCCTCCCAAAGTGCTGGGATTACAAGGTGTGAGCCACCATGCCCAGCCTGGTTTTATATTTCTATAAGCACCCTCCAAATTCTCATTCTGAAACAAACTTGAATACTCCATGGCTAAAGGCAGGTAACTTGGAGTAAATACCAAACCTTTAAACAGGCATAATCAGTGAAGAGGGTTTTACAGGTGCCAAATAAGACATAAATTGTTGCTGAGGAAGTATTATGTATATAAAGCCAATGTCAGCTGGGCATGGTGGCATGCACCTATAGTCCCAGGTACTCAGGAGGTTGTGGCAGGAAGATGGCTTGAGTCCTGGAGTTCACGGCAGTAGTGCACCCTAATTATGCCTGTGAAGAGCCATTATACTCCAGCCTGGGCAACATAGTGAGACCCCACTTCTAAAAAAATAGTAATTTTTTAAAAAGCCCATATCATCAGATCAAAGTAAGGTTGGACTTCTGGGAAGGGTTTGGAAATACAGGGCTGGCTTGCTTAACTCATTAAAATCCTAGAGTGACTCTCAAATGTGAGAAAAAAGGAATACTTTGAGTACTTCTGAACAGTGTATCTGAGGTCACCAACGAAAGAGGCATCTGTTTTCAAGAGATGAGCCAAGATAAGAATTAAGTTTCCAGGACAATCTTAGGTTGGAAGTCCCCTAATCAGTCTATATATAATTTTAGCAGGTGCTTTTGGTGACTGAGAAGCAGATACAGTGTGGTGAAAATAATATACTGGTCAAATAGCAGAGCTGCCTCTGATCTTAACTGGTTGAGCAGCCTTGGGCAATCCACCGAGTCTATGCAGAATCAAGGTTGAGAGCTTCAGACAAACCAACAGACCTTTTGTTCACTGCTGTACTGCCAGTGCCTGGCACTGTGCGTGGTGACCAATAAAACCTAGGTTTGTAATTTCATTCTGCCACTTACTAACAGGATGGCCTCAGGGAAACTACCCATTTTCTTTGAGCTTCTATTATTTATAAAATGAAAATAGTAACTACATCATAAGATTGAGATGGAAGAGCTAGGAGCAGTGGCACATGCCTATGATCCCAGCTACTCAGGAGGCTGAGGCAGAAGGGGTTGGCTGAGCCTAGGAGTTCAAGTCCAGCCTGGGCAACATAGCAAGACTGTCTCTTAAAAAAATAAAAAATAAAAATAAACGGATGGAAACAAAGCATTTGGTAAATACTAAGTAGCCACAAGTATCTACCATATACCAATTCATTACATATATTTAAAAAATTAAAACTTCAGGGCATTTCAGTTTTGTCAAAGACAATTTCCATGTGAACCCAGTGAACTATGATCTCTAAGATCTCCAAGATCTCCTGCCCGATTGAGTTAAGCTCTCAACACCCATGTTTGTATTGATGATCCTGCCCCATGGATCTGATTGGTTCTCTCTACATGTGTCTGGAACAGTTAACATGTAATACCTGGAGCTATGGGGTAACTGACAGGAAAAACAGCAGTAAGAGCTGTAGGAGAATGATGTAGAGATGGCAGACAATACCACTTTAGGGGTCCAAAATGGTTTTCTAGTTCCCAATCTCATCCTGCCTTTGGGAGTCTCTGACAGCTCTGTATCCTAAGTTAGCACTGGTGTGCTTATTATTGTAACTAGGTTTTGTTTTCACATGTTCTTTGATCCTCACAATATTCCTATGTAACAGACAACAGCATAATAGAATGAACATATGGAATCAGACAAGCATGGCCCTGTTATACACTCAATGTGTAACTTTTGAGTAAGTTAGTAGTATATGAGTGTCTTTCCTCATAAAAATAGGGTAACTGCCCATTTTGCTTTAGGGCTGCTTGGAAGATACAGACAAAAGTAAGGCATCTGGCAAAAAGCACTCAACAAATTACAGTTCCTATTAGTATTCCCGTTTTACGAAAGGGAAAACTATGGCTGAAAAATACCAATGTTCTTACTACTATACCACACTTGAAATAAAAATACAAGATTATCAAAAGAATGATAGACGTGAGAAACTTGTAAACTCTAAGTGCTCGTGGAATTGTGCAGACTTGACACAAATAGCTTTAATGACAGTTTTGCTTATAACCACTCAACTTCCTTTGCTCAGACTCTGTATTATTTTCCCTAGATAGATTTCTCCCCCTTGGTAAGAGAATGTACTGCCAATCAACATGGCTGCTTGTCAGTTCTACTTCTTGGTAAGACTTTTAGTTTTGTGATTTTCTCCAAGGTGGACCACTTACCAGAAAACCAACAAAAAACCAAATTGGGCACTGCACACCAGACCCTTGGGAGGCACCATTCCACAAAACCTGCTCAACTAGGGCCTCCAGTAAGGCCCTATTCTGAGCCAGTCAATTTGCCTTGAATCATTTTGTCCCTTATCATCTGGAGCTGCTCTCCTATATTCTCTTTTTGCAACTATAGTAAGGCAGTCTAGATCAAGGATCTCAACCTAGTCTGCATGTGAGAATCACTGACTGGAATTAGGGGTAAGAATGCGGAAAGGGCTTTACAAAAATTACTGATGCCTACCCAAAGCAATTAAATCATAATCTCCATAAGGTAACACTCAGGCACTAATATTTTTTAAAGCTTCTCAGTGATTCCAATTCGCAGACAAGTATCACTGATCTAGGTAATGCCAGATGGACAGTGGCACTGTTGCAAGCCAAGACTAGTAGAAGCTGGAAAAAAAACTGCCTATGGCCGGGTTTTCTTTGGCCCAAATTTAATTAAGAGAATTCACATGAAGTCTGGATTTCACAGGCTCTTCTCAGAGCCCATCTAGTCCAGAGTAGTCTATTTCTAAAATATTTACTTGGCTCTTGTTGACATTTCAGTTTGAGACTCCTAGATTACTTGAGACCCCTGAATTACTATGGTAATAAGGTTGTTGTGGCATTGATAGGGCTGCTACATATCAATGTGTGACTGATTTACAAACTTTAACTGGCTCCTACCCTGAAAATAGTCCTAAATAAGCATATCTGTGGCCCTAAATAAACGATAGCCTGAAAACTGCTTTTCGCACATATCTCATAATTTTTTCCCATCCTAAATGCTACTGCCTAGATAAAGGTCAACAATAGTTGCCTTAAAAATTGGACTTAACTCCACACAAAAGCAAAAACTAAAAACCTAAAAGTTTTCTGTTTGCTCCCCTGGTAGGCACTATTTGATTGATATCCAATTGACTATTTCTGAGTTGGCTATTTGATCTTGGGTAACTACAGAAGCAAAATCCCTAAAATAAACCAGATATAACCAACTTTATCCCCAAAGATATATGAAAAATCTGAGGGGCCCACATATTTTCCTGTTTCTGAAGGAGCCAACATTTTCTCATAAAACTCACTGCTTATCATCTTTTTAAAGCCTCAAAGGCTGAGATCCAACGGATATGGGATGTTCTGTGCATCCTGTAACAATTTCCTGCAGACTATCCAAAATTCTTTACAATGGAAATTCATTTGAATAACTAACCAACAACTGCAAATTACTTGGGTACTATTAAGCAAATCATACTAAACCATTTATTCTCAACTACCGTGTTGCAAACTGCAACAAATGAAAGATCAGAGATAGTATAGAGCAACCTCTAACAGTAGCAGTGATAGGCATTTATAAGTCTTTAATGTGGTTTAAAAGTACAACAATATAGTTAAGAACTACCTTCCCTGGTACAGAATACTAGGTCATTCTGAGACCAGAATAACAAAATATGATACAAAGAGGTAGTATGATGTTAAGTTTCAGGTAGAAAGAAATGAAAAATTGAGTGAGTTATTTCACCTCATTGAGCCTTATCTTCCTCCTTTATAAAAAAAAAAAAAGGGCAATTTCTTCTCCACTTGTTTTAGACAGTAAGTTGAAGTGCTTTGAAGAGGAAAAGTGATAAAATCCCATAATTACAGATCCAAATAAGAGTAAATTAAATTGTCCTAAAACCTGGACTTGGCCAGAGTATCAATGACAAACCATCTTCAACTTTGGGACCTTCTTTAAGAAAACTCTCCCTTCATCCCTATATAACAGTATCAGCTTTAAGAGTGAGCTAAAATGAAAGTAATGTAAAGGAGTTTTGAGGTTAGCTAAAAATGACTTTTAAAGTATTTTCTTTAAAAAACGTGGCATTCAAAGAGCTATTGAGCATTTTTGTATCACTGTTACAACACAATTTAAATTCAATATCTGAGATGCAGAAATTGGAAAGCTTTCAGAAAATGCTCTGAAAGCTTCATTAACCAAGTTAAATGTTGGGGGAATGGGCTCATTCACAGTTCCCTGCAAAGAAACAACCAAATTTTGACACTTTATATTACGTGGGAACAGTGAATAAGGCACATAATACAGGTGGCCATTAGCCACCTTTAGTCATTTTTTAACTATAAAAATAAACATAAGTAACTAATGGAATAACAAAATAAAAGTTTATTTTATTAGAATTAGGAATGTTCTTTCCCTCTGGGCAACCTGAACAGTCCAGTTACAATGAAATCTAAGAACAGTTATTTCCACAGCACAGGGTGCTCTATGCACAAAATTACAGGGTTAGGAGCATTTAATCAATTTACCACTCTGATTGTCTCACCAACCCACCCCATCCCATCCCCCAAATGCTCTATTACCGGGGTTTGTAGCTAAAATAATTTGTTACATTAACTCCTTTTCCCTCTTCTACTAAATTTCAGTTCCTAATCATGGTTGAACCACTTTATTACACAGCAGATTCAACCATTTCAAATGAAGTCAGCCAGTCTTGGATCTGTTGTATATGTGTGTATCTATACACATGTGTATCTAATATATTTATTTAAACACACATAAAACACATACAATCTGGGTTGTGGAAAATTACAGATAATTTAGTCTGATACTATATGCTACTCAATTTTACCACTGTGGTTTGTGTCCTGAGCTTTGGATCAAAATTTTATTTTAAATCACTGAAAGTCCATCTGCTGCTGAATGAATTGTTCAAATGAAGCATGCACTTTTCAAAAGGCAACGAAACTGACCTCAAGACATGGAGACCTTGGTGCTTACCGTGAATAGATCCCTCAGATAAGACTTATGTAGGTGAAATAGGGAAGCTGTCATGGCTTGCCTATCCCAGCTGGGGGCACTGAATCTACTAACAACATAAGCAATTCACTCTGGGAATTCTGTCAAATATGGTGGTATCTGTTAAAAGCTTGGAAGTAGAAAAGGGCCAGTTCATCCTGATCATACAAATTAGGGAATGCACCCACAACTGCAATACCCTCAGGCAGTATGCCAACATTGAAATAGAATGCATCTCTAAAAAGCACTGTTCCTCCATGGGTGAAGACTGGTATTATGAAGTGCACACACAATTTTTGGGTATTTGTTGCAACAGGAACACGTGGGTTTATGACACTCAAACCTAGACACTGCAAAGTTTACTGGTAAGATTTTTTAAACACCACACATACACAAAGCATTTTAAAGGAGCCACATATATCTATATAGCAACTCTGACTGCTTTTCAAAGTTACCAGGGAAAGGAACTTACTCAGGCTTTCTTTAAAAAAACTCCTTAGTTTTAATGTATGTCTTTTTAAGATTGATGCTGTTATTTGAAGTAAAATAATGTCATATGGATAATGGGGGGAAGAGGGGAGGGAGACAAGAAAATGGAAGAAGCAGACACTGAGTTCAGATTTGCACCTGAGGTGGCAAGGGAGGGAAGGAGAAAAGGTACAGGTAAAGTTGATCCTAAAGCGACAAGTGGTTTAAGGAAGCAGCATTTATACTCAGCAAACATTCACTGATTTTTTATGGGAAAAGAACAGTTGCCAGTACATCTCCTGTAACAACCTTTTCTAAAAGGAAAAGTAGGGTTGATTCAGCAAAGCCTAACTTAGGCAAAAGGCCAGAGGAAAGTGAACCTACTTCCCAATGGAGTAATAGGATGTACAGTGTAAGAGCAGACAAAGCTGCCTCACAAATGGTAAACACTCCCTAGGCACAAGACATTTAAAGGAAGACGAAGAGGTCCTCAGCCTCAACTGGTATTTCATATTTAGACCTCTTAATCTAGTTGCCTAGTTCACTCTGCACTCCTGTATAAAACTGACAGATTTACGGATGCTGCCCTATTGAAAAATACCACAGCCAGAATGGCCTAAACAGGTATATAGTTAATACAACCGCCACCATCCTTTCCTTTTAACATAGCTCTTAGTAGGAATTTCATAAAGATGGACATCACAGCTAAAATGCATTATTAATTCTCCTATCTGCTGACAATAAAAAAGCAGCAAACTCAGTGATTTCTATTTAAATGCACTAGATGGGAATATCATGTTCTAGGGGTGTTTGCCTTCAAACCAAACCCACAGCAACACACACAAGCAATTTCAGTATCCGCCATTTTAAATTCACAATCTGAGACTAAATGAATGGCTATTTATATTTAAAGCAAAACATTCTCTTTGACACCCTAATGGAGAAGGGGTGAACAGATGAGCCATAACTAAAATCTGAGAAGCAGCAATTAAGGGAAAACCGAAAAGTAAATGAAATTGTAAAATGCTTCCATTGGATGCGACAGGGAACTTAAGAATGCCTACAGCTGTGTGCATAACATGGGCACCCAAAGGCTTGGGTAGAGGCATGATGCCATGGAGGGGGATTAGGTTGGGACAGGTTAATTCATGAGCTGTAGCAACAAAACTCCCTGCTGTAGCCCTTAATCAGGTTGTGGCATTAGTCAGAGCTTGACCTCCCTTGTCCCTGATCAAGAGCAGGAATTCAAGGCATGAGGCCCATGGCCAGCAACAGACATACCAACACCAGAAAGGGCAAAATAACCTTAGGAAAGTGAAAGGGCTCTAGATAGGTCTTCTAGAGGTGCTAAACCAACACACCTTTATCCCAACCCCAACCCGGGAAAGATAAGCAAACTGAAAGAAAATGCACAGCAAATAGACATAATCTTGAAGATTTTTAAAGAATAAATATTTTTTTGTAATTAAACATTATGCAAACACGTGCCACGCTTGCTTTGTCCATGCATATGCGCTATATACAATTTTGAAAAATACTGTGTTGTCCTCTTGTTTTAAAAGTCATATACAAAGTTTTTATGTTTTTTGTTTGTTGAATCCTCTTGCTGCCTACCCCTTCCCCATCCCAAGATTTTCTTTACAAGGAACTAAGCATCATTCACTCATGACCTTGGGGTATGAGAGAAAGAGAGTCAGCCTGTGTGTGGGTGTATCTGTATGTGTAGGGGAGGAAGGGGAAGAGGTCCTTTACCAAAGTACAACAAAATGGCTGGTTTGAACATGAAAAGCAGTGTCAAGGAGCTGTTTGAAATTTTAACTGTACTACACTCAGGAAAAGGAAAAGAAAAAGAAAAAAGGAGTCAGCTTTGAGAATGAAGCTACGTTACAAGTTAAAGTTGGAGGGCTTTTAGTGTGTCTGTCACACTTTTGTTGGCGGCCTAGAATACTGTTGTACAATGGTTTATCTACCTTTTTATTACAATATAATTTACTTAAACTTTCCGTTAACAAAACAATTCTGGTACTACAGACCAGTGGTGTCAGAATAGGCTTAGTGCCTCCTTGTTTGTGTTTGTTTTGTTTTAATTGCATGAGCACTCTAGATGGTAAAGTTTTCAGAGTTCATTTTATGCAGGGCCATTCTCAGTCCTCAATGTACTCCCACAGATCTTTTTCATAGCCTTCATGCACATGCTGTAACAAAACCCTTCGTCGACTCTCACAGTATCTGTAATCAAAGAGAAAAAAAAAAACTTGTTGTCAGCCTCAAATAATAAAAAAAGAGGCATTTACTTATTTTTAAGGCATCCCTATAGTTTATCCAGACTCGGAACCAAGCACCTATTTTTTATTTTAATAGGCACACGTTCAGGTCTAGATGTACAGACACATCAAACTGCTTCTAATATTAAAATGGTATTTTCTGAAAGCCATGATTCCATGGGAATTAATTTTAAAGCAAAAAAATGTTACAAGTTCTGATGGACCTTAGAAATAGTAATTCAATCCCACAGTTCTGCAGATAAACAGGTTCAGAAATAATTTCATGGGTTCTTTATTCACGTCCTTAAAATCTTTGTCAACTGTAAAAGTACTTTAAACACAATATGGTAGTTAAAATTGGCTAGGGGAAGGGAAGATATTGGTTAGGACTAAATCTCCAAGTCTTCCAGACTCCCCAAGTTTCCTACTACTTTCAAAAGACACTAGCATTTGTCACTTTGGGAGAAAGAGCTTCATGTTGAGAAATAAAACATTTTGCATCTCTAGCTTAAGAGGCGGCACATCTTGAAAAATCGACTCCTAGGACAAGTATCTCCTTAGATTAAAAAATTATTTTATATATATATATATATATATATATATAAAATAATTACTCTAAAAAGTAAGTTTCCATAGCTCATTTGTGAATAGCCATGACCCATACATAGGATTCTCAGGCTAAGACCAACATTCAATTCTCACTCTCATCCTAAAGGCCACTTGGCCTTTTTAGGTTCTTTCTTCCTTGCAAGGTAGCAACTAAATAATTGAATAGAAGCAGAATTAGCCAGTAGAATAAATGGCTGAATTCCTCCTCTATGTATGCTTCACCAGTACTACTACCTGCAATTTAGTGCCCAACGGACAGAAGCAATCTGTGAGAAACATGGCAACAGCTCAGTTGCTGGATATGCTAAACCCAGTTTCAGTATCACTGAACTTTACCACTAAGGATCATCACTGGTAGAAAGTTTTATTCAACAGCTTAAAAAAAAATTACCTGTACTTGTCTTGTACTTTCTGCTTTATATCCTGCAGAGAATCTTGGGAAATATCTCGTTCAAGGTAGCCCGAGAGCACCTCTGTGGCATTCTCTAGATCTGCTTGGTTATTCTGTAAGAAGAATAAAAGTAAATTTTGGCTTCAAAACAAAGCTAAAAGATAAACCATTTTCACTGTTTTGTTGACTACAGATTACTCTCAACACTCATTCCGTAACTTTCATAGGTAGTTTAACTGCACCTGTAAAGCTCTATGGCTTTCATCTCTAATAACTTGTTTGTTCTTTTCCAGAACAATTTTTTAAATGTTAAAAGAACGAAAGATTTCACCCATTACTTTTGGAAGAATACTGAAGACCATTTGAAAGGATTTAAAATGTCTTTTGGAATCTTTTCGTTCTGAGAGCTGCTCTTTGCTGAAAACTCAAAGGGAAACGAGAAAAAACAGAAACCTATTATTGCTTACATCTGGCTATACTTATTTCTTCTAAGAGAACACTGTATGGAAGATTCAAATTGTATCATCCTTTACCACTATGGCTAGTTTTGTACCTGTTACCCAACTGAAGTCCCATCTGCTAGTCAGTCTTATTGTCTAGTCATATATAGATATCAATGTTTTATGCATCAATTTTAAATGAGCATCTTTACTTGAGAAAACCTTTACTGCTAAAAGCTGGCTTTTTAGTCATTACTTCTCCACTAAAGATAACCACCACATTAACTTCTAATATTGCAGGGTTAGTTTAGCCTGAATAAAGGCTTTTACTGAGAACTTAGGATGTTCCAGGTGCTGTATAGCAATTAACACAAATTGTCTCACATAAAACACAAATTGTCTCACTTAAACCTCGTAACAACCTAGAAAAGTACTATCCTCACTTTAAAATGGAGAAATAAGAGGTTAAGGAATTTGCTCCAAATCAACAGAACTAAAATATAATGAAGTAAAGATTAAAATCTAGGGCTGACTCCAGAACCTGCATACCTAATCACTAGCTGGCTAAACCACATCAATCTGAATATAATTTAGGACAAGAAATAGGAATTTCTTGTATCTTTGTAATAAATACATTCGTCTACCTACATGTTCTGAACAAACAAGAACCCTGAAAACTCTGTATCTTATATATGAAAGATCAGGTAGTCCTATGATACAAGGTGGGCTTTTTCCTCACCCAGAACTACTCCTACCTCAAAGATAATGGACTGGTTATTCTTTTTGAGGTAGAAAGCGAAGACATAAGTGTACATGAGTGTGGCACGACACTGGCAGAGGACATCAACTGCTTTCTTCAGGAACTGCACCTCAATCCAGGACATGTTGTGCTGTTGCATCTCCTCCATTTTCTGTTTCACCTGAGCATATAGTTTGTGCTCAAAGCGCAGGCTCTGCATGTGGTTCATATAGCGATTACAGTAGAACAGGTACCTCTGCAGGGCTGCCCTAGATCGCTGTCCCATTAAGAAAAATTGGGTGATATAATTATAACACATAAACTGTACATAAAAGCTGATTATCAAATTAAAACCATAATGAGGTATCACTTCACACCTGTTAGAATGGTTTTTATCAAAAAGATGAAAGATAAGTCTTGGTAAAGATAAAGAAAGAAGGAAACTCTTGATACATTGTTGACAGGAATGTAAATTATTATAGCCATTATGGAAAATGGTATGGGGAGGTTCCTCAAAAAACTGAAAACAAAACTACCACAGAATCCAGCAATCCCACTACTGTGTATATATGAAAAGGAACTGAAATCAATATGTCAAAGTTATCTCTATACTCTCACATTCACTGCAGCATTACTCACAATAGCCAAGACATGGAATCCATGTAAGCGTCCATCAATGGATGAACACAGAAAGAAAACGTCATATATGTTACACACACACACGAGTACTCAGCCTCAAAAAAGGAATTCTGTTGTGACAACATGGATGAACCTGGAGGACATTACACTAAGTGAAATAAGCCAGGCACAGAAAAGAAATACTACATGATCTCGCTTATATGTAGAAACTAAAAAAGTGAACTCGTAGACATACAGAGTATAATGACGGTTACCAGAGGCTTGGGGGGATAAAGGGGTAGGAAGGGGGGAACGGGGAGTTGGTGACCAAAGAGTACAAGGTTTCAGATAGACTGGATGAGTAAGTTTTGAGATTTATTGCACAGCAGGGTGAATATAGTCAATAATAATATATATTTCAAAATAACTAAGTATCATTTCAAATGTCTCACCATAAAAATGTTAAGGCAAGGCAATACAACAATTAGTTTGATTTAATCACTGCATTGTTTACATATTTCAAAACATTCCACTGTACTCCATAAATGTGTATAATTATGATTTGTCCATTAAAAATATTAATAGCTTAAAAAGCTGATTTACTGATGAAACAGTACTGTGATCTAGGCTAAAATTAGGAATAGACATCTACTGCTACTTTTGTTATTTAATACTCTTGAAAAATGTCCTATTAATTGTACTTTCCAATACAGTAGCCACAAGCCACACCTGACTACTTAAAATTCAATTTAAGAAACTAAAAATTCAGTTCCTCATTGCTCAATAGTCACATGTGGTTAGTGACTACCAAATTAGACACTGGTGATAAAGAACATTTACATCATTACAAAAATGTTCTATTGGATGGCACTGTTCTACAGTATGCAACAAGATGTAAAACAAGCAAAAAGCAGAGATATTTTTAAGTAGAAAACTACAGCAGCAACTAGATACTGTGTAACTCCTGATATAATACAATAGAAAGTATAATCGATTAAGTATTCTGGGTTCCCCCCCCAACCACTGAATCTGAATTTGATCAAGTTTCTTGAATTAATCACCAGTTTCAGAAAACGCAGGGATAGAAGAACCTATTAAATGACACCATGCAGTTGCAACCAGCAAAATCCGTAATGTGGGAAACTCTACAGGACAACATGATCTAGTTTCTTCAACAAAGAAAAAAAAGCAAGGAGGGGGGAAGAGAAGGAACAACAGGTAGAGGAGACTCAAGAGATATCAATTAAATCCAATTTGTGGACCTATATGGATCCCAATTTAAACCAACTATAAAAGAAAATTTAAGATAGGCCAGGTGTGGTGGCTCATGCCTGTAATGCTAGCACTTTGGGAGGCTGAGGCGGGTGGATTGCCTGAGCTCAGGAGTTTGAGCCAGCCTGGGCAACACAGTGAAACCCTGTATCTACTAAAATACAAAAAATTAGCTGGGCGTAGCGGCATGTGCCTGTAATCTCAGTTACTTGGGAGGCTGAGGCAGGAGAATTGCCGAGTCGCACCACTGCACTCCAGCCTGGGCGACAGAGCGAGACTCCGTCTCAAAAAAAAAAAAAAAAAAAAAAAACACCAAAAAACAAAAAAAAAAAAATTAATTGGGGATATTTGAACAATAGATAGTTGATAACAACAGAGTATTGCTTTAAAACATAGACAGTTGACCCCTGAACAACACAG
This sequence comes from Symphalangus syndactylus, assembly GCF_028878055.3. Lineage (NCBI taxonomy): Eukaryota > Metazoa > Chordata > Mammalia > Primates > Hylobatidae > Symphalangus > Symphalangus syndactylus. The sequence goes on from NC_072427.2 coordinate 33,374,082, forward strand.
GATTAAACTGTAAGTCCACTTATATGTGGATTTTTTTCAATAAATATATCGAAATATTTTTTGGAGGTTTGCCAACAATTTGAAAACACTTGCAGACAAACCAAAATTAAGAAAAAGAGTTGTCATGAATGCATAAGACATATGTAGCCTATCTTATTTACTACCATAAAATATACATAAATCTATTAATAAAAAAGTTGAGATTTATCAAAACTTACGCACACAACTCTTACAGACTGTATATGGTACCATTCACATTGAGAGAAATGTAAACAAACGTAAAGATGCACATGGTAGTCTGGAAAGGACTGTCAATGCTATCGAAGAGAACCCCAACAGAACATCACAGAAGTCTGGAAGGAAAGCACCACTGAAGACGTCATCGTTGTTATAGAAAAAACCGTGGCATCATCAAGCCTGAAACAATAAACTCCTGGTAGAGAAAACTGTGTCCAGATGTTGCACATGACTTCGCAGTATCTACAACAGAGCCCATCAAGGAAATCATGAAAGAGACTGTGGATATGGCAAAGAAAAGGTGGAAGGCGATGGGTTAGCTAACAGACACCATACCAGAGGAATTAAAAGACCACTTGATGGAGATGAGCTGCTTCCAAACCAGTGCCAGATGATGAGGAAGAAGATGCTAAAGAAGCAGTGCCAGAAAATAAATTGACATTAGACAATTTGGCAGAAGGGTTCTGATTACTTAGGACTGCTTTGGACTTCTTTTATGAATGGACCCTTCTATTATACCAACACTGAAACTAAAGCAAATGGAAGGAGGATTGTTACTATACAGAAACACTTTTAGAGAAACAAAAATGCGAAACAGTTCATAAGGTTTTCCTGTAAAGTTACACCAAGTGTGCCTGCATCTCCTGAATCCCGTTCGACTTCCTCTACCTCTGCCACCTGAGATATAGCAAAACCAATCCCTCCTGTATTTTCTTCCTCAGCCTATTCAGCATGAAGACCTTTATGATGATCCGCTTTTTTTTTTTTTTTTTTTTTTTTTTTGAGATGGAGTCTCGCTCTGTTGCACAGGCTAGAGTGCAGTGGTGAGATTTCGGCTCTCCGCCACCTCCGCTTCCTGGGTTCAAGCAATTCTCCTGCCTCATCTTCCCGAGTAGATTGGATTACAGGTGCCTGCCACCATGCCCAGCTAATTTTTGTATTTTTAGTAGAGATGGGGTTTCACCATGTTGGCCAGGCTGGTCTCAAACTCTCAACCTCAGGCGATCTGCCCACCTCAGCCTCCCAAAGTGCTGGGTTTACAGGCGTGAGCCACTGGGCCCGGCTGATCCACTTCTACTTAATAAAAAGTAAACACATTTTCTCTTCTTTACAATTTTTTAAAATAACTTTTTTCCTAGCATACTTCATTGTTAAGAACACAGTATAGGCCAGCACAGTGGCTCACGCCTGTAATCCCAGCATTATGGGAGGCCGAGGTGGGTGGATCACCTGAGGTCAGGAGTTCGAGACCAGCCTGACCAACATGGTGAAACCCCGTCTCTACTAAAAATACAAAAAAATTAGCCAGGCGTGGTGGCGCATGCCTGTAATCCCAACTACTTGGGAGGCTGAGGCAGGAGAATCGCTTGAACTCGGGAGGTGGAGGTTGCAGAGAGCTGAGAACTGCCACTGGCACTCCAGCCTGAGCAACAAGAGCGAAGCTCCGTCTCAAAAAAAGAAAAAAAAAAGCACACAGTATAATAAAACATGTAACATACAAAATATGTGTTAATTGACTATATTATCCGTAAGGCTTCTGGTCAACAGTAGGCTATTAAAACAGGTAAGTTTTCGGAAAATCAAAAGTGGTATGTGGATTTTCCATTGCAGGGGTGGGGGGGTTAGTGTCCCTAACCCCTGAATTGTTCAAGAGTCAACTGTAATGGTATTACAGTTATGTAAAAAGAGTCTGTCTTTCGAGATATGTATATTGTTATCAAAGTAACAATGTATCTAGTTTAGATTTGTTTTGTATTATTACATTATAATATATAATTATTCATATAAGGCCTCTACCATTATACCATAAATCTCTAGAGGGAACGGACTTTTAAAAAGATAAAGTATTTCCAATACCTGATTTGCAGAAAATGATTAATAAATGCTTACTAAATGCAACCACTATCAAAGGGTGTTTTTTTTGTTTGTTTGTTTTTTGTTTTTTTGAGACAGAGTCTCACTCTGTCACCCAGGCTGGAGTGCAGTGGCGCAATCTCAGCTCACTGCAAGCTCCGCCTCCCTGGTTCATGCCATTCTCCTGCCTCAGCCTCTGGAGTAGCTGAACTACAGGCGCCTGCCACCACGCCCGGCTAATTTTTTGTATTTTTAGTAGAGACGGGGTTTCACCGTGTTAGCCAGGATGGTCTCCATCTCCTGACCTTGTGATCTGCCCGCCTCGGCCTCCCAAAGTGCTGGGATTACAGGCATGAGCCACCGCGCCCGGCCCCTATCAAAGGGGTTCTTAACACACATATGTTCTTTTCCTTTATCCTTACCTCCTCTTTCTCTCCCCATGTTTTAAAGCCTACATAACAGATACTACTTGGCCCTATGGTTGGTCCCTTGCTTAGAAATACTAATTCTGAGCCACATAATTAGCTAACCACATGATCCAGCATTATACAACAATGAAACACTTCAAAAAACCAACACAAGTTGGGCGCGGTGGTGCATACCTCAAGCTGCCTCTAGTTCCAGCTAATGGGGAGGTTGAGGCAGGAGGACCACTTGGGCCCAGGAGTTCAAGGCTACAGTGAGCTATGATCATGCCACTGCGAGACCCTCATCTCAATAAAAAAACAACAAAACCACAGCCATGTTACTTCAAGAGTCAGGTAAGTATCAAACCAATGCTTATGAGCAGGAAAATTATGCCAATCTGAAAATATGTGGAAAATCTGCTTGGCATTTTATCTTCCCCTAAAGTACTAATATTTTCAAGCCTGTCAAATTCCCCAAATGAAATGAAAACCCCCACTTACCATATTGACACGTATGATGTTATGGGACTTGATTTAATCTAAGAATTCTGAAACTGCTTCTCAATAAAATTCAACATGAAAAAAGAAAACCCATACCATCACTGCTAATAAGACTTTTTTTTTGAGACAGGGTCTTGCTCTGTTGCTTGGGCTAGAGTGCAGTGGCACAACCATGGCTCACTGAAGTCTTCCCAGGCTCAAGTGATCCTCTCACCTCAGCCGGCATGCACTACCATACCCGGCTAATTTTTAATAAATTTTTTGTAGAGACAGGGTTTCAGTTGTTGCCCAGTCTGATCTCAAACTCCCGTACTCAATCTTCTCCCCTCAGCATCCCAAAGTGCTAGGATTGCAGGCGTGAGCCACTGAGCCTGATCAAAACAAATTCTCCAATCAAATGCCAGAATCTGGAATGAGAAATGTAATCAGTGACCTGAAAACAGTTTGGGGAGCAGGGAAAAGACAACAAACTTGACTGCTTAGAACACGGATATATGAACTCTGGCCTGCATGACAAATCCAGCTGCCACCTGTCTTTGTAAATTAAACTGTTTTGCTTTATTTGTTGTTTTTTGTTCTGAGATAGGGTCTCTGTCATCCAGGCTAAAGAGGGGTGGCGTGATCACGGCTCACTGCAGCCTGGAACTCCTGAGCTCAAGCAATCCTCCCACCTCAGCTCCCAAATAGCTGAGACTATAGGTACACACCAACATGCATGGCTAATTTAAAAACTTTGTTTTTTTTTTTTTTTTTGTAGAGATGGGCAGTGGTGCGGGGGGGGTCTTATTATGTTGCTCAGGCTGGTCTTGAACTCCTGGCCTCAAGTGATCCTTGGCCTTGGCCTCCCAAAGCACTAAGATAACACGTTTGAGCCATCATGCCCAGCCAGTAAATAAAATTTACTTGGAACAGTTTTACCTATTCATTTAAGTCTATGGCTGCTTTTGCATTATAAGGGCAGAGGCAGAGGTGAACCATCACAACAGAGATTATGTAGTACGCAAAGCTAAAAATATATACCATCTGATTCTTCACAGAAAAAGTTTGCTGACCCTAGTCTAGAGGACAAGAAAGTTCAAATATCCACAATTGTCGGCACTGTGGTACAATATGAGTCAACAATTTTCTATAACACAGGTACATCTTTTGCAGGGCAGTCAAGGTACCATCGAGGATCTTTTGAACATGTGTCAACCTTCTAGTAATTTTTCAGACTACAACTCCCAGTAAATGCTAGGCCAAGAGCTTGGGAGTGGGGAAAGATGAGGTGGCCAGATAGGCATGCAATGGTGTGATCCTTTCAGGGAGGCGTGGCTCCCAATTAGTCAATCAACCAACCAACCAATGAAGTGATAGGAAATCTTTCTTTGTACTCCCACAGTTATAGAAGATTCCAGTTTAGTCCAACAGATGTGAAATAGAAAAATAATCTACTTTAGTATCTAGAATCTAAACATTAGACTCTGGCTGAAAAGCTATGCACATAACCCACCCTCTCTATAGATCTCAGAAAGGGATTCTACCGGCATCCAAATAAAGACCAGGTGAGGTCAAGGATAACCCACATATATTTTCTTTGTTGATAAACAGCATATCTGGCTAAATAACTACATCAGGTTAATGGAGAAAAAAAGGTGGTAAGAACATATATCCATAATATATTCTGGGCAAATCAAGTAATGCATCATAAAAATTAATGTTGGAAATATAGAAATATATAGAAAGTTAGTGGGATATGACTTAAGGGACATCATTTAAGAAAGAAAAGAAAATTGGTGGGAGAACAAGTTATCCCATGATATTTAACAGTACAGTAATAATACATTTTTAAAACCCCAACAACAGTATCTACCAAATTAACATTTACTTGAGTTTCACTGATTCTGTGGCTCTCTTGGTTTGGCTGTAGAATTGTGCAAGAGCATAAGAATTTATAGCTGGTTTTTGTTTATACATATTTAAATAACATTCTAATAAATATAATTTAAACCAATATTGGAATTTGTAGGGATTTTTTCCCCTTAAATGGACCCAAACATTGTGAAGGTCTGTGAAACATCATTTACAATTACAAAATATAATTTCCCTGTCATTTTATTATTTATTTATTTATTGAGAGACAGTCTCACTTTGGAGTACAGTGGTGAAATCTTGGCTCACTGCAACCTCCACCTCCTGGGTTCAAGCGATTCTCTTGCCTCAGCCTCCTGAGTAGCTGGGATTACAAGTGCAAGCCACCATGCCCAGCTAATTTTTGTATTTTTAGTAGAGACAGGGTTTCACCATGTTGGCCAGGCTGGTCTGGAACTCCTGATCTCAGGTGATCTGCCTGCCTCGGCCTCCCAAATTGCGGGGATTACAGGTGTGAGCCACCAAGCCTGGCCAAATTTCCCAGTCTTTTTAAAAAGGGAGACAAAACTTTCACTTCTAGCAATATGACAGACTAGGTTACATATATACTCATTTCTATATATGATATTTTTATTAAAAATACATTTTGAAGATATGTAAACGAGTAAATAAGAAACAGATGCACACCATGCTTTAGATTGTATCCTGGTTAGGAAAATCATTTGAAAAGAATATTTCTGAGACAACTGGGGAATTTCAATATGGAATGGGTGAATGTAGGAACTATTAAATTCCAGGGTTCTACAATTACAATAAAATCACCAGACTGAAAGGAATGAAAAGTGCTTTAGAATCTAATCCACACCTAGTGTTTGGATCCCTTCTATAACAGTGGGTCATTTCCCTACCTAGCAATAGGGAATTTCTCAGCTCCTGGGACACTCCATTCCAAATCAGCTCACCTATAATCATCAGAGCTTCTTGATGAACAAAAACGTTTAAAAAAAATTTAAGTAAGTAAGATATTGCCTATAAATAGCACCAGGGCCATTTAACAAATGCTGTTCACTACTGTTCTTCTTGGGGTAGGAGGGATCTTGAAAGCAAGACTCTACCAAAAGCTAAAATGTGCTATGTGACTACATTAATGAAAAAAAAATAAACTTACTATAAGAATGTTCTTGATAAATACTTTGGATAAGATTCCCTTTCTAAATGTAAATAGATATCCAATATTTACTGGAATGTCTTTCACAAATCCTTCAGAATTGAAAAGTTCTACTCAATTATTCCCTGGGCTGGGCGTGGTGGCTCACGCCTGTAATCCCAGCACTTTGGGAGGCCGAGGCCAGTGGATCACAAGGTCAGGAGTTTGAGACTAGCCTGACTACTAAAAATACAAAAATTAGCAGGGTGTGGTGGCGCGCACCTGTAATCCCAGCTACTCAGGAGGCTGAGGCAGGAGAATCACTTGAACCCAGGAGGCGGAGGTTGCAGTGAGCTGAGATCATGCCACTATACTCCAGCCTGGGCGACAAAGCGAGACACTGTCTCAAAAAAAAAAAAAAATTATTCTCTAACGAATATGAATATACAATGTGCATTCTTAGTCAACTATTGTCCTGTTATACATATACTTACCTCCTGTGCATCTCTTGCTGCCTTTGCATCATCCTCATTATAGCGGTTACAGTTGTACCTTCAAGTAAATAAAGAGGATTCCATAAAGAACAAAAAAATCAATGAAAAGGAAAAAAAAATCACAGAATTTTAACCTGGATTTATAGATTATCTAACACCAACATTATCTTTTATAACAGAGAAATTGAGATGTTAAAACACCCAGAGTTCTACTGCTATAATGACAGAATTAGCAGGCTGAAAGGAACTGTTCTAACCCTATCTAGTGTTTGAATCCTCTCTATAATAAGTTCTCTATCCAGTGATAGGAAATTCCCCACCTCCTGAGGCATTCCATTTCAAATCAGCTCACCTATCATTATTAGAAAACATTGTCCTTCTAGAATCTTTATTGACTTTTGTCTGAATTCCTAACTCAACTTCTTGAGAAAGAGATAATCTTATCTCTTAGGCCATCTGTTACTTAAGGCAAATATTTCTAATTTTCCAGGATTATTCACCTTACCTGCTCTTTTATAAACCACAGAGAACCAACAGTTGACAACCTACCATGTAACAGATGCTGTGCTATGTGCTTTGCTATTACAGTTTTTAAAACTGCATGATATACAGAATGGTGGGAAGGGGAAAACATACCCAGAGAGGTCAGCTCAGAGCGTAGATGAGTAAGACTTGCACTTCCCCTGGAGTGGTTACTATAGCTCAGTTATGGGAGCCTACATTATGGGAGCAGCTATTTCTTGAGTGCTTACTATATACCATGCACTTGGCTAAGGACTTTAAATGTACTAACACATTTAATCCCTTAAACATTTTATGAAATATGCGTTATTTTCTTCATTGAGAAGATGAAGAATAAAATTTAGAGAGGATGGGAAACATACTTAAGGTCACATAACTACAGAGTTTCAGAGCTTAAACTTTTGCCTGTCACCCAATGGAGGCTTATGCCCTTAACCAGTGAGAAAACTGCTTCATATGCTGTGTAAGATTCTTTTTTTTTTTTTGAGACAGAGTTTCGCTCTTGTTGCCCAGGCTGGAGTGCAATGGGGCGATCTTGGTTCACTGCAACCTCTACCTCCCTAGTTCAAGCGATTCTCCTGCCTCAGCCTCCCGAGTAGCTGGGATTACAGGCATGAGCCACCACGCCTGGCTAATTTTGTATTTTTAGTAGAGATGGGGTTTCTCCATGTTGGTCAGGCTGGTCTCGAAATCCCGACCTCAGGTGATCCACCCACCTCAGCCTCCCAAAGTGCTGGGATTACAGGTATGAGCCACCGTGCCTGGCCCAAGATTCTTATATTAGTTCAAGTAAGTCATCAATAAAACAAGGAAAGCAATATATATATATATGCATATTTAAAGAAAAATATGACAAAGCCTTTTAGCAAGGCTTTAAAGCATTCCACAATGTCTAATGATATGCAGGGTAAAACCACCTGCAGGTTGGGTTTTGCCAACAGCATGTGAGTTTTCAATTTCGGCCTAGAGAGGCACATTTGATAAAACAGTTAATTCTCTGAAAAAGTCATGTATTTTCACAACATTCTACCTTTGCTCATGTTGCAACTTTTGCCCTAAATGTTTTTCCTACTGCTTTTATAACTAATGAACTCTTGGTCCCCTTAAAGTTCATCTCAATTGTTATCTCCTTTATGAAATATATCTAACAAATCCCTCTATGTCTTGCATATACTTATAACATTAATCACATACTATGTGTTTATTTAGCTTGCAAGTTAGATGGTGATATCTATGAGGTAGAAATGTTATTCATAATACATGGCACATACTTATGTTAAACACATTCTTCTCTTAATTTCCCCAACCTACCAGGCAGATCCATGTGGTTCCCATGGGCCAAGACACACCCAGCAAAACTCTGCTTTACAATTCTGGTTACGACAGACCATGTGATTACAACCACCATCCTTCTCAATTGTGACATGGCATTTGGGACATTCCTATGAAGAGAAACTATAAAGTTGGTGTCAATGCTACACTAGGTTGCATTACTAACATTAAGGAAAAGCCAGTTCTAGATTTGGTTTGCTTTTAAACATATTATTTATTGTGGTTAATACATATAAAGCACTTAGAACAGTGTTGAACACTTAAGTACTATTTAAAATGAGCTGTTACCATTATTACCACTGGCTTTTAAGACATACAACAATTTAAGGACTTGTTTTTTTAAACTTAGAAACAGTCTCACTACATTGCCCAGGCTGTAGTGCAGTGGCTATTCAGAGGCCCAATCATAGGTCACTAAAGCCTTAAACTTCTGGAGTCAAGTGATCTTCCCACTTCAGCCTTCCTAGGATTTCTTTTTAAGTAGGGTTGAGAGACAAACCATTTTAAGTACTTTTAGTCATATATATAGTAATAATAGTACTATAGGAGATAAAAGCATTCTATTCATATAAATATACTATACTCTCTAGTGTCATCTAGAAATAATTGAGTACTGCCCATAACCCATGTACTGTTCTCAGTGTTTTATATGCATCAACTCATAATTCTTATAGTGGTGCTATTCCTATTACCATTTGTCAGATGAATAAACTAAGGGAGAGAAAAATTATAAAGAAGCTAGTCCAGGGTCACATAAGTCAAGTCAGGATCAAAATCCAAGCAATCTGACTTCAATGTCAGGTAACTAGGAAATCAGACCTTGACTGGTAAATTCATTTTGTGGCTACTGGATTTTCCAACTTTCTCCTACCAAATACCCATGTTTTAAATTCTTTTCATTGTACTCCTCAACAAGTATGCTATAGAGATCATGTTAGATTATTTTTTTCCAAGTCCAAATCATTTTCTTTTTCTTTTTGAGACAGGGTCTCACTGTCGGCTAGGCTGGAGTGCAGCAGTGCAATCACGGCTCACTGCAGCTTTGACCTCAAGGGCTCAAGTCATCCTCCCGCCTCAGTCTCCCAAGTAGTGGGACTACAGGTGCATGCCACCATGCTCAGCTAATTTTTTAATTTTTTGTTGAGGTGGGGTTTCACCATGTTGCCCAAGTTGGTCTCAATCTCTCAAGCTCAAGCAATCTGCCTACCTCGGCCTCCCAAGTGTTAGGATTACAGGTGTGAGCCACTGCACCTGGCCTCATTTCATATTCTTGGTTGCTAGTAAGCCAAAATTACTGCTCTGTAGGCCTATGGATTTTTTGTTTTTGCATTTGTGATTGAGGTTTGTAACTCTCCCAAGGAGGGATCACCCACTATATTAGTATTTGCACAATTTGGCCTTCTTTGTGAAACTGACTATGCTGCCCATCAATGATAGCAATTAAAAATAGGCCAATATAGCAATTTTTTAATTATATATTTCAAATCAAATTTTTGAATTCACTCACATAAGAAATTTTACATTTTTCCAAACAAGCAAATTTCAGGCATAAAATATGCTTCATTCTACATTCTACATTTCTTGGTTATAATTAACCTAATAGTACTAAACCTCCAAAATGTTAGGATATCACTGACAATATGCCTATCTGTTTAGGGAGCTAATAATCTTAAAAGCTTCTAAAACCTCAAGAGAAAAACTCTTCAGTTTTCTCTCAAAAATAATGAGCAGCTAAATTTGCTTTACAAATTGCCATTCTTCCTTGGTAATCTACAATCTAAACTAAGCCAAACATATTCAAGCCTGTACTCCCTATTTTAAACATCTTTGGGGCTTACAAGTAGGAATTTCTCTAGATGTAGAAAAAAGGCTGGGCCGGGCGCGGTGGCTCACGCCTGTAATCCTAGCACTTTGGGAGGCCGAGGCGGGTGGATCACGAGGTCAGGAGATTGAGATCACGGTGAAACCCTGTCTCTACTAAAAATACAAAAAATTAGCTCGGCGCGGTGGCGGGCGCCTGTAGTCCCAGCTACTCCGGAGGCTGAGACAGGAGAATGGCGTGAGCCCGGGAGGCGGAGCTTGCAGTGAGCCAAGATCGTGCCACTGCACTCCAGCCTGGGCGACAGAGCAAGACTCCATCTTAAAAAAAAAAAAAAAAAAAAAAAAGAAAAAAGGCTACCATTTAATTAAACAATTTAGTGAAAATATAATCGCCTTATTCTAAATATTAGTTTTTCAGAGCATATTAAAGAATTCTGGGACTTAAGGAACATTTCTTGTGGGAAAATCTTCGATTTTCAAAAGAAGAATGCTTGGCTAAGAATTTTTTTTTTTAAATAACAAAACAACTACTTTCTGACATTACAGTATATTTATAGTAAGGTTTTCTTTGATTGATGTGAGTTATGCTTATCGTGATGGTTTTGGAGAGAACAAAAAATATTAATTTCTACCATATATTCCTTAAAGACTTGGGCATTTGTTTTATGTGGCAAGATTCACTGTTTCACTACTTTCTGGGAGACAGAAATGTATATTCATGTTATATATATGTAAGTATGTAAGATGTACACTTAAACACACACAGAAAACCTGTGTCGGCCTTCATTGTTTACGCACTTCTTACTCTTATTGTCCTGTGATGAGTGAGGGAACAGTTCAAAGACAGCTTTATATACTATGGGTCAAACAACTCAGCATTCTTTAAAGCATCATCTTTACATGTACAAAATAATACTAAAAATGAATAGGCCATGAACCATCCTACCATTCATTACCCAAGTCACTCACTATGTGGATAGGATAGGATTGAATTACATAAAGGATGGATAATACAACTTTGTATTAAAAGACTAGCTGGGTACACAGTTGGCATTCAAATGCTTGCTCATTATATTAGCGATCGAGGAGAAGGGTACTCAAGATTTAAACGCTTGTAAGATATTTGTCTGGGGTTAAGAAAGTGGTTTGTGGTCATAAAGAGATTGAATTTTGAAACTAGCATCAAGAGCAATGTACTTCAAAACAAAAAATTAGAAACAAAAATGCAAATTAGCCTAATAGAACCAAGCTAGGCGGAGTAAACTCCAATACATTTGTATACTAAACGGCATCCAAGCACAAATCCCACACTTGAAAAATTATCAGCTTTTTCCTCTATAGAACACTGATTTTTTTTCCAGTAGAAGAAACCTAAGGCAGAGAACTGTGGATACTGTAGTACAGTACTCAATACTCTAAAATAAACTCAAAGAGAAAAAGGAAATAACAGGCAAACATTCTGGGAAAAAAAAAAAAAAAGAATGGAGAAAAAGATGAAACGAAGTCTGTAAGTAGGTCACCTTATTGCTTTTGCTAATGCCAAAGCACCAATCCTTATCATTTTTATTACCAAGAGTTACTGAAGGAAAACACCAACCTTTGTGTTGGCTGCAATCCAATTAGAGGTTTCACTGTCATCATCACACTTTTTAATCCATTTCTTTAACCACTGTTTGAAAATAACAACTGTTAGGATACAACAAAAGACTTTTAAAAATAGCAAATTACTTTAGCACTTAACTATAGTCAAGCTTAAATGTAAAAGGCAATGAATAAGATTATCACTAGGCTCACATCCTCTTAAGCCAGGGAAATCCCATAGCTACAATGTCCAGTATATATAAAATCAACCAAAGCAGGATTTTCCCTGGCAGAAGCTAAGTGGGGAACCTAGAGCTTGAAGAGAAGCCCAACTACAAGGTGTGTATTCCCCTAATTACAAAGCCTGACAAAGAGGTGCCTTAGCCATGGTTATCCTAATAATAATCAGGAGCTGACTTGACTTATCCTAAGGAATTACCTCTGAATACATGTAATGATCATCCAAAATTAAAAGGATTAAAAAAAATCTACCAATAGATACATAACAAAATCATCAGCTATGATTTTTAGTCACTAAGTCTTAGAAGTGTGCCATTACATTATTTAAAAATTGAAATGTCAGACAAACTCACCTTACATTTAACAGGATCATGCCAATTTTCTCCACAGTTAAAGCTGTTAAGTAACACAAAGAGTTAATAGAATTAAGGCCTACCTACTCTAAGTAAGTAAATAAGCCAATCATTTCATGCCTTATAGTTCCACAGTATTGTCACTAGTTTCTAGTGACTGGCAAATACAAGGAGAGAACTGCTTTACACAGTATTGTCACTAGTTTCTAGTGACTGGCAAATACAAGGAGAAAACTGCTTTACAGTTAATTACCTAGAATTTAGTAGAAGAACTAGCACATAGTGGGTACTCAGTATGTGTGAAATGACAAATGACTATAAGCATGAAGACACGCTTTGACGACAATTCCATAATAATTGTTGCTAAGGTGCCTCAGACTATATTGAGAAGTTTCAACCCATGCTTCATCAGTGCATTTTTAATCTTTTACTTAACACCCTAAATGAAGAATAAAAGGCTGACTTTGTAGGTTACTTATATAATTTAGTACTAATACACAGTAAACAATATATAGGAAGCAAATAGGTCACATCTTTGCATTATTTAAACAAATGAACCTCAGCCCTGTAGAGGGAAATGGTACTGGGCAAGGTATAAAACAGACTAAATACTTACTAAACACGTATTAATCGGTAATTCACTTTTGTTTTCTAAGCTCATGACATACACATTTGTAAAAGAAGTATAATTAACAAACACAAATGCTTAAGAAAAAATAATAACATGACAGATTAATTAGCTAAGTAATTTACAAATGGCAAAAAGTCCTTTGCTAAAGACAGAAACAAACTACTATTGATTTAAATCAGGTTAAGATAAATGGTTATTTCTGAAAAGAAAGATGGGGAATGGGAAGGAGCAGAGAACCAAGGAGCTTCAAATGTATGTGTCATGTTTTATCTCTTAATGAAGAAAAACAAAATACTAATTTTGATTTAGCTGGATTGTAGCTATATAGGTATTCACTGCTGTATTCTCTATACTTTTATGTTTGAAATGTGTCACACTAAAAATACATTGGAAAGTAGGTATTATCCACTTTTCTCTAAAATAACAATGCATATTTCATCTTTATCAAAACAGTATGTATTTTACACATATTTAATCTCTGTGAGCTTACCTGCTCTTTTTGGAAATATTTATTATTAATGATGTGTTAAGTGTAATTCTATAGATGTTTGGAGGAAAAAAAGAAAGGTATGGAATACCAATAAAATATTTCCCCCTCCAAACCCCCACCCCACCCACACACACACAAAAAATATCTGGCTGGCCATGGTGCTTCTCACCTGTAATCCCAGCACTTAGGGAGGGCCGAGGCAGGTGGATTACTTGAGGCCAGGAGTTCAAGACCAGCCTGGCCAACAAGGTGAAATGCTGTCTCTATTAAAAATAAATAAATAAATAAATAAATAAATAAATAAATAAATAAATAAAAATTAGCCAGGCGTGGTGGCACATGCCTGTAATCCCAGCTACTCAAGAGGCACAAGAATCACTTGAACCTGGGAAGCAAAGGTTACAGTGCGAGATCGTGCCACTGCACTCCAGCCTGGGTGATGGAGTGAGACCCTCTCTCAAAACAAAACAAAACAAAAAATCTATCTGCTGGGTTTAGAGCCCCTTGACTTGATTGGCTTCTTACTCAAGACCCTCAAAGGAACAGAAAATCATCTTAACTTCTAGCAGGATATAAATGTTTGTGTCCCCCTAAAATGTGTATGCTAAAACTTAATAACCAATGTGACAGTATTAGGATGTGGAGCCTTTAGGAGGTGAATGGAATTGGCATCCTTTTTAAAAAAAAAAAAAAAGGGCCCAGAGAGCTGCCTTGTCCTTTCCACCATATGAGGACGCAGCAAGTAGGCACCATCTATGAACCAGAAAAGCGGGCCCTCGCCAGACAACAAATCTTTTGGCACCTTGATCTTGGACTTCTCACCCTTAAGAACTGTAAGAAATAAATTTACGTTGTTTAGAAGCCGCCCAGTTTATGGTCTTTTGTTATAACAGCCTGAACATTAAGACAGAAAATGGTACCAAGAAGTGAGGGTGCTGTTCTAACAAAGCCAAAAATGTGAAAGCCGATTTGAAACTAGGTAGTTAAGTAGAAGCTGGAAGAGCTTGGAAGTGCAAGCTAGAAAAAGCCTAGATCACCGTGAATGAACTGAATTGTTAAGGGTAATTCTGGTCAGGATTCAGAAAGACAGAAGTGCGGGGAATGCCTCTATCGTAGAGAAAACCTAAATATATGGCCATGAACAGAATGTTGTTAGAAATATCGACAGTAAAGGCCATTATGATGAGGTCTCCGATGAAAATGAGGAATATGCTGTTAGAAACTAGAGGAAAAGCCATCCTTGCTATAAAGTGGCAAAGCCGGCTGAATTGTTTCGTGGAAGGTAGAGAAATGAAACTGAATATCTGGTTGAGGAAATTACTAAGCAATGTGTTGAAGATGCAGCTTAGCTTCTCTTGAATGTTTATAGAAAATGCAAGAAGAGATGAATGACCTAGAGATAAACTGTTCATCAAAAGGAAATAAGAAGTCAAAAATTTGAAAAATTTTCAGCCCATCCACTTTGGAAAAAACGAGAACACCTATAAAGGAGCCTGAACTGATTAAGACACCCCCTAATATGTGGCACTGGAAACTTCCTGGCAGTTCAAATCTAGAATTCAGAGGCTGAAGAGTATACTATAGAACTCAAAAGCCCAAGTTACCAAGAAAGCTGGGCGAGAGGAGCCACAGGAAAACTCTTAGTTAAAAAGGAGACCATCAGCCAAATTTACCTGCACATTTCCTTTGCATAAGTAAGGTTAAAATTTGGCAGAGTAAAGAAAAACGTATAGTCCCAGATCTACAAGTTTGCTCCCATTAAGTTACAGTGGAGCATACAGGAAGATATGACTAAAGTTGTATATTTTCTCCATAAAAAAATATTCAAAAAAGGACATCAAGGAAAGAGGAAAAATTTTTTTAAGATGTGACCTTTTCATTCAATTCTCAAAGAGATATATACTATTTTAAACCAGTATCAAACATCTCCCTGCCTAAGATAAACACTTTTTTTTCTGCTATTTTACTACCAAGAATAAACAGGAGAAATAGAAATGCTTTGTGCACTATTTCAATTTAGGAAATCACTTGCTTACCAAAATTGGCGCCCACATTTGCAGCGAACAGGTTTAGCATCAGGATATTGGACTTTAACAACATGGTGGCAATCTGGGGCAGGACACCACTTTAACAGTCGATTGCACTGAAATACAAGTTAGAAAATAAAAAATGACAGCTGGCTGGGCACAGTGGCTCACACCTATAATCCCAGAACTTAGGGAGGCCAAGGCGGGAGGACTGTTTGAGGTTAAGCACTCAAGACCAGCCTGGGCAACATAGCAAGACCTTGTCTCTACCTTAAAAAAAAAAAAAAAAAAAAAAGAATTTAGCCAGGCATGATGGTATGTGCCTGTAGTCCCAACTATACAGGAGGCTGAGGCAAGAAGATTACTTGAGCCCAGGAAGTAGAGGCTGCAGAGAGCTGTGATCATCTGCTGCACTCCAGCCTGGGTGTCAGAATGAGGCCCTGCCTCAAAAAAAGACAGCAAATTAAATTAGGTCATGATGCAAGAGTTCCTAGCACATCAAGCAATTATTTATATTGCTTCTCTGGTACAAGGGGCAAATGGGGGATAATGACATAAGCTTATGAAAACTTGCTGTGGTCTTCTATAGCAACATTTTCAGAGGTACTTTTTTTTTTTTAAAGATGACTGATCCCTGAAGACCTGGTTTTATAAAACACATGAATTACCTCTTGTTTTATCTTCAAAATCCCACTGAATAACTTTAATTAAATATCATGTATGTGATCATTAAAAAGCACTAATTCATTTATGGTTCTATTTCAGGATAATTTTCAAAAGACACAAGAAAATCAGATATATTCTTTATCAAGGAAGGTGCTTAGATGCTACAGAATAGTTCAAGATAGGCTAAAGGATATACATACAACTTCTCCCATAAAAACCTCTTGTAAGAAGAAAAAAAACAAAACAAAACAAAACAAAAAACCCAGTTCCTAAACCACAGGCAAAGAGTGCATTTTAGTTCCTCAAAAGGAAATATAACTTTTATAGTATTTTTATTATGAAACAAAACACTCTGTACCAGAATTCAGAAGTCCATTGACCATTTCAAATAATACACTATTTCTTTCTTTTTTTTTTTTGAGACAGAGTCTCGCTCTGTCGCCCAGGCTGGAGTGCAGTGGCGCAATCTCGGCTCACTGCAAGCTCCGCCTCCTAGGTTCAAGCCATTCTCCTTCCTCAGCCTCTCCGAATAGCTGGGACTACAGGCGCCCGCCACCACGCCCGGCTAATTTTTTGTATTTTTAGTAGAGACGGGGTTTCACCGTGGTCTCGATCTCCTGACCTCGTGATCCGCCCGCCTCAGCCTCCCAAAGTGCTGGGATTACAAGCATGAGCCACTGCGCCCGGCCAATAATACACTATTTCTAAAATAGGCTGCTTCCAGGTTTAATCTCTAACAGAAATAATTACTTTCTAGAATTAAAAGACCAAGTTACACTGATGTTGTCATACAAGGGCTGACAAACTCCTCTGTAAAGAGCCAAGAGGGTAAAGAATTTTGGTTTTGCAGGCCAGAACAGTCTCTGTAGCAACTACTCAACTCTGCCACTGTAGCACAAAAGGGGTCATAGAACAAATGGGCAAAGGCATGGTCCAATAAAGTATAGCATTCTTTATTAACAAGATTTACTGGTAATGAAACCTAAAACGAGCAGAGAAATAGCAGGGTTAGAATCTCAAACATGATTAAACATGACATGATTAGTAATCTACTACGATTCTCTGCTAGGGATAAAGAAAAATAAAGAAAGAATACAGTAAAAATAATTTTATTATCCAAGGTCAAGATCTATGGAGAGATGTACTTACTGGTTTCTCATACTCTTTTATTTTTTATTAAGAGGAGTCTCGCTCTGCACCCAGGCTGGAGTGCAGTGGCGCCATCTCGGCTCACTGCAACCTCCGTCTCCCGGGTTCAAGCGATTCTCCTGCCTCAGCCTCCCTAGTAGCTCGGATTACAGGCTTGTGCCACTGTGCCCAGCTAATTTTTGTATTTTTAGAAGAGACAGGGTTTCGCCATGTTGGCCAGGCTGGTCTTGAACTCCTGATCTCAGGTGATCCACCCGCCTCGGCCTCCCTTAGTGCTGGGATTACAGGCGTGAGACACCACACCTGGCCTGTCATACTCTTTTGAGAATAAAGGTATTTTGGCATGCTCCATAAATATGGCAAAGATGTTTTTTTACTGTCAATAAATTATAATCTTTAAAATAGTATTTCTATTAATAAACAATTCCTTCTTACAAGAAGGAAAACAAATCACTTACCTCTACAAAGCTATTTGTTATTAAATGCTGATACTTTAATTTAACTTTTGAATCTGTGATCAGGCGCCTGAAACCAAGAATAAAAATAGATTAGAAAGTTTCTAGTCAAGAGTATTTTCCACATTTATAAAACAGTTTCAAAAGCTGTTTATGCTATGGCCACATGTTTATGCCCTAAGCTGTAAATACTGAAATGCACATAGGCTATCAACAAATATAACTGTACTGATCACAACAATAATTTCAAAGTTTGTATAGTTTTATTTTCATAGACTTTTTCCATGGTTCTTATTTTTTAAATAGTCTACTTTTACCCAGTTTTTATTACAGCCTAATGACTTACCAACTAGTGCCAAGTATAGGCACATTTCAGGGTCTTTTGACTCTGATATCATGCCTTAAGACAGCAATTCTCAGCCACCTTCCTTCAGACACCCCACCCAAATCAGTATGTGAAATGAGACATATTGTTGACAGAAATGTTAAGAAATGGATCCAGGTTTTGTGATACCTAAAGCTGACATAATTTTAAGAGCCTTCTTCTTCTGAGGGCTCTTGGAAATTAACCAGAAATGCTCACTGATTGCATCCTGGCCTCTTCTGAACACTCTATAATTCACAAGAATTTCCAGAATTCACAGGATCCCACGTAGTGAGGAACCCTGAAGTTAAGTTTCATTAGTTCTATGGTAAATACTCCTCTGAGTGTATTACAAGAAAAAGAATTCCCACTGAGAAAGACAGGAAGAACATGCATGTAGTTCAACTCTATTAAAATCTTTTAAATGAACCAGACAATCTGGCCTCATTTCACTCTTGAGCTTCATAGGCCTCTCTCCTTCCACAAGATCCCACCCTGTCCTGTGCCACTTTCAGTGCACTCCTATCACATTCGTATTCTTGTATTTCTTCAAAACAGTAAGTACCACCCTTCCTCAGAGGCTTTGCATAAGGCTGCCTCCCTTGGAAAGACAAGAATATTGTAATGGAGCTCTAAGGTGGGACAGCCTAGGTTTGAATGCCGGCCTCACAACTCACTAGCTATGAATTGATGGTAAATTCTTTGAACTCTCCATTTCTCAGTTACTAATCTGTAACATAGATATCAGAAATATGGTTGTGAGACTAGAACAGTGCCTGGCAGATAGTAAGCACTCAATAAATATTAGACGCTATTTTCACTCAGTTACAATAAAGTATTACTCAAGGAAGCCTTTCCGGAGTTTCCACACTCGTTTGGATATAGATACCCTCTCAGTTCTCATGGCACCTTAAACATTTCCTTTACAGAAATTATCATAATTTTAATTAGACAGTTATCTGTATAATCATTTGTTTAATATCTGTCTTTCTCCTCCCAACCCCATGAAAGGATCCCCAGGTGTCCAGTACAGTGCCTGGCCTGTAGAAAGTGTTCAATGAATATTTTTTAAATGAGTAAATCTCCGTATTTCACAGAAGTGGAACCTGTGGTCTAAAAATAATTCGTGTATTTGATGGTTCCTCAAAAAGTTAAACATAGCATTACCACATGACCCAGCAATTCTCCTTTGAGGTATATATACTTAAGAGAATTAAAAACAGATATCCAATGAAAAACTTGTACACAAATGTTCATATGTTCACATAAGACATTTCCCTAAAAAAATGGAAATGTCCATATAATGGAACCATTATTCAGCAATGAAAAGGAATAAAGTGATGACTCATGATACAACATGGATGAATCTTGAAAACATTAAAGAAGCCAATCACAAAAGGCAACATATTATATGATTCCCTTTATATGAAATGTCCAGAATAGGCTAATCCACAAAGACAGAAAGCAGATGAGTGGTTGCTAGGGTCTAGGGGGAGAAAGGAATAGCGAATGACTGCTTAACGGATATAAGGTGATTAAAATAGTCTGCAATTAGGTGATGTTTGTAGAATAATATTATGTATATACTAAAAGCCACTGGATAATATGCTTAAAAATACAGTTGCTGGCCGGGCGCAGTTGCTCACGCCTGTAATCTTAGCACTTTGGGAGGCAGAGGTGGGCGATCACTTGGGGTCAGGAGTTCAAAACCAGCCTGGCCAACATGGTGAAACCTCGTCTCTACTAAAAATACAAAAAAATTAGCTGAGCATGGTGGTGGGCACCTGTAATCCCAGCTACTCAGGAAGCTGAGGCAGGAGAATCACTTGAACCTAGGAGGTAGAGGTTGCAGTGAGCCGAGATCATGCCACTACTGCACTCCAGTCTGGGCAACAGAGAGAGATTCCATCTCAAGAAAAAAAAAAAAACAAAAAAAAAAAACTCCCATTGCTTCTTAAACAACACAGGTTTGAACTGCATGGGTCCACTTATTTATGAATATTTTTCAACCAAATGTGGATCGAAAATAGTTATTTGTGGGATGTGAAAACTGCATATATGGACGGTCGAATTTTTGTATACATGAGTTCTGCTGGGCTGACATGAGCATGTGCAGATTTTGGTATATTCAGGGTGGAGGGTGTGGGTCCTAGAACCAATCCCCAGTATACTAAGGATAACTGTAATTAAAATGAGTTTTATATTACAGATTTTATATCAATAAATAATAATAAGGAATGTATCAGGCCAAAAGTCAGATGCCTTGATTGCCAAACAAACACATCTTATTTACGCATGTACTACCCATAATGCTTTACTGGTATGACAAACCCTAATGATTTCTGATAGCTGGCCTTACCCTAAAAAGCTATCTAAACCTGGCATGGACCACCAGGACTGGTAAGAGCAAACATCAGCCAATAGTTATTTGGACAAGGTTCCACCCTTAGTTTATCTGATATTGATAAGGAAGTAAAAGAAAGTGAGCATCCATCTTCGAGAACAGGCAGTCTCAAGAAGGTGGCAGCAAGTGTCACTCTGGTCATTAATAAGACAATTCTCTTGACAAAGATTTGTTACCATCACAAACTGAAAATAGTTATTGGCCGGGCGCGGTGGCTCATGCCTGTAATCCTAGCACTTTGGAAGGCCAAGGCAGGCGGATCACCTGAGGTCAGGAGTTCGAGACCAGCCTGGCCAACATGACGAAACTCTGTCTCTACTAAAAATACAAAACTTAGCCAGACATGGTGGTGCACACCTGTAATCACAGCTACTCAGGAGGCTGAGGCAGGAGAATTGCTTGAACCCAGGAGGCAGAGGTTGCAGTGAGCCAATGTGGCACCACTGTACTCCAGCCTGGGCAAACCAATACATGTAACTCACCACATAAACAGAATTAAAAACCACAGATCATCTCAAATGACACAGAAAAAGCTTTCAATAAAGTCCAACATCTCTTCATGATAAAAACCATCAACAAACTAGGCTTTGAAGAAACATACCTCAAAATTATAAGAGCCATCTATGATATGACAAACCCACAGCCAACATCATACTGAACAGGCAAAGGCTGGAAGCATTCCACTTAGGAAAAGGATGCCCATACTCACCACTCCTATTCAACATAGTACTGGAAGTCCTAGCCAGAGCAATTAGGCAAGAGAAAGAAATAAAATGTATCTAAATAAGAAAAGAAGTCAAATTACCAATCTTCACTGATGATGATTCTATACCTAGAAATAACCCTAAAGACTCTGCCAAAAGGCTCCTAGAACTGACAAAGTCAGTAAAGTTTCAGGATACAAAATCAATGTACAAAATTCAGTAGCATTTAATATATACCAATAACATTCAAGGTGAGAGCCAAATTAATAATGCAATCCTATCGGTAACAGCCACACACACATAAATGGTTGTTGGGATAACTAGCTAGCCACATGCAGAAGAATGAAACTTGACCCCTATATCTTTCACCATATACAAAAATTAACTAAAGGATTAAATACTTTAATGTAAGAGCTCAATCTATACAAATTTTAGAAGAAAATCTGGGAAATACCATTCTAGACATCAGCCTTGGCAAATAATTTATGACTAAGTTCCCAAACGCAACTGCAACAAAAGCAAAAATTGACAAGTGGGACTTAATTAAACTAACGAGCTTCTGTACAGCTAAAGAAACTATTAACAGAGTAAACAGACAACCTACAGAATGGGAGAAAATATTTACAAATTATACACCCAACAAAAGCCTCACATCCAGAATCTATAAGGAACTTAAAGAAGCAAAAAACAACCTCATTTAAAAATGAGCAGGCTGCTTTGTCAATGAAGTAGCCATTCTTTTGTTTCTTTACTTCTCTAATAAACTTGCTTTCATTTAAAAAAAAAAAAAAAAGGGCAAAGTACATGAAAAGACACTTCTCAAGAAGACATACACGCAGCCAACAGGTACAAAAAAATGCTCAACACTAATCACTAGAGAAATGCAAATCAAAACCATAATGATGTACCATATCATCTCACACCAGTCATAAGGAATATTATTAAAAAGTAAAAAAAAATTAAACAAAAAATACTTTTAAAAAGTAAAAAAATAACACATGTTGGTGAGATCACAGGGAAAATAAATCATTCTACCAAAAAGACACATTCACTAGTACGTTCACTGTGGCATTATTCACAATGGCAAACACATGAAATCAACCTAGATGCCCATCAACAGTGGACCGGATAAACAAAATGTGGCACATGGACACCATGAAACACTATGCAGTCATAAAAAAAGTGAGCACAATCATGTCCTTTGCAGCAATACAAATGCAGCTAGAGGTCATCATCCCAAATGAATTAACACAGAAATACTCAATACCACATGTTCTCATTTATAAGTGAGAGCTAAATAGTGAGTACACATGAAGATGAGAATAAAAGACAGTGGGGACTATTAGAGTGGGTAGGGTGGGACGGCAAGAGTTGAAAAACTATCAGGTATTGTTCTCACTACCTGGGTGATGGGATCATTTGTATACCAAACCTCACGGACAAGGAATTTACCCATGTAACAAACCTGCACATGTACACCTGAACCTAAAAGTTAAAAGAAAAAGAAGAAAGAACCTTTCACAAGAAGAGCTGTTAGCTGAAAGCCTCCATCTGCAGTGTATCTGAAATCAGCAGCAGTGTTTCAGCAAAGACCATGACTCCCTGCGTAGTCCCAGCCAATGACTGAGCATACCAGGTGTACTGGGCCTAGCTCTTTCTACTTATTGAGGTTTTCCTCTATGGGCAATCTATGCACTGAAGTTCCCCCATCAGGGCTGCCAAAGACTCTCATAGCTGTATCATACGAAGTCTCTTCCTATTGAATCTTCCTTCTTTCTTGTCTTTTAACAGATGTCAGGCCTACATCGATGTCTATCTGCTCCTGCTGTTTACCTTGCACAGATGCTATTCCACAGTAAGTCAGTTTCACCTTTTATTCTATCTTGGGATCTGCTTCCAAGAACACCTCAACTAACACATACACAAATTCTAATCTCCAATCCCAAGGTTTATCAAAATCTAGCTACCACGCATTTCTAAGTTTGTAAGAATAGTGATCAGGCATTTAACCAAGTTACAAACGGGCTTTTGTACTACTACTAAGGAACGCAGATTAAAAAGTTTCTTCAGACTTTAAGAAGTTTCAATTCCTTTGAAGTACTAAGTAAAAATTAATTTGGCTTAACCAACTAACCAATATTCACATGCAGAATCTATCAAAAATACTTACATAACTGTGTTGTCATCCACTAAGATATCACAACCATGAGCAGGACACGAAATAGTCTGAAAAAGATTGAAATTTAAACTGTCTTCATTCAACAAATATTTAATGAATGCTTACCATCGCCAGGCACTTTGCTAGGTTCTGGGAATACCTTAATGTTTACAGGATCTCAATCCTTCCCTTTCTCCTTAAAGGAAATGTTTGTGAAAGTATGTTTATCACCATAAAGTAACTAGACTTGCTAACCTGACTAATTGGTTTTTAAACACACAACTTTACAGGCAAAAGCAAGATAATATGACAAAATCGTGCAACAAGTTTAAGTTAACATATACCAATATTGATGCCGGCTGAGAAAACGTTACCTGGAGTGGCTCTTTAACTGGAATGCCACATTACTTTAGGAAAAAGCCTATTATCTTTAGTTGTTTGAATCTAGAATCATGACACACAAAGCTTCACCTGTTTTTATTTGTGCAAATTTGTGCAAGGGTCTTAACACTATAGGAAATTCAACAAAAACTGAAAAACAACTTGATATCTTTACCTGACCCATGCCTTCTTCCATTATTTTGGTAGTTAAATATTCACTCCAGCATTGCATACAAAACTTATGTCCACATTCAAGGCCAGTGAAATACTGTAAGAAAAATAAAATATGAACTTAACAAAGACATTATCAGAAAAATCACTATAAACAGTGACTCAATAGGGCTCGATAAGGTCACAGTTCTTACGGTGGCTAAAATGTCCAATTTGACAACAGATGGGCTCCTAAAATGAACTTTTCATGGTGAAATCTAGACATGCATATACACTAGACATTCCTAACACACACACGTCTTAGGAAAGGCGGGCAACAATGTCTGTATTAAATATAAAAAGACAAATGAGCATATGAAAGAATGCTCAGTAGCATTCAGCATCATGGAAATGCAAATCAAAACCACCATGAAGGCTGGGCAACATGGCAAAACCCTGTCTCTACAAAAAATACAAAATGAGTCAGCCATGTGACACACGCCTGTAGTCCCAGCTACTTGGGAGGCTGAGGTGGAAGGACTGCCTGAGCCTGGGAGGCAGAGGTTGTAGTGAGCTGAGATCACACCACTGCACTCCAGCCTGGGCAAAGGAGTGAGACCCTGTCTCAAAACAAAACAAAGCAACACCACAATAAGACACCACTTCACACTCACTAGAACAGCTATAATAAAAAGACAGATAAAGCAGGGCACACTGGCTCATATCTGTAATTCCAGCACTTTGGGTGGCTGAGAGGCGAGGATTACTTGAGGCAAGGAGTTCAAGACCAGCCTGGGCAACATAGTGAGACTCTGTCTCCACAAAAAATTAAGAAATTAGCCAGGTGTGGTAGCACATGCCTGTAATCCCAGCTACTCAGGGGGGCTGAGGTGGGAAGATCACTTGAACCTGAGAGGTCAAGGCTACAGTGAGCTGTCATCATGCCACTGCACTCCACACTGGGCAACAAAATGAGACTCTATTTGGGAAAAAAAAAAGACAATATTAATAACAAGTGTTGGTGAGGATGTAGAAAAATTGGAGCCTTCGTACACTGTTGATGGAAATGTAAAATGGTACAGCAACTTTGGAAACAAATCAGGCAGTTCCTCAAAATATTAAACATAGAGTTACCATAGGACCCAGCAATTCTAATCCTGGGTATATACTCGAAAGAAATGAAAACATACATCCATACAAAAACTTGTACACAAGTGTTCATTATAGCATTATTCATAACAGCCAAAAAATGAAAACAATCCAGATGTCCATCAACTGAAGAAAAAAATATTTTTCCATATTTCCATAAATATTATTCAGCCATAAAAGGAAATAAAGTACTGATACATGCCACAATATAGATGAACCTTGTTTTCAAGGTTGTTCTATCACTTGCATAGTGAAATTTCTTGTAAAAGAGTGAAAATAAGCCAGTCACAAAAGATCACATACTGATTCTTTTTTTTTTTGAGACAGAGTCTCACTCTGTCACCTAGGCTGGAGTGCAATGGCACCACCTCGGCTCACTGCAACCTTCGCCTCCCAGGTTCAAGCGATTCTTCTGCCTCAGCTTCCCAAAGAGCTGGGACTACAGAAACGCGCCACCATGCCCAGCTAATTTTTGTATTTTTAGTAGAGACAGGGTTTCACCATATTGCCAGGCTGGCCTCCAACTCCTGAGCTCATGATCCACCCACCTCAGCCTCCCAAAGTGTTGAGATTACAGGCATGAGCCAACGTACCAAAGCCTTGTTTGTTTCTTTCATATGAAATGTCCAGAATAGGTATATCCATTGACAAAGAAAACAGATGAGCAGTTGCCTAGGGGCTGGGGGACTTGGGAGGAATTAGGGGGTGAATTTAAAAAGGTATCTCCTGGGGGGGTTATAAAATGTTTTTAAAATTGTGGTGATGGCACATAACTCTGTAGAATATACTAAAACCACTTTAAATGGGTGAACTGGATAGTATATAAATTATATCTCAATAAACCTGTTATGAAAAGATTTATTCAGAATAGCCAAGGATAATAGTAACTAACATTTTGTTCTAAAATCTTAAGAGTTAAGGGATCGTTAAATGAAGGAGTATTCTGTAATGGGACATTAAGTAAATACTTTAAATAATATTAGATGATCTGGAGGATTATGTCTTTTAAAAAGATTCAAATAATGGTTACCTTATTTTAAAGAACATTTTGCCATAATTTACCTCTAAATTATTTTTAATTGAATAAGTTATATAGACTTATTAAAAACAATTATTTTAACAGTACAAGTTCAGAGTTTATGTTGAAAAATAAGCCTCCCTAGGCCAGGTGCAGTGGCTCACACCTGTAATCCCAGCACTACTGAAGGCAGAGGTGGGTGGATCACTTACGAGTTCAAGACCAAACTGGCCAAAATGGCAAAATCCTGTCTCTACTATAAATACAAAAATTAGCCAGGTGTGGTGGCAGGCACCTGTAGTCCCAGCTACTTGGCAGGCCGAGGCGGGAGAATTGCTTGAACCTAGGAGATGGAGGTTGCAGTAAGCCAAGATCACACCACTGCACTCCAGCTTGGGTGACAAAGCAAGACTCTGTCTCAAAAAAAAAAAAAAAAAAAAAAAAAAAAGGCCTCCCTCATTCCTATCCCCCTGTTGTTTCCTCTACCCAGAGGCAACTGCTATTTCCAGTTTTTTACATATTCTTCCAGAGGTGTTCTAACGTACACACTTACACACACACTGTAACAGTACCACAAATTCTCTTCTGCACCTTTTTTTTTTCGTTGTTGTTGTTTAAAAAAATCCAATAGGGCTGGGCACGGTGGCTCACGCCTGTAATCCAGCACATTGGGAGGCCAAGGAGGGCAGATCATTTGAGGTCAGGAGTTTGAGACCAGCCAGGCCAACATGGCGAAATCCTGTGTCTACCAAAAATACAAAAAACTAGCCAGGTGTGGTAGTGTATGCCTGTAATCCCAGCTACTCAGGAGACTGAGGCAGGAGAATCCCTTCAACCCGGGAGGCAGAGGTTGCAGTGAGCCAAGGTCGCACCTTTGCACTCCAGCCTGGGTGACAGAGCAAGACTCCGTCTTAAAAAAACAAACAAAAAAATCCAATGGATTTCTCATATGGTACCACACTGGTGTGGGTTTGCCTCTTTATAGAAAGGTACCACAATTTTATTTACAGTCTACTATTAATGGACCTTTACACTGCCTTTTTTTTTTCCTACTACACTACTGCATTGACTATATATACATCTTTGTGATCTTATGAATGTATCTTAGGACAAATCTGTAAAGGTGACATTATAATAAATATATACATTTACAATCTAATAGCTATCATCAGGCTCCCCTGCAAAGAGGTTGTCGTCATTTATACTGTGCAAGAGTACTTGGTTTCTCATGCCCATGACAATGTAGTATATGATCTAACTCCTTGATCTTTGCCAATCTAATAGGTGAAAAACACACTAACTTCTTTAGTTTTGATTTGAATTTTTTTATTATAAATGAAGTTATAATATTTCAAAAAAGGTTTTACACTGTGTATTTCTTTTTCTGTATACTCTCTTCACATATTTTGCCAACTTTGCCTGTTGGTTTTTCACTTATTTACAGAGGCTTTTTACTTATGTAGGAAATTGGCCATTTATAAGTAGGGGAAATCTTTTCCCCCACTTTAATTCTTAGTGTTCATATTTTGTTGCCATACAGAAGCTCTTTATTCATATACAGTGAAACTTATCACTGTTTAAATTTACCGCTTGTGAATTCATTAATTTTTATTTATGAAGCTAGGTAGGAATCTTAAGTTTCTATTCCATACGGCTACCAAGTTGCTCCAACACCATGTATCAAATAATCCACCTTATTTGAAATGCCTCTTCTATAATACACTAAATTCTCCTCATGCATATTTGACTCTATCCTGTTCCACTGTTAGCATGTATCAAATAATCCACCTTATCTGAAATGCCTCCTCTGTAATACATTAAATTCTCCTCATGCATATTTGACTCTATCCTGTTCCACTGCTCTGCCTATTCTTGTATCTAGTAGGACTAGTCCTCACTCAGCTCTCCCCTGTCAATTTAATCTTCTTTTTCAATATTTTCCTGTTTCTTCTATCTCAAATATTCAAGTCATCCTTTTAGTATTTGAAGTTTTCTTCATAGCCATCTTTCACATTTCTTATCAGGTTTATTCCCAGCTCTTTTATTCTTTTTGTGGCTCTTATAAAGGGTATTTTAAAATTCCCTTAGATTTTCTATTTAGCCATTATGTGACATGTACTTATAAAATTTCTGATGTTACTTATGATATTAGATACAAATATCTGGTTAGGATAGAAATTCTATATACAGCACATCAACTATATTTTTTAAATACATAGACAAAGACGTGAAAAGAAATGTATGAGAGGGCTGGGTACAGTGGCTCATGCCTGTAATCCCAGCACTTTGGGAGGCTGAGGCAGGCGGATCACCTGAGGTCGGGAGTTCGAGACCAACCTGGCCAACATGGTGAAACCCTGTCTCTACTAAAAATACAAAAGTTAGCTGGGCATGGTGGCGCACGCCTATAATCCCGGCTACTCGGGAAGCTGAGGCAGGAGAATCACTTGAACCCGGGAGGCGGAAGCTGCAGTAAGCCGAGATCACACCACTACACTCCAGCCTGGGAAACACAGTGAGACTTCATCTCATTAAAAAAAAAAAAAAATATGAAGTGTATCAGTCCTGCAATTAGGTTTACTGAAAGAATGACATGTAAAATAAATATCAAGCTTAAAGGGAGTCTATTATCATTACTCCCCATCAGAGAAGGAGATTTGGCACTAACTTGTTACCACATCACTAATGGAGTCTTTGATTTTTAAGGCTATTAAAGGAAGGTGTATTCTGTAAAAGACACAAACATGGTAAATATATCAGCAACTCTAAAATGTTTTATTCAAAACTTAAAAACATATACACATGCTTATATGTGCTTCATCCTTTTTTCAAGTAGGAATCCTTAACAGATATCAACGGTCACAATGGTTACTAAGTGCTCACTTTCAGTCTCAACCTTTTTGACTTCTAGTCTAGAGCTCATTTTAAGATAAAAAGATAGTGCATAAATGTAATCATTGGGTTTTCACACTCGTGTGTGAGACGCACCTCTCTCAACCTTGTTACAACTTCAGCACATAGATAAAAGCTTTTTATTCTTTTTAAATAACTTTTCTAATCAGGTAACAAGATTAAACAAGTTAGAAAAATAAATCATACATGGATGTCTAAAGATAGGGCAAAAAATAAAAACACCAAAAACCAAAAAACAAATCTGTGGTCTAAAGATACATATTCATTGTGCTTTCGAGGAACATATTATTGTCGCAGATATCTTCCTATCTCACTTCCCTTTCCTTCTCCCTCCTCTGATATATTCATTTCCTCATAACCTTGAGCTAGGTTCACCTACATGGCTCCCTGGGCTTTCCCCTGTCCCAGGGGATCACATTATCTATTCACTAAACTTATCCCTGTTTATATCACAAATACATCCGATCAAGAGAGTACATGAAAAATACATGAAATATTATCTACAAAAGAAATTAATGGACTTAAAGAAACTAAAGAATACACTCTTAAAGGTTTCATTTATCTGCATCACTTTACATACATAGCAACTAATGTCAAATAGCAGTAAGAAAATTAAGAATCTTTCTTCCATAATAAGTTGTCCATATAACTTCTAAAATTGAAACCCCTTTGTTTATAAAAATTGAACAAATGACCTAGGAATCAGTTCCCTTGTGTGTAAAATGTAATGTGTTAAAAGGAAGATAGCGTGGGACATAGATATTTTCAAGCAGTTTCCAGCAGCACCAAGATTCCACAGAGGAGCTTCAGGGATGGGGGATGGGATGGTGGACCACCCTTCCTCACAATTTCAATTCTGCCTTTACCTACTTCACATATCTTATTCTTAGAAAACACAAATTATTTACTTCATAAAAATGAGACACTGGCTGGGCATGGCGGCTCACTCCTGTAATCCCAGCACTTTGGGAGGCCAAGGCGGGTGATCACCTTAAGTCAGGAGTTGGAGAACAGCCTGGACAACATGTTGAAACCCCGTCTCTACTAAAAATACAAAAATTAGACAGGTGTGGTGGTGGGCGGCTGTAATCCTAGCTACTGAGGCTGAGGCAGGAGAATTGCTTGAAACCGGGAGGTGGAGGTTGCAGTGAGCCGAGAATGTGCCACTGCACTCCAGCCTGGGCAACAGAGCAAGGCTCTGTCTCAAAAAAAAAAAAAAAAAAAAAAAAAAAAAAAAAAAAAAAAAAAAAAAAAAAAGAGAGAGAGACACTGTAGTCGAAGCTACATTTCCTAGTACAGTGGTGGGCCAGTAGAGCTATTATCTTAACTACTTTAACCTAAAACATTAAGTTGCTAGGGTTAAAAAAATTTCTGAACTCGCCACAACACACTTGGAAAGGACTAGAGGGGAGAGTGGAATCTATGAATTTACAAAGTGCTCCAATGTCTCAGGACATTGTTTTTAAAGAAGCAGCCACTCAGGACAGTTAACTCCAAAGGGTTGTAAACTAAGCTATCAAAAGCACTTATTTTAAAATGTGCATGTGACACTGCATAAAGCAAAAATTGCTTTCTGGAAGGATAAACATACTGAAGATATATATAATAAAAAAGTACAGATGCTTGGAGAGTAGTAAAATGTGGGAGTTATACAATGTAAGTAAAGAACTCACTCATCCAATAACAAAGCTTCATGAAGAGTTTCAGGTGACATTTACTTCCAAAACTGAAGAGGTTAAAATTATCCTTCTATATTAGTCTAAAAATTATGAGGAAAGGACATCCTAGTTTTGTCATGATACTTTTCGGAACACTTAACAGTTTCCATAATGCTTTAACTTACTTGCCAACCCATGCTGTTCCTTTTGCTATCTTGTCCTATCACTTGCATAGTGAAATTTATTGTAAAAGAGTAATTTAATTACATTTATTGCTTCCATTTCCTTTCCCCCCTTCAAGTCAGTGACTCTTTAGCCCATGAAGTCTGGTTTCCCATCCTACCTCACTCCTTTACTTCATTTCAAATTAACTTTTTAAATCTTTTCTCTGAATCTTTTAGTACTATTTACCATCCCCCAATTCTTGAAAGTACATTCTCTCTTCCTTGGACTTGCTACATTTTCCTCCTTAGCCTAACTACCATGCCTTCAGATGTTAGTTCAGATTTCTGTGAATTTCTGTGGTAAGTCCTGCCTGATCAAAAACTGGGTTAGGTATCCCTCCAACACGTTCCCACAGTATCGAATCTTATATTTACCCTGCCAAAGCACTTACATTCTTTCTGAATATGTCACCTTACTACTTACCTACCCAACTAACCTGCAAATTATTTGAAGTTAGGAATTATGTATTATTCTCCATTGTTTCTTAGAATAGTGCCTAGTGTGTTCAATGAATAGGTTCTCCATCATCAGTTACAAGTACAAAACAAAAATTTACACTGTAAATCTCAAGTCATGATTTTGAATTCTAGTTTGTTGAGACTGTTAGACAATACCAAGAACAATGAGAAAGTTATAGTGGATATTTGGAAGCAGCTAAGCTTCAGTACTCAAAACAGAGTTAAGATTTAAATTAAGAAGGAACTGGCTATGATAGGGCAGGAGGAAAAATG
Organism: Symphalangus syndactylus; assembly: GCF_028878055.3. NCBI lineage: Eukaryota > Metazoa > Chordata > Mammalia > Primates > Hylobatidae > Symphalangus > Symphalangus syndactylus. Next base: position 33,405,695 of record NC_072427.2, read on the forward strand.
CCAAGAAGTAAGGAAACTTTGTAAAACCTGGGTCTTAGTATTACCTCACAGCAACATTTAACTGTGAGCACTATATAAATGTCAACTGGCAAGGAGAATCTGTTAAAGACAATAAAATAGTCAAAATATTAATTTAATATATTGTAACAGTAGTACTTTTTAAAAAATATTCAAATTAGAATTGTGATTTAAGGTAAGAGAAATGATACAATACTCAGGTTGGAAGAAAACTGAAAGAATATCTTATTCAACTCATCAGAAAGAAAAACTGTCGGGTGCGGTGGTGCACACCTGTAATCCCAGCACTATGGCAGGCCAAGGTGGGTGGATCACCTGAGGTCAGGAGTTCAAGACCAGCCTGGCCAATATGGTGAAACCCCATCTCTACTAAAAATACAAAAACTAGCCAGGTGTGGTGGCGGGCGCTTGTAGTCCCAGCTACTCGGGAGGCTGGGGCAGGAGAATCACTTGAACCCAGGAGGCGGAGGTTGCAGTGAGCCAAGACTGTGCCATTACACTCCAGTCTGGGCAACAAGAACAAAACTCCTGTCAAAAAGAAAAGAAAAGAAAAGAAAAGAGGCCAGGCACGGTGGCTCACGCCTGTAATCCCAGCTCTTTGGGACGCTGAGGCAGGCGGATCACGCGGTCTGGAGATCGAGACCATCCTGGGCAACATGGTGAAACCCCAACTCTACTAAAAATACAAAAAATTAGCCAAGCGTGATGGCGGGCGCCTATAGTCCCAGCTACTCGGGAGGCTGAGGCAGGCGAATGGCATGAACCCGGGAGGCGGAGCTTGCAGTGAGCCAAGATCGCACCACTGCACTCCAGCCTGGGCGACAGAGCAAAACTCTGTCGCAAAAAAAAAAGAAAAGAAAAGAAGAAACCAAAACTGGAGGAGCATGGTGGCTCACATCTATAATGCCAGCACTTTCAGAGGCCAGGTGGGCAGACTGCTTGAGCTCAGAGAAGTTCCAGACCAGCCTGGGCAACACGGTGAAACCCCGTCTCTACAGAAAAAAAAAAAAAACACCACACACACGAAAAGAAAAATCAGCCAGACATGGTGGCATGCGCCTGTGGTCCCAGCTACTTGAGAGGCTGAGGTGGGAGGATTGCTTGAGCCCAGGAGTTTGAGGCTGCAGTGATCACATCACTGCACTCCAGCCTAGACAACAGAGCAAGACCATCTCAAAAGAAAGAAAGAAAAGAAAAAAGAAAAACCCAGTGACATTAAATGGCTTACCTCCCGCTAAAGCCAAAAATTTCATGTTAGAGTTACGATCAGAACTTGAGAATTTGAAAATTCAGTTCACCACTTTACCTACTAAATAACTCACTGATCATTCTATTTCTCTAAGAGTACTTTATTTTCTTTTAAAACTTTTCTCATCACTTGTACATGTGAACAGGTTAACTCCCCACAAATGGACCCCATTAGAGATACACATATACAACTCTAAGATAAACAGTAAAAATCCTTCAATATAAATATAATATTAGCCAGGCTTGATGGTGCACATCTGCAGTTCTAGCTACTTGGGAGGCTGAGGGAGGAGGATCACTTGAGCCCAAGAGTCTGATGAAGGCTGTAGTACACTATGACTGTGCCTGTGAATAGCCATAACACTCCAGCCTGGGTAGCACTGAGACCCCATCAACCAATCAATTGTTAAAATAACAGTGTCAAAGACTTGGTATATAGTAATTATTAGAAAGAGCTGCTTAACTATTAAAGCAGAGAATATGAACAAGACAGTTGTAATTATCATAGAATTAAGTTATCTCTTAGACATCTTAAGACATCTTAAGACTAAACTTCCTTAGTAAACACTCAAGTAAATCAAGTAAGTAAATCATCTCAGTTCAGTAAATTTTATTTTATATTTTGAGACGGAGTCTCACTCTGTCACCCAGGCTGGAATACAGTGGCATGATGTCAGCTCATTGCAACCTCTGCCTTCCAGGCTCAAGCAATTCTCATGCCTCAGCCTCCCAAGTAGCTGGGATTATAGACATGCACCATCATGCCAGGATAATTTTTTTGTATTTTTAGTTGAGACAGGTTTTCGCCATGTTGGCCAGGCTGGTCTCAACCTCCTGGCCTCAAGTGATCTGCCCGCCTTGGCCTCCCCAAGTGCTGGGATTATAGGAATGAGCCACTGAGCCCAGCTTCAGTTCAATAAATTTTTAGGAAGGATATTTGTACTTAACGGATTAACATCAGTTCTTTGGTTCTCTTCCTTTATCACTGGTTCTGCTCCAACTCTATCCCCACATACCATATTTAACAATCTCCATCTGAATGGATTTGATTAAGTGAAAATCTTATCTTTTGAAGAATTCTGAGAGTTCCCTAGCAAATAGTATTAATGGTATTTTATGAGTGTTTCTGGATATTTAAAAAACACTTAAAGTTTAAATCTATTTTAATTTGGATAAGAAACAATTCTACTTACTGCCTACTATTACACAATTCTCCCCATGGTGATAAAATAAACTCCAGAAAGATTTAGGTCTATAAATGACAACTTGGATAAGTTGTTGCTGCTTTAAAAAACAAACGGAGGTTGGAGGTAAGAGGAACCAAGCTTTTACTCTTTTTCTTCCTTTCCTCACACTGAATACATTGATAGGTTATGGCTTAGAGGTTACTACTCCCAGACCCACAAATTTTCCTTTGTTTAAATAATGGAAGTTGATTTACCCTCTGAAATACAAAGTCAGCACTAGCCTTAAACTACCAGATACTCACCGAGTTAGGGTAGTTCAAGTAGCAGATCTGACAAGGCATATCCTGTGCTGATGACCTTGTATTCATCTGGCGTGTTCGAGACTTTTTACTTGGATTAATTACATGACACTCAGCAAAGAGCTTCTCCAGGTTTCCATCAAAGTACCTGCATTATTTAAACAGAAAGGATAAGAGCCCAGCAATTGCACACTGTTAGAGCTCTCCAAAAACCTGATTTTCTATAGGGAAAAGCAAGAAGCTGAATTAAAATAAAACAAGATAATAACCTTTTTATTCAGAGGAAATAATAGCTATATGGTACAAATTATAGGAAATAAAGGTGTGTGTATACATGTGCATATATATATATATTGCAAGCAGCAAAAATTCAGTCTACTCTCATATATGAGTATATGTGTGTGTGTGTGTGTGTGTGTACGTACACTAGTAGACTGAGTTTTGCTGCTTTTTTTTCCCTAAACTTTGTTTTTAAATAATTGAATCTTGGGAAATTAAGCTATTAGTATTTTAACAGTACTGCAACTAAAACTTAAGGATTAAAGTTGTGCTGTTGCTGGGGTACCTATGAAGAGTAATATTTTACATGGGTAGGCTGTATTTTATACAAATGAATTCATTTTATTAATTATTTTAGTTAAAGCAATTTAAACATATTAGCTTTAGTAAAGCATTTATCTTACTACACAAATCATCTTAAAAATATAATTATTACGTCTCATTTTACATAATAGGCTTGCTTTCTAAACATTCTTTTGAGATATTTTTAATTTACTGAGAAAGGAATAAAACAAAAAAGTGTATCTTCAAACATTTTATATAAAATAAATTACATATTAGCTTTTCATAAAATATGTATCTAAATATACAGTAGTTCCATTTCTAAGACATCAAGAGTATATGCCAAGTACTACCCACAGTTTTAACTAAATAGCAAACCTCTGGACAGAAGACAGTAGAGCAGACCTTAAGATTGGGGTGGTTAAGATAGTAGTAAATACTTAGCACAATGTTTCCAATTAATTCAGATGAGACATGTTCCCTGGCCTCCTGAAATAGCTTACTATTCAACAGGGAAAAGCAATAGATTTAAAAAAATAGAAAAAACTTTTCAATCTGTAAAACCAATATAACCAGCAAAAATATTAATGCACAATCTGGTCAATTACTTTTTGGGTTGTAAAGCCCAGATTACAATAACTATAATGCTCTTTATATACAAACAGGAGATTTTCAATTTTAAAAGTAATCAATACTCAAAAGAAATTTCCAATATTTTTAATTAAGGTCTTGTTTAGGCTTTGCGTCAAAGGCTACTATATCTTACTGTACCTCCAGAAAAAATCATTCAAATGAGAACAAACCATATCACTTCTCCTAATAAATATCTTTTTTATAAATACTTTGACTACAGCATATTTCAATGAAATAATCATATTATCAATCGAAATGCCAACACATTATAAAAAGGAGGATTATCAGAAAGTTAAAGTTGTCAGGAACTCATACAAATAGAAAATTAATGTCTCTGATGATTCAGATCATCAGAATATATTTAAAGCAGAAAATCAAATTGAGAGGTGACAGTGTGCTGGCAGTCCTCACAGCCCTCGCTTGCTCTCGGCGCCTCCTCTGCCTGGGCTCCCACTTTGGCGGCACTTGAGGAGCCCTTCAGCCCACCACTGCACTGTGGGAGCCCCTTTCTGGGCTGGCCAAGGCAGGAGCTGGCTCCCTCAGCTTGCAGGCAGGTGTGGAGGGAGAGGCCTGAGCGGGAACCAGGGCTGCGTGCGGTGCTTGCGGGCCAGCTGGAGTTCCGGGTGGGCGTGGGCTTGGCGGGCCCTGCACTCGGAGCAGCCGGCGGGCCCTGCCGGCCCCAGGCAATGAGGGACTTAGCACCCGGGCCAGCAGCTGCGGAGGGTGTACTGGGTCCCCCAGCAGTGCCAGCCCACTGGCGCTGCGCTCGATTTCTCACCAGGCCTTAGCTGCCTTCCCACAGGGCAGGGCTCGGGACCTGCAGCCTGCCATGCCTGAGCCTCCCACCCCCTCTCCATGGGCTCCTGTGAGGCCCGAGCCTCCCCCACGAGCGCCACCCCCTGCTCCACGGCGCCCAGTCCCATTGACCACCCAAGGGCTGAGGAGTGCGAGCGCAGACCACGCAAGGGCTGAGGAGTGCGAGCGAATGGTGCGGGACTGGCAGGCAGCTCCACCTGCAGCCCCAGTGCAGGATCCACTGGGTGAAGCCAGCTGGGCTCCTGAGTCTGGTGGAGATGTAGAGAACCTTTATGTCTAGCTCAGGGATTGTAAACACACCAATCAGCACCCTGTGCCTAGCTCAGGGTCTGTGCATGCACCCAATCGACACTCTGTATCTAGCTACTCTGGTGGGGCCTTGGAAAACCTTTATGTCTAGCTCAGGGATGGTAAACGCACCAATCAGTGCCCTGTCAGAACCGACCAGTCGGCTCTACCAATCAGCAGGACGTGGGTGGGGCCAGATAAGAGAATAAAAGCAGGCTGCCCGAGCCAGCAGTGGCAACCCGGTCGGGTCCCCTTCCACACTGTGGAAGCTTTGTTCTTTCGCTCTTTGCAATAAATCTTGCTACTGCTCACTCTTTGGGTCCACACTGCTTTTATGAGCTGTAACACTCACCGTGAAGGTCTGCAGCTTCACTCCTGAAGCCAGCGAGACCACGAGCCCACCGGGAGGAATGAACAACTCCAGACGTGCTGCCTTAAGAGCTGTAACACTCATTGCAAGGGTCCACGGCTTCATTCTTAAAGTCAGTGAGATCAAGAACCCACCAATTCCAGACACAAAATGCTTTCCTACAATTTTGAGACAGTCTCACTCTGTCACCCAGACTGGAGTGCAGTGGCGCCATCTCAGCTCACTGCAACCTTTGCCACCCAGGTTCAAGCGATTCTCCTGCCTCAGCCTCCCGAGTGGCTGGGATTACAGGCGCCTGCCACCATGCCTGGCTAATTTTTGTAGTTTTAGTACCCAGGCGCAGTGGCTCACACCTGCAATCCCAGCACTTTGGGATGCTGAGGTGGGTGGATCACTTGAGGTCAGTAGTTCAAGACCAGCCTGGCCAACATGGTGAAACCCCACCTCTACTAAAAATACAAAAAAAATTAGCCATGCGCAGTGGCAGGTGCCTCTAATCCCAGCCACTCGGGAGGGTGAGGCATGAGAACTGCTTGAATCCAGGAGGCAAGGTTGCAGTGAACCAAGATGGTGCCACTGCACTGCACGCTAGCCTGGGTGACAGAGCGAGACTGTCTCAAATTTAAAAAAAAAAAAAAAAAGATAATATAAAATACCAAGTTTTACCTGAAAAACTGAAAGCATAAGAGACTAACACTAAATATCAATTCATAAACCAGCTAAACACCTTGTTTTATAAAAATATTCATGCTCCCAAGACAAGACAAACTTCTGTCATCCAAAATTTGACAACAGGGAACTAATGACTCTCCAACTTTGGTTAACATTCTAGACAGCATTCTATGAGTACACAGCCACACGGAGATGTGTCCCTAATTTCACCCTAGTCCAGATTTATAACCTGCTTTTTTCACTAGACAATATCTAACAGACATCTTTATTAAATGTCTACATTTTTCATTTTTGCACAATATTCCACTGTAGTTATTTACTATAATATATCTAACCAATGTTATTCTGAAGGACATTTAAATGTGCCACATATAAATAATCCTAGATTAAAATCTTAGCCCATCAGATAGGGAAAAATATCTAGACTTAACTTGTATTTATTTATTAGTGAAGGTGAACACATTTTTCTGTGGTGATCTTATTCCCTATTAAGTTCAGTGTGTAAAAGGGAAGAGTAAATCTTAGTTTCATGGGTTGCTTTCTTTCATTTCTTTCTTGTCTTTCAACCTTCTTTAATGGTGTTTAATTACCACTTTAAAATTTTTATGTAGGCACATTTATCATGCTATCCCACTGTGATTCCTGCACTTCATATCACACTTTAAAAGACCTCTATACCCAAAGATTTTTTTAATGGAAATTCATTAATGATTTAGATCTCACCCTTTAAATTGTTTCCATTAAAACTGTTGATTTATTTTTGCGTAATAAGGAGTAAAGCCAGGATTCCATTTCATTTCAATCCAAAAATCTAATCACTTATTGAAGGGTTGTTTCATCTACTGGAAACACTTTTTCCCACCTTTAGGTTCCAGCTTACACCCGACTTCCTCAAATAACTGATCTCTGACAGCTCCTCACTGCCACCCCCATTAGATAAGATTCCCTTGAATTACATCCCATTGTTACTCTGTAGTCCTTTGCAGCACTTACAACATGACTAACTGTAACCACTCTTTATGTTTGCTCTGCTAGAATGTAAACCCCATGAGGACTACTTTATTATTCCTGGAGCCCTAATGTCTACAGGCACGTTACAGGCACTAGTTTCTTCTTAAAGAGTAACTGACTAACTCTCCCCACTGATCTGTTTATTATATACCAAAATTTCCTATTTAGACAAGTTTATTCCTGGACTCTCCATTCTATTCCACTAATTTGTCTGCTCTTGTAGTTGATAAATTCTCAATATTTGACAAAGATCCCTTTATCATTCTTCTCTTACAGAATTTTCTCTGTTCTTCCATATTTGTTTTTTCAAGTTAAGTACAATCATTAATTTTTTTTCAAATCCTCTTGGAACTTTTACTACAATTATATCAAGAGTAAACTGACTGAAAGAATTGACTCTATAATATTGTCTTCCTAGCCAAGAACAAAGTATCTTTCAATTTACTTAATTCCAATTCCTATTCAGTCTCTCAATAGTTCTATAACTTTTTTCACGATGTGGATCCTGCACATCTTCCACTAACTTTATTCTCAGGTATTTCAAGTTCTTTTTGTTGGGAGAAAAGCTGAGTGTTGGGAGAGAAGCTGAGGCAGGGCTTGCATGTCTGCTAGACTGCTGGCTCCATACTTCAAGCACTCCCATTATCTCAAGTAGCCATATGTTTCAAAGAAAATGCTAAACCCTCACAGTTGTAGCTCATTTGTTTGATACACCACTTCCTTTTAACCCCCACATCCTCACCACCTGTTTGTTTGATCACAAATAAATAGCGTGGGCTCCCAGAGCTCCAGGCCTTAGCAGCCTCCATACTAGCGTTGGCCCCCTGGTCCCACTTTGTCTCGTCTTTTCTCATTCCTTTGACTCCGCTGGACTTTGTCGCCCCCACAGCCTGGTGTTGGTTCCGATCACCCCAACACTTTTACTATCAATCTGAATTCCTCTGCTTTAGATAGCATGTACTGGAGTTTGCAGCATTTTTTTAAATAGTGTATATTGGAGTTAATAGCTTTTTAAAAAAAATTGAGTTAGGGTCTCATTGCCCAGGCTGGTGCACAGCAGCTTTTCACATATGCAATAATAGCATACAGCCTTGAACTCTTGGCCTCAAGAGATCCTCTCACCTCAGCTGCTTGAGTATACATGGGACTATAGGTGCACACCACTACATGTGGCTTGGAGTTTATAGCTTTTCGACCCATTCTAGAAGCCACCAAAGGAACTTTCAAATACTGCTAAGTATTTTAAATGAAATATGAGTGGGAAGCTAAGAATCCACTCATATTCTTGGGGGTAGTAAGCCTAGAAATCTTTTTTTTAATCAAAGTTTCATGTATTTGTTCTGATCTGTATTTATTACATGGTCCATTCACCCCTGACTACACAATGTTTATTTGGAAATTACTAAAATCTAATTTAGTTTTACTAGGAGTTGCCTATGTAATTAATACTTAAATACATTTCTTAATTTATAAAACTTAAATAATACATTGATCATCCCTTTGGTTTTGGTTGGAACTTCCTAAAGCTCTTCCCAGTTGATTATAGCTTTATATAATTTTTTTCACTAATTTTTTTTTTTTTTTTTGAGACGAAGTCTCGCTCTTGTTACCCAGGCTGGAGTACAATGTTGCAATCTCGGCTCTCTGCAACCTCTGCCTCCCAGGTTCAACCGATTCTCCTGCCTCAGCCTCCCAAGTAGCTGGGACTACAGGCGCCTGCCACCATGCCCGGCTAATTTTTGTATTTTTAGTGGAGACAGGGTTTCACCATATTGGCCAGGCTGGTCTCGAACTCCTGACCTTGTAATCTGCCCGCCTCAGCCTCCCAAAGTGCTGGGATTACAGGCATGAGCCACTATGCCCGGCCCATTGTTTTTATATTAGGTAGCCTTTCTTTCAAGAATGTAACTGTTTTTTGTCTCATAAACTTGATCACCTCCAATTACTTAGACATAATTCTAATGTTTAAATGTGTTCAATTGCTCACTTTGGCCAAAATCCTTTCCCTCCTCAATATTCATACAGAGATAGTGTTCTATTTTCTTGTTACCTGTTGTTACTGAGGAAGTCTGGCCAAAATAATTTTCTCATTTTATTCTTTCTTTATTCTTGAACTTTAGCAGTTCCACTAGGGTTTATTCTAAGCATTTGACTTTCTCTTTTGAAATGTCATTTGGATATTAATGACCTCAAGATCCTTTAGTTGTTAAGAACATGTTTGGTTTGCATCCAGTCTCTTAATTTGTCTTCCATGTCTACCATTTGCAACTTACTTCTTTGTCCTTTTTCCAGACCTATTTTCTGTAATGCCTGCTCTATTTCTTTCTGCTATCAACGTGGTTTCAAGTTCTACAAGATCATTATTTATCCTTTCATTTTTTTTTTCTGTTCTGTCAGTTCCCTTTTCACCTTCTTCTGTTGTTTTATCAGTTTACCTCTGATCCCTCATCTCAAGAGTCTTATGTTTAATTTCCTAAGACAAAGCTGATTTCTTCTGATTGTTTTATTTAAGACTACAATGCCTGGATAGTAGTCCAGGCATAGAAGAATAGGCTGGATTCTTAACTACCCACACTGTTTACCTGGGCACTATCTGGAAGTTCCTCCAGTTTGCTGGCTTCTATGTAAATCATTGCTTCTGAAAAGCAGACCAAAATAAAAAGGAACTGACTCAGTGTGAAGCATTGTAGTTGAGGCATCTTTAATGAGTTAACCAAATACTTCTCTCTGCTTCACTGACTTGAAAGAGCTGCAAAGCTTATCCTAGGACTGTGCTTCCCTCCTTCCCTGTAACCCTGCCTATCCTTTTCAGGAAATCATATTGATCAAAGTAAAAAAACAAGCAGCAGTATGGTTTCTCCTTCAGCCTTTCCTTAGTGAACAAAGGGCACAAGCAGGGTATCACCCATTCCTATGGCCTATATTTCTCTACATTAAGATTTTCATATAGACAATTATCTGTCAATTTAAAAAATATTAGATTTAAGCAGTTTTTCAGTAGATTGTAAATTCTCTTCTCTCCAGGATTATTTCTGCATATTGAGTATATTTACAGAAATACAGTTGAGCAACCTGGTACTCAGACAACTCTCCGGAATATTTGAATCTTAATTTTTCATTTTACTTGCCTGCTATAGAGAAACATACCAAATAATGTAAATTAAATTTCAAGGCAGGAAAAGTTACAGCCTAAGAACTTTTATGTCTGGTTGAGGAGAGAGGAAATGGGGCTGGTAGGGATCACCACTGGCTAATGCTTCTTCTTGAATCCTGAGTGACTGTGGCATCACTGCCATTCTAATATTTAATTTTATCTTCAAAGCTACTAAGTCTTCATACTTCATAAAGACCAACAACTATTGGAGAAGTACTAATTCTCACAACAGAATCAGAAAAGCAAAATGTAAAACCAATTTAAAGATATAAAGTAGGCTTTTCTACACTGTATTCCTTTATTTTTCCTTTTTTTTGGGGGGGGAGACAAAGTCTCTCTCTGTCACCCAGGCTGGCTTCTCTCAGCTCACTGCAACTTCCACCTCCCAGGTTCAAACATTTCTTGTGCCTCAGCCTCTGGAGTAGCGGATTACGGATGTGTGCCACCATGCCTGGCTATTTTTTTTGTGATTTTAGTAGAGATGGGGTTTTGCCATGTTGGCCAGGCTGGTCTCAAACTCCCGGGCTCACGTCATCTGCCCACCTCAGATGGGAGGCAAAGTGCTGGGATTACAGGTGTGAGCTACCACGCCCAGCCTCTACCCTTATTCTTAAACTATCAGAGCTCAATCCTCCTATCCAGTCTTTTAATGCTTCCATTATACATTTGCAAGTCAACTAGCTATTGCTATAAGCCTGACAGGGAGTAAAAATAAAACACACATATGAAAATTTATTAAAAAACACATTACAGATTATATGTATCCATGTATGAAAATGGATATACATGTAACGTTTACTTCTAAATGACCAAAACATTTCTGTTTTAACACTCGCATGTGGCAGTTTATGGGTATCGGATTGCAATTTCAAAATACTACAAAAGTCACAATTATTCTATACCTTACAGTTCTGACAAAGAACAAAAATCTATGGTGCCAAAACCCTTCCAAGAACTACCATTTCAACTCCCCCCAGCCACATTAACCTGTTAATGATATAGTTTTCTTCTACTTTTAGAAAATGTACATTTAAGGGAAAATGTCAAAGGAGCGAAGGAATATCTTAAATTCATTTAAATCATACGAATGAATAAGAACTGCCATCACATTTATAAAAAGCAAAAGTAACATGAGGTATGAAGATGGCTGTCTTAAAACAGCAATACGGAATAAGTCATAAAAAATACGAAAATAAATAGTTCTTTCTCTTCTGGGGAATGGGATCGGAAATGAGGGTTTGGAGCACTATTTTTCATTTATTAACTCTTGGGAAACTATTGGACTTTTAAAAAATCATGATCGTGTTACTTTGATAAAAAATTAAATTTAAAAAAGGGTTCCTGAGGCAGAATATAAGTTTTCAAGCAAATTAAAAGATACTACTGCATCCTTTGCGGTTTTTAAAGTTACTCTTTCAAAAGAATGTAAGATGACTGGCATAACTGCATACCTCTACTAGGTAAGTTCAGAATTCCAAAGAACCAAAACCATCTAAAGGAGTTAAGGATAGAAAACCTTTTTATCCTAAGGAAAGCTTTTAGCCCTCATGTTGCCAAAAAAAAAAAAAAAAAAAAAAAAAAAAAAAAAAAAAAATCAAATGAGAACTCACACAAATCTGTAACAGCTTGCTTTAAAAGACTTAGGTTTCTTAAGCTAATCTTTAAAAAAAATCGGTATTCTATGTAGTTTTTATAGCTAAATAAACATACTGCTCATATATTTTTCAGAAAAAGTAGAATACTTTTTGAGGCTATAAGATTTTTCTTATTAGCCTAATTTTTTTTTTAAAAAGGCATTATAATAAAATAAAACCTAAAAAAACAGCATTGTAATAAAATCTCCTGAGTTTGCTTACTGCTAAGCAAAAGAATGCCTGATAGAGCAGCTACTAATTAATACTACTTCCAAGTGGCAGCACAAAAATCTTACTGCATACTTTATCCTTTTTAGTTCTGAGCCAGGCTGAAGGCAGGTGGATTAAGGAACTAACCACAGTGAAACAGATGTTAAGATAACTCTTTCTAGGCTCGAATTCGCAAAATCATAACAGAATCACAATAAACTATGCCATTTTCCAAAGGGATCCAATACCCATTTACTACAGAAAAACCTAAATACCCAAAAGCCAAGTGAACAGTAAATTGACCTCTTACATCCCCCCCATCCAGCTTTTACGATAAAAAATTTTGCTAATCAAAAAGCTTTTTTAAATAATAAAATTTTATTGCTTCTCATGAGTTTTAAAGGTAGATGTAAAACTATGCAGGTAAATAAAATTTCAAAAGAAAAAAAAAGGCTATGTGCAGTAGCTAGTGAGCCTGTATCCCAGCACTGTGGGAGGTCAAGCTGGGAGGATCGCTCAAGCCCAGGAGTTCAGAACCAGCCTGAATAATATAGCAAGACCCTATCTCTATTAGAAATAAAATTTAAAAGATAAAAATAAAAGTATGGAGGACATTTACAAAAGAAGTTAATGACTATTCTTTTTCTAACACAGAATGGAGAACATCTCTACAACACAGGCTTTAGAAGACACAGATGCTAGTTTTCACAGGGTGTTCCAGCCACACTTACAAACACATGTGTCATCTTTACTGGTGGTTGTCTACAACTTCTGGCTTAGGACTATTTCAGTTTTACCAAGATCATCAAACACATAAATTTGTAATCGGAGGTCCCTGGCATTTCAACAACTGTGCAGAATCCAAACGTTATAACTTATTTACAAATGTTCTCTGCCCTCGCCCAACCCCCGCACTCCCAGGAGAAGGTTCAAGATTGTATTACTTTTTCAAAAGACACTACAGTCCCCAAAACGACAAGAACCATTATTTTTAAAAAACTATTTTTACTTCAAAGAAAACCAAGACAGTGGCTTTTTGTGTCCACCTCTTTCCAAATATGTGCATTAAAGGAAATCTACACTCTCTGCTTAATGGTCTTTTGCTCCTGCTATACATTTTTATCTAGAAAATAAAACACACTACTACTTGTGATTCATGCAACAGTGGATCTGATTCCAACTGAAGAGAAATATCGTTTCTTCAAGTATATAAAAAGAAATGTCTTTTTATTGTTTTGATAACGATTTTTCAATATATCTAATGGAAGTCCTCAGGCTGTAAAAGTTGAAAGCCTATGAATCAAGCAAGTATGTTTAAAATTTAGCTATGGTAAAACAAGTTATCCATCAAAACACAAGGTAGTAACATAATTAAGTTCCATTTAACATAGTTCCCTCATCTATTCAGCAACTATATGTAGGAATTATGCTAGTTAGTTGTAATGTCAATTGTTTGGAAGGAAAGAGATGAGTACCTGTTTGTAGTATGACATGCTACTTAGCATGCAAGAATGGAGGAAGAATCCTAGAGAAGTATAGAAAACTAACTACAAGATGTTGAAACAGCCGGGCGCGGTGGCTCATGCTTGTAATCCCAGCACTTTGGAAGGCCGAGGTGGGCAGATCACGAGGTCAGGAGATTGAGACCACGGTGAAACCCCGTCTCTACTAAAAGTACAAAAAAATTAGCCGGGCGTGGTGGCAGGCGCCTGTAGTCCCAGCTACTCGGAGAGGCTGAGGCAGGAGAATGGTGTGAACCCGGGAGGCGGAGCTTGCAGCGAGCTGAGATCGCGCCACTGCACTCCAGCCTCTGCACTCCAGCCTGGGTGAGAGAGCGAGACTCCGTCTCAAAAAAAAAAAAAAAAAAAAAAAAAAAGATGTTGAAACAAGTTGGTAAATGTGGTAATATAGAGAAGAAGAAGATATAGGAGGCATCGATTTGTGATGTATAGAATTGTACATGATGTCTATGAGCACAACCCCAGAATGAAGTATTCTTGATACGCTCTGATTCTGTACAAAGCTACAGCTCTTAAGATTGAGGCCTGAATAGCAGAGGGCATCCCAAGGAATATACAGTTATAAGCAAAGACATACAGAATGGAGTGAATGTACACAAGGTTTTCAAACCCCAAATCTGGGGACTATAGCTTTGATGTGGCAGAAACCACAAGGGTAGCAGAGGTTGCTCAAATAAGTTAACACAATCTAAGTTAAATTTAGGATTTGATACACTACAGCCTAGGAGAGCAGTGAGAAAAGCTGTCTTGGCAAAATGTAAGTTTACTTGCAGGTACAAAGAAACTATTAATCCTACATGTCCAGGAAAAAAGATGGACCTTCTTCCCCTTAAGACTGATCCTTTTCCTATGTCTGTGTATATGTGTTTTAAAACGATTTTTATTTTGCAATAACACAATTCTAGAGAAGTACATAAACATGCAGCTTACAAACTGTTATAAAACAAACACCAGTATATAAATACCACCCAGGACAAGAACAGAAGACTGCTAGTATTCTACAGGCCCCCCAAACGTATAATCACTACCCTTTTTTTTTTTTAATAATTACACCACCTAAATATGCATCCTTAAACAGTAAACTTAGTTTCAACTGTTTTAATCACTGCACTGTTTAATAGTTATATCACCTAAACACACATCCTTAAACAATATAAACTTAGTTTCAACTGTTTTTATATTTTATGTAAGTAGAACCATATAGTAGATAGGTATTACTTTGGGTCCTTTTCTTTTCACTATGTTTTTAAGATTTATCTATGCTGTGGCTTGTAGCTTTTGCTTATTTATTTTTCACTGCTGAATAGATACTATGTCAATATACCATAATTATCTATCTAGTGTAATAGTGATAAACATCTGGGTTGTTTATAGGTTGAAGTATGAATAAATACTGCTATGAACATGCTTATATATGACTTCTTTTTTTGAGACAGGGTCTCACTCTGTCGCCCAGGTTGCAGTACAGTGGCATAAAAATGGCTCACAGCAGCCTTGACCTCCTAGGCTCCCAATCCTCCCACCTCAGCCTCCTGAGTAGCTGAGACTACAAGCAGATGCCACCATGCATAGCTAATTGTTTAATTTTTTGTAAATACGGGGTCTCACTATGTTGCCCAAGCTGATCTGTAACTCCTGGCCTCAAGCGATTCTCCCATGTTGCTGAGTCCACAAGCATGAGCCACCACCGGTCTTATATATGACTTTCAATGTAGATGTGCACATATTTCTTTCTATGGGATATATACCTGAGAGTGGAATTACTGAGTCAAAGAAAAAATAAATTTTTCATATTTCTTTCTAAAGACATTTATTCTAACAATTTACCTCTAGATTCTGATTTTTCCACATATACAATCACATTGTGAATACACAATCACATTGTCAGTGAATATTAACAGCCAGGGGCCAGGCCCAGTGGCTCACGCCTATAATCCCAGCACTTTTGAAGACAGGTGGATTACTTGAGCTCAGGAGTTCAAGACCAGTCTGGCCAACGTGGTGAAACCCCATCTCTACTAAAAATACAAAAATCAGCCATGCTTGGGGGCACGCTCCCTGTAGTCCCAGCTACTTGGGAGGCTGAGACAGGAGAATTGCTTGAACCTGGGAGGTATGGGGTTGCACTGAGCCGTGATCTCACCACTGCACTCCAGCCTGGGAGACAGAGCAACACTCCATTTCAAAAAAAAGAAAAACCCCAAAAACACAGGCATTTCTCTTACAATATTATATTTTGTTTTCATTTTTTGATGTTCTACTGGCTAGAATCATTTCCAGTATAATGCTGAATTGAACTGGAGATACGATATCCACATCTTGAACTCCCATCTAAAAGGGAAATCTTTTTTAACATTTCAGTGTATAAACTATGGTATCTCCTACAAATGTTTCTGTAAGATTGAGGTTAACAAAGTTCTAGATTGCTAATAGCTTCTTTTTAAAATCATGAAGCAAATGCTTCTTGGCATCTCTGAAATGTTTTTCTCATCAATTTGTTCAAGTGACCAATCATGCTGAATTGTTTCAGGTTAAACCAACCTAGCATTCCCAGGATTCACCTCACGTGGCCATGCTGGGTTACCCTCCTTTTTATGTATGTATTGCTGAATTCAATTTGCTAATATTCTAAGGTGTTTCTGTTGTTCCAGTTTTTGTTTTGTGTGCGTGTGTGTGTGTATGTATGGTTTTTTTGTATCTATGCACATGAGACAAACTGGTGTATAATCTTTCCTTGGGTTTTGGTATAAAGGTTATGATATCCTTAAGAAGGCAGAAGATCCTATTTTTCTGTTCTTTAGAATAATATAAGGTTGAAATTATTGTCGTATTAAATGTTATGGTAGAACTTTCCAGTATAACCATTTGAACTTCAACTTTTCTTTATAAAAACATTTAAATTATGGATTTCATTTCTTTATAGTTAATAAGGATACAGGTTTACTATTTCTTCAGTTTTGGGAAACTGCCTATTTCTAGCAATCTACCCATTTCGTCTATCAAGTTTGAACAGTTGTCCATAATTTTAAGAGTTTTTTTAACCATCCACAAGATTCTAGTGATACTTTTTTCATTCCTGATATTGGTTATTTAGGCTTTTTCCTAACCTCATCGAAGTGTCAACGTTATCAGTCTTAAAAAAAAAAAAACATCTTATGGCTTCTTGATCCCTTCTACTGCATGTTTTCTATTTTATTATATTCTGTTCTTTATTTCTTTCCTTGTATTTTCCTTATATTTATTTTGTCGTTCTTTTCCTAACTTGAGACCTCTAGCTTATTACTTGAGACTTTTAAGATGAATGCTTAGCTCATTATGTATTTAAGGTTATAAATTCCAGAGTACAACATTCTGCAAGATTTTTCCCTTCAACAGACAAATAGTTGCTTAAATAACAATTATGAGTATTTGAAACTTCAATCAACACTGGCAGAACAAAATGTTGGTTGGCTTTAAAAAGATACAAAAGCTAGGTACAACATAAAACCATTTATATTAATTAAAACACACTGTTTATGAATGTATTTTCCATGAATATAGTATTCTAGGTAAGGTTTATTTTCTTTCAAAAGATTGAGGTATCATCTTACTATCACTTTCATTGTCGCTGTTGAGCTGTGCTCTAGAATATTATTATACCTATACTTTCACTCTTTTGAAAGCAGCCTTTCTTGTATCTCATTGCTTTAGATTTTTCATTTTTGCTGATTTTGTAGTTTTACTAAGATGTTTTTAAATGTGGATTTCTGGCCAGGTGCGGTGGCTCACGCCTATCATCCCAGCACTTTGGGAGGCTGAGGCAGGCAGATCACCTGAGGTCAGGAGTTCGAGACCAGCCTGGGCAACGTGGCGAAACCCCATCTCTACTAAAAATACCAAAGTTAACCAGGCCTAGTGGCTCGTGCCTGTAATCCCAGGTACTCAGAAGGCTGAGGGCCTAGAATCCCTTGAACCCGGGAGGTGCAAGTTGCACTGAGCTGAGACTGTGCCACTGCACTCCAGCCTGGACAACAGAATGAAACTGTGTTTCAAAAACTAAATAAATAAATAAATAAAAATAAATGAATGGGGATTTCCTTTTACCGTATTTCATAAAATCTAAAATGCTTTCGTGTTGAAATTTCCTGATCTTAACAGAAGTTGACATGGAAAATTTTTCACAAGTCAAAATTTCAATCTTGTTGGACTGTAAGGTGCTATTAATTGAAAGATGCATCCAGATTTCAGATGTTAAAATGTGAAAAACTGTGTATCTTAGGATCAATGAAACAAGTAGTTATCACACACGGGAACTGTTATGTTTCTTGAATCTATGACATTTGGGTCTTTTACCAATCTGGAAAATTCTCAGTCATTTTATCTTAAAATATTGCCTCTGCCACATTCTCTCCTCTCTTTCTAAAACTCAGTGAGACCTTCTCATTGTATTTCTTAACCTCTTCTGTATTTTCCATCTTTTAATGGATATACTTAATTCTGGATCATTGTTTGATTTTCAAATACACTAAACTCTCTTCAGCTTTGTCCAGTCTGCTGTTAAACCATCTCACCAAGTTAATTTTGC
The DNA here is from genome assembly GCF_028878055.3 of Symphalangus syndactylus. NCBI lineage: Eukaryota > Metazoa > Chordata > Mammalia > Primates > Hylobatidae > Symphalangus > Symphalangus syndactylus. Next base: position 33,423,880 of record NC_072427.2, read on the forward strand.
TTATTTTGTTTAGTTATAAAAATTCTGATTTTTTTCCAAATCTGAATGATAGCTCCCTGGTGATAGCATACTCATTTTGGTCTAGGTCTGACAATTCCAGTATCTTAAGTTCCACGTTGTTATGTTTTAATTAGAAAAATAATTTGAGAAAATAGTTTAAGTCTTAAATAATGTTATTTCCCTAGAGAAGATTTACGTTTGTTTCTGTTATATACGGGGGCTATCTTAACCCAAGCTCAAGGTTTAAGGTTTTCCGGACTACCCAAAAGACATGAAGTTCATCTTCAGTCTTTAAGGAGCTAGTGTATTCAATTTTCGCTCTTAGTAGACCTAATATTCCAACTTCCCCCTCTACTAACCAAAGAGCAAACAAAACTCACAGCTAAGTCTCTTAGCTACCTCTTCTGGATCAGCATATACTGCTAGGGCAACAAGGACTGGAAGCTTGTTTCTCTAAAGTTCTCTTGATTCCCAAACTCTCAACCTTGAACCTCTATTTCCTATCTTACTAATTATTTGATAATCTTACTTTTCAAACATGTTTCAATATTTCACCTAGCTTCTTCTAGCGTATTTAGTGAAAGGAATGGTCAAAATTACCAGAAGTTTCCCAGAGTCTCCTATATTTTGTCTCAGTTAAAACTAATCTTACGCCGGGCGTGGTGGCTCACGCCTGTAATCCCAGCACTTTGGGAGGCCGAGGTGGGCGGATCACGAGGTCAGGAGATCGAGACCATCCTAGCTAACACAGTGAAACCCTGTCTCTACTAAAAATACAAAAAATTAGCCGGGCGAGGTGGCGGGTGCCTGTAGTCCCAGCTACTCGGGAGGCTGAGGCAGAAGAATGGCGTGAACCCCAGGGGGCGGAGCCGGCAGTGAGCCGAGATCGTGCCACTGCGCTCCAGCCCGGGCAACAGCGAGACTCTGTCTCAAAAAAAAAAAAACAAAAACAAAAAAAACAAAAAAAAAAAACTAATTTTACTTCTCTTCCATCTACCCTCTGCTATCAATTTAGCTGTCACTACTGTAAGTCAGGACAATATTTTCCTTTTACCTGGATAGTTAAAATAGCTCATTTATTACTAGATTTTTTTTCTGAAATAATGCTTTTCCATCATTATTTCTCCATAAAACAACATTCAAGGGCTTCCCAATAAACACAGAAAAATTCCAAATTCACTTACTTAAAATTCAAGGCCCTTATAACGTGTATTAAACATTTCCAACCATTCCCCCTCTATTCTTCACATACTCCAGACATTCAATCTTAAATTGTTCAACATATATTCCTTAAACTTTGTGCCCTACTTGGTTTTGTTTTCTGAGCCTTAAATACCCAGGTTCCCATATCACTTCTGCCCTTCCTTGTCCAATCAAATGCCACACCTCATTACTAAATCCTTTCCCACCTAAGTCAAAAATAAAAATTTATCTCTAAGTACCATGGAGCCATAAAAACTTATCTCTACGTACCATGGAGGTCTATTGTATGATACACTGTTGTGTGTAACTCCTCATCACCAAGCTCCTGCTCAATGTCTTAAACATAGCTAATATTTACAAAACTCCTGGCAGGGTGCAGTGGCTCAGGCCAAGAGAGAAGGATTGCTTGAGTCCAGGAGTTCCAGACCAGTGTGGTCAACAAAGTAAGGTCCCATCTCTACAAAAAATTTGCTAGGTGTTGTGGTGCACAGTCCTACCCACTAGGGAGGCTGAGGTGAGAGGATCAGTTTGAGCCCCAGAGTTCAAGGATGCAATCAGCTGTGATCACGCCACTGCACTCCAGTCTAGGTGAGATAGTGAGATAAGGGGAGCAAGAATTCTGTGTTCTTAATGACTGTACTATAATGAGATAGTACATTTGCTTTTTTTTTTTTTTTTTTTTTTTTTTTTTGAGACGGAGTCTCGCTGTGTCACCCAGGCTGGAGTGCAGTGGTGGATCTCGGCTCACTGCAAGCTCCGCCTCCCAGGTTCACACCATTCTCCTGCCTCAGCCTCCTGAGTAGCTGGGACTACAGGCGCCAATCACCACACCCAGCTAATTTTTTTGTACTTTTAGTAGTGGCGGGGTTTCACCGTGTTAGCCAGGATGGTCTCGATCTCCTGACCTCATGATCCGCCCACCTCGGCCTCCCAAAGTGCTGGGATTACAGGCATGAGCCACCACGCCCAGCCGTACATTTGCCTCTTGCCCTTCACTACTCTCCTCAATAATATGTGAATTGTTTTATGTCTGAGACAGGGTTTCACTTGGTCACTCAGGCTGGAGTACAGTGACATGATCACAGATCACAGCTCCACCCTCCTGGGCTCCAGCAATCCTCCTGCCTCAGCCTTCTGAGTAGCTGGGACTATAGGTGTGCACCACCACACCCAGCTAATTTTTTATTTTTTCGTAGAGATGGGGGTCTCCCTATGTTGTCCAGGCTAGTCTCAAACTCCTACGCTCAAGCAGTCTTCCTGCCACAGTCAGCTAAAGTTCTGGGATCACAAGCATGAGCCATTGTGCCCAGCCCTGGATTGTTTAAACAGGAAAAATTTCACTATATTGTAGAATAGTGATAAATGTCATCAAAAAGGCAAGGTTTCTGAAAAATCAAATTTACTTTCACCATCCCTGAGGCTAATTATGAAATTATATATTATTAATAATGTGGCTACAAAAATTTCCATGTTATCATAATCACATCCAAGTATTAACACTAGTATCTATCCATTAAATGGGTATTAATGCTTCAGAATGAAAAGTGAAAAGCTATTTGTAACAGAGTCCAGGAAAGACTGAAATCCTTCTTCAGGATTCTTTAATTATACCTGTCCAAGTATAATTAAGTTTTACAGGTGGTTGAAAACTTAACCTTAGGTTTTACAGGTGGTTAAAGGTTTTCAACCACCTATATTTCATCCCACCTCAAACACACCAGTTAATTCATTAGCATTTACCCTATATACTACCATACTATCAACTGAAATGAGTTTTTAAATGTTATTATAATAGACCTACAAGAAATCTGAGCTGCAGGAAAGATACCTTTTTTTTTTTTTTTACTTGTTATCAACTTAAAAGTAGCTCCATTGTTGATGCTGTGTTTCCAAAAGCTCCCAAAATGAAATCTGATTTACATTCATGTCATAATTTCAATAAAATTCTATTACAGAAAAGAAAACCTATAAATGGCTGGATTTAATTAAAATACTTAGTAAACAATGGCTATATATTAGAAACTGCATTATGTGTAGGAATACAAGATAAATAAGATAGTTTCTGCACTAAGAACCTCAAATAGAAGTGGTAAGATACTAAATCAAATAACACGGTGCAAAGCAGGTAGATCTTGAGAAATAAGAAAAACTGTCTCAGAAGAAAAGGTTAACTTGAGTTTTGAAGGAAAATTAGGAAAAAAGACAGTAAGAAAGGCAAGTCAGGCCTGGGCCAATGACAGTACAATTCCAAAGATGCTCCCTAGAGCTGCACAGTAAACAGAAGCCCTGGGTCAAAACACAATTGCAAAGCTGAGGCAGCAGAAAAATGAATTTGGTGACTATCACAAAAGTTTTGTACTACTAAAGTGTAATATGAGAACAGACATAAGGATACGGAGATAAAAAGAAGCTAGCAAGGTGAACAGAGGACACAATTCACTTTCCCATCTCTCCAGGTGAGAATTCCTCCCAGGCACGAGCAGGGAGACAAACAGTTTATCAAAAACTCAGCACTCAAAGAAGGTTCAATGAGGTAATCTATCAAAGGAGTAAGGAGATATCCAGCTTTCAGAGGTTGCAGAGGTATTAGCTTTGGTGTCATATGCCCAATATTGATGTTATCAGCAGTGATACCTGTGCCCAATGGCAGCAGCAACAGTGCCTCCACTAAAATAGTTTGACATTGTGATTTTGGCATTTTCCTGACTGCACAGCCTTCACACCTAAGATTCTCAATCTTTAATGCCTATTTCACTTTTAACTTCTTAAAATTTGTTTATAATGAAAAATCCTGACTGATATACCAGGAAAGGAGGAAAAGGTTCAAGATATGACAGATCAAATAATGGAGGCAACATCCCACAAAAATCATGATAGTATCAAAACCAGATGGAAGACTTGACAGATAACGGTTGTTGCTGTATTTCTGATTTTCTGCTTTGCTGTGCTTCGAGAGGCATGGAAAGAAATTAGTAATTACAGAAAATTCTATTTAGTTTGTAAAACAGAAGAGAAATTAATCTGCAGAGATTAAAAAAAAAAGAGCATTAGACAGTAAAACAAAATGGCAGTGGTCTGGAAAACTGCTATAATGGATAAAAGAAAGACCATAAAGTTAAAGGTGTCCTTTCTCCACCAGCTCCGACCTTTGCCCAAAATTTATCTTATTTAATTTTTTAAGAGTCAGGGTCTTCCTCTGCCGCCCAGGTTGGAGTGCAAGATCAGGGTTCACTGCAGTGCAGAGACTGCAGTGAGACTCCCACCTCAGCCTCTCTGGCAGGCAGCACTGCAGGCACACACTACCATGCCCAGCTAAGTTTCCTACTTCTTTTTAAAGGCTGAGTCTCACTGTGTTGCCCAGGCTGGTCTGGAACTCCTGGTTTCAAGTGACCCTCTAACCTAAGCCTCCTGAGTCACTAGAATTGCAGGGTTGAACCACTGTACCTGCCCCAAAATTTATTTTTAAAAAGATAAAATCACATTCATTTTTAGGGTCAGTACATATTTGTTTAAACTACAGACTAAGAGGCATGGGGCAAACAAGAGGAATAACTGGCAAGGATCTATTTATACCTCTATTGCCCTCAGGGGACCATGAGCTCCTCCCTCCAGGGCAGGGACCATGGCTTACTGATGAATAAAATAGAAAGAAATATTAATATACCTGGTATATGGAAATGACAAAGGAGAAGAAAATTTTAAAATATTTCACAATTTTAACTAGGATAAGATTTATCTTTAAATATATCAAAATAAGGAGAAATGATACTTCAATACATTCAGTGTTACCCATTAGGAAGCATGATTTTTAAAAAACACGATGTTACAAACCTTATGGGCTATATGTAGACTAAAGGTAGGTATATTGCCTACCTTTTCTTACAATTCCTAGGACACTAAATACCTACAGGATTACCATATGGGTAACCTCAATTTTTATATGCAAAAAATGTGGAGATTGAACGTGGTGGCTCACGCTTGCAGTCCCAGTACTCTGTGGGGCTGAGGTGAGAGGATCGCTTGTGTCTAGGAGTTTGAGACCAGTTTGGACAACATAGTGAGACCCTGCTTCTACAAAAAAATTAAGAAAAAAAAAAAGAATGTGGAGGAACACAGGAGTCACCGAAGCTACGATTACTTACATTCCATGTTTCTTTTCATTTTCCAAGGGAACTGAAGGAAGAAGTAATGGAAAGGGACTGGGCACTGTGGGTTTTTTTCACTTCTCAGGTGATTTTAATGGGCAATCACTTTAATAGTTTATCAGTCGATTCTTCTGGGTTTCCTAGATTATATACTTTACATATAATTTATCTTCCTTTCTAGTCTTTATGCCACTTATTTAATTTTCCATGTATTATGTTGTTTATCAGAACTTCCAATACATTCAAATGGTGGTGACAGCCATAATCCTTGTTTGATTACAATGGGCATGTTTCTGATGCTTCAACATTAAGTATAATTTTATTGTAGATTTTAGTTGATACCTTTAATCAATCTGAGAAATCACTTTCTCAGTTTGCTAAGAATCTAGTTTTCACTAAATCATATGTTAATGCACAATTTTATTAAAATGCATAACTGACATTTATTATGGTTATGCTTTATCTTCATAAATCTGTTAATGTTGTAAATGCTATCAACGAAAAAATTTTCCCCCGATGATGATCTATTCTTGCATTCTTAGGAGAAATCCGACTCAACTGGCTCATGCCTATAATCCCAGCACTTTGGGAGGCTGAGGCGGGCAGATCACTTGAGTTTAGGAGTTCGAGACCAGCCTGGCCAACATGGTGAAACCCCATCTCTACTAAAAATAAAGAAAAAAACTAGCCAGATATGGTGGCACGCACCTGTAGTTCCAGATACTTGGGAGGCTAAGGTGGGAGAATCATTTGAACCTGGGAGGCGGAGGTTGCAGTGAGCTGAGATCGCACCACTGCACTCCAGCCTGGGTGACAGAGTGAGACCCTGTCTCAAAAGGAAAAAAAAAGAAATCCTACTAAGAGTCATTGATTCAATCATTATTTTATTTATAAATTCAACAGCTATGTTTATAAGTATCATTTTCTCATACTGTCTTTGTCAAATTTTGGAACTGGGTTATTCTGATCTGGCTAACATGAATTAATGATGTCCTACCATTTTCAATGTTTGGAGATAATTTTCTACAGGAACTGGCAGTTCCTTGAACATTTATTAGACAGAACTTACCCATAAAATCATCCAGTACTTTTTGGGGAAGGAGTGGAATCTTTTACTATGTTCACCATATTTTTCTGGTTATGGGTTTACTCTATTTTTCTACTTCTTCTTGAGGGACAATTTAGGTAATTTCCATTTCTAAGCTTTCAAATATATGTAAAAGTGGGCCAGCCTGGGCCGGCGCAGTGGCTCACACAGCACTCTGGAAGGCCAAGGTGGGCGGATCACTTGAGGTCAGAGTTCCAGACCAGCCTGGCCAACATGGCAAAACCCTGTCTCTACCAAAAAATACAAAAATTAGCTAGGCATGGTGGCGAACGCCTGTAATCTAAGCTACTCGGGAGGCTGAAGTGAGAGAATGGCTTGAACCGAGAGGCAAAGGTTGCAGTGAGTGGAGATTGCACCATTGCACTCCAGCCTGGGCGACAGAGCAAGACTCTATCTCAAAAAAAAAAAAAAAAAAAAAAGGGCCGGGCGCAGTGGCTCACGCCTGTAATCCCAACACTTTGGGAGGCCGAGGTGGGCGAATCACGAGGTCAGGAGATCGAGACCATCTTAGCTAACACGGTGAAACCCGTCTCTACTAAAAATACAAAAAAAATCGCTGGGCATGGTGGTGGGCACCTGTAGTCCCAGCTACTCGGGAGGCTGAGGCAGAAGAATGGCGTGAACCTGGGAGGCGGAGCTTGCAGTGAGCCGAGATCGCGCCACTGCACTCCAGCCTGGGCGAAAGAGTGAGACTCCATCTCAAAAAAAAAAAAAAAAAAAAAAAGACAAAAAAAGGTATGTAAAAGTAGCACACGGTATTTTTCCTACCTCTAACTATGCCTTATTGTTCTCAATGTTGTGTCTTCTCCCCCTCCCCCAACACATTTGCCAACGGTTTATTTCCCCCTTTAAAAGAAAAAAAAAACTATTTTTTTTTTTTAGAGCAGTTTAAGGTTCACAGTAAACGTATGCAGAAGCTACAGCTCCCATATAACCCTGCCCTAACACACACACATAGCCTCCCTATCAACATCCCACACAGAGTGGTACATTCGATGAACCTACATTAACACATCATTGTTACCCAAAGTCTGTAGTTTACGTAAGGGTTCTTATTTGATGCTGTACACTCTATGAGTTAGGACAAATGCATAATGATATGTATCCACCATTATAGTATCATACAAAATAGTTTAGGCCCCCACCCACCCAAAAAAAAAAACAACTGTGCTGTTGACTATTCATCCCTTCCTCTTCGCTAACCCCTGGCAACCACTGATCTTTTCATTGTCTTCATAGTTCTGCCTTTTCAAGAGTGTTACATAGGTGGAATCGTACAGTATACAGCCATTGCAGATTGGCTTATTTCATTTAATAATATGCATTTAAAGTCCCTCCACGGTTTTTCATGGTTTGATAGCTCATTTCTTTAGCACGGAATAATATTCCACTTCTGGATGTACCACAGTTTACTCATCCTTTTATCTACTGAAAGACATCTTGGTTGCTTCCAAGTTTTGGCAATTATGAATAAAGCTGCTATGAACATCCATGGGCAGGTTTTTGTGTGGACACAGTTTTCAACTCATTTGGGTAGTTATAAAGAAGTGTTGATCGCTGAGTTACATAGTAAGTGTACATTTTGTTTTTTAAGAATCTGCCACGCTGTCTTCCATTTTGTGGCTGTACCATTTTGCATTCCCACGAGAAATGAATGAGAGTTCCTACCGCTCCACATCCTAGTCCACATTTGGTAGTCAGTATTTTGATTTTGGCCATTCTAATAGGTATGTACTGGTATCTCAATGTTGTTTTAATTTGCATTTCCCTGATGGCATAGGACATGGAGCATCTTTTCATTTATTTGCCACCTGTATAACTTCTTTGGTGAGGTGTCTGTTAAGCTCTTTGGCCCATTTTTTAATCAGATTGTTTTCTTACTGTTGAGTTTTAAGAGTTCTTTGTATATTTCGGACAAGTCCTTTGTTATATGTGTCTTTTGCAAATATTTTCTCCCAGTCTGTCGCTTATCTTCCAGAAAATTCATGTCAAAGATCTTTATCTTTTTTGTTGTTGTTGTTGCTCTCTAGTTCATTAATATCTAATTTTATCTTAAATATCTTTTCTACTTTCTTTGGGTTTATTTTTCTAACTTCCTGTTTCAAAGGTTTGGTCCTTTTTTTTTTTTTTTTTACCTCATTCTCTTGTTTTTTTCTTTTTTTGAGACAGAGTCTCACTCTGTTGCCCAGGCTGTAGTGCAATGGCACAATCTCAGCTCACCACAACCTCCGCCTCCCGGGTTCAAGCCATTTTCGTGCCTCAGCTTCCACGTCCTGCATAGCTGGAACAACAGGTGTCCACCACCATGCCTGGCTAACTTTTGTGTTTTTAGTAAAGATGGAGTTTCACCACGTAGGCCAGGCTGGTCTCAAACTCCTGGCCTCATGTGAGCCGCCTTCCCTGGCCTCACAATGTGCTGGGATTACAGGTATGAGCTATGGTGCACAGCCCAGTTTTTTACCTCATTTTCTTTTTCTAATAAAAACCCTTAAGACTATAAATTTCCCTGTACCTGTTCAGCCACATCTCATATTTGTATTCTCATTATTTAATTTTAATTATTTTAATGTAAGAATAAACCAAGAGATAAAGCAAACATTGTACCCACAAAACAAGAACAAAGTTATTAACAGGAATAAGATGGATACTGTTGAATAAACAATTCAATACGACTATAAAGCAGAATGGATGCAGGAAGAAAAGCAAGATAAACTGAGGAATTTTCATAGAAAAAAGTCAAAAACAAAGATGAGTACAGTCACTGGCACTTGCCCAGGTGTTGAGGGTGGGGAGATGAATACAGAAGAAATATTTTTTAGAAAGTTAGAAGACATGCTGCATGCAATGACTCATGCCTGTAACCCCAGCACTTTGCGAGGTGGAGAGGGGCAGATCACCTGAGGTCAGGAGTTTGAGACCAGCCTGGCCAACATGGTGAAAGCCCCTCTCTACTAAAAATACAAAAATTAGCCAGGCATGGTGGTGGGTGCCTGTAACCCCAGCTACTCAGGAGGCTAAGGCAGGAGGATCCCTTGAACTCACAAGGCGGAGGTTGCAGTGAGCCGAGATGGCACCACTTGCACTCGCTCCAGCCTGGCTGACAGAGGCAAGACTCCGTCTTAATAAAAAAAAAAGTTAGAAGACATGGAAAGAGATCCACAAGTTTCAACATGGATCCAGGAATTCCAGAAAGCATCAAGAGAACGGAGAAAAGGTATGCTGAACAAATAACAGCTAAGAATTTCCAAAACCAAAAATATGAATTGTCAGACTTAAAGGGCCCAACTGTTTATGTTTTCAAAACTCACATCCAGAAATATTACAGTAAGTTTCAGTATATTGAGTTTCTATTATAGGACTTAAAGTTTGTCACATATGAAACAATTTATATTATAGGATATATTGTAGAGGAAAAACAGTGTATTCAGAAAAAAAAATACTGGTATGCAAAAAGGGAATTAGCTAGAAAACGGGGGGAGGGTATTAAATACATACATAGTAAAAACAGTTACAATCAAATAAAAAATTCAAATATCAACTGAGCACAGTGGCTCATGTCTGTAATTCCAGCATTTTGGGAGTTCAAGGTGAAAGGATTGCTTGGGTCCAGGAGTTTGAGACCAGCCTGGGCAACATGGTGAAACCCTATCTCTACAAAAAAAGTACAGAAACTAAGCTAGGTATGCTGGTGCGTGCCTGTGGTCCCAGCTACTGGGGGTGCTGAAATGGAAGGATTGCTTGAGCCCAGGAGGTCAAGGCTGTAGTGAGCCATGATCTCACCGCTGCACTCCAGCCTGGGTGACAGAGTGAGACCCTGTCTTAAAAAGAAAAGAAAAAAGAAAAATTCAAACATCAGCTTACCAAGCTGATAGAGAAAAGGAAAGGACAAAGAAAAAAATTTATGCTACAGTTTTTGTCTTGTACAGAGGATGGATTAAAACTTCAAGTAAATATTGTTATAAACTTTTATATAGTTTAAAGTAGGCATGTACAAATTGTAAAAGTGACTAGAAAAACTGAAATAGAATACATATATAAATTTGAAATTATTCGAGAAAAAGGAAAATCTGATGAGGCCAACAGAATAAGCGAACAGAAAACATAATAAATATAAAGCACAACTTAAAATGACAGTAATTTAATCTAAACATTAATTATAAAACATGAACATGTTAATCTCAAGTATTAAAAGATAATAGTGTTTTCATTCAGATTTTTTTAAACAGCAGCTATATGGTATTTACAAAAGATACTCCGAAAACCCAGAAAGGCTGAATGTTTAAAAAATGGAAAAGATACATCAGTCAAATGCTTTAAAAGAAAAAAAAAAGTGTGGCAGTGCTAATAGCAGACAACATAAAATATAATGTGAAAATCATTAAATGAGACAAAAAGATATTGCATATTAATTTTAAAGACACTATTTAAAGACTGAATTATAAATCTTTTAGGTACCCAATAGCTTATCTACAGAAACTACAAGGAGAAACTGAAACGTTCACATACTCAGAAGTTTCCCAGAAACCTCCTTTTAATTTAAATTCACACTTACCACCTATTTTTTTAGAGCAGTTTAAGGTTCTCAGGAAAACTGAGCAGAAGCTACAGTTCCCATATTAAGTACAAAATTTAGTACAACATTAAATCCAATAGTACATAAACATTAAGTACAATATTTAATGGAAAAATATTTTCAGCAGTGTTATAGGACAAAATTCAGAATGTCTTGGAGAAATACATTAATATGAGAGAACTCTGAGTAAATCAGTGTTAATTCATTAGAGTTTCACAAGTAAATGATAAAAACTCTTTCTCCTAGTAGAGGTGTCATCAAATAAAAAAACCTGAAAGTAAATGTTACCAAAATTAAGAAACACCACTGATGTCAAAAAATATGGTCAGGGCTGGGCACAGCGGCTCACAACTGTAATCCCAGCACTTTGGTAGGCTGAGGCAGGCAGATCACCTGAGGTTGGGAGTTCGAGACCAGCCTAACCAACACTGAGAAACCCCGTTTCTAATGAAAATACAAAAATTAGCCAGGCGTGGTGGAGGGCGCCTATAATCCCAGTTACTTGGGAGGCTGAGACAGCAGAATCGCTTGAACCCAGGAGGTGGAGGTTGTAGTGAGCCGAGGTCACGCCACTGCACTCCAGCCTGGGCAACAAGAGCAAAACTCCGTCTCAAAAAAAACAAAACAAAACAAACAAAACAAAAAAAACATGGTCAGAATGCATAAAAAGAAAAATCAAACTAGTTGAACATGTTATCCTTCATGAACCATGGGAAAGCTTTATACAGTATGTGTTTGTTTTGAGATGGAGTCTCACTCTGTTGCCAGCTGGAATGCAGTGGCGTGATTTCGGCTCACTGCAACCTCTGCCTCCCGGGTTCAAGCAATTCTCCTGCCTCAACCTCCCAAGCAGCTGGGACTACAGGTACACACCACCACGCACAACTAATTTTTGTATTTTTAATAGACACAGGGTTTCACCATATTGGCCAGGATGGCCTCGATCTCTTGAACTTGTGATCTGCCTGCCTCGGCCTCCCAAACTGCTGGGATTACAGAGATGAGCCACCACGCCCGGCCTACAGCATGTGTTTAAGACACAAGTTTTGAAGTCCAACAAACCTGTGTTTTAGTGTTAACGCTTTGTGTACAAAACTTAGATAAAAAATTTAAGCTTCAAACCTTAGTTTCCACATTAAATGGGGTAATAGTTTCTAGCCTCATAAAGCTATCAGGAGGATAAAATAAAATGCTTGATAGAGGGCTCAAAAATTGATAGTTATTATCGTTACTATTAAACTGTAATTTAACAGTAACAATAGATATTATTTACAATGTAATTTAATAGATGCAAGGTGTATGAAATGGGGTGATATTCTCGGTATTATTTATGTTTTATAAAGTACTCTCTGAATTTTAAAATCAAATGGGAAATACTTTCCATTTATTTCTATAATACATGGGTTCTCAGTTCCCAACAACTAGTTTTAATTTTTTATTAAATTTAGAATTGATAACGAAGTAAATATAAGTTGTCAACCTACCATCATTAACAAGTGTCCCAAATTTCCATTCAAACAAATTTCCAATCTAAAGAGCAGAACAAGATTAAGAATGACATTAATTGTCATTCTCCAGTCCCACTAATTTCTTCTCTTTTAAAACTATAAAGATTTTCAGAAAGAAAATATTTTTTAAAACCCAATGGAATAGAATCCCGCCCTGAAACCAGAGAACCAGTCCAAGCACCTGGTCTGGTGGCCAGAAAAACCTAAGCAACTTCTCAATTTTGTTTCTACTGAATAAATGTTACTAATAATAGGTTAAAGGTTTATGAGCAAGAATTTTTTTTTTTTTTTTTTCGAGATGGAGTCTTGCTCCTCTGTCGCCTAGGCTAATTTTTTTGTACTTTTAGTAGAGACGGGGTTTCATCGTGGTCTCAATCTCCTGACCTCGTGATCCGCCCGCCTCGGCCTCCCAAAGTGCTGGAGTGCAGTGGCGCGATCTCGGCTCACCGCAAGCTCCGCCTCCCGGGTTCACGCCATTCTTCTGCCTCAGCCTCTGCGAGTAGCTGGGACTACAGGCGCCCGCCACCACGCCCGGCTAATTTTTTGTATTTTTAGTAGAGACGGGGTTTCATCGTGGTCTCGATCTCCTGACCTCGTGATCCGCCCGCCTCGGCCTCCCAAAGTGCTAGGATTACAAGCGTGAGCCACCACGCCCGGCCTAATTTTTGTCTTTTTAGTAGAGACGGGGCTTCAGCATGTTGGCCAGGGTGGTCTCAATCTCCTGACCCCGTGTTCCGCCTGCCTCAGCCTCCCAAAGTGCTGGGAATTACAGGCATGAGCCACCACGCCCGGGTGAGCAAGAAATCTTTTTAAGTAATTAAAGGAGGATCTTATTCATGTACTCCAAGAATGTTATCAGGTGCTTTTTTTCTCTACCTGCTTTCAGTTCTTGGTACCCAAGAGGATATATGTAGAACATACTGAAGCACCACCCCCAAACACATATACTCCCAAATAAAAAGAAACATTAAGCCTGAATTCCCTAACACTAAATTTATTGCAAAATTTACAAAAGGGGAATACAAGAAATTAAAGCAGTCACTAGTTGCACACTGGTTTGTCCACATACTGGTATATTAATCAATTCCCTTACTTGATTCTTGTAAATTCGGTTCAGTAGGCTTTCTGTGTTACTTCTAAGTACAAAGCTGACAATATAGTTCCTTACCTTTCCATTAGCTTCTCTTTATCCCAATTGAAGTGGCTAAGGAGTATTCTTGTGATAGTTGCTGGATTCTAAAGAAGGAGGGGAAAAAAAGTCATTTTAAGGTAATAGCACTTCATTGACATTTAGTGAACTCCTAGGTTGAAGTTAAATTTCCATAATACTCCACCCAAATTTCCATCCCTAGAGTTATTTCTTTATTCCTCTAAGGAAATATATTTTAATGATAAGATCAAGACTATTTAAACATAGTCTGCCACACTACTATGTCAGGTTTCTTTAGGATTCAAAATAAGCCAAAAAGAAATTAAACAGAAAGTTACTATAGTAAATCAGGCGCTGTCTTAATTGCAAAAAAAAAAATAATTTCAACAGACTGCCACATCAGCACACTAAATGTAATCAAGAAAATTTCAGCCAGGCAGGGTGCTCACACCTATAATTCCAGCACTTAGAGAGGCCAAGGCAGGCTGACTGCTTGAGCTCAGCAGTTCATGACCAGCCTGGGCAACAACGCAAAACTCGTCCCTAATAAAAATACAAAAATTAGCCGGGCGTAGTGGTACACACCTGTAGTCCCAACTACTTGGGAGGCTGAGGCACGAGAATCACCTGAACCCAGGAGATAGCGGTTGCAGTGAGCCAAGATCACACCACCGTACTCCAGCCTGGGCAACAGGGCAAGACTCTGAATCAAAAAAAAAAAAAAAAAAAAAAATTTTTTTATTTTAAAAAAAGAAAATTTCCAACACTCAGGCATGATCGCATGTGCCTATAGTCCTAACCACTCGAGAGGCTGAGGCAGGAGGATCTCAGGCCCCAGAGTTTGAGTCCAGCCTGGGCAACATAGTTAGACTCAGTCTCTTAAAGAAAAAAATCATTTAATACCTTATGCACTGAATAGTTCAAATGAGTTCAAATCACTTTTAAGTTAGAAGGATACTTCAGAGATATTTAACCAAAATGAAAAAATACTGTACCACATAGTAGTTTACAGGGCATACTTTTAGGCTGCTATTTCAAGGAAGTTACCACTATGAAATAAAACCAGTTTACTGCCTTATCATTCAATGCTGTCACAAATATCTCCATTTCCCACAAAACTAGTGAGCTTACTATTTGTGTACAAAATTTTAACTCAAAATGCAATGGGGCCTAAGCAATCAGCAAGGCCTGACTCAAAGATACAAGAGCTAGTTACAATAGCAGAAGTGGAACTCAAACATGGGTCTGCTTATTTTTATCTCATATACAATTTTACTACATCAAATAACCTTCCAAAAAAGATCTCTGTGGACTAAAACCACTTTACTTCACCACAGGCGGACGGAACATAGTTAGCTACAGATTTAATCTTGTATAAAAATAGTATCATGAAAGAAATGTATTTCAGTTATTTTCAACAGTACCATTTGTTACAGAAAAATTTACACACATGCATACTCCCCTCCAAAAGCCAAAGATACAGACACTCACTTACTCGCCTTAGTACATTTTGCTCATCTAGGTACTCCTTACTTCTTTGGACCCACACTCCCCTAAGAATCTGTGTTTAACAGAGCACTGCTGATAGACACCACCTATCTATAAGAGTTAAGATGTGAAAAGAAATATTTTAACTGATCCTAAGTTATATGTTTATTTGTAGAGAATACAGAGACACTGTCATCTCCAGCTCTTAGAAATGTGATTTAAAACATTTTTTAAAAGAACTCTCAGAGATTAAAAACAAGTTTTAACAAGAGGATTTGCCTACAACTGAAATAAAGTCACTAATTTAGATTTAGCTATATGTAAAATAAGCTAAATCTTAAGTCTCTCCATCAATCAAGAGACTTAAGTCTCCTGTTATTAACTAAAATTGCATGACTATAACTTTGTGGCATCCAGTACACTATATTTTCTACCACTGGATAGGGTGCTTGGGGTAAAATATTTCAGGAATTGTTAAGAGCCTCAACTTGCAAAAAGGGAAAAAACAGAGGGGAGGGAGTATAATTTGATGTTGCTAGTGCCAAATATTGGTTCTAGCCACAAGTTCCCAAATCTGTTACTGGTTTATCAAAAGTAACTATGGTAAGTTTTGTTAAAACAGATTCCTAGTTTCCACCACCATATTTTTATTTAATATGGTTAGGGCAAGTGCTCCCTAAATGTGCTCACTGCCATGTGAGGCACGACGGGTAGGAGATTCAAACTATAATTCCATGCTTCTGGCTAGGGGAATAAAGAAGGCCCCTGGGAGCTGAAGAATATAGGTGAAATCGCTGATGATAAGTGACAGAAAAGTAGGTCCCCAAGTCTGTGGGCCCAGCTGTAAGCTATCTATATATATGCAGACCAGATCCAAAGAAGTGTAAGGGAGGCTTTCACAATAAAATTAGGATATAAATCACTGCTCAAGTGCTAGATCAACCAAAGTGGGAATGGGAGGGGCAAATGCAAACAACATGGCAAAGACTTTGAAAACTGAAGAGATAATGGAACCACTGCCTACATAAGATGAGAAAGAATTTGCAGGTATAAACTAACTAGGTCGATTTGTCTACCAAAACAAATCTTAAACTTTCTCTACTGCATTTCAACAGGACTCAGAATCTCACAATACAATATTCAAAATGTCCGTGATAGAATCTAAACTACCAAACACAGCAAATACAAAAACAAAAAACCCACCAATTCTTAAAGCAGAAGATAATCAACAGATGCTGACTTCTAGATGACCCAGATATTACAATTATCAAAGACTTTTAAAGCAGTTATTTTATATTTTTTATTTTTCGAGATGGAGTTCCACTCTTGCTGACCAGGCTGGAGTGCAATGGCACGATCTCGGCTCCCACAACCTCCGCCTCCCAGGTTCAAGCAATTCTCCTGCCTCAGCCTCCCAAGTAGCTGGGATTACAGGCATGCGCCACCATTCCCGTCTAATTTTTTGTATTTTTAGTGGAGACAGGGTTTCTCCATGTTGGTCAGGCAGGTCTCGAACTCCCGACCTCAAGTGATCTGCCCACCTCGGCCTCCCAAAGTGCTGCGATTACAGGCTCGCAGTTATTACAACCATGATCCATTAGGTAAAAAAAGAACACCTTAAAACAAATGAAATGTGAAATTTTCTTTTTTGTTGTTTTTTTGATGGAGTCTTGTTCTGTCATTCAGGCTGGAGTGCAGCAGTGTGATCTAGGCTCACTGCACCCTCCACCTCCCGGGTTCAAGCAATTCTCCTGCCTCAGCCTCCTGAGTGGCTGGGATTACAGGGGCATGCCACCACGCTCAGCTAATTTTCTTTATTTTTAGTAGAGAGGGTGAAATCCCCTCTACTGGTCTCGAACTCCTGACCTCAAATGATCCACCCACCTTGGCCTCCCAAAGTGCTGGGATTACAGGCATGAGCCACTGCACCTGGCCAAAATTCTTTTTTTTTTTTTTTTTTTTTTTTTTTTTTAGACAAGGTCTTGCTTTGTTGTCCAGGATGGAGTGCAGTGGTGCAATCTCAGATTGCTGCAGCCTCAACCTCTTGGTTCAGGTGATTCTCCCACCTCAGCCTCCTGAGTAGCTGAACTACAGGCATGTGCCACCATGCCCAGCTAATATTTTGTATTTTTATTAGCGACAGGGTTTTCCTATACTGCCCAAGCTGGTCTCGAACTCCTAGACTCAAATGATCCTCCCACCCTGGCCTCCCAAAGTGCTGGGATTACAGAGCCCAGTCTGAAATTCTCAAAAAAGAAAGAGTTTACTATTTTTTTAAAAAATGAAAATTTTAGAACTCACTCACTGGACCGGCTATCAGAAAGAAGATGACAGTAGAGTCAGTGAACCTGAAGATATGGCAACAGAAATTACCCAATCTTAACAGAAGAGAGAAGAAATATTTTTTAAAAAATAAACAATCTCTCGGGGCCCTATAGGATATCAAAAGGTATCAAGCTAGAATTCTGTATTCACTAAAAGTATAGTTCAGAAATGAAGACAAACACATTATCAGACAAAAAAGCAAAAAACAGGCTAGGTGCAGTGGCTCATGCCTCTAATTTCAGTGCTTCGGGAGGCTAAGGCAGGAGGATCACTTCAGCCCGGGAGTTCAAGACCAGTCTGAGCAACATGGTGAGGCTCCGTCTCTACAAAAAATTAGCTGGGTGTGGTGGCGTATTAGTCCCAGTAGCCGAGGAGGCTGAGGCTGCAATGAGCTGTGATCACACCACTGCACTCCAGCCTGAGACAAGACTCTTCGGTGGCGGCTGGGGGCGGGGGCGGTGGAGAGGGAGAGGAAGGGGGAGGGGGATGGGGGAGGGGAGAGGGGCAGGGAGGAAGGGAAGGGGGGGGGAGAGAGAGAGAGAGATTGAGATTGACACCTACTCTAAAAGAAAAGCTGTAAGAAATTCTTTGGGTGGAAGGGAAATGATATGGGGGTAAACTTGGAACTACAGGAAAGAAGGAAAAGCGACGGAAATGGTAAATACCTGGGTAAATATTATACACTATTTTTCTCCACTTAAATTCTTGAAAACATAAAACTGTTGAAATAAAAAACTGTAACATCATACTTAGTAGGAAGAGTTAAATGTTTATAGACATAACACATATGACAACTGTAATAATAAAGAGGCTAGGAAAAAAATCTATGTTTTACTTTGAGGAGGTAAAATATTTACCCTAACTAGAATGTCAAGAGTTAG
Source organism: Symphalangus syndactylus (assembly GCF_028878055.3). NCBI lineage: Eukaryota > Metazoa > Chordata > Mammalia > Primates > Hylobatidae > Symphalangus > Symphalangus syndactylus. The sequence continues at coordinate 33,442,261 of NC_072427.2, forward strand.
ATTATACTCCCTAGAGCAACCACTAAAATAGTAAGACCAAGAGAAAAGCTTTTAAAAAGCCAATAAATATACCAAGTAGAATATTTTAAAAATTTCAAGTAATCCAAAAGGCAGAAAAAGGAGGAACAAAGAGAAAAGTAATTTTAAAAGGCCTAAATCTAACCATGTAAATAATAACATCAAGTGTAAATGTTCAAAACAAACCATTTAAAAGGCAGGGCAACCGCTCAGATTTTTTTTTAAAAAGGGCAAAACCATATGCTGTCCGTAACAGCCCAGTTTTCAATGTAATGATTGATATATACAGATTAAAAGTAAAAAGATGGGAAAAGATGTATCATGCAAACACTAATCACATGAAGGCTACAGTGGCCCTATTTCTATCAGACAAAGCAAACTCCAGAACAAGGAAAATTAGCAGTAGTAACTTCAAATAAAGAAAAAGCCGATAGAAATCAAATAGATGATTCCACAATTACACTTAAGAGATTTCAACACTCCTCTCTCAGTAATCCACTGAATATGTAGACAGCCTACTTCCAAATTAAACCATCTTTTGCTAAATCCAAGCTTGAAAGAGGAAATCTCAAAGAAAATTAGAAAATATCTTGAACTAGACAAAAATGAAAATACAACATATCAAAGTTGTGGGACATAACAGTGTTTACAGGAAAATTTATCACATTAAATGCTTATCTAAGAAAATCAGAAAGATCTCAAACACTTCAGGAAAAAAAAGAAAAAGAAAAACCCAAAGCAAGCAGAAGAAAGGGAGTAATAAACAGCAGAAGTCAATGAAACTAAAAAGGAAAAAAAAAGAAAGCGAGAAACAAAACCAAAAGCTAGTGCTAAAGATCAATGAAACTAATAAAACTCAACCTAGGACGATAAGCAACTACTACAAACTCTTTGTCCATTAAATTCATCAACTCAATAAAACAGGTCAACTTCTTAAAGACACAAATTACTAAACCTCACTAAAGAAGAAACAGATAACACGAATGCTCCTATATCTATTAAGCAAATTGAATATGTAATTAACTCTCTTCCACAAAGAAAACTCATGGACCAAAAATGGTATCACTGGAAAATTCTACTAATCATTTGAGGAAGAAAAAAAAAAAATCTACACAACTCTTCCAAAAACTAGAAGAGGAGGGACCACTTCCCAATTTCCATAAGATCATACTGATATCAAAATCTGACAGACATTTCAAGAAAATTACTATATGAACAAAGATGCAAAAATCCTCAACAAAGTATTAGGAAATACAATCTAGCAATATATAAAAAGGATAATTACACCACAATCAAGTGGGGTTCATCCCAGGATTGCAGGGATGGTTTTAAACATTCAAAATTCAATTTAATTACCACACTAAAGCCTAATGAAGTCATAGGATAGGATATAAATAAAGCATTTGACAAAATTCAACACCCACTATTATAAAAATCTCTCAGCAAACTAGGAAACAAAAAAGAAGTGCCTTAGAAGAGGCACTTCTAGGCCAAGTGCCTAGTCACTCTTAATCAACTCTGTACTGGAGTCTTACAAATACAATATGGCAAGAAAAAGAAAAGAAACTGGAAAGGAAAAAAGCTGTTTCTAGTCAGATGACTATGTATGTGGCTATGCAGAAAATCCCATTAATCTACAAAAAATTCCTAGAAGAAATTAGTTTAGCGAAGTCCAAGGCCAATATAAAAAGATAAGCTGGGCCAGGCACGGTGGTTCATGCCTGTAATCCTAGCACTTTGAGAGGCCGAGGTATGTGGATCACCTGAGGTCAGGAGTTCAAGACCAGCCTGGCCAACATGATGAAACCCCATTTCTACTAAAAATACAAAAAACTAGCAGGGCATGGTGGTGGACGCCTGTAATCCCAGCTACTCAGGAGACTGAGGCAGGAGAATCACTTGAATCCGGGAGGCGGAGGTTACAGTGAGCCAAGATGGCGCCATTGCACTCCAGCCTGGGCAACAAGAGCAAAACTCCATCTCGAAAAAAAAAAAGAAATAAAGAAAAGATCAGCTATATTTTTACATACTAGCAATGAATAACTGAAGATCAAAAAAATTTTAAGCGCCACTTACGATAGCACCAAAACATGAAATACATAGGTATAAATTTAATATGTGAAGAACGTGTACACGGAAAACTGCAAAATACTGATGAAAGAAATTTTAATAAGACCTAAATAATGGAGAGAGATGCCATCTTCATGGATTGGAAAATAACATAGTTAAAATGTTAATTCTTCCCAAACTGACCTATAGATTCCACTCAATGCCAATCAAACTCCAAATATTTTTTGGATAAACATCAAAGTGATTCTAAATTTTATATGGAATACCAAGGAAACTAGAGTGGCCAAATTTTGAAAAATTTTAAAACAGAACACCTGATTTCAAAACATAACTATGAAGTTACAGTACTGGCAAAAAGATATACAGATCAAAAGAATGCAATGGAGACCAGAAATAGACCCACATAAATACAGCAAAAGCGATCTTTTACAAAAGTGATAAAACAATTCAACGGGGAAAAAGTCTTTTTTTTTTTTGAGTCAGAGTCTCGCTCTGTTGCCCAGGCTGGAGTGCAGTGGCGCAATCTCGGCTCACTGCAAGCTCCGCCTCCTGGGTTCACGTCATTCTGCTGCCTCAGTCTCCCTAGTAGCTGGGACTACAGGCACCCACCACCAAGCCCAGCTTATTTTTTTAGTAGAGATGGGGTTTCACCATGTTAGCCAGGATGGTCTCGATCTCCTGACCTCGTGATCCACCTGCCTCGGCCTCCCAAAGTGCTGGGTAGTACTGGAGTAATTAAGATGTACATATTTTTAAAATGTACTTTAGCTCACATTTAATACAAAATTAATAATGGATCAGACCCAAATGTAAATCAGACTATAAAACTTCAAGGAGAAAATGTTTGTGACCTTAAGTTACACAAATAGTTCGTACATACATCAAAAGCACAATCCATTAGAGAAAACGGATACACTGAAATCCATCAAAAGTAAAATATACTGTTAAGAAAATACAAGATAAACCACAGACTAGGAGAAGATATCTGCAAATTACATTTCTGATGAAGAATTTGTATCTAGAACAATTTTTTAAAAATATAAAAACCTAACAATAAGAAAATAAAAGCCCATTTTAAAAACTGATTTATAATTCCATTTATATGACACAGTGGAAAAGGCAAAATTACAGGGCTCAGGCCAGAAGAGGTGGGAGATGCCTGTAGTTCCAGGTACTCAGGAGGCTGAGGCAGGAGGATCACTTGAGCTAAGGAGTTCAAAGATGTAGTGTGCTAGGATCCCATCTGTCAATAGTCACTGCACTCTAGCCTGGACAACATAGTGAGGCCCCATCTCTCTTTGGGGGGAAAAAAAAAGGTGGGGCTGGAGTGGGGGAGTGGTGTCACACCTGTAATCCCAACACTTTGGGGGGCCAAGGCAGGAAGACTGCTTGAGCCCAAGAGTTTCAGACTAGCCTGGCCAACAAAGCAAGACCTCTACTAAAAATTTTTAAAAACTAGCCAGGCATGATGACACACACGCCTGTAGTCCCAGCTACTCTAGAGACTGAGGTGAGTAGGATCCCTTGAGCCCAGGGGCACAAGGCTGTAGTGACCTATGATCACATCACCGCATTCCAGCCTGGGCAAACGAGTAAGACCCTATCTTAAATGAATGAGTGAAAATAAATAGAAATAAATAAGGATAGGGCACAAATCCAGAGCTGCCAAATATTAAAGGTGGGGGAGGGTTTGACTAAACAATCGGGTAGAAAGAAATCTAAGGGGTGATGGTGAGGGAAAACTATTCTGTAAATGAACTATGGTGGTGGTTTACACAACTCTAGGCATTTATCAAAACTCAGAGAACTGTATGCTCCAGTGTAAATTATATTGTATGAAACTTAAAACAAAGTATTCAACTAAAAACGTACTCTAGCCTGCACTGGAGCACCTGTAGTGAAGTTCTTTTAAAAAGAACAATGTGGGCCAGGTGTGGTGGCTCACACCTGTGATCCCACCACTTTGGGAGACCGAGGCAGGTGATCACTTGAGGTCAGGACTTCAAGGCCAGGCCGACCAACATGATGAAACTTGTCTCTACTAAAAATACAAACATTAGCTAGGAGTGGTGATGCACACCTGTAGTCCCAGCTACTCGGGAGGCTGAGGCATGAGAATCACCTGAACCCAGGAAGCGGAGGTTGCAGTGAGCTGAGATCAGGCCACTGCACCCAGCCTGGGCAACAGAGCAAGACTCAGTCTCAAAAAAAAAAAAAAAAAAAAAGGGCCAGGCACAGTGGCTCACGCCTGTAATCCCAGCACTTTGGGAAGCTAAGATGGGTGGATCACCTAAAGTCAGGAGTTTGAGACCAGCCTGATCAATATGGTGAAACCTCGTCTCTACAAAAAATACAAAAATTAGCCGGGCATGGTGGTGGTATATGCCTGTAGTCCCAGCTACTCAGGAGTCTGAGACAGGAGAATTGCTTGAACCCGGGACGTGGAGGTTGCAGTGAGCTGAGACTGCACCACTACACTCCAGCCTGGGTGACAGAGACTCCATCTCAAAAAAAAAAAAAAAAAAAAAAGAACAATGAGAGTAAAAGGGAATGCTGAAAAGGAGAACACAGATTTGAAATTATTTAGTGCCAGGCACAATGCTAGATACTTTATATATATTATTTCATTTAATCCTCACATCAACATTTTATGCAAGTTAGATATGATTTACATTTTACAGACAAGGTTACAGAGGTTAAGTGTCTTGGTCCAAGATAAAATAGGCTAGTAGGATTTGAATACATGGAGAAATTATTTTTTAATTTATGATTATAGCACCACTCCCTACAAGGACTTGTCAAAGGAGAGAAATTCACTTCGGTGTGTCACCAAAACTGATAGTTTAGTGAAAAGCCAATTCAAGCTCTTGGTTGAAATAAAGAGCTCTTCATTCTTTTTAAAGGATATAAACAAACCAAACAAAAACAGTTTGAGTAAAATCACTATAATCAGAAAACTAGTACTAATACTAGCAGCAGTACATTTAACTTTTAGGACAATAAAACAACCTAAAACCTTACATCTTGTCTAGTTATAACTCTAAATCAGTACCACCTACCCCCGCCCATTCTGGCTACATATAAGAATATCCCGAGGAACTTCAAAAATACCATTAATTGGGCTTTGCCCCCAGCAATTCTGATTCAGCTGTCAAGGGTAGAATATGAGTATATGTATTTTCATCCAACATTTTTATCTGAAGGTCCCCAGATGATCCTAACATGCAGCCAGAACTGGGAACTACTGCTGTAAACAATTTCCCACTACAGAGGCTCTGAAAAAGTACATCTGTAGAACTCCCATGAATGTGGCAGTATAGTATTTTAGTAATCTAAAGAAAATAATATTCCAGGCTCAGAGCAGCTGTATTTACTTTAAAGTTTTGCATTTTGAGAAAGTTGATTAGTAAGTCTGATTATGTCAACTGTCCTAGCCGAAGCTTTAACATCAATTGCACCATCATCCCCTATCCTTTGATCAAGTGGTTCTCAATTTTAGTAGCATATAAGAATCAATTTTAGTAGCACATAAGAAGCTCTTAATTGACTTATTTATTTATTTTTATTTAAAGACAGGATCTTGCTATGTTGCCCAGGCTGGTCTCAAATTCCTGGGCTCATGCAATCCTCCAGCTTCAGCCTCCCAAAACACTGGGATTATAGGAATAATACTGTGCACTGTACACAGCCATCTAGGAAGCTTTTAGACAAGCCACACACCCCAAGCCAAATATATCAGAATATGGGGGAAGTGAGGAAGAGGGCTGAGGGGGACACCTGGGCATTACCATTTTCAAAAACTCCCAAGAGATTCCAATAAGCAGTCACAGTGGAGAACCATAATCTGGATACACACATGTGTGCAGACAGGCCCATATTCAAGAGTGTGACAAACTCTCCAGGTAGAATCACAACCAAAGCCAGGCATGGTGGCTCACGCCTGTAATCCCAGCACTTTGGGAGGCCAAGGCAGGTGGATCACTTGAGGTCAGAGTTCGAGACCGGCCTGGCCAACATGGCAAAACCCTGTCTCTACTAAAAATATACAAATATTAGCTGGGCATGGTGGTGTGCACCTGTAGTCCCAGCTACTTGGGAGGCTGAGGCAAGAGAAACACTTGAACCCAGGAGGCAGAGGTTGCAGTGAGCTGAGATCATGCCACTGCACTCCAGCCTCCAGGCGACAGGGCAAGACTGCGTTTCAAAAAATAAAAACATACATACATACATAAAAATAAAGAATCACAACCAAATTGCTGAATGACATTCCTATATTTAGCAGAGTGGGAGGCAACTACTTTTTCAAAAATCTCAAGAGACAACTTTCTTATTTTAGGATAAAGGTAAGCAAAAAAAAACACAAAAAAAACAGAAAAACACTTTTTTTATTCCAGTTTACATACACACAAAACCCACCTTTTTATTATTTCAGAATTTGATCTGAAAGAGAATTAAATAGGTTAGAGGCACCACCTTAAAACTCAGTTTTAAGATTTTCCTACAGAAGCATGGGCTCATGTTTTCATAAAATCTACAAGCTCCTCAAATGAGCTGCTTATGGGTCCAAAATTTAAAGAGTATTTTTTAATACTTTTTAAACAATATTAGAAACTCAAAAGCCACAAAGTATAAAAACATCTGTATTCTAAGGAATATTTGTAAACCCTACAACAAAAATAAGCAAGCATACCCACCCATAAAAGAAAATAATCCAACAAAAATGGACAGTTTATCAATTCGCATGTATACAATTGGCCGAAAAATACATGAAAATATCCAATCTCCTTAATACAATGAATGCTTTAAATCTTCCACAATGACTAAGTTCTTTTTGAGACGGAGTCTTGCTCTGTCGCCCAGGCTGGAGTGCAGTGGCGCAATCTCACCTCACTGCAAGCTCCGCCTCCCAGGTTCACGCCATTCCCCTGCCTCAGCCTCCTGAGTAGCTGGGATTACAGGCACCCACCACCACGCCTGGCTAATATTTTTGCATTTTTTAGTAGAGAAAGGGTTTCACCGTGTTAGCCAGGATGGTCTCGATCTCCTGACCATCCTGTCCCCTCTCTAGCTCCCCTCTCTGCTAAGAGCCATTTTCATCGCTAAAGAAAATTATCCACCTCCACCATCCTTCAAGCGTCTGGCAGGACCTCATTTTTCTTGGACACCAGACAAGAACTTGGGACCCACCAAGTGCAGGTACCCAAAAAATGCTGTCTGGCTGGGTGCGGTGGCTCACACTGTAATCCCAGCACTCTGGGAGGCCGAGGCGGGCAGATTAACCTGAGGTCAGAAGTTCGAGTCCAGCCTGGCCAGCATGGCAAAACGCCATCTCTACTAAAAATACAAAAATTAGTGGGGTGTGGTGGCGGGCACCTGTAATCCCAGCTATTTGAGAGACGGAGGCAGGAGAATCGCTTGAACCCAGGAGGCAGAGGTTGCAGTGAGCCAAGATCGTGCCACTGCACTCCAGCCTGGGCAACGAGGGCGAAACTCCATCTAAAAATAAATAAATAAATAAAGGCTGTCACACTGGCCCTTTGCCCTCACTAGTGGAGGGCAGCTGCCCCATGCAACAAGGCAAGGAGCCTACTGAGCTGATAACTGCTGTCCACAGACAGTGGAGCTAAGACAGCATTGTAACATGCCCTCTAGGGCTTCAGGGGTTGCAGGCACCCCAACCTGGATGCCATCGCAGGGCCCACATGAAACTTGCTCCTGCCAGCACCCAAAGCAGCCAGCCAGATCCCGCACTCACTCGCTCACGTGCTCCCTCCTGCAAGGGGTTGAGAGCTGTGGGCAGAGTAAATGGGGCACCCCCATCACAAGTCCAAAGAAGGGGTCAAGAAAAATCCTGCATCACATACAGTACCATCTACTAAATGTAAGAGTAGCATTTTGTCACCAAAGGATGCTCTTGACTTTGATCAATCAGTATTTGGTGGAGGGAATAGAAACCACTTGATATTCTGAGCAAAGGGGAGGTAAAAAGGAATTAGATGCTTAGTTATGGGAAAGAATGGAGGAATGGGGCTATAGGAGTATGTCTCCAGGAGTGACTACCAGAATACTACAGAACTGAAATGAAGCTACCAATGGGACCACTAAATCCAAGAACACATGGCAGATAACTGTGATCCAAGGATTGGAAAGCTTGAATCAGGACGTTGCCACTGTCACAACTGCCTCTAAATACCCAGCTAGGGGATGTACACAATAAAACAGTCTAGCTGCTGCCTTAACCACAAAAGCCTCTTGATAACTCAAGATGCTGGAGAATAAATAATGCTATGCTGCATTTCTGCTACTGTTGGCAAAATCTCACTTCCTCATGACCCAGACCACAAAAATGAAGAAAACATAAACTCCCTTCAAATCTCCCACATATATATTCTAATTGTCATCAACTACTTTATATCTAGAACCCTAAATGCAAAATAGTCTGAGAAATAGTTTTTGGCCTTCTAGACTACCTAGGACAGAGAAGCCCTTAGTGGGGCTGAGGGAGACAATCCACACAATCTCTAGATGGCTTAAAAGTATGTGCATTTTAAAATAATTTACAACTAAACACTAATCATCAAACTCCCAGTTTTGAATATTTACTTCTAAGCTACCTCGGGAGAAGGAAGGTAAAAGAGAAGGTAAAAATGTTGAGGATAATATTCTTGAGAGAACTCCCCCTTAAAGATGCTTCCCAGATTACTTCAGCAGGCAGCAATGTCATACCTTCATCACTCTTTTTTTTTATTTCATTTTATTTAAGACAGGGTCTGGCTCTGTCACTCAGGCTGGAGTACAGTGGCGAGATCTTGGCTCACTGCAACTTCTGTCTCCCAGGCTCAAGCAATCCTCTCACCTCAGCTTCCCAAGTAGCTGGGACTACAGGAACACGCCACGATGCCAGGCTAATTTTTTAATTTTTTTGTAGAGACAGGGTTTCGCCATGTTGCCCTGGCTGGTCTGAAACTCTTGGGCTGACGCAATCGGCCTGCCTCAGCCTCCCAAAGTGCTGGGATTACAGGCATGAGTGAGTGCCCAGACACTCATTACTCTTGGAGATTATTTAAAGCAAAATTTAACAATGACAAGTTTCAATTAACTGTTGGCAATCCTATAAATACATGACAATTTGAAATTTTGCTAAGATATGCATTTGATTTAAATATGTAATCCTGATGCATCCAAACTTGTTAATAAATGTGCCTAGCCAATGACACATCTGGGCTTTGCTGTTCTTTGCACATTTATTTTATGAGGGAAATTACTTCCATGTCATCCCAAATATATCATAAAGATTTCATCTCTAGAAAACATCAGAAGTTTAATCAGTGTTTAATACAATGTTTCTATAAGTAGAAGGATGTTATCACTATGTATAATCATTTGATTTCTTCCATAAAAATTCAACGGCAAACCAAAGGGGAGAGAGATAACGGAAGGGTATATTTATATGAACAATAGAAACAATAGGTAAGGTATCGTTCAATGTTATATCAAAAACAAAAAACTCAAGACTTAAAATAGCAGTCTATGACTTTGCATCAAGAGACAAGTCACTTCTAATATACAACACCCTAGTTTTTAAACTTTTATCATTACCTGAAACCCCATTCAGGCAAGATTTTCTTGGGTTGCAGTCTCTTAACTGGCTATTCCTTATAGGGGCAAAAAAGCCCTATTGATAAAAAGGGTACAAACTAAAGGTAGGGCCAAGAAACAGGTAACTTAAATTCCAAACTACCCTGGCACAGTGGGGCTAATGTAAACCATAAATACAGACCACCTCATGCTACTTTATTATTTTTGTGGTGATTCAGAATTGTGAGATGATTAAAGTTATTTTGTAACCTTTCAGTTATTTGTTCACATTCTCACTTCTGGGTTCCAACTGTTAAGCCCTAAGTATCAGCATTCCACATATCTACTATGGCACACACTAAAAATGTTCCACCAAACACACAAGCAAAACATTTGCGTGACTTCAATGTAACTCCACTTCTTTAACACAACCACTATGTCATCAACAAACCATCTAGAGACAGCATACAAAAGTTTGATTTTTAACAGCATTTGAACCAGTACTTTCTCAAACCGTGCAACTCAAAACACTTACTGATAAGTGGTGGGATTCTGATTAGCAATTCACTGCTTCTTACTCTTCCATGCTATATATTTGTGTATACAGCAAATAAAATTTTGTTCAGTAACAAACATAAGATTATTTGAAAACCATACTTCTAATTTTATTTTAAAAGAGTGGGCATTTAAATAAATTTGTCTCTTAAAAACTGTTTTCTAAGAAAAATTCTATTTTTGAAAAATGCCATTGTAGGCTTCTTTAAAGTTAATAAAAGTCATAAATCCAAATGATCTTGAATTAGACAAAAATATACCCCTGTATCCTTTAAGTTTTAAAACCAAGCAATTAACAGGCCATGTAAATCTCCGCTACATTCTCTGTCAGTTATTCTCAAAATACACAGCTCAATAATTACGAATCATGACAAAGGAATATATAGTGTGTACCTCCTCCCATGAAGGCTGATAGTGAATATTTGGTCTAAGAACACGTCTACATAAACCTCCTGATGATATTTTAAAGAATGAAGGTATCATTAAATGTAGACCTTAAGGATTACATTAAATCACTTTTAAATTATTTTATTTAATATACATACATAGTTTTAGAAGTTAATGGTACTGCAAGATTTAACAGTCTTCTTTGCCATACTTCAGTCACTACTGATTTCTAATCCTCTGAGGTAACCATTTTAAACTCTTCAGTGTCTTCTAGTATTTACTTTTATGCTAAATAATATGCTTATGCTCAAGGAGTTATTATTTTTCTATTTTAGATATTATCTGTCACCTTCCTGATGTGAAAGATGAGGATTTAGCATGCTACATGCACCACTCAATCTTTCTTCCATAACTTATCATCATTTTAAGTTATATCCATTGTTTTTAACATTCAACTGGTAGGAATTCCAAAAGAAGAGAGGGAATGAAATTAGCAAAGCAGTAACAGAAGTTAATTCCCCTAAGCTTTATAAGGACACAAGTCTTCCAGTTGAAAGGGTTCACTAAAGATCCAACACAATGGATCAGAAGATTCACACTTACACATCTCTTCAGAATGCCAGAGAAAAGGCTGAAACTTAAAAAAAAAAAAAAAAAGAAGTCATAAAGTGGCTCACACCTGTAATCTCAGCACTTTGGGAGGCCGAGGCGGGCAGATCACGAGGTCAAGAGATCGACATCATCCTGGCCAACACAGTGAAACCCCGTCTCTATTAAAAATACAAAAATTAGCTGGGCGTGGTGGTGCGCGCCTGTAGTCCCAGCTACTTGGGAGGCTGAGGCAGGAGAAATCGCTTGAACACGGGAGGCAGAGGTTGCAGTGAGCCAAGATCGCGCCACTGCACTCCAGCCTGGCAACAGAGCACGACTCCATCTCAAAAAAAAAAAAAAAGAGATGACAACCAGACTACTATCGGTCTTATCACCAACAGTGAGTGCAGAAGGCAATGTCTTGCATAAATATTCTAATCTAGAGTTTCCAACCTAGCCAATCTAGCAATCAAGTTTGAAGGAAAATTAAGCACATTATCAGAGCCACAATAAGTAACAGCCTAAGAAAAGTGTTGTGAAAAAAAGTGTTGTGAGAGTTAAATTAAGGATGCAGTCCAGCACAATGAGATTCAATCAAGAAAAAGACATGTATCTAAGAATCAGAGGCTCCAACACAGGAGAAGAATGATGCAAAGTCCATGGTTGAGAGCTACATGTAAGAGGCTTAGATTCTGCTCTGATTACAAGAGCAGAATGAAGGGCTCCAAGGAGTATAAATAAACCCAAACCATCTTGCTACCAGAGTACTGTTCTTAGGAAGGTTCACAGCATTTGAAATTAGACCTGTTAAAAACAAGAAGCAACAGTAATCATAATACACTACTTGGAATGTCATTGATATTTATAAACCATAAAAACAAACATTCAATGATGTTACTTCAAAAATCAAGCTATAAGCAAACTAATAACATTCGGTTATAATCACAAGACAAAAGTATTTTGATAACATATAACTATAGCTGGCATAAAGTGGGGTTCTCAAGGATGGAGGAAGAAAAAGGAAAGAGATAATGTCAAAAGCAAGAGACATATTAAAGCTATAAATGTAATCATTATAAGATATAACATTTACATTTGTTACCACATGCATGTATTGCTTTTTTTTTCTTACAAATAAACTGGAGAAAGAGCTACAATAATTATACATTAAATATCATTACTGGCTGGGCTCAGTGGCTCACACCAACACTTTGGGAGGCCAAGGCAGGTGGATCATTTGAGATCAGAAGTTCGAGGCCAGCCTGACCAACATGGTGAAATCCCGTCTCTAATAAAAATACAAAAATCAGCCAAGTGTGGTGGCGTGCGCCTCCCAGCTACTCAGGAGGATGAGGCGGGAGAATGGCTTGAACCAGGGAGGCAGAGGTCGCAGTGAGCTGAGATCACACTACTGCACTCCAGCCTGGGTGACAGAGCGAGACTTTGTCTCAAAAAAAAAAAAATTTATGAAAAGGTGCAAACGATATAAAAAGGCAATTCAGAAAAATGTAAATTAAAACAACTAGTATTTTCTTTACCAGATTAATAAAAATTTGAAGAGTTTTTTTTTTTTTTTTTTTTTTGAGATGGAGTTTTCCTCTTGTTGCCCAGGCTGGAGTGCAGTGGCACAATCTTGGCTCCCTGCAACCTCCGCCTCCTGGGTTCAAGCCATTCTCCTGCCTCAGCCTCCCAGGTAGCTGGGATTACAATAGGCATGCACCACTACACCCGGCTAATTTTGTATTTTTAGTAGAGACGGGGTTTCGCCATGTTGATCAAGCTGGTCTCGAACTCCTGACCTCGGGTGATCCACCCCCTCAGCCTCCCTAAGTGCTGGGATTACAGGCGTGAGCCACCATGCCGGATCAAGATTCTTAATAGTTATCAGCAAGGGTATACAGAAAATGGTAGTTCACACACATGTAAATATAAACATAACTTTTGAAAACATTCAGCCTTCTTTACAAAAACTCTGTAAGGGAAGGGAAGAAGACACAAATATGAGTGAATTAGATGTCCAACAATAGAAAAACTGATAAACTGATATGGTTATATTAGAAAATACCATACAATTTTTCAATCTATAGTATACTGCTAAAGGAAAAAACAGCAACTTGCAGAATAAGGTAGAATTGGAGCAGAAGTGAGAAAGCACAAATGTGCCTCGCTTTTATTTAAAAAAAACATTTTGGTTGCAGATTAAAGTCTATTGACATAAGAATGCACCATTTTAAAAAGTCAAATCTTTCTGAGCAGTGATTTACATCTAGTCAAGAAGTTCACATCTTCATCTCCTTAAGACTCCCCTTTTGTGATCTATTTAGTGGAGCATTAAATACCTAAATACCTTTGGTAGAATCAAAAACAGATAAGTGAAAAGTTTTCCAAGACCAGCTGAAAAAAAATCTTAAAAAAACCCAAAACATTTTAACACTATTGATTCGAAACATCCCTACTATGGTGTATTATGAAGCTTCACTTCCACATTCAAGAAACTAGATCTCCTCAATATAGTATATGGAGTTTATAAAAGTATTAACTAACATCAGCATTTGAGTCAGAATTTAGGCTGTGGTAAGATCTTAGGTTTTACAGCTAAGATTGCTGGTTTGAAAACCCAACAATCTTCACTGAAGAACAAATACATATTTTTGTCTGACTTTTCATTTGGGAAGCCTTGAGAACCACTCTACTCACCTATTCAGGAAAACACAGCCTCTTCTTTTTAGAAGCATAACAGCATAGAAAATGATGCAAATATCTGCATCATTCCACCATCCCTATAGCACTCACTTTTCAGCCAATACTAGAATGACACATGCAACCTAACACTTAACCTTATAAGCCTTCCATTTCATCTTCAAGTGTTTGCAACGTATGATTAAGTCTTAAAACTTGCCTGTAACTGATGTTTTAGGATTCAGTATAAAAATGCTATTGCCCTTCCATCCTAACCCTGTTTTTTTTTTAAGCCAGAAATTGCTATTATAACTGCTATCATTTAGCAAGTAAACTGATACAAATACTTAAGTAAATGGTACAAATATTTAAATAGAATTTCTTAATCTTCCTCATAGAAGTCAGCGAAATAACGGGAAGATTTAGATTATTTTCATCAAAATATTCCAGAGTCAGGAATGTAAATAAACATTAACACATAAATATACACACATAGCTCAATCTATCTTCTCTGTTTCTCTTCCCAGTTTACAAAATAGGACCCTTTATCATAGTTTCTGAAAATCAGCCAGCTCCATAAATCAAATTAATACCATTAATATCCTCCATTTAATTATCTCTTCTATTATTCGGCATCTTAAAGACAGTGGCAAATGCCATTTACTTTATTGCCTAAGTGCCAAGCAGGCTTCTGGTTTAAAACATAATAATAAAATTGTGCCCTTTACAAGTACATCACATTTGTCATGTCAAAACAAGCTTTCCCACAAAGATTTATAGGATAAACGATGTGCCCTTAAATAATGAGGTACTGGTTGCCAATGTCTGTGTGTTAAGTATGTGTGTTTAATGGTCCTTTAATGACTTGTCTTTGGAATGATTCTGTCCTACCTTTGCTGCTGCAGCCCGCCTGTCCTTTGCATCACTGAATTCATACTTCTGGAAGTACCCAATATGCACTGTAACAGACAGATGGACAGATGAATGGGCCACAGCGGCAAAGGCCAAAGAGACACACTTGATAAAAATTAAAATCAAGGTATATAAAGGGGTGGGGAAAACCAGAAGAAAAAACATCTATCTATATTCTATAGTAAAATACCTGAACTTGGTATTTGCAACCATCCCATGCACATATCCAAATAAGCCATTCTTGATTATCACAACAGGCAAAATAAATCAGTATTTTTAATACCACTGACAGTTACAGATACAGCAGGCACTTTTGTAACCAGGCCACACAGTTTCTTCAAATAGAGATTGCTCTTTGGTATATAAACTATCACATCCATAGAAGGCTTTCTGCACCAAAATTAAAATGGCAATTATTGCAAGCAGGAAGTTTCTACTGTGACGCTAAGGTCTGTGTGCTTACAGTATGTTTGTATTTCAGCATTTTGCCATTCTACATTCCTGCCTTTATAAAAACGGTTGCTAGCACCACATCTAGGTAAGATAACTTTGGGGGCTTAAAACAATATGTAACAGTATTATTTAGGTCAATTACCAAGCTATAATAGTAAGACATTTATATACAAAACTATGGCCAGGCACAGTGGCTCAAGCTTGTAATCCCAACACTTTGGTAGGCTGAGGTGGGAGGACTGCTTGAAGCCAGGAGTTTGAGACTAGCCTGGGCAACAGACCCCATCTCTAAAAAAAAATTTATTTTAATTAGGTGTGGTGTGTGCCTGTAGTCCCAGCTACTCAGGAGTCTGAGGCGGAAGGATTGCTCGAGCCCAGGAGTTGAAGGCTGCAGTGAGCTGTGATCACACCACTGCACTCCAGCCTGGGCGACAGAAAAATAGTGTCTCTTGAGGAAAAGAATTGTAGGATATATTTTTGTATAGTATATATATTTGTATATCACTAGTTTATATAGCATATATAGTTACACCTCAATAAGCTTCTAAAAGCTATTTGTAAAAAACAAACCTTAAAACAATGTCTCAACATTCTAGCTCAAGCCAGTATATTGTTTTGATACAGAAATTTTTTGCCTGACATTAACCCAAATACCTTTGTCTGACCTGTCTTCACCAAGAGCTTACAGTCATGAAAGAACAATTTTAATTTAATCGTTTTATTTTGCATGCATCTAAAATAAACTAGATCCATGCTACATGTTTAAGGAAGTTTCAGGAAACTTTTGTTTATAGGAGATCTAACCACTTGTATATTCTTCTGTTTATAGGAGATCTAACCATTTGTATATTCTTTATTGAACATGGACAAATAAAGAGACATGATAACCAAATGCAATCCATGATCCTTGACCGAAAGAAGAAAAGCTATAAAAGACATATTGGACAAATGGGGAATACTGAATTAGACTTTTTTTCTGTGACAACTTGAGATATACCATGAAATAACTCTCAAAAGTAGTTCAGTGGTTTTGATTATATGCACAAAGTTGTGACATAGTTGTGTCAACCATTAATTTTAGAACATTTCATCACCCCAAAAAGAAACCCTATACTCGGCCGGGCGCGGTGGCTCACGCCTGTAATCCCAGCACTTTGGGAGGCTAAGGCGGGCGGATCACGAGGTCAGGAGATCGAGACCACCCTGGCTAACATGGTGAAACCCCGTCTCTACTAAAAATACAAAAAATCAGCCGGGCGTGGTGGCGGGCGCCTGTAGTCCCAGCTACTCGGGAGGCTGAGGCAGGAGAATGGCGTGAACCCCAGGGGGCGGAGCTTGCAGTGAGCCGAGATCGCGCCACTGCACTCCAGCCTGGGCGACAGAGCGAGACTCCGTCTCAAAAAAAAAAAAAAAAAAAAAAAAAGAAACCCTATACTCATTGGAAGTCACTCCCCATTTCCCCCACTCAGCCTCTGACAACCACTGATCTACTTTCTATCTCTACAGATTTGCCAATTCAGGACATTTTGTATAAATGATATCACACAGTATAAGGGCTATCGTGACTGGTTAATTTTGCCACTTAGGCCGACCAGCTGAGAGCCTGTCATGAACACTGCCTAGGTCTCTTTTACTGAGGGAATGGAGAGCAACCATTAACTATTCACCAAGTTAGTTAAATGAAAGTTGCTTAAAGCTTCAACTACACAATTACAATACTCACAGATAATGAAACAGAATTTATTAAAATCAAATTTACATACGAAGTCACAGAGCTGGTAAAAGGCAAAGCTGGAATTGAATGTGGTTCTAAATGATACCAAAGACTTAATCATTAAGTTTTTTTTTTCCTAATAATTCGTCATTTCTCACTGGTATCTTGAATGCCTTCCCTCCTCCATTCCAGCCTTGCTAACCCATTTCTTTCACAGGTTATTCTAATGGATTACTCACTACTCTCCCAGTTTCCTAATCTCGTCCTGTTCTCATTTATTTCCTATAGTACCAACAGAGTGGCCTTTTAAACTCTAATTCCTTACTAATTTAAGTTTAAAGTTGTTTCACGTAGTCCTAGTGAATTAAGTCCATCTCAATAGCACTACGCTAAAAGCTTTCATAATCTGATCACACTGCCTGTCTAGCCCCAGCTCCTACCACTCTACTTCCCAGTAATTTCAGCAATATTCAATATACCAGAACTTCTTCCATTCCTCTTCCTCCTTTGTCTGGAATGCCACCTTTAACCCCATCTGCCTAGTAAGCTACCATTCATTTTTCAAAATTCAGCTTCCATTCCTACCAGCAAGTTGGTCCTCCCAGAGAATAGCATTAAATATTCCTTCTCGACCTTATGCTTCTACTATGAAACATACCATCGCATTATAATTTATTTATACATTATTTCTTAAAGAGTTGTCCATTATCTGTATTCCCCCAGCAGTGTGGCAGCTAAAGAAATCTCAGCTGATAAAAATAAATCAAGTACTCAATTTACAAATGGTTCCCAATTAAACTGAAGCATTATTTTTAGGGACCCACTAACCTCAGAAATTCATAAAGTAACTATAACATGATTATTTAGGATCTTAGAAGAAATATAAAAATCAGGTTGGGGAAGGGTTCTGCATTTATGAGAAAAGTACTAAGACATCAATAATACTGTGAGGGAAGGAACCAGGTAGTTGAGGTATAAAGGCGGATATATATGTGTTTTTTAAATCTTTTGTGCTTTTTGAATTTGAACCAAGAAAATATATGTATGCATAGTCAAACAATAAAAAATTTAAAATCCTTTCAAAAAGTTTATAAACAGTCACTCTTAGCATACTAAGACTGTTTTAACTTTTTTAAAAAAATCTGAGGTTATGGAGAAAAGCTCAGTATACAACTTATTTCTATATTTTGTTCTGTACATAGAATGAAGAAAAACCTGATTCACAAAGATAAGTTTGCAACACAATTTCAATATTCTTTGCTTAAGATGACCTAGAATCTTTAAAAAGGTAGTAGAAAACATTTTACTCAGAGCTAACTAGTTAACTGTCTAGAAAGTGCTTTTATTTTTATAAATTCTGAGTCGGAGTAAATATACAGAACTCAAAACTATTAATAATATAGTAATATCAAGATGAATTACTTATTCATTTGTTACTGCAAAATCCACCAACCCTTCAGTATCTGCAATGAGGGTATGAACAAACAGATCTGCCTGGTATTTATTTAATTGAGCAGGGTGCACATGTGCTGCTGTAGTGTTCTACCTTATGTAAACTTCGCCTGAACAGACATGCACAGGCCTCAATCCAAAATACCAGTGCAGAATAATCTTTCTAATCAACAATCCATAAGAAGTAAACCCAGAATAAGCAGCAGCTTTATTCTGGGTTCTGACCCCCCCCAAAAAAAGTGTTAGTCTGGATTAGGTTATTGCATTGCTAGTCTCCAATATGTTAAATAAGTCTTTAATATTATAGAATGGCTATCATGAGAAGGGTTAGAACCAGGTAGGTTCAGGTAAGAAGCTACAGGAAGACAAAATCAGAGTATGAAAGAACTCTAAATCAGAGGTCTTCTAGAAGTGGCTGTGAAGGTTTAGCCAGAGTAGACATTTACGAATAGTCTACAGGACCACTTACCAGGGAGGTAGTACTTGATATGTGGTTGGCTAGGATAACCGTTAGGATCCTTCCAACCTTGTTAATTTGACTCTATGTGAATCAAAAACTGTGTTGACTGTGGTATGAATCAAAGATTAGGCAAGCTTACTGTCATCCTTAAATCTTCAAATATTGCTTAATGTTATACTTTGATTTCTAAGGGTGACTAGAATACTTCTGTATATTTAAAAGTCCTATTTTCACCACTTTGGCTTTATAGCTGGGTGGAATGCAACATTATAATCAAGCTTCATACATTATCATATATCCTAAGGACCCAGCTATTATATTAATGCAATACAATTAGAGATGATTATTAAAAACAGACAACATTTTTAGGGCCAATGAAATGTAATTATTACATTTAAAAATTCTGTAACAAACCAGTGACTAAAATTATGTACATATGTTCTTTTCAAAGGAACATTTCCAAATTAAATGACAAGTAATTTGAGGCCCACTCCCTAAGTTTTCCCCTTCATAGGAGGTAAAGTGGTGAACAGGTTAAAAAATAAACATATTTTCTCACATTTGAAGTTAAACGGCATTAGTAATAAGCTCACCTGAGAACTTTACTAAAGAACTATTTTCTCATTACTGAGCAAAATAAACTGGCTCTTCTCCCTTTGAAACAAGCATTTGTTATCTAGTGCCTCCATTAACAGTTTCACGGTGCTATTCTTCCAGAATCTCTTGGTGCTTCTTTCAGAAGAATGCTGGGCTTTGTGGACCACTAGTCTAAGTTTGTAACTTCATACATCAATCATGAACAAATTTTATGTAATATATATGTATTCTATTACTTTGGTCGAGAATTACTTTTTATTAAACTTTGTGTTTTTAAATGCTTAGAGTAGAAAACAGTAAATGTTGTAACAGCAATTTTGGCTTGATATTTTCTTGAGGATGGTACATAAGTAAGCTGTAAAGTCTTAAATGGGGTATGTAGTAGACTTCTGACTCTATTCCACTCTTTATCATTTATTTGGATTCAGAGGCCACAGCAATGAAGTCACAAGTCAGAGCCCACTGACTCAGCCTGTGTAAGTCAGTCTTCTGGAGCACAGCAGGATGGAAAAAGGTAGAAGAGTTCCACAGAGGCAAACAGAAAATACCCAGCACACACAACAGTAACATTCACACGTTTGTGTATATCTAATGATATAAAATACTGAGTTCCAACTCCAGCTATGAAAAGCTGGTTATTTAATTCCTCTATGCCTCTAATTCCTTAACCACAAAACAGTAAAAATGTCACCTATTTCACACAACAATTGTGATAACTAAAGTTCTGTAAGATAACTGGTTAAGAGCAAAAAGTAGTATGTTAGAGAATGAGGGAAGGGTTAATTCAGTGAATTCAGTAGAAGAGAAATGTGAACAATTCACAAAGGAAAAAACAGGGATAGTACCAAGACTTATTTTTATCAATAATAAAATTAGAAAATTCATTCATATCTGACCTTTCAATTATTGTCTATCAGCTATGTTCCAGGAACTTTGTGGGTACAATGCGAATACCAAAATTAATACACTGATCAAACCACCAAGAATTTCAGAGTCTATCTAGTAAGGGAATAAATGACATAAGAGCTTTTTATTATAAAAGTATATACAAAATTCTGAGGCTCACAGGCAAAGATTCAAGGAAGAAACAATATTCACGGTGGGTCATGAAGTATGAATATATACAAAATTCTGAGGCTCACAGGCAAAGATTCAAGGAAGAAACAATATTCACAGTGGGTCATGAAGTATGAATGGGTTTATGGGGGGGTAGGGGGAAAGCATTTGAAGCAAAGGAAAAAAACCTTTCAAAGGCATACAGAAAATTTCCACAAGGAATGTGATTATTATGCTATAATACGAATAACCATAAAGAAATGACAGCTAAGGTAGATAGGGGCACATTATGAAAAGCCTGATCTATCATGCTAATAAATCTTTTATTTTTTATTTTTATTTCTTTTGAGACAAGAGTCTTGCTCTGTCATCCAGGCTGGAGTGTAGTGGCACGATCTCGGCTCACTGCAACCTCCGCCTCCCAGGTTCAAGCAATACTCCTGCCTCAGCCTCCCGAGTAGCTGGGATTACAGGAGCATGCCACCACACCAGGCTAATTTTTGTATTTTTAGTAGACACAGGGTTTCACCATGTTGGCCAGGCTGGTCTCCAACTCCTGACCTCATGATCCACACACCTCGGCCTCCCAAAGTGCAGGGATTACAGGTGTGAGCAAATCTTTCATCCTAATCTGCATTGTTTAGTCATTGGGACTCAAAGGCTCAAAACATGTTTGGCTAAGTAGGTTCTTTTTAAGTTTCCTATCCTATTGGCTGCCCACATAACCACTCCTATCCCTGCTTCCTCTCCCATCCCTGCTTGTCATGAATGATAAAGATTTGATATGCTTCCTCAGACTATAGATTTAGGCCAAATATGAACATTTTTGAGACTACAGTACAGTGGTCCCCAACTTTTTGGCACTAGGGACTGGTTTCATGGAAGACAATTTTTCCATGAAAGGAGGGGAAGGGGAGTGGAGACGGACAATGACAACAATGAATATTCCACCTCAGATTATCAGGCATTAGATTCTCTTAAGGAGTGCCAACCTAGATCCCTCGAATGCACAATTTACAATAGGGTTTGCACTCCTATGAGAATCTAATGCCGCTGCCAATCTGACAGGAGGCAGAGCTCAGGTGGTAATGCTCGCTGGCTGCTCGCCTCCTGCTGTGCAGCCCAGTTCCTAACAGGCCACAGCCTGGGGATCGGGAACTCCTGCTGTAATAAACTGAGTAAGGTGACTAACTTGTAAGAGAAGGAGACTTTTTTTTTTTTTTTTTTTTTTGAGAAGGAGACATTTTGGCATTCCCTGAAAAACATTTTTTTTGCTAGAGATGGGGTCTCACTATTTTGCCCAGGCTGGTCTCAAACTCCTTGGTTCTATCAATCCTCCTGCCTCAGCCTCCCAAAGTGCTGGGATTACAGGCATGAACCACCGTGCCTGGCCTCCCTGAAAAATCTGTGGTGACTATACGTATTACATTCACAAGGCTACAAAGGCCTCTTTTCCATTATTATCATCCTTTTCACAGTTCTTCTGATTTTTCTGATTTTTTTCCAAAAAGAGCCTTCTAATAGCTTTTAACAAGACTCTACTTATCCACAAAGATCAATATTTCCCTTTCCTAAAAACCAACTGGTTGCTTTGGAGGGCAAAGCTTTCCATAACCCACAGAGGTTACGGAAAGTGAATCATACCAAGGTTGACATCTTATAAAAATAACATTTCAAAAGACAAACTGGTAGTGTGTGGAATTTTGAGGTAACAGCAATACGCTAAGATTCTCAACTGTGGAAACCTGCCCAGGGTAGGTCCAGAAACAGAAACAAGCTCACAAGTCAAAAGCACACACAAATGTTTTTATTTTGGGATGACCACCATACTTCAGTATGCAGAAGTGCTTTATGCATACCTCCCATTTTGTCACACAAGCAATTAAGATGTGTCCTTAAGGAATAAGACTTAGAAAACTAGTAATTTTTACTTCTTCATTTAGGATTAAGTGAAACGTATTTTTTTACTCTGAGTGTGTGACGGTGAAGAACACAATGACTACTAGTATAGTTTGGTGCCACTGACATCTTTTGTATTAGGGTGCCAGTGGTTTTACCTACTTATTGCCCTGCAACATCAGCACAAATGCCAGAACATTTTAAGAGGCAAATAGTATCCTTCTGTTATTATTAAATAGTTTTGTTCTTATGGACCATACTTTGAGAAGTACTGTATTAAACTGATTCAACTGTCTTTTTTTTTTTTTTTTGAGACCTGGTCTCACCCTGTTGCC
The DNA here is from genome assembly GCF_028878055.3 of Symphalangus syndactylus. NCBI lineage: Eukaryota > Metazoa > Chordata > Mammalia > Primates > Hylobatidae > Symphalangus > Symphalangus syndactylus. The sequence continues at coordinate 33,465,017 of NC_072427.2, forward strand.
TAGGCTGGAGTGCAGTAGCACAATCTCGGCTTACTACAGCCTTGATTGACCTCTTGAGCTCAGCAATCCTCTTCTCCCACTTCAGTCTCCCAAGTAACTGACTACAGACACATGCCACCAAGCCCAGCTAATTTTATTTATTTTTTTGTAGAGAAAAGGTCTATGTAGCCCAGGCTGGTCTCAAACTCCTGGACTCAAGCAATCCTCTGGCCTCAAACTCCCAAAGCTCTGGGATTGCAGGCGTGAGCCACTGCACCTGGGTGATTCCACTGTCTTTAACATCATCACTGTGTCAGTTCACACAAAGTGCCAGGGAACTATATGCAAATAATAAAGCTTCACCTAAAAGGCTGAATATTCAGGGGCCTTAAGAAGCTTGTCCTCTTGGAATTTAAACATTTCTTCCTTCCCATCTTCTTACACTATCACTTTGGCATTATCTAGAAATCATAAAATAATTTGTTAGTGCCAGAAGAAAATCTTGTCTGGATCCCTTTGGTTTACCACAAGGAAACTGAGAAAGCAAGCATTTACTAGGCAAGGACAAACTTAAATATTTACTGAGTTTCTTCTGACACAGACTCTGTACTATATGCTATGGACACAAAGATGAAGGAGTTTTAGTTCTCACCTTCAAAACCCTCATATATAGCTAGATGCTTGGGTATAGGGATGGCTATATCATAACCTCTTATAGGCTATACCAAATATCCATTTGAAGCACTATCCAAACATAGATAAGGAAGCACAGGAAAGGTAGAGGAGAAGAACCTGAAAAGAGATGAGCCACCGCAGCCAGCGTGAGCAGATTCTCAATAGGAATATATCAGGCAGTTAAGAAGAGAAAGAGAGCTGGGCACGGTGGCTCATGCCTGTAAACCCAACACTTTGGGAGGCTGAGGTGGAAAGATCGTTTGAGTCCAGGAGGTCGAGACCAGTCTAGGCAACATGGCAAAAAATTCTGTCTCTACCAAAAACAAAACAAACAAACAAAAAATAAATAAATAAAAATAATAATACAAAAATTTAGCCAGGTGTAGTGGCATGCAACTGCAGTCCCAGCTACTCAGGAGGCTGAGGTGGGAGGATCACTTGAGCCCAGGAGTTCAAGGCTGTAGTGAGCCGTGATCGTGCCACTGCACTCCAGCCTGAGCGATAAAGCAAAAACCCTGCCTCAAGAAAAAAGAAAAGAGAGATAAAAACGGTATCAAAAGAAGAGGGACAAGTATGAACAAAAGCATGACAACACAAATATGTGTTATACAGTAAGGAATTACAAACAGTGCAACTGGGGGTAATAAGGGATGAGGAACAACAGCAGATGAGATCGAAAAAAATTAGCTATGTTAAGATGGGGAAGCCATGAGCCATAGTAAGAAGTGTGGAATAGACTTTTGACAGGAAGTCTCTTTTTAGCAGGAGGATGACTATTAAATTTGTGTTTGGTAATAGAATGATACACTGGAAGCCTAGAGACAAGGAGGCAAAATAAAAAGGTTCTAAACTAGGATTAGTTAGTAAAAAGGATAGCAACATCATGAAACAAATTTCAGAGGTAACCTGATCAGGGATAACTGGATGTGGAAAATGAAGGAAAAAAAAAAATCAAGGATGACTCAAATCCCAAGAATGGTTCTCAGATAAGCCAATCAAAGGGGGAAAAGCCTCAAAGAGAGAAGGTATTAAATTTGAGTTTCAAGTAAGTTTCAGATAAATATCTGTCCAAATGTCACAAATTCCAAGATAAATGTCCACATTAAGCCGGGCGCGGTGGCTCACGCTTGTAATCCCAGCACTTTGGGAGGCCGAGGCGGGTGGATCACGAGGTCAGGAGATCGAGACCACGATGAAACCCCGTCTCTACTAAAAATACAAAAAATTAGCCGGGCGTGGTGGCGGGCGCCTGTAGTCCCAGCTACTCGGAGAGGCTGAGGCAGGAGAATGGCGTGAACCCGGGAGGCGGAGCTTGCAGTGAGCCGAGATTGCGCCACTGCACTCCAGCCTGGGCGACAGAGCGAGACTCCGTCTCAAAAAAAAAAATAAATAAATAAAAAAAATGTCCACATTAGAGGCTTTCAATTATAAATACTTGCTAAGAATCAGGTAATACTTCTTGGTTTCTAGTTTACACTTTATCCCTAAAAACACTGTACAATTGTGATTAGGAGAGAGGATATATTACCAGGTAATTAGAGTCAGTTAATATCTGAGTTATAAGTATGACAGTTTCAAAGGCAATGGCAAAGCAAGCCTGGGGAGAAGTGTCTAGGATGATAGCTATTCTTAGCATTGTCTAAGCAAATGTCTCAGTAACAAGAAAATGTTACCTAACACTTCTTCATTACCTGCTCTGTTTTTTGCCAAAAGGTATTGTCAGGGCACTTCTGACACTTTTAAGTGAACAGAGCAAAAAAGGAAAGAACAATACTACAGAACAGTATTTACATACAAAAAGAAAAAAGAAAAAAAAACAGGAGAAAATTCCTGAATATTTGGCATTTTTCATTTAAATCTTCAAACTTTTGGCCTTAAAACCAAAATTGTCAGGCTAGGCACAGTGTTTCATGCCTGTAATCTCAGCACTTTGGGAGGCTGAGGAGGGCGGATCACCTGAAGACAAGAGTTCGAGACCAGCCTGGCCAACATGGTGAAACCCTGTCTCTACCAAAAAATACAAAAATTAGCCAGGTGTGGTGATGCATGCCTGTAATCTCAGCTAATTGGGAGGCTGAGGCACGATAATCACTTGAACCCAGGAGGCAGAGGTTGCAGTGAGCCAAGATCATGCCACTGCACTCCAGCCTGGGCCACAGACACTGTCTCAAAAAAAAAAAAAGTCATTTTTAAAAATGAAAAAAAAAAAAGTAGGGCTCTGGAAAGCTCATTTGCCAGAGCAGATGTTAGACCATTAAGAATTTCTTAAGCCACCTTCTGAGATAGCATACTATCCATCAACTTAAACACTAATTGGGCATCAACTATACCCCAAGCTGTATCAAATGAGACACTACAGCAGTCCCCTTCATCCTCAGGGAACATGTCCCAAGGATGGAAGCTTGAAAGTGTAGGTAATACCGAATGTATACATGCTATGTTTTTTCAATCTGATAACGGCCAGTAGCAGGTAGGTAGTCTATACACTGCTATATACTGGATAGAGGGATGATTCACGTCCTGGGTAGGATGGTGAGAGATTTCATCACACTACTCAGAATGGTGTACAATTTAAAACTTACGAATTGTTTTTTTCTGAAATTTTCTATTTAATATTTTCAGACTGCTGCACACCTCAGATAACCGAAACCTTGGAAACTGAAACTGTAGATAAGGGGAAACCATTGTATGGTCAAGCCAGATGACCACCTATCACTAGGTGAATGACAATTTAGGGAAAAAAAATCAAAAATTTAGGAAGAAACTTAAATAATAAGTGATTATAGAAATCTACTGACTCTATAAAAATGTCTTGACAGCTTTTTAAAAATATATACATGAGGCTTTTTAAAACACTGAAAATAATGCAAGGACCACCACTACTATCTCCATGGGCCCCAAAGGATCCAGTCACTCCAGGTTAGAAGCAGCCTGATTACTATCTCGCCCAATAATGTCAACCTAAATAAATTCTCATTCTATTTATCCCATCATTTAATGAAAATAAAGCTATTTATACCAAGTTACATAGTAATATAGTGTCAAGATCAAACGATGAGTTGTGTATATAATTCAGCAAAGTTATGGCCTATGATACTATGCCTATTATAAGAAAGACACTGATTACCTAGAAGGCAGGAATGACTGAGGACAGGGGGGTTGATTAACCTCAGGAAGAAAAATTTTTCCTTCAGGATTCCAAAATGATAGTTATATAAAAAACAAAACCATTCAGGGTGCTACAGGTACTAAGAAGAACAATGAGTGAAAGCTAATATGGAAGTAGATTTTCTTTCCATTAAAAAAAAAAATCAATAGGCAAACACTGGATTGAGATGCATCACAAAAATAGCTCACTGTGAGGAGCGCCTCTGCCCGGCCGCCCCGTCTGGGAAGTGAGGAGCGCCTCTGCCCGACCGCCTCGTCTGGGAAGTGAGGAGCGCCTCTGCCCGGCCACCCATCGTCTGGGAAGTGAGGAGCGTCTCTGCCTGGCCGCCCCGTCTGGGAAGTGAGGAGCGCCTCTGCCCGGCCGCCCCGTGTCTGTGTAGAAGTGAGGAGCGCCTCTGCCTGGCCGCTCCGTCTGGGAGGTCTACCACGGAGGCCAGAAGCAATGTGGGGGCTGGACGTGGTGGCTCACGCCTGTGGTCCCGGCACTCTGGGGGGCGAGGCGGGTTGATCACTTCGGGCTAGGAGTTCGAGACCAGTCTGGCCAACTTGGCGAAACATGAAGAATACAACAGACAAACCAACCAACCAACTCAGTGACAACAAAACAGGTCTACCCTGGAGTCATACTCTAATTTTTTCTATTTTCCTCCCTTTCTGATCCTTTATCCCACTTTCTTTTTCTTCCTCTTCCTTCTCCCTCTTCTTTGTCAAATAGAGAATTGAGTTATTATCACTGATCCATATAAAGTCCCTCTCTCATTTATTTTAACTCCCACCCCCCATTTCTATTCCCCGACTTCCCATGTGCAACCTTCCTAATATGTTTGATACGCATCTTTTTGTTTGTATGTATTTTTAGAAAATGTTTATTGTTTTTGTATGCAAAAAAAAATTAATAAAAAAAATAGCTCACTGTTATTTACTTGTAGTTAGGCAGAGATGGCAGTGTTTTAGAAAGATTTCTTAGAAAAGCAGGAGCTCTCAACCCTGGATATGCATTAAAATAATCCAGGAGGCCAGGCACGGTGGCTCATGCCTGTAATCCCAGCACTTTGGGAGGCTGAGGCGGGCGGATCACGAGGTCAGGAGATCGAGATTATCCTGGCTAACACAGTGAAACCCCGTCTCTACTAAAAATATAAAAAACTAGCCGGGCGCTGTGGCAGGCACCTGTAGTCCCAGCTACTCGGGAGGCTGAGGCAGGAGAATGGTGTGAACCCAGGAGGCGGAGCTTGCAGTGAGCCGAGATAGCGCCACTGCACTCCAGCCTGGGCGAAAGAGCGAGACTCCATCTCAAAAATAATAATAATAATAATAATCCAGGAAAGATTCTTGTTTAATGGCAATGCCTGGCCCAAACCCCCCAGAGACCCACTTACTTGGTATGGGGTAGGCCTGCGTGCCTGCATTTTTAAAAATCCCCAGGTAAGAAAGTCTGAGTAATCACATCAATGTCATTATCCTCATTGTGATACTGTGCAAGATGTTTTGCAAGATACTGTTTTTATAAGATGCTACCATTGTAAAAAATCGGTAAAGAGTATGTGGGATTCAAGGCAATACAACTTTAGTCCCACCAAGAATGGCCATAATCAAAAAATTAAAAAATAATAGATGTTGTCATGGATGCGGTGAAAAGGGAACACTTCTACGCTGCTGGTGGGAATGTAAACTAGTACAACCACTATAGAAAACAGTGTGGAGATTCCTTAAAGAACTAAAAGTAGAACTACTATTTGATTCAGCAATCACACTACTGGGTATCCACCCAGAGGAAAAGTCATTATACGAAAAAGATACTTGCACACGCCGTTTATAGCAGTACAATTCGCAATTGCAAAAATGGGGAACCAGCCCAAATGCCCACCAATCAACAAGTGGATAAAGAAACCGTGGTGTGTGTGTATATATATATGTATACACACATATATACACATACATACAAACATATGTATACACACACATATATACACACACTATATATATACACACATATAGACACATATATATACATATATACACACATATACACATATATACACACACACATATATATACATACATATATATGTGTGTGTTAGAGACACACACACACACACACACACATATATATGATGGAATACTACTCAGCCATAAAAGGGAATGAGTTAATGGCATTTGCAGCAACCTGGATGGGATTGGAGACTATTATTCTAAGAGAAGTAAATCGAGAACAGAAAACCAAACATTATATGTTCTCACTCATAAGTGGGAGCTAAGCTATCAGCATGCAAAAGCCTAAGATTGATATTATGAACTCTGGGGACTCGGGGGAAAAAGGTGAGAAGGGGGTGAGAGATAAAATACTACAAACTGGGTTCAGTGTATATTGCTCAGATGATGGGTGCACCAAAATCTCACAAATCACCACTGAAGAATTTACTTATGTAACCAAATACCACCTCTTCCCCAATAACCTAGGAAAATAAAATTTTTTGGAAAAAAGAATATGTGGGATTTTTGCATTATTTCTTGCAACTGCATGTGAATCTACAATTTTTTTTTTTTTTTTTTTTTTTGTGATGGAGTTTCACTCTTGTTGACCAGGCTGGAGTGCAATGGCATAATCTCGGCTCACTGCAACGTCTGTCTCCTGGGTTCAAGTGATTCTCTTGCCTCAGCCTCCCGAGTAGCTGGGATTACAGGCGCCCACCACCATGCCTGGCTAATTTTTGTATTTTTTTAGTAGAGATGGGGTTTCGCCATGTTGGCCAGGCTGGTCTCGAACTCCTGACTTCAGGTGATCCACCTGCCTCGGCCTCCCAAAGTGCTGGGATTACAGGCGTGAGCCACCATGCCCGGCCGTGAATTTACAATTTTCTATTTAAAAAAGAGTAATGAAAAAAATCCCCAGGTGATTCCATTATGTAGCTAGAGTTTAAAAAAAATCAGTAAACTGGAGAATCTCAAATTCCTACCAATTCTGAGACTACAAGCTATCTTAAACTTAAGCCACTGAAAGGTTATTAGGAATGTTTATCATTTACAGGTATAATGTTTTGCAAAGCCAAAAGTAATTAATTTATGGTTAATCCAAAATAAAAAATCCAAAACACTATGTTCTCCCAATAGCATACAAAAAGATTAGATAGAAAGGCATTATACAATAGCTGTAATTTACCTCTTAACAGAGAGAGAGACAGACAAACAGCCAGCCTCTAAGATGGCCCCCAAAGACCCCTGCCTCCTGGTCTTCACATCTTTGTACAATCCCCTCCGATTGAGTATGGGCTGGAATTGGTTATTCACTTATAATAAATAGAATATTGCAAAGTGATGAGACGTTACTTCTGAAATTAATAAAAACATTGTGGCTTCCATCGTATGGGCCTTCTCTCTAAGATCCCTCACTCTGGAGGAAACAAGCTACTGTGTTGTCAGTCACTTTATGGAGAGGCCCACAATGGCAAGGAACTGGTATCTCTGGGCAACAACCAGCCCGTGAAAATCTGGCCTGGTCACAGCCAAATGAGTGAGCTTGGAAGGGGAAGCTTCCCCAGTCAAGCCTTGAGAACTGCTACCCAGGCTAGACATGGTGGCTCATGCCTAGAATCCCAGCATTTTAGGAGGCTAAGGCGGGCAGATCCCTTGAACTAAGGTGTTCAAGAGCAGCCTAGGCAACATGGCAAAACAAAAAAATACTGGTCTCTACCAAAAAACCCACAAAAACAAAAAACTAAGCTGGGGCATGGTGGTGCACATCTATAGTCCCAGCTACTCAGGAGGCTGAGGTAAGAGGATCACTTGAACTCAAGAGGTGAGGGTTGCAACGAGCCGAGATTATGCCATTGCACTCCAGCCTGGGCACCACAGCAAGCCTCTGTCTTTAAAAAAAAAAAAAAGAGAACTGCGACCCAGCTGTCACCTTGGCTGCAGCCTGTAAGAGACCATAAGCCAGAAGCCCCCAGGTAAGCTGCATCCAGAACCGTGACTCACAGAAACTATGATATAATAGATCCTTGTTTTTTTAAGCCACTGAGTTTTGGGGTAACATAAGGCAAAAGACAACTAATCTATACAGTTACCACAGGTCAACCCCAAAAGAATCTAATCTGATGACTTCTGCTTACCTTTCATCATAGTATTTAATCTCCCAGGTTCTACATTATTATCCAGCATTTATAAACTCCATTCTACTTTAGCTGATTTCACCATTACCCAAAAACTCTCCTCATTCTCACCTCATTCAGTTCCTTAGAATGACTTCCTCTTTTTTATCCACCCAAATCCTAGCCATCTTTGACAACACCTACAGACGTCTCTTCCATGAGTACCTATTACTATCCACTTATTTAAATTACTCACTAACCTAACAGCTTTGTTTTAACTCTAAGAGATTGTCAACTCCTTAAGAATAAGTCTTCTCATATTCCTTTAAACAGGACTTTATATCTATCCAGGACTTTATATCTCTTCCAGCATACTAATAAATTAGAAAACTCAACATTCTATATTAAAAAAAAATCTAGGAGTGGAAGGGAAATCAAGAACTCCAGTCCAGAATGTCAGATGTCACTAGTTTGGTTTGTCTATTTGAAAATACTGGCCAGGCATGGTGGCTCATGCCTGTAACCCCAGCACTTTGGGAGGCCGAGTCGGGTGGATCACCTGAGGTCAGGAGTTCGAGATCAGCCTGGCCAACATGGTGAAACCCCGTCTCTACCAAAAATACAAAATTAGCCGGGCGTATTGGTGGGCGCCTGTAATCCCAGCTACTTGGGAGGCTGAAGCAGGAGAATCGCTTGAACCCAGCAGGCAGAGGTTGCAGTGAGCCGAGATGGCGCCACTGCACACCAGCCTGGGCAACAGAGAGAGACTCTGTCTCCAAAAAAAAAAAAAAGAAAGAAAAGATACTGAGTAAAGACCACCTTAGCTGAAGGATAGCATAGCATGAAGGATAGCAACTACGATGACAAACACCTTCCAACCCTATGATTAGCCTAGTAAGCGTTGTCTAGGTTCTGGAAATTTTCCCATTATTACCTTTTTTTTTTTTTGAAGTAGAGTCTCCCTCTGTCACCCAGGCTGGAGTGCAGTGGCACAATCTCAGCTCACTGCAACCTCCACTTCCCAGGTTCAAGCAATTCTCCTGCCTCAAGTCTCCCGAGTAGCTGGGATTAGGTACGGGCCACCATGCCCAGCTAGGGTTTCACCATATTGGCCAGGCTGGTCTAAAACTCCTGACCTCAAGTGATCTGCCTGGCACAGCCTCCCAAAGTGCTGGGATTACAGGTGTGAGCCACCGTGACTGGTCCTCTATTATTAGTTTCTTAAACAATTTATCTTCCCTCATTAACCCATCTCTGTAGTAATCTATCACTACACATAACACACAGAGAAACACTGCTGTTAAATTTCAAGTACATCAGCAGTTCTCAAACTTTAGCTTGCATCACCACCACCTAGAACGCTTGTTAAAACAGACAGGCAGACCCCTGAGTTTGATTCAGAGACTACTTCCATAGCAATTCAACAAGTCAGTGTAATTTAAACTTACAGCTCAAGGAGATCAGCTGGGAAAATATAGAAGTCCAAGAGAAATAAATCTAAACTATATCAAACACTTTAGTAACTTCAAAACACGTGTGCCTGCACACATCATGCACAGGCTTGTACACCCTCTTCCTCCTCTCCCAATTAATGAATTTAACCACGATATGCATACCTGAATTCAATTTCTTGGAAAAAATGAACATCTCCAATTAACTGAGGTTTCTAAAATGATGTTAAACAAATAAAACACTTAATGTAAAAAAGGACCAATCTAGTATTTCAACTCCCTCATTTTCAGTCCCAGATTAAAAACAAAACAAGGCCAGGCAAGATGGCTCACTGTGATCCCAGCACTTTGGGAGGCCGAGGCGGGCAGATCACTTGAGGTCAGGAGTTTGAGACCAGCCTGACCAACATGGAGAAACCCCATCTCTACTAAAAATACAAAATTAGCCAGGCGTGGTGGCATATGCCTGTAATCCTAGCTACTCAGGAGGCTGAGGCAAGAGAATCGCTTGAACCGGGAGGCAGAGGTTGCAGTGAGCTGAGATCGTGCCACTGCACTCCAGCCTGGGCAACAAAAGAGAAACTCCATCTCAAAAAAAAAAAAAAAAAAAAGTTTGGCTGGGCGCTGTGGCTCACGCCTATAATCCCAACACTTCGGGAGGCCAAGGTAGGTCGATCATTTGAGGTCAGGAGTTCGAGACCAGCCTGGCCAACACAGTGAAACCTCGTCTCTAATAAAATACAAAAATTAGCTGGGTGTGGTGGTGCATGCCTGTAATCCCAGTTACTTGAGAGGCTGAAGCAGGAGAATCACTTGAACCCTGGAAGTGGAGGTTGCATTGAGCCAAGATCGGGCCACTGCACACCAGCCTGGGTGACACAGCGAGACTCGTATCAAAAAAAAAAAAAAAAAAAGGAAGGTTCTGAGATATTAACTAGACAGAGTAAAAACCAGGGCTATAACTGACTCCCCAACCAGTAAACAATATGCTAGAATAGTATACTGCCTTCCTTAGTTTAGGCTTGCAACCTCAACTCGAGGTTCTTTAATTAAATCTCTTAATTAACTAGGTGAAATAAAGCTTTCGAACCAACAGCCAACAGAAAATTTCTTCAGTAAGGCTTAGATATTTTTTTCTTTAAAATGAGTTATTTGGCTGGACACGGTGGCTCACGCCTGTAATCCCAGCACTCTGGGAGGCCAAGGCAGGCAGATCATGAGGTCAAGAGGTCGACACCATCTGGTCAACAAGGTGAAACCCAGTCTCTACTAAAAATACAAAAATTAGCTGGGTGTGGTGGCACGCACCTGTAGTCCCAGCTTCTTGGGAGGCTGAGGCAGGAGAATCGCTTGAACCCAGGAGGCGGAGGTTGCACTGAGCCAAGATCGCGCCACCACTGCTCTCCAGCCTGGCAACAGAGCAAGACTCCGTCTCCAAAAAAAAAGTTATTTAGCATAATAGATCTTATAAAAGCAAGATATCTATCCACTATTTTTTATACCTCCTCTCTGACCACTCACATTCAACAGTCCCAGGTCCATACTCCTCTCGGCACACACTCTAATTATGGTACAGGTTGAGTATTCCTTATCCAAAATACTTGAGACCAGAAGTTTTTCAGATTTGGAATATTTAATTATACTTACAATCAGCATCCCTAATCTGAAAATCCGAAACCCAAAATACTGCAATGAGCATTTCCTTTGAGCATCACAACAGTGCTCAAAAAGTTTTGGATTTCCAGGCCTACCACTTTGAGAGGCTGAGGTTCAAGGAGTGCTTGAGGCCAGGAGTTTGAGACTGGCCTGGGCAACAAAGCAAGATCCTGTGTCCCTACAAAAAAGAAAAAAAATTAGCCAGGAGTGGTGCCACACACCTATAGTCCTAGCTACTCAGGAGGCTGAGGTGGGAGAATCACTTTAGCTCAGGAAGTTGAGGTTGCAGTGAGCTATGATCTTGCCATTGCACTTCAGTCTGGGCAACAAAACAAAGTGATTTCAGAGCATTTTGGATTTTTTGATTAGGTATACCCAATCTGTGCCCCTAAGAGCTGCTGCTCTTCTCACTCTACTCACCCTGCCTGAGTCAAAATCGTGACAGTGGATTAACTATCACTATTCCAGTGGTTTAGAACTATCACTAGAAGGCTGAAATACAGAGATGCTCAGGTTTCACCTCAGACTTCGTTAATGAGTAAGAATCTCTGGAAGTGGAGTCCAAGGACCTCCATGTTCCCTATCCCTATATGCTCCTTAGGCAAGAAGCATATACTCTGCTTAACATAGTGCCTGGCATACTTAGAAAGCACAATCAACATTTGCTGAACACTGTTGTGGAAATACAAAATGGCAAGTTTACATACTCCCAACTGCAGAATTGAACAGGGTTCATTTAATAAATTACCTAGCTACTTATATAGTTACATTAGAAAACTACTTTTTAGGCTGGGCGCGGTGGCTCAAGACTGTAATCCCAGCACTTTGGGAGGCTGAGCTGTGTGGATCACCTGGGGTCAGGAGTTCAAGACCAGCCTGGCCAACATGGTGAAACCCCCTCTCTACTAAAAAATACAAAAATTAGCTGGGTGTGGTGGTGCACACCTATAATCCCAGCTACTCGGGAGGCTCAGGCAGGAGAATTGCTTGAACCCAAGAGGCGGAGGTTGCAGTGAGCCAAGATCACGCCACTGCACTCCAACCTGGGCAGCAGAGTGAAACTCTGTCTCAAAAAAAAAAAAACACAAAAAAACAAAAAACAAACACCCTGGCCAGGCGTGGTGGCTCACACCTGTAATCCCAGCACTTTGGGAGGCCAAGAAGGGCAGATCACTTGAGGCCAGGAGTTCAGTACCAGCATGACGAACATGGCGAAACCCTGTAACACAAGAATTAGCTGGGCCTGGTGGCAGATGCCTGTAATCCCAGATACTGGGTGGGGGGTTGGGGGGGAAGCTGAGGCAAGGGGAATCTCTTGAACCTGGGAGGTAGAGGTTGCAGTAAGCTGAGATCATGCAACTGCACTACAGCCTGGGTGACAGAGTGAGGCTGTCTCCCAACAAAACAAAACAAAAAACTCTGATTTTTTTTTTCCTTAACAGCTGAAAAGGTAAGCTAGGTAGACACAAAGCATTTAAATAAAAGACCAAATTAAATAAAGTTTAATTGTTTAATTTGGTCTTTTATTTAAATGTTAACTGGGAAATTATAGAAAGCCAGAAAATCGAGTGTTCTGAAAGAAAATAATGTTGACTTATTTGAAGACCAAACCCAACCTGCAAATACCCATAAATAACAGTATTTATGTTGTTGCCCAGAACTCCTCTCCCAGAAAAAGTAATCAAATTCCCAAGGAAATATTAAATTAATTTGGTGATCTTTTTACATTTCAAACTTTTTCACCTGCAAATGTATCTTACCTGATTTTATACTGAAAATTAGAACTGAGAACAGGGAATTTAAATGTTTAAGAGTTAACAGTAAGCTCTCTAATGCAAACTAAGTAAAATTCAGCGTTTATCAAACCAACATTAAAAACCTAGATAACTGCTATTTCCAACCTCTATTAATAGAAAGAAGTCTTACAAACCAGTAAGAGATAAATATCCCAAAGAGGGGCAATGGGCAAAAGAGAATAAAATGAGCAAAAAGCGAGGGGCAATTTAAAAAAGAAATACCAAGCCCAATAAACATAAGCTCCATCTCACCAGGTTTTTTTTGCCCATCAAATACTGGTTGGGAAAACTAGCATAACTTTTCTGAAAGCAATGTGGTAGTATGTATTAAATGCATTGAAAATGAGCACATTCTTTTGACTCAGCAATTCACTTTATCCCAAGAAAATAAGAACACTCAAAGACTAACCTATGAGGATATTTTCAATGTTTATAAAAGCCAGAAACTAGAAAATAAAAAGGAAAGCAAATAACAGATTGATTAAATAAATTAGTTCAGATCTATAACCATAGAAGTTCTCGAAAAACTTACTTGACAGAAGGTTGTTCAGAGTATTTTTGTAATGTTTTTCCACTGAAAACACAAAGAGAACATACAGTATGGTTCCACTGTTATTAACATGGAACCATATTAATGGCTGTCCAAAGGTCTAGAAAAATAACTACAGCTCACATTTTGGTGTACGTCTCTCACATTTTGGTGTACGTCTCTGGGTGGCAGGCTTGTTTTGTATTTTTATTTTTTCTTACCTAATCAGATTTTTCTTACATGTGCATCTTCTACTGGCCGGGCACGGTGGCTAACGCCTGTAATCCAGCGCTTTGGGAGGCCGAGGCAGGCGGATCACAAGGTCAGGAGTTCGAAACCAGCCTGGCCAGCATGGTGAAACTCGTCTCTACTAAAAATACAAAAAATTAGCTGAGCATGGTGGCGCGCACCTGTAGTACCAGCTACTTGGGAGGCTGAGGCAGGAGAACTGCATGAACCCGGCAGGCGGAGGTTGCAGTGAGCCGAGATTGCGCCATTGCACTCCAGCCAGGGCGATAAAGCAAGACTCCGTCTCAAACAAACAAAAAAAAATTATCTTCTACAATCCTCAACTTCCTTCTTAGACTGTGTTCTGTATATTAAAAATTAAGACTTCCACTATTTAGTAATGGCACTAGATATCAGAGATTTTTCTATTATGCAAAAACACTGTATTGAAACAGTGCCTGAATAGATGCTTCAATATTTAAAACTGTTACTTACATTACTATAAAAATCAGTTAATTATAGAAAGTCAACGAGTTGACAGTGACATACTTCTAATTTGTCAACGAATATTTAGCCAACCAATTTAAGTTAAACAAAAAAGAAATAATGACTCACAAAAGAGACAATAGTAACTTGCTGCTCATACATGTTTCCTTCCAGGTTTTCTAAAAGTTGCACTGAATCATGCTTCATTTTTATTCTTCAGCCATATCCTTGACTCCTCAGGACAACTGAGGTTTTTTTTTCCCCAAACAAATGAAAACTTTGGATTTTCTAAAGCTCAAAAATACAAAATCTGACGCACATGGTTAAATGAGATGTAGTTATCAACTTACACCAAGCCTAACTTACCACAAAATAGAAAATATCAGAGAAAGGAGTTCACAAGCAGAAAACCTCTGCTTTCTAACTCACAATAGAGTCTTGTCCAATATTAGACAACACTGCGTTTTGTTGTTGTTTTAGCTACAAGGAAGGGTATACAATATGCAGTAACTATTCCAACAGCTTCAAGCAAGTCATATGCTACGACTAGAAAAAGTAGCAGTTAGGTCCCAAACAGCAAAGACGGAAAAAAGATGTAAGCAGAAGCCTCACCATCTGAAAAGAAGGCCCATCAGCACCTCTTCCGAGAAATACTTCCCTTCCCCCACCTTTAAGTAGGCACTTGAGACTGCCAAGATCCATTTCTTTATTAACTGGTGCCCACTTGGGGCAACTGTACACCAAGCTGCTCTTAGGCCTACTCTAAATCCCTTCCAAAAGTGCTCAAATGAGGCTAAGGCCGGGGTAAGCCTCGTCGGGGCCCAATTCTTCCTGACTCCTCTTCTCCACCCCACCTCCTCCGCCCCGCCCCAGTAGACGATCGCCCGGCCAGAGAAAGGGCACCGGGCCCAGGGACTGGCAGATATTGCCCGCAAGGGAAGGCTTAGGCGGCCGAAGGCCTCCGCCATAGCAGGACTTGGGAAGCACCGCCCCCAGCGCACCTCCCCACACCCGGCTAATCGGCGAACCTCTGCTTTCGACACCCTCTATCCCCAGCAGAGGCAGCGGAGAAGACAAGGCCGGGAGGCACCGGGCTAGGCTGCGCACCAGGCCCAGACCTGTCCCTCGGGACCGCGCGTGCCGCCTGAATCCGCTCCCCCGTCGGGCCCGGTCCAGCTGGTGCGGCGGCCACCCTCACCTGGATGACCTCGTTGACCTCCCGGATACACTCCACCATGTGTTGTAGAATCTGCTCGGCCGTGAGCACCTCGTAGCGGTAATCCTCCTCCTGCTCGTGCCCCGGCCCGCCACCACCACCGCCGCCGCCGCCGCCGCCGCCACCGCCGGGCCCCAGAGCGCTGCCGCCGCCACCGCCCGTCTCCCCGCACAGCAGTCCGTCCCGCTCCCCGCCGACGCCCAGCCCGGGCTCCACCAGCTCCACCTCGCCCAGATCCAGGGTATCATCGTCGGGCTCGTCGTCGTCTTCGTCCTCCTCCTCCTCGGCGCCGCTGTCCTCCTCACTGCACTCCTCGTCCTCGTCGAACTCGTAGTTGTAGCCCTCGTCCGAGTCCATGGCGCGACGCGCGGGGGCCCGGCGGACGCTGGCCGAGGCGGGGAGAGGGCGGGGACGCCGAGGCCCCGGCTCTCGCTCCGGCTCCGGCTGATGTCCGGACGCAGGCCTGACTCCGGCCCCGCGGGCCGCGGCTCCTCCCCAGGAGCGGCGGTTGGCGTTTGACGGCTGGTGGCGGCGGGGAGGGCGCGGAGGAGGGAGGGAGGGAGCGAGGGGGCCGCTTGCTGCTCGCCTCAGTCAGACGCGGCTCCGCTCCGGCCTCCGAGAGAAAACAGTCCCCAGCGCCGCCTCCACGGCCGCTGCTATCGCTACTGAGCCAACAAAGGGGCGTGCGTCACCGCGTCGCGCTGCGTCGTCGCGTCACTCCTCTGTGCGTCACTGCGCCCCGCCCCACCGCCCCTGCGTGGAGCCCGGGGAGACCCCATAGCCCGGCCCTCCTGGGCCTGGGACCGAGCGGAGCCGAGCGGGAATTGCTTTCCCGGTTCGGTCCGCTGCCGCTGTGAGGGCCGAGCGGAAACCCGTAAACCTTTTATGTGAAGAGACTGCGGCCTCCTGGTCAGCAGTCACCGAGAGAGGGACCCCTGGACCGCCTAGGTGGTGGTGTCTGCCGCAGGCCATAGGGATCCAGCCCACTCAGGCAGTCCCATGGGGACGCGGCCTTCCCACCCGAGCGGAAAGGCGCTTCCCGCCTGCCCTGCGGTAATCCCGGAAGCCCTCAGCTGTTAAGCCAAAATTTCTGTTGCTTTGGCTACTGATGGAAACCTGTTGTAAGTGGAACCTCTAAACTGTATGACAGGTGAACCCACTTTAGGTAGCTGTGTGATTCTGTCCACTTGTACAGACGTGCCGTGGTTTTTAAGTCTCCTATAATGACGTCATTTTAAAGAGGCATTTCCTCCACCCCGCTGACAAGAGCGCCTCTTGAGGGCCCTAAACAATGTAAACAGCGATGGTTTTCATGAATTGAGCACTGTGTAAGGGCTTTACATATATTCTGTCTCATCTTCACGGAGCCATAGTACCCATTTTATACCTGAGGAACCTCAAGCTCAGAAAGGAAAAGGGACCTGGCCAAGACCACATAACCCTTGCCCTATTTTAACCGCTGGAGCCCCAAAACATGAATCATAAAAATGCTTTGTAATGTATATGTATTATATACTATATAATACATAAAAGACATGAATGCTTCAACAAAATACAGG
The DNA here is from genome assembly GCF_028878055.3 of Symphalangus syndactylus. NCBI lineage: Eukaryota > Metazoa > Chordata > Mammalia > Primates > Hylobatidae > Symphalangus > Symphalangus syndactylus. The sequence continues at coordinate 33,481,848 of NC_072427.2, forward strand.
CAATAATAGAAATATCTACAAGGGCCAAATGTAGCCGGAGAAATAATGCTTGAATCTCATCTGAAAGTGTGCTATGTGAGCTGAGTGTTGATGAATGGCTAGGAGTTCAACAGATAAGATAGGGAAGATGGTCTCGCCGCACAGAACAAGCAAAAGCGCAGAAGGTGTCAAGTAATTAATAGTTTGGGGAGCTTAAAGTGCATGGAGGGTACACGGCAAAATATTAGGCAAGTTAGTCAGGGGTCATGTCAGTTAAGAGCATTTTATAAGTAAGAGTGGGCTTAAATCTTTGTAAACAGGACGTGCGAGCCAGAGAAGTGTTATGAAGGAAGAAGAGGCATAAGAAGGCTCCCTCTTGAGATAATCTGAAGAATTGACCAGATTGAAAACCTTTTAAAATCTAAATCCCTGATTTGTTGATAAATCTTACTGTTCAACCTATAGGTTCCCTTTGGAAATTGGTTTTGAAAAGTGAAAAATTCCATTATAATGTTAAAAAGCCTCTACCAATTTGTCCATTTTGTAAGTTTTAAAAATACTAATAATTATATTTCTTAACCTCAGGATTTACAAAGTAAAGCATTTAACCTCAATACTGGTAGTCTAGGTTTTTTTGTTGTTGTTGTTTTGTTTTGTTTTTTTCGCCCAGGCTGGAGTACAGTGGTGATCTCAGCTCGCTGCAACCTCCGCCTCCCGGGTTCAAGCGATTCTCCTGTCTCAGCCTCCTGAGTATCTGGGACTACAGGCGCATGCCACTACCCCAGGCTAACTTTTGTATTTTTAGTAGAGACGAGGTTTCACCATATTGGCCAGGCTGGTCTCGAACTCCTGACTTCAGGTGCTCCACCTGCCTCGGCCTCCCGAAGTGCTGGGGTAACAGGCATAAGCCACAGCGCCCAGCCAGGTCTAGGTTCTTTGATTCAGTGTTTCTATTTAGCAATTCTAGATTGCTGCCACAACTAAGGCAAGCCATGGACACAAGGAACACTTCTGTCCACCCCGTCTCCATTGTGATATTACCTACAGAAAAATTCAGTAACACTCGTTAGTACCCTAAACTCCTTTGCCTCACCTTTCTTTTCATTGTACCCCTACCTTGAATGAACCCTACCATCCATAGTCTCCACTTTGATAATGGATCAGCTGCCCACTATTAGAGAAATGTGTGTAGCCATCTGTATTCTATTACTAAATTTCTTCTTTTTTTTTTTTTTTTTTTTGGAGGCACTCTTGCTCTGGCACCCAGGCTGGAATGCAGTGGTGCGATCACCACTGAAGCCTCGACGTCCTGGGCTCAAGTGATCATCACACTTCAGCCTCCTGAGTTGCTGATACTACAGGCACACACCACCATACCTGGCTAATTTTTTGTTTTTTTGTACAGATACATCTCACTATGTTGCTCAGACTGGTCTGGAACTCCTGGCCTCAAGCAATTCTCCCATCTTGGCCTCCCAAAGTGCTAGGATTACAGGCGTGAGCCACTACACCCAGCCTACTTAATTTCAATCACCAAGCACAACTCGACCCTCAATACTTTCCAGGAATTCTGTTAAATTTTTCTGGATTGTTCTCCCACTCTTGACAACTCTTTCACACCTTTGCCAATTTCCTCAAACTTCCAACCCTGCCCTTTCACATCTTCTCAAAGCACGTGACTTTTTAAGTCACAGAGGAATTTGAAAATATCAGGACCAATGTGACTTGAGACATACTGAGCAAAGAAGAGGGTGTTAAGGGATAAAGTCAGAGAAAGCAGATCAAGGTAGGGGGCCAGTAGGGGCCTTGTACATCATCTTAAGAAGTTCACATTATTGCAGTGGCAATTATTAACAGGTTTTAAGCAGAAGAGTGAAACTATATGATCTGTGTTTTTAAAAAGATAACTGACTGCTTTATGGAGAATGGACTATGAAAACAAAGCAATTATGAGCCTATCTCAATAGTCCAGGTAAGTAGATAATAGCCTAAACTAGGGTTGTGGCAATGGAGGTGATAAGAAGTGGCCAGATTGAGATAGAATTTGAAAGAAGAGGCCGGGCGCGGTGGCTCAAGCCTGTAATCCCAGCACTTTGGGAGGCCGAGGTGGGCGGATCACGAGGTCAGGAGATCGAGACCATCCTGGCTAACACAGTGAAACCCCATCTCTACTAAAAATACAAAAAATTAGCCGGACGTGTTGGCAGGCGCCTGTAGTCCCAGCTACTCGGGAGGCTGAGGCAGGAGAATGGCATGAACCCGGGAGGCGGAGCTTGCAGTGAGCCGAGATCGCGCCATTGCACTCCCGCCTGGGAGACAGAGCAAGACTCCGTCTCAAAAAAAAAAAAAAAAAAAAAAAAAAAAAAAGAATTTGAAAGAAGAGCCAAAATATTTGCTGGTGGCTTGACAGTGGGTTTGATGGAGGAAACAAGGATGCTTACTGTATTTGGAGCTTGAGCGACTGGGTGAATGGTGGCATCACTTACTGAAACGTGTTATTTGAGGTACTCGTTAGACATCAGGGCAGAGGTGTTGAGTAGGCAGTTCCATAAACTAAGATACAAGACTGAAGGTCAGGAAAAATTAGAGCTGGAGATAGAATTTTACCAGAGTTTACAACAGCAATGTTGAGAAGCAGCATAGGATAAAGGTGAAGAGGATAAAAGTTATTGAAGCAGATGGATCTGAATTTGCCTCTGCACACCCCGCCCCCCCCCGCCCCGTTGCTGTCTGTAACCTTAAGCAAATTACTAAGCCTCTCTTTTAGAGGTTTACTTTAGAGGATCATAATTCCTGTTCTCATAGGATTATTTTTGAGTATCAAATGAAATTATGTATTTAAAGCATTTGACACAGTACCTGGCACATAGTTAAGTACTCACAAAATCAGAGCTCTTAAAAAGTGTCATAAGTCACCTTTATAATTTTTTAATCAGTTTTGTTTGTTTGTTTGAGACAGAGTCTCGCTCTGTCGCCCAGGCTGGAGCACAATGGAGCAATCTTGGCTCACTGCAACCTCTGCCTCCCGGGTTCAGGCAATTCTGCCTCAGCCTCCTGAGTAGCTGGGACTACAGGCATGCACCACCATGCCTGGCTAATTTTTGTACTTTTAGTAGAGACAGGGTTTTACCATGTTGGTCAGGCTGGTCTCGAACTCCTGACCTCATGATCCTCCCACCTCGGCCACCCCAAGTGCTGGGATTATAGTCATGAGCCACCGCACCCAGCCTAATCAGTTTTATTTTAATTATGCTTATGTGTACACAGCCTGTGTCATCCCCATTTTCCAGGGAAGAAAATCGTTCTTTTTTTTTCTCAGAAACCTTTTCCATGATCTCATGACTTCATTTTTTATTAATCTCATGAAAAGTATTACAGTGCTTCTGAATTTTTGGGTCTCCTATCCATGGATAAACCATTATAACCATGGTTTGATGGTTAATTAACTTTCATTCTATACATATTTTTATAGAATTAGTTAACATTCGTTCTATACATATTTTGGAAACCATCTTAGATTCAGGTTAGGTTATGGTGCTATTTAAGGAAAACCAGTAGAACAACTTCTCTCTGGCCCCACATTGGCCAAGGGATGACCCACATACATGATTTTGTTTTGTTTTTTAATGACTTGTTCTTAAAGGTATTGCCTGTGTTATTGTTTTCCCAGCTACGGTGATTACTAGCTAGAAGCACGGTACTCTCTAAACAACAACAGGAAAAGGTTCTTGAAAAAGAAAATACACAGATTAATACCTTTTGATGCCGAGATAATCATTGTTGGTAATTTGGCACTCCCATTGTCCTCAAGTCCTAGTAAGGTAAAAAAATATTGGTATACATTTATAAAATATCTACTCATGGGGCAAAATTCCATAAATATTTATATGCTAACCAAATGATTATGTACTGAATACCAACAGGAAGACTATGCAGGTGCTTTTCAGGTAAATATAAATTACAATAGCACTGGAATTTTTCTAAGGGCAGATAATAGTGTAAGCTATGGAAAAGCCAACTGTACCAACTGTTCCATTTGGCTCAGGACAGGGGTTTCCTGGGACATGGAATTTTCAGTACCCAAACTGGGAAGTCCCAGGCAAGCTGGGATGGTTTGGTCACCCTACAGGGCATCTGACCAAAAATTCTTGTATGTAAGCAATTGTCTCTAAAATCAAGTGAGAAGAAATTGCTTTTTGTCATTTTGTTTATAAACTTAGTTTTAATGCAGCCCTTTTTGTTTTTGTTTGTTTTGTTTTGTCTTTTTTTTGGTGGGAGGGGGGCGGTGCGGAAACAAAGTTTCACTCTATCCCCCAAGCTGGAGTGCACTGGCATGATCTCAGCTCACTGCAACCTCTGCCTCCCGGTTCAAGTGATTCTTCTGTCTCAGCCTCCCGCATAGCTGCGATTACAGGCATGCGCGACTACGCCTGGCTAATTTTTTGTATTCTTAGCAGAGATGGGGTTTCACCATGTTGGCCAGGCTGTTCTCGAACTCCTGACCTCAGGTGATCCACCTACCTTGGCCTCCTGAAGTGCTGGGATTACAGGCGTGAGCCACTGTGCCCGGCCTGTTTTTTTATTGTTTTGTTTGTTTGTTTGTTTTGAGACGGAGTCTCGCTGTGTCGCCCAGGCTGGAGTGCAGTGGCGCAATCTCGGCTCACTGCAACCTCCGCCTCCTGGGTTCAAGCGATTCTCCTGCTTCAGCCTCCCAAGTAGCTGGGACTACAGGTGTGTGCCACCACACCCAGCTAATTTTTTGTATTTTTAGTAGAGACAGAGTTTCCCCGTGTTAGCCAGGATGGTCTAAATCTCCTGACCTCATGATCCGCCCCCCTCGGCCTCCCAAAGTGCTGAGATTACAGGCGTGAGCCACCACACCTGGCCTGTTTTTTGTTTTTTAATGTTTTAGGTGTTCCTGTGTTTTACCAGGAAGGAGGTAAAGAAATTAAATTTTAATCAGAGCACAAAAAGAGACACTGATAAGCTGAGTACTTTGCATTTCTGTAAAAACATCTATGTATTTCAAATTTTGTTATAGATACCAATTAAGTGTTACAGCATTATTGAGAGATCATATCACACCAGTTCTAAGTGTTAATAATAAGGTATAGAGAAACTGAAGTTACGTGCCACATTAGAAGTCTGGTAGAGATAGTGACAACCAAAAGTAGAACCCAAGATTCTTAACTGCAGCCGTTTCTTTACGATCTCCCCATCCTGGTACAGTGGCTCATGCCTGTAATCGAAGCACTTTGGAAGACCAAGGTGGGACAATTACTTGAGGCTAGGAGTTTTAGACCAGCTTAGGCAACATAGTGACACCCTGCCTCTACAAAAAAATAAAAAATAAGCAAATTAGTGAGGGCTGAGTACAGTGGCTCATGCCTGTAATCCTAGCACTTTGGGAGGCCAAGATGGGAGAATCACTTGAGTGCAGGAGTTCAAGGCCAACCTGGGCAACATAGCAAGACCCTATCTCAAAAAAAAAAAAAAGAAAAAAATTAGCCAAGCATGGTGGTGCATGCATGTACTCCCAGCTACTCAGGAGTCTAAGGCAGAAGGATCCATTGAGCCTCCAGGAATTCGAGGCTGCAGTGAGCTATGATCATGCCACTGTACTCCAGCCTGGGTGACAGAGCAAGGCCCTGTTTCAAAAAAAAAATAATAAAAATAAAAGATAGTCTCTACCTTACCTTTCTTCTAGAAACACAGTTGTCCCTTGATATCTGCAGGAGATTGGTTCCAGGACCCCAACAGATAAGAAAATCCATGGTTGCTCAAGTCCCTTATATAAAATGGCATGCTATTTGCATATAACCTACATACATCCTCTCAAGCACTTTAAATCATCTCTAGGCCGGGCGCGGTGGCTCATGCTTGTAATCCCAGCACTTTGGGAGGCCGAGGCGGGCGGATCACGAGGTCAGGAGATCGAGACCACGGTGAAACCCCGTCTCTACTAAAAATACAAAAAAAAAAAAATTAGCCGGGCGTGGTGGCGGGCGCCTGTAGTCCCAGCTACTCGGAGAGGCTGAGGCAGGAGAATGGCGTGAACCCGGGAGGCGGAGCTTGCAGTGAGCCGAGATTGGGCCACTGCACTCCAGCCTGGGCGACAGAGCCAGACTCCGTCTCAAGAAAAAAAAAAAAAATCATCTCTAGATTACTTGTAACCCCAGTGCAATGTAAATGCTTTGTAAATAGTGGTTATATTGTATTGTTACATTTGATTTTTTTTTAATTGCTGTATTTTTATTTTTTTTTTTTAAATATTTTCACTCCATGGTTGGTTGAATCTGTGGATGTGGAAACTGCAGATACAAAGGGGCCTATTGTACAGGGTCTATAGACTTTATTATTGAGCCTGAGCTGTTATACAAGTAATTATCTAATGTGTGATAAGATAATGCTGGAACTAGAGGGCAGGCACAGTGGCTCATGCCTGTAATCCTAGCACTTTGGGTGGCCAAAGCGGGCAGACCACTTGAGGTCAGGAGTTTGAAACCAGCTTGGCCAACATGGTGAAACCCTATCTCTACTAAAAATACCAAAAAATTAGTCAGGCGTGGTGGTGGATACCTGTAATCCCAGCTACTCGGGAGGCTGAGGCAGGAGAATCGCTTGAACCTAGGAGGCAGAGGTTGCAGTGAGCTGAGATCATGCCACTGCACTCCAGCCTGGGCGACAGAGCAAGACTCCATCTCAAAAAAGAAAAAAAAATAATGCTGAAACTAGAGTATATAGTATCATACAATTGGACAAATGTACAAAACCATAGTGTCTATGTGCCCCATGATTGCAATATACATTTATTTGGCCTTAAATGTGTGCTTACACTACAACAAAAAGTAACATATGATGATCTTCCAAAAAGTGAACGTATATTTATCCTAATGACTTAAGGACTTGAAGGAAAAGTATTTTTGTAACTAAAGTTTGCAAAAGAAACATTTCTCTGTAGTTCACAATATCTCTAGTTTAATTTGTTGCTTTATGGATGTATTTAAATGGATGAATTGGCAAAAAATGAGCAAATATATTATTGAGTCTATACTAGATGCCACACTAGATGCATATGCATTTTTTTTTTTTTTTTGAGACAGAGTCTTGCTCTGTCGCCCAGGCTGGAGTGCAGTGGCGGATCTCGGCTCACTGCAAGCTCCGCTGCCCGGGTTCACGCCATTCTCCTGCCTCAGCCTCCCGAGTAGCTGGGACTACAGGCACCTGCCACCACACCCGGCTAATTTTTTGTATTTTTAGTAGAGACGGGGTTTCACCCTGTTAGCCAGGATGGTCTTGATCTGCTGACCTCGTGATCCACCCGCCTCAGCCTCCCAAAGTGCTGGGATTACAGGTGTGAGCCATCGCACCCGGCTGCATATGCATTTTTAATTTCTTCTTTATGATCTTGTGAAGTTGGAAGTCTTAAGTTCATTTTATAGATGAGAAAAAAGCTCAAAGGTGGAAGTAATTTACCAAAGTACACAACAAGTTGCAGAACCTTGATTCAGATCCAAGTTTTCAGAGTTCAAGTCCAGTTTTTTTCCATATAATTCTCAGTGATTATAATAAGATCTTATTCTTATTCTAAAATTTGTCTTTGTATTTTTATAAGGGAATAATTGCTATCAATCCTACTGCTTTCTGGATTGGCAGCCATAAACATTGACTGTATGTAGTATTTATTCCTCCTGGAAATAGGTAATAAATGCAGCATAGTGTTACTATGAATAGTAACACGAATAGACGTGTTATCTTCTGTTCACAATGTTCTACTTTATTCTTATAAATATAATCTTAGCATTCTTTGTTGTTGTTGTTGTTGTTGTTGTTGTTGTTTGAGACAGAGGCTCGTCCTGTCACCCAGGCTGGAGCGCAATTGTGCGATCTCGGCTCATTGCAACCTCCGCTTCTCAGGTTCAAGCAGTTCTCCTGCCTCAGCCTCTCAAGTAGTTGGGATTACAGGCACCCGCCACCACGCCCAACTAATTTTATGTGTTTTTAGTAGACACAGGGTTTCACCATGTTGGCCAGGCTGCTCTCAAACTCTTGACCTCAGTTGATCCACCTTGGCCTCCCAAAGTGTTGGGATTACAGGCGTGAGCCACTGCACCTGACTTAATCTTAGCATCCTTAATGAAGACTTAAAGTACATAAGCCATGATTTTTTTGGTCAACCAATCAATAGTTACTTATTAGTGTCTACTCAGTGCAAAGCACCTTTCTAGGCATTCTGGAGAAATAAAGAGAGATTATAATTTAGGGAAGGAGATAAATTAAAAGGTTAATTTTAAAAATGATAACTGCACAGTTGAAGAGATGTCACAAGCCAAGAAGACTGGCACAAATGGTAGTGCTAAAGGAGTTCTTGGTCATGGTGCCATGTGCCTGTAATCCCAGTTACTTGAGAGGCTGTGACAGGAGGGTTGCTTGAACCAACGTGTTCAAGACTAGCCTGAGCAACATAGCAAGTCCCAATCTCAAAAAAAAAAAAAAAAGGTTATAGAAAAAAAATAGGTTCAAATCCTAGCTAGGAAAAAAAAGGAGATAGAAGTCACTAGACTGGCATATTCTACAAAAGCATAATATGCTAGACTTTCTTATGCGTCCTGCCTTTGTACCTGCTGTTGCCTCTGCCTGACCTCCTTTCCACCTACTCTTTCCCACAAACTAATTCATGTGCTTCAAAACTACTGTTTTTTTTTCATATCATTTATAACATGGTGCTTGATGCCTAGAACATGTAGTCATCTATGTAATGCCCATTCCCAACAAACTTCCAAGCTTTTGTTAATGCTGGAATGAATTAATATAAACCTAAAGTTTATGAATTAGTATAAACCTAAATGTCTGAAAATAATAGACATTTATTGTATTCTTACCTCAACATATGTTGAATCTTGCCAACATTAAATCAACACTAGTGTTCTTGCCTGTTAATTCTTCTAGGTGTTCATGAAAACTTGAAGGTTGTGTGGAGCAGAAGGAAGAGGGGATCTGATATGCATGTTCTCCATGGCACTCCTCATCTAGGATTTCTCTAGGGCAAATGCTCATTCTACCTCCCACACCCCCAGTGGTAACTCAGCCTTTAATACTTCATGGCAAGATAGGATTGATGTTGGAATCCAGCTAAATTGGGCACAAATGATACAATGCAGCTCGGTTATGAATGAATAAAGAACTGCAACAGGAAGCAACAATCTTTAGGACTTGAAGATTGTAGCAATAGTAAACCCAGAAATAGCAGCACCTGACAGGACCATACAGCCCCAAAGTTTTCAGAAATAAAAAAGCTTTCTTTTTTGTCTTTTTGTTTTCTCTCTTGGTTTTTTGGTTCTTTTGGTTTCATTTGAGACAATACCATGATTTAGTAGGCATAGTCACCTCTTCCACCCCAGGAACCAAATGCCACTCCTTACAGTTATTTTGCAAAGTGGCATCACAGACATCTTTAGTAAAGTAATAATGGAGAGCTTGTGATACTTGACGAGAAGTCTTTATAAGCCGCTTCACATTTTGCTTTCCAGAAAAGATTGGATACGTGGATTGACATATTTAAATTGCTGAAGCAGCATACCAAGTTCCTTTTTTTTTTTTTTTTTTTTTTGAGGTGGAGTTTCAGTTTCGCTGTTGTTGTCCAGGCTGGAGTGCAATGGCGCGATCTCGGCTCACCACAACCTCTGCCTCCCGGGTTCAAGCAATTCTCCTGCCTCAGCCTCCTGAGTAGCTGGGATTACAGGCACGCACCACTATGCCCAGCTGATTTTGTATTTTTAGTAGAGATGGGGTTTCTCCATGTTGGTTAGGCTGGTCTCAAACTCCCGACCTCAGGTGATCCACCCGCCTCGTCCTCCCAAAGTGCTGGAATTACAGGCATGAGCCACTGCACCTGGCCTCAAGTTCCCATTTTAAAGAATTTGACAGGACAATAAAGTAATTAAAATCATTACATTCTATCTACATGTTATTAAAACAGAATAGTCCTGGAGGTTTATACCATATTGATTAGTATATTTGTTTACATTAAGCAAAGCCGAGCATGTGTGGACACATTTTTTTTCTAAATCACAAGCTGCAGGTATGAGCCATGAGCCTTTGTTTCTCCTAAGTAAGTGTATATGGGAGGTTGCAAGTGGAGAGGGTCAGACAGAGGGATGAGATATTGTGCAAAAGTGAGTATTCTTACTCAGCTGACTTTGAGAGGCACGATGGTGTGGTAGTTAGCACCATACATGCCAGAGCTAGAAACCCTACTTATTAAATATGTGACCTTAGGCAAATTAGTTTACCTCTTACAAGCCTGTTTCCTCATCTGAGGGAAAAAAAAGGGAAAATAATGTTTTCCTCATTGGATTGTAATGATGAAATGAGTTAGTGTAAAGGACTTACATTATTATTATTTGACACAGGAAGTGTACAGAGCTTTGTTTTAGGTCTGATTATATACAAAGATGATTATTCAATTTTAAAGTGGTGGCCCTTTGAAGAAAACAAAGCAATATTCATTTGTCAAATTGTTGAAAATGCTGCTGTGCTCTTGTATGCCTGTATTTTTATTAGTTAATTCAACAAGTCAGTTGTTCACTAACATGTCAGGCACTGTGCTAGATGTTGAGGTTAAGAAGATAAATAGGCCGGGCGCGGTGGCTCACACCTATCTGTAATTCCAGCACATTGGGAGGCCAAGGCAAGCGGATCGCCTGAGGTCGGGAGTTTGAGACCAGCCTGGCCAGACGGTGAAATCCTGTCTCTACTAAAAATGCAAAAAAAAAAAAAAAAAAAAATTATCCAGGTGTGGTGGCACGCGCCTGTAATCCAGCTACTCAGGAAGCTGAGGCAGGAGAATCACTTGAACCCGGGAGGTGGAGATTGCACTGAGCCGAGATCCTGCCATTGCACTCCAGCCTGGACAACAGAACGAGACTCCATCTCAAAAGAAAAGAAAAGATAAATAAATAAAACCATTTCAGCTCTCAAGAAGCTCTCAGACTAGTAAGAGAAGCAGATATGTAAACCATTAATTATAACATAAGTACTATAGTAGAAGTATGATCTGAATGTTAGGGAAGCAAGAATATATGTATCTAACTCAGTATAGAAGGCACACAAGGGTGTCATGGAGGCTTTCCTAGGGAAAATGTGGCCTGAGCTGGTCAGGCATGGTGGCTCACGCCTGTAATCCCAGCACTTTGGGAGGCCAAGGTGGGCGGATCACGAGGTCAGGATATTGAGACCATCCTGGCTAACACGGTGAAACCCCATCTCTACTAAAAATATTTTTTTAAAAAATTAGCCAGGCGTGGTGGCAGGCGCTTGTAGTCCCAGCTACTTGGGAGGCTGAGGCAGGAGAATGGCGTGGACCCGGGCGGCGGAGTTTGTAGTGAGCCAGGATTGTGCCACTGCACTCTAGCCTGGACAACAAAGCGAGACTCCATCCAAAAAATAAAAAGTGTGACCTGAGCTGAATATTGGAGGACAAATAAATGATGTTCTGGGAAGAGGAATGTGAATGTATATATAAAATATATAAGTGTGAAATACGGCATATTTGAGCCATGCCCTATTTGGGGACCTGCCAGAAATTCAGCATGCCTGAAATTTTGGGTGTATGTAAGACTGTTAGGGCCAGGCATGGTGGCTCACGCTTGTAATCCCAGCACTTTGGGAGCCGAGGCAGGCGGATCACATGAGGCCAGGAGTTCGAGACCAGCCCAGCAAACATGGCGAAACCCTGTCTCTACTGAAAATACAAAAAATTAGCCAAACATAGTGGCACTTGCCTGTAATCACAGCTACTCGGGGGAGGGCTGAGGCCCAAGAATCGCTTGAACTCGGGAGGCAGAGGTTGCAGTGAGCCAAGATCGCACCACTGCACTCCAGCCTGGAGACAGAGCAAGACCCTGTCTCAAACAAAACAAAACAAAAACCTGCTAGAAATGTCATTGTCCCTTCTTGTACCCTTCCCCTAGAAAGGTCCCTTTTTTATTCTTGTTTATCCTCTTTCACTTTCTCTTTACATAACTTGGCTCAAGGCTCCTCAGATTGCAAATAGTAACAGGTGGAAATCAAAGCCCTGATTCATCTCTCTGTCTGTAGTCTGTACTCCTTCTCTTATGCTACTTTGAAGATTTTCCATTCTTTGAATAAAATTTGTCATTATTTTACTAGGATTTTTGTGAGGGAGATTGTGATAGGTTGTGCTTTACTAGACTAATTTTGATCATTACATTTAGATTTTATAGAGCTAATAGGATGAGTGCAAGTAGGGGAAGATGTATTCCATATTAATTCAATTAAGTATACATATACTAAATGCAGTTGAATGTAACCATTGTGTTAGCTATTATTGAAAATACAAATCTGATTTCTTTTTTTTTTTTTTTTTTTTTTGAGACAGAGTCTCGCCCTGTCATCCAGGCTGGAGTGCAGTGGCGCAATCTCAGATCACTGCAAGCTCCGCCTCCTGGGTTCACACCATTCTCCTGCCTCAGCCTCCCAAGTAGCTAGGACTACAGGCGCCCGCCACACACCCAGCTAATTTTTTGTATTTTTAGTAGAGACAGGGTTTCACTGTGTTACCCAGGATGCTCTCGATCTCCTGACCTTGTGATCCGCCCGCCTCGGCCTCCCAAAGTGCTGGGATTACAGGCATGAGCCACTGCGCCCAGCCAAGAAGCTTATATTCTAATACAGGAAATCATGCAGGAAAAAATCTAATGCCAGATGGTTCGTCAAACAGCTCTCTGTTAAGCTTAGCACTAGGGCCATGTTTCTCAACTTTTATTTTCATTATCAGCCCCCTTATGGAACCCTTTTAGACCTATTTTTCCTATTCAGCACCCCACTATAAAATTTTAACACCATAAATACACTGTTTATGCTTTAATGGACTGTATGCGTATCTATGCTTCCTATGTAAAACATACTTTTTTTCACATCCTCCCCAAAAAAACAATTTTTTCCCCTTGGGGTGTAATATTGCCCATGTTGAAAATGTGTACACTAAACTAGAGTTACCATTTCCAGGGTCTAAGATTGGGAGTAAAATTCTAGTTTCAGGATTTTAGTAAATATCTAACCATATGTTATAATTTAGAAATTAAATTTTCTGAGTTCAGGTAAAATACACAGCACTGTCAGCATCAGATCAAAAAAATAAAAGAATTGTATATGCACATACTTGTGTGGCTAAGCTCAGGGTTGTCACATTGTGCAACTTCAGAGAGTATATTTACAGTATAGTCTGTGTGATGGGAAGGACAGGAGGGAATGAAAAATAATTTGAAATTATAACCATGATGTGATTAAAAGACAAAATCATCTTAAAGTTTTCTTGACATTCCTATCTTGAACAGAATTATGTGTTTGTCCTTTGCAATATATAATTAATTCTCTGTGAATGTTTAAGTCACCCACATATTAATTTACATACAGGCCAAAAATGTATACCAACCAGAATATTCACAGAATATACACACACTTATTTTATTCTTGAATATAGAGCTAAGAACCTGAATGCTGTGCTAATTTTTACTCCATAAAGACATTATAAATCAGTTTTATCAAAGCTTAAGTACCCACCCTAGGACAAAAATAAATTATTCCGACCTATATGCCAAGGAACTAAAGGAGATCTCCAGCCACCAAAAAACCTGTGAGGAGCTGAATTCCTACCAAAGAACTGAAAGCCTTGGCTTAACAGCCTATGAGGAGCTGCATTCTGCCAACAACCTTGTAAGCAAACTTTGAAGTGAATCTTCTTGCAGATGAGATTGCAGCCCTCGGCAAGACTTTGTTTGCATCTTTGCGAGAGATCCTGAAACAGAGAACCCAGCTAAGCCACACCCACATTCTGACCCAGGGATACTCTGAAATAATAAATGTTCATTGTTGTTTTTTGTTTGGTTGGTTTTGTGTGTGTATGGTTGGGTTTTTTGGGTATTCTCCCTCCCCACAAATGAGGTCTCCCTATGCTGCCCAAGCTGGTCTCTAACTCCTGGGCTTAAGCAGTACTTCCACCTCAGCCTCCTGAGTAGCTGGCATTACAAATGTGCACCACTGTGCCCTGTTGTTTTTTAATTGAATTCTCCTTCACTTCCACCAAACCATCTCCTTTTAAAGATCGACTGTTCAATAAGTACCTGACCAGTTGATAGATTCCACATACTATACCATAGAACTTAGCACTTTTTTATATCATTTATCAAATTTGCACTTAAACAGTATGTTATCTCTCTGAGTTGGTAAATTACATAAGGATGAGTACATTCCTACTGTGCTTATTACTACAAACCATATATATAACACAGTTTTTGATACTTAGAAGACATGCAATAAATAAGGTAAAAATTTGTCTCCCCGTTTGTTTTACCAAGTTATATCCTTGTCCTATGTTATATATAAAAATAAAATCTACATAAAGGTCTAAAGAAAGAAAACATAAAATTAGTAGAAGAAATATTGTTGAATATTTAAATATTTGGGAGTGGGGAAGGCCTTATCAAGGATAGTACCAAAGGCAATATCTATAAAGCAAAAGATTAATAGGTATGACCATATAATTTGATACTTTCTTCTGCAAAAACAACATAAATAAAAGATACAAACTGGAAAAATACTTACAAAATATATGACATGAGGTTATTTATCCTTAATATATAAAAGTCTTATATGAATGAATAAGAAACACATGTACACATACTAGTGTTTTGGAGAGATGGTCAGAGAACATAAACTGAAATACAAATGTCTAATATATGATCAAAAGTTCAACTTTATTAGTAATTAAAATGGAAATTGATAACAAGCTATCATTTCTACCTGTCAGAATAATAGAGACTTTATAAAATACTAATACTGAGTTTCGATGGGAGAAGTGCATGGACAGAATGACTACTTATAGGAGTATAAATTGATACAGTTTTTTTAGAGGGCAATTTGTAAGAAAAACTTTTAAATGAGCATGCCCTATGATCTAGCAATAATTCCTTTAGTAATTTAACCTAAAAAATTTTGTACCAAACTTTAGCTGCAAAAATGTTCAGGGAATCAATTGGTTAAACAAATTATGGCCGAGCCTGGTGGCTCACGCCTGTAATCCCAACACTTTGGGAGGCCAAGGCAGGCGGATCATGAGGTCAGGAGATCAAGACCATCCTGGCTAACACAGTGAAACCCCATCTCTACTGAAAATACAAAAAATTAGCCGGGCATGGTGGCATGCACCTGTAGTCCCAGCTACTTGGGAGGCTGAGGCAGGAGAATCGCTTGAACCTGGGAGGCAGAGGTTGCAGTGAGCTGAGATCGCACCGCTGCACTCCAGCCTGGGTGACAGAGCAAGACTCCGTCTCAAAAAAAAAAAACAAAAAACAAATTACATAATATAAAATCAAAAACTGTGTCCCCATTTAAAATGATATTGTGGAATATGAATTGACCTGGAAAGATGGTTATTGTATGTCATTGAACAAAGAAAAAAGAGGCAAATTCATCCATTTTAAGTATATGATTCAGTGAGCTTTAATACATTTACAGAGTTGTGCAGCCATCACATTCCAATTAAAATGATCTTTCCATTGTGCACATGTACCCTAAAACCTAAAGTATAATAATAATAATAATAAAAGATCTTTCTTTTCTTGCTTACCTATATTTTCTTTGGCTTCTATGCTAGTTATGTATAACTGGCCATTTTAAAAGTTAAATTCCCCCTTCAGTACTGACTCCTCCAAAAAAAAAGGCAAATATAAAATGTCAAAATAATAGTAACGATAGCTAAAAGGTTTTCCAAAGAATGAAAAAGATAACAAGCAAACACACTTTAATTTTTATAGAGAGATTAAATACTTGCAGAGAGATTGAAGGACCTGCTTTCAGTCTGTGTAAATGTACCTATTTGCAAAAGGGCTTTACTCTCTTATCCCCACCTACCCTGTCTTTCTCTGACCTTGCTGATCCTCCTAATGTATTTCGGCTTTAAAAGGATAAGGAGTTTTAGTATGGGAGTTATTGAAAGTCCTAATTCAGCCTTAATTCCTAAAAGTAAAAGAAACTAGGCTTGATAAACATAAGGAAACATGAATTCAAGAAATAGGAACACAAAAACAGAAAAGAAAATGTTAGTGGGGCATGATGGTTCACACTGTAATCCCAGCACTTCGGGAGGCTGATGCAGGAGGATTGCTTGAACCCAGGAGTTTGAGACCAGCTTGGTCAATATATTGAGACCTCATCTCTACAAAACATTTAAAAAGTGGTGCTCGCTGTGGTCCCAGCTATTCAAGAGGCTGAGGTGGGAGGATCACTTGAGCCTGGGAGATTGAGGATACAGTGAGTTATGATCACACCACTGTACTACAGCCTGGGTGACAGAGCAAGACCCTGTTAAAAAAATGCTACTGGAATACATTGCTTTTTCAAAGATCAATATATAATAACCAATTGTTATAGCTGTGAAAATTATACATTATATACAAAGTAAAAAGCACTGATTTGCCACGTTGGGCAAAACCACAATAATTTTCCAACTTTAAGCCACTTCTGCCATCATCAAGATATCAGATCTAAAAGTACCAGAAAAATAGGGATGAGACTTGAAATTTTCTAAAAATTTTATGCTACTCAGATACATTTTGCTTTATAGAAATAGAAACAGAACACACATAAAATATGTATTTACCTGTGTTTCACTGTTAGAATGTAAGCTAGTGCTAGAATAAATACGAAAATATAGAAGGGGCTGAAATGCCAAAGTCCTTTCATATCAGGAGACAAAAGATCAAAAGATACACTTTTCACATAACAGAATCACAGAGTATTATGACACAGTAGTTGTTTCGACTTCATCTTATTTATGAATGAGAAAATCAGAACAATTATGACCTAACCATAGTGATATATTAGCTAGTTACTATCAAACACAAAACTCTCATCTCTTTCATCATAGTGTAGTACACTTTTCGTTTTCTTTTTTTTTAATTTTTTTGAAATGGAGTCTCACTCTGTCGCCAGGCTAGAGTGCAGTGGCTCAATCTCGGCTCACTGCACCCTCCGCCTCCGGGGTTCAAGTGATTCTCCTGCCTCAGCCTCCCGATTAGCTGGGACTACAGGCACCCGCCACCACGCCCAGCTAATTTTTATATATATATATATTTTTTTTTTGAGACGGAGTCTCACTCTGTCACCCAGGCTGGAGTGCAGTGGCGCAATCTCGGCTCACTGCAAGTTCCGCCTCCCGGGTTCACGCCATTCTCCTGCCTCAGCCTCTCCGAGTAGCTGGGACTACAGGTGCCCGCCACCACGCCCGGCTAATTTTTTTTTTTTTGTATTTTTAGTAGAGACGGGGTTTCACCATGGTCTCGATCTGTCGACCTCGTGATCCGCCCGCCTCGGCCTCCCAAAGTGCTGGGATTACAAGCGTGAGCCACCGCGCCCGGCCTAATTTTTATATTTTTAGTAGAGACAGGGTTTCATCATGTTGGCCAGGATGGTCTCGATCTCTTGACCTCGTGACCCACCCACCTCGGCCTCCCAAAGTGCTGAGATTACAGGCATGAGCCACCACGCCCGGCCTATTTTTCTTTAATCCTTGCTTTTATAGGAGACAACAGAGTAGAGGCTCTGGAGTCTAAATGCTTGATTTCAAATCCTGCGCCACCACCTAACTAGCTATGTAATTTTGGGCAAGTTACTCAATATTTCTGGGTCTTATCTGTATAGTGGAAGATCTAATAGTACTCAAAATAAAAGTATAACAATTGATATATTGTATGTAAAATGCTTAATACAGTGCCTGGCACATGGTAAGCATTCAGTAAACACTAGCTATTTGTTACTCAGTGTAAATAAAGCTTTTTTGGAGGTGTTTTTTTTTTTTTTTTTTAGATGGAGTCTCGCTCGGTCACCCAGGCTGGAGTGCAATGGCGTGATCTCGGCTCACTGCAACTTCTGCCTCCTGGGTTCAAGTGATTCTCCTGTCTCAGCCTCCTGAGTAGGTGGGATTACAGGAGCCCACCACTGTGCCGGAATAATTTTTGTATTTTTAGTAGAGACAGGATTTCACCATGCTGGCCAGGCTGGTTTCGAACTCCTGACCTCAGGTGATCCGCACGCCGTGGCTTTCCAAAGTGCTGGGATTACAGGTGTGAGCAACCTCACCCAGCCTAAATAAAGTTTTTAAATGATAACATCGTGGGCAAGAGTGTGACTAAAAGTACGTAAAACAAGGGGTTGAAGAAGTTGAATTTGTGTGTGGAAGCAGAGAAGAGAGAAAAGGGCATGGTGTGGAGAGGGAAATTAGGAGTCAGGAAACAAACTAGATTTAATTACAGCAAGATAATCAGAAGAAAACTGGACCATAGGATAATTTTATTTGTTTTATTTATTTATTTTTTGAAACAGGGCCTCACTCTGTCTCCCAGGCTGGAGTGCAGTGGTGTGATCATGGTTCATTGCAGCCTCAACCTCACGGGCTCAAGTGATCCTCCCACCTCAGCCTCCTGAGTAGCTGGGACTACCGGCACACGCCACCACACCCAGCTAACTTTTCAAAATTTTTTGTAGAGACAGGGTCTCACTATATTGCCCAGGCTGGTCTTGAGCTCCTGGACTCAATTGATCCTCTGGTCTTATTCTCCCAAAGTGCTGGGATTATAGGCATGAGCCACCATGCCCAGGCTAAGGCAAATCTTACCGTAACAATTAGTTCTTAACAAACCAACAAACAAACTACATCTGGGCGTTGTGGCTCACGCCTATAATCCCAGCACTTTGGGAGGTTGAGGTGGGGGGATCACCTGAGGTCGGGAGTTCCAGACCAGTCTAACATGGTGAAACCCCATCTCTACTAAAAATACAAAAATTAGTTGGGCGTGGTGGTGGGCACCTGTAATCCCCGCTACTCAGGAGGCTGAGGCAGGAGAATTGCTTGAACCCAGGAGCCAGAGGTTGCAGTGAGCCGAGATTTTGCCATTGCACTCCAGCCTGGGCAACAAGAGCTAAACTCCATCACAGAAAACAAATATATATATATATTTTCTAAAGGCTGGACCATGTATGCTGTGTAATGTGAATTTTATCACCCTATCAAACAGTTAAAGGCCTGAAAGTTTTGTTCTGGAGTCAGAGCCGAAACTGTTTCAGGTGGTAGCTGCAGGGATACCCATTAACCACTGGTAACAGAAAGAGACTTTTGTCCGCATATTTATAGTATTTTGTCCCCAGTTTTTATAGGGAAATTTGTTCAAAGTTACCAAAACAATGACAGCACCATTAAGAGTTCTATGGACCCCATCTTGAACCTTTCTTCTGAGATGGCAGTGTCTATGTAAGCTCTTTATGTGCCCTTAAAAACAGCTAGAGGTATTAGAAATTAGAATCTTTATAATCAACTCTTGGTTCCTCAGAATGCCCAAACAAGTAAAATTGACTGGGTTTGGAGCTGGAAGGGACTTTAGACATCCCTAATTTTACAGAAGGGAAAACTGAGGCTCCACAGGGTAAACCAACTTGCCTGTCATCAAAGTAACCAATAGCAGAGCTGGCACTAGAATTTCAGTCACCTAATTTCTAGTGCAATGCTATTTCCACTGTCAAAAGTTATTAAAATTGTATATTTAAATGGGTCTTTTAGAAAATTTAGTCCAGAGACTCCTAAATAATTACCCAGGAGCTGGTCCTGGATTGGCTGTAAAAAATTATTAGTAGTGCTTCTGAGAGATACATATCTTTGGCTCCATCTTCAGAGATTCTGATTAAGTATGGTCAGGATATGGAATCCGTATTGTTTAAAACTTTTGAGTTATTCTGTCAATCAGCTAGGCCTAGGAAGCATTCTCCAGACCAGTCATTTATCAGATGTACCAGTACCATCAATAACATTAGTACAGCTTCTGCTTGAATACCTTCAATATAAAATCTATTACATAAACAAGTCCTTGATAGTATGATACCTAAGCAAAGGAGGATGAGGACAAGATTTAAATTCTATTTTAAAGTTTAGAAACCTCTACTCAAGTTTAGGCAGAGAAGTAGGATTTCTCCGGCAGGGCACCATAGCTCACGCCTGTAATCCCAGCACTTTGGAAGACTGAGGTGGGCAGATCACCTGAGGTCAGGAGTTCGAGACCAGCCTGACCAACATGGTGAAACCCCGTCTCTACCAAAAATACAAGAATTAGCTGAGCGTGATGGCATGCTCCTGTAATCCCAGCTACTCAGGAGGCTGAGGCAGAAGAATCATTTGAATCTGGGAGGTAGAGGTTGCAGTGAGCCAAGATTGCACCATTGCACTCCAGCCTGGGCAACAGAGCAAGACTCTGACTCAAAAAAAAAAAAAAAAAAGAAAAAGAAAGTAGAATTTCTCCATGTCTTAATGATCAATTGGGCATAAGTGTCAGTTTTCACATAATTTGGGGCTGTGTTAGTGGAAACATGGAAATAGGCAGAATATCTGTTGAGTTCAATGGTAGAACCCAGGAAGCTGAATGTAATGGTACTTTTTCACAAATTAAGACTCTGTGTCTTAATTTATGAATTATGTGCTCATACTTCTTGGCACTTGTAATTAAGGTTTCACTATCAAATATATCAGTGTACATCTCACTCTGAGGCTAGCTATATAGAAAACAAGCAAGAAATTTATTATAAAAGCTATTATACAATTACTATTAGCATAGTAATATAACTTAATTTCAGAATTTATTTTCCCCTTCTCCTTCCTAAAGACCTTTGCATTTGTTTAGCATTCCTCCTCTTTTCCATGAATTCTATATAACTCTTTGAAACTCACCTTATCCCTAGCCCTAGCTGTTTTATTAAGACTAGTGAAAACATGGTATTCCTACTTCCATGCCAATGTTTGTTACTTGCTCCAGAACTAGGCTTAAGGCAATCAGCACATAGCATTCTTATGGTGACTATTACTGGTCTGGGAGAGAACCTACATAGACCAATCAAACTGAAGGGAAAGACTTACATTCAGTAGTAGGTGAGAGGTTTCCTTTCTCTCCACCTATACTTGAAGAAGGGTACATGTTACCACTACTGCTGCTGGCAGCCATCATTTGGCCAAGAGGAAAGCCATTTAAGGATGAACCCTACACCCTGAGGAAGGCAGAGCTGAGAGAATAGCATAGACATGGAGCCAGAGCGTGGCTCTAGACACCCTAACAACTGAACTTTGTTTTGTGAGATCATAAAATTCCATATTGTTTTAGCTGGTGTGAATTAGGTCTCACTATATACAGCTGAAAATATCCTAACTATTCATGCGTAAAATATATTGTGAGGAGGGCATGGGATATGTTGGAAATCTCTGTCCTCTTAATTTTGCTGCTCCAAAACTGCTCTAAAAAATAAAGTCTTAAAATATATATTGCAAAGTTCAGCCCAAGAAATACTTTAAGATTAGCATAATGTGACCTGCTATAATCCTCAGACTATGGCAAAATTATATGTGATCTAACCAATGAGTATTTGACTTAGAGTCTCTGAGTTTCTGGCTGCATCACCAAGACTTCATTCATAAGGCTATTGTCTTACCTACAAAATATGTAAACCCTTATTGAGGGACACAGTCTGAGAAAGGCTCTCTAGAACCATTCAGGAGCTATGGCATGGTGTTCACATCAGTATATATCATACTTAATAATAGGTAATGAGTCTGCATAAAGATTTACTTACTTATTAAGCACATGCAAAGACTGAAAGGTGAGGCCATTGGGGTACAAGCAAAAGTAGGGGACTGTAATGTCAAGGAAGCAGAAGGAAAAAATGTTTTGAGAAGGAAAGAATAATCAGCTGTTCAAGTGCTGCTAGAAGCTTTCTTGGAATTTAAAATACAAGTGAGTAGGCAAGGTATTCACACATCATTATAAAACAAAGTTGCATATAGTAAATGTGATGTGAATTCAAAGGCTGTACATTCTAGCTCTTTCCTACTCTAAAGAAGCATCAGGTAGGAGCTGTTAGAATTGCAGAACCAGCCAAGCATGGTGACTCACACCTGTAATCCACAAGAGGCCCTAGGCAGGCAGATCACCTGAGCTCAAGAGTTCAAGACTAGCCTGGGCAATATGGTGAAAGAAACTCCACCTCTACAAAAAAATACAAAAAATAGCTGAACTTGGTGGCACATGCCTATACTCCCAGCTACCCGGGAGGCTGAGGTGAGAGGGTAGGTTGAGGCTGCAGTGAGGTGTGATTGCACCACTATGCTCTCCAGCCTAAGCAGCAGAGCAAGACCCTGCCTCCAAAAAAAAAAGGAAACACAGAACCTCAGATCCCTGTCCCACCAATCTCACCCAGAATCTACTGAATCACAATTTTACATTTTAACAACAAACTGATGAGGGCTGGCATTTTAGGAATTAACCAAGTGATACACAGTATGAAGTGAAGAGAAGCAGTCTAGAAGTAAGGGGATAGGCTTGGTTTTTGTGTGTTTTTTTTAACCACTTACGTCTTCCTTTTAATCAAAATTTTATATTTTACATATTTACATATATGCATATATAAGTATATGTATATATACAATTTTCACCTAAAAATGTCTATATACATATAAAATGTATATATATGTACAATTCTTTTTTACCTTTAAAAATGTGTGGTGTATATATGTATATGTTTGTGTATATATAAATGTTATGAGATATATATATATATATATATATGTATGTCTGGCTAAGTCCTATAATCTCAGTACTTTGGGAGGCCGAGGAAGGAGGATCACTTGAGGTCAGGAGTTCAAGATTGGCTTGGGCAACACAACAAGACCCTGTCCTCCTTTTATTTTTTAGATGGAGTCTTGCTCTGTCGCCCAGGAGTGCAGTGGTGCAATCTCAGCTTACTGCAACCTCTGCCTCCCAGATTCAAGCGACTCTCCTGCCTCAGCCTCCCAAGTAGCTGGGACTACAGGCATACTACGCCCAGCTAATTTTTGTATTTGTAGTACCATGTTGGCCAGGTTGGTCTTGAGTTCCAGACCTCAAGTGATCCACCCACCTCAGCCTCCCAAAATGCTGGGATTACAGGCGTGAGCCACTGCTCCCAGCCTGAAGTAATTTACTTTTATTTCCTTCACTTTAAGCAAATCATGAAATTTCACAGTGATTCCTGGGGTAGGGGGAGAAGGAAGGCGGTGTTTGGAATCATTGGGACTGTGGCCCAGTTGGCCCGCATAGATGCAGGCAGGGTGGGCCCTCACTGGGGCAGCTGGAGGAGCAGGTACTGCCCCACCTCGGGAGCGTAAAAGCTGGCACGCTGTGTCCCCGGTGGCTTCTGGCTGGCGTGGCTCCATCAGGCAAGTCCGCATAGTGGCCAGTGAGGTGGTGGTCAGCTCCGCTGCCTTGGAGTCGCCCTCAGCAGATATCATGGTTGCCTTTTTCTGCTGCCCAGCCTTTTCCACCACAAATCTGGCCCTCTCTGCTTCCTGCTGAGCCACCTGTTTGGCTTCCACTACTTCTGTGAACTCCTTCCCGAAGGTCAGATGTGTGGAGGAGGCGTCGTCCAGCGTGAGCCAAAATGTGGCTGCTGCTCCATAAGGTCATCCTTCACCTGCTTGGAGACCACCTCTCTCTGGGTGATTGCTTCTGCAGCCTCAAAGCGAGCCACCACCTGCTTAAGGATGTCTGTAGTGATGGATGGCAGCACAGGCTCATCACAGCCCTCTCTGATGCTGGTGAAGATGCAAGGAAGCTGGCTAGGGACAGGCAGGAAGAGGATGCACAGTGGGGTACTGACATTCTGTAAATCTTTGCTACTAGTGATGACTGGCACCTTATGTGGTCGAGAATGACAAAGATAATTGGTTTCTGTATCCATGGGATGAGAAAGTTAGTTCTTTCCCCTACCACAATGTCCTATATCCCAGAATCGGTCAAAGATTACAGCTGTGTGCCCAGCATCCACATTATATAAGGCAGAGTTCACCACGCCTCCTGCAACAGCTAAGACCAGGCCAATGGACTCAAACACTTTGGCAGCCATGTTTCCTTCTGCTGGACTCTCTCACACTTGCTTCCATTCTGACCTCCACATGAATTCCTCAGCCACACATACAAAATACTTTTTTAAAACTTAGCTGGGAATGGTGGTGCACGCCTGTCATCTTAGCTACTCAGGAGACCGAGGAGGGAGGATTGCTTGAGCCCAGGAGTTGGAGGCTGCAGTGAGCTATGATTGGACCACCGCACTCTGGCCTGCGTGACAGAGCAGGACCCTGCCCCTAAAATTAAACATTTTTAAACTTTAAAATTTTTTAAATAAAAAATATATAATACGTATAATTCTTTTTTCACCTTAAATTTTTTTTTGTCTTTAACACTTCCTTACTGATTCATAAAAAGCTTCCTTGGCTAGGTGCCGTGGCTCACACCTGTAATCTCAGCACTTTGGGAGGCCAAGGCAGGCGGATCATCTGAGGTCAGGAGTTCGAGACCAGCCTGGCCAACATGGTGAAACCCCATCTTTACTAAAAATGCAAAAAAATTAGCCAGGCGTGGTGGCAGGCATCTGTAATCCCTGCTATGGGAGGCTGAGGCAGGAGAATTGCTTGAACCCAGGAGATGGAGGTTGCAGTGAGCTGAGACCACACCATTGAACCCCAGCCTGGGCCATAAGAACGAAACTCCGTCTCAAAAAAAAAAAAAAGCTTCCTTGTTCTCAACAGTTTAACAGTATTCTATTGACTGAATAAATAATAATTTATTTTTCAGTCTCCTATGATAGACTAACTTGTTTACAGATTTACCAATAATCCTGAAGTGAGTGACTGCAAATGCAAATCACTTTCCATATGTATGAATTTATCTATAGGATTAAATTCCTAGGAATTGAATTAAAGAGTACATTTTAAACATTTAAACATTTCTCTTGTTGCTGTTAAATTTCCCTCTATAGAGGCAGTGCCAATTTATGTTCCCCACTCTAAGATTGTCTTGTCAAAAATTTTAATATTTGCCTGGCCAGCGCAGTGGCTCACGCCTGTAATCCCAGAACTTTGGGAGGCCAAGGCAGGTGGATCCCTTGAGGTCAGGAATTCAAGACTAGCCTGGCCAACATGGCGAAACCCAGTCTCTACTAAAAATACAAAAATTAGCTGAGTGTGGTGGCGCACACCTGTAATCTCAGCTACTCGGGAGGCTGAGGCAGGAGAATCACTTGAACCTGGGAGGCAGAGGTTGCAGTGAGCGGAGATCGTGCCCCTGCACTCCAGTCCATGCAACAGAGCAAGATTCCATATAAAAAAAAAAAAAAAATTCTTAATCTTAATGAAATCCGAAGTATCAAATGATCTTTCATGGTTACTGTTATTATGTGTGGGTCCTGTTTAAGAAATCTTTGCTTACCCTGATGTCATGGAGATAACTGTTTTCTTCTAGAAGCTTAATTGTATTTAATTCTATGCAGTTTGATTACATGTAGTTTTGTGTATCCGTAACCACAGTGAAGATACAGAACAGTTCCATCAACACAAGGATCTCCTCTTGTTCTTTAATAACCACAACTCCCTTTTGTCCTTCTCCCATCCCCCAATTCCTAACCCTTGACAGCTACACATTCTTTCTTTATCTCTGATATTTTGTCATTTCAAGTCTGTTTATCAATGGAATCATAAATATAAAACCTTTAAGGTTGGCCTTTTCACTCAACATAATTTCCTTGAGATCCATCAAAGTTGTGTATATCAATAGTTTGTTCCTTTTATTGCTGAGTAGTATTCCATGGTATTTATGTACCACAGTTTAACCATTCACTCATTTAAGGACATTTAGAGTATTTCCAGTTTGGGGCTATTATGAACAAAACTGCTATGACCATTCATGTACATGTTTTTGTGTGTGTGTGAATATAAGTTTTCTCTTCTCTGGGATAAATGCCCAAGAGTTCAGTTGCTGGGTTATATAGTAATTGCGTGTTTAGTTTATAAGAGACTGCCAAACTGTTTTCTAGTGTGGCTGTACTATTTAACATTCTCACCAGTAATATCTGTATGATCTGGTTTCTCTGTATCCTTCAAAGCATTTGGTGGTATCACTAGTTTTTATTTTAGCCATTCTAATAGATGTGTAGTGATGTCTCACTGTGGTTTTTAATTTGTATTTTTCTTATGTCTATTGATGTTGAATATTTTTTCATGTGTTTATTTGCTATCTGTATATCCTCTTTGGTGAGATGCCTGTTCATGTATTTGCCCATTCTCATTGGATTGTTTCCTTTGTGCGCTTTTTTAATTGCTGGGGTTTGAAAGTTCTTTATATATCCTAGTCCTTTGTCAGATGTGGTTTGCAAATATTTTCTTCCACTCTATAGCTTGTTCTTTCTCTTCTTAATGGGGTTTTTCACAGAGCAGAAGTTTTTCATTTTCATGAAATGCAATTTGTCAATTTTTCCTTTTATATATACTTTTTTTTTGTGTGTGTGGAGATAGGTTCTTGCTATGTTGCTCCAAGCTGGTCTTGAACTCCTGGCCTCAAACAATTCTCCCACCTCAGCCTCCCAGTGTATTGGGATTACAGGTATGATCCACCGCTCCCAGCCTTCTAGGTAATATTAATTATTCACTTTTTTAATTTTTAAAATTTTTTTTTCTTTTTTGAGACAGGGTCTTGTTCTGTTACCCAGACTGGAGTGCAATGGCACGATCTCGGCTCATTGCAACCTCTACCTCCCAGATTCAAGCAATTCTCCTGCTTCAGCCTCCCAAGTAGCTGGGACTACAGGCGTGTGTCAACAGGCCTGGCTAAT
Organism: Symphalangus syndactylus; assembly: GCF_028878055.3. Classification (NCBI taxonomy): domain Eukaryota; kingdom Metazoa; phylum Chordata; class Mammalia; order Primates; family Hylobatidae; genus Symphalangus; species Symphalangus syndactylus. The sequence continues at coordinate 33,508,578 of NC_072427.2, forward strand.
TTTTTTTTTTTTTTTTGAGACGGAGTCTCGCTCTGTCACCCAGGCTGGAGTGCAGTGGCGCCATCTTTGCTCACTGCCAGCTCCGCCTCGTGGGTTCACGCCATTCTCCTGCCTCAGCCTCCTGAGTAGCTGGGACCACAGGCGCCCGCCACCACGCCCAGCTAATTTTTTGTATTTTTAGTAGAGACGGGGTTTCACCATGTTAGCCAGGATGGTCTCAATCTCCTGACCTCATGATCCGCCCGCCTTGGCCTCCCAAAGTGCTGGGATTACAGGCGTGAGCCACTGTGACCAGCCTAAAAATGTTTTTGAATTTTTTTATGGGCAGCCTTTCTAGCCAGAGAAGGCTTAGAGAGACTCCCAAGTATTCACATTTATTTACACGAATTGTATTTGTTTTGGAATATATCATATTATTGGGATATGCTTTTCATGTCTATAGCCTTAATTATTTTCAAAATGTGGTCTGTGTTTCCTTTCCTTTATTTTTGTTTGCATTTATTCTGATAATTTAGAATGTTTGTATTTTTTCTATTGAATGCATTTATAATAACTTATATATGCCCTAATGATAACTTTCTTTAGATTGATCTAATGACTGTTATAAGAAGGATGCAATTGATAATGGAATCTTTCCTGTTCTTTCCCTTTATTCTTTTTGTCTTCCATCATCTGATTTTATTTTTTTTTTTAGAAATTGGATCTTACTGCTTATCGGCCTTTTGGCTAAGATCAAGTATGGAGATGGGGTCTTGCTATGTTGCCCAGGCTGGATTTGAACTCCTGGGCTCAAGCAGTCTTCCCACCTCAGCCTCCTGAGTTATTGGCATGTGCCACTGCACCTGGCTGATATTAGACTTATTGTCTTTTGTAGTATTTACACTTTGCTAGAAAAGTATGTAGCTCCCTGTAATAGACAATCCAACTAATACTGGCTTTGAAAATATAGCTTTAGTTTTCTCACATAACAAGAATTCTGGAAGTAGGTAGTTCTTGGCAGTTTCCCCTGCTCAACACTGTCATTGAGGACTTAAGGTTTTTCTGTATTTCTGCTCTTCCATCCTCAGTATGTTGGCTCTTGACTTCATGCTTTTTGCTTCATATATACAAGATGACTGTTGCAGCTCTGGCCATCACAATAGCATTTAAGACCAGAGGAGGCTGGGTATAGTGGTTCGCACCTGTAATCACAGTATTTGGGAGGCTGAGGCAGGAGAATCACTTGATCCCAGGAGTTTAAGACCAGCCTGGATAGCATAGTGAAACCCTGTCTCTACAAAAAATAATTTAAAAATTAGCAGGCAGGCCGGGCGCGATGGCTCATGCTTATAATCCCAGCACTTTGGGAGGCCGAGATGGGCGGATCACCTGAGATTGGGAGTTCGAGACCAGTCTGACCAACATGGAGAAACCCTGTCTCTAATAAAAATACAAAATTAGCCAGGCGTGGTGGTACATGTCTGTAATCCCAGCTACTCGGGAGGCTGAGGTAAGAGAATCACTTGAACCCAGGAGGCGGAGGTTGCAGTGAGCCAAAATTGTACCACTGCACTCCAGCTTGGGCAACAAGAGAGAGCCTCTGTCTCAAAAAAAAAAAAAAAAAAATTAGCCAGGCATGGTGGCACGTACCTGAAGTCCCAGCTACTCAGGAGGCTGAGGCAGGAGCATTGCTTGAACCCAGAAGGTTGAGGCTGCAGTGAGCCATGATCAAGCACCACTGCACTCCAGCCTGGGTGACAGAACGAGACCATCTCAAAACGAAAAGGAAAAAGCTGAGAGCAGCACTATTAGTGTTTGCAAAGCAAATACACGTTTACTCTATTGTCTCATTGGACAGAAATATATCATATAGTTATCTCTAGCTGTAGAGGAGGAAAGAAAGTGATTATGTGGTATGCCACTATTGAAATCAGTCTTTTGTTATGTCCTGTAGGAAAATTTTAAAGTTTTCTTCATATATATGTTCTACAGTTATTTTTATTCTTGGGTGTTTTATTCTTTACTATTTTGAATATATTTTATTGTTACATTTTCTAATTGGTTATATTGCTAATTTTTAAATTAGTTTCTGATTTTTCAGTGTTGATTATTTTGTTCTTTTGTTCATCCATATAAGTAAAGTTTCTTCTTAGTTCTGATGGTAAGTTAGGGTAGTGAGGTAGAAGAGGAATATGTAACAACCGACACCCTGGAAGTACTGCTTCTTCCATAGATCTTACTGCATATGCTGCCCCTTTGAACTAGCTTAGCTACCCAGCAAGGCCTAGCACAAATCCAAAAGCACAGCTTAAAGAGAGCAGTGGAGCTAAAACCCCTCTAAAGGCAGAAAAGCTGTAGTCATTTCCCAGAACAGAAAGATGAGCAAGAAAATTACCACAATTAATAATGTGTTTGGTCTTTTTTTCAGTCTACTCTTAGAAAAAAAGTGTGTGCAGCAGCTTTGCAAAACACTCCAAAAAGAAAATGTAATAACAGAATAAACCCCTCCTCTAGTACTAGGGTATGGATCTTTTCTAATGGCCAGAGTTTTAAACATAAGGTTTTCAAATAATTAGCTGAGCTCTTGAATCTCCATAGCCCCAGAGCTGATTTTGGGGTAAAGACTAGAGAAACATGAATTGCTGTGTGTAAAAAAAATACAAGGAAATAGGATTTTGTTCCATCAAAGAATGGGGCGGCAAAAAGTAAAAGAGGACGAGAAAAGAAGGAAGATAGTAAAGCTAAGCATTTATGACAAGAGGCTAGAGTCGAAGGAATATAAATGGCTGGGGAAATTTCATTTTTTGTTTTTACTTTTTAAGAATATTTATTTAAATATGATGCATGGGAATGCAGGTATGAATAAAAGAAAATGAAAGTTACAGGTTTTCAAGCCAGTCAAACATCTGATACCTCCACGGTTTTAGGCAAAATTATAAGGGAGGTAAAGTTTGTCATTAACAATCTCCTTCATGCCTTCATGCTTTTTCAGTATCCCTATCCTCCAGGTAATTAGCCCCTTCATCCTGCCTGAAAGCTCTCAAAATTCTTCCCCTATCTAGACCTTCCCTTTGCAAAGTTTCTTCTTCCTTCTCTTTTCCTAAGTATCAAAGCGTCTGCTTAGTAATATTTGAGTATATCACTATATGATTGATTTGAATAATCTGATTTAAGGTATGACTGAAATTTTAACTGTCTTCTTTTTTTTTTTTTTTTTTTTTTTTTTGAGACGGAGTCTCGCTCTTTCACCCAGGCTGGAGTGCAGTGGCGCGATCTCGGCTCACTGCAGGCTCCGCCCTCCCGGGGTTCACGCCATTCTCCTGCCTCAGCCTCCTGCGTAGCTGGGACTACAGGCGCCTGCCACCTCGCCTGGCTAATTTTTTTTTGTATTTTTAGTAGAGACGGGGTTTCACCGTGTTAGCCAGGATGGTCTCAATCTCCTGACCTTGTGATCCGCCCGCCTCGGCCTCCCAAAGTGCTGGGATTACAGGCGTGAGCCACCGCGCCCGGCCAATTTTAACTATCTTCTTAGAGAATTCGTACTTTAAAACTGGTCTCTGCTAATTCATATTTACTAAGAGGAATGTCTTTTAATGCCTCCTGCCCTGTCTGTCCTCTATTGTCTCCTTGTTTCCTTTCTTTCTTTCTTTTTTTTTTTTTTTTTGAGACGGAGTCTTGCTCTGTCGCCCAGGCTGTAGTGCAGTGGTGCGATCTTGGCTCACTGCAAGCTCCATCTCCCGGGTTCACACCATTCTGCCTCAGCCTCCTGAGTAGCTGGGACTACAGGCATCCACCACCACGCCCAGCTATTTTTGTGTATTTTCAGTTGAGATGAGGTTTCGCCATGTTGGCCAGGCTGGTCTCAAACTCCTGACCTCAGGTGATCCACCCGCCTCAGCCTCCCAAAGTCCTGGGATTACAGGCGTGAGCCACCGCGCCCGGCGAAAATTCTCTACAAAAAATCCAAAAATTATCTGGGTGTGGTGGCATGCACCTATAGTCCCAGCTCCTCAGGAGGTATCATCTGAGCCCAGGAGGTTGAGGCTGCAGTGAACCATGATCACGCCAGTGAATTCCAGCCTGAGAAATAAAGTGAGGCCCCATCTCAAAAAAAAAAAAAAAAACTTTCAGTGAAGTAGGAATAGAGGAGAATGTCTTCAACTTGATAAAGAACATCTACAGAAAGCCTGAAGCTAACAACATACTTAAGGTAAGAAACTGGAAGCTTTCTTGCTAAGATCAGGTACAAGGCCAGAATGTTCCCTTTCACCACTCCTTTTCAATGTTGTACTAGAACTCTTAGCTAATGAAATAAGAAAAGGAAATAAAAGTTACATAGATTTGGACAGAAGAAATAAAAACTGTCTTTGTTCACAGAAGACATGATTTTCTATGTAAAAATCCAAAAGAACTTACAAAAAAACCTTCTGGAACTAATAAACAATTATTAGTTTATTAATAATAATAAACTAATAAACAAGATTGCAGGATTACAAAGTTAATATAAAAATTTCAACCACTATCCTATATACCAGCTAAATATACCAGTAGTAAACTAGTAGAATGTGAAATTAAAAGCATAGTACCATTTACGTTAGCACCACCAAAAATGAAATACTTAGATATAAATCTAATAAAATATGCATATAATTTATATGAGGGAAAATACAAAACTCTGATGGAAGAAATCAAAGAAATAAATCAAGAGCTATTTATTGTTCATGAATAGGAAGACTTGATATTATATCATTTTTTATTATACTTTAAGTTCTAGGGTACATGTGCACAACGTGCAGATTTGTTACATAGGTATACACGTGCCATGTTGGTTTGCTGCACCCATTAACTCGTCATTTGCATTAGGTATATCTCCTAATGCTATCCCTTCCCCCTCCCCCACCCCACGACACGCCCCATATATGATGTTTCCTTCCTGTGTCCAAGTGTTCTCATTGTTCAATTCCCACCTATGAGTGAGAACATGCGGTGTTTGGTTTTCTGTCCTTGTGATAGTTTGCTGAGAATGAAGGTTTCCAGCTTCATCCATGTCCCTACAAAGGACATGAATCATCCTTTTTTATGGCTGCATAGTATTCCATGGGGTATATGTGCCACATTTTCTTAATCCAGTCTATCATTGATGGGCATTTGGGTTGGTTCCAAGTCTTTGCTATTGTGAATAGTGCCGCAACAAACATACGTGTGCATGTGTCTTTATAGCAGCATGATTTATAATCCTTTGGATATATACCCAGTAATGGGATGGCTGGATCAAATGGTATTTCTAGTTCTAGATCCTTGAGGAATCGCCATACTGAGGAAGACTTAATATTATTAAGATGTCAGTTCTTCCTGACTTTATAGATTCAATACATTCCCAATTAAAATCCCAGCTACTTGATACGGGATTCTGGGAAGATGACAGAGTAGAAGGCACCAGGAATCTGTCTCCCAACCTAACAACAATTGCACTGGCAGAATTTGTCTGATGAAACTATTTTGAAATTCTAGAGTCTACTGAAGGCTTGCACCATCCAGGAGAAGGCTTGGATGCTAAAGTGAGTTTAAATTTGGTCAAATTCAGCTCCTGAATACAATAGCAGGTAACCATCCTCCAACCCTGAGCCACTTGGCAGGCAGTTTGTGCGTGTGTTCCTGGAGCACCTTGCAAACATCTTTTGGGAGCCCAGGTGGGGAAAAAGGTCCCTGTCCTTCAAATATTAGGCATCTAAGCCATGATTGCTGATTACTGCTTCTGATCATAGAAGTGCAGACAATGAGGTTGGTTGCCATTGTTGTTGCACCTTCCCCAATTGTTGCAAGCCCCTCCCACTCCAGCTGAAGTGACTTCCAAGGGATTGAAAGGACGGGCATTTAAGTGGTTGATGTCCTTTCTTTCTCCCCTTCATTTTTCTCTTTTTTCTTATTTTGGGATCCAGACTTGAAAGACTAAGACATTGAAACATAACTACATATGTGGGGAAAAGCAGAAAGTGATCATGCATGCACAGGGAAAAACCCAGAAAAGATCTGAGAGGACCTTAAGTTTCTACATCAACTGGTACAAAAACAGACACATAGACCAATGGAACAGAATAGAGAGCCCAGAAATAAGGTGGCACACCGGCAACCATCTGATCTTTGACAAAGCTGACAAAAACAAGCAATGGGGAAAGAACTCCCTATTCAATAAATGGTGCCGGGATAACTGGCTTGCCATATACAGAGATTGAAACTGGACCCCTTCCTTACATCATATACAAAAATCAATTCAAGGTGGATTAAATTCTTAAACATAAAACCTAAAACTATAAAAACTCTGGAAGACAACCTAGGCAATTACCATTCTGGACACAGGAACAGGAAAAGATTTCATGACAAAGACACCAAAAGCAATTGCAACAAAAGCAAAATTTGACTAATAGGATCTAATTAAATGAAAGAGCTTCTGCACAGCAAAATAAACTGTCAACAGAGTAAACAGGCAACCTACAAAATGGGAGAAAATTTTTGCGAACTATCCATCTGGAAAAAAGCCTAATTTCCAGCATATATAAGGAACATAAACAAATTTGCAAGGAAAAAAAAACCATTAAAAAGTGGGCAAAGGACATAAATAGACATTTTTCAAAAGAAGACATACATGTGGCCAATAAGCATATGAGAAAAACTCAACATCACTGATCACTAGAGAAATGCAAATCAAAACCACAATGAGATACCATCTCACACCAGTCAGAATGGCTATTATTAAAAAGCCAAAAAAAGGCCGGGTGCGGTGGCTCACGCTTGTAATCCCAGCACTTTGGGAGGCCAAGGCGGGAGGATCACGAGGTCAGGAGATCAAGACCATGGTGAAACCCCGTCTCTACTAAAAATACAAAAAAATTAGCCAGGTGTGGTGGCGGGCGCCTGTAGTCCCAGCTACTCGGGAGGCTGAGGCAGGAGAATGGCGTGAACCCAGGAGGTGGAGCTTGCAGTGAGCCGAGATTGCGCCACTGCACTCCAGCCTGGGCGACAGAGCAAGACTCCGTCTCAAAAAATAAAAAATAAAAAAAATAAATAAATAAAAATAAAAAGCCAAAAAATAACAGATGCTGGCAAGGTTGCAGAGAAAAAGGAACATGTATATGTTGTTGATGGGACTGTAAATTAGTTCACCCATTGTGGAAAGCAGTGTGGTGGTTCCTCAAAGACCTAAAAACAGAACTACATTAGACCCAGCAGTCCCATTATTAGATATAGGCCCAAATGAATAGAAATTTTTCTATCATAAAGACACATGCAAGCCGGGTGTGTTGACTCACGCGTGTAATCCCAGCACTTTGGGAGGCTGAGGCAGGCAGATCATCTGAGGTCAGGAGTTCAAGACCAGCCTGGCCAATGTGGCGAAACCCCATCTCTACTAAGAGTACGAAAAATTAGCTGGGCATGGTGGTGGGTGCCTATAATCCCACCTATTTGGGAGGCTGAGGCATGAGAATCATTGAACCCGGGAGGCGGAGGTTGCAGTGAGCTAATTTCACGGCACTGCACTCCAGCCTGGGCAACAAAAGTGAAACTCCATCTCAAAAAAAAAAAAAAAAAGACACATGCATGCATATGTTCATTGCAGCACTATTCACAGTAGCAAAGACACGGAATCAACATAAATGCCCATCGATGGTAGACTGATAAAGAAAAGGTGGTACATATACACCATGGAATACTATGCAGCCATAAAAAAGAACAAGATCAGGTCCTTTGCAGGAACATGGATGAAGCTGGAGGCCATTATCCTTAGCAAACTAACACAGGAACAGAAAACCAAATACCACATGTTCTCACTTATAAATGGGAGCTAAGTGATGAGAACACATTTACACATAGAGGGGAATAGACACTGGGGCCTACCAGAGGGTGGAGGGTGGGAGGAGGGAGGGGATTAGGACAAATAACTAATGGATACTAGGCTTAACACCTGGGTGATGAAATGATCTGTACAACAAACCCCCATGACACAAGTTTAGCTGTGTAACAAACCTGTACATATACCCCTGAACTTAAAAGTTAAAAAAAATTTGCCAGGCGTGGTGGCACATGCCTGTAATCCCAGCACTTTGGGAGGCCAAGGCAGGCAGATCACGAGGTCAGGAGATCGAGACCATCCTGGCTAACACGGTGAAACCCCGTCTCTACTAAAAATACAAAAAATTAGCCAGGGATGGTGGCACGTGCCTGTAGTCCCAGCTACTTGGGAAGCTGAGGCAGGAGAATCACTTGAACCCAGGAGATGGAGGTTGCAGTGAGCCAAGATCGCGCCACTGCACTCCAATCTAGGCGACAGAGTGAGACTCTGTTTCAAAAAAAAAAAAATTAAAAAAAATTCACATCTCAGATGATTCTTGGCACAGAGACTGCCTACCCAAATAAAAATAAATAAACAGTAATAAAAACAGCAAACCTTGGGAAAGGGGGAGCATCTTCTTTCCAGAGTTAACCACATTATTAGATCCAACTGTCTAGTTTTCAACAACAAAAAAAAAGTTATACAAAGAAACAGAAAAGTTTGGCCTATTCAAAAAATAATAATAATAAAGCAACAGAAATTGTCCCTGAAAAAGACCTGATAGCAAATATGCCAAACAAAGACTTTAAAACAACTGTCTTTTCTCACACCTGTAATCCCAGCACTTTAGGAGGTTGAGGCAGGCGGATCACCTGAGGTTGGGAGTTCTAGACCAGCCTGACCAACATGAAGAAACTCCGTCTCTACTAAAAATACAAAAAATTAGCCAGGCGTGGTGGCGCATGCCTGTAATCCCAGCTACTCAGAAGGTTGAGGCAGGAGAATCCCTTGAATCTGGAAGGTGGAGGTTGTGGTGAGCTGAGATCGTACCATTGCACTCCAGCCTGGGCAACAAGAGCAAAACTCCATCTCAAAAATAAATAAATAAATACATAAATAAAACAACTTTTTTTTTTTTTTTTTTGAGAAAGTCTTTCTCAGTCACCCAGGCTAGAGTGCAGTGATGTGATCTCAGCTCCCCGCAACCTCTGCCTTCCAGGCTCAAATGATTCTTCTAAAACAACTGTCTTAAAGATGCTCAAATCACTAAAGGAAGATGTGGGGGAAAAAATCAAGACAATAATGTATAAATAAAATGGAAATATTAATCTAAAAATAGGAAACCTAAAAAGAAACCAAAAAGGAATTCTTTTTTTTTTTTTTTGAGACAGAGTCTTACTCTGTCACCCAGGCTGGAGTGCAATGGCACAATCTCAGCTCACTGCAAGCTCTGCCTCCCAGATTCATGCCATTCTCCTGCCTCAGCCTCCCGAGTAGCTGGGACTGCAGGCACCCACCACCATGCCTGGCTAATTTTTTGTATTTTTTTTTAGTAGAGACAGGGTTTCACCGTGTTAGCCAGGATGGTCTCAATCTCCTGACCTTGTGATCTGCCCACCTTGGCCTCCCAAAATGCTGGGATTACAGGCATGACCCACCGCACCCGGCCCAAAAAGAAATTCTAAAGCTGAAAGTACAATAACTGAAACAAAAATTTTACTAAGAGGACAGAGCAAGACCCTGTCTCAAAAAAAAAAAAAAAGAAAGAAAGAAAAGGCAGGTTTGTGTGGGCAGAAGAAAGAATCAGTGAATGTGAAGAAGGACAATGGAAAGTATTGAGTCCGAGGAACAGAAAGAATAAAGATTGAAGAAAAGTGAGCCAAAGGGACCTGTGGGACACAATCAAGTGGATGAAAGTATGTATTATGGTAATTTCAGAAAGAGGAGAGAGAGATAGTTGGGGCAGAGAGAATATTTGAAGAAATAGTGGCTGAAAATTTCCCAAATTAAATGAAAGACATAAGTATAAACATCCAAGAAGCTCAAAAAACTCTAAGTAAGATGAACTCAGAGATCCACACTGAGACACATTATAATTAAACTTTTGGAAACCAAAAACAATGAGAGAATATTTAAAGAAGCAAGAGAAAAGTGACTCATCACATATAAGGGATCCTCAATAAGATTATTAGAAGATTTCTCATCAGGACCTTTGAAGGTGAGAAGGCAGTGGGCCATTATATTCAAAGTGCTAAAAGGCAGGTGGGGGGAAGTCTGTCAACCAAGAATCCTATATTCAGCAAAACTGTCCTTCAAAAGTGAGGCAGAAATTAAGACCTTTCCAAGTAAATAAAAACTTAGGGAGCCTGTTACCACTGGACTTGCCCTGCAAGAAATGCTCAAAGTATCACTAGTGAGACAAAATAAGAAAAACACACTCAAGGGAGTCCTGCAGGATGAAATGATCGGACACTCAACAGTAACTCAAAGCCATATGAACAAATACAGATCTAAATAAAGGTAAATTTATGGCAATTATAAAAGCTAGTATTATTACAACAATGGTTTGTAACTTCACTTTTTGTTTTCTACATGCTTTAAAAGACTAACGCTTTTTAGTATTATTGTAACTTTGGTTTACAACCCCATATTGTGTTTTCTACACAATTTAAGAGAGTAGTGCATTTAAAGTAATTATTCATTTATGGTCAGGCATGGCGGCTCATGCCTGTAATCCCAGCACTTTGGGAAGCCATGGTGGGAAAATCACTTAAGATCAGGAGTTTGAGACCAGCTTGGCCAATGTGGTGAAACCCCATCTCTACTAAAAATACACAAATTAGGCAAGTGTGGTGGTGGGCACCTGTAATCCCAGCTACTTGGGAGGCTGAAGTGGGAGAAGGTGGGAGAATCACTTGAACCCAGGAGGCAGAGCTTGCAGTGAGCTGAGATTGCACCACTGCACTCCAGCCTGGGCAACAGAGTGAGATGCCATTAAAAAAAAAAGACTTGTTAGTTTATATTTTGGGACACACAATCTGTAAAATGTAATTTTGTGACATCATCAACCAAAGGGTAGAGACAGAGCTGTAAAGGAGTAGAATTTTTGCATGTTATTGAAGTTAAGCTGGTATAGTTCAAATTAGAGTGTTATAACTCGTTATAACTTTCAGAGATTAAAGTATTATGAACATTTGTGTTAGTCTGTTTTGTAGTGCAGTAAAGGAATACCTGAGACTAGGCAATTTATAAAGAAAGAGGTTTATTTTGGCTTATGGTTCTGCAGGCTGTACAAGAAGCATAGTGCCATTATCTGTCTATGGTGAAGCCTTAGGAAGGCAAAGGGGGAGCTGGTGTATCACATGGTTAGAGAGGGAGTGAGAGAGGAGGAGGAGCCAGGATCCTTTAAACAACCAAATGAAAAATTCTGGAGAAGAAATGATCTGAGTAAAAAAATTAAATAAACAAAAAAATAAACAACCAGCTCTCATGTAAACTAACTGAGTGAGACCTCACTCATCACCAAGGGAATAGTGCTTGGCCCCACCCGCAACATTGGGCCTCACATTTCAACATGAGATTTGAAGGAGGACACACATCCAAACCATATCAGCACTGATAAAAAATCCTCAACAAAATACCAGCAAATTGAATTTAGTAACATATAAAAAAGGATTATACACCATGGCCATGTGGTTTTTTTTTTCTGGAATGCAACAATCGTTCCAAATATGAAAATAAATCAATGGAATACACCACATTAACAGAATGAATGGGAAAAGCACATGATCATCTTGATTGATGTAGAAAAAGCATTTGACAAACTCCAACACCCTTTCATGATAAAAACACTCAACAAACTAGGAATAGAAGGAAATTACCTCAACATAATAAAAGCTATGTGTGAAAAACCCACAGCAAACACCATACTCAGTGGTGAAAAACTGAAAGCTTTTCCTCCAAGACCAGGTACAAGACAAGTTTACCCGTTTTTGCCACTTCTATCAACATAGTACTAAGTTCTAGCCAGAGCAATTAGGCAAGAAAAAGAAATAAAAGTCTTCCAAATCAGAAAGCAAGAAGTTAAATTATCTGTGTTTGCAGATGAATGATTTTATATGTAGAAAACCCTAAGGATTACACACACAACTGTTAGAGCTAATAAATGAATTCAGCAAAGTAGCAGGATTCAAAGTCAGCACAAAAATCAGGTGCCTTTCTGTACATTAACAATGAAGAAGCTGGGTGTGGTGGCTTACACCTGTAATCCCATCACTTTGGGAGGCTGAGGTGGAAGGTCACTGAGCTCAGGAGTTTGAGATCAGCCTGGACAACTTAGTGAGTTGTAGTGCGTGCCTGTAGTCCCAGCTACTCATGAGGCTGAGGTGTTAGGATTGCTTGAGCCTGGGAGGTAGAGGCTGCAGTGAGCCATGGTCATGCCACTGCTCTCCGGCTTGGGCTACAGAGCCAAGACCCTGTCTCAAAAGAAGAAGGAGAAGGAGAATCTAAGAAGGAAATTATAAATACAATTCCATTTACAATAGCATCAAAAAGAATAAAATACTTAGGAATTAACTTACCCAAGGAGGTAAATGATTTGTATCATGAAAACTGCAAAACTTACTCAAATAAGTTAAAGAAGATATAAATAAATGCTCATGGGCTGGAAGACGTAATATTGTTAAGATCAATACTGTCCAGAGTGATCTATAGATTCAATGCAATCCCTATCAAAATCCCAATGACATTTTTTGAGAAATAGAAAAACCCATTCTAAAATTCATATGGAATCTCAAGGAACTTTAAATAGCCAAAACAATCTTGAAAAAGACAGACAAAGCTGGAGGACTCACACGTCCTGATTTCAAAACTTACTACATAGTTACAGTAATCAACACAGTGTGGTACTGGCATAAAGACAAACAGGTAGCTCATGAAACAAAATAGAGAGCTCAGAAATAAACCCTCATATATATGGTCTTTTCAACAAGTGGTGCTGGAAAAACTTGACATCCACTTGCAAAAGAATGAAGTTGGATCCTTATCTAACACTGTATACAAAAATTAACTCAACATAGATTAAATACCTAAAACTATAAAATATTTTTTAGAAGAAAAATGTAAGGAACATGTTTCACAACATTGGATTTGGCAAAGATTTCTTGGACATTACACCAAAAACACAGCCAACAACAACAAAAAAGTGGAGGCTGAACACGGTAGCTCATGCCTGTAATCCCAACACTTTGATAGGCGAGGCAGGTGGATCAGTTGAGCCCAGGAATTCGAGACTTGCCTGGGCAACATAGTGAGACCCTGACTCGTAAAAAAAAGACAAAGAACAAGAAGAAGAAAAATAAAAAAATAGACAATTTGGACTTGATGAAAACTTAAAATTTTTCTGCCTCAAATGACAATATAAATAGAGTAAAAGGGCAATCCACAGAATGGGATAATATATTTGCAAGTCATATATCTGATAAAGGGTTAATATCCAGAATATGTAGAGAAACTTCTTCTTTTTTATTCATCATTGTCTTTATTTTATAGTAGGAAAACTAAGGCATTCATGAAAAATGAAATTATTTGTACAATGCATAATATAGTTAAAGATCTTGACACAGAATCAGTGTCTTAACCATCATTTCTCACCTTTAATCAATAAGCATTATTCCTCTTAAAGACAATGAAAAAATCACTCATATTAAATATAGTTAAAATAAGCATCATTAATTAAACACTACATCTCTCTAACCTCTTTATGTTCATTAACACTCTGGAGTGAAAACAATGATAGCATTTGTTATGCCTTTGTGTTTCTTTAAAATATTAACTAAAATAGATTCCTAATTTGGGAAACATAATAACAAATGCCATTTGGTTTTAAAAAGAATTGTATCTTAATCATCAAGCCAAAGACATAGCAAGAAAACAATGACATGGTCACTTGATGTTTGTCTCAGTCTACTTTTCACCATCTAATCAGACCCCCTTAAAGGAATTCCAGCAAAAAGTTTAATAAATTCATGGGTCAACTTCCAAAGCATATCAGGAAAGTGCTAATACAGTGGACAGCAAGAACAAGTATAGCAGCAGACCATCTTATTTAAACTTTTGAGATAATAAAACAATACAGAACTCAACATCAGAAATCCAAACAACCCAATTGAAAAGTGGGCAAAAGACTTGAGTATACATTCCTCTGAAGAAGATATGTAAATGACCAACAAGCACATGAAAAGATGCACAACATCTCAATCATTAGGGAAATGCAAATCAAAACTACAGTAAGATACAACTTCATATTCATTATGACGGTTATTATATAAAAATGTTGGCAAGGACGTGGGGAAATTGGAACTCTTGTACACTGTTGATGGAATGTAAAATGGTGTAGCCACTGTTTAAATCAGTATGGAAGTTACTCAAAAAATTAAAAATAGAATTACCATATGATCCAGCAATTCCACTTCTGAGTATATACCCAAAATAATTGAAAGAAGGATCTTGAAGAGACATTTGTACACCATTGTTCATAGTGGCAGTATTCACAATAGCTAAACCATGGAAGCAACCCAAGTACCCATCAACAGATGAGTGAATACGCAAAATATGATATATACATACAATGGAACATAATTCACTCTTAAAAAGGAAGGAAATTCTGACACATGCTATAATATGGATGAAACTTGTGGAGAGTATGCTAAGTGAAATGGATCATTCACTAAAACTGTTTGATTCTGTTTACATGAGATATTTACAGTAGTCAAAATCATAGAGACAGAAAATAGGTGGTTTCTAGGAGTTGGGGGAAGTGGAGAATGGAGGGTTATTGTTTAACGGGTATAGAGTTTTGAGTTTACAAGATGCAGAGTTATAAATGGATGATGGTGATGGTTGCACAACATTATGAAGATATTTAACACTGAAGTGTACACTTAAAAGTGGTTAAGATGGCAAATTTTATGTTTGTATATTTTACCGCAATAAAAAAAAACTGGAAAAAATCCAAGCAGGTTATATTGTAGATATAAACAAATTTATCCTAAAGTTTACATGGAGAAGAGACCCAGAATAGCCAACACAATATTGAAGGAGAAGAACAAAGTTAGAAAACTGACACTAGCTGACTTTAAGACTTATTATGAAGCTATAGTGATGAACACAGTGTGGTATTGGTGAAAAAATAAACAAATAAATCAGTGGAACAGATTAGAGAACACAGAAATAGAGCCACATAAACACAGCCAACTGATGTTTGATAAAGGAGCAAAGATAACATAATGGATCAAAGATAATCTTTTCAACAAATAGTGCTGAAATAACTGGACATACACATGCAAAAAAATTGAATCTAGATACAGAAATAATACCCTTCACAAAAATTAATTCAAAATTGGCCACAGACCTAAATGTAAAATGCAAAACTATAGGACTCCTAGAAGATAACATAGGAAAAAATCTAACTGACTATGGGTATGATGATGTCTTTTTAGACACACCAAAGGCATGATTTATGAAATAAATAATTGATAAACTGAACTTCATTAGAACTTTCTGCTCTGTGAAAGACACTGTCAAGAGAATAAAAGCAACATGGCCAAACCCCATCTCTACAAAAATACACAAATTAGCTAGGCATGGTGGCAAGTCCCACCTGTAGTCCCAGCTATTCTGGAGGCTGAGATGGGAGGATCGCTTGCGCCCAGCAGTTAAAGGCTGCAGTGAGTCATGATGGCACCACTTTACTATAGCCAGGGCAATAGAGCAAGACCTTGTCTTTAAATATGTATATGTATATATGTATGTGTGTATCTATATGTATATATACATATACGTATATTATATATGTATATGTATACATATGTTTATTTATTTATATTAAAAGCAAGCCACACACTGGGAGAACATACTTGCAAAAATATATCTGCTAAAGGACTGCTATTCAACATATACAAAGAATTGTTGAAGCCCTCCTTCCTTCCCTCCCTCCCTCCCTCCCTCCTTCCTTCCTTCCTTTTCTTCCCTCTGTGGCCCAGGCTGGAGTATAGTTGGCTCGCTGCAGACTCCCTGCCTCCGGCTCCCGTGATTCTCCTGCCCCGGCCTGCGGGCTGCCTGGGATTGCCGGCTTGCGCCACCACCCCTGCCTGGTTTTTCTCCTTTGGCTGGAGGCACGGTTTCGCCATGTCGTCCAGGCTCGTCTCCAGCCCCTGACCTCCAGTAGTCTGCCCGCCTCAGCCTCCCGAGGTGCTGGGACTGCAGACGGAGTCTCGCTCACTCGGTGCTCGGTGTCGCCCAGGCTGGGGTGCGGTGGCGTGGTCTTGGCTCGCTGCAGCCTCCACCTCCCAGCCGCCTGCCTTGGCCTCCCAGGGTGCTGGGATTGCAGCCTCTGCCCGGCCGCCGCCCCGTCTGGGAGGTGGGGAGCGTCTCTGCCTCGCCGCCCATCGTCTGGGATGTGAGGAGCGCCTCTGCCCGGCCGCCCCGTCTGGGAGGTGAGGAGCGCCTCTGCCCAGCCGCCACTCCGTCTAGGAAGTGAGGAGCGCCTCTGCCCGGCCGCCCATCGTCTGGGATGTGAGGAGCACCTCTGCCCGGCCGCCCCGTCCGGGAAGTGAGGAGCCCCTCTGCCCGGCTGCCACCCTGTCTGGGATGTGAGGAGCGCCTCTGCCCGGCCGCCACCCCGTCTAGGAAGTGAGGAGCGTCTCTGCCCGGCCGCCCCGTCTGGGAAGTGACGAGCACCTCTGCCTGGCTGCACCGTCTGGGAAGTGAGGAGCACCTCTGCCCGGCTGCCCCGTCTGGGATGTGGGGAGTGCCTCTGCCCGGCCACCCCGTCTGGGAGTTCTACCACAGAGGCCAGAAGCAATGTGGGGGCTGAACGTGGTGGCTCACACCTGTAGTCCCAGTACTCTGGGAGGCCGAGGCTGGTTGATCACTTGAGGCTAGGAGTTCGAGACCAGCCTGGCCAACATGGCGAAACATATGAAAAATACAACAGACAAACCAACCAACCAACCCAGCGACAACAAAACAGGTCTACCCTGGAGTCATACTCTAATTTTTTCTATTTTCCTCCCTTTCTGATCCTTTATCCCACTTTCTTTTTCTTCCTCTTCCTTTTTCTTTGTCAAATAGAGGATTGAGTTATTATCATTGATCCATACAAAGTCCCTCTCTCATTTATTTTCTTTAATTCCCACCCCCCATTTCTATTCCCTGTCTTCCCATGTGCAACCTTCCTAATATGTTTGATATGCATCTTTTTGTTTGTATATATTTTTAGAAAATGTTTACTGTTTTGTGTGCAAAAAAAAAATAATAAAAAAAGAAAAAAAAAGAATTGTTGAAACTTCACAATAAAAAAAAAAACCCAATTTAAAAATGGGCGAAAGATCTTAACAGACACCTCACTAAAGAAGATATGCAGACAGCAAAAAAAAACAAAAAAAAATTCATAAAGCAAGTCCTTAGAGACCTACAAAGAGACTTAGACTCCCACACAATAATAATGGGAGACTTTAACACCCCACTGTCAACATTAGACAGATCAACGAGACAGAAAGTTAACAAGGATATCCAGAAACTGAACTCAGCTCTGCACCAAGCAGATCTAATAGACATCTACAGAACTCTCCACCCCAAATCAACAGAATATACATTGTTTTCAGCACCACACCACACCTATTCCAAAATTGACCACATAGTTGGAAGTAAAGCACTCCTCAGCAAATGTAAAAGAACAGAAATTATAACAAACTGTCTCTCAGACCACAGTGCAAACAAACTAAAACTCAGGATTAAGAAACTCACTCAAAACCACTCAACGACATGGAAACTGAACAACCTGCTCCTGAATGACTACCGGGTACATAACAAAATGAAGGCAGAAATAAAGATGTTCTTTGAAACCAATGAGAACAAAGACACAACATATCAGAATCTCTGGGACACATTCAAAGCAGTGTGTAGAGGGAAATTTATAGTACTAAATGCCCACAAGAGAAAGCAGGAAAGATCTAAAATTGACACCCTAACATCACAATTAAAAGAACTGGAGAAGCAAGAGCAAACACATTCAAAAGCTAGCAGAAGGCAAGAAATAACTAAGATCAGGGCAGAACTGAAGGAAATAGAGACACAAAAAACCCTTCAAAAAATTAATGAATCCAGGAGCTGGTTTTTTGAAAAGATCAACAAAATTGATAGACTGCTAGCAAGACTAATAAAGAAGAAAAGAGAGAAGAATCAAATAGATGCAATAAAAAATGATAAAGGGGATATCACCACTGATCCCACAGAAATACAAACTACAATCAGAGAATACTATAAACACCTCTACACAAATAAACTAGAAAATCTAGAAGAAATGGATAAATTCCTCAACACATACACCCTCCCAAGACTAAACCAGGAAGAAGTTGAATCTCTGAATAGACCAATAACAGGCTCTGAAATTGAGGCAATAATTAATAGCATACCAACCAAAAAAAGTCCAGGACCAGATGGATTCACAGCCGAATTCTACCAGAGGGACAAGGAGGAGCTGGTACCATTCCTTCTGAAACTATTCCAGTCAATAGAAAAAGAAGGAATCCTCCCTAACTCATTTTATGAGGTCAGCATCATCCTGATAACAAAGCCTGGCAGAGACACAACAAAAAAAGAGAATTTTAGACCAATATCCCTGATGAACATCAATGCAAAAATCCTCAATAAAATATTGGCAAACTGAATCCAGCAGCACATCAAAAAGCTTATCCACCATGATCAAGTGGGCTTCATCGCTGGTATGCAAGGCTGGTTTAATATACTCAAATCAATAAACGTAATCCATCACATAAACAGAACCAACGACAAAAACCACATGATTATCTCAATAGATGCAGAAAAGGCCTTTGACAAGATTCAACAATCCTTCATGCTAAAAACTCTCAATAAATTAGGTATTGATGGGATGTATCTCAAAATAATAAGAGCTATCTATGACAAACCCACAGCCAATATCATACTGAATGGGCAAAAACTGGAAGCATTCCCTTTGAAAACTGGCACAAGACAGGGATGCCCTCTCTCACCACTCCTATTCAACATAGTGTTGGAAGTTCTGGCCAGGGCAATCAGTCAGGAGAAGGAAATAAAGGGTATTCAATTAGGAAAAGAGGAAGTCAAATTGTCCCTGTTTGCAGATGACATGATTGTATATCTAGAAAACCCCACTGTCTCAGCCCAAAATCTCCTTAAGCTGATAGGCAACTTCAGCAAAGTCTCAGGATACAAAATCAATGTGCAAAAATCACAAGCATTCTTATACACCAATAATAGACAAACAGACAGCCAAATCATGAGTGAACTCCCATTCACAATTGCTTCAAAGAGAGTAAAATACCTAGGAATCCAACTTACAAGGGACGTGAAAGATCTCTTCAAGGAGAACTACAAACCACTGCTCAATGAAATAAAAGAGGATACAAACAAATGGAAGAACATTCCATGCTCATGGGTAGAAAGAATCAATGTCGTGAAAATGGCCATACTGCCCAAGGTAATTTATAGATTCAATGCCATCCCCATCAAGCTACCAATGACTTTCTTCACAGAATTGGAAAAAGCTACTTTAAAGTTCATATGGAACCAAAAAAGAGCCTGCATTGCCAAGACAATCCTAAGCCAAAAGAACAAGGCTGGAGGCATCATGCTACCTGACTTCAAACTATGCTACAAGGCTACAGTAACCAAAACAGCATGGTACTAGTACCAAAACAGAGATATAGACCAATGGAGCAGAACAAAGACCTCAGAAATAATGCCACATATCTACAACTATCTGATCTTTGACAAACCTGACAAAAACAAGAAATGGGGAAAGGATTCCGTATTTAATAAATGGTGCTGGGAAAACTGGCTAGCCATATGTAGAAAGCTGAAACTGGATCCCTTCCTTACGCCTTATACAAAAATTAATTCAAGATGGATTAAAGACTTACGTATTAGACCTAAAACCATAAAAACCCTAGAAGAAAACCTAGGCAATACCATTCAGGACATAGGCATGGGCAAGGACTTCATGTCTAAAACACCAAAAGCAATGGCAACAAAAGCCAAAATGGACAAATGGGATCTAACTAAACTAAAGAGCTTCTGCAGAGCAAAAGAAACTACTATCAGAGTGAACAGGCAACCTACAGAATGGGAGAAAATTTTTGCAATCTACTCATCTGACAAAGGGCTAATATCCAGAATCTACAATGAACTCAAACAAATTTACAAGAAAAAAATCAAACAACCCCATCAAAAAGTGGGCGAAGGATATGAACAGACACTTCTCAAAAGAAGACATTTATGCAGCCAACAGACACATGAAAAAATGCTCACCATCCCTGGACATCAGAGAAATGCAAATCAAAACCACAACGAGATACCATCTCACACCAGTTAGAGTGGCAATCATTAAAAAGTCAGGAAACAACAGGTGCTGGAGAGGATGTGGAGAAATAGGAACACTTTTACACTGTTGGTGGGACTATAAACTAGTTCAACCATTGTGGAAGTCAGTGTGGCAATTCCTCAGGGATCTAGAACTAGAAATACCATTTGACCCAGCCATCCCATTACTGGGTATATACCCAAAGGACTATAAATCATGCTGCTACAAAGACACATGCACACGTATGTTTGTTGCGGCACTATTCACAATAGCAAAGACTTGGAACCAACCCAAATGTCCAACAACGATAGACTGGATTAAGAAAATGTGGCACATATACACCATGGAATACTATGCAGCCATAAAAAATGATGAGTTCATGTCCTTTGTAGGGACATGGATGAAACTGGAAAACATCATTCTCAGTAAACAATCGCAAGGACAAAAAACCAAACACCGCATGTTCTCACTCATAGGTGGGAATTGAACAATGAGAACTCATGAACACAGGAAGGGGAACATCACACTCCGGGGACTGTTGTGGGTTGGAGGCAGGGGGGAGGGACAGCATTAGGAGATATACCTAATGCTAAATGACGAGTTAATGGGTGCAGCAAACCAACACGGCACATGGATACATATGTAAAAAACCAGCACATTGTGCACATGTACCCTAAAACCTAAAGTATAATAATAAAAAAAAAAAGTGTCAGTGAACTTGGAAATAAGTTAATAGAAATGGACCAATCTGAAGAATGGAGAGGAAAAGAAGATTGAAGAAAAACAAACAGCATCAGAGTCCTATTGAATAACACAAGAAGTAGAACAGGAGTCCTAGAATGAGTAGGATTGACGCAGAAAAAAATACTTGAAAAAGTAATGGCTGAAAACTGATCAAATTTTATAAAAGATTTTGACATACAGATCCAAAAAGCTCAAAGAGGCCGGGCGCGGTGGCTCACGCCTGTAATCCCAGCACTTTGGGAGGCTGAGGCGGGCGGATCACGAGGTCAGGAGATTGAGACCATCCTGGCTAACACAGTGAAACCCCGTCTCTACTAAAAATACAAAAAATTAGCCAGGCGTGGTGGTGGGCGCCTGTAGTCCCAGCTACTCGGGAGGCTGAGGCAGGAGAGTGGCGTGAACCCGGGAGGCGGAGCTTGCAGTGAGCCGAGATTGCGCCACTGCACTCCAGCCTGGGTGACCGAGCGAGACTCCATCTCAAAAAAAAAAAAACAAAAAGCTCAAAGAATTCAAAGTAGGATGAATACAAAGAAAACCATACCTAAGCACACTGTAATCAAACTGCTGAAACCAAAGATAAAGTCTTGAAAGCAGCCAGAGGAAAGCCACATGTGACAGAGGAACAATTGTGTGTGTGTGTGTGTGTGTGTGTGTGTGTGTATCAGCTGACTTCTCGATGGAAATAATGGAGCCTAGAAAACAATGGAATGACATCGTTAAAATGTTGAAAGACGAAATATTGTCAGCTCAGAATTCTACATCCAGCAAAATTATCTTTCAACAATTAAAGTGAAATAAAGCCATTCTCAGACACATAAGAACAGAACATTCATTGCCAGCAGACCTCCACCACAAGAAATGTTGAAAGAAATTATTCAATCTGATGATATGTGCCATCAAGTAGTAACTCAGATCTATAGTGATGAATGCATGTAACTGGAAACTGATATGGTTAATATAATTTAAAAAACTTCTGGTCATTAAAAGACACTATTAAGAAAATGAGTAGGCAAGCCACAAGTTGGGAGAAAAGATTTGCAAAACATATCTGACAAAGAACTTGTATCCAAAATACATAAAGAACTCCTACAATTAATAATAAAATATAACCTAATTTTAAAAATAAGAAGACAAATTAAAGACGTGAAGGAAGTTATACAAATGGGTGTGGAAAAGGTGCTCAGAATCGTTAAACACCAGGGAAACACAAATTAAAACATAATGAGGTGCCATTTTATATTCACTAGAATGGCTAAATTTAAAAGGATTAACAACCACAAATGTTGGCAAAAATGTAGAATAGCAAAAATTGATGTTATCTTCTGCCACCCTAATCCTCCAAAATCTTGTCCTTGCCTGCTCTTCACATCCTTCCAGCCTCATCTTTGCCACTCTTTTCTGTGACTCCTGCTCTCAAGCCACGCTGGCTTTCTTTTAGTATCAGGAACATCCTAAACTCCTTCTTGCAAATGCTATTCTTCAGCTGCTCCTTCTTCTCCTCGCCAAACTCTACTCTTCAAATCTTAGATTAAATCTTCCTCAGTGAAGGCTTCCCTGACATTACACTTCAGCATGGATTGAGTAATCTCTGTATTACACACTCACAGGATTCTATACTTGTCCTTCTTAGCATTTAACACAATTGTAACTAAGTAATTATTTGTGGTATAATCTGCCTCCTCCACTAAATTACAAGCTCCAGAAAACAGCCTAAGTCTGTCTTTTAATCTCAGATCCATTGTAAGCACTCAAGAAATATTTGTTAAATTAATGAATGAAAAGGAAATGAGATCAAAATAAAACAAGCCAGGGCCAATTTCTGAGTGGTAAACATGATGTCAACATTGTATATAGATTGGTAGATCTGTATCAATGGTCCAAGAATGAGACCAGCTCCCTCCTTCTTGTATGAAATAGCAAAGTTTTCCTAGACTTGCCTGGTATGATTTTCTTAGCGATTATTCAGGTAGGAGGCAGTTTCTCATTTTTCTGACTCATCTCTTTCCTGGTATATCATTGATAGAAGCTGAACTTAATGCCCTAAATGGCATCGATACTTTCTCTTTTTTGAGACAGGGTCTCTCTCTGTCACCCAGGCTGGAGTGCAGTTGTGCAATTTTGGCTCACTGAAGTCTTCACCTCCCAGGTTCAAGCGATTCTCCCATCTCAGCCTCCCAAATAGCTGGGATTACAGGCATGCGCCACCACACCTGGCTAACTTTTGTATTTTTAGTAGAGGCTGGGCTTCACCATATTGGCCAGGCTGATCTCGAACTCCTGGCCTCAAGTGATCTGCCCGCCTCAGCCTCCAAAAGTGCTGAGATTACAGGCGTGAGCCACCACATCCAGCCGGCATCAATACTTTCTCCCATTTCACACTCTTCTTCTTCGTCTCAGAATAACAGGACTGAACACAATATGAGAAAAAGGAGTATTTGGGGCCAAGTATTGTATAATGTGGTAGAAAAACAGGATGAATCTTCATGTATAAAGTAGTGACAAATGGAATGTCAATGTCCTAAGTAGTAGCATTCTAGTTTCAACTAAGGTAGATGATGTATATTTGTCAAGAGGAGAACTATATAGCATCTTTAATTTGAGTTGTCTTTCTGGGCCCTAGTGCTAATTAGTTTCTTTGATCACTAGTGTGTGTCCTGTGGACCTTCTCAGACCTAGTAGTAGATGATTTCAGTGCCCTACCTATATCCTGTGGGCCTTAACGCTTGTGTGTTTTCTGGCAGACTTCCAGTAGCCAACATCTGCATCTGTTTTCCTAAAGACTTTTGCTGGAGCCAGGAAAGGATTCTCTCCCTAAGCTGGCCCAGATGTTCTAGGGAATGAATATCTGACTCTGAGTAGCCCTCAACCAGATCCCTGCCCCTGTGTGTGGGAGGTATAACTCTGAAGCATGGATTTTATGTTGCTTCCATTATCTCTGCAGGATTAAGCTCTTATTGACCATAGTGGAAGCAAGCTTGATAATGCATACTTTATTTGTTGCCTTCTCTTCCCTTTTTCACTTCCTCACTTCCCCTCTCCTCTTTCCCACCTTATGTTCAGCTTTAGTTCCTGAGGTGGAGATCAAAATATGAAAAGGAAGAACTGTTGATGATGCTAGTTGGGGCATCAGCTCCCCACAGCATTCCATTTGTACCTTTCAAACAACGTACATGTACTTGAATCTTTGTCTAGGATTTTTCTGGACATTGGACACCCAGCTAAAGAGACAGAATCTACTACTTGCTCAAAACTGTTGTGGTTCTTAATCACAACACCTAAGGGAGATAATAAAGTTCCAAGAGAAACAGTATGATAGTTCCTCAACATACCTCCAGTTAAGTCAAAGGACAGTGTAAAGAACAAACAAACAGCAGACAGGAGAAGGTCATTCCGATGGGAAGCAATCTGCCTATGGTCATTCTGGCAATACATGTTCCATTGTCCCACGTAAAAACTAGACAATTCCTACTTAAGTCATTTGAGACCACAAAAGTTGTCATGTTCAGGATTAGTCATATTTGGTTTATTTCTGGAAATACTGGAACAAACTGTTTCTTTCCTTTCCTTTTCTTTCTTTCTTTTTTTTTTTTTTTGAGACTGAGTCTCGCTCTGTCACCCAGGCTGGAGTGCACTGGTGTGAGCTCAGTTCACTGCAACCTCCGCCTCCCAGATTCAAGCGATTCTCCTGTCTCAGCCTCTGGAGTAGCTGGAATTACAGGCGTGTGACACCATGCCCGGCTAATTCTTGTATTTTCAGTAGAGACGGGGTTTCGGCATGTTGGCCAGGCTGATCTCAAACTCCTGACCTCAGTGATTCACCCACCTCAGCCTTCCAAAGTGCTGGGATTACAGGCATGAGCCACCTGCGCCCAGCCACCATTTCTTGTTACAAAAAAATAGGAAATAATTTCATACTTAAAAAAAAGTTATAATAGTTCAAAAACACCTAAACTCACTTTTTCCCTTATACTTTAACATTTGCTCTCTTGATTTATCTATATACTTTGGGCTGTTTTATAAGGCCTCCTTGACTTCTATTTTTGCCACCAATCAGCTCATGGATGACTATAGCCCATTTCATTTATTCTGTGGGACACTGAGCTGATGCCCCATCTATTTTTGAAAATAGTCTCCAATTCAGAGGTGATGGTGATATTTGAGTAAATATCTATTTTATTGAAATTCTACTGGGAACTTCTATTTCTGATCCTCTTATTAACTATTCTTTGGTTTCATATGTATCTATTGCCAGTTTAAGCTGCTTGTTGATTTGATTGCAGGGGTCATTCACTATACATTGGTGCCAGCTTCTGACTGACTATATTTATAACAGAGCCAATTATATCTGTTTCTTTGCACATTTGAACCCTTGCCTTGCCCTTTGAGATTACAAGTAGTTGTATGGCTTTAACACAAATGCATTAATTAACTCAACAAATATTTATTAAACACCTGTGCATACTAGACACTGTTCTACTCGCTGAGAACATACCAGTGAACAAAACTGTAAAAACCTTGCTGTCCTGAAGTTTACATTCCAGAGGGGTATATATTAGTCAGCTGCATTGCTGCAACAATGCTGCGCAATAAATACTTCGAATGTTGTCAGTGACATAAAATAACAGACATTTTTTTTCTCACTCATAGGTCTGCAGATCAGACAAAGTTTGGCTGATCTTGGCTAGGCTTCTCTATATTTGGCTGGGCTAGGCTGGACTCCAATCTTCAGGTCAAGTTTACGTCTGCTTCACATGTCTTCATCATTCTAGAACAAGTTGCCTGCCTGAGATACATTGTTCCCACAGTGGGTGACAGAAGTACAAGAGAGGTGAGTAGAAATACATAATGCCTTTTAAGGTCTCAACTCAGGGTTGTCATGGTCACTTCTGCTTACATTCCACTAGCCAAACCACACCATGATATGACTGACATCAAGGGAGCAGAGAAATATATTCCATCAACTACAGTGGGAGGCTTTGCAAAGTCACGTGGTGATAGGCATGGCTGGAAAATTCTAATATTGGGATGGGGCAGTAAAGAATTGAGAACAATGGGCCAGGTGCTGTGGCTCACGCCTGTAATCCCAGCATTTTGGTAAGCCAAAGTGGGACGACTGCTTGAGCTCAGGAGTTCAAGACCAGCCTGGGCAAAAAAGCAAGACACCGTCTCAATTAAAAAATTTTTTAATAATTGAAAAACAATTATCCAATCTATCATCAGGAAGGGTGGGAGACAGAAAGTAAACTAAGGTATATGAAATACATAAAGCAAGTTGAAGGCATAGAGAATGAGTAATCTTTAAGATGGAGTAATCTTTAAGATAGGGTGGGTCAGGAAAGGCTTTTCGGAAAAGGTGACACTAAAGCAGAATCCTGAAGAAAGTAAAGAATCAAGATAATGGAAAGAACAGTGAATGAAAAAGCCCCAAGATGGGCACTTGCTTGAAAGGATCAAGGAACCACAAGGAAGCCAATGTGGCCGAAGCAGAATGAGGAAGAGGGAGAACAGCAGGAAATGAAACTGTCTAGAGATATAATTTCTGAGTCATAAGATATATGTAGCTCCTAGATTAAGTATTAAGAAATTAATTTCTAATTTTTTTTTTTGAGACAACATCTTACTCTGTTACCCAGGCTGGAGGACAGTGAAGTGATCCAACTCCTGGGCTCAAGTAATCCACCTGCTTCAGCCTCCCGAGATAGCTGGGAATACAGGTGTGCACCACCACGCCTGGCTAACTTTTTTCTTTTTAGTAGAGATGAGGTCTCACTGTGTTGCCTAGGCTGGTCTTGAACTCCTAAACTCAAGTGACCCTCCTGCCTCAGCCTCCCAAAGTGCTGTGATTACAGGCATGAGCCACTGTGCCCGTCCTAAAATGTTTTTTAACCAGTTTGTACTCCCACCAGCAGTGTATAAAAATTCCTATTTTATCAGAAGATAAGGGAAGAAAAAAAAGTCTGATAATGTGAGCCTTTTAAATGTAATAATAATTTTATTATGTATTTACACATTTTGCTATAACATTATATTAATAATCTCATAATATGTATTATAATTTTATTAAACATTTTATTGTTAGTGTTTTGTTTTTTATTTCCCTAATTACTAGTAAAATTGAACAAACATCTTTCTTGTGTTATTAGCCATTTGGATTTCCTTTTGTAAATTAATTATGCAGATCCTTTGCCAATCTTTCTTCTTCTCTCTCTCTCTCTCTGTCTCTTTGTTTTTTTAGAGTTGTAGTCTCACTGTGTTGCCCAGGCTGGAGTGCAGTGGCTTGATCATAGCTCACTGCAGCCTTGACCTCCTGGGCTCAAGCAATCCTCCCACCTTGGCCTCCTGAGTAGCTGAGACTACAGGCATTTACCAACACATCCAGCTAATTTTTTTTTTTTTTTTTACTTTTTGTAGAGATGAGTTCTCAATACCTTTTCCAGGCTGGTCTCACACTCCTGGGCTCAAGCAATCCTCCTGCCTTGGCCTCCCAAACTGCCTCGATTACAGGCATGAGCCACCATGACTGACCCCTTTACCAATTTTTCTATTGGGTAATTTGGCCCCATCCCTCCTTTTTCTCTGCATAGAATTTATTTGTACATTCTAGATACTGATCTTTTCTTTGTTATATATAGTAAATATCTTCTTCAAGCCAGCTTATCTCTTTGACTGCTTTATGTTATATCTTGTAGTATCGAAGTTTTAGGTTTTTGTGTTTTCTATTTTGTTTCTTTGTTTTGTTTTGATATGGAGTCTCCCTCTGTTGCCCAGGTTGGAGTGCAGTGGCATAATCCCGGCTCACTGCAACCTCCGCCTCCTGGGTTCAAGCAATTCTCCTGTCTCAGCCTCCCGAGTAGCTGGGACTACAGAAACACACCACCACACCTGGTTAATTTTTGTATTTTTAGTAGAGACAGGGTTTCACCATATTGGTCAGGCTGGTCTCGAACTCCTGACCTCAGGTGATCCACCCGCCTGGGCCTTCCAAAGTGTCGGGATTGCAGGCGTGAGTCACCACATCCAGCCGAAGTTTTAGTTTTAAAACAGTAAAATTTATCAAGACTTTTTGTTGTGGTTTGTAAATGTTGCTTCTCTTAAGAACATCTAAATTCATAAAACTGTTTTATTATTATTCTCTAATTTTTTACCTTCAAAAATATTCTTGTTTATTTTGCAGAATTTCAAAGCCAGAGAAAAGTTGAATAGTAAAATGAATACTGTTTTGTTTTTTTTTTTTTTTTGAGACGGAGTCTTGCTCTGTCACCCAGGCTGGAGTGCAGTGGCACAATCTCGGCTCACTGCAAACTCCGCCTCCCGGGTTCATGCCATTCTCCTGCCTCAGCCTCTCCGAGTAGCTGGGACTACAGGCGCCCGCCACCACGCCCGGCTAATTTTTTGTATTTTTAGTAGAGACGGGGTTTCACCGTGGTCTCGATCTCCTGACCTCATGATCCGCCCGCCTCGGCCTCCCAAAGTGCTGGGATTACAAGCGTGAGCCACCGTGCCCGGCAGTAAAATGAATACTGTTATACCTCTCACCTATATTTATCAACTATTAACATCTTGACACATTTGCTCTATCTCTCTGTCTCTATGAGTATTTTTTTCCTTTTTGACAAACCATCTGAAAGTGAGTGTAGGCATTGTGATATTTTACCTCTAAATATTTCAGCTTATCTCGGCTGGGTGCGGTGGCTCACGCCTGTAATTCCCAGCACTTTGGGAGGCTGAGGTGGGCAGAGCACTTGAAGTCAAGAGTTCGACACCAGCCTGGCCAAGATGGTGAAACCACGTCTCTAGTAAAAATACAAAAATTAGTTGGTGCGGTGGTGCGTGCCTGTAATTCCAGCTCCATGGGAGTCTGAGGTGCAAAAATCGCTTGAATCCAGTAGGCAGAAGTTGCAGTGAGCCAAGCTCACGCCACTGCACTCCAACCTGGATGACAGAGTGACACAGTGTCTCAAAAAAAAAAAAAAAAAGGATAAATATTTCAGCATATTTTCCAGGAAACAGTGACATTCTCCTACATAGCCACAGCATCATTACCACACCTGAGGAAAAAAATCGTTAATTCAACACAACTTCCAACATTCTTTTCATACTCAAATTTCCTAAATTGTCAAAGAAAAAGATTTACACATTTTTTTTTTTTTTTTTTTGAGACAGAGTTTTGCTCTTATTGCCCAGGCTAGAGTGCAGTGGCGCAATCTCGGCTCACTGCAACCTCCACCTTCTGGTTTCAAGCGAGTCTCCTGCCTCAGCCTCCCAAGTTGCTGGGATTACAGGTGCCCGCCACCATGCCCAGCTAATTTTTTTGTATTTTTAGTAGAGACAGGATTTCACTATGTTGGTCAGGCTGGTCTCGAACTGCTGACCTCGTGATCCACCCACCTCGGCCTCCCAAAGTGCTGGGATTACAGGCATGAGCCACCACACCTGGCCCAGTTTATACATTTTTTAAAAGTCCAGGTTCAATAGATTTCTTTTTTTTTTTTTTTTTGAGACGGAATCTCGCTCTGTCACCCAGGCTGGAGTGCAGTGGCATGATCTCTGCTCACTGCAAACTCCACCTCCCGGGTTCACGCCATTCTCCTGCCTCAGCCTCCCGAGTAGCTGGGACTACAGGTGCCCGCCACCACGCCCGGCTAATTTTTTTTTTTGTATTTTTAGTAGAGACGGGGTTTCAGCGTGTTAGCCAGGATGGTCTTGATCTCCTGACCTCGTGATCCGCCCGCCTCGGCGTCCCAAAGTGCTGGGATTACAGGCGTGAGCCACCGCGCCCAGCCTAATAGATTTCATCTGACTGTCACATGCCTATAGTCTCCTTCAGTTTAAACAATACTATTACCTCCTCCTGCTCCTCATAATATTAAATCCTTAAATAGTGGCCAGTTATCTCATAGACTGTCCCATATTATGGATTTTTGTTTGACTATTTATCATTAGATTTAGGGCAGACATTTCTAACAAAACACCACACAAGTGATGGTGTATACCTCCTACTGTATCATATCTAAAGGCACATGATGGGCTGGGTGTGGTTGTTCACACCTGCAATCCCAGCATTTTGGCAGGCCAAGGCAGGAGGATGACTTGAGGCCAGGAGTTCGAGGCTACAGTGAGCTATGATTACACCACTGCACACCAGCCTGGGCAACAGAGCGAGACCCTGTCTCAAAAAAAAAAAAAAAACCGCACATGGTGACCACTTAGTTAAGATTGTGATTGCCAAATATTTGCGTTGTAAAGATACATTTCCCCTTTGGAACTAATAAATATTTAGTGGAGTGATAATTTGATATCCTGTTTCCAAATAACCATTTAATGATGACCTATCGGTGATCCTTGCCTTAATTATGTTGGGGATTATAAAATAATGATTTTCAACTTCTATCATTCCTTCTACATTAGCTGACATTCTTCTATACAAAAAAAAATCTACCTCTACTTTTTTCCTTTTTCACTGATTCTATCTTTTGTTGAGTGTCACTACGGACTGATGGATTTTTTTTTCCCCAGAGTATATACTTTATTGGGACAGGAGAGGCTACGTGTGTTGTAGTGTCTTTTTACTATTTTCTTTTTTATTATTATTAAACTTTAAGTTCTAGGGTACATGTGCACAACATTCAGGTTTGTTACATATGTATCTGTGTGCCATGTTGGTGTGCAGCACCCATTAACTCGTCATTTACATTAGGTATATCTCCTAATGCTATCCCTCCCCCCCACCACCCCACGACACGCCCCGTATGTGATGTTCCCCGTCCTGTGTCCAAGTGTTCTCATTGTTCAGTTCCCACCTGTGAGTGAGAACATTCGGTGTTTGGTTTTCTGTCCTAGCGATAGTTTACTGAGAATGATGTTTTCCAGCTTCATCCATGTCCCTACAAAGGACATGAACTCATCCTTTTTTATGGCTGCATAGTATTCCATGGTGTGTATGTGCCACATTTTCTTAATCCAGTCTATCACTGATGGACATTTGGGTTGGTTCCAAGTCTTTGCTATTGTGAGTAGTGCCACAATAAAGATACGTGTGCATGTGTCTTTATAGCAGCATGATTTATAATCCTTTGGCTATATACCCAGTAATGGGATGGCTGAGCCAAATGGTATTTCTACTTCTAGATCCTTGAGGAATTGCCACACTGTCTTCCACAATGGTTGAACTACTTTACAGTCCCACCAACACTAAAATTTTTCCTACTTCTCCACATCCTCTCCAGCACCTGTTGTTTCCTGACTTTTTAATGATCGCCATTCTAACTGGTGTGAGATGGTAGCTCATTGTGGTTTTGATTTGCATTTCTCTGATGGCCAGGGATGATGAGCATTTTTTCATGTGTCTGTTGGCTGCATAAATGTCTTCTTTTGAGAAGTGTCTGTTCATACCCTTCGCCCACTTTTTGATGGAGTTGTTTGATTTTTTCTTGTAAATTTGTTTAAGTTCTTTGTAGATTCTGGATATTAGCCCTTTGTCAGATGGGTAGATTGCAAAAGTTTTCTCCCATCCTGTAGGTTGCCTGTTCACTCTGATGGTAGTTTCTTTTGCTCTGCAGAAGCTCTTTAGTTTAATTAGATCCCATTTGTCAATTTTGGCTTTTGTTGCCATTGCTTTTAGTGTTTTAGACATGAAGTCCTTGCCCATGCCTATGTCCCGAATGGTATTGCCTAGGTTTTCTTCTAGGGTTTTTATGGTCTAACATTTAAGTCTTTAATCCATCTTGAATTAGATGGGGAAAAAACAGAGCAGGAAAACTGAAAATTCTAAACATCAGAGCACCTCTCCTCCTCCAAAGGAATGCAGCTCCTCGCCAGCAATGGAACAAAGCTGGACGGAGAGTGACTTTGATGAGTTGAGAGAAGAAGGCTTCAGACGATCAAACTTCTCCAAGCTAAAGGAGGAAGTTCGAACCCATGGCAAAGAAGTTAAAAACCTTGCAAAAAGATTAGACGAATGGCTAACTAGAATAATCAATGCAGAGAAGTCCTTAAAGGACCTGATGGAGCTGAAAACCATTGCACGAGAACTATGTGACGAATGCACAAGCCTCAGTAGCCGATTCAATCAACTGGAGGAAAGGCTATCAGTGATGGAAGATCAAATGAATGAAATGAAACGAGAAGAGAAGTTTAGAGAAAAAAGAATAAAAAGAAACGAACAAATCCTCCAAGAAATATGGGACTACGTGAAAAGACCAAATCTACGTCTGATTGGTGTACCTGAAAGTGATGGGGAGGATGGAACCAAGTTGGAAAACACTCTGCAGGATATTACCCAGGAGAACTTCCCCAATCTATTTTTTCTTTTTTTAAGTAGAGATGCAGTTTCACCATGTTGGTCAGGCTGATCTCAAACTCCTGGACCCAAGTGATCCATCTGCCTCTGCCTCCCAAAGTGCTGGGATTACAGGCATGAGCCACCATGTCTGGCCAAGTATTTTTTTTTAATCACTCTCATTATTGAGTTCTAAGTTAATTTCATTACAGTCAGGATCCATGGACTGATATATCCTTTGACATTTATTGAAACTATATAGTATTTGGTCAATTTTTGTAAATATTCTAGATAGATCTAAAAATAAAATAGTTTCTCTTTTCGTTGCTTGTGCTATCTAGATTTTATCTTACTGGATTTTTTATTCCAATTAGTACTTTTTCATTTTAATGATTTACAGTTGGTTCTTTCTTATTTAAACCTGTTCTTGTTTTATTTCTACCTATTTTTGTTTCACGGTTTTCAGTCTTTTTTTAAAATTTATGATTCTGTCATATATCTGTGCATCCTAAGAATACTTAGTCTTTATCACATTATACCCCAAATTAATCTAGAATGATTTCATATTCTGATTGTTGACTTTGTTAGTTTTTTTCTGAACTTTTTTTTTTTTCAGATAGGGTCTTGCTCTGTTGCCCAGGCTGGAGTGCAGTGGCATGACCGTGGTCACTGGAGACCCGACCTCCTGGGCTCAAGGATTCAGAAACTACAGGACTTCCCAAGCTCCTAGGACTACAGGAGTGCGCCACCACACACAGCTAATTTTGTAATTTTTTGTACAGATAGGGTCTCACCATGTTGTCAGGGCTGGTCTCAAACTAATGGGCTCAAGCAATCCTCTTGCCTTGGCCTCCCAAAGTGCTGGAAGTACAGGCATGAGCCACCACGCCCAACTGAACATTTCTTTACATGTCTGGAATTCCTATTTGTAGGCATAAACATTTGGTTTATTTGTTTTTGCTTCTTTCTCCCTCTATGCTTATTCTATCATACCTGGTAGTTTGGGGGTTTCCTTACATTGGCCAAAGGCCTCAGTCCAGAATCAAGTCTGATAATGTGGTATTTTAGATTTTCTGTTCTATTATGCTACCAAGGAATATCACAGACACAGTTAATGAGCCCACAGGCTGCTTAGTTTAGCAAGGTTATATTTGTGTCCTTCTCCCCCTTTAGGTCTGCAGTTCCAAATAAGCTAGTTAGTGCTGGGCAGCAGTTTTTGTTTAGCTTCTTTTCTAGAGCTCCTCTTTGATGTAGGGTTGCGAAGCTGGCTTTAGTCCATGTCTTGAGAAGCACTTTTAGTCCCTTTCACCCCACAGGAGCTATCTCCCTGTTCACCTATGCTTTCTTTGGGACTTACAGCCTACGAAGTCTAGGGCTTAGCTTGAATCATACCATTGCTTTTTTCTTTTTTCCAGTCTATGAAAATGTTTATCTTGTTTTAACTGGACTATTCTTTCTCTCTCTCTCCCTCTCTCTCTTCCCACTTAACCTATTATAAAATATATATGAAACAAAGAGAGTGCACGAAAGGGTAATTTACTGAGCTATCTGACTGGAAATCCACTTAAGATTTTTTTTTTTTTTTTTTTGAGACAGGGTCTCACTCTGTCGCCCAGGCTGGAGTGCAGTGACTCAATCCCAGCTCACTGCAACCTCAGCCTCCTGGATTCAAGCAATTCTTCTGCCTCAGCCTCCCAAGTAGCTGGGATTACAGGTGTGCACCACCATGCCTGGCTAATTTTTGCGTTTTTAGTAGAGACAGGGGTCTCACCATGTTGGCCAGGCTGGTCTCGAACTCCTGGTCTCAAGTGATCCGGCCACCTTGGCCTCCCAAAGTACTGAGATTACAGGTGTAAGCCATCATACCTAGCCCACGTAAGCTTTTTAAGGAATTATTTACAAGCAAAGAAAAAGAGAAAAAAGAAAATCGAAAGCATTCAGTTTCTAAAGGAGCAATGAAAGATTGTCTTTGCTTGAAAGATAATTCTCCAGTAGCAAAATGGAAAACTTAGTTATAATTACTGCCAATTATCCTCTAATAGCCAGGGCACTTGTTACTTTCTTTCTTTTTTTTTTTTTTTTTTTTTTTTGAGATGAAGTCTCACTCTGTTGCCCAGGTTGGAGTGCAATGGCGCAGTCTCGGCTCACTGCAACCTCCGCCTCCCGGATTTCAAGCGATTCTCCTGCCTCAGCTTCCCAAGTAGCTGGGAATGCAGGCGCCTGCCACCACGCCTGGCTAATTTTTGTATTTTTAGTAGAGACGGGGTTTCACCGTGCTAGCCAGGCTGGTCTCGAACTCCCGACCTCAGGCAATCTGCCTGCCTTGTCCTCCCAAAGTGCTGGGATTACAGGCGTGCCATCGTACCTGGCGTTACTTTCTTAATATCTCGCTTCTTCCACTTTCACTCAGACTAACTTTCTTCTCTTCACCCTATTTAGAACTTTTGTTCCCTGAAGAGTCATCAGTGTTCAGCATCCTGTCAATTTAGTCATATAATTAAAGTATTCAAACTAAATTACAAATAAAGATTGTGAACCCAGTGAGTACTTAACCAGTTAATGTATAGGTTAGAGTTTGTGTGAGTGGTAATGTGAGGAGGGAGAGCTGGCTTTGACTACATGTCTGTTCTTACAACCAGAAAAAGGCCCAGAAACAGCCTGAAGAGCCTCTGAACTAAGGCCACTTGAAGTAAGGAGGCACAAGTAATTCTGCCATAACGAAACTCACCTGGTTGGAAGAGGGGCATGAAGAGAGAGTTTTCTAAGGCAGGATCAAAATGAGGTGTGTGTATATATGTCTGTTTGTGTATCTGTGTGTGGGTGCATACACGTGTGTGCTGTATGTAAGCTCCAACCCACAGGAATAAAAGCATAAGTATTAACTTAAGGGGCTTCCAGTTACCATCTGGAAATGTTTGGGAATTACTGATCAGGACCAGGATTACAAGAATTATATAATTGCTCAATGTCTATTATTTGTGTTTTCTGCAAAGGTTACTAGTGAATCTCTAAATTAAACCAAATAGATCCAAGGGCTTATCTTTACATGCAGCAAGAGGTGAAGCTGGACACTATAGTCCATTTCATTGCCAGCTTTGGAGAGAAGAATGGATCTCAACCAGTAAAGCAGTAGTGGTAGCAACTAAGGGTATGAAAGACAAAATGAGTATCAGGAACTTTATGTGTGAAATCTAGTCTGAGTGTGAAAGGGAACTTTAGCGATCAAAAGACCTATATGATTGCCTGAAAATACCACCTCCTCCCTCCGTACTTAGCTTTACAGGATATATAAAACATGGAAAATCTTTCAGCTTGTATAGATGTAGATGTGTTATAGATATAGATAGATAGGCCTATCTATCGATCTATCATCTATCTATCAATCATCTATCTATCTATCTATCTATCTATCTATCATCTATCTATCTATCTATCTATCTATCTATCTATCTATCATCTGCTGAAGGAAGCCCTTTAGTCCCATTTGGCTCAGTAAAACATAATTGATGCTTAAGGAATCAAAGGGGTCACTAGCCTGTCAAGAATTTGATGGAGTTTACATGAAACTATCTTCCGGGGGCAGGGCGGGGAGAAGGAAGAATCTGATGGAATCGCTGGCTCTCTTCACAGAAGAATACATATACAAGTTTTGTATAGAATTTCAGGGAGTTTGTGGATGCCTGGTTAAGGTATCTCCCCGCCTAGGGAGAAGCGGTGGTTTTATGTAATAGACTGTAAGTGTTTCAAATTACCAATCCTCACAGTAAGTGGGACTTCATGGATTCCCTGGAATCTACCCAGCACCTCTCAGTTCCTTTGAGTAGTAGGTCTTATATCCATTGATATTTATTCTATTTCTGATAATGCTATCAAGTTCAGATTCAACAGTATTTGTCCAAGTGCTTTCCATCCTGAGTATACCCAAAGCCACACATAATAAAGAAAATTCCAAACAGAAGTAATTAACATTCTTCTCCATGGGCCATTCTGGTCCATGAGATCTCTGATACCCAAAGAGGTCTCTGGTCTACACACTGCATCTTTCATTAGTTTCTTTCATTCATGACTCTAAACATTGCTGTTTTCTTTCAGAAATGTTTTTCTTAAGTGAGTTATTACTTACTTTATGACTATCATAGATATTATGGATCCAATGCACACAAAAGACATTTCCTCAGCTTTAATGCTGGCTCCTCCAGTAATATGGACATGATATTAGGAGAGTTTCCAAGAATTTATGTGACCATTCCCAACTCAACTTCTCCCTTGCTTTTAAGACAAGCTATAGTTAGGTTTTCCTATTACCATCACAGTCCTGCCTTTGGTAAATTTTTCTCTCTCACACTTATAGGTTCCATCTCAGACCTTGGCCCTTCATCTTTAGCAGGTGATACTGTAGTCACTGGACCAACCCCCAGCCTTGATCTCTCTGTTGGAATCACAGTGACGTTTTCATCACGGGCAGGAGATCTCGAAGTTACGTAGTTGAGAAGAGAGATGATCCCTAGGGTAAGGGAATAATTTGAGGTGAGGTTCAATAGGCAATGGTCTTTTGGCTTTTAAAATTCTTACTCATCCTTTAATAACCAGTTCAAGTGGCATCTTTTCAGTGAACCCCTCTCCCCCCAGCGGAGTTACTTTACCCTCCTGTGCTCTAATTGCATTATAATATTTCTCAGACTGATTAGGACAAAGCTTGAACCTCCTGGATTCAGATCATAGTTCCACTATTTTCTGTGTGGTCTTGGGCAAGTTACTCAACTTGTCCATGCCTCACTTTGTGATAGAACAGGTTACTAATGCTAGGTTTTCAGACTCTAAAATCCACCCTTTCTTCACTATGCCCCCCTGACTCTCCAAGTATCAGTGTCCTGAAAAGGAACAGTCAGTGCGTCTGTTTCTCCTGGATTATACCTCCCTTTCCCGAAGCAATTTCCCTATCCATCCTTCTAACATAGAGCAGGGAAGTGACTCACCAGCAAACATGTAAAAGATGTCACTGCACCAGTTAAGATAATAGGTCCATAGGAGATCTGATTCCATGGCATCCCTAGCATGCCAGTGAACCTGTGCCACAAACAGGTTGAGGCAGAGGATCAAGCAGGTAGCTAGGGCCAGAAGGAAAGATGTCACAACCTATCAGCATCTTCAGTCTGCCTTCCCCACCACCTCCTGCTCTTTGGCCTCCAGAGGCCATATGTATAGCAAGGATCAAAAAGATAAACACTTGGGGATTGACCAAGATGAGAGAACAGGCTCTATACCCTGGTAAAGTCAGCTAAGTTGTGTTCTATATAATTAGATAAGGCAGATAGCTGGCAAGTTGGTGTGATACTGAAGAAGAGCAAAGAGATAAGAAAAAGAGTATGAGAGTTCCACAGAGAAAATTTGTTACCTTGACTATTTTACCATGGTAAAATACCGTACCCGTCTAGGTCTGTACCTGAGATGAAGCTGAGCATGGATACCTTCAGATCCAAGTTGGTGGTCATGCTTCCTTGACTACGGAGCCAAGAGTGGAAGAGCCAGCCAAGGCCAATAAGTATGGTAAAGACAGAGATGAGAAAGAAGGCCCTGGAATATTGGAGATAATCTGCATGAAGAAGAGGAAAGGAGGAGCATGGTTAGTCCAGTGAGGGACCTTCCCTTAAAAAGGCCAGATAGAGTCTTAGAGAAGGATGTAAGAACAAAGGATGGAGGAGCAGAGCTTGCTACATGACATCCTTTTTGCTTGGAATTTCTTTACTATGATTGTTAAACTAAAGATAATATACAAATACTTCTGCATGCATTGATTTAGATATAAACTAGCTTATAAGAGGTGTCACCAATGACAAAACAGATTAAACCTTTTTCTTGTTTCTAATTCTAATTCTAAAAGTAGTAAGTAATATGCGTTCAACATAAGTATTCAAAAGACTACAGAAGAACAAAGAAGCAGGAAAAAAATCAGCCACAATTTCATTACCTAGAGGCAACCATTGTTAATATTTTACTTTTCTATCCTCTGTACATAGTAGATATGATATTAGATATCATGTGGGTTTTTTCTTAAGAATATATGATGTGATTTTCCCCAGTATCTGTTGTAAATATTATTTTCAATGGCTACAAAATATTCTATCATATTAATGTACTTTGCTTAATGATTTACCCATTGTTTAGTTCCATTTGTTTTTCACTTTCAGCTGTATCTGGCATGTACAGGCCTTGTCAGCCTATGACTACAGAATGAAGTCACATTTACTTTATTTATCTATTTATTTATTTTATTATTTTTTTGAGACACAGTCTCACTCTGTCGCCCAGGCTAGAGTGCAGTGGTGCAATCTTGGTTCACTGCAGCATCTGCCTCCTGGGTTCAAGCAATTCTCCTGCCTCAGCCTCCCGAGTAGCTGAGATTACAGGCACATGCCACCATGCCCAGCTAATTTTGTATTTTTTTAGTAGAAACAGGGTTTCACCATGTTGGCCAGGCTGGTCTTGAACTCCTGACCTCAGGTGATCTGCCCACCTTGGCCTCTCAAAGTGCTGGGATTAAAGGCGTGAGCCACCTCACCCCGCCTCATTTACTTTAATTCCATATTATGATGATTTCAAGCCCCAATTTACCAAACTGCAGGAACTTACCACAAAGTATTTCCCCCCACTTTTTTTTATGCTGAGTCCCCCAAAGTCCTATCTCATATTTGTTCAAGTTGCTCTTATCCAAGTGCCACACCTCTCCTTCTTCCATCTTTGGCTCTAGGTGTCTTCTCTTTGGCTCTGCCACTGCCGACTGGATGTTGGTAAGAGAGCAGTGGGGATATGCTCGACCTTAGTTTTTGCTACCACATCCCTAAAATGGAACAGGTTCTTCGACTTCCCCATCAATATTTTACTGAAGATTTAGAAGATAAGTAGCTGTAGCTTTTCTGAGCTACCAGACACCCAGGAATATCTTCAGTATCCCTTATAAGGTGCCTCCTTATCTAGCTTCTTTTTCTGTCCCAATGTAGCAGGGACCAGCTCACCCCCACCCCAGTGGTTGGAAAGTTCGCTAACCACTTAAATGCCTAAGAATCCAAGTCCAGCTTCTGAGTAACCCAGAGAGCAGAAATTATCTATCAAGCTTATCCAGTCTAATAGCTGCCTCCTTTTCTCATTTTGTTCTCCAGAACCTGCCACTTATTAATATGATGAATTTCAGGAATTTCCATTCAGAGAAACCACAGCCCTATCCACAGAGGTTAAGTTGCTCTGTAGCCCCAACAAGTGAGCCAGGGGACATAGTAATTCACAAGCTGCACATTTTCTGAAGACTGGGTTGTTCAGAATTAGCAGTATATGTAGCCAGCCAGAACATAAGCCCAGACTGAGCTGTATGAAGCCCAGGGTAACAGGCAGCCTTTGTGGTATTTAGTCCACAATCCTCCATGAGCTCTAGCAGCCCTTGTCTATAGCCCTGGACTATTGTCTGTATAGCCCTCTGACTATAGCTAACTGGACTAAGCATGGGAACCTGACCCATCCTAGGACAATTTTATTCTTATGCTTAGAAATTGGATATCCTCTTTTGCTTGCTTGAATTGAGAAGATTAAAGTTTGACCAGGGGTATCACTTTTTAGGCACTTACACACTAATAAACAGGAAAAACTGAGCTGTAGAGATAAAACAAAGCATAAACAAAGCTGAATGACAAAGTGACTGTAGAAAATCTGAGTGACTGGCTGGTTTGATTTTCTTTATATGAGATCCCAGCCTCCCTTGGAATCCCCTAAGGTCCCACGAACTTCCTGCCTTGGGAGTCTATGTTATTCTTCTGAGCCACATTTTTTTTTTCTTTATCTTTTTCTTTGAGATGGGGTCTCAGTCTGTAACCCAGGCTGGAGTGCAGTAGTATGATCTCTACTCACTGCAGCCTCCAACTCCCAGACTCAAGCGATCCTCCTACCTCAGCCTCCTGAGTAGCTGGGACCACAGGTGCACACCACCACACCTGGCTAATTTTTTGTATTTTTGGTGGAGATGGGATTTCACCATGTTGCCCAGGCTGGTCTCGAACTCCTGAGCTCAAACAATCTGCCCACCTCAGCCTCCCAAAGTGCTGGGATTACAGGCTTGAGCCACCACATCTGGCCGATTCTTCTGAATCTTTATAAATAAGTTCACTCTTTAGCTTACACTAATTCAAATGATTTTAATATTCAAAACACCAAGGAGCACTGTCGAGGATATTTCCTGTCCAACTCCAGCCTAACATATAAAGTCCAGTTCCTCTTCTACCATGAAGAGAAGACTGCAACTTTATATATTTCTTACAATTCTCTCTGTGTTACCTTCTCATCTCCTGAAAACTACATAAACAAGATCCTCACAACTCCAAAGGAACAATTTAAAGATTTGCAGCATAGAAGAATCTAACCTTCCCAAAGTAACCAAGTCTATTAGGAATAATCATATACAACAAATTATATAAACAAACTAAACACTTAGATTCAGAGTCTAAGACATCTGCATTTGGTTAACTTTATAGTTTTTTTATTCATATTACTCTAAATAAATAAATGCCCAAAAGCTGATTTCAAGCTTCTATCTCCTGTAACACCAAAGCTGATTTCAGCTTTTAAACAACAGTTTTTACAACAGCTTACTCATCAAAGTTTCAAAAATCTTAGGATCTAAATTACAAA
This sequence comes from Symphalangus syndactylus, assembly GCF_028878055.3. Classification (NCBI taxonomy): domain Eukaryota; kingdom Metazoa; phylum Chordata; class Mammalia; order Primates; family Hylobatidae; genus Symphalangus; species Symphalangus syndactylus. The sequence continues at coordinate 33,549,501 of NC_072427.2, forward strand.
AGGTTCTGCTTGTATGTTTCAGTAAGAAGCCTTGGTCCAGAGAAAGGAGTGCCTGAGATAAAATGAACACCCCTGTGTCACCTGTCTGGGTCAACCGTATCCAAACATTTCTGATATTTTTCTTACTGATATACTTTGATGCAGATTTAAGTTACAAGAATACCAAGGCACCTCTCCCAGCTTACTGAAACTAATACCTTGGGAAGAGAAAGGATGTCACTTTCAATTTGAGGAGGAAGTACAAATCATCTGAAAAACTTGGTAAGATTTTTGTAGATGTTCTCAGGATCAGCCTGGCATCAGTCAGCGATGCTACACTTCAGAGTACCATCGGGTAAGATGTAAAACCCCTACCAAGATTGGAGGGGGCATCACCTAACCAGAAAGCGGTAGTGTTCTGTGGCATCCCCTTAGATCTCAGTGAAATGAGAACATTCACCATTTGGCAGTTTGAAAATAATGGGCAGGATCTCCTTCTACTGTTGTGGAAGTAAAACTTGGCCAGGGAGCTTTCGGAAAGTGGTGCTGCTGGAGACAAGCTGGGGAATCAGCTCACTTATTTAGCCAAATCTGAACTTGCATGCTGCTGCCATTGTGACTGCTTTCAAGGCACGGAAGGCAACATACAACTTCTCCAGGCTCAGATAAGGTGCCCCAAGTGGGTGGTTTTGGAATGGAAACGATCCTGGGTGGAGACTTACGACCCTGAAGAGGTATCTATGAAATCTGCTTAGTATTTAGGTCCCCTTGTAACCCAGTTGGAGTGCCAGAATAAAGCATCCCTACACAGCTTGGCAATGTGTACTACTATATGGTGGTTCCTAGGGTCCTAACTCTAGGGTGCCCAGTGCCTTGACAAAAAGACTTACCCTTTCTTTCCCATGCTCTGCAAAACAGTTCAAACTACTCTCTGTGGCAATATATCCTTTACATTTCAGCCTGATGTCACCAGTGCTATGGGAAAATAACAGAAGGGTATGTTCTACAATTGAGACTTCCTAGTAAAAGTGAAAGATACTGTCCTTTCCTCCCCATCCCTTCTTCATCCCGTTAGCAACAGCCACAACAGAGAGGCTATCAGTCATCTAGACCCCAGTGAAGTCAGAGACAGAAGCACAACACCCTGAAGTGAGCCCAGGGAATAGGAATATGAGCATGTACATTCTTAAACACACCTGAGATAGCCCCTGTGAAACTTATGAAAATGACTTATGAAAGGAAACTGTCAGGGAGGGGAACAAAATTCTTGCAATCCAATAGGTAAAAGTTTGAAGTCATTGAATTGGACAGTAATTATTAGACAATAATGTATTTGGAGGCCAGGTGCAGTGGCTCATGCCTGTAATCCGAGCACTTTGGGAGGCCGAGGCAGGCAGATCACCTGAGGTCAGGAGTTCAAGACCAGCCTAGCTAACATGGTGAAACCCCATCTCTACTAAAAACACAAAAATTAGCTGGGTGCAGTGGCGCACACCTGTAATCCCAGCTACTTGGGAGGCTGAGGCAAGAGAATTGCTTGAACCCGGGAGGCAGAGGTTACAGTGAGCCAAGATCGCACCACTGCACTCCAGCTTGGGTGACAGAATGAGATTCCATCTCAAAAATAAATAAATAAATAACGTATTCGGGCAATAATAACATTATATTGTTGTCACAGGGAGATAAGGCCTGGACATTTTGATTACATTTTGGGAGATTTCTTCTGAGATCTGTATTGCAGACTAATTACTGACTCTTGAATTAGAACTAGTTATAATAACATGGAAAATAGGGTGGATACTTGATTTATACTTGTGCACCCTAAGGATTCAGTTGACTTTCTCTAAATAATTACAGTCTGTAGAGATAAAACAAAACATAAACAAAGGTGAGTGACAAAGTGACTCTACAAAATCTGAGTGACTGGCTGGCTTGATTTCCTTGATTTTCTTTATCTGCATAAACGTGAATCCAGGGCTCCAAGAAATAAACTATTCACTGCTTTAAATGACATAATTTCGGGATTCTAATGTATTAATTTTTTTTTTTTTTTTGAGACAGGGTCTCACTCTGTCACCCAGGCTGGAGTACAGTAGCTCAGTCTCGGCTCACAACAACCTCTGCCTCCCAGGCTCAAGCAATTCTCCCACTTTGGCCTCTCAAGTAATGGGATTGCAGGTGCCCACTACCACGCCCAGCTAATTTTTGTGTTTTTTGTAGAGACAGAGTTTCACCTTGTTGCTCAGGCTGGTCTTGAACTCCTAAGCTCAAGCGATCCCCCACCTCAGTCTTCCAAAGTGCTGATGTCAGAGGTGTTTGAAACAGAACAACTCCATCTTGAATAGGGGCTGGTTAAAATAAGGCTGAAACCTACTGGGCTGCATTCCCAGGAGGTTAAGGCATTCTTAGTCACTGAATAATAGGAGGTCAGCACAAAATACAGGTCATAAAGACCTTGCTGATAAAACAGGCTGTGGTAAAGAAGCCAGCCAAAACCCGCTAAAACCAAGATGGCAACAGAAGTGACCTCTGATCGTCCTCACTGCTCATTATATGTGAATTATAATGCATTAGCATATTAAAAGACACTCCCACCAGTGCCATGACAGTTAACAAATGCCATGGCAATGTCAGGAATTTACCCTATATGGTTTAAAAAGGGGAGGAACCCTTAGTTCCGGGAATTGCCCACCTCTTTTCCCAAAAACTTATGAATGTAATTCACCCCTTGTTTAGCATATAATAAAGAAATAGACATAAAAATGGGCAACCAGCAGCCCTTGGGGCTCCTCTTCCTATGGAGTAGCCGTTTTTTTATTCCTTTACTTTCTTAAATTTGCTTTCACTTTACTCTATGGACTCATTTCGAATTCTTTCTTGCCCAAGATCCAAGAACCTCTCCTGGGGTGTGGATCAAGACCCCTTTCTGGTAACACTGGGATTACAGGAGTGAGCCACCATACCCAGCCCTAATTTATTAAAAATTTATTAAATTTATTAAAAATTTAATAATAATCTTAAGGCCGAAATTTTAGCCTGGGCACTCAGCTTAATCTTTTTGCCTAAACCTTTTAATCCACTTCTAGTTATTTCCCTGGAATTAATTTCTAGAAATGGAATTATTTACTCAAAGGAGATGAACGTTTTTAAGTCTCTGGATACACCTAATCATATTGCTTTGGTTACACCAATTTGCATTGTATGTACAGGAATGCGTATGGGAGTGATAGCAGTTGCATTATCACTTAAAAATCTGTTAATATGGTGGCCGAAAAGTTAAATCTTATTATTCATTTGATTTACCTTTCTTTAATGATTGAGGTTAAATTATTTTTCCTATGTTTATTAGATAGTTATAGTTCTTCTCTTGTGCATGTCCGTTCAAAAAGAACTTATTTGAGTTTGTGTCTTTTTAATACTTTATGTATCCTTTTACTATATTAAGGCCATTAACCTTTATCTTTCATAATGGTTGCAAATATTTTCTCTAGTTTTCATTTTATGCAGTTGAATTGTCTGCCTGCCTTTGATTTTAGTTTCTTCTCAAGATCATGCAGGATACTGTCCCTTAATTTCAAATGTCACAGCCCATGGCCAAACAACTGATGCTCTACCTCAGAGTTGGGCACAGGTGCTCCCCTCCTGCTTATATGAGGAGAATAGATGGGACCCCTGCTTATGTGAGGAGCATAGATGCTTTGCTCACATATGTTTTCTTTCGCAATACCCGTTTCTTTGTGTAAATTTATATCTTGCGGGTGATGGGAAAACTGTCAGTGTAATGATATCTTTCCTCTAAGTTTTTGGTTTGATTGAAAAAGTCATGCATATGATATTTTTAGCCCCAAAAACTTATTTTAAAATATTTTGTGTTGCACTTTCAGATTTATTTAAATTCACATAAAATTGGACATAAATAACATTATCTTCATAGCTGGCATTTGTTATACCACATATCTAACGTACATTTAAGTTCTATTCCACTGCTAGGAGAAGAACAAGCTGACCTTGAAAGTTAAATCTAATAGAGGTTAAGATATTTGCTTTATCTTCCAGCTATGATCAATCACTTCTCTTCTAATTCTTCAAGCCACATTAGAATACCAATCACATTGCTTAGCAGTAACACCTTGTAAATGAGTTATTCCTAGGGCAGGCATGGTGGTTCACACCTATAGTCTCAGTACTTTGGGAGGATCACTTGAGGCCAGGACTTTGAGACCAGCCTGGGAAATATAATGAGAACTTGTCTCTACAAAAAAAAAAAAAAAAAATTAAAAATTAGCCAGGAGTGTTGGCACACGTCTGTAGTTCCACCTACTCAGGAGGTTGAGTGGGAAGATTGCTTGAGCCCTGGAGGTGGAGGCTGCAGTGAGCAATGATAGTGCTTTTGCACTTCGGCTAGGCGATAGAGCAAGAGCCTATCTCGAAAAACAAACCAACAAAAACAGTTCTTCCCATAGAGTAAAGAGTATAACCCATTATTTAGGACAGGAAACAACCTGGAATAGGAGACAGAAAGAGCACACTGAGGATACCAAAGAAAGATCCATCCTGCACTTGGAGAGGTGAAGGCCAAAAGATCTTGGAGGAAGAAACATGAAGGGTCAATTTGTGTGAGCAGAAAGCTCTGCAATTGTGTGGGGCCTGTGGCATTTAATTTGGTGGCACTCACAGGGTGGCTTGGGTGTGTGGCTCCAGCACAGCTCATGGTTGCATAACGTCCAGAGTCCTGCGTAGAGCTCAAGGCCATTCTTGATCACCAGGAACTGTACCCAGTTCAGTGGGGACATGGCGACCAGCATTAGGAGGCTAAAACTACAGAGGCTGCCACAGAGCATTCGGATGTAGATGTGTAGCTGATCCATAAGCTGCTGCTGCCTTTGGGATGACATCGAGGCACTTGGATGTTTCTTGGCAGGAAGGGTAGGCTACAAGGATGAGGGAAATATTGCCTACCCAAAAGGATAACCCCTGATCCCCAGGGTCACCTGCTCTTCTCTACCTCAAGCATTCCCATGTGTGTTTGATTTATGGATATCTTTCCCTACTCCTAAAAAAAAAAAAAAAAAAAAAAAAAACCCACAATTTTCAGGGTGATCTTTTCTGTCTTTAGGATGCTCTGTGTAGTCCTGCCTTTAAGTAAGTTCTCTTCTTCCCAACTGACTTCCAATTAGATACCTCCTCACCCTTTGGTATTTCCGGTTCCCCTTTATTTTGGGAACCTCAGGACTGTGGAAAGTCAAGGTTAAATGTTCCCTTTGCTCCATCTTGGCAGTCAGTTCTCTTTCTAACTGCCACGGAATTTGTCTCTGCATCTCCTCACACATGCTGGCAGAAGCAAAAAGGGCCAGGACCCATGGCATAGATCCTGTTTCTGTTTTATATTTTTGGTCTGGTCAGATCAGGAAGAAATCATCACATTTTAAGCATGTGCATGTATGTGTGATGCTCCCCACCCTCCATTCTCCACTTACTCCCAACTCTTTTATTAAATAAATCCACAAATATTTTGTTAGCAGTGGCTGTGTGTCAGGCTTTGTGCTAGCTTCTGGGACACAAAAATAAATAAGACACAGTTCCCTCATAGCAAATTAAAAAAGGGGAACTCATATGCTTCTTGGCCACATGTATTTCTTCTTTTGAAAAGTGTTCATGTCCTTTGCCCACTTTTTAATGGGGTTATTTGTCTTTTTCTTGTAAATTTATTTAAGTTCCTTACAGATGCTGGATATTAGACCTTTGTCAGATGCATAGTTTGTGAAAAAATTTTCCCTTTCTGTAGGTTTTCTGTGTACGCTATTGGTAGTTTCTTTTGCTATGCACAAGCTCTTTAGTTTAATTAGATCCCATTCGTCAATTTTAGCTTTTGTTGCAATTGCTTTTGGCATCTTCATCATGAAATCTTTGCTGGTTTCTATGTTCAGATCATTAGAGAAATTAAAACCACAATGAGATACCGTCTCACACCAGTCAGAATGGCTATTATAAAAAGTCAAAAAAAATAACAGACGGTAGCGAGGTTGTGGAGAAAAAGGAACACATACACTGTTGATGGGAGTGTAAATTATTAATTCAAACATTGTGGAAAGCAGTGTGACGATTCCTCAGAGACGTAAAGACAGAAAGAACTATCATTTGACCCAGCAATCCCATTTTTGGGCATATGCCCAAAGGGATAGAAATCATTCTATCATAGAGACACATGCACGTGTATGTTCACTGAAGCACTATTCACAATAGCAAAGACATGGAATCAACATAAATTCCCGTCAATCATAGACTGGATAAAGAAATGTGGCACATATCCACCATGGAATACTATGCAGCTATAAAAAAGAACAAGATCATGTGCTTTGCAGGAAGATGAATGGAGCTGGAGGCCATTATCCTTAGCAAACTAATGCAGGAACAGAAAACCAAATACTACATGTTCCTACTTACAAGTGGGAACATGGACATATAGAGGGGAGCAACAGACACTGGGGCCTATCGGAGGGTAGGGGGTGGGAGGAGGGAGAGAGTCAGGACAAATAACTAATGAGTACTAGGCTTAATACCTGGGTGATGAAATAATCTGTATAACAAACTCCCATGACATGGGTGTACCTATATAACAAATCTGCACATGTACCCCTGAACTTAAAAATTTAAAAAGGGGGCAACTCAGATGTCTCCAGAACTCTATTGGTTGTGGTTATAATTTAAAATTATATCCCTATCAGCAGCCAGTAGCCTGGAGTTCATGCCAGGTTTGTCTCAATAGGCTCATGAACCAGTCTGTCAGTCATGGTCCTTCATACAACATCCATCTTTTTCTTCCTTTTTTGCTCTGGTCCCCTCTTTTCAATGTCCTCTACTCATGAAGCCATTTAAGGGCACTGCTATGCCACTGCCACTGCTGACAGGGCCCACTATGAATACGCCAGTATCTATAGCCCAGAAGACTGTAAGCCAATGTGCTAAAAACCACTGCTCTTCAAGATACCGTAGCAGTGCTGGGTTCAAAATGTTCCATATGGCCCCCAAAGGACATGTATCAGCATGCTCACAGCAGCACTCCATAATAGCCCCAAATTCAAAACTACCCAAATGCCCATCAACAGAAGAATGGAAGATTGCAGTCTATTTATACAATGAAATAGTATACAGCAATACTAGTAATATACAACCACCTGCGTGAAGAGGGATGAATCTTATCTATATAATGCTGAGCAAAAGAATCCAAACACAAAAGAGTACACATGTATGATTCTATTCATATGAAGTGCAAAACAGGCAAAACTAATCTGTGTTGTTAGAAGTCAGAAACACTCTGGGGAGGAAGATGGCTAGGTATTGGAAGGAGACATGCAAAGGGCCCTTGGAGTACTATAAAGGTTCATTCTCGATCTGTGCACTGATGACTAGCTTTCTGTATGCACAATTTTTCTATATGCATTTTTTTTGTTTTGTTTTGTTTTTTCTTTTTTGAGGCAGAGTCTTGCTCTGTCACCTAGGCTGGAGAGTTGTGGAGTAATCTCGGCTCACTGCAACCTCTGCCTCCCAAGTTGAAGCAATTCTCCTGCCTCAGCCTCCCAAGTAGCTGGAACTACAGGTGCCCGCCACCATGCCCGGATAATTTTTGTATTTTTAGTAAAGATGAGATTTCACTCTGTTGGCCAGGCTGGGCTTGAACTCCTGACCTCAAGTGATCTGTCTGCCTCAGCCTCCCAAAGTATCTATGTGCATGTTATACTTCAACTAAAAGTTAAAAGAGGCCGGATGTGGTGGCTCACGCCTGTAATCCCAGCACTCTGGGAGGCCAAGGTGGGCAGATCACTTGAGGTCAGGAGTTTGAGATCAGCCTGATCAATGTGGCAAAACCCCGTCTCTACTAAAAATATAAAAATTAGCTGGGCGTGGTGGCAGGTGCCTGTAACTCCAGCTACTTGGGCGGCTGAGTCAGGAGAATTGCTGGATCCTGGAAGGTGGAGGTTGCAGTGAGCTAAGATCACACCATTGCACTCCAGCCTGGGCAACAAAAGCGAAACTCTGTCTCAAAAAAAAAAAAAAAAAAAAAGAATAATTTGAATATATGAATCCAGAAGCTTAAAAATGTTTGTATCTTTTGTCTCAGTAATTTCACCCCTAAAATCTATAAAATCAATAACTAAGATTATTACAGCTTATTTCTATAACCTCCCATCTACCAGGAACTGTGCTAGGTGCTTTATATACACTAACCTACTTGCTTTCTGAATCACATTTTTTCACTGTATTTTCTGATTTGTTATTGCTAATGAATAAATTATTTTTTCAATGTATTTACCTTTTATCTGATCATTTGACTGAATTATTTAAATTCTAATCATTCTGTTGGCCAATTTATCTTAGATTTTCTAGGTAAACATCCTACCATCTGCAAATGATGATCATTCTGTTTCTCCCTTTACAAAATATGTCATATTGCACTGGCCAGGCACAGTGGCTCATGCCTGTAATCCAACACTTTGGGAGGCCGAGGCGAGTGGATCACTTGAGGTCAGGCATTCAAGACCAGCCTGGCCAACATGGTGAAACCCCATCTTTACTAAAAATACAAAAAAAATTAGCTGGGTGTGGTGGCATGCACTTGCAATCCCAGCTACTCAGGAGCCTGAAGGAGGAGAAGCACTTGAAACTGGGAGGCAGAGGTTGTAGTGAGCCAAGACCACACCACTGCACTCCAGCCTGGGCAACAAAGCAAGACTCCATCTAAAAAAAAAAAAAAAAAGTCATATTGCATTGATTAGACCCTTTAGAATAGTCTTCATGAAGTATTAAGGGTGGTGGGCATCGTTATCTTACTCTTGACTTTAATGGAACTGGCTTTATTGGTCTTTGTTTATTTGTGTATTCATTTTTGTGTTAAAGAAGTTCCATTCCATTTCTATATCAAGATTTTAAAATTTAGAATGGCTGTATCAAATTCCCTCTTAGTCTCTAGAATATGGCTTTTCTTCTTTAATCTATTTAGTGTAAAAATTTCATTGATACATTTCTTAACATTTATCTAATTTTACATTCCTGTAATAACGTATTTATGAACGTAGTACATTATTCTTTAATATACTGCTAGGAGTATTTGTTTATATACTCAAGCCAAGAATTATCTAGAATTTTAAAAATATATCCACATGTTTAGATTTTTTTTTTTTTAGTTTTAATATATTATGGTCAAATAACATGTCCTACAAGAACTCTTTTCCTTTTGGAATTTAGTAACATTTGTCATTTAGCCAGTTTTCCTAAATGTCCTTTAGGCATTTAAAGACAATGAATAAAAAATAATAATAATAATAAAATATAAAAACAATGTGTAAAGTATAAAGTTTTAAATATATTTGTGTAGAATATAAGATTCTAAATCTATCACATTAAAATTATCAATAATATGCAGGTTGTTCCTATTCTTGTTAGTTTTTCTCCACTTGATAAAATAAAAAATAGTCTGGGCACAGTGGCTCATGCCTGTAATTCCAGCACTTTGGGAGGCTGGAGGCAAATCGCTTGAGCCCAGAAGTTCGAGACCAGCCTGGGCAACATGGTGAAACCCCGTCTCTACAGAAAAAAAAAAACAAAAATTAGCCAGGTGTGGTGGCGCATGTCTGAGGTCCCAGCTACTAGGGGGACTGAGGTGGGAAGATTGCTTGGGCCAGCGAGGTCGAGGATTCAGCGAGCTGTGTTTATGCCACTACACTCCAGCTTGGGTGACAGAGTGAGATCCTGTCTCAAATAGATAAATAATAAAAATGAAATAAAAATAGACTATTAGCTCTTTATAGGTGCACATGAAAAGACGCCCCTAATATATTATCAACTGAAAAATTTACAAAATAGTGGTTACATCATGCCCTGATTTTTTGTTTTGAAGGATTATAAATGTGTATATATAGAAAATAGTCGGGCTGGGTGTGGTGGCTCATGCTTGTAATCCCAGCACTTTGGGAGGCTGAGGTAGGCAGATCACCTGAGGTCAGGAGTTTGAGACCAGCCTGACCAACATGGAGAAACCCCGTCTCTACTAAAAATACAAAATTAGCTGCACGTGGTGGCGCATGCCTGTAATCTCAGCTACTCGGGAGGCTGAGGCAGGAGAATCACTTGAACCCAGGAGGCAGAGTTTGCAGTGAGCCGAAATCGCGCCATTGTACTCCAGCCTGGGCAACAAGAGCAAAACTCCATCTCAAAAAAAAAAACAAAACAAAACAGAAAATAGGCTGGGCGCCATGGCTCATGCTTATAAGCCCAACACTTTGTGGGGCCAAGGCAAGCAGATCTCTTGAACACAGAAGTTCAAGACCAACCTGTGCAACATGGCGAAACCCTGTCTCTGCTAAAAATACAAAAATTAGCCAGGCATAGTCTCAGCTACTTGGGAGGCTGAGGTGGGAGGATCACTTGAGCCTGGGATGTTGAGGCTGCAGTGAGCAGTGATTGCGCCACTGAACTCCAGCCTGGGCGACAGAACAAGACCCTGTCTCAAATAAAAAGAAAGAAAAGAAGAAAAGAAAAGAAAATTATGGTTATACATAGGAATAACCAGCTGGGCGCGGTGGCTCACGCCTGTAATCCCACCACTTTCGGAGGCCAAGGTGGGTGGATCACAAGGTCAGGAGTTCAAGACCAGGTTGGCCAACATGGTGAAACCCCATCTCTACTAAAAATACAAAAATTAGCCGAGTGTGGTGGCGGGCGCCTGTAATCCCAGCTATTCGGGAGGCTGAGGCAAAGAACTGCTCGAACCCAGGAGGCGGAGGTTGCAGTGAGCTGAGATTGCACCACTGCACAGGGGCCTGGGAGATGAGCAAGACTCCATCTCAAAAAAAAAGAAAAGAAAAGAAAAAGAAAAAGAAAGAAACATACATACTATGTCATACGTACATAAACAGAAATACGTGCTAAAGTGATGGTAGTCTTTATCTTTCAGGCTTCTATATGGCCTCTTGGCACCATAAAGGGCTCAAGAGTGTGAAATAAGCCCCGGGAAATGCGTAAACATCAGGAAGGACTGTGGTGACATTTCCTTGTAGACCAGCAGATTGGGAACTTGGGTCATGAAGTTAGAAATTAATTTGTTGTAGAAAACACTTATAATTTCTATATTGCTGAGTTGGTGAACTGATAGTCATACTTTCTACACACAATATTGTGGTGTTTAAATTTTTCAAAATAAATGTGTGTTGCTTTTACAATAAAGAAATGACAGTCATTGCCTGTCCCATATCCTTTTCTAAGTGAATCTGTTCCCCTCCCTAGCACCTGCTCAAAGACAGAGCTTTGATCTTCTATGGATTAGATGACCCTACCATCCTTATCTGTAGTATGTGTCTTTAACTTTTTTTTTTCTTTTTTTGAGACAGAGCCTTGCTCTGTTGCCCAGGCTGGAATGCAGTGGTGTGATCTGGGGTCACTGCAACCTCTGCCTTCCCGGTTCAAGCAATTCTCCTGCCTCAGCCTCCAGAGTAGCTGGGACTACAGGCACACACCACCACACCTGGCTAATTTTTGTATTTTTTATAGTACAGACAGGGTTTCACCATGTTGGCCAGGCCGGTCTCGAACTCCTGACCTCAAGTGATCCACCTACCTCGGCCTCCCAAAGTGCTGGGATTATAGGCGTGAGCCACCACACCCAGCCTATAGTATGCGTCTTTAATGTTTGGCTCAAGAATGACATCTCTTCCTAGCTAGGCCCATCAAATTTTCTCTTTGGGAACACTGGAACACTAAGAGAACGAATTGGAAATAACAGGAGAATGAAGCAGATGCAGGAAAAGGGATGAGAGAAGGGCGGGTCCTGAGAGACCAACGGGTAGCTTTGGTCCCTAATAAGGCATTTTAGCCCATTTGACCGTTGCTATATTTAGTTTACTTCTAGATGCTTGTAAAGATGATAAACTCCTCACTCTTGAGCTAGTTGGGGTTCTCTTCCTTGCAACTAAAAGATCTCTGACAAGAACATGAAGTATTTAACCTTTTGTACCCAGAATGCAAAGAATGCTTTTCATTTTTGGAACATTCTTATATTACATAACATCGTTTATCACAATGGGAAGAATCACTATTTCTTTGACCTTTGTCCTCATAGTTAGAGCTATAATCACTTCATAGTTACTTGTATGTTCACTTATTGGCTCTGAACAATGCTTTATCCTTCCCCTGGCCTCCTGCCACTGTCTGGCTAATATAAACTCAAGGAAGGTTAATGGATTTTTAATACTCCCCTAAGCAAACTTTCTTTACGAAAATAAGTCAGTCAGCTACTACCAGGGAGGAACAGTACTGGCCAAATACAGTGACTCTTAGATTATTCGCATCATTGCTTCTTTCTAGTTCTAGGGTTAACTGAAAGTTGGCCATGCACCTTCAAATCCAATTATCATTCCTTTCTAGAATAAGGCAGTGGGCTAAGAAAAGGATGTAGGCACAGAAAGCTCCATGATTAAACTGCATTCAATGTCAAGGGGGCCAGCCTGGGCAACATAGTGAGACCTCATCTCTACTAAAAATTTAAAAAAAAATTAGCTGAGTGTGGTGGTGTGCACCTTTGGTCCTAGTTATTTGGGAGGCTGAGATGGGAAGATCACTTGAGCCCAGGAGGTTGAGGCTGTAGTGAGCCGTGATTGTGCCACTGCACTGCAGCCTGGGCAACATAGCATTTCAGTGAGCCAAGATCATGTCACTGCACTCCAACCTGGGTGACAGAGCAAGACTCTGTCAAAAAAAACAAAACAAACAAACAAAAAAACCCTCCAAACTCAAGGGGGCTAGATGATTGTAGGCATTTCCAGAGGCACAGTTCCAGTGTGGTAATGAGAGCCCTTGTCGGGATGGCCACACGTCTGTGATCTGTTTCCAGCCCTGCCACCCTTTGGCTGCATTCGACCTTGGTCAAATAATTTCAATTTAAAAATGTATTGGCATGCAAAGCACTATATACGTACAACAAGGAATAAATTTTTTCATTTGACAAATATTTATTGAGCACCCACTAGGTACCTGGCACTGTGCTAGGTGCTGGAAGTATCACAATGAATAGGATTCTATCCTTACTCTTGAGGAACAGCACTTCACCTCACTGGTTCTCAGTTCCCTCACCTGAGGTCGGGAGTTTGAGACCAGTCTGGCCAACATGGCGAAACCCTATCTCTACTAAAAATACAAAAACTAGCCAGGCTTGGTGGCGTGTGCCTGTAATTCCAGCTACTCGGGAGGCTGAGGCACAAGAATCACTTGAACCCAGGATGCGGAGGCTGCAGTGACTCAAAATCATGCCACTGCACTCTAGCCTGGACAATAGAGTGAGACTCTGACTCAAAAAAAAAAAAAAAAAAGGAATCTAAGAGAAAGATCCAAAGGCACTCCAAACAGAGGTAAGACATTTAGACTGTGCTCTTACCACCGAAGAGTCTACTCCTAGCATCAGTGAACTGTGTGTTTTGGAAACCTGTATCACAGTAATATGTCACTAACATTTTATGAAGCCAAATGTTAGTGGATGGCCAAAGGACAGAAATGTTACAGCGATCTGTGCTCTGGGGTTCCTGCAGAGTGTAGCCTGGCTATTAGTCAAGGAAGGAAAATAAGATATAGAGGACTCAAGCAGGAAGAGAATGGGAAGAAGGCAAGGAATTTCCCCACTGGGAAATTCCAGTGCCGAATAACATAAGATCTGAATCGCTTTCTGTAAAGGATTTATATACTCCATTTCGTCATTGTCCCACCTCCCTTCAGGGGATTTCAGATTATTTTTGTGGATTTCGTCAACATGAGCAGCCCTGCCATAAAATGTATCACTATTGCCTCTCTAGGAATGAGGCCTAAGGGACCAGGTTAGACTCAAGATAATCGTAGTCCGAAGCAGCTCTCAGGATGCCTGGGGCAGGAGGACATAGTCTAGGCAGAAGGAGTCCCCACTAAAAGGGCCTTAAACCACATATAGCTGTCATATCCCTATAAATTTGTCCGATTTTGATCTAAAAATCCCAATATCGGGGCCCTGGACTCTTGGTCTAACCCTGGATGGGATTTCTGATGTTCTTCCATGAGTTTAGCCAATCTTGATATAAGCTTAAAGTGGGAAGAGCCCTAATCAAACAGCTGCCATGGTAAAGGGGATATTAACAATACATTCCTTGAGGCATTATTGTGAGAATTAAAGGAAATGACATAGACTTTTTTAAAAAACTAAAAAATGTTATAGGTGGAACATATTTACATAGTACAAAATACAAAACACACAAAAGGATATACAGGAAGTCTCCCTGCCATCTTATGCCTTACCCACCCAATATCCCTCTCCAGAGGCACCGGTTTCATATATGTGCTTTGAGCTATAGTCTATGTTAATACAGATGAAAACACACATCACATATTTTCCTTCTTTTAATAGCATTGCCTTCTTTATAGCGCCAGAGAGAAATCTTGTAATTCCTTATTGTTATTGTTAGTACCTTTCTCAGCACTGTGCCCTACTGATGCTTACTCAATGCATTTTCATAAAGATGCTGAGGACAGCCAGTTGCAGCGACTCATGTCTGTAATCCCAGCACTTTGGGAGGTCAAGGCAGGCAGATCACTTGAGGCCAGGAGTTTGAGACCAGCCTGGCCAACATAGTGAAAGACTGTCTCTATTAAAAATACAAAAATTGGCCGGGCGCGGTGGCTCACGCTTGTAATCCCAGCACTTTGGGAGGCCGAGGCGGGCGGATCACGAGGTCAGGAGATCGAGACCACGGTGAAACCCTGTCTCTACTAAAAATACAAAAAAATTAGCCGGGCGTGGTGGCGGGCGCCTGTAGTCCCAGCTACTCGGAGAGGCTGAGGCAGGAGAATGGCGTGAACCCAGGAGGCAGAGCTTGCAGTGAGCCGAGATTGCGCCACTGCACTCCAGCCTGGGCGACAGAGTGAGACTCCGTCTCAAAAAAAAAAAAAAAAAAAAAAAATACAAAAATTAGCTGGGTATGGTGGTGCACACCTATAGTCCCAGCTACCAGCAGGGTGAGAGGGCAGGATTGCTTGAGTCCAGGAGGTGGAGGTTGCAGTGAGCCAAGATTGTGCCACTGCACTTCGCCTGGGCAACAGAGCAAGACCCTGCCTCAAAAAAAAATTGCTGAGGACATCACCCAGTGTGGCCTAGCACTAGCAAGGTTTCCAAGGTATATCTTGAGTCACTTTCTATCTTGAGTGGAACTTTGTGTCCCTAAAATGGGTCCAATCCTGTTGTCCCTTATTTGTAAAAGGTCTAAAACCCTCAAGTGTTAGGAGTTGCATACAAGTTGTTAGGTTTGTTCTTCATATTCTACTGGCCTGCAATGGAGGTATGGATACAAATATTCCTAAAGTTTCATTGGGGGAAAAATATCTTGAAGACAGAATGAAGGGCAGTTGCTATTTCATTTTATATCTATAGATCTCTAAGGCTCTCAGCCTAGTACACAATAGAAAAATAATAGTTTAAATGTTATTTTAAAATGTGACTGCTGAAGGTGTGTTAATTTTTTCTAACAAAATAAAATCACGGAGCTGGAAGAAATTGTACATATGTTTTAATCGACACCATCATCACACAGATTAAAAAACAGCCTTTTAAGAGATCTGATATGTAAATTCATAGCAATAGTTTATAATGAGCATACATACTGCATATATATATATATATACACACACACATACACACACATATATGTGTGTGTGTATACCATTACAGTGGTATGATAAAGCAAGTTAAAAGAGCTAAGATATGGCCAGGTGCAGTGGCTCATGCCTATAATCCCAGCACTTTGGGAGGCAGAGGCAGGTGGATCACCTGAGGTCAGGAGTTCGAGGCCAGCCTGACTAACATGGTGAAACCCTGTCTCTACTGAAAATACAAAACTTAGCCTGGTGTAGTAGTGGGTGCCTGTAATCCGAGCTACTCAGGAGGCTGAGGCAGGAGAATCGTTTGAACCCAGGAGGTGGAGGTTGCAGTGAGCCGATATGGCGCCATTGTGCTCTAGCCTGGGTGACAGAGCAAGACTTCATCTCCAAAAAAAAAAAAAAAGAGCTAAGATATGGCATGTGCCTTCCTAGATACATGGGAGTGCTGAACATACATAAATAATCATAACACGAGTTTGGCTGTGGTAAGAGCTGTACTTGTGGAACCCAGACTATGGAATTACAATGGAGGGATTAACTCTGACTGGGAGAATCAGAACAATCTTGATTTGCACAGAGCTTTGGAGGACAGTACGATCACCACTGGCATAGATGGGAGAATGAGAGGGCCCTGGAGCTGGAACATTAGATGGAATAGGGCTGAGGTGGCCATTACATGTCTTGTGCAACACTCCAGTCAGGAGGAAATAGAGGTTATAAGGCAGTTGAAGTAGCTGACAAGCAAAGAGGAAAACTGATTGGACATTCTGAGAGGAATAGAAGAACACTGAGAGAGAGAGGGAGATGAGAGAGTAGCCAGGACCTTGATTTCTGCTCTTTTTGAAATTTGGTTTTGTGCTTTTCTGGGCTTGCTCTGTATATCCCTTTCATAGACTTCTGTTTTCCTGAAATAACGTTAAGTCTCTATTCCTTGCAAACAAAAGGCCCTGATCATAACAGTGGATTTAATCCTGATAGCATTCCATAGCCAATAAAAGTTCTGGAGAAGGAAGATGACTTGATCAGAAATACAATTTAGATAAATAAAACTCTGACAGTTGTGTAGAGCAGCGGTCCCCAACCTTCTTGGTACCAGGAACTGGTTTTGTGGAAGACAGTTTTTCACGGAATGGGTGGGGGGTGGGGAGGGGGAGAATGAGTTGGGATGGTTTCGGGATGAAACTATTCCACCTAAGATCATCAGGCATTAGATTCTCATAAGGAGCGTGCAACCTAGATCCCTCACATATGCAGTTCACAATAGGATTCCCACTCCCATGAGAATCTAAAGCTGCTACTGATCTGACAGGAGGTGGAGCTCAGGCAGTAATGCCCGCTGGTCCTCTGATCACCTCCTGCTGTGAGGCCCGGTTCCTAACAGACCACAGGCCAGTACCAGTCCGTGGCCTGGGGGCTGGGGACCCCGATGTAGAGGCTGAATTGAGGAGACCTTGAAAAGGTCTTTTCTTGCCTTTCCCCTCATCAACATCACCTCTGATCTGAGTCTACTCTGCTAGCCACCATCTCTCCCCTGTTCTCTTGTCTCTCACAAACCTCTCACCTTTACCTCTAATTTTTAGCTATCTTTCCCTTTGCCCATTTTCCCTTGACTATATCATATATTTTCATGATTTCAACTGTTATCTCTGGGCAGATGAGTCTTAAAGCTCTCTGGTGAGCCACCAATCTCAGCTCTGCTGGACATCCTAATTGTCTGTTAAAATCCCTCAAAACAGGCTGGGCGCAGTGGCTCACGCCTGTAATCCCAGCATCTTGGGAGGCCGAGGCAGGTGGATCACCTGAGGTCAGGAGTTTGAGACCAGCTCGGCCAACGTGGTGAAACCCAGTCTGTACTAAAAATACAAAAATTAGCCAGGCGTGGTGGCGTACATCTGTAATCTCAGCTACTTGGGAGGCTGAGACAGGAGAATCGCTTGAACCTGAGAGGTGGAGGTTGCAGTGAGCCAAGATTGTGCCACTGTACTCCAGCTTGGGCGACAGAGCGAGACTCCGTCTCCAAAGAAAAAAAAAACACAAATCCCTCAAAACAGCATGTCTCAGAGCTCATCCTCTTTTCCCAATATCTGCTCTTCCATTTGTACTGAGCCAGTGTACCATCATTCCGTGGGGAAATGTAGTGAGCTGTGATGGTGCCACTGCACTCCAGTCAGGGCAACAGAGATCCTGTCTCAAAAAAAAAAGAGAGAAAGAAAGGAAAGAAAAAAGAAATAATCCTTAAATGAATGACTAAAGTCATGCTCTTTTCCTTTCCAAGCTGGTACACCCTCACATCTTTTCCTCTCCCCTTTCCTTTGTCCCCATTCCCACAGCACCCAGTTAGCTGCTAAGTTCCATTATTCCGTATCCGAAATATTATTGCATTTGTCCCACGTGCATTTGTCCCACAGCCTCCTTTCCACTGTCACTCCTTTATTGCATTTGTCCCACAGCCTCCTTTCCAGTGTCACTCCTTTAGCTCAGATCTGTTGAAAGTTCCCCTGGGGCTCTAGTTTTATGACACACAAAAAAAACCTTTGTAAAAAATTCAGGCCATAAATAAAAGTCTGGCTGGGTGTGGTGGCTCACAACTGTCATTCCAGCACTTTGGGAGGCCTAAGAGGGAGGATTGCTTGAGGTTAGGAGTTCAAGACCAGCCAGGGCAATATAGCAAGATCCTTAAAAAGTACAGCAAGTCTCTACAGACAAGAAAAGAAAAGAAAGTTCTATTTATAGCCTCGGATTGGATGGATATAGGACAAAGCCACTTATTGTAAGGGCTGTATGTCTAGATTTAGGAAAGTCTGCTAAGACTTAGTGAATAAACCTGAATAAGATAACTGGGATAATTATAAAACTAGAAGACAGGAAGGGATTGGGCTAAAAAAGAAGGGAAACTGGACACAACATTTTCTTTTTGGTAGAGGTAGAGATGGGGTCTTCCTGTGTTGCCCAGGCTGGTCTCGAACTGCTGGGCTCAAGTAATCCTCCTGCCTCGGCCTCCCAAAGTGCTGGGATTACATGCATGAGCCACCACACTGGGCCCTGGACACATTTTTAGAAACCCTACAGAAAATTGTGTATGTTCAGTTGTGATAAATTGGATAGAGTTTTGTAAATCTAAAGATAGGAAGGGAAGAGCCTGGAGGCAACAGGGTAAAGGAGAAGCAGAGGCATGTGAAATGGAATGGGTTTAAAGAGTGTCAGGATGGCTAGGCCAGTGGCGCACACCTATAATCGCAGCACTTTGGAAGCCTGAGGCAGGAGGATCGCTTGAGCCCTGGAGTTTGAGACCAGCCTGGGCAACATAGGGAGACCCCATCTCTACAAAAACCAAAAATTAGCCTGGCATGGTAGCATGTGCCTGTAGTCCCAGCTACTTGGGAGGCTGATGTGGGAGGATCCCTTGAGCCCAGGAGTTTGAGATTGCAGTGAGCTGATTGTGCCACTGCACCACTGCACACCAGCCTGGGCAACAGAGGGAGATTCTGTCTCTAAAATAACTTTTTTTTTTTTTTTTTTTTTTTTTTGAGACGGAGTCTCGCTTTTTCACCCAGGCTGGAGTGCAGTGGCGCGATCTCGGCTCACTGCAAGCGCTGCCTCCCGGGTTCACGCCATTCTCCTGCCTCAGCCTCTCCGAGTAGCTGGGACTACAGGCGCCCGCCACCACGCCCGGCTAATTTTTTGTATTTTTAGTAGAGACGGGGTTTCATCGTGGTCTGAATCTCCTGACCTCGTGATCCGCCCGCCTCGGCCTCCCAAAGTGCTGGGATTACAAGCGTGAGCCACCGCGCCTGGCCTAAAATAACTTTTTTAATAAAAAATAAAGGTGGGCGGGCGCAGTGGCTCACATCTGTAATCCTCATACTTTGGGAGGCCAAGGTGGGTGGATCACTTGAGGTCAGGAGTTTGAGACCAGCCTGGCCAACATGGCAAAACCCTGTCTCTACTAAAAATACAAAAATTAGCCGTGGGTGGTGGTGGGCGCCTGTAACTCCAGCTACGTGGGAGGCTGTGGCAGGAGAATCACTTGAACCCAGGAAGCAGAGGTTGCAGTGAGCCGATTGTGCCACTGCACTCCAGCCTGGGCAACAGAGCAAGACTCCATCTCAAAAAATAAAATAAAAAATTAAAAAAGGGAGTGGGAGTCAGGGTGCAGAGAGAATTTTGGCAACCTGCACTTCTGTAAACATTGACAAGTTAAACAAAGCTTAAGTCTTGCTGGTCTGGCCACCTAGTGTGAGAGAAGAGAAATGGAACCATCAGTCCCAAGTGAATTTGAGTCTACACTTTCTGAGTCCCATAGCACATGAGGATGGTCAGGTTAAACTCTTAGCTAACAGTCTCAGAGATAATCTCCCTGCACTTGGCTTTCCCACTGAATCTCTCCTACGTACGTTAACAGATTAATCTTAGTGAATCTCAGCTCTGACCTTGTTGTTCCTCAACTAAAGAAATTTTTCTCTTCCCATGGACTCAAGAGTAAAATCTCAATACAATCTGCAGCCTAGCTTTCAAGGAACTGTGATAGATATAAAAAGAAATGAACTTTGAGACAGAAGACCTGGGTCCAAACATTGGTTCTGACAATTACATGGGACTTGGGTCAGGTTATTTTAATTCTCAGAGTCAATTACCTCATCTGTAAAATGTAGCTAAGACTCATTTTCACACAGCTGTTGTGAGAGATAAATAAGACAACATATGTCTGGTACCTCACTCAATTTCCTACTTTCCTTACTTTACAATCCAGTTTCAACCTATTTTCTTTTCTTTCTTTTTTTTTTTTTTTGAGATGGAGTCTTGCTCTGTTGTCCAGGCTGGAGTGCAGTGGCGCTATCTTGGCTCACTGCAACCTCCGCCTCCCAGGTTCACGTCATTCTCCTGCCTCAGCCTCTTGAGAAGTTGGGACTACAGGTGCCCGCCACCATGCCCAGCTAATTTTTTGTATTTTTAGTAGAGATGGGGTTTCACCGTGTTAGCCAGGATGGTCTCGATTTCTTGACCTCGTGATCCACGTGCCTCGGTCTCCCAAAGTGCTGGGATTACAGGTGTGAGCCACAGCACCTGGCCCCAACCTACTTTCTAACATTCCTTACATTCTTTCTGTTAGTATTTCTCTTCATGCACTATTTGTTCTAGCCAAACAGAATTCCTTACTTCCCTGGTATCTCTCCAGATGCTTTGGAGATCTCTGCCTAGGTTCATTTGCCATTTCATTGTATGCATCCAGAAAATATTCATTAAGTGTCTGCTATGTGCCAGGCACTCTTCCAGAACCTGGAGATCCTAAAGTGAACAAGTTACGTAGAGTTATCCTTCTAGATTGTGGTCCCCCTCTATAGACTGCTCTTTTCCTTTACACATTGAAATTCAGACTCTTTCAAAATTTAACACAAATGCTTCCTCTTTCATGCATTCATTCAACAAGTACTTGCTGAACACTTACTGTGTGCAGAGTCCTGGCTTAGGCAGTAAGGATACAATTGTGAAAAAGGTACCATTCATTCAGCATGTGGGCTGTGGAGGACATGGACAAGTAAAAAGGCTATAATGAGGGCACTATACAAAAGTACCCAAGAAGAGATGATGTTTCCCCTTCCACACATCACAGCACACACAGGAAGAGACTGCTCTTGACTGGAGGTGACTGGCCAGGATGTCTAGCTGCCCCAGGCCCTACCACCCCAAGGACTGAGGGGCTTGCTGTCTCAGCACACCTGTAGGAAATTCAAGAAATACTAGGCCAGGTGCAGTGGCTCATGCCTGTAATCCCAACACTTTGGGAAACTGAGGTGGGAGAGTCACTTGAGCCCAGGAGTTTCAGACCAGGCTGGGCAACACGGTGAGATGCCATCTCTTCAAAAAAATTTAAAAAATTAGCTTGGCATGGTGGCAGGCATCTGTGGCCCCAGCTACTGGGAAGGCTGAGGTGGGAAGATTGCTTGACCCCAGGAGGTCCAGGCTGCAGTGAGCTTTAATTGCGCCAGTGCACTCCAGCCTGGGCAACAAAGTGAGACCCTGTTTCAAAAAAAAAAAAAAAGGAAGAGAGAGAGAAGGAAAGAAGGAAGGAGAGAGAGAGAGAGAGAGAAAGAAAGAGAGAGAAATGCTCTTTTTTTGTTTTTTGTTTTTGTTTTTCTTTTGAGATGGAATTTCACTCTTGTCCCCCAGGCTGGAGTGCGGTGGCGCGATCTCAGCTCACTGCAACCTCTGCCTCCTGGGAAGTTCAAGCAATTCTCCTGCCTCAGCCTCCCGAGTAGCTGGGATTACAGGCGTCCGCCACCACTCAAGGCTAATTTTTGTATATTTAGTCGAGATGGGTTTTCACCATGTTGGCTAGGCTGGTCTCAAACTCCTGACCTCAGGTGATCAGCCCACCTCAGCCTCCCAAAGTGCTGGGATTGCAGGTGTGAGCCACCACGCCTGGCCAAGAAATACTCTTAAAATGAATAAAGTCATGCTAAAGAGCGTTTACTGTGTGCTAGACACTGTTCCAGGGGCTAGCGAACACAGAACCTACACTTAAGGAGCTCTTACTGTAGTGGAACAGACAGACAAATGGACAAACAATAACAATAGAGCCATACCCTGGTATACTCAAGGGATTGGTTCCAGGACCCGCCTCCCCCACGTCCCCAACCTTCCAAGGATACCAAAATCTGCATATACTCTGCACATACTCAAGTCCTGCATATGGTCCTCCATACCCATGGGGTTTGCATCCCAAGAACACTGTGTTTTCCATCTGCCTTTGGCTGCATAATATCTGTGTATAGATGGACTAGTGCAGTTCAAACCCATGTTGTTCAAGGGTCAACTGTACTTTCAGATATGTGAGATTAACTCAGAGAGTTATGGGATCACAGAGGGGGATCTTACCCAGATTTGAGAAGTCAGAAATTTCCAGGATGGCAAAATATAAGTTTAGACCTTCAAGTAGGTGGAGGGATTGGGAAGTGGGAAAGGCATTGCAGAGAGAAGAGAGTATGGTAGAGGACCAGGAAGTGAGGTAATCGTGGCACATTTTCTTTTGCTAGCCCCATAAACCCTTTGTTCAATATGTCATCCTCTTTCACATCTCTGTGCTTTGCCTATGCTCCCCTTCCCTGCCTGGCTAACTCATGCTTTGGGAGTCAATTCAAAGTTCACCTCCATTGTAAAAGACTTTCTGAGGCAAATTATTTATTTCCTGCTTCTTTCTGATCCCCTAATTTATGAGCCAAAAACCTGAACACATTGTCTGACGGTGAATTATTTTTCTGATATGTAAATTAATTTTATTAGAAGCTACAGATATGAAAATTAAATCATGTTTTTATTCATTTAACAAGCTGCCTTTAATAAAGAAAAAATAGCTCTCGGCTTTCGGCTTGGAGGAGGCCAAGGTGCAACTTTCTTCGGTAGTCCCGAATCCGGGTTCATCGGACACCAGCCGCCTCCACCATGCCACCGAAGTTCAACCCCAACGAGATCAAAGTTGTATACCTGAGGTGCACTGGAGGTCAAGCCGGTGCCACTTCTGCCCTGGCCCCCAAGATCGGCCCCCTGGGTCTGTCTCCAAAACACGTTGGTGATGACATTGCCAAGGCAACGGGTGACTGGAAGGGCCTGAGGATTACAGTGAAACTAACCATTCAGAACAGACAAGCCCAGATTGAGGTGGTGCCTTCTGCCTCTGCCCTGATCATCAAAGCCCTCAAGGAACCATCAAGAGACAGAAAGAAACAGAAAAACATTAAACACAGTGGGAATATCACTTTTGATGAGATCATCAACATTGCTCGACAGATGCGGCACTGATCCTTAGCCAGAGAACTCTCTGGAACCATTAAAGAGATCCTGGGGACTGCCCAGTTGGTGGGCTGTAATGTTGATGGCCGCCACCCTCATGACATCATAGATGACATCAACAGTGGTGCTGTGGAATGCCCAGCTAGTTAAGCACAAAGGAAAATATTTCAATAAAGGATCATTTGACAACTGGGAAAAAAAAAAAGAAAAAAGAAACAATCAAATATTATATACTGTATTATGTTATTATTTTTGATATTCATCTACTTCCAAATTGATGGCAATGTTGTATATATACTAATTTAAATAATTCATATTGTTAAAAACTGTTTATTCCTTTTTTTAATTTAAATTTAAATTTTTTTTGAGACAGAACCTCCACCCAGGCTGGAGTGCAGTAGCGTGATCTTGGCTCACTGCAACCTCTGCCTCCCAGGTTCAAGTGACCCTCCTGCCTCAGCCTCCCAAGTGCTGGGATAACAGGTGCCTGCCACCACACTAATTTTTGTATTTTTAGTAGAGATGGGTTTCACCGTGTTGGCCAGGCTGGTCTCAAATTCCTGACCTCAAGTGATTCACCTGCCTCAGCCTCCCAAAGTGCTGGGATTACAGGCATGAGCTACCATGCCCAGTCTAATTTTAAGTTTTTTGGTATATAGTAGGTGTATATATTTATGGGGTACATGAGATGTTTTGATATAAGCATCCAATGTGAAATAAGCACATCATGGAGAATGGGGTTATCCATACCCTCAATCATTTATCCTTTGAGTGATAAACAATCCAGTTACACTCTTTTAAGTTCTTTTAAAATATACAATTATTATTGACTATAGTCACCTTGTTGTGCTCTCGAATAGTACGTCTTATTCAGGCTACTTTTTTTGTACCCATTAACCACCCCCATCTCAAAAAAAAAAAAAAGAGAGAGAGATGGGGTTTCTTCGTATTACCCATGCTGGTCTTGAACTCCTGGGCTCAAGTGATCCTCCCATCTTGGCCTCCCACAGTGCTGGAATTGCAGGTGTGAGCCACCATCCCCAGCCTGTGATCCATTTTTAATTAAGTTTGTGTATGCTGTGAGGTAGGGGATAATAGTTCATTTTTCCCACATAGGGATATCTATTTTCTTCATCAACTTTTATTGAAAATAACTTGCTTTCCTCACTAAATTAAATTGGTGTCTTTGTTGAAATCGAGTAATAATCAAATGGCTCTTTTCCTGGACCCTCTATTCTGTTCCATCTATTTGTCTGCCATTATGCCAAAACCCCACTCTAGTGTATAGTAAGGGGGGATATTTTGGAAGATCAACAAATTTATCTTGTGTAACTTACTTTTATGTATGCATAAGAATATTTGGTTTAAAAATCTGGTTAAGTCTAAAAGAGCTTTTTCAGTAATAATTAAATAACTGAATCCCTGTAATCCACCATGCTCGGCCCCATTAGTAATTTTTATAGCATCTTTATTTGGATCTAGCCCTTTCATCTTGTGTAACTCTTTTAAGTAAATGGCTCCTCCCTTCTGGTACACGTTGAATATCACATAAAAGGGTGCCTTGGCATGTGCTCAGTCCTGAAATTCTACTTTGATCTACTGCTCTCATCTTTGAAACTGCTGTAAACACTCCCCCGAATTATTGACCCTGTTGGCCTGATTATGAACTTGGCTCTTCTGACAATACTTCTCAAATCCTGTACCTTTGGTAACATCTCTCCTGACTGGCAGAGTACCCAGACACTTAATTAATCCTGATGAAAATTAAGATTTAAGCAAAGAAGAAATTAGTGTAAGAATGCAAGCCTTAGGATCTGAAAGTTGATGACTGTGGGATCTAATTTCTGCTTCTTTTGCTACAAGCTCTGTTTTCGAACAATCAACTTTCAAAGACAAATTGCTTGATGAATCTCTGTATTGTCAGAATGTTTCTTTGATTTCCTATCAAAGCCATGTATGTGTAACTAGTAATTAGGTACCTACGACCTGAATATAAATTATCATTATTTCAGTAGCCCTTTATTTTATGTTTTTGAGAAAGAGCTTCACTATACTGCCCAGGCTAAACTT